>NC_140950.1:140346558-141629058 GCF_014529385.1 Adiantum capillus-veneris | reverse complement strand
TGTACACAATGCATGGCTTCTCCTTATGGTTAGTTTTCACAAGCATAACCTTTTTTTTGGATTCATTTACAATCAGCCCACTATGCAAGCAAAAGTTCTCAAGGACAACCATAAGCTTTTGTGCATCTTCTAAAGTGTGTGCTAGAAGCACTACATCATCCGCATACAACAAAAGCATGATTACCGCATTGCAAATAGTGACCTCTTCAATGCCTTCTTCTTGCATAAAGTCAAGTACCATTTGTTCCAATTGATCGATGCATAGACCAAAGAGATTTGGTGACAATGGACATCCTTGTTTAACCCCAATAGTGCTTACAAAAATTTCTGAAATTTCTCTTCCCATGCGCAATTGACAAATCACCTTCTCATAGATTCGAGAAACCGCAAGCATAAACTCACTTGGCACTTGGAGTTCTTCCATCCTTCTCCACAAATTGTTACGTGGAATCATATCAAAGGCTTTCTTAAAGTCCACAAAACAACAATACAATCACTTGCCTTTCAACCGACTTTCCTCCTTGAGAACACGAAGAGTGACAAGATGATCAATGGTGCTATGGCATCGACGAAAACCCGCTTGTCCCTTTGCACGCTTGTCATTCTCTTCAGCCCAATCACTCAATTTCATCTCCATTATGCACCCAAACAACTTTTCCATAAGAGACCCAATCATTATAGTCCGGTAGTTGCTTACATTCTTTACATCCCCTCCTTTATGCAAAGGCTTAACCCAATTAGTACTCCAATCATAAGGCATACCATGTTGAAGTGCAAGGTTGAACATATCACACATCCACTCATGGGTAAAATCTCACATGAGAGAGAGAGGCAAATAGTGAGTGTCACCTTGCGTGAAGTCCATGGTTTCTCTCAAGCTGCAGAAGTGCCTGGTAGCCAGCATTCTCAAATGTGTGATGGCCCAATCCCAATGAGGTCAATGAGATTTCCTTGGCCAATCACTTTCAGTATGGCAGGACATCATCAAGATCATCAAAGATGGTTGTGTAATTTGGAATCTAGACAATATTTACTATAAGGCAAGGATGAAGTGTGGTTCCATCCATGGTCTTGTGGCTGAGATGCATGCGTGTTCTACGTTGACTTCTTTGTGGAGAGTATCCACACGTCAAAGGCTAAAAAGTCACTTAAGAATACATTTTCAAATCAATTTGAATATCAGAGAGCCCAAGGAAAGGCTATTTGTTAGAGGAAGGATGCAAGAAGGGAAGAGCTATTGGTGTTGAAGCTGCTCTAGTTATAGTCGCGTTTAGCAAGACCACAAAGATATCCAAGAACTAAGCGATATTTTTTAGGACTTGAATTTTGTAGGGATTTTACATTCATACTCCCATGTGTCTATCATCAATGCAAATGACATTTGAGTCTTTGACTATGGGGGGGGGGGGGAGAGAGAGAGAGAGAGAGAGAGAGAGAGAGAGAGAGAGAGAGAGAGAGAGAGAGAGAGAGAGAGAGAGAGAGAGAGAGAGAGATGGATATTAATCAATTGACACACCAAAAGAGTTATCTGGTTTTTGGACAGTTGACTCTTCAAAACCATTACGTGACTTTTGGTTTTTGGAAAGTTGACCATAGATGGCCTATGGGAGACCATGTATATTTGCGTCCATTGACATTTTGGAAGCACAAGTGATGTTTGGAGGCCGTAAACATAGATGATGGAGAATATGCATATGTGAAGTTAAAAATCATAAAAATGTACTTTTGAATATGCTTTCTTGCTTGATCATGATCTGCATCAATTTTATAACATGGATATGTTCAAGGTGCTTTGCTAGATGTCGCTCGATTTTGTATTAGCTCGAAAACACTTGCTCGGAGTTTGGGATTCCTCAAAGTCATAGATTATGAAGAGACTTTTGCTCCCACTTGTCCTATGACTATTGTGCATTTTCTATGTGCATTGGCGGCTCATTTTGGTTGGGATATACATCAGTCAGACATTGTTACTGCTTTCTTGAATGGTAACATATTTGAGGATTTTTATGAAACACAGCCTCGTGGTTTTGTCATTAAAAGGTAAGAAGATAAAGTGTGCAAATGTAAGAAAGCTTTGTATGGGTTGAAGAATTCTTCTCATGCTTGGTATGAGAAGGCTGACACTCATTTGGTCAAACGAGGCTTTCGTAACAATCCAAAAAAAAGCACATTGTATGTAAAGCGTGAGGGTGATGTGCTTCTCATTATCGTTCTCTATTTGGATGATTACTGATTACTGGACCAAATGAAAGACATATTACTAAATTTAAGGCTGATTTGAATGCTACTTTCAAGATGAAAGATTTGGGGTTGTTGCATCATTACTTGGCCGTATAATCTAAGTAGTATGATGGTGGTATTACCTTGTGTCAGACAAGCTACATAGAGACATTGCTATGTAAGTTTGGACTTGAGGATTGCAAACATATTTCCACTCCCATGGAAATAGGTTTGAAATTGAATGTTCATGATGCTAGTGATCCTACCAATGTTAGTCTTTACCAAATTAATGTTGGCTACCTTATTTATGTATGCACCACGAGGCTGGATATTCACTTTGCAATCTCACAGGTTAGCAGATTGATGCATAGCCCATGTTTTAGGCATTGGCAGTATGTCAAGAGGATTTTTCTCTACTTCAATGGCACTTTACATCTTGGCTTGTTTTATCCCAAGGGGGGATCATTGCCGCTAGATTTACATGATTTTTTATACTCAAATTGGGTTGGTTGTTATGACACACGAGTGTCCACAAGTGATTTTTGTTTCATGCTTGGGAGTTCATGCATATCATGGTTGAGGAAGAAGCAACCTATTGTGGCCACTTCCAGCTCTTTGATACCGAGCTTTGTGGAGAGGTCACAACATGATAAAGGGCTCATCATATTCCATCCTCGAGTCATACCCCCCCACGCCCGCAGATATATTGTGCAGGCTTGACATGCTCTAGCAAATAGAAAAATGTAGAGTGGAAGAAAAACGTAGTGTAGGAGAATTCTCAACGCTTTTCAAAATAGTCACGTCTTCAACTACCTCACATGTATAAGATGTCTCTATCCCACTAATGTAACATTTAATGGTCTCGTAACTTGTGTGTAGCGGAAAATAGCATGAACATAGTGATCATTTCATTAGAATAGCCTCCTCATGAGAATAACAAGAGTGCTTGGGTGGAGAGAGAAACAAAAATCATAACACCTAGTTAGATAGCACGAACAATACTTCAAAAGAGAGAGAAATTAAGCAATTGACAACAGTTGAGGACCGGATTTTCATGGAGCCGGTCCCCCCTCCAAAAGGCTTTGTATTATGGTTTCTCCCATCAAGAGAGACATTTTACAATACAATTTCTTGTGTACCTTCAATACTAGCTAGTGCAATGAAGATGGAAACTTCATGCACTACGCAAAACACTTATCAAACACAACATCAATTCCCTCACGGTCTTAGACCCAAGACCTCACACACCTTCAAAGATGGTGAGAGCTAGCGGGGTATGAGAGTAGATTGAGAGGAAGAAGGAGTATTCTTACGAGAAATATGTACATCTCCTCACATAATCACTCATATTAGCATAGCTTAGCTTTGTAATTAGCATGGTAGAGGAGATGAGCATGCATTGAAGCTTGGCTCTTGGTTGGATTTGCATCACAAAGCCAAGAGTTGTTGGTGTAGGCCTCCCTTCTCACCAGCTTGGAGTAGGTGATAAGCTTTCTATTAAAGCTTGAGAAGGAGAGAGAGTCTTCTTTACTTCACACATGAGATTGTGTGAATGTGTGTGTGATAATGCCTTCCAAAAATCAGCTTCCTCTCTCTCTTGGTCGACCCCTCTTGCTTTTTTCTCTTGCTAGCATCCTATTGGACCTCCCGAGGCTTAGCTAATGGTAATTAAGCAGCATAAGTGATAGCCTTCTGACATGTGTCCCCCTTTCCCCTTTTGTGAGAGCTTTAGGTAATTATTTAATTCAACTAAACTCTCATTGGACCCCTTTGCCTCCTAGCCAATAGGAATGAGGCTAGCCATTGGGCTGCTGAATGCTCATTGGTCCCCTTGGCAGACTGTCCAATAGTCTTCTAGAGAGATTAATTCTTATTGGTTCTTTTATTAAGTGTTTTTAAATTATTTGAACTAGATTTACTCTAGCCTAATTCTCATAGGTCCACCTCCAAGGCCATCCAATAGGAATTGGGTATACCTTGTGGGCTTCTGGGCTAGGGAGCTGACATGTGTCCCTCATTCCCTTTGTGTAAAAAGGGAGCTTGTGTGTGTGTGTGTGTGTGTGTGTGTGTGTGTGTGTGTGTGTGTGTGTGAGTTTCTCTCTCATCCCCTACTGTCAAGGCTCGCCCCCTCCTATGTAGGGATTGCTAAAGACTTTTGGGACACACACAAAGCATCCAATTCCCCCAATGCTTGACCTTTGGACACAACCTTTGAATTTTGGAACCTTAGCATTTTGGAAGTCTTAATGGGCTGAATCTTAGGGTCTTTTAAGCCCATTGTTGCACATTGCTCTTTTACAGATGGACCCCCCCTTTGGATCCCTATTTTCCCTCTTTTGGATCCCTCTGTGGCCGGTCTGCTAGCTTAACCAATTTCTAGCTTTTTCTCCCTTGGCATTTCCCCATATTAAATGATCAGTTTAGCATGAGAATATCATTTAGGAGAATTGGATATTGATTATTATTACATTACCTCTCTCTTGAAATCATAGTCATCCTCGACTATGGGGTAGAGAAGATAAAGCATATTCATTAGTTTTTTTCTTAGTGGGTAGAGGATCCCTATGTTACCTACGACATCATTCCACAATGGATGACTAGTCCATTTGGCACTTGAGAGCCTGAGGCTACCGCAAGCATGTCTGCAGATTAGTCCTATCATCTTCCATAGTAGAGTGACAAGCTCTACTTGGTGTTCGGGAGACGTCGTCTCCGTAAACTTGATCTAAGCATGCATACTACTTCATTTTTGTGCACAATAAAGAAAAAGAGAGTCTTATAAGACAAAAATTTTGTTCATTTTTAACATTTGTACATTTGCTTACTCTTGGGAAGCATTGTAAGCATTGACAAGGTTTAGGTTATCCTTTAATTGTATGCCTTGCATCCATCTAGCATCTTCAAAAAGATAATATTTAAACTTAATAAGATATCGTCGGATAGTCTTACCACCTCTTAGTACCTTGTATTCATGTCGGAGAATGGACTTGGGTTGCAGCACCTCTTCTTGGTCCTCGATCTCCGGTGGGTCTTCAATAGTTTGTTCTTGAGGTGGCTCTCCTTTGTAAGGATTTAGTAGGCTCACATGGAAAGCATTGTGTATGAGCCAATGGTTGGGCAACTTAAGTTGATGCCATCTCATTGATTGGCCTAAGAATCTGGAAGGGATCATAGTACCTTTTTGCTAACTTAGCATAGTACTTTTGGTGTCCCGTAGGATTCTTGCCCGTCCTGTGCCTTAATCAAGCCTTGGGAAATTTTAATAAGACCCAATCATTTTCTTTAAAGGCTTGGGCTCTTCTGTGCTTGTCAGAATAGCCTTTTGCCATTGCTGTGAGATAAAGATAGCATCCTTAATCTTTTGGAAAGATTCTTGTAGGTGTCGACTATACTCATCTGCAGCGAAGACCTTCCCGTGTACCTTAAGTAGCAAGGGACTTTTTGATCTTCCCTCAATTACCTCAAAAGGTGCTTTTCCGGTGGAAGTATGTAAAGTGTTATTGTAGACATACTCCACTAAGGATAAGTACTTCTCCCATTGGAACCTTTGATCTACTTCCGTTACATAGGCTTTTAGTAGATCGAGAATTGTTAGGTTAGCTATTTCACTTTGGCCATCCGTTTGCGGGTGATAGGCTGAAGAGACGTTTAGCCTTGTTCCTAAATTCTCAAAGAGACCCTTCCCAAAATTACTGGTCATTCTAGGATCTCTATCCGACACTATGGACATTGGCAAGCCATGATACTTGAAGATTTGTGAAATGAAGAGGGTTGCCATTTGATGGGCTTTGATAGTCTTTTTGACGGGTATAAAATGAGCTTGTTTACTGAACCTGTATACTATTGTCCATATTCCTGTATTCCCATGGATAGACTTAGGCAATCCAAAGATAAAATGCGTGGATATGCTCTCCCACGGTGAATTAGGGATTGGCAAAGGTTGAAGCAATCCAAGTTGCTTCTCTCTATCAAACTTTGTCTTTTGGCATACCACACATTTAGAAACATACTCTTGTATGTTTACTTTCATGGTAGGCCAATAGAAATATGTTTCAATCTCTTTTAGGGTAGACTGAATCCCTCTATGCCCCGCATAAGGAGGAGCATGAGATTCATACATTACTTTCTTGCGTAGTGAGCTAGTAACGCATGATCTATTGCCATAGAGAAGATAACCATCTTGTAAAGTAAATGGTTCTTCCCTAGTGCAAGGGCTGAAATCACATCTCTAAAATTGGGATCAATAGCATACTCATCTATCATAGAAGATAGATCATTGTGAGTTGCTATGGAAACCGCATTCACTCTCGGCTATCTTGAGAGTGCATCGGCTACTTGATTATGCTTGCCAGTGCTCCGAGCCTATCACAAATTTTTGTTTATCATATTTTGTTGGTTTTCCTTGCTGCTAGAGGTTTACAATAAAAGAAAGAGTGAGAACAACCTCTTGGAAAAATTTTAAAAAAAAAGATTTGATAGGAATTTTTTCTTGACTAGTTCACCGGAGGTGAAAGGTAGAGGGAGAACCTAGTGGTAAAGGGAAGGGAAAATATGTAAATGTGAAAAGAATAGATATGATGTGGTTGTGGAGCCATGCACCCATGATTCAAGGGTCATGAGTGGCTCATATCATCATGGCTTTGGAGCCATATGATGATTCAAACAAATGGGACCCAAGTGGAAGACTTGGTAAAGGAAGGAACCAGACACATGATTTTGCTGAATTTTAAAAAAATACTTCCACTTCGATCCAAGAAAAGTTGTCTTCATCAAAGTTGTAGCTGATGAGCTGGAAATTCTGGCCATATTTTTTATATAATTTTTGCATCTACGGTCTAGGAGATATGGCCAAAATGGCGGACGCCAGTTTTTTCAACTGTGGTGGAGACCACCCCCTCTACCTTTACACACACACACCCTTCCTTTTCCACATTGAGACCTTCTCTAAAAATCAGCCATTAGTCTTCTCACCCTCCTCTCCTTCCTCCTCTCCTTCCTCCTCTCTCTCAAGCTCAAAAACCCATCAAAATTCCTCTTCTAATCACCTCTCAAGTCATGCTTAATCTTGTTGTAATTCATAAGTTCTCATTCAACCCCTTTCTATTATTACTAGATATGTATTGATTTTATGTAGATTCTTACATTTTAAAATAAGGAAGCTCTTGGACTCAAGCTATGGAGGAAGGAGTGAAGACAACACAAGTGATGATGGAGCTAATTGGTCAACAAATCACTTGGAAGGAGCTTCTTCATTGGTTGAATGTCCCTAATCAAGCTTCATTTGTACAAATTACACTTGGATCTTAACCTCACTCCTAATCACTCTCTTTCCTATATAAAGAGGCCTTCCCCTTTGTAATTTCAAGCCTCCTTCAGCCCCATTGAGTCTTTGTATCACTCACCATGAGCCCATAAGCTCATTCATTCACTCTATTCTTGCACATTCTAGAGTGCAAATTGTTTCATGCTAGTAACCTCTCCTCCTCTAACTTATGTTAATTAAGAGAAATCTTTTATATGTGTGTGAGAGTGCTTGATGTGATCTTGGCTAATCCTTGAGTGGTTGTTTGGTAATCTACATGACTATTTGTGTTGGGAGTGTTTGAAGTCATCCATTCCTTGTACACACACTAAGGTTAATGCTTCATTCATAGTGATCTCTCTCTCTCTCTCTCTCTCTCTCTCTCTCTCTCTCTCTCTCTCTCTCTCTCTCTGTAGCGGTCCTAGCCCACGCTTCCAAGACTAGGTGGTGCCCTTATCTCATTTCCCTTGTGGCGCAATGGAGTTTGTTTTGGTGTAGAGGCCGCCATTCCAAATTTCCTTCGTCATAAATTGGTGCCCCCACGGAGGAGTTCTCAAGCACCGCTCTGTCAATCCTATGAAGGAAGATCCATCAAATTCTCCGAGACTTCCACTATGGTCTCTCCAAGAAGCTCGAGAAAAGAAGCGTCTTTATCGACAAATGGCACATATGCGGGTAAAGAGAGTTAACTACACACACCCTTCTTTGCTTCAAGGAAATTCTTGTAGTCATCAAGTCCCTAGGTCAAAAAATTGTGTTGAGTGCTTTGTGGCTAGTGTGAAGACACTTCCTTTGAAGCCTCGACTTCAGGTGGTGAAAGCACTCTCAAACTCGGGTATTAACAAGTTTTTGGAGGGGGAGCTACACATCAATGGGGTGCGGTATTGGCAAGAGGCTACATATGGTGATGCACTCCAACTACTACTAGCAAGAAGGCTCAAGGTGGTTGAGAGGGTAGCCATCGAACCCTATGAACTCTACAAAGCTGAAGATGGTCACACCAAAGCTAGGCTAATCACTGGTGAGCAAATTCTTCGCATCTCTCAAATGGTGGGATCCAAGAGAGCTCAACTTCAATGAAGTGCTTCATGGAAGCTTGTATTTAATGCACCAATGAATAATCCCATTTTCTACAACTTTCAATCAGTTCAGAATATTAGGGTGAATGTGCGCATTGATAGAAAGATTTTTTTCCAACAAAGATTGGTCTTCTATTTTGGAGCTGAGAGGTTGAGAGAGATATTGTTGTCCCTTGACCCTATAATATTTCCTATTTTGGAGTATAATGTATCTTTTGATGTTCACATCTTCATCTTGCTTTAAGCATACTCCATGAATCATAGGGATTTATATGGACCTTTCCAACCTCTTGCTAGACAAACTGTGCATATAATAGCTAGCACAAAGCTTAGGTTCCAAAACATCATAAGGAACTTACTAGGCCCTCGTCGTCTAGCTGAGATTAATGCATCTATCAATCCATTTATTCTACCCTTAATAAGATATGATTTGGGCCTAGACGTTTTCATCTTTGTGCTGTATTGAGAGGAAGGCAACCCACTTTTATGATGGCTTTCCCAAATTTTTTTGGGCGTAGTGGGGAAAATGCTGGGGATTTTTTGGATAACTTGGAGATGGCTTTCCTTGTCTCTGGGAGGGATGATGAAGTATTGAAATTGAGAGCTTTTCCTTTGGTGCTCAAAGAAGAAGCTAGGGTATGGTTCCAGGCTCTAGATCCAACCCAAAGAATTGATTGGGAGGGATTGAAGGCGGCTTTCCTACGAAGATTTCAACGAGCCAATTCGGCAGAAGAACTATGGCAACGGCTTCTGGCCCTTCATCAAGTTGACCCTCATGGTTATGCAACCTATGAGGAAGGTTTTCTGAAAATTTGGGGGCAATGGTCAGACTCACTAAACCCTGGTGAGCGAGCTCCCAATTGCCTCCAAAAGGATCGATTTATCTCAGGTTTGTACCCCTTGCTAAGGGAGAAGGTAAAGAGCAAATTTCCAAATGCTTTTGAAGATGCCTTAAGAATTGCTAGGGAAAAGAATAGAAAGATTCTCTATCAAGCCCAAGCTGGCCAGCTAGCTTTGGGAGGCAATATCACAACTATGGAAGCTTCTCACATACCTCCAAATGTGCCTAATGCACCAGACCTCAATAGAGGTCAACAAGAAGATATGCTCCAACAAATAAACAATCTCACAAACCAGCTAGAGGGGTTGAGAGTAAATCTTGTGCAGGGTGCAAGAAGGCCTATTGAGGGAAATGGTGGGAATCGGCCACCAATGCGACGTCAAGCAAGGGAAATGTTGTGTTACAATTGTGGGGAAAATGGCCACGACATGTATAATTGCCCTCATCCCAGAAGATATGACTACCCTGTCAGAGGTCCTCGACAACAAGTAAGTCCTCCTCGTGCTAGAGCTCAAGCACAAGAGCAACCGCAACCTCAAATTTTGCAGCCACCTCGTGCTCAAGCTCAAGCCCCTGCTACTCAACCAAATGTGAACATCATAAGGATGGAGGAGGTCCTCAAGGGCAGAAGCAACCAGGAAGAAATAGCTAAAGGGAAGATGAAGATAGATGAAGTGGCTACAATGCCTATCAAACGTGTGCGTGTCCAAGATGAAGTAGGTAAAGAAACAAGCAAAGATGCAAGCAATGAAGCAAGTACATCTCGGGCAACTAAAGATGAAGCCAAGAAGAGAAAGACCCGTACTAGGTCTCAAATTGACATCTCTGATTTCCCTATGGGATCTCGGACACAACCTTATGACTTGACAGCTGATGTGAGTTATCAAGGACCAAAGATTACTTGGCCACAACTACTTCATATCTCCCCAAAGCTTCGACGACAATGGTCAAAAATGGTGAGCACGAGGGCAAAGCGAAGTAAGCTAGTAAGTGTAATCAAAGCATATGGTCTCAAGGATATAGTGCCTTTGGTGGAGGCTCAAATCAAGGGACAACGGATTCCAAAAACTTACATTGACAGTGGAGCAGAGGTTTGTGTCATGACAGAAAAGCTAATGCATCAATTGGGTTTAGAGGTAATGGAATCATCAAACTTTAGGGCAAAAATGGCCAATAATGTCTCTGTCACTTGTGTGGGTGTAGTGAAAGCTTTGAGAGTTTCTGTTTTTGGAATCACTACAGAGGTTGATGCTTATGTGATGCCAGTAAAGGGAGAAGGATACCCCCTTATTTTAGGACGACCTTGGCTCATGGGTATAGGAGCTAGGCAAGATTGGGCAACAGGAGACTTGGAGTTGAGGCCTCGCATGGGTGGCCATAGTCGGAAGGTGGTTTATAACCTAAAGAATGGGCGACAAGAGAACCTTGAACTAGAAACGTCAGCTGATGAGTGGAGCTCAAGTGGATGCTCCTCATCCATGGACGAGGAAGAGAGTTCAAGTGAAGAGAGTGATAGCACTCTCGAAGTCATGGGCGTCACCATAAAGGAAACTACCTCATCAGAAGACAACCCAAGGATCCAAATGGAGAATGTGTGGGATGCCAGCCTAGAGGAGATGTTATCCAAGGATATAAAGGAAGAAGAAAAGGAGGGTTATGTAAATGTTCTCAAGAAGCATGCATCATTGTTTATTTCTGATTACACTCACATTACAGGTGTCACTGCAGTGAAGCATCATATCCATCTAAAAGAAGGGAGCAAGCCAGTAGTACAAAAACTAAGAAGATTAGGAGTTGTGCAACAAAATGCACTGTTGTCTGAGGTGAAGAGACTCTTAAAAGCAGGATTCATATACCCAGTAGAAGATTCAGAATGGGTCTCCCCAGTAGTGGTGAGGCCAAAGAAGAATGGTAAATGGCGAGTGTGCATGGATTACAAGCCACTAAATGCTGCAACAAAGAGGGACCACTTCCCTCTCCCATTTCAAGATGAGATTCTAAATGAAGTAGCAGGCCATGAGAGATACACAGTGTGTGATGGCTACTCTGGCTACTTTCAAATACGCATTGCAGAGGAGGACCAGAAAAAGACTACTTTCATCACACCATGGGGATGTTTTGCATTTCGAGTCATGCCTTTTGGTCTCACCAACGCTCCAGCCACCTTTCAACGATTCATGAACATGGTCTTCCAACCTTACTTTGGTAAGTCCATAAGGGTTTTCATAGATGACTTTTGTATTTACAGCTCCAAAAGTATGCATCTCGGCAAGATTGATGAAGGATTTACTCGTTTAGCTAAGCTGGGTGGACAACTAAACAAGGACAAATGTCACATTGGGGAAAGCAAGGTTACACTATTAGGGCATGTAGTGTCCATTGATGGAATCGAGGTAGATCCTAAACAGATAGAAACATTGCTAAATCTACCTTCCCCAACTTCCATCAAACAATTAATCTCTTTCTTGCAAAAGCTAATATATTTGAGTAGATTCATACACTTACTCTCCCAAGTGATATTTCCTCTACAACAGCTGACTTGTCAAGAGACGCTTGTTTGGAGTGAAGAAAGTGATGGGCATTTTAGAGAGATTAAAAAAATGTTAGGGTCACTACCTGTAATCCTCCAGCCTTGTTGGGAAGAAACATTCTTTGTAAACCCTAGTGTGGGAGAAGAGGCCATTGGTGCTGCCCTCCTACAAAAAGATCCAAAAACATCCTTTATGAGGCCTGTGTATTTTGCTAGCCGCCTCATGGAAAACACAGAGAAGGCCTACACCCTGATGGAACAGCTAGTGTTAGCTCTCATGTTTGCGGTAACCAAATTTCGGCCATACTTGCTGCCGAAGAGGTTTGTAATTATGACTGTGGAGGATATGTTTCCCTATGCACTACAACATATGGAAATATCTGACAAAATAGCAAAGTGGGTGGTGCGACTTCAAGAGTTTGATTATACAATACAGGTTGAAAGAACAACTCGAGCATGCTTAGCCGACATTTTAACAAACAAGTGCTATGAAAAAGTTTTCCATTTGAAGAGAAAGGAACTTCCACCACCTCCAGCTCCAGAGGCTTTGGTCAATGCTTATAGCCTCTACTTTGATGGAGCATACAAGAGAACCAAGGATAAGGCAACTGCAGGCATCGTGGTCTTATCTCCATTGGGAGAGAGGATCCATGGTGAAGGGATCACTCTAGAAGATGTCCACTCCAACAATGAAGCAGAATACCATGCTCTAATTCATGGCCTTTGTTGGTGCCTCGATAATTCAATTAAAAGATTAAACGCTTTTGGTAAGGCAAATGCAAGGTACATGGGCTTGCAAAAATGCCCGTCCCTCTACTAAAATGAGAGAAGCCAAAGCTCTTATGAGGAGATTTAGGGAGGCACAAGTACATCATGTGCCAAGAGACCAGAACAAGGATGAAGACCACCTAGCATCATCAAAGTTAAATGAGTCAATAGTGGGAGCAGTGGACATCAAACTTCCACTTCAGCAAGGCAAGGAGGACTTGGAAGATATTATGCACATTCTGGAGCAAGGAGAGGCTCCTAAACACTTGAATGCAGGGGAAAGGCGATGGTTAGCTAGGAAGGCTACCAGGTATCGCATAGTAAATGATGACTTGTATTGTCTTGGTAAGGATGGTGTGCTTAGAAGAGTGCCTTTGAAGAGTGAAATTGAAGAGATTTTAAAAGCTTGTCACGATGATATGTGCGGAGGACACTTTGCACACGACGTCACTAGTAGAAAGGTTCTACAAGCTGGGTTTACTTGGCCAAGTCTTCATCGTGATGTCAAATACTGGTGTCAAACATGTGATGAATGTCAGAAAGCAGGACCACGACGGCTCATAGCTGAACCTCAGAACCCAATAAAGGTATATGGGCCCTTTGAGAAGTGGGGAATTGATGCCATAGGGCCTCTACCACGCACTCAGTCAGGTAAAGAGTACATCATCATGGGAGTAGACTACATGACTAGATGGGCTGAGGCTATGCCGACCAATAGAATTACTGCTAAGGATGTGAGTCAGTTCATCTTTGACCACATCTGTTGCCGGTTTGGCACCCCTCTTGAAATACTATCTGATAGAGGACCAGGGTTTAGAGCAGACTTGGTAGGAGAACTCATGAAGAAGCTAAATATCCAGCATCAACACTCTACTCCTTACTACCCTCAGTGCAATGGTTTGGTGGAAAAGGTAAATGGAATCATTTGCAAAATTCTCACCAAACAGGTACATGCCAGGCGCCAAGATTGGGACAAACACCTGAATGGAGCTCTATGGGCCTATAGAACCTCCTTCAAAACCACATTAGGGTACACACCCTTTCATTTGGTTTATGGAAAGGAGGCGCTTTTGCCCATTGAAGTGAAGTTAACAAGTCTTCGAATATTGGGTAGCTAGGTAGGCTCTCAAAAGGAGAAAGTACATCAAAGGATCATGGATCTAGAGAGGCTGCAATTGGATCGTGAAGAAGTCATCAACCACTATTCTCAAGAAGCAGAGAAGCGCAGAGAAAAGTTCAACAAAAAGCTAGCATCCAAAGACATCAAAAAGGGATCTCTGGTGCTTCGATATGACAATCGCTTCGACACTCGTAAGGATGGAAAGTTTCTTTTTCGATGGGAAGGCCCGTTCTTGGTCACCAAAAAGTTCAAAAATGGCTCTTACAGACTTCAAGACATTGATGGTAAAGTGCACAAGACCAGGACAAATGGATGGCTTCTAAAGCCTTATCACATCAGGATAAGGTCAGCTCAAGATCAAAGAAAGTAGGCTAGAGGCATAAATACCCCTAGCCAGGTTTGGGGGGGCTATGATCCGAGCCTATCACAAATTTTTGTTTATCATATTTTGTTGGTTTTCCTTGCTGCTAGAGTTTTACAATAAAAGAAAGAGTGAGAACAACCTCTTGGAAAAATTTAAAAAAAAAAGATTTGATAGGAATTTTTTCTTGACTAGTTCACCGGAGGTGAAAGGTAGAGGGAGAACCTAGTGGTAAAGGGAAGGGAAAATATGTAAATGTGAAAAGAAAAGATATGATGTGGTTGTGGAGCCATGCACCCATGATTCAAGGGTCATGAGTGGCTCATATCATCATGGCTTTGGAGCCATATGATGATTCAAACAAATTGGACCCAAGTGGAAGACTTGGTAAAGGAAGGAACCAGACACATGATTTTGCTGAATTTTAAAAAAATACTTCCACTTCGATCCAAGAAAAGTTGTCTTCATCAAAGTTGTAGCTGATGAGCTGGAAATTCTGGCCATATTTTTTATATAATTTTTGCATCTACGGTCTAGGAGATATGGCCAAAATGGCGGACGCCAGTTTTTTCAACTGTGGTGGAGACCACCCCCTCTACCTTTACACACACACACCCTTCCTTTTCCACATTGAGACCTTCTCTAAAAATCAGCCATTAGTCTTCTCACCCTCCTCTCCTTCCTCCTCTCCTTCCTCCTCTCTCTCAAGCTCAAAAACCCATCAAAATTCCTCTTCTAATCACCTCTCAAGTCATGCTTAATCTTGTTGTAATTCATAAGTTCTCATTCAACCCCTTTCTATTATTACTAGATATGTATTGATTTTATGTAGATTCTTACATTTTAAAATAAGGAAGCTCTTGGACTCAAGCTATGGAGGAAGGAGTGAAGACAACACAAGTGATGATGGAGCTAATTGGTCAACAAATCACTTGGAAGGAGCTTCTTCATTGGTTGAATGTCCCTAATCAAGCTTCATTTGTACAAATTACACTTGGATCTTAACCTCACTCCTAATCACTCTCTTTCCTATATAAAGAGGCCTTCCCCTTTGTAATTTCAAGCCTCCTTCAGCCCCATTGAGTCTTTGTATCACTCACCATGAGCCCATAAGCTCATTCATTCACTCTATTCTTGCACATTCTAGAGTGCAAATTGTTTCATGCTAGTAACCTCTCCTCCTCTAACTTATGTTAATTAAGAGAAATCTTTTATATGTGTGTGAGAGTGCTTGATGTGATCTTGGCTAATCCTTGAGTGGTTGTTTGGTAATCTACATGACTATTTGTGTTGGGAGTGTTTGAAGTCATCCATTCCTTGTACACACACTAAGGTTAATGCTTCATTCATAGTGATCTCTCTCTCTCTCTCTCTCTCTCTCTCTCTCTCTCTCTCTCTCTCTCTCTCTCTCTCTCTCTCTCTCTCTCTCTCTCTCTGTAGCGGTCCTAGCCCACGCTTCCAAGACTAGGTGGTGCCCTTATCTCATTTCCCTTGTGGCGCAATGGAGTTTGTTTTGGTGTAGAGGCCGCCATTCCAAATTTCTTTCGTCATAAATTGGTGCCCCCACGGAGGAGTTCTCAAGCACCGCTCTGTCAATCCTATGAAGGAAGATCCATCAAATTCTCCGAGACTTCCACTATGGTCTCCCCAAGAAGCTCGAGAAAAGAAGCGTCTTTATCGACAAACGGCACATATGCGGGTAAAGAGAGTTAACTACACACACCCTTCTTTGCTTCAAGGAAATTCTTGTAGTCATCAAGTCCCTAGGTCAAAAAATTGTGTTGAGTGCTTTGTGGCTAGTGTGAAGACACTTCCTTTGAAGCCTCGACTTCAGGTGGTGAAAGCACTCTCAAACTCGGGTATTAACAAGTTTTTGGAGGGGGAGCTACACATCAATGGGGTGCGGTATTGGCAAGAGGCTACATATGGTGATGCACTCCAACTACTACTAGCAAGAAGGCTCAAGGTGGTTGAGAGGGTAGCCATCGAACCCTATGAACTCTACAAAGCTGAAGATGGTCACACCAAAGCTAGGCTAATCACTGGTGAGCAAATTCTTCGCATCTCTCAAATGGTGGGATCCAAGAGAGCTCAACTTCAATGAAGTGCTTCATGGAAGCTTGTATTTAATGCACCAATGAATAATCCCATTTTCTACAACTTTCAATCAGTTCAGAATATTAGGGTGAATGTGCGCATTGATAGAAAGATTTTTTTCCAACAAAGATTGGTCTTCTATTTTGGAGCTGAGAGGTTGAGAGAGATATTGTTGTCCCTTGACCCTATAATATTTCCTATTTTGGAGTATAATGTATCTTTTGATGTTCACATCTTCATCTTGCTTTAAGCATACTCCATGAATCATAGGGATTTATATGGACCTTTCCAACCTCTTGCTAGACAAACTGTGCATATAATAGCTAGCACAAAGCTTAGGTTCCAAAACATCATAAGGAACTTACTAGGCCCTCGTCGTCTAGCTGAGATTAATGCATCTATCAATCCATTTATTCTACCCTTAATAAGATATGATTTGGGCCTAGACGTTTTCATCTTTGTGCTGTATTGAGAGGAAGGCAACCCACTTTTATGATGGCTTTCCCAAATTTTTTTGGGCGTAGTGGGGAAAATGCTGGGGATTTTTTGGATAACTTGGAGATGGCTTTCCTTGTCTCTGGGAGGGATGATGAAGTATTGAAATTGAGAGCTTTTCCTTTGGTGCTCAAAGAAGAAGCTAGGGTATGGTTCCAGGCTCTAGATCCAACCCAAAGAATTGATTGGGAGGGATTGAAGGCGGCTTTCCTACGAAGATTTCAACGAGCCAATTCGGCAGAAGAACTATGGCAACGGCTTCTGGCCCTTCATCAAGTTGACCCTCATGGTTATGCAACCTATGAGGAAGGTTTTCTGAAAATTTGGGGGCAATGGTCAGACTCACTAAACCCTGGTGAGCGAGCTCCCAACTGCCTCCAAAAGGATCGATTTATCTCAGGTTTGTACCCCTTGCTAAGGGAGAAGGTAAAGAGCAAATTTCCAAATGCTTTTGAAGATGCCTTAAGAATTGCTAGGGAAAAGAATAGAAAGATTCTCTATCAAGCCCAAGCTGGCCAGCTAGCTTTGGGAGGCAATATCACAACTATGGAAGCTTCTCACATACCTCCAAATGTGCCTAATGCACCAGACCTCAATAGAGGTCAACAAGAAGATATGCTCCAACAAATAAACAATCTCACAAACCAGCTAGAGGGGTTGAGAGTAAATCTTGTGCAGGGTGCAAGAAGGCCTATTGAGGGAAATGGTGGGAATCGGCCACCAATGCGACGTCAAGCAAGGGAAATGTTGTGTTACAATTGTGGGGAAAATGGCCACGACATGTATAATTTCCCTCATCCCAGAAGATATGACTACCCTGTCAGAGGTCCTCGACAACAAGTAAGTCCTCCTCGTGCTAGAGCTCAAGCACAAGAGCAACCGCAACCTCAAATTTTGCAGCCACCTCGTGCTCAAGCTCAAGCCCCTGCTACTCAACCAAATGTGAACATCATAAGGATGGAGGAGGTCCTCAAGGGCAGAAGCAACCAGGAAGAAATAGCTAAAGGGAAGATGAAGATAGATGAAGTGGCTACAATGCCTATCAAACGTGTGCGTGTCCAAGATGAAGTAGGTAAAGAAACAAGCAAGGATGCAAGCAATGAAGCAAGTACATCTCGGGCAACTAAAGATGAAGCCAAGAAGAGAAAGACCCGTACTAGGTCTCAAATTGACATCTCTGATTTCCCTATGGGATCTCGGACACAACCTTATGACTTGACAGCTGATGTGAGTTATCAAGGACCAAAGATTACTTGGCCACAACTACTTCATATCTCCCCAAAGCTTCGACGACAATGGTCAAAAATGGTGAGCACGAGGGCAAAGTGAAGTAAGCTAGTAAGTGTAATCAAAGCATATGGTCTCAAGGATATAGTGCCTTTGGTGGAGGCTCAAATCAAGGGACAACGGATTCCAAAAACTTACATTGACAGTGGAGCAGAGGTTTGTGTCATGACAGAAAAGCTAATGCATCAATTGGGTTTAGAGGTAATGGAATCATCAAACTTTAGGGCAAAAATGGCCAATAATGTCTCTGTCACTTGTGTGGGTGTAGTGAAAGCTTTGAGAGTTTCTGTTTTTGGAATCACTACAGAGGTTGATGCTTATGTGATGCCAGTAAAGGGAGAAGGATACCCCCTTATTTTAGGACGACCTTGGCTCATGGGTATAGGAGCTAGGCAAGATTGGGCAACAGGAGACTTGGAGTTGAGGCCTCGCATGGGTGGCCATAGTCGGAAGGTGGTTTATAACCTAAAGAATGGGCGACAAGAGAACCTTGAACTAGAAACGTCAGCTGATGAGTGGAGCTCAAGTGGATGCTCCTCATCCATGGACGAGGAAGAGAGTTCAAGTGAAGAGAGTGATAGCACTCTCGAAGTCATGGGCGTCACCATAAAGGAAACTACCTCATCAGAAGACAACCCAAGGATCCAAATGGAGAATGTGTGGGATGCCAGCCTAGAGGAGATGTTATCCAAGGATATAAAGGAAGAAGAAAAGGAGGGTTATGTAAATGTTCTCAAGAAGCATGCATCATTGTTTATTTCTGATTACACTCACATTACAGGTGTCACTGCAGTGAAGCATCATATCCATCTAAAAGAAGGGAGCAAGCCAGTAGTACAAAAACTAAGAAGATTAGGAGTTGTGCAACAAAATGCACTGTTGTCTGAGGTGAAGAGACTCTTAAAAGCAGGATTCATATACCCAGTAGAAGATTCAGAATGGGTCTCCCCAGTAGTGGTGAGGCCAAAGAAGAATGGTAAATGGCGAGTGTGCGTGGATTACAAGCCACTAAATGCTGCAACAAAGAGGGACCACTTCCCTCTCCCATTTCAAGATGAGATTCTAAATGAAGTAGCAGGCCATGAGAGATACACAGTGTGTGATGGCTACTCTGGCTACTTTCAAATACGCATTGCAGAGGAGGACCAGAAAAAGACTACTTTCATCACACCATGGGGATGTTTTGCATTTCGAGTCATGCCTTTTGGTCTCACCAACGCTCCAGCCACCTTTCAACGATTCATGAACATGGTCTTCCAACCTTACTTTGGTAAGTCCATAAGGGTTTTCATAGATGACTTTTGTATTTACAGCTCCAAAAGTATGCATCTCGGCAAGATTGATGAAGGATTTACTCGTTTAGCTAAGCTGGGTGGACAACTAAACAAGGACAAATGTCACATTGGGGAAAGCAAGGTTACACTATTAGGGCATGTAGTGTCCATTGATGGAATCGAGGTAGATCCTAAACAGATAGAAACATTGCTAAATCTACCTTCCCCAACTTCCATCAAACAATTAATCTCTTTCTTGCAAAAGCTAAGATATTTGAGTAGATTCATACACTTACTCTCCCAAGTGATATTTCCTCTACAACAGCTGACTTGTCAAGAGACGCTTGTTTGGAGTGAAGAAAGTGATGGGAATTTTAGAGAGATTAAAAAAATGTTAGGGTCACTCCCTGTAATCCTCCAGCCTTGTTGGGAAGAAACATTCTTTGTAAACCCTAGTGTGGGAGAAGAGGCCATTGGTGCTGCCCTCCTACAAAAAGATCCAAAAACATCCTTTATGAGGCCTGTGTATTTTCCCGATTAAGGGAGTGACTGAAGCTTCTTGCCCCTTGAAAGCACCATGTGGAGGTAGGACATCTCCCATCTCATAAGCTTGGTGGCCAACTCTATGGATATGAAATTGTGAGTAGAACTACGGTCAAAGAGAATAAAAGCATCATGTTCTCTTACCTTTTCCCAAGCATGGTATAGAGGAGATCCTTTGTGGTGAGCTTCCTCTTCTTGGATTTTGACCAAGGTAGCTCTAGGAGGCTCATGGCGGATGTTCTTTTGGGGACAAGCGTGGTACGCATGTCCTTGCTTTCCGCACTTGAAACAATGGTTATCCTTGAGATAACGCTCAAGCTCTTCAGAAGAGAGTTTGTTTTTGCATTTGTAAACTCCCTTCTCCTTAGCTTTGTTGGGATTGCCCTTAGGAGACTTTCGGACATTGTCCTTCCCCTTAGGCTCATTGGAACCCTTGTTTTTAGGGGCTTAGAACTCCTCTTAGCCCCTCTTTGGAAATTGATTGAAGAGGCCACCATAGTATGATGTATTATCGCCGATATGGTGCAAATTGCTGCTTTTGCTCTCCAAAATCCAACTTTTTGAAGATAGTGGCTTTGAGTTGTAGGTCCCAAAACTTGTCTACATATTTGTGGATGGATTCATAGGGAGAGAGCTTTAAGCTTCGCCATTCGGTGAGTACTTTGTCTTTGGCATTGGTGGCCAAAAACTGCTTCATAATGGAAGCTCTTAAATCTTTCCATGTTCGTGGAGCTTCACTGTTGACCCATAGGCTAGACCACCATTGTCTGGTGGACTTTTGAAAGTGCATAGCTACATGGCGTAGCTTAGAGGACTCCGTAAAGCCCTCATCTCCAAACGCTGCATCGAATTGTTGGATAAAGGCCAACACTTTGTCCGTAGCACCAAAAGTGTCATTGTATGTAAGCAAAGAGACGCTCTTCCCTCCCTCTTTGAACTTCTTGAGCTTGGATGACCTCTTCCACGCGGCATAGGATTTCCTATGGCCTCTTCTTTTTGATGGTTCAATGGTTGCACCATCACTTTCTTCAGAAGATGAAGAGTTTGAGGAAGATGGAGAAGAGGGTGACCTCTTTCTCACCTTTTTCTTTCCTTGATCTTCTTTGTCTTCACCATCACTTTCATAAGAGGAAGAGGATGAAGAAGAAGGAGAAGAGGGTGTCCTCTTTCTCGCCTTTTTTTGCTCTTGCATTTTGTCATCCCTCTTTGAAGTATGGTGTGGAGAAGTATGCGATGTTCTTCTTTGTTTTGGAGGTGATGGAGAGCGTTTAGCCCGCTGTCTTCGTGGAGCCATCTCCACCGAGGTGGCAGGAGACTCACTTCTTTCTCCTTCTTCGGTGGAGGCTCTTGAATTCTCTTTTGAGAAGGAGATGCGTCATCAAGGATCAAATTTCTGAGCCATTCATAGGGATCCTCTTCTTCTTCTTGAATCGGAGAGAGACTTCTTTTGGAAGTCTTGCAAAGAGGCTTCCTAGGTGTTCTCTTGTCATGGTGAGGAGCTTGGAGAATCCCATGAGCACGAAGCTGCCGTTGCACTTCACTTTGGAGGGATGGATTGCCCATGGCTTGTTGAAGCCTAGAAACAAGATAGTTAACAAGCATCGGGGCATCATTAGTAGCTTGCTCATTAGCAAAATCAAAGTTATAAATATTAAATTCACTATCTTTACTATTGTCAGCCATTCTAACAACTTTTAGGTGTAAACTTTTTAGGTGTACTTTAGCACTTCAAGCCCTAGTTGCTACTCCTCTTTACCCCTTTAGAAAAAGCACTCAAGCTACTGTACCCGTGGCTCGAATACCATTAATTGCAAGGAATAGAAGAGAGGGTTGTTCAACAACAAAACAACACCAGCTCTTGTCAAGCTTCTAATAGCTCAATAGTGGCTAAGCCATAGGCAATCCCCGTAGGACTCCACTATTAAGACCATAGCTCTCAACGGTGATGCCCCTTTAACTACACAAAGGCAAGCGCACTGCAAGGCTGAAAAATCCCTATTCTACTTACTCACATGCAATTAATAGTACCAACCATTTATAGCTAGCTTGAGGACCTCCCTTCTTGAGCAAGAAAAGAGAAACCTTGTGCTCTAATACCAATGTAACATTTAATGGTCTAGTAACTTGTGTGTAGAGGAAAATAGCATGAACATAGTGAGCATTTCATTAGAATAGCTTCCTAATGAGAATAACAAGAGTGCTTTGGTGGAGAGAGAAACAAAAATCATAACACCTAGTTAGATAGCATGAACAATTCTTCAAAAGAGAGAGAAATTAAGCAATTGATAATAGTTGAGAACCGGATTTGCATGGAGCCGGTCCCCCCTCCAAAAGGCTTTGTATTATGGTTTCTCCCATCAAGAGAGACATTTTACAATACAATTTCTTGTGTTCCTTCAATACTAGCTAGTGCAATGAAGATGGAAACTTCATGCACTACGCAAAACACTTATCAAACACAACATCAATTCCCTCACGGTCTCAGACCCAAGAACTCACACACCTTCAAAGATGGTGAGAGCTAGCGGGGTATGAGAGTAGATTGAGAGGAATAAGGAGTATTCTTACGAGAAATATGTACATCTCCTCACATAATCACTCATATTAGCATAGCTTAGCTTAGTAATTAGCATGGTAGAGGAGATGAGCATGCATTGAAGCTTGGCTCTTGGTTGGATTTTCTATTGGACCTCCCCAGGCTTAGCCAATGGTAATTAAGCAGCATAAGTGATAGCCTTCTGACATGTGTCCCCCTTTCCCCTTTTGTGAGAGCTTTAAGTAATTATGTAATTCAACTAAACTCTCATTAGACCCCTTTGCCTCCT
Organism: Adiantum capillus-veneris; assembly: GCF_014529385.1. Taxonomy (NCBI): domain Eukaryota; kingdom Viridiplantae; phylum Streptophyta; class Polypodiopsida; order Polypodiales; family Pteridaceae; genus Adiantum; species Adiantum capillus-veneris. Next base: position 141,606,316 of record NC_140950.1, on the reverse strand, counting down.
GGCCAATAGGAATCAGGCTAGCCATTGGGTTGCTGAATGCTCATTGGTCCCCTTGGGAGACTGTCCAATAGTCTTCTAGAGAGCTTAATCCTTATTGGTTCTTTTGTTAAGTGTTTTTAAATTAATTAAACTAGATTTACTCTAGCCTAATTCTCATTGGTCCACCTCCAAGGCCATCCAATAGAAATTGGGTACACCTTGTGGGAATCTGGGCTAGGGAGTTGACATGTGTCCCTCATTCCCTTTGTGTAAAGGGAGCTTGTGTGTGTGTGTGTGTGTGTGTGTGTGTGTGTGTGTGTGTGTGTGAGTTTATCTCTCATCCCCTACTTGCAAGGCTCGCCCCCTCCTATGTAGGGATTACTAAAGACTTTTGGGACACACACAAAGCATCCAGTTCCCCCAATGTTTGACCTTTGGACACAACCTTTGAATTTTGGAACCTTAGCATTTTGGAAGTCTTAATGGGATGAACCTTAGGGTCTTTTAAGCCCATTGTTGATGGACCCCCCCTTTGGATCCCTATTTTCCCTCTTTTGGATCCCTACTGTGGGCGGTCTGCTAGCTTAACCAATTTCTAGCTTTTTCTTCCTTGGCACTTCCCCATATTAAATGATCAGTTTTCCATGAGAAAAGCATTTAGGAGAATTATAAATTGATTATTATGACAACTAAAATCATTAATGTTATGCTCTACTTGAGTACCTCTTATTTCTCCAAAAAATGGTCTAAGTTGGAAACCATTCAATCACTTGGCAATTACCTATCGTGACTCATCAGCCAAAATAAAGTATTAGGCCCCACAAACTAACTATCTAACATGGTCCTACATACCTCAATTTCAGTTTTCTAGGTCTTGGTCCCAGTTTATTGTTGTAAACCATCACCCAATCTCCTGCAATAAAAATCTTAAACTTTGTATTCCTGTTGATCTAAGCTCGCCTTCTTTGGTGGATAACCTCTGCAATATATATGCTTTGAATTCTATCTTCTTCCAGTTTCAGTAATGATTTCTTTCTATAGTTGACTAACTCTTTAGGAGATAATTTTTGCTAAATTGCAACCCTGAGGCTTGGTACTAGAAACTCCATAGAAAGTACTACTTCCAATCCATACACCAACTTGAATGGTGTCATGCATGTAGTCACCTTAAATGCTCTCTTAAAATCCCAGAGTGTTGAATCCAACTTCTCATACCAATATGTCCTCTTCTGATTCACCAACTTTTTTATTATCCTGATCAAGATCTTATTGGTACTCTCTGCTTGTCCATTTGCTTGAGGATAATATATAGTTGATTTCTTGTGCAGTATCATGTGTAGTTAAATCAGTTCAATGGTCTGCCCTCCCTTTGGCACAACAAACACTTCTTATTGAATTCTTGAGCATCCTTTATAACAATTGGCCACAAAAGTCCAGCTTGAAATATTTTTCTTGCAGTTACATCTCCTAAAAAATTCCCTCTTGAATTACTTGCATGAGTCTCTACCAGTACTGCTTTTTGTTCAAACTAAGGAACACATCTCCTAATCACCTGATCAATTCCTCCTTTGTACAAAACTCCTGTAATAACTGTAAAAGGTTTACTTCTTAATGCTAGTCTTTTCCTCTGATCTTTAGTCATTGCTCCAGATAACACCCCTTCAATCAAGAACTGAATCATATCATCATACCAGTCCCCTGACCGGTCAGTCACCTGAACTAGAAACAGCTATGCATTAGACAATTGATCAGGCACTCCTACAGAATCTTCCTCTTCTATTTCCAAAATACTAATCGGCTAATACATGAAGTCTTCCTAGAGTATGTATCACCACATAATCAATTCCTGCAAAAACAGTATTCACCTGGCCAACCTCCCTGAAAGGTGGGGTGTATTCATGAAGTAGATCAATGCCTAGTGATCCACATGAAAAATTATCCTATTTTCCAATAGGTAATGTCTAAACTTCTATAGTGCATAAATCATTCCCAAGCACTACCTCTCAGCAACTATGTAATTCTTCTTTGCAGGTGGTAGTACCTTGCTTGCATAGTAAATAGGTATGAGCCAACCTCTACTGGTTTCTTGCATTAATCCTGCACCCAGTGCTACATGAGATGCATCCATAAAGATGTGAAATGTCAACTTGAACAATCAAAACTGGTGCTACAGTCAGCATCTTCTCCAAATTCCTCAATGCTTTGTTCTACTCTTCTCCCCATTCAAATACAACATCGTTCTTTGTAAGCTCTGTTAATGGTGTGCATACATGAGACAAATACCTCAAGAATGTGTTATGCCACTTCACTTGGCACAAAAATATGCTCTATTGTTTAATTGTTCTTGGTTCTGGTGCCTTACTGATAGCCTCCACCTTTCGTGGATCAATAGACACACTTTCTTTAGAAATAACGTGCCCTTAAAAAAATCCTCTTTTAACTGTAAATGCACATTTGGCTAGGTTTACTGACAATCTAAATTTCTTGCATTTTTGAAAACACAACCTCAAGTGTTGAAGATGCTCTTGCTTCTTTCCAAAAACACTAAAATCATCCAAGAAAACCCTCACAAATGCTGTAAAAGGAATTCAACAAACACACGTTGTACTACTTTCTCAAATGTTGGTGGAACATTTTTCAAGCCAAATGTCTTCACATTGCTATCATAAACTCCCCATTCAGTCACAAAAGTTTTTTTTTCCATGTCTTCAAGTGCCGTTGATATTTGGTTTTTGTAACCACTAAAACCATCCAAAAAACTATAAATCTCATGTCTAGCTATTGCATCTAGTAGTGTATCACAAAAAGCTAAAGGAAATGGATCAGTTAGTGTAGCATCATTCAATTTCCTATGGTCCACACACACCCTGATCTTTCCATTCTTCTTTAAAACTACAACAATTGATGACAACCAAGTAACTTCATCCAATGGAGAAATGAAACCTATAACCAACAATTTGTCAATCTCTTTTTTAACTTGTTTGGCATAATTAAGATTCATATTGTACCTTTGTTGTTCACATTAATTTTGTGTCGATAAAAGCTAGCATCCACTCCTTTCATATCTGTGTATTTCCATGCAAAATCATAATTGAATTCTAACAACAATTCCTTCAATTTCAATTTAAATTCCTCGTCCATATCTGCTGATACCTTCACTATCTGTGGTTCTTCCTAAGTGTTCAAGTTCAACAGTTCATCCTGAGTCACCCTACCAGTTCTTTCCATCCGATGTTCAAAGGATCTCTCTGCTTGCTTCACTGCTTCAATGGCTTCCACCTCTTCTTTATTTTCAATTTGTATATTCTTCAATAGATCATTACCCATCTTGTTAGTTGATTGCTTAATCTCCTGAGAAATCATTGGTTTTTGAGTTATTGATTGTATCTCATCATCTTCTGGCTGTAACACATACTTGGTTGCTATCTTGTACACATCAACTTCAAAGATAGGTACAACTGATGAATTGGTTCTAAGAAATTATTCCTCTACATCCTCTCCAATTTCTTCTACCATATTCAGTCCTTATATATGCAGTGCCCTGAAACTAGGTGGTATTACTTTTTTTGCATCCATCTACATTATAGCTTTCTTCTTTCCTCTTTTGATCATTATAGCTCCCCATAGTGGCTTTAATCTTGCTAGTATTAACCAGGGTCTTCCCAACATCATTGGATAAGAGCAAGTAGACTCTTCCAACCTGAGAAGTACAAAGTTGGCTACAAACTGCAGTCTCCCAACTAAGATCTTCAAATTCCTCAAAATCCCCAAAGGCTGAACCCATCTATGGTTTGCCATCTTCACCTGAAAAGGTGCTGGATCCCATTTCAAGAGATTTAGAGGTTTGCAACAGGTTGACTCAGGGAGAATAGTAACTCTTGACTCGCCATCCAAGAATACTCCTGGAACAAACACCTTTTCAATAGATACCCCCACTATTGGTACCTTGTAATCAACATCCATTGGCAAGACTTCACATGCTTCTCCACAAAAAAATTCTTTAGTTTCCCTGCCTATTGCCTGATTTGTTCCTTCCACTTCATTAGTCAATCTTTTCAACAATTGTTGTGAAAATGCACCAATCTCAACACTTGCTTTACAGTAATTGATTTTGGAGTTGACAATAAAGCTTCAAAAAATTCATCACCATTGTCCTAATCTTTTAGTACAGTCTTGCTTTTCTCTAATTCTGTTTTCCCTTGGTCAGCCAAGGAGCCTGCAACAAACTCCCATTCTTCAAGTGGTATATTCCCTCCTTGGGACTCTCGCACTTCCTTGAGTGTTTTTGTTCTCACTGCTTTCTGCTCCTTCCAATTCAGAGTACCTTGACCTTCTTTTTCTTGCACGATTGCCTTTCTTGGTTTTGATTTTGACCTTGTTACAACCATGACTTTAGTGCATCCACTCCTCTCAGGAATATCCTCAATTTGGATACATGCAATCACACTTGTAATGCTTACCCATTCCTTGAGTGGACTGACACTCATGTACTTTTTAATTAAGTTTATGCTCCTCCTGATGAAACTTTACTCTCTCTTGAATCCATTCCTCTCCATTCCATTCTTCTTCAATCCATTCCTCCAAAATCACTAAATTAGCTTAACCTGGAGGTATTTGTTGCTGTTGGGGTGGAGGTTGTTGATTCTCTTCCCGAGGCTTGTTATATTGTTATTGTTGTACCTGGTGATAGGGATGCCTCTATTATTTCTGTGTCTACACCATAGTTCACAGTCAGGTCCTTGTCTATGTCCCACTACTCCACAATAATTGCATTGTAAATGTTGTATATTATTCTGACCTGTGTTTTGGTACCCCCAATTATTTGGGTTTTGGAACCTTCTCTGAGGTGCAGGTACCTGATATATCCTGTTAACAGTTTGAGGAGCTACCACATTTGCAACTACCTCTCTCATTTTTTGAGTAATGTACTCATGTTTTCTTCCTCTGAAATTGAATTATAATAACAGTTTTCATACTCATGACCAAATCTTTGACAAACCTAACAATATGGTTTTCCTGAAATTCCAAAATGGCTCATTCCAATTGTCTTCAGTTTATTCTGAATACTTTTGTTGACTGCATCTATAGTTACTACTTCCTTTTCCTGCTTCTTTTATTTATTGTGTTTACCTTTATCCTTCGTCCACTCCTTCTTTTCTTGCTTCTTCTTCTTCTTCTTTTTTGACAATCTTCATCATGAGTATCAGTTTTCTCTTCAATATCTTGATCTGAATTCCGAATCATTTGACTCTAAGTCTAAATCCTCACTCTGCTTTTTCTTCTTTTCCTTTAGTTTTGCCTTACCTCCACATCTTCATTCAGCTCTTGCAACTGCTTCAATCAAAGCAGTAAAATCCTGTGCATTTGCCAATGGGGTCACCTTGCTACTGCACTTCTGTATTCCTTTTTGAGTCCCTTACAAAATTAGTCTCCCAATTTCTCCATAGAAGGATGTTGTGCTGCCTCTAGTCTATTGTTCAAAACTTTGAAATTTCTGTGCATAATCTTCAACCAACAAGTCTTTCTGCTTCAATTTCCTTAATTTCTTCAAAATGTCTTCAGGTGTTTTATCATCCTTGAACATTAATAAAAATATCTACTTCAAATCATTATAATAATTCAGGTGTTTTATTATCCTTGAACCTTAATAAAAATCTTTGCTTCAAATCATTATAATTAGCAATGGCTGCCATGCCATACTGCAAGAACCAATCCATGGCCTTACCGTGCAGTGTTGCTGCAAAATGCTCTTTCTTCATTACGTCCAGATGTAATGCCTCATAGCCACTTGTAGACCACCTTGTTTGAAACTGACCAACGTGGTTGTTAGCATCTTGGAACTTTTTGTGCTAAACTTTGCCGCACCCACTTTGGGATTTGGTGCAGCCATTGGAGGTATCAAAAGTACTGTAAGTGCTCTTACTAGGATTGGATTGAAAGGAAAAGTAGGCGTCCTTGATCGTAAAAATTGCAATTGTCTTCTTTTCCTGAAGATTGTCTGAGCTAGCAATATATTAACGAGTTGTCCCAAAAGTGGGTCTGCTGTGGGAAGAATTGTTTGTTGGCCTCCTTGGTTTGCAGGTGGGTTCTCCTACAGCCTGTGTTCAGGTCCTTGTAGTTTAGTCCCCGCCCCAACAGTTTTTACTCATGCAACAACCCCCCTTATAGGTTTTTCTTGGTCATCACTACCAGACTCTTCTTCCCATCTTCCCCTTGAAGAGAATTCTCTCCTTAATTCAAACCCACTCATGCATTGCTTCTTCTCTTCTATCTTAAGTACTGTACCAACACTTTCCTTTCATAAAAGCTTTAACATGAAGGCAAATTAAAGGCACCAAAAGGTAAAAATGATGTAACTACCTTGTCAGCAATTTCAATTTTGATTTCTCTTGGTAGCTTTGGGAAGAATTCCTCCAAGAAGTTTGCTGCATATTCCTTAGACTCTTCTTGCAGGGCTACCCCATTTGAGAATTCCTTAGGCGGTCTATGTCAACCAACATTTCAATACCCTCCAATACTCCTCAATGCCATATGGTGCATGCTAAGTTCGAAACAACCGCCGCAGGATTGCCAAAGTGCTAGGAGCTCACAACCCTAATAGAGATTCGGTAAGAGACATACAATACAGGGGAAAGAGATGACAATAGACCGCACATTAAGTCACAAATTTGCAAAGCATATGAATAATAAGCACCATGATTGAGAGAAAGAAGGTGCTGGTTTACCGTGTATTCATCATCATCATCAATTACAGACCCAAAACAACAATACAACTACAAGAAGCCCAAACTACAAAACTGCCCGTTGGTTACCCAAAAAATTGCTACACGCCATGACACAACTCGGGTATTTAAACTACCTAGGCATTAGACACTTGTGAAAACATGCCCCTAAGGTTTAAAACTAAGACCTTAGTTACAATCAAAATGGTAAGTACCCTGACACATCAAGCACCAACAACGGCTATAAGGTGGGTGGAGCAATATGCCTTGGTCCATAGAGCTTCAATTTAGGACTGTAACATAATCTCTCATAAGCATTTGAAAACATTCAGCTTGGACCTTTGTATAAGTATCCTGCTTTGGCCTCCAAACCTGTTGTATTTGCAATGCCTTGACCAACCTATGGTGTTGATGGTTGTTTTGTGCCTTTGCCACTAGGACCCATATCCAAGGCTGATTTCTTTGTGCCTGATATAACTCTTTGGATACCCAGATTTGCTTTGCTGGCTATTGAGTCGCTAAATGTTGCCTTTGCTCTTGATTTGGTACCTTAGGGAATTTTGACATCCAAATAGACGTCGAGTTGTTTTGAGCTCGAACTAACTTCTTTGGTACCCATACCTTTGTGATAGAATCCTAAGTTGGTATGGTTTGATATGGTTTTTGGGTCTGTACTGGCTTGTGGGTTTGTGGTGTTTTTCTTGCATTGGTATATCTTTCCTAACCCATACTTGCTTTGTGCTTTGTTGTCCCTTGGGTAGCCAAGGTTGCTTCTTGTTGTGCTTTTGTCTTCTCTGTTCTTGTGTCGTTCTTGATGTTGGCGATGTTGTTGCCCTCTGTCTTTCAAGTGTTGGTTCTTGTGGAAACCTTTTTGGGATCCACTGGTTGTTTTCTATATACAAGGGTTTTTTGCCTGCTTTCCCATTGCTAGCCCGATTTTTGTTATTTTAGTGAATGGAACCGTCTCACTCTTGGTTTCATGTTGAATTTGTACCAGATTGGAACTCCAATCTATATGAACATTGTACTTCTTTTGTGAGGGTTGTCCAAGCAAGAGTTGGTGTTGGTTTTGATGATCAACTACCACATAACTTTATATGTGGGTAGACATATGGATTGATTTGAACAAATAAAGTTACTAGCCCTAGAGGTTTGATATGGTGGTTAGTATAGCTCTGCACTTCTTGGTGTGCCGGTTAAAGCTTTTCTTTGTGGCCAGGGTGGTTATATAATATGAGGGAAATGACATTTCCTTGGGCCCTTGTATCGAGTAGAGCGATGGCTTCCACTTGATTGTTGTCAACTTTGACCTTAATTACTGGATCAACTCTATCTTCTTAAAATTCATTCAAGGAAATAGCCTTAATCTGTAATGGTCTCCATGTTGCTACTGTTCTCGTATAAGCCTTCATTTAGCCATTCATTCTTTATCCTCTACTTGTGCTTCTTCAACAATCCACTCTTTCTCTTTAGTTTGTTGTTTTTCTTTGTGAATATGCTATAATGTATCCTGGGTTAATGGCATAAGATACTTCTTGAGCCTACACCCCTTAATCTAGTTAGGAATTTCTTCTCCTTCTAATGCCGCAAGCTTGATGGCCCCACTTGGAGATATATTTTTGTTCTCACAAAGGGTCCCATTGCTCGCTTTTTAAATTTTTAGCATGTTGTTGCAAGATATAAACCAAGACATAGTCACCCATTTAAAATTCTTTTGATTGCACATGCTTGTTGAAGAACTCTTTTTGCCTTTGTTTACTAGCATAGATAGATGCTACTGCTTTAAGACGTAGCTCATCTAGCTTTTCTATGTCATCTAATCTCAAAGACAATTCATGACCTATCCATTTAAATTGTTTAGCTACTCTCAAGGCTGGGATTAAGAATTCAATAGGCAGAATGGTGTTAAGACCAAACACCATATTGTAAAGTGTTGTGTCAATGGATGTCTTATAGGCCATCCTATATGCCCATAAAGCATAATGTAACTTTTGGTCCCAATCCATTCTTGAATGTCATAATTTTGGTTAGTACTGTGCAAAGTGTTTTATCAGTAGCTTCACCCTATCCATTGGCTTGTGGGTGATATGAACCAGACTTGGTATGAATGATCATAAATTCCTCTAGAAGATTTTCAATAACTTCGTTTAAGAAATGTGTGTCTCTATCACCAAAAATTTCTTTGGGTAATCCATACCTTAGAAAGAAATTTTTGTAACTGTGCAATGGTTATAGCATCTTCTTTTTGTGTGGCTTTCGCTTCAGCCCATTTTGTGAGATAGTTCGTGGCAACAATGATATATTGGGCATGAGATTTGTAAGTGAGAGGTGAGATAGGTTCCGGAAAATCTAATTCCCACTTAGCAAATGTCCTTGCTCCCATCATTGGCTGTAATGGCATCTCATCTCATTTTAGAGGTACTTTAGTACGTTGGAAATCATCACATTGTTCAACATATTCTTCCACGTTCATGTGTAATGTTGGCCACCAAATTCCAACAATTAAGACAGTCTTAGCTGTCTTATCTCCCGAGAAATGGTCTCCACTAGTTCCTCCAGATATTTGTTTTCTATTGCACATATCCTGCACTAGTTATCTTTCCCTCTTTTGTAAAGTTGGTTTTCAATTAAGGTGAAATCTCTAGCCTCCAATTCAATGGCTCTTTGTTTGGACCTTGTTATGCTCTCAAGGAATGTCCTAATTGTTAGGTAATCAACCATATATTGACTCCATTGAGGTGCAATTGTTACCTAAAATAATGTGGCATATTCCACAGGTGGATTGTTCCTGCATGAGCACAATTCATGACATATCTATGTACACCAACATGCATATGTGGCCAATACACTCCAAGTTGCTTTAGGCATTGGTGTGTCTTCTTTTGGGAACAATGGAAGTCTATGTTCTGTACATGCGATTCCATGAGATATCATTCATATTCCTTTGGACTTATGTATAATCACAATATTTTGTCCGAGTCTAGATGGTACAAGTGTCCTCCTATAATTTGAAAGTTCTTAGCTTGTCTAATCGTTTGTTGCTTAAAGTCTTGTTCAATCCTATCAAATGCACCTTATTAGGTCAAAAGTGTGACTTTTTCTTGAGACCATTTAGGAACCATCTCGATGTTGAAGAGGTATGGATCAGGTATGTCATCATCTACCCCTTCTACTTCTTCTTTGCTTGGTGACCTAGAGAGGTGGTCCACTCTAAGGTGTGTTTTGCCTTTCTTAACCACTGCCATAAAGTCAAACTCTAGAAATATAACGAACCAATGAACAATTCTCCCTATATTGCAATGTTTGTTTACTAGATACAACAGGGCTTGATGGTCTGTGAAGAAAAAAAATTTGTTGGCCAAAGGATAATGCTTATATTTCTTTACGGCATATATCGTACCTAACCCCTCTCGCTCTGTGGCTGTGTAGTTCTTTTCCACACTGTTCAATTGTCTACTAGCATAACAGACTGAAAAATCTATTGTGCCTTCTCTTGGTTGAGCCAAGATATAGCCTGTTGCAAATGACAAGGCATCTATGTGAGCATGAAATATTTTATCCCAATCTGGGTCTTTAAGAACTGGTGTAGATATAAGCGCATCCTTAAGTTTTTTGAATGAATAATCACACTCTTCTGACCAATCAAAGACACCTATTAACCTGTACAGGGGTTGTGCAATGACTGCATACATGTGTATGAACCACCAGTAGTACCCACAATGTCCCATGAAGGATTGTACTTGCTTGGCATTAGTTGGCTTTGGTATCCCCACAATCACCTTGATCTTGTCAAGATCGAAAGATATACCAATTTTGAGAGACAATATGTATGATTCTGCCTTGTCTCACCATGAAGACACATTTTTTAGGATTATGCAGATTCTATAAGGGCCTTCACTTCTTGAATACCTTTCTAAGATTCTCAATGTGTTTTGACCTAAGAATAGAGTGTACACAAAGTTCATCCATGTATATCTCTAAGAATATCTTTAAGTATTCTTTGAAGGCGTGTGTCATTAACTCCCAAACTCATCCATCACTAGTTCTTTTGGTTTCTTATGTTTTGTTTCCTTTCTAGTCTTTGGAGCTTGTTTACTCAAGCTCCTAACACTTTCCTTTGATTTTGTGTCCTGAGTTTTTGTGAATCGACATGAGATTTTATCTTTTACACAATCTTCAACCTTTAAAAGCATTAAGAACTCTGTTTTACCTTTCACTCTCGGCATTGGATTCTCTTTGGTCATATTTAAACCTCTTTTCTTTGTATAAGTTCTTGTCGTCTAGGTTTTTGATTTGGAAAGTCATAAAACTTGACATCCGCTATGGTTTCCTCTTGATCACTCGGGTTATGAGAACATTCATTATCTACATCATTTTCGAATTTGAAGTGCTCTGGAGAGTCGTAGAACAACTCTTCCTTCTCCTTTTCATCGTGCTCTATCATTTTGGATTCATTTGAGGCTTGACACTTGTCTTATTCTTGAACTGTGTTGACCATGTAACATGGTATAACATCATAGCCATCCTTGTCACAACACTTTGTCATGGGACCATCTTCAATGGCACACATATCCAAGGTTGCTAGAATGTGTTCCCTTTCTAAAGGCTTTAGTGCTTCTTCTGGGAAGGCTTCTGGAATATAGTCTTTGTCTTCTAAATCCCTTTCTAGGATACATTCCTCTCATTATAAGCTACCACAATCTAAAGCTCAATACATACGTAGCTATTTAGACTGACCTAGCCATGCTGGAAGTTCAAATCCGGCCAATGTAGCTGAATCCAACTCTTCAATAGGAGTTCTCATCACATCTTGTAACTATGGTCTTTTAAAGTTATTTTGGTTGTGGTCTCCATATTCCTTAGGTAAATATGGTCATACCCCCAATTCTGGACCATTTTTAATTGTTTCATGAATGGTCTTCCAAGTATAATGTCATAGTTGTTCTTCTTGCCAAAGTCAACAATGGCAAATGTATGCTCATATTCATTTCCACAAAGGTGACAACTATTTTCTTTAGAAGTCCTAGAGGTTTCTCCATATATCCATCCGGGAATTGTAGTTTCATTTTGGTTTCTCTTATAGCATGTTTTCTCCATTTTTTCTATGTTTCTTTTGTAGCAATGGCTACCCGAGCCTCACTGTCAAGAATTTCCATGATGGAGATACCTTGAATTCCATAGGAAGAGTCATGTTGTCATTTACTCCTTCACAGTATTCTCCATCTTTGTTTAATGGTACATGTGTGGTGTTTAGGTGAGGCTTTTCAAGTTCTCAGATTCTCTCTTGAATTTGTGACGAAGGATCCTTCACACCAAACTTTTCTAGATAGTCTCCTACCATAGTCCACATGTTAGGTCATATTTGTAATAGCTCAACTAACGCTATTGTACATGTCATTGGTGTTGGCAAAATGTCTAGACCCTTAATGTCAATGAACTTCTTGGAAGAGAGTCTCTGTGATGGGACTGCTACAACCTCTAATTTGGAATCATGCTCTCCCATATAGGAAGATAATGTTCTTAGTGAATGGGGTCAGCTATCTATAGATAGAACAGATCCTTGGTCTCCCCAATACAATTGCATTTCTAGATTTATTTGAGATCTTGCCTCAAATATATCTATTGATGGAAGAAACACTCCTCTCCCATTATTGGTCTGGTTTAAACGTTTGCTTAGCTCCTTAGCTTCGTTGGCCTCTTTGACCTGTGTCCATAGTTTGTCAAGACCCTCTATTTCTATACTCCTTTGGTATGCCTGAGGGTGAAACACGTCGGAAGACTGATCCATGGTTTCATGCTATTTTTAGATTTTCATGATTTTTAGTGCTTTTTAGTGAAAAGCGGATCCGCTTTCTTCTTTAGTGGACAAGGAAAACTGGTGATTCAATTTTATTGTTTTTTATTATTTTTTGCTTTTTACGCAATTTTTAGCTTTTTGTGCTTTTTGGTGTTTTTAAAAAGCAATGTGCTTTTTAGGATGACTTAGCATAAAAATATTAATTTTAGCCTCCGTTGGATTTAAAAATGATCACCCGGAGGAAAAACGGGACTAAATGGAATTTTCACGAGAATTATTTTTATAAAAAGCAGTATTGTAAATACACCCAAGCAGTATGGAAAAGTCATGATTATGTCGGAACATCATGGTGCGGCATGGTCTAGTCAAGGTTCCATTAGTTGGCCAGATACTGTTCAATTGATCAATTTTGCGGTAAAAATCGGATGGTAAGTGGGAGAGTTGACCACTAAAAGCAAAGGAATGTTTTTTTTGAAGTTGTAGCTATTCCTTGCCCAAAATTAGCGCTAGTTTTCTGCTTGGGAGTCACTCCAGCTTGGCCCAATGCCTATAGAGTCACCTGTAGTGCTCAATTTTCAGTGCCGTCTGTTGCATCTACTATCGCAAGGCAATAATTACCTATTATATGGAGTGGTGCAAGCTTCTCATCACCATCTCCATAAGCTCTTCTCTCTCGTATATGGGAAGAAGAAGAAGAAGAAGAAGGATATTCTCTCTCTACTTACTATCTTCTCTCTCGTTTCACGGTGTACGCGCTCTCCAAAAGCTCTCGTGGTGAATACCTCTACGTAGCTCTCATCACTGCTCTCTTGCGACAAATCAAGAAGCCTTTTGATGGCCCCTAATCAATTCTAAAGCACGGTGAGAAGCTCTAAACTCCATAGCCATCATCATCTCTCTCTGTATGTCGTTTTTCTGAGTAGTCACCCTCTCGATGATTGTTTTTTCATATACGAGTACATGTATGGATTTTCCGAGTACGTATGAAGTTGCCCCCATGATAATGTCATCATGTTTAACACGTTTATTTATGCACACGATGTGTTTATGACCACATGTGTGCATAAAAAGCTCTTTTTGTTTCACGTCATATAAGAGATAGGAACACTATTTTGGTCATAACTCACAAACCGTTATGAATCAACCCAAACCCTTTAAAGCAGGGATGAAACACATCATTTGGAATATTTTCTCTCTAGGTGTCATGTGAACATCATGCACGAGCTAAGAGATATGGTAAAAAAACAGCTTGCTACTCCCCACTACAAAGTCAAAATTTGGGACGGCAGGCTCCTTGGAAAACCACCATATAGATTCACCGGATGGGCAAACCCACTTAGAAAATTGAAAATCTTGATTAAAATTGATGATAAATTCATTTAGGTCTCCGTTATCACCTTGGGTATGCGAGTTATTAATCACTCGATAACCGGTTTTACATACATGTGTAGGGGTGTAAGGGGGAGTACCATATAACGTCATGAGTTAACCAATCCGTTTATGTATGATCTATGATTTATTTTGGTGAGTTTATTTCAGTTGTTAGATATCCATAAACTCATGTGAGGGTATAAGGTTAGTCAACCAGAACCGCATAGGCAATTATGAATAAGGTGGCCATCTTTTTGGATTACCGTTTGTTGTGTATCATATGGGTAAAGTTATGTGATAGGGTGTTAGTCTATATTATGGATCTGAGCTTGATGCATTGGTTTGAGGTGAAACACTTTCATTTGCATCTTATGCATGCTGCCGAAAATGGCAAAAAGTTATTTTTCGCATATGTATGAAGTTATGGATTATGGTTGACCTAAAGGTCAGAGTTGTTTTGCATCATGTTTATGGTGATGGAATGATAACATATGATGTATGGAACCTTAGTGATTGATGTGGATGCCTCATGTGCTTGGGTATGAATGCTTTCCACTTTTCTAGGTCAAAACTAGTCCTATGTGCTAGAGAGGTGGTGCAGATATGATGCATCAACCTTGCATGGTTGGATGTTGTCAAAATTGTATTTTTATATCATGTTTAGTTTATGGTTGGACTTATTATATGTATGAAAAGCTCATGTCTTAAGAGTCATGTGTGTGGACTCTGATTGACTACATGGGATATGTCCAACTCCAAGTGTGGGAGTTGGTTCAGTGTGAATATGATTTGTGGTTAAGGGATGAGATTCCCTCATGGATTATGGTTGTGATTTTATGGTGGAATCCGGTGTGGCTCTCGGTTTTTTCTCCGAATATGGTTATGCTGTTGAAATTTTTGTAGCCATGTTATGTTCTAAAGTGGTTATGCAAGATTGGTTGTGTCTCACCCGAGTTGGGTGGAGTGCTCACCCATGTGAAGTGATTAGATTATAGTTTATGGTTTTGAGATTAGATCATGAAGTGGTAGACCTGTAAGGGTAGAGACCCTGTATAGTCTAACTGCTTGGAAAAGATTGTTTGTGCATATAGAAGGTGTTGTTGTGATTGGACTCACATGTTATGTTTCTTATGGCAGCATCACTACAAGATTAGGATCACCTATATCGCTTGGCCATATATAAAAGGGTTGTTGACCTGGGGCTTTGCTAGATCGAGGGTGTTGCCTAGGTATTCTTCTTTTTGTTAGGCTCATCTACACGGTCAGTGTGTCGGGGGTTGAATGACCTACACGGCTAACACGTTGGGGATTTTTCCTTGGCTTTGTCTAAACACCCGATGCTGGGCATCAAAGATGCGTGGCGCCTAAATTGGTATGATTGGTGTTGATACCCTACAATCTACTAATACTTGGGATCCTTTCAGAGCTCGTGTTCATGGAGGGAGGTGAAGCAGCCTCAATTTATATCTAGCTCAAGTAGGTTGGAGGTGTTATGGCTCGCTCTCGGCTGTAGTAGAGAAAAAGTGGATGGGTAGACCGATCGATCCCTACACAGGGTCAGGTGCTCTGCTAGTTGTCTTGTCATAAACTGTTTGATGTTATGGTATACCCAAATTTTGTCATTGCATTAATATATGGTTTCCTGTTTCATTTAGATGGGACATTTAAAAGATTCTCTGTTTTTATTCTCTCATGTCTTTGTGCACTCTATTTCATCCTCCACTATACTCTCTCTCTGATCTTCAGGGAATCTGATGTACACATATATTCACCCTCCACAATGTTTTATTTTTCTTGAGTACGCTTTCATTCATAACATCCATTCAGGGGTAGCACTAGTCGCTAGGTGCCTTTGGATGCAGTTCTACTCATGGCCTAAACTCCATGCTTGGTTGCGTGCTAAGAAAGCCTCCCCTATGCAAAAGCTTTCGCAACTCTGTTTTATATTGTATAAAGGTGTAAATTGTATATTTTATGCATAGACCCATGGGGAGGGGTATCTCTCACTTGGTATTAGAGACAATGCTTAAAATTATGGGGATAGCCTAAAGCTTGATAGTAGTTGGGTTAGTTATGCATCATGCACACATTCATGCATGTTGTTTGGGAAAGGATATTGTATTCATGATGCACCTATAAGTAAAAATTGGTTGGTGGTACCTGCTTGACTTGTCTTCTTGAATGGAAGTATTTGGTTTAAATTATACGGAAGTGGTTGAAGTGTTCAACAACGGTGTTGTAATTTCTTTGAATGTTTGTTTTGTAGTAACAAATGCCTCCCGGAGTGACGTCTGAATGCTTTAGCCAGGGGAATGAGGTTTTGGCCATAGTGTTCAACAATATGGCAACAAGTTTATCAAGAGATGAAAGGAAACTCTTTTACTTAGAAATCAAGACCAAAATCTTTGGCATTCCAGGAAGCACAACTTGTTGGAAGAGTGTTGACCGTAGTTAGCTTACTCGTCACCAAGAACCCTTCTATCAATTCTTTATTTACATTGACGATAGTCCAAGAGGCTGGTTTATCAACCTCAGGCTACTTCAACTCAAGATGTGGTTAGGCCTAGAAGACATGTTCTACTACTTGGCAATGCACTCCCAAATGTTAAGGATTGCCAAAGTTTCTAAGAAGTTTGAAGCTCTTGCATCTGTCATAGAAAAAGAAAAACTAGAAGATAAATATAGACCAGGTTGTTGCATGGGAGGTCTGAGAGAATACCCTGTTATAAGAATTGAAAGAATATTTAGAGAATTGGCTCCGAGACATCCATAACATTGTAGTGAAATCATAAAAATCAAAATTTGATGAATAAAAGAAGCATAGACTTAGTTTTGGTTCACATGTGTACTAAGTCTTCTCTCTCCTTGTCTTTGTTTTTAGATGGATCTTCTTAATTGTCTAGATGAACTTCTAAGTGATTTTTCACAAAGGGTCTTTTTTAATTACGCGGTCGGATTCAATAGAGATCCGAACACTTAAGTAGCATGGGAGTTGTATGTTGAAGCCCAACCTGAACATCAGATGCAAGTGCCTAATAGGTTTATGAATGATCCATAGCTTTTGGTCAAGGAAAAGATCCAAGAAGGTGATGTCAAAGTACAAGGATATGTTCTTTACCTTAATCTGTGTTCGCTTTTGGACATACAGAGTCGAGAGCTCATTCTTAGTAAGAAGGCTCTCATGCTAAACCAAAAATACGGCTTCTGTGAGAAGGTCATGATCAAAGTTTGTAAGAATTCAAATGGCGGAAAGAGATTCTATAATGTACCCCAGGATTGGTTCAATAGAGTTTATGGACCCATTCTCAAATACAATCCTCACAATGTCACTATTACCTTTGATACAAGAAGCCCAAATGTATTAGTGACTTTGCCCAATCACCACCAATGGCAGTAAAAGTGAGAAGATATTTCTACACAAATGATGTAAATGAATGGCATGCTGAATGATGTAAATGAATGGCATGCTCATGTAAATTGCTTTAATGGGTTATCGCTCATGGATGTATCACGAGGAGAGGAATGGTAAGAAAAGGAAGACGTGAATTTTAGTGCACAATTTGAAGTTCTAAACTTTGAAACTCGAGACGTGAACGAATATAGGGGTAGAACTTCGGTTGTAGGAACCATGTAGGAACCAAGAATTGGTTCATAGGGCCCTTTCATATTCATGTATCTTCCTAAAGACACTAAGTATCTTCTTGGTTTTTTATGAATATAAATATTTGATTTCGATATCACTTATATTGTTTTGTGGTCATAATATTTGAGTTTGAATCTTGGTTAAACCCAGCTTAAGAAGAACTACCAAAACAAAGTTTATCATTCAGACCGTATGAATGAGTGATTGTACTCAAGAAACCAGAGATCTCGAATCATAGTATCAACATTTCTTAACCCTTGTCAAGTATGCTCTAGCAAGGATGACGCAAGAGGTCAAGGTAGCTAGATTTGTGTCAGGGTTGCATAATCCTATGAAGACTAGACTCTAGAGTCTTCGTCTTACCAACTTTGCAGATGTCTTTGATGCAGGCAAACCCATTGAACTAGAGTTATCCAATACCAAAAAGAGAAAACCAGAACCTACTCCTGTTCGCAAAATCAAAAAGCTTCGTCCCAAGAGGAACAAGGGTCTGGAAATCCCCAGCAAAGAAGAGAAAGCTTATTACGTATGACGGCCAGACAAGATTACTGGTGTTACACTTGTATTGATCTTGGCCATCAATCCAGAGATTGTCCATTTAACAATAAAGCTTCACAGGATTGGTGGACAAATTTGAACGTAGAAACTTCAATCCGAATCAAAATTTCAAAATTTTTAGACCTAGACCATCTACAATTTAGAGGAACTTCAATCAACAAAACTTTAATCAAAGTTAGAGACAATCTCAAAACCAAGGTAACTTTAGACCAGTCAATCTACCTTTTATCAAGAATTGACCGCCTCCCAACAATAACAACAACGAAAATGTTAACCGTCAACCTCGTCCAGGAGGAGGAGGAAATCAAAGACCTCAAGGAAGACCTCAAGTTAACGGAGCTCAAGGGGCTATAGGTGAAGGAAATCGGGCTAGTGCGTATATTCATGCTGCAATTGAACAACAGGGAGTGAATGAACAATTTTTAGTAATTCAAACTCCAGCGGAGTATCAAAGTAACCATTTTACCTTATTGATTAATTCAGAGAGTACACATTCTTTCATATCTCCTAAGTGCATCAAAAATCTCATTTTACATGAACACCTTGATACAGAACTTACAGTGAAATTAGCTACGGGTAAGAGGGTTAAATCTTCTCTTCAATGGGTAACTTAAATTTTGTTTTGGATGGTCACAATACTTCTGCAAACTTCAAAGTGTTACCCATGGGGATCTATGATGGAATCCTAGGAATGGATTGGCTTAAAGCCAATGATGCTCACATACATCGTAAAGACGCTTCATTAACTTTCAAAAATGACCAAAACTCTAGGGTTACATCTACTGGGAAACGGGGAAAGCCTAAACTCAAACTAGTCAACTTTACCAAACTTATGAAGAGTTATAGGAATACTGAAAGGATTTACGCAGTAAAGCTAAACCCTAAGTAGAAGAAGTTAGATTCACATGAACCCGAATGGATAACAAAATCTAATGATGTATTTTCCAAAGAAATTTCACAGTTACCACCCAAGCATGATATTGATCATGCAATAGAGCTTACTCTAGGAGCCCAACCAGTTGCCATAGACCATACAAAATGTCGGTACTTGAATTTATGGAACTCAAAGAGCAACTAACTCAACTTCTTGAACAAGGCTTCATTTAACCCAGCGTTTCTCCATGGAGTACTTCTGTTCTCTTTAATCATAATAAGGATGGTTCTCTACGTCTTTGTATTGATTATCGTGAATTGAATCAGGTAACAGTTTAGAATAAGTATGCAATACCAAGGATTGATGAGTTGCTTGACCGATTACATGGAGCATCTATCTTCACAAATATTGATCTTCAATCAGGATAATACCAAATTTAAATCAAGGAGGGGGATATACCAAAGACATGATTTAATACTCATTTTGAACATTATGAATTTACAATTATGCCTTTTGAACTTACCAATGCTCCTGCAAATTTTAATCATCTCATGACCGATGTGTTTCAAGAGCATCTTGATGATATTGTTCTTGTCTTCTTTGATAATATCCTAGTTTACTCAAGAAACAGAGAAGAATAGAAACAACACGTGCGATGAGTACTTGAACTTCTTCGTCAAAATCAACTTTATGGGAACGTAGCAAATGCACCTTCTTCACTGACAAGGTGATTTTTTGTATTCAAGGATGGTGTTTCTACTGATCCGAGAAAGATCGAAGCTCTTATAGCTTGGCCTACACCAAAATTAGTACGAGAAGTACGTGGCTTTCTTGGTTTAACAGGATGGTATCGTACATTTACTCATGGCTACGCTAAGATTGCATCTCCATTAAATAATACACTTAAGAAGGCTAAAGTGTTTACTTGGAATAAACGTGCTCAAGCTAGTTTTGAGAAGCTCAAAGAAGCTTTTGTGAATGCTCCCATACTACAGCTTCCAGATTTCTCAAAGGCATTCACTGTGCTCATGAATGCAAGTGGGTAAGCAATCGGTGACGTTTTGTCTCAAGAAGGAAAATCAATAGCTTATGAATATTGTAAGTTATGTATACATGAGTTAAATTATCTTACGCATGACTTGAAGTTATTGGCCATTTTGCATGCTCTTAAAGTATGACAACATTATCTTCTTGGAAGGAGATTTGAACTACATATTGACCATGAAAGCCTAAGTGGATATACACCCAACCTGACCTTAATATGCGGCAACAAAGATGGATGGAGTTGTTATGCGAATATGATTTTGGAATAGAATATAAACCTCGGAAAGAAAATCTTGTGGTTGATGCCTTGAGCAGGAAGAGTACTATAGCGGCTGTCACAACCTCTACTACTTCCTTGATTGACCTTGTTCAAGAAGGTATGACTCAAGACCCATATTACATAAAAATCTAGTTCTTGATGAACTTAAATAATCGCACGAAGAAGCAAGAGAGATAAATCAAAGGCTTCCACGTGGAAGGAAATGACCTTCACTTTAGTAATCGTCTTTGTATCCCAAATCAAGGTGGGATCAAACTTCAGATACTACAAGAAGCTCATGATATACCTATAGCAGGACACCCAGGATATATTAAGATTGCCATTATGCCAACAAAAAAGATCAGATGTGGAAACTCACATAACTAAGTTCCCCATGTTACTTCAAAGAGTGGAGGCACGTCCAATGGACAAGATGATGAATTCTTATTATGTTCCGGGTTGTGAAAGAATCTCCAAATTGCACTGGCTATAATAAATCAATTTGGAAATGATATCATGGTAGTGTCAAAGAAAAACAAGAAGCTACGAATCTATTGGTTACCAAAAGCTGAATGCAGCGACGCTGCTGGATCCCTTTCACTCCCCATTTTGGATTCTACATTGGATAACATGGCCGGTCAGTAGATATACTCTTTTGTGGATGGATATAGTGGATATAATCAAGTGCAAATTGTAGTTGCAGATCAACCAAAGACCGCATTCATCACAGGATAGGGAATATTTTTGTGTATGTGACTAGGACTGGCTATGGATGGCCTAAATCCATTTGGAGATCAACATCTTACAGTGTATGGCGCGTTGTCATTGTCAACTACAACATTCCCCGTGGTTGACTACCAAGAAGGGGCACCTGTGGCTAAGCTTGATTGTGCCTGGGCGGTATAAAGTGAAGAATATGGATCTGTATCTTCCTCCACTATTGGAAGAGCTATAACAATTGTGGATTGGCATAGAAGTGGTGGATATGAGCCGACACCCAGGTCAATGGAATGCTTTGATCAGAGGCATTCTAATGTGGACCATGCATGACTATCCCGGACTAACAGAATGCTCAGGTGAGTTACACTCAAACTCAAACACTGTAAATCTTGGTTTTTCTCAAGCTTATCTATTGTCATGTGTATACATGCAGGGCTTAGAACAAGCGGATACAGAGCATGTGTCACATGTGGACCTAGACTGAATGCACGTTGGGCACCCTCATTGAAGAAGAAAATCTACGAAGGTCATCAAGCGTATCTTCCAAAGAATTATGTGTTACACGATGGATTTTTGGGAAGAGGGCCACCGAGGATGTCTGCACAAGCATGGTTAGAGCAGAAGGAGATGTGTGATGACGGTTTGCCCCCAGGGATGAAGAGACTCTCTTTATGGTACAAGTTAGCATATTGGCTCCGACTCATGATCAATCACTTGCTTAATCCAATGCACATATTCAAGAATGTGGTTAATCTGCTATGAGACCATCTGACCGGCACGAAAGATACTTTGGGAGCCAAGGTTGACCTTAGAAATGTGGATCGTATGGAGCAATATTGGCCATAGATAACATCCGATGGATTGATAAAACTCCTTAAAGTGCCATGGATTTTGATAGGAGCCCATGAACACAAAGTAAAAGAGACCATTCAATCTGTGCGGACCCCCATTGGCGTAATGCACTCACTCCAAACGTGTTTCACTAAAGAAGGAAAGCTTACCGGTTGAAGTCACAAGAGTGGCATAAAATGTGTCATGTATGTTTGAAGTGGAATATATCATAGTGGGAATTGTGTTAAAAATTCATGTGTGGACTTTAATATCATTGCTAGACGTGTTTTGCAGTTTATTTTACTAGTGGCCATTGAGGGATGTTTGTCTCCTGACATCCGTAACACAATCTACAAACTTGCAAAGTTGGTGCAATGGATTTCACAAAATGAGATCAATGTAGACTCCATACCATTCGCCAAACTAAACGCTGTGGAGGTTGTGTGCATGTTTGAGAAACACTTTCCTACTACCATGCTAACCATTCAGGTGCATCTTCTTGTTCAGATAGTTGATGAGGTGGAAATATCTGGCACAGTACATTCCAGATGGATGTTATTTTTAGAACGTTTCATGAAAACACTTAAGGGATATGTGCATCAAAAGGAACGTCCTGAGGGTAGCATGGCAGAAGGTTGGCTGGTATTAGAGTCCCTAGTTTACATTGGAGAGTGGCTAGACGGATTTGATAAAGCCCAGGACACGCTATGGCCAACCATAGATGATGAGCGCATATCTGGGATTTTCATGTGCAATCTCGGTGTTGAGAAGAAGATGAAGGAAGATCTAGAGGCTAAAATCAATCGATTTTCCATGCTTCACAATCCAGTGATGCAAAAGTGGATTTCACAATACGAGGATGCAAAGCAAGAGCGACAAAGGGCACGAATCGAGTGGAGACGGGGAAGACGACCACCGATGCACTATCCAGCGGTTCTGGAGAGCCTACCAACCTTCATGAGCTTAAATGGTTCCACAACCAATTGAAAAGTGCACAACAGTGTGGTGAAGAAGTGACTGAGGAAGAGTGGGAGTACTCTTGGGGTTGTGCGACCAAGGTAAGTTTGCAATGTACGACTAGTGACTTTCTAGATGTTTGAACGGCCGTTCATAATCTTTGTTGGTTGTAGTATAAGTCATACACAACAGCATGGTGTAAAGATCAACATTTTAGGGTGGAACGGATCGCCAAAAAGCGTTTTACTCAAGATTGTGGAATCATGGCAAAATTTGAACAGTCTAGTCGATGACGAGCCTCTAATGCAGATCCTGTGGTGGTGGAACTCACTTACTTCGACACGCTTCAAGAGATTTTGAGCATCGATTATAGAGGATTTTTTGTCGACTTGTTCAACGTGCAATGGTTCAAGATAAAACATGGAGGGTTGCAACGCTACTGTGCATAGAGAAGAGTCTGGTTTTCTTGAGGTGGATTCAACTAAAAAATGGACTGACCTAAGAGACACTTTTGTACTACCCGAGCATTGTGAACAAGTAAGTTATGTGCTTGGAAGCTATCCAATTTTAGAAGTTATGCTTGGAAGCTCTCATGTAAGTTATGTGGCTCTAGTAGGTGATATTTCATCCTACAAAGTCTGCATCAAACTGGTGGTACGTCATAGAGGTAGCCCCTCGTAGTGCACGGACGTATGAACGCTATCATGTGCCAATCATAGTGGAATCAATGGAGGAGATTGGAGAAGATGCTTAGTCAGAAGCCGCTGAGGTGGTGCCAGACGAGCATCAAGCTGCTACTCTCTATGGGGTGCATGTAGAGGATCTACAAAATGAAACGGAGGACATCTACCTAAACGGAGAGCTCTATATAGATATGGGGAGTTATACTGAGCTATGTGAGTTTGAGAGAGAGACCTCTTAAAGCCATAAACATTGTATTTGAATAATTTTGCTTCATTTTATAATATATATTGTATTGACGTGGCTATACTTGAGAGATTTAAATTGTGTTTAGTCGTCATTGCATCCACTCCAGGTACGTATGCTCCAGGTACGTTCTCACAAGCAGGGACACTCCTCGGTGTGTCGTGAAAGTATGATATGCTGATGAGCACTGCACTCCGAGTGCGATGGAGACTGAGGCTACAATTGCGAAGGAGGTGATCCATCTCTGCTCATAGATGCTGCTCGTCCCTCCACTAGATCTAGTTGATCGGATGAAAGAGACGTTAAGAAGCACTACTACTGCTTCTTAGCGTCTCTTTCACCCGATCAACTAGATCTAGTGGAGGGGCGAGCACTGAGCAGCATCTATGAGCAGAGACAAATCACCTCCTTCGTGATTGCAGCCTCAGTCCCATCGCACTAAGAGCGCAGTGCTTTTACAAGATACGTAGAATGGACACGTGAACCAAATTCACAAGAACTTCACAGGAATCTCTCCACACAGGAATCCCTCCCCCTTTATGAGTCCTCTCTCTCTCTTTCTCTCTCTCTCTCTCTCTCTCTCTCTCTCTCTCTCGCTACTTGTCCATGTTGTCTTCTCCATTCAATATTAAGACTAAATGTTCGTGTGTTTAATGCAGATATGGATGATGATGAGTTTCTTTCTTATTTGTCACCCTAGCAGAGACAGTGGTACGAGGATATTCATCGCTCTGGAGCATCATCATGCCATTCTACTCCTTTAACTTCGTGATGCAAGTTGTACTGTGTGTGTGTGTGTGTGTGTGCATGTTTGATTCCCTACGTAATCATGTAAACAACTTATTTTAATTATATGATGCTTATTTTAACTATATGATGGTGTTCCACTCTTCAGTGCCTTGGCGAGAATAATTCATATGTCTCTGTCTCCGGCCGAGAAGGGATACACTGAAATGGAGAAAGTGGTCTTTGCAATCTTGTTTGCGGTAAGGAAGTTTCGATCGTATCTTCTCCCTGTGCCATTTGTTTTTCTCACCTTAGATCACAATCTACCATATGTAGTACAACACATGAGCCTCTCATCTAGAATAGCAAGGTGGGTGCTTGAACTCTAAGAATTTGAATACACTTTCCTTGTAGAAGATAGCACAAGAGCAGGACTTGGAGACATTCTCACCTACAAAGTGAGAGAAAGGGAAGGATCACGACTACAAAGAGAGGAAGGCTCAAAACAGTTCAAAGTGAAGGAGATTGATAATGCCCATACTTTATGCTTTGACGGAGCTTATCAACGCCAACAAGACAAAGCAGCAGGGGGAATCATCATTTTGAACCCACAAAAGGAGGTAATGGTTAGAAAAGGTATCACTCTACCCAGTGTTCACTCTAACAATGAGGCTGAGTATGCTGCTCTAACCCTTGGGTTAGAAGAATGCAAAGAATTAGGCATACAAAGACTTATTATAAAAGGTGATTCTTTGCTAGTGGTCAGGCAAATCCAAGGGACTTGGAGGTGCAAGAATCGTACATTGTTTGAGTGGCTTAGTAGTGTAAGAGCTTTGATGAAGGGTTTTAAAGCAACACAGGTACAACACATTGTGAGAACTCATAACAAGGAAGCAGACTTACTCGCAAATGAAAAGCTTCAATGGCGGTAGGAGGTGTGAAACTATATGAACCCAAATATCAAGGTCAAGAGGAGCTAAAAGACATTATCTTCTTTCTACAAGCAGGTGAGTGTCCCAAACACTTAGACAAGGTGCAAAGACATAGACTAGTTAAGAAGGCCACACCTTACCAGTTGATCGGGGATGTTTATATCACAAAGGGAAAGATTTGGTCTTGAGGAGAGTACCAGGTGTGCAAGAGATAGAGAAAATTCTTCTTTCATGTCATGATGATGTCTGTGGTGGTCACTTTTCTCAAGATATTACAAGTAGGAAGATTTTACAAGCAGGGTTTATTTGGCCGAGCTTACATCGTGATGTCCAATATTGGTGTAAGGCATGTAAGCCATGCCAAATTGCTGGGGATAGACGACTAACATATGAGCCTCGAGTCCCAATAATATCTTATGGCCCTTTTGAAAAGTGGGGTGTGGATGCAATAGGTCCCCTACCTTGTACTTCTACAGGGAAGATTTTCATCATCATGGGTGTTGACTACATGACACGATGGGTGGAAGCAACAAGCACAACCCGAATCACAGCTGAAGAGGTATCAAAGTTTATTTTTGATCATATTTGTAGTAGGTTTGGAACACCCCTAGAAATCTTATCAGATCGAGGCCCGGGTTTTAGGGCTGACCTTCTGAATGATCTCTTGAGGAGGTTAAAAGTGTAACACTTGCATTCCACACCCTACTATCCTCAATGCAATGGATTGGTGGAAAAAGTGAATGGAATGATATGTAAGATCATTTCTAAGCAGGTTGTGGACCGGCCTAATGATTGGGATCGCCATTTGACGTCTTCTCTTTGGGAGTATAGGACATCTTTCAAGGTATCTACCCAATTCACCCCTTTTCATCTAGTTTATGGACAGGAGGCACTTCTCCCCATTGAGGTAGAGCTCTCAAGATTGCGCGTTCTTGCAAGAGTGGCAAAAAAACCAAAAGAGGTTCTACATGAAAGGATCTTAGATCTCCAACGACTTGAGCTAGATAGAGAAGAGTCCATTGATCACTACATCACCAAAGCGACAAGCCAAAGGGATAAAATCAACAAGAAGCTCAAGGGGAAAGGATTGAAGGAAGGTATGTTGGTTCTTTGCTATGATAACCGACTTGATACTCGACTTGACAAAAAGTTTTTGCAAAGATGGGAGGGACATTTCATGATAAAAACAAAGTTTGGGAATGGTAGTTACATATTAGCAGATTTATCAGGAAAACTCCACAAGACCAGAGTCAATGGATGGAGATTAAAGCCCTACTTTCAACGTATCAATCCGTTGATAGGCAGTCATCTACCTACATCGTCTAAGCTCCAAATTGACATGGCTCCCTTCGGCTTGGCAAATGCTCCACCTATTTTAAAGCTTTGATGTGCAAAGAAGAACCAGCCTTGGAATCTGAACATACCCAAGGCAACCCTCCCATCTCCGATTTATGGGATTGAGGTAATGAAAAGCAGGTCTAATGGAGTAAAAGAGTGCATGACACTCCTCATATTGAAAAAAAAAAAAGTGGAAAAGGAAAAATGACAAAAAAAGAGAGAAAAAAACGAAGAAAAAAAAGAAGAAAAAGAAGCAACACCGTCCTCCTAAAGATATGAATATCTCTAGGCTTGGGGGAGGGCTAATATGAGTGGCATAAAATGGTAACCATCTTTTTGCAACATTTGTTAGCCTACTCAACGTCCTCTTTCTCATATGTGTATATATTTTTCTACACTATTAAGTTATCTAGAGTAAATTCCCCCTCTTCGTTTAACCTTTGTGGCGACACATACATTATACTCTTCCCAAAAATGTCACCTTAGTCATATATTTATATTACCACCCTTTTCTTTTTTGCTTTGTAAATAGAATAAGCATACAATAACCAACTATATACCCCCAAACTTTCTTACCTCTTGTGAATTAGTAGTAGAAAAATAATATATCAATCTTCCACTCCATATAGATAAATTCCCATGGAAATCAACTCTCCACTTGTCTTTACCAAAGATTATGGTCCCTCTCTACAAGTCTTCTATGCCCCCTACATAGGTGGCCCAATATCTCTTAAGAATATACATATAGTTTCTCTCCTTTCAAAAAGACTCCAATTGTATATTCTTTTCACAAGAAAATAATATTGGGCCCTCCTCTATTTGTTTAAGCATCATAGCCTTTTGAAAAAGCATGATTCCCCTTGGATGCATACAAGCAAAGGACCCATACAAGAAGACTTGGAAGCAAAAGGTTCCCTAGCCTAGTGTGGACCTTCCAAAACGAATTCCTTGGTACATGGGCGTGAAGAATAGTCCAAATTCATATCAAACATGTTGAGAAGGACAATTTTGCCTTTTGAAGCATGTCATTCCGAGCTACAGGTAAAACGTTATGGTCAAAATAGTGTAAATCTGTCAGATTCGCAGCAAAAGGGAACTGTAAATCAAGTAAATTAAGAGGGTGAGATCTTATTTTTCCCCTACTCATCTTCTAGAAGAGCAATGAGTGTTCAAGGTCACTTGCATGTGATGGGACCAACCTAAAGATGCTTTCTAAATGCCAAGATAGACAAGTTGAGATACCCCGCAGGAGCCACCCGTAGGGCCTCATGGTGGGGCCCACCTACATTATGCACCCCTATGGAGCCTTCACGGTCTAAAATGATATTTTTGATGAAGAAATAGTCCCTTTTATGTCCAATATTCAATGAGTGGTCAAAGGACACTTAATTAGGTCTAATCACTCACTCTAATTAAGTGTAGCATACTCCCACTCCTACACAACTATAAATAGCCCCCCTTGGAGAGACTCAAGGACACACACCTATATTTTCAACTTCATGTTGTTTCTTGATCAATAGTAGAGAAAACCCCAACTCTCCCTCTTTCACATCCTCCCTCCTAACCCTCCTCTTTGGAGGAAGTGCAACTCTATTCTCCACTCTTTCCATTCTACAATCTCTTACTCCATCAACCCAATAAATCATTTGTAGCACCTCAATAACTTGTAAATACATCATGATCTCTCTCATGGTTATGTTAATGATCATGAAATCATCTTCAAAACTTTCAAGTGCCGCAATTCGTGATGGTTAGCTAGCGTCTGTCCTCCCCTTAAAAAGTGTGCGAGAAATCAAGTAAGTGTTCTATTCTCAATTTACCATTGGTTTGTTTCTCCACACTTATTCAATTGGTCTAAAGAAATTTCTCACTCCAACTCTCTTTTGCTTCATTACATATGCATGTGGCTACCTCTCATGGTGATTTTATTTGTGTCACGGCATTGCATAGATGGAGATGAGCTCTCTATGCAAAGTGTGTTAGTTTGATGTAAGTGATTCTCTTGTGTGTTTGAGAGGCAAGTCTTGTGCGCATGATTTTTTTGATGAGTTCTTGAGAGAGGAAGAGTTTGGATGTATTATGGGTATTCTTATGGGGAGAAGGTGAATGCTATTCCACAAATTGCATATATTCATTTTTGATGCACGGCATTGGGTTGCATAATCGTTGATGGTGTTCAAGTTTCCAAAGTGTATATAGAGTAAGGGGGTTTTCAAAGTGTGTTGCTTGAGTGGGTGAGTGCAAGTGTTATTTTGATTGGTTTCCTTCTCCACTCCCAAAAGAAGGTGGTGCCCCAAGTAGTGTGTGTACCTCTTTACGAACATTTTGTGAGGGTAGGCCCATTGGTTTGGGTTTAGAGGCCCCATTTCAAAAAGCTCGCCCTCAGCGGCATGGTTAGTATTATGATTTACTCTTTTCTATTTATTGTATCATTTTGTAAATTATATGTTTATACTTACAGAAAGCTTTCTTATTGTTTTTTTTTGCAGAATTCGATAGATATGCCGCTTGGACGCGATGAGACGTCTGATTAGACGACGTGAATCTAGCCGTAGCTAGATATCATTAATTTCCTTTTTTCATAGTATATGTATAATGAGACGACGTGTATACTTCTTTTTGTAACTATTGGAAAACCATGTATATTTTCTCAATAATGACAATGGTGTTGTAACTATTGCATTTACAAAGATATTAACAATCAAGTGATTTTGCCTATGATGTGTACAATTGTCATTGATTTAATTTCATCAATTTACTTTTGTTATTTTTGTATCTTTATTTTGCAAACAATACTATGGATGATGGAGTTAATGGTTATATTGTCTTGTGGGTGACTACTTTGGGTCTATACCTTGCACTTTCTTTCAAAGGTGAATCTGGGCTTATCTTGGATTCATTTAGGTTTACTCTATTATTGAAACATTCAATATGGTTGATTGAATGTCCTGCCACCAAATTTTTTTACTCTCGGGCATCACTATAAGCGTCTCTATATAAGGCTCTGCAATGTCACTATGAGTGTCGCTATAGGCAGCCTGTAAGCATCGCTATATGCATCGCTATATAGCGACGATTATAGTAACGCATATAGCGACGGTTTTAGCGACGCTCGTAGCGAAGTTCCCATAGCGACGCTATTAGCGACGGTCTTAGTGACACCGGGGAGTATAAAATCCCAATGTAATTCTGTCGCTAAAAACGTCACAAGTGCAGACAAACTCTTGTAGTGAATTGTAGCTCATGGATTGGCCTTTGAGTCTAAATATGCGTAGATATTAAAGAAGGAGACACATGCCTATCATTGAGGCTTCTAGCAGACTCAAATGCAAGTCTTCCAAGATTTCGATAGCCAATTCTTTGACAAGCACCAATGAGCTTATGCCATTTGACACGCAGACAAAAGGGTGAGACAAGGTTTCTTTCATTGAATTGTACAAGCTGCATCTACTTGAGAAAAGCTATTGTTTTCTTAACCTTCTTTTGTTTGGCATACCATTGAATAAGTGTATTCTACATGCTTACATGAGCATTCTATGCCAATGAATTTGCATCAAGCCCTCTTATAACCATTACCATTTGAATTAGTTGGCCACTCTATCTGGCTATTATACTATTGTGGAGAGAGAGAGAGAGAGAGAGAGAGAGACTATTATTGCTAGCAAGTGAGAGTAGAATTGAAACGGAGATACAATGAGAGTAACAAAAGAGAAATACCTTGAAAGACATAAGAGAAGATAGAGATAGATGAATTATGAGAGATAGAAAGAATGTGAATTTCCTCGTTTTCTTAAAGCCAAGCTCAAACCCCTCTAATTTGTCGAAATTCCCAAAATACCCTTCAAATGTTTAAAATTTCCCCAAGTACCCATGTATCTATTTTGGTCGGATTGATCAAACGTTTCTAATTTTCATTCCTTTTTGACAATTGAGATGCTTTTTTTGAGTGGTTAGCATGTAATTTGTCACATATTACCTCACAAAACAGGCGGTTATGTCCACAAAGATAACACATAAGTGTACTCATCAACAAAATGTCAATCATTGAAGAACAAGAATACATCCTAATTCCTCTCTGTCCTGCCACACATTGGATATATATATATATATATATATATATATATATATATATATATATATATATATATATATATTATATAATATATATAGAGAGAGAGAGAGAGAGAGAGAGAGAGAGAAGAAGAAGAAAAGAAGAAGAAGAAGAAGAAGAAGAAGAAGAAGAGTTTTAACGTCGTAGGAAACTACACCAAATACTTGGACAATACTATAGTGCTCAAAGGGTGTCTGATACAACTTTAGCTATTTAGCTCTTCTATAGGTAACGCTTAAATTACCTTCTCTACCGGTTGGAACAAATTATTACCTTCAATTTGATGACACCATTCCATGAAAAAATAGATAGTCTAGTAATGGTTCCCTTTGTGATAAGATCCCATTACCATATTAGAAAAGCTCAAAATATTGTCCAAGCCTTCAAATTTCTCATCAACCCAGCAAATAACAACAATATTATAGGCTCATGTTTGACCTTGCCTGTCTTGGCAAACTATGCACATCAAGGTTGCCTCAATCTCTCTCTCCTACTCTACTAAATCTTCCTCTCTCTCTCTCTCTCTCTCTCTCTCTCTCTCTCTCTCTCAAATTTTTCTTCATCTTTGGAGACCTCTACCTTGATCAAAAGTGTGCTTTACATCGATTGAAGAAAGGCACCAACCAACCTTTCATGTGCCAAAAGGGTGACATTTGACTTGCCCTACTAGTGCTAGAAAAAAACCGGGGTCCAGTGTATTTTAACTGGCTGAAATCCTTAAATCCCGGTTAGATTTTGAGCTTGCCTTGAAGAAAAATTGGAAATTTTCACAAGTTTTAGTGTAATTACCGGCAAAAGCTTCAAATTTTGACCTAAAAACCGGGTGAATTTCAAGTTTGTCCTTATTTTCTTCGGTTAGGAAAAATGCATTTTTCTAGCCCTGTGCCCTACATTTGTCATTGTCAATAGTGTTCGAAAAAAACCATTTTCACAAACATACAAAAATCCCTCCAGACAAATCTGGACCGGAAATTTTATGATACTAGCCAGTATTTTTGCAAAATTACACTCCCCTCAACCGGCTCCTTTGATTTTGCAACCGGCTCAAGGCTAATTAAGCTGAGGCACACTTTTCCCAAACACTCCCAGCCTACATGTGACGACCTGAGATCTCTCTCATGCGACTCATCCCTACAAAAGGTAGGGAGCGGAGGACTCGAACACAAGTAGCTGCGCGAAATAATTTCGAGAGATGCTAGCGTAACCAACCCAGCAGCAGCTTGATGCTGTCCTAGCCAACAACCCATATTTATAAAAAAGATAGACCAGGAGCGATGCCCACAACCACCGGCTTCCCTGCGCACGGCCGTTGCTGCCCTTGCTGAGGTCTCCTCCCCTCTCTTGCGGGGTTTTGCACTGCCCAGCTCCCTTCCTTCACCATGCCTCTGCCTCCTCTTTGAGAGACCTTGCCCCCCCTGTGCGACCTTCTCTCACGCTCTCTGCGCTCTGAAGCGAATATTCTCGTTTATTGAGAGATTTTCTCATTTTCCACCAGCTGGTAGCCCCTACTTGCACACATCCCTTTTAATCAAGCGGGAAATCTGGTCGCCATTGACAGGTCTTTTGCAAGGAAATAGGGAATGCCTCTTTTTTCCTCAAGTAATCATGTGTGTGTAATCTCTTGGAATTTCCGCGCATGTTAACAAGCTGCTGCCGGACTGTGCCGGATTTGGGTACTCTCAGATTTTACTTTCTGAAGATCTGCTTTCAAGCGCTCGTGTCAAAGCTTGCCATTCTTGCCTTCATGTTCGGAAGCCTCCAGACTTCAACAAGGTGAGAGCGCTTTGTCCATTGCTTTTGTGAAGGACAGTTCAAGGTCTTGGATTGCCTGTTGTTTGGGTTCTTTGAGTGCCTCTTGAGAAACTTTACTGCTCAAAGAGAGTCCTTTTCATGCTTTTGCTTCTCATTTCGTGCTATCCACAATGTCTGAAGCATCGCCCCTCGCCCTTTAGCCCATTGTCTAAAGCATCACGCTTTAGCCAGTGATTTGGGTTCAACAAGTTGGGGCTTAGTAATGATTTTGGGAAGGACAACTGAGAGACTCATTTTTGGTTGGATATCATCCTGCTTACTGTTTAGAACATGTGAGAGTCTTCATTTGTCTTCTAGCCTCTTGCTATGTCATCTTCCCCAGAGCTCTCTGTGCTCGTAGGGTGTGGTAAAGCCTTTGCACTCATCATCATACCAATGGTTTTGTGCATAGTCCTTGTTGGGGGGGTGTGAGTAGTGTGTGGAAAGGAGCTGAGGGCTGATATGTATATTTGTCACAACTAAGAAACTTCACAAAACGTTTCAAGCGTTTTGAAACTTCTCTTGGACGTTTCAAAGGTTAATGCTTTTTACTTGGTCCGAAAGCATGTCTCCAATTTGAATACAGAGAGGCGCTTGGTGGTGTCCGCAAACCATGGGGGAAGTCACTTTGCTTGTCATGGAGGCCATGGGAGGAGAGAGAGAGAGGGGGCGTGTTTGGGGTTTCTCTTAAGTGTCGAGAGAGAGGGGGAGGGCTCAAGTGCCCCCCATAGTAATAGAAGTGGGAAAGGGCTGCTTATGGTATGATGTGTGTGTGTGGCTGTACGTGAATGTATGTGTGTTCTTGGTGTATGCGCGTAGGGCAATGTGTATGCATTGAGGTGGGGGCGCTGAGCAAAGCTCGTGGTTGTGGCAAGTACATTGCTGCTTAAGCAAGCACTTCCATGGCAGCCCCCTTGCTTCCTTCAAAAAAGCTGAGCATGCCGAATATACCGAAATACTAGAACGCTGGAAATTGGCAAACGTTGAAACTTTGGGTCGGACGAGAGATTAACATCCTTTAGAGGCTAACTTGACTTGTAGGACAGATCAAGTGCATCTTGGTGACATCTTCTGGGCATCCATGCCATGAAGGCATGCAGAAATAAAAATGAAAATACAATGATTCTGAAAAAACCTCTTGGTATAGCCGCAATGGGGTTCCAATATATAAACTGAGAAGTAGCGAATGCAGATAGAGGATGTATTCAATACCCAGGGAGTGGTGTTCAGAACTCTGC
The DNA here is from genome assembly GCF_014529385.1 of Adiantum capillus-veneris. Classification (NCBI taxonomy): domain Eukaryota; kingdom Viridiplantae; phylum Streptophyta; class Polypodiopsida; order Polypodiales; family Pteridaceae; genus Adiantum; species Adiantum capillus-veneris. The sequence continues at coordinate 141,572,498 of NC_140950.1, read as the reverse complement.
AATGATTGCTTTGCCTCCTCTGTAGACTGCCCACTTGCCGTTCTTCCTTGCGTTTTGCCAATTGGTGTGAAAAGTCCAACAGTTCTAATGCAGATAGAGGATGTATTCACTCCCTGGGGAGTGGAGTTCAGAACTCCACAATGATTGCTTTGCCTCGCTGTTCTTCCTTGCATTTTGCCAATTGGTGTGAAAAGTCCAACAGTTCTACAATGTTTTTTGATTATCATGAAGGGTTTAACAGTTTATTGAAGTTTTCTAGCTATTATTTCCTATATTCTAGTTGCTCGTCATATTTGCGACTTATTGTTCATGATTGGCGGTGCCATTTTAAACATTGCATAGTAGCATGAGTTTTGCATGGAAGGGTTGTTTATAATGAGCCTTGTCTCCATCTTTGTACCGAGTTTTTTTTCGGGCATTAGTCATAGATGAATTGTTATGAAGTATTTTGCATTTCATCAATCTGCTTGGTGCAGGTATCTAACCTTGAGCAAGTGGTTACCAGGACCAGGAACATTAAGAGCAGGGGCTAGGCTTATATTGGATTAGGTTAGAACTGTAGCTACTGGATACCGCATATAAGTTCAAACCTTTTTTTTAAGAAGAAACTCACGCTTCTCATAAGTCCAAACTTGTCTGCAGTTCTTGTTCTCTCCCATTTTTATCGGGGTGTTCATCTCAGCTTTGATGACGTTGGAAGGGCATTCCCATGACATAGTACCAAAACTGAAGCAGGTTATAGAGCTAAGCAGCTTCTCTATGGTTCAAAATTGAAAGTTGTTATAGCTTCTCATTTTATTAATCCCATCTCATTGCTGTTTCTATGTTTATCAGGACTGGCTCAATTTTGTTTTTGCTAACTAGAAGATCTAGATACCTTTCCACTTTTTCAATTTCCTTCTTGTTCCTCAACAACTTCAGGTCAATTTATAGCACCACGTAGTTTAACATGTGAAGCACCTCTTATCAGCAGGTTCATTAACTTATTATAATTTAGGCATTTTTATTTATAGCCGTGGGGTTCATCTGGAGCCCGCTCGACCCAGCATTTCCTTCCTAATGGGTTACCACTTGAACCACAAGTCAGTACCATGCATGGTCAGTTTGCCCTCAGGACCACAACACTACATCCATGGCATTTTTCCTTCTCTTCAGCCCTGGCGTTTTCCATGGACACCTTGCCTCAAAGTAGCAGATTAGTACATGTTGTCAGCATCAGCATTGCATCAAGCTTGGTAATTTCAGCCTATCCATCAGCCATCAGTTTTCAGCCTACCCATTAACTTCAGATTTCAGCCTTAGCCGCTCCAAAAGTTGCAGATCTCAGCATATAGCACCAGCATTTTCAGATTTCAGCACGTCATCGTCATCATCATCATCAGCACCCTCGGCATCGGCCATAGCAGATCAGCCCTTAGCTTCGTAAGTTTGCAGATCCAAGTTAGATACACTAGCATTTTCTATTTTCAGCCCTTAGCCTCTCATCTTCAAGCATCTACCGCATGATCCCATCAGCATCTCAGCATCTAGATTCATTATATCAGCATTTCTGCAATCTATAGAAAATACCTCTCTAGCAATAGAGAGGGGGGGCCCTTGGGGTTTGGGACTGCATCCGATGTTAGTCTCCCCTCTCTCTCTCTCTCTATCATTCACGGAACCTTCACTCACAGTACTCATTCTCTCTTCTCTCTCTTTGTCTATTGCACATCTCTTTCATGAAAGTAGAAGGAACTTAAAATTTTCTCTCAGATGTAGCTCTCTGCCCTGACTTACATGTTGTGCTCAAGGGAAAACCAATCAAATGCTTTATAATCTTATAGGTATTTGATCAGAAATAAGGACATAGCAGCTTCTTTATCCTTTGAACTGGTTGTTGAGATTCCTTCAAATTGTCAGAAACGCGTAGCATTTCTTTTAAACTTCCTTTTAAGGTCTGGCCCTAATGTGACTGGCAGTTCTAGGAGCTATTACTATTTTGTGCACCGGAAGTGATTGAAGTTTTAAGCTCAGGATGAGTGCTCAATGCATGGAGGAGGCATTTCCGGCTTATTCATAGACATATTCTTATGGAATCAAGCACAAGCCCCGAAGCATGCAGAAATGGGCCACAAAGAAGGGGCGAGCTTGCAGGCTGCAGGGGCTACCAGTTAGATGAGAAGAGTAGGAGGGCCAAATTCGGAGCCACATGAAGGGGTGATAAGGGGGAGCTGCTGTGGAGCAGTGAAGGAAGGTCGACTGAGTAGTTGGAGAGAAAGATGACCGCTATGCAGATGTACCCGTGAGCAAGCTAGATGATCTGTCTGTTCAGTCATCAATGGATGGGAAGCATGTGAAAAGGTATGCCGAAGGGCCAGTGCTATCTTAACTCAGGTTATTTGGTTACTTTAATCAACCTACTATGTGAGGGAGCGTATTTTTTGGAACAGATGCCTTCGAGATGAAGTTCATTGAACATCACAGTTTGCTGTGGTTAAGTACGTTCAATAAGTTCAGTACTTGTACATCAATATCCTATTTTTGATCTCCTTTCTAGGTGAGTGCCTTTAAGATCTCATTCTATCGTTCTTTATTCTATTTTATTCTGTGAAACGCTGTTTCATCATGCCTTCTTTGCCATTTCTCCGATGTTACAGTTCCATTTATGTATGGTATAATGAATTTGTTGTCAGTTTGTTTATATTTGACTATGTAGCTAGCCTGTGCAATCGTCTTGTTTGAAAACAATGTTCAGATTTGTCCTCAGTGAAGGTTTGAAAACGATGTTCAGATCTGTCCTCAGTGAAGGTTGTCAGGTTTCGTTAAGTGAAATTTTCACCGATGGTGTTCTAACTTCTCTAGCTTCCTAGTATCCCCCTCACTTGGTAGACATTGGCTTTAGATCTACGCTCACCACTGCCAGCCAATGCTAGATTCCAAATTTGTTTCAAGTTAGCAAGGCTTTGCCACAAACTTCTGTAGTGGCAAAGCTTTCTCTTTTCAGCCTTCTTCGGCAAGGATGATGACGATGTGAGGAGGAGTTTTTGCTGACGCTCACAATGGGAGGGCAACACCTTGCAAGCGAAGTGATGCATGACTTGTGGTCATGCTTGTGGTGGCCATAGCAATCTAGGGATGGACCAAGATGCATGACTGCTATTTGCGCCGCATAAAAATGCCAGACTAAGCTCATTAGGATGAGGACGGGCCGGCACTCGAAACGGATGAGGATGGCGGCATGATGCATGAAGATGTATGCGCTTGCCACCCCTTATCTGAAATTGGAATCTCTAAACAAATCAATGGTTTTTATTTTTTTGAAGCCATTAGGAATACATATCAATTAGGTGGTACTAGCTGCAAGATAATAGAAAAATCTCCAGAATCTTCGAAAATGCTCTCCCAGGTGAGTACGCAGGTCCTTGGAGATGCCCTGGTGGTGTTAAGAAAAAGAGAATGAAAGCAAAGGTGGAGACTGACCGTAGGTGTCAGGGAGGAGAATACGTCACCATGGAGCATAGGCCGAGCAGTGAGGCTAGGTGCGGCAGGCTCAGAGAGCCGAGTAGGGATGGCACAGGACGAACACTTTTTTTTTTAATAACAAACAAAGAGCCTTCACAGTCTAGGCGCTTCGATGCAGTGGTTAGTCAGTATAAGATAATGGTTAAGATAATCATATGAGCACTTTTACCTTTCCTCAGGTTACAAATTCTATAGTCTCAATTTGTCACATGGTCATACGACTTGACCGGGTGTGCCATCTTGAGGTATCGATTTTTACCTTCAGTTCTTCTACCTATGCATATGGCTTGACCGGGTCTCTTGAGCTATCTATTCTTACCAAATGTGTAGTTGTGCCTCTTTTTACGATAAAAAGCGTTAAAGTTTTTAAGATTGTTAGTTTTTTTTCCATGTAGTTACAAATTCTATAGTCTCAATTTGTCACATGGTCATATTGCTTGATCGGGTGTGCCATCTTGAGCTATCGATTTTTACCTTCAGTTCTTCTACCTATGCATATGGCTTTTGACTGGGTCTCTTGAGCTGTCCATTCTTACCAAATGTGTAGTTGTGCCTCTTTTTACGATAAAAAACATTAAAGTTTTAAAGAATGCTAGTTTTTTTTCCATGTAGTTACAAATTCTATAGTTTCAATTTGTCACATGGTCATATGGCTTGACCGGGTGTGCCATCTTGAGCTATCGATTTTTACCTTCAGTTCTTCTACCTATGCATATGGCTTGACCGGGTCTCTTGAGCTATCCATTTTAATGTGTAAGATAGTCCTTAAATCCCAAGTGGGAGCCCAAGATGAGGTGGACAGTTTTTTTGAAAAAAGAAATTATGTGATGAAAATCTCATGTGGGAGCCCAAGAAAAGGGTGTACTGATTTTTTTTGAAAAAGAGGTCTCCGTACAAAGTAGGCTCTGGCGAAATTTTTAAGATTTATATTTTATGTACAAACTCAAAATTAAATACAGATGGTGCTTTTTTAAAGTGCATTTTGCTTAAGCATAGACGTGCATTCATATCACATATAATTGTTTTCGTTCAAAAAGATTAATCTTTTAATGAGTTGTTTTGTAATGTGTTTTGATTTGACGAGTGAAGTTTTTCATGGTTGTTTAAGAGTATGCATTATTTGTTATTTAAAGAACAATCCATTCATATGTGTGTCTTAAATCCCATGTGGGAAGCTTACTAAGTAGGTGGCTACTATCATATGTTGTGAGATTGAGATTTGTATCAGTTTACAAGGCAAATGTTATTCGTTTTTTGACAAATTACATTGAAACGATTGGTTTATTTTAATTTAGTATTCATTATATTTGTTGCTTTTCATGTTTTTTTCTCTTAACATCTATTGCAAATGAAAACAGACTACAATGTACACTTCTGTTCATTTGCAGATTAACATGTATTTTTGCAAAAGCATGTGCTTCTAAAATTGTTATGTTACTAGTATACATAAAATAGTGGGTCATTACATTCCGTACGAAATCCGTATGAGGGGGGATGGCTCATTGCAAGAACGTCCGTATCTTGTGCGTATGTAGGGGGGTAGGTTAGCATGTAAGATACCGTACATAGGGGGTTTTCTCTAATTTTGATGCACGCAGGTGACATCCCCCCATTACCAATAGTGAATCCCCCGGGGGTAGGACATCTCCCATCTCATAAGCTTGGTGGCCAACTCTATGGATATGAAATTGTGAGTAGAACTAAGGTCAAAGAGAATAAAAGCATCATGTTCTCTTACCTTCCCCAAGCTTCCTCTTCTTGGATTTTGACCAAGGTAGCTCTAGGAGGCTCATGGCGGGTGTCTTTTGGGGACAAGCGCGGTAAGCATGCCCTTGCTTGCTGCACTTGAAACAATGGTTATCCTTGCGATAACACTCAAGCTCTTCAGGAGAGAGTTTGTTTTTTCATTTGTAAACTCCCTTCCCCTTAGCTTTGTTGGAATTGCCCTTAGGAGACTTCTGGATATCGTCCTTCCCCTTAGTCTCATTGGAACCGTTGTTTTTTGTGGGCTTAGAATTTCTCTTAGCCCCTATTTGGAAATTGATTCGAGAAGCCACCATAGTATGGTGTATAACAGTCGATATGATGCGTGGCCTTTGGGAGTTGACATACTCTACCATTTCTTCAGTTAAGGACACACAAAATTATTGGTTTTTCTCTCCAAAATCCATGTTTTTGAAGACAATAGCTTTGAGATGTAAATCCCAAAACTTGTCTACATATTTATGAATGGATTTGTAGGGAGAGAGCTTCAAGCTTTTCCATACGGTGAGTACTTTGTCTTTGGCATCGATGGTCAAAAACTCCTTCAAAATGGAAGCTCTTAAAGCTTTCCATGTTCGTGGAGCTTCACCGTTGGCCCATAGGCTAGACCACCATTGCCTGACGGACTTTTGAAAGTGCATAGCTACATGGTGTAGCTTAGAGGACTCCGTGAAGCCATCATCTCCAAATGCTACATCGAATTGTTAGATAAAGGCCAAGACTTTGTTCGTAGCACCAAAGGTGCCATTGTAGGTAAGGAAAGAGATGCTCTTTCCTCCCTCTTTGAGCTTCTTGAGCTTGGACGACCTCTTCCATGTGGCATAGGATTTTCCTCTGGCCTCTTCTTTTCAATGGTTCAAAAGTTGCACCATCGCTTTCTTCAGAAGATGAAGAATTCGAGGAAGATGGAGAAGAGGGTGACCTCTTTCTCGCCTTTTTCTTGCCTTGATCTTCTTTGTCTGCACCATCACTATCATAAGAGGAAGAGGATGAAGAAGATGAAGAAGAGGGTGTCCTCTTTCTCTCCTTTTTCTTCTCTTGCTTTTTGTCATCCCTCTTTGAATTATGGTGTGGAGAATTGTGCGATGGTCTTCTCCATTTTGGAGGTGATGGAGAGCGTTTAGCCCGCCGTCTTCACCGAGCCATCATCGAGGTCGCGGGAGACTCACTTTTTTCTCGTTCCTTCGGTGGGGGCTCTTGAGTTCTCCTTTGGGAAGGAGATGCATCTTCAAGAAGAAAATTTTGGAGCCCTTCGTATGAATCCTCTTCTTCTTCCCGAATCGGAGAGAGGCCTCTTTTGAAAGTCTCACAAGGAGGCTTCTTATGTACTCTCTCCTTATGGTGGAGAGCTCGGAGAATCCCATGAGCACGAAGCTGCCGTTGCACTTCACTTTGGAGGGATGGATTTCCCATGGCTTGTTGAAGCCTAAAAACAAGGTAGTTAACAAGCATAGGGGCATCGTTAGTAGCTTGCTCATTAGCAAAATCAAAGTTATTAATATTAATTTCACTCTCTTTACTATTGTCAACCATTCTAACAACTTTTAGGTGTACTTTGGCACTTAAAGCCCTAGTTGCTACTCCTCTTTACCCCTTTAGAAAAAGCACTCAAGCTACTGTACCCATGGCTCAAATACCATTAATTGAAAGGAATAGAAGAGAGGGTCGTTCAACACCAAAAGAGCATTAGCTCCTGTCAAGCTTCTAATAGCTCAATAGTGGCTAAGCCGTAGGCAAGCCCCGTAGGACTCCACTATTAAGACCATAGCTCTCAACGGTGATGCCCTATTATCTGCACGAAGATAGGCACACTACAAGCCTGCAAAATCCCTATTCTACTTACTCAAATGTAATTAATAGTACCAACCATTTATAGTTAGCTTGAAGACCTCCCTTCTTGAGCAAGAAAAGAGAAACCTTGTGCTCTGATACCAATATAACATTTAATGGCCTAGTAACTTGTGTGTAGCGGAAATAGAATGAACATAGTGAGCATTTCATTAGAATAGATTCCTAATGAGAATAACAAGAGTGCTTGGGTGGAGAAAGCAACAAAAAGGATAACACCTAGTTAGATAGCATGAAAATTACTTCAAAAGAGAGAGAAATTAAGCTATTGACAACAGTTGAGGACCGGATTTTCATGAAGCCGGTCCCCCCTCCAAAAGGCTTTGTATTATGGTTTCTCCCATCAAGAGAGACATTTCACAATACAATTATTTGTGTTCCTTCAATACTAGCTAGTGCAATGAAGATGGAAGCTTCAAGCACTAAGCAAAATAATTATAAAACACAACATCAATTCCCTCACGGTCTCAGACCCAAGACCTGACATACCTTCGAAGATGGTGAGAGCTAGTGGGGTATAAGAGTAGATTGAGAGGAAGAAGGTGTAGTCTTACGAGAAATATGTTGCTTGAAACTTATGAATATCTATCCAATCCATTTTGGTTTGTAAAGCATCACTGGATTGAACAATGAAACAATTCCTTCATGAAAGTTTGATGTCATGAAACAAATATTGTTTCCTCACCTAGATTCGTGCAAGGTGAGTGCGTTCTTGAATATTACTAGTGGTGTCCCTATGATTCTTGATTGCACAACAATATTTGCCATGGTGAACCCTAGGGATTACGGTGGTTGTGGAGGCAATAAGATGTTTTTCATTATTTCCATCCGGATGGGGATATCCAGGAACATGTGAAAGATGGTGTTATTATATGTCATGAATTTCAATTCCTTTTGGATTCAGCCTTGTCTACAAGGTTTTTGTCGGTCATAGACAATCGAGTGGATAAGTCACCAAATCCAAATGTGACAATAGTTGAGTTGTCGGATAGCTCCACTGAGGAACATGAAGAGATTGCCAATAACAAGAACATATTTTTCTATTTGTTATCAAGCAGAGCTAGATAGTTCAGTAGAAAAGGAAAAGAACACATAAATACATCTATGTCGGTGGACCAAATAGAAAAAACTCAGAGTACGTTGGAGTATATTGCTTTAAATAGCCACAAGCATCCCAAGTTGAGTAAGATGATTTGTAGATGTTCAACAATTAAGAGGCACATTGATGCAGTTCTGCAAGTATATAATTCAGATTGCATCTATGAGCTGGAGGCCGTGCCAGATGGTGTCCCAAAAATGTTAGGAATGGAACAAAAGTATGATGATCATTGCTTTTAAATCCTGTTCGTTCTAGAATGAGGTATCCATCATTGATCAAAAGAAGTAAAGGTGGTGGCCACCTCATCTGCAAAAATAGCTCATGTTCTATCAATGCAATTAACGGGCAACCAAATGAGACTTCTTGGATGGGAAAGTTGCAAACATCAATAGCATCGGTTGGCATGTTGAGCTCCAAAAATGGAACCTTTGTTGCTTCCACTGTGGTAATAGTCCAGTTCTGTTGTGAGAGTGTCCTTGCACTGTGTACTATGTGCTCACGAAATTCAATTGGACTTGTTTGTTCATCCACACCGGTAGGCATAATCACCCCGTCGCAAAGGGAGTTCTATGCTCGACAATACATAGAACGAGGGAGCTTGTATCTCGTGTGGTTTCTGAAACACCAGTAATAACTGGACCTAGGCATTTGCAGTTGAATCTGGCAAATCAGATGATAGTGGGGGTAGTGGTTTGAGAAAATGGGGAGGAGCTAAATAGCAAAGAGCTACTGTTTGTGCTCAAGGAGATGTAGCCATTGATTCATACTCAAAGGTATTGAATTATGTTTATGACTGCCAAACAATAAACGTCCTCCTAGAGACTAATCTTTAATTATGTTTCATTTAATTTAGATTCAAACACTGGATGAGAGAAGAAACTACCACAAGGATTGGTATTGGTGCCCAGTCTCAACTGCTGCGGCTACAAAATAGTTGTGGCCGTAGGTTCTTCCACAATATATTTTTCGGGTCAATCCATAGATCATAAAAAAAGATGTCATGTGTTCAAAATGTTGATCAATGGCCCGGGTTTTGGTGTGGAACTTGTGAATAGGATGTGACAAGATGGAAGTGGAGACTTGCAAAAAATTTGGGTTTGTTTCGATCACGTTCGTAGAGTTGTGGGATGGACAACAATGAAAGCACATGTCTACGATCCTACGTAAGTCCTACTTACATGGTGTGGTTGTTTTCCGTCATTCCATTATGGTATACAATAGTCTTCAACTTTGTAGGATTCAAGAAATGCAAACAATTGCAATCTACATAAGGAAAATTGCGGCAAAGGAAACGATCAACGTGCGTTATTGGACCAGAGTGTCATTTTAAGCCTCAAAAAGAATTGAATCGGCCACAACCATGGAGGCACAAATTGTTCTGCACACTGTAGTGAAGGTAGGAAAGCATGAAAAATTCATGGTGGAGACATCTTCTTTTCACATCCAGAAAGAGAGGTATGAAGTTCTCGTTGCCAATAGTCCGATGTGTACATGTGGAGACTTTGCCAAACAAGTGGCACAAAGAAAACCATATATGGAATGCAAGCATATTCACTACACCTTCTTGCACTATTTTGGCTGGATTTGAACCACAATATGTTTATCCATCATAGCAAGATGACTAATAAGGATCTGCTACACGTATTCAGCTGTAGACGAACGTCATAGATGATAATTTTGATTTTGAGAAGATCATTTTGATTTTTTCTATTTTATTTGGATTTTATAGTGTGCATACAAATTTGTATGGCATGAGTTGTAACTGATAAAATAACCTACCGCTACTATGACAAAACAAACTCTTGTTCAATTTGCAAGTGTATGATCTATTATGTGATGCCAAAGGAAACAACAGTAACACGTTTGGTGATCCATGTGGGACTACATGACCACAATGTTCAACCAGGTACTAGAAAGGCAGCTCTTGAAAAGGTGCATAATCTTGTTAAGATAGTTTTAAAGATTGAGAAGGGGGGTCCTAGAAAAGTACAGATGTTAGTTGCTCATCAAATGCTATTCCAATCTTTGATTAAAGAAGATGATTTAGAAGCCACTGATGTAGAGCTTAACCATTTTGTTGAGGAAATGATGTCCCTTGTTCAAAATAGGGGATTCAAAATGATTGTATCGAATGAGAAAGCTAAACAGGGTCAACTTGTTGGTGATTGATATGACAATATACTATTGCTACTGAAACAGTGTGTTTTTCCATTCTTTCATGGTAGTCGTTTTCCAAGCCATGGTGGACCTAACGATAAATGTTACATATTCAAAATGAGAACAAAAGGACCTGCTTTTGGAGTTGAACTAGTCAATCAAATGAGGCAAGGAGGGACATGAGATTTGAGTAGTGCTTGGGTGCACTTTGATCATACTCATCGGATTGAAGGATGGGAAACTATGTCCTACTCGGTTTATAATCTTGGGTAAGTGAATTTATACAAATATATTAGATATCATATTTTCGTTATAAGACACTTTTTATTTCATATTTTCTCTATGTGTACAACATGCGAGTATTGTCGGTGATTGCAATATGTGAATGCAAAGAAAAAGACGAAGAAGCACAAATCTTGTTTTGGAGAAATTTAAACACAGTTATAGAGAGGTGTGGACATGAACTAGAAGATTTTGTTGGATTTATGTCTGATGAAACCGGGGCTAATTGGTTGGCTATACGAGTTATATACAATGGAGGATGGAACAATGTAACGGAGGAGAGAGAGCGCTCGTGTCTTTTCCATTGGGAGCAGAGTCTACACAAACACACTAAAAAACATATCGCTACAGATAGACAATTGCATCACATTGAAATGTGCAAATCATGGCGCTTAGCAGAGACAACAAATGAGGCCTCCCTTCTAGCTTCCACAATACGAGAATGGTGGATAAAAAATGTGACAGGGGATAATAAGAAGGCCTTAGAGAGATGGTTTAATTGGTGGGAGCAATGGATTGCCCATTGGGGTAGCTCTAAGACAATGATATATCATTCTTTGCTTTGATTCATATAACATACATGAAAACAGACATTAACTTATATATGGGTTTTATCATATTGTATTTATAGGTCAGCAAGAGTCCATGGGAGAAGGCTCACATTCCAAGCATAAACTTATTAGAGAGCATCCATGCAAGTTGGCTGGCAGGTGAAGGTGGTAAACGCAAAATATCACTTTATGATGCATGTGTCAGTGATGTTTTGAATGCATATATTCAATGTGCAAAAAGATTGGGATACAACACAGGTAGATACATGGGAACGGGCCCTTCCATAGAAGAAATGATGGCTAGTGCCAAACGCAAAGAATCTCCAAATCCAACTCATTTTGCGAGTACATTGAAAGGCTTGGTTGCTTGTAGTCCTTTGTATGAGGAGCCTATGATGGAAGGTGACAAAGAGACTATACAATAGGGGAAGAAAAAAAGTGCAGTCGGTACAAGCTCACATAAGCCTGGATATGTAGTGGAATCAAGGCAACACAAAAGCAGAGGGAGACCATGGAGTATTCATTTTGATAGAGAGGATAATGAAGAGGTATATGTTGTCATTGATAGTGAAGCAAGAAAAAGCATTCTAGTGCAGCCAGGGGAGAAACTAGCAAGGTGTATTCAAGAGGTCAAAGTTGCCCACGAAGAGGGCTTTATGAATGATGCCAACCAATTGCATGAGGAAATGTTTTGGAATGGAAGGGAAGAAAAGTTGTAGCAACAAATTACAGAGACATCAAGTGGGAATGGTTGCTCCATGTTTTTGGTCTGAAAGAACTTTTGAAGACAAAACAATCGCACAATGGATATGGTTCTGCAATTATAAAGTAAGCCATACACAAAAAATACAGAGGCAAGTAAAACTCTCACCTATCGTTCCTACTTTCTAGCAAGTGGATATTGGAACCAACTTATCAAAGGAAGAGAGTGATAGTTTGGTGCAAAGTGGATTTCAATTTGCAAATTTTGCAACACCACTATGACACGTGAACAAATGCTACTCTTACACAAGGAGGATCCAATAGCAGGAAGCGTAAGTGGACACATGGTATTTCCAAAGAAGCGCAATAGAGATTGGAGTGAGCTGCAAGTATGGTTGCAAAGTTCTTGAACGATAAACTAGAAAGTGAACAACACATAGTTTTTCGGGTTTTGACAGAGAGTTGTTATGATGTACACATTAAGGTAGAACCTAGTTGCACTTGTCCCAATTTTCAGAAGAGAGAATCTACACACAAAGCTTTTTTGGCATGTAAGCACATGTACTATGTCTATGTGCATATTCTTGGGCTTCAACCAAAAGAGCACATGGTCATTCATCAGCTTGCACTAACTCCCATAGACCTTACATTTGTACAAGGTCAAACCCGCAAGATAAATCCTGTGGTGTAGTGAACCTAAACCTTAGTGAATGTCGTCTAGAGGTATACATTGAATGAGATTTCTCTTAGCTTTTCTAGAGAATGTCATCTAGAGGTATGCATTGAAGGAGATTTCTCTTATGTATGAGCTGTGGAGTAGCTTTTTTAGACACATGAAACTTTTTTGAATCCCTTTTAGTTATAGAAGCATGCTTTGTGATATCTATCTAATGCTTTGTGATATCTATCTAGACATTTGTACAAGCTCACAACTAGGACTTTTGGAAACTTGTACATGTTTTTGGTGTGTATAGTTAAAACAGACTCTAAATCTTAAGTCAAGTTTTTGCAAGGTAATATATGTTTTTTGGTGTGTATCATATACTTATGTCTTTGTTTTGGATTAATTCTTTTGTGCCATTAGAAAAGGATCTAAATCTAAAATAAAAAATCTCACAAAACTGGTTTTGATTGCAAAAGCTCAAAATTGAAAGCTTTCAAATAAAACACACTCTAAATTTGGAAGGTTGAATGTGGTTTCTAGTGGCATATAGGTTCTCCAATTGTTGTTGATCGTGGGAGAGTCGAGAGACTGTAACAAGGAAAAATTTATAAGCTTCCCTTAATGGAGAACATTTGCAAGGAATGCTTGTTCCACAAGTGTGATGCTTGCTTTTGACAGAGTTGCACAAAACTGAGCTGCACAATTGTTGTTGATCGTGGGAGAGTCGAGAGACTGTGAAAAGGAAAAATTTATAAGCTTCCCTTAATGGAGACATTTGCAAGGAATGCTTGTTCCACAAGTGTGACGCTTGCTTTTGATAGAGTTGCACAAAACTAAGCTGATGACAGGGAAACAAAATGCAGGTAGAAGAGGCCCAGAGATGCACCACAACAAGGCATAGAAGGGTCCCTCTGAGGATTTATTGATTGCTATGATGTTAGCGGGTACGCCGTGACGGACGATGGAGCACAGTGAGAACACAGACCAACAAACTGTCAATCCGAGGACGTAGCTGACCCGACTAGGGCATGGAGGCAATCTCTGGGTTGTCAACCCTGAGCTAGACACGAACAACACTCTATAATCACTAATCCTACCACAACACTACCATAAAGCAAAGAAACAGACAACGCATCCTACGAAACACTACAAGCTCGAAACAGTCTCAAATCATATCGGAATGACTCGAAATCGGAGGGTAAGACTCACAAGGACATATCCTATGTGGTCAAACACCTAAACCCTGAAAACCATAATTGTAAGACCTCTAATCGCTGTCGCGATAGACTCAAAATAGCAATTTCCAAAGTGTCCGGAACTGATCTACAAAGACATCAACACGAAGAGCTTCTCGCCTTGATTCTAACAACTACTGGATCATTTAGATCGGATGTCGTTTGAGGTACTTACGACCAAATATAGCTCGTAGCAGGCGGGCTCGCGATGTGGTCCTCGGCTTGCATTGCTTGCGTTGACGCGGAGAGCTCCTCGATGCTAACACGCTCCTACTCTCATATCTGCAATGTGATTAGTGTGCGTGACGGTGTGTGTGCGTGAAGCTCATTACTCTGTGCTACAGAACCCACGACTGTATATTATTTGAGATAACGTAATGTGTTTTACAAAGCCTTAGGTTTTAGCTTATATACCAAGCCTTCAAACCTAATGTCCGGCCAAATGACCTGAATTGTCCCTAGGCTTCTACAAAGCTTAATTACAAGAAACTGAGTTGGCTTTACTCATTATACAAGCATCTGCGGCCAAAATACAAGTGCCGATTTAAAATATGAGGTTCCCGTAAACATTACAAAAGTGGCCGTAATGGCTCAAAGTAATAATAACGGGATATTCGATGACATCCATGAACTCGTATCTTCATGTTGTAGCATCCATCTTCATCTTCATTACTTCATCACCATCTTCATGTGGAATCTTTACAGAATCTTTGAGGAATCTTTAATGGAATCTTTATGAAAACGTTGTTGAAAGGGCATCCTTTCAACACTCTCCCCCTCCGAATTCTTGTTGTCCCTGACAAGACCCTATGTCTTTGCTGGCTTTGACGAGTTCTTGATGCCTTGGTGTTGGTTGAAGTTGTTGTGGCAGCCTCTTCTGTAGTTGGTTGCTTTGTGTGATGTTAAAGTTGCCTTGAAGTTGTGCCTGTAGTGTATCTGAAGCCTGGAACTCTCCCCCTCCGATTGGTTGTTATATCTTGAATTGCATGAGGTTGTATCGACTTGTTGGTGCAGCAGGTCGTTGTCATTGTAGCTCTAGTATGCTTTTCCTGTGGTTGTTATCTCGCAGTTGTACCTGTAAGTTGACTCGAAGCTTTGTCAAGCTGTTTTTTTAGCCTCTCCCTTTTGACTTGTCAGTAGATTTGCAATAGTAGTGTGGGGATATCGTGGTTCTTCTTGCTTTTGTTGTGATAAAAAATAAAAGAGTAAAAGTAAAATATAGCGTATATACAAAATGAAGGTCTTGGATACTTGGATAAGACTAAAGAGAAAAACCCAGTGGGGAAAAAAATGTCTTTAGTCATAATTAAATGCGAGGCTATATGTACTTAGGTTCTGATGTTATAGAGTTATGTTGAGTTAAAGTACATATGGCCATATGCCTACTAGTATGGACTTGATATACATGGATAAGTGTTAGTAGCTTGAAGTCAGAGTCATTGTTGTTAAGCAAAGGCTTATAAACCCTGTTTCCGCTTGTTCATCGTCATTTGTTTGTGTAAGTGCATGGGTGGAATAAAAAAGAGTGCCTAATGCATATGTCCAATGATGGGACATTTATATGCTTGCACAGAGTTATGCATGTTAAACAAGATGTTGTGCGAGAGAAGAGTATTGATGGGTTCTTCATGGAGTTAATGTAGCGAGCAAAACATATAGCATGAGTGCTTCAAAAGCTTTCACTACTCACAAGAAGGGTTTTCGTTGTCGAGGTTTCTCCACTCTTCCTCACTGTGTCAAGTGCATGAGTGTTTTTTTTTCTTTTTGGACTACTCCGCCTTCTCCACCTTATATATTTTATGGACTTTGACTCTTATGCTCACCTCTTCCAGCATGAGCGACATGACTTTATGTATGCTCAACTCTCCAGCTTGAGCAGCTTATACCTATTAGCTAGACTCATAGACCACAGAAAAATATTAACTTGAAGCTTGGGTCTGACACTTCGCTCATTTAGTGGCTTAGCTGTCCGACTCTAGACTCTTATGCCATGTAAGTTTAATGGCGACTTGGACTTACCTGATCGCGGCCTGAAATCCAATTCCATATGCTTTTGATGTTTAGGCCTTTCTCGTTAGTTTCTGTTTGAGATGCCATGTTGTCCAATACATTGGCATATATCTGCTCTTCATTCTCTGGTAGCAAATTGTGGTTGCTTGATGAGACAGGTATTGATGTTGAAGCAATGGTTGATGAATTCTTCTTCTTCCAGATAGTGTTCTTCAAAATTGTGACCTCCGTATTTACCGTTGCTTTCTTTTTGTTGTTAACAGGCTGTAAAGGAGTTGTGCATCTTTCTTGTTGTTGAGCCTCAATTACGGATTTTGGAACCCACATTGTTCTTGGGCCTGGTGTGATGTCCTTTTCCACTTGCCTTGTTTCTTCTTTGACTTGATGGTACCTTTTCTTTAATTTCCAAATATGGCTTTTACTTTTGTAAAAACCTTGCTCTTGTAGTAATTGAGGAGGGATCCATCTATAGGTTGTAGTACTCTTGGGTGTAGCGGGTGGCTGCTCTTCATTTCTTGATGTTTCTTGCTTTTCCTTGGTGATTCCTTGATAAGCTACTACCTTAGGTAACTAGTGAGGCGGTCCGGGGCGGGCAACAAGAAGAGTGGCCTCTAGACACCCTTTAAGGCTCCCGTGCTGCTCAATGGGGCTGGGGCACAACACAACACAAACCAAAACAACAAACCCATAGCCAAATCCCAACTACACAAGGGGCACCACCTAGTTTAAGAGCGAACTAGGACGCAAAAGAGGAGAATCGTTAGAGCAACCCACAAACAAGCAAGGAATTTACACTAACCCTAACACCAATGGAACACTCTCACACACTAAAACACGAGAGAGAGAGAGAGAGAGAGAGAGAGAGAGAGAGAGAGAGAGAGAGAGAGAGAGAGAGAGAGAGAGAGAGAGAGAGAGAGATAGTGCTCGGGTTGCTTTGAAACGTATCGGCAATGATCAAGCAAACACAACTATATATTTAAGAAAGAGAGAGAAAGGGGGAGGGGGTGCTTGTTGCATTAATACCTTCTTACAAATCTGTCATGACAAATCAAAGTGAGATTAGTATTTGTTCAACATAGCTTGCGTAAATTTCACCACAACGCATCACAAGAAAAGCCACCCCAATCACTGTCTTAAGGCCAGGGGAGTCCTCTCCACCCTGTCGCCCTCTTACAGTATGTGGGATTTATGGCGAGATTGATGACAACACCAGAGACAAGCTATCAAGAACTTTAACAAAAAACACCAAGACACTTACGCATCATCGTTGTCCATTACTTCACGTTGGAAGGGAGACAAAGTATCCAAGCTTAGTCCAAATCCACCCTCCTTGATTCAGCAAATGTTGGGCTTACACTAGTAGGAGAAATGATAGATTTCCTACTCTCAATTAAATGATCACTCTCTCTCTTACAATGGCATTGAGTTCCCTTGCTAATCCCTTATTACAACACATGCACATGCATAAGACAATGAGCTTCCACTCAAGAGCTCCTTCTAGAGAGGTTGAGCTTGGCTTCTCAAGCTATAGCATAGTGCTCTTGCTTATGGCTCCTCCTTTTGTGCTAGCTACACCCTCCTTTTATAGCAATTTTGAAGGCTAGGGTTACTCCTCTAACCATGGTTGGGTTATATTTTCAGCCATTTATCTAATTTCTTTTGCTTGGAATTATCAAGAAGTTGGTGGGGAAAGAGAGAGGAGAGAAATGGAGGTGATAGGACTTTTCATAGTGGGTTAGTGTTAGTAGAGTTAGTATTAATTTACAAATGGAATTGGATATTTACAATGGGAGTATCCATGTAGGATACAAATAAGGAAGAAAAACTCTTAAGAGGTAAGAAAAGGTGGATTTCTTACAAGGTTGATGCTCCAAGTGTCTTGAGTAGGGCCAATTTTGACGCTTGTTGACGGTCCACTAGCTTTGACGGTACATTTTTTCTCCACGCTTGACCTTCCTTGAGAGACAAGGTAATTGAAGCTGAGTAATCAACCACCATGATGCTGTCTTTTAAGAGAAGAGGCTGAATTTTGTGGTTTTTTTGATAGATATGGGTAAATTGGAGGAGGAAAAATGAGGCTAGGTGGTCAATTTTGGAATGGAATTGTGTGTGGGAGGTATGAGTTCACCATGGTTTCTCTTATTCTTCAAGGTTGAGAAGAAGGTGAGTAGGGTGAAGAGAGGAGTGGTGAGTGAGATGGGGATGATGAGTGGAGAAGTGTGTGTGAAAGAGGAAAATGATAAAGTGGAAGAGAGAGTGTGGCTGCATAGCATGGGAAAATTGAGGTCCACTAAAAAAAATCATAGCTCACAGCTCGTAGCTCAAAAAAATATGAAAAAATTTGAGGCAAAAGTTCAGCCCACGAGATACAACTTTTGTTTGTACCACCTTTTCAAATTCGGAGAGCAAGTGAACTTTAAAAATTCAGCAAAACCGATCGTTTTTTTCCACTGCAAAGGTCCTTGTGGGGTCCTTCTTTGGATGATTCTTTTGAATACCTCCAAGAGTGAGCCCTCCATAGTGCATGTATGCATGCCACCTACCCTTGACCTTATTTGGTAGGTCTATAATTGAAGATATTGTTGAGATTAGGATATAAGTGAATAGTACAACTAAGAAAATCAAATATTGAGGGGTCTAAAAAATATGTACATGTCAAATATAAATAATATAAGTGGAAAAAATATAAAGGGGTCAAAAGAAATCTCTCTCATTATGAGGCTACCATAAAAAGATAAATATTTTTGGTGTTCTAATTTTTTTTAAAAAAACAAAATAGATGTAGGAAGGGAAAAATCAAAATAGTGAAAAAATATACACATAAATAAAACTAGTTTTTTTGGATTTTTGTTGGGGTGGAGTTACACCAAATATAAGAGAAGCTTACATGAAAATATTTCTATATGGAATAAAGAGTATGAAAAATGGTAAGAAAAATTTGTGGTAATGGTGAGGCAATGTACAGAGCATAAATAACACACACCTAGGTAGAAATATTTAAATAAATACCAAAATAATTATGAAAAAATATTTTATTTAGGCTCTATATACAAAGAAATATTTACATATGCATGGGCCATAATATACTTATATTTTTAATTTTTTTAAATTTTTTTTGGCTCAACTAGCCCAATGACTAGCTAATTGAGGGTTTTTAAGAAGATATGGGGAAAGCCCCCTAACTCACACACGCCTATGTACAGTGAAATGGTAGGGATAGCCATAGCGTTTGGGTGATTTTGGTAGGGTGAGGTAACTCACTGTGGCAATTACAAAGAGCCGAAAAATGGCTATCACTAGATTTGAAAGTTACCCTCATAGAATCCTTGTGCTTTGAGTAACTCGACTGGAATGAATCTTTGGACTTGCTTGGAGGTGATCTTCACTTGACTTTGTTGGGTAGTCTGGTAGAATTCTGATTTCATTACCCAGACTTGTCGTATGGTTTGTCCAATGGAAGAACTTCTCTTTTGCTTTTTGTACCTGTCCTTTCTCTTGGTTGAGTTATGTGATTGACGTTGACGGCTTTGTTGATTCCTGACTAAGTGGTTGTCATGGGATGGATATCGCCAGGCTGTTACTTAGGCTTGTTGACCCAAATATCTGAATTTCCTTTCTTGTAACCTTGTGCAATAATTGACGCGCTTGATGTGATCCATCTTGTTATCTTTGCTTGTTGAGGTTGTTCTTGTGATTGTATCCAAATTGGATCATTAACTTTAATCTGTGCCTTGGATACTAGCACTTGGTTGACCTATTTTGACTTCCTTTGGAGACTTTCGGGCGATGGAAACTTCGGTTGATAGACTTTTTACTTGGGTTTCCATTGTTTTGTTGATGGTTTGGCTTTTGATGTAGAGGCTTTGTCTTGCACTTGCATTCGCTGGGCTAGAGACTGTGGGCTTACTTTAGCTTTGCCTTTTTCAAAAGCCAAGAATCTTTGAACTGTTGTAGGCTTGACCTCTATTGCCACTTGATAGCTTGTTGTGATGACCATTGTTGAAGATTCAGGCTCGTTTTCAAAGACTTGTGCCCATGGCTTGGACAAAATCAATTGTGTTCCCATTTTTCGAGAATCTACCACCAAGAATTTTTCTTTGACATTCTGTGAGTGTAGTTGGAGAGTAGCTTCTGCAATCCCCATACTTCTAACATCTACTTCAGGTGAGAGATTTACCTTTATCTGAATATCATAAAGCTTTGGCTTACCTAGAAGTAACCGCATGCCATATGACATAACATTAGTCGTGGAATTTTTATCAATTTCTGCCATAAAATTCATCTTGACTCCGTCTTGTGCACTTAGCAAAAAGTTGATCTTCTTTGGTACTAGATTGCCTGTGTTCTCTTGACTGACTTGAGAAATCTTTGGTCTGGACTCCTTGTCGTCTTCTTCTTCATTGTTCACACTTGTGAGTTCATTTGTGTGTTCTACCTCCTTCTTAACCACCATTTCCTCTGATATGTCTTTTGGAGAGACAAAATCAACATTTGGTTCCTGTAGAGTCATAGGCTCTTCTTCCTCGACTTCAGCTGTTGAAATGTCACCAATAGTGTCTGAGCTTCCTGTCACTTGCTGCACCTCTTCTTTAATTGATTCCAAGTCTTCATATTGCTCGTTTGTAGGCGTTGGACCTAAAGTATCTTCTTTGGATCTTAGCCCTTCTTCCTGAAACTTTGCTTCGTTGACTTGCGGCTCCTCCTTTGTACTATGCATTCGAGTTGTACAGTTTGTAATCAAGTGTGTTATCGCACACTGATCGCAAAGAGCACCTATTTCTATATGACCAGTATTCGGGCTAGGTATCTGGTTTTGTGTTATCCCCATAGCTGATAACCCTGTTTCGAACTCATACTCAGATTCGTCATCTATCTCACCCATAACCCTTAGCATGTAGTAGGGGACTATGTCATACCCATTCTCATCACAAAATTTTGTTGGTGTGGTCTCATTAACACAGACATCCAAAGTAGCCAATATCCGAGTCCACTCTAGCGGTTCTAACGTCTCTTCCGGAAAAGGTTCTCTTATGTAAGCATCATCTTCTAAGACCCTCTCTAAGGAATTCTCGTTTCTCCCAAAGTCACTACACTCCGATGCTCCGCACATCCAAATTTCTTTCTTTTTTCCCATCCACGGATGGTCTGTTGATCCACTTTGTGTTGCAGAATCAAAATCTTCCACGGGCGTTCTAGTTACATCTTGGTAACTATGATTTCTCATATTTACACGTGTTGTGGTTTCAACATGTCTCAAGTATAGATAATCATAACCCCAATCTTGTACCATCTTGAGTTGCCTCATGAATGGTCTTCCAAGGATGATTTCATAGTTATTTTTCTTGCCAAAGTCAACTATGGCAAAAGTATGCGCATACTCTATACCACAAGAAGACACCACTATCGCTTCTAGCAATCCCATGGGTCTTTCCACATGCCCATCAGCTAACTGTAATTTTATTCTGGTTGTTCTAAAGGCGGGCCTACCCCATTTCTCCCATATTCGTTTTGTTGCTATGGCAATTCCTTCTCCGCTGTCAAGTATAGCTTTTGTTTCAATCCCATTGTACTCGACAGGCAAAGTGGCATTACCATCTTCTCCTTCACAGTACTCTCCTACTTTGTTCAGAGGTACCAGTCTTACATTTGATCTAGGCTTCTCAATCTCATCTAGCTCTTTTTCCAGGAACCTTAACGGGCTTTTGATCCCAATTTTTTCCAAGCATTTTCCTATATCCGTCCACATACTTGGCCTAATTTTCAAAAGTTCTGCCAACGTAATTGTGCACTTCACTGGCGTGGATAGCAAGTCAGCCAAAATTTTTGTGTCCAATTCTTTTGTCCCCCCTAGCCTCTGTGATGGAACTCTCACAATCTCAGACTTTGCCTCAAAATCTCCCATGTACTGTGGCAAAGTTCTTAACGATGCAGGTCTACTGTCTTCGGAGGCTATCAATCCTAAGTCACCATGATATGACCTCGCATCAACACTCATTTGTGGTCTATCTAATGTGATTTCAGGGAATGGTGCTGGTCTAGCATCCTCTTCTCTTTTTTGGGCATCTCGGACAACCTTCCATAACTCCTCTGGCCACTGCTCCTCAACTATAGGAACATAAGGTGGGAAATACCTCATTGCTTCATCTGTTGTATTTTGGACTACCCTCGAGTCTTGTGACCTTGGCAGTGGTTCATCCCTATGATCCACTTCTTCTCTAGGCAATTCCTCTACTTTAATGCTCTCGTCTTTGTGCAATGGGGTGACTATCCTATCCTTCACAAATGGTGGAGGTGGTTCTAGCAATGCTTGAGCAGTTTCAATGAGTTGCTTACACATTTCTAGCCTCTGCTTCTCTAGTTCAGGATAAGGATAAGTCATCCATCTTTGTTCTAAGGTCTGTCTATTTGCCAATCTAGCCTCATAAGCCTATAAAATCGCGTCTAAAGGCTCATTCACTTTGTCCACTAGGACAGATCCTCCTGAACTAGCACTCTTGGGTGCTTCAGCTGGTTTAAGGGTTTCAACTTCCCTTTGTTGTGTCTGTTGCTCTTGAGTTGTTTCCAACTCAGTTGTAACAGCCTTTTCTTCTCCTTTTTCCCTTTCTCGTCTCGCTTTCATTCTAGTCCTTCTTGCTCGTCTAGAGTTTCTACGGCTTTTGGAACTCTTACTAGTCTCTCCATTTGTAGGCTTCTACTCTTGCACTTTTGCTTGTGCTCTTGTGACAACGTTTATTGGAGCAACTTGCTTACGTTCATCTTATTGTTGTTTAAGCACCTGTTCTTTTGCAATTGTTTCTTGCTCTGTTGTTGTTGTCGTCTCTCCTTTTGTTGCGGCTCGTTCTTTCTCTGATTTGCTGGTAGAAGGAAAGGTAACATGTGGTTGCATTTTACCTTTCTTTCTTGGATTCTTAGGACAATCTAAAATCATATGTGTGATTGCACACTCATTACAATATACATTTATCATGATATCATGGTGTGGACAATCCTTAATTAAGTGATCACTACTACCACCTCTGTCACATGGACGTATTGGTTGTTGTGGCAATACTTGATATTGACCTTGAAGTGGCCTCTGATCTACCACATTTCTTTCTATTTGAAGCTCATGACTCACATATGCATTTCTAGCAGCTATGGGTCTTTCACTTAAGAACACTTGTTCTGATACAGGATGATATCTAGGCGGTTGAGACATAACATGCTCAAACCCTGGTGGAGTCTTAGGTCTATAGTCAGGACAATGTTGCGCCGGATGGTCCCCTCCACATGTCATGCACCTGCGTCGTTTAGGAACTGTATAGGCTGGTACTCTGTCAGAGTGGTTGATGCGTTGCATCACATTCTCTATGATTTGCTCCTCAACATTTACTTGGTTTTGTACTAGATTCCCTCTTTGATCCTCAAGATCAGCGGTTTTCTTTTTCTCACTCGCATCATTCATCTTCTTCTGACCATCTTCATAGAATTTGCAATTGTCAACTAGGTCAACTGCCGCTTTGGTCACCTCTTCTAAGGTTTGGTATCTTTTCATGTATAGGTCCTTTTGGAGATTCTCATTCCTAAGTCCTCTGATGAAGCATAGGATCTGACGTTATGGCGTGGGTAACTCTTGGGTAGGACATCTAGCAACATATTGCTTGAAACGCAGTATTGAATGTCGCAATGTTTCTGTTTCGACTTGTTTAAATTCCTGAATCTTAGGAAGGGTGTTATGTTTTATGCCCCTCTTGGTGAATTCTTGAACAAATTCATCCAACATTTTCTCAATGGTTGTGAACTCTCTCCGGTTCAATAATTCAAACCATGCTTGTGCATTGTCCTCCAATGTAAGTCCAAAACCCTCATACTGCGTGTGGAAGTCCTCTACTCGTTCTGCTCGTAGGACTTGCTTGAAAGCCAAGACATGGGCGTATGGGTCTCCTATGCCATTGTACTTTCTATTTACCCATTTTCTTAGCTGAGATGGTCTTATACATTGGGGTGCAAAGTATGGAACCATACTCCTCTTTGGTATCGTTTCATCTCTCGTTATCGCTCTAGGGGGAAATCCAGGTGGTGGTCCCCTCTTTGGAATTCTCTTAGAGGTTCGTGTGTTTTGTGGATGTATCTGAGGTCCTTCATTGACCAAATATCCACTCATCTCTAATTTGGTTCACGGATTTGTGCTTTCTACAGCTCTATATTCTCATCCATACTTGTTAACAAATAAAGATATCCATTGTCGGTCGACCTCGTATGTATAGACATATAAGAGCTTGTATTCTGTCAGCTCATCTGGGTAAGGCTCTAAGCAACTGTAAAGGTTGAATTGATTTCCATTAATATACCTATATATTCCTTCACTTTCATGGTTATACGTCCAAACTCTCTCCACAAAATTGGTCTTTATGTATTGTAGGTTTGGAAGATCTATTCTGGGCGGGTGCTCATCTATCCCTGCAATCAATGTGCTTGTATAACCTGAGTCTGAGTCTGAGTCTGATGTAGACATGAGTTCTAGGCTTAAAAGATCTAGCTTGATGTGGTAATACCTCTCTCAGTGTGTTCAAGTGTTTTGGTCAAGGAAAATCCAAAACTATGTCCAAAACCGTGAGCGTTTTCTCACAATTCTCTCAAATTGTTGGTTTTAGACACCCCTGACTTCCGGTAATTAAGCAGCATAAGTGATAGCCTTCTGACATGTGTCCCCCTTTCCCCTTTTGTGAGAGCTTTAAGTAATTATGTAATTCAACTAAACTCTCATTAGACCCCTTTGCCTCCTGGCCAATAGGAATCAGGCTAGCCATTGGGTTGTTGAGTGCTCATTGGTCCCCTTGGGAGACTGTCCAATAGTCTTCTAGAGAGCTTAATCCTTATTGGTTCTTTTGTTAAGTGTTTTTAAATTAATTAAACTAGATTTACTCTAGCCTAATTCTCATTGGTCCACCTCCAAGGCCATCCAATAGAAATTGGGTACACCTTGTGGGAATCTGGGCTAGGGAGCTGACATGTGTCCCTCATTCCCTTTGTGTAAAGGGAGCTTGTGTGTGTGTGTGTGTGTGTGTGTGTGTGTGTGTGAGTTTATCTCTCATCCCCTACTTGCAAGGCTCGCCCCCTCCTATGTAGGGATTACTAAAGACTTTTGGGACACACACAAAGCATCCAATTCCCCCAATGTTTGACCTTTGGACACAACCTTTGAATTTTGGAACCTTAGCATTTTGGAAGTCTTAATGGGATGAACCTTAGGGTCTTTTAAGCCCATTGTTGCACATGGATCTTTTACAGATGGACCCCCCCTTTGGATCCCTATTTTCCCTCTTTTGTATCCCTACTGTGGGCGGTCTGCTAGCTTAACCAATTTCTAGCTTTTTCTTCCCTGGCACTTCCCCATATTAAATGATCATTTTTTCATGAGAAAAGCATTTAGGAGAATTAGAAATTGATTATTATGACAACTAAAATCATTAATGTTATGCTCTACTTGAGTACCTCTTATTTCTCCAAAAAATGGTCTAAGTTGGAAACCATTCAATCACTTGGCAATTACCTATCGTGACTCATCAACCAAAATAAAGTATTAGGCCCCACAAACTAACTATCTAACATGGTCCTACATACCTCAATTTCAGTTTTCTAGGTCTTGGTCCCAGTTTATTGCTGTAAACCATCACCCAATCTCCTGCAATAAAAATCTTAAACTTTGTATTCCTGTTGATCTAAGCTCGCCTTCTTTGGTGGATAACCTCTGCAATATATATGCTTTGAATTCTATCTTCTTCCAGTTTCAGTAATCAATTCTTTCTATAGTTGACTAACTCTTCAGGAGATAATTTTTGCTAAATTGCAACCCTGAGGCTTGGTACTAGAAAATCCATAGGAAGTACTACTTCCAATCCATACACCAACTTGAATGGTGTCATGCATGTAGTCACCTTAAATGCTCTCTTAAAAGCCCAGAGTGCTGAATCCAACTTCTCATACCAATATGTCCTCTTCTGATTCACCAACTTTTTTATTATCCTAATCAAGATCTTATTGGTACTCTCTGCTCGTTCATTTGCTTGAGGATAATATATAGTTGATTTCTTGTGTAGTATCATGTGTAGTTCAATGGTCTGCCCTCCCTTTGGCACAACAAACACTTCTTATTGAATTCTTGAGCATCCTTTATAACAATTGGCCACAAAAGTCCAGCTTGAAATATTTTTCTTGCAGTTACATCTCCTAAAAAATTCCCTCTTGAATTACTTGCATGAGTCTCTACCAGTACTGCTTTTTGTTCAAACTAAGGAACACATCTCCTAATCACCTGATCAATTCCTCTTTTGTACAAAACTCCTGTAATAACTGTAAAAGGTTTACTTCTTAATGCTAGTCTTTTCCTCTGATCTTTAGTCATTGCTCCAGGTAACACCCCTTCAATCAAGAAGTGAATCATATCATCATACCAGTCCCCTGACTGGTCAGTCACCTGAACTAGAAACAACTATGCATTAGACAATTGATTAGGCACTCCTACAGAATCTTCCTCTTCTATTTCCAATATACTAATCGGCTAATACATGAAGTCTTCCTAGAGTATGTATCACCACTTAATCAAATTCCTGCAAAAGCAGTATTCACCTGGCCAACCTCCCTGAAAGGTGGGGTTTATTCACGAAGTAGATCAATGCCTAGTGATCCACATGAAAAATTATCCTATTTTCCAATAGGTAATGTCTAAACTTCTATAGTGCATGAATCATTCCCAAGAACTACCTCTCAGCAACTATGTAATTCTTCTTTGCAGGTGGTAGTACCTTGCTTGCATAGTAAATAGGTATGAGCCAACCTCTACTGGTTTCTTGCATTAATCCTGCACCCAGTGCTACATGAGATGCATCCATAAAGATGTGAAATGTCAACTTGAACAATAAAAAATGGTGCTACAGTCAGCATCTTCTCCAAAGTCCTCAATGCTTTGCTCTACTCCTCTCCCCATTCAAATACAACATCCTTCTTTGTAAGCTCTGTTAATGGTGTGCATACATGAGACAAATACCTCAAGAATGTGTTATGCCACTTCACTTGGCACAAAAATATGCTCTATTGTTTAATTGTTCTTGGTTCCGGTGCCTTACTGATAGCCTCCACCTTTCGTGGATCAATAGACACAACTTCTTTAGAAATAATGTGCCCTAAAATAAATCCTCTTTTAACTGCAAATGCACATTTGGCTAGGTTTACTCACAATCTAAATTTCTTGCATTTTTGAAAACACAACCTCAAGTGTTCAAGATGCTCTTGCTTCTTTCCAAAAACACTAAAATCATCCAAGAAAACCCTCACAAATGCTATAAAAGGAATTCAACAAACACACGTACTACTTTCTCAAATGTTGGTGGAACATTTTTCAAGCCAAACCTCTTCACATTGCTATCATAAACTCCCCATTCAGTCACAAAAGTTTTTTTGTTCCATGTCTTCAAGTGCCGTTGAAATTTGGTTTTTGTAACCACTAAAACCATCCAAAAAACTATAAATCTCATGTCTAGCTATTGCATCTAGTAGTGTATCACAAAAAGCTAAAGGAAATGGATCAGTTAGTGTAGCATCATTCAATTTCCTATGGTCCACACACACCCTGATCTTTCCATTCTTCTTTGAAACTACAACAATTGATGACAACCAAGTAACTTCATCCAATGGAGAAATGAAACCTATAACCACCAATTTGTCAATCTCTTTTTTAACTTGTTTGGCATAATTAAGATTCATATTGTACCTTTGTTGTTAAACTGGAATTGCAAATACGTTCACATTAATTTTGTGTCGATAAAAGCTAGCATCCACTCCTTTCATATCTGTGTATTTCCATGCAAAATCATAATTGAATTCTAACAACAATTCCTTCAATTTAAATTTAAATTCCTCGTCCATATCTGCTGATACCTTCACTATCTGTGGTTCCTCCTAAGTGATCAAGTTCAGCAAATCATCCTGAGTCACCCTACCAGTTCTTTCCATCCGATGTTCAAAGGATCTCTCTGCTTGCTTCACTACTTCAATGGCTTCCACCTCTTCTTTATTTTCAATCTGTATATTCTTCAACAGATCATTACCCATCTTGTTAGTTGATTGCTTAATCTCCTGAGAAATCACTGGTTTTTGAGTTATTGATTGTATCTCATCATCTTTTGGCTGTAACACATACTTGGTTGCTATCTTGTACACATCAACTTCAAAGATAGGTACAACTGATGAATTGGTTCTAAGAAATTATTCCTCTACATCCTCTCCAATTTCTTCTACCATATTCAATCCTTCTATATGCAGTGCCCTGAAACCAGGTGGTATTACTTTTTTTGCATCCATCTACATTCTAGCTTTCTTCTTTCCTCTTTTGATCATTATAGCTCCCCATAGTGGCTTTAATCTTTCTAGTCTTAACCAGGGTCTTCCCAACATCATTGGATAAGAGCAAGTAGACTCTTTCAACCTGAGAACTACAAAGTTGGCTACAAACTGCAGTCTCCCAACTAAGATCTTCAAATTCCTCAAAATCCCCAAAGGCTGAAACCCATCTATGGTTTGCCATCTTCAAATTCCTCAAAATCCCCAAAGGCTGAACCCATCCGTTGGCAACCATTTTGGTCAATTTACTCTAAGATCTGTAGTGCTGCTCTCAAGCTACATTTTGATAAAAAAAGTTTTGGAATCGGAGTCCGTATGTGAAAGTTATGACCAAAATAGTGAGATGTAATTTGGAAAGTTTCTCTATCTGATGTTTTTGCAAGTGATCAGTTTGAGCCCAAAATTGGTGTGTGCACTCCTTAGGCAATGATAAACCCAGTGGTATACTTGGTTTCAAAAATTTTCTCAAATTTTTTTCCTCAGTTGTCTATCGCTATAGACTCACCAAGTACCCCTTGCAGATGTCCAAATGCACTCAAACTTTGTGTACAGGGTATAATGGGCCTTCTGAACCCAAATATGAAGTCAGATTTGAATTTTGATTTTTCTACAGTGGATTTCTGAGTCTATCGCGATAGACTCACTAGAGTGTTACTGGGATACAATTTTTTAACAGTTTTTATAGATTTGAGTTCCCCCTTCTCTTGAGATACTACTCACCAAGTTTCAAGCAATTTGGAATACTTTTCCTTCGTAACTTGCATCAAACAATAGTTTCTTTTCTGATCTTGTGAAGTAATCCACTTAGATGCACTTCCAATGCTCCAAATTTACTCAAATTTTAACCATAGGCTCACAACAACATGTAGAACAAGGCCTTAAGGTCAATTTTCAAAAATTTGAATTTTTGTACAAAAACCCTAGTCTATCGCGATAGACTCAGCAGATTCTTCAATTTTGAAAATTTTCCAGATTTCTCTTCACCATTGTGTTCCCTATGCTCTGTACACCTTGCTCACCAATTTTCACTTGTTTTGGACTTTTTCTTAGGTCTCTTAACTCCAACTCTAGAATTTTGAGTCTATCTGATCACTAGAAAATAGACTTAGGATGACTTCCCAATGTCCAAAATCCACCAAATTTTGTGTGTAACCTCTTGAGAGGCTAAACAAGCTATGCTCCAGAGGATTTTGAAAATTTCAATTTCTTTGGCCCTACTTTGAGTCTATCGTGATAGACTCAGCAAGTACCCCTTTTATAGGTCAGACTTGAACTTTGACTATACCACTATGTTCCAACACCTCTCCTTAGTCCTCCTGCAAATTTTCAAGTGGTTTGGACTTTTACTTTGTCAGTTAGACCAGATCTGGTATTTTCTACAAGCTGAATCCTCTCAAATGGTCTTAGACCCTCTTTCTGATGTCCAAATGACTTCAAAATTTTTTTGTGTCCTTGATAGCACCTTTCCAAGCTATGCCACACAGGTTTTTGAAAAATTCAGTTTCTATCATTGGGTTCTTAGTTTATCGCGATAGACTCACCAAGCATGCTAAAAGGACACTTTTTTCAAATTTTCTCTTCACAGATGTGTTCCCTACCCTCTGTAGATCATGTATACCAAGTTTCACAAGGTCTGGAAATTTGGTCAAGTCCCTTTACCCAATTTGTCTCTGAAGTCTGACTAAAAACACCAGACAAGTGCTTTGGTGGTCTTCTTGATGTCCAATTTCAAATTTGAAGTGATGGTTAAGGTCTAGGTGAGGAGTGGATTCAAGCTATCTAGTCACAATTTCCAAAAACTGTCCCACTCAAAATGTCTTGAGTCTATCGCGATAGGCACAGCAGATTGTGCAGGAAAAGTCAACTCAAAATTGTGACTTCACTTTTAGATTCCCCTTACTCTCTTGTGTCTATCCCTCAAATTTCATGCAATTTGGACACTTGGTTTGTGTTTTGGGCCATTTTTAGTGTTTTTGTCAGAACCTAAATCTCTATCTTGGCTTTAGATTCACTTCTAGTGATCCAAACACCTTGAAATTTGGTGTGTATGCTATGTAGGCTCTACTTAAGCTATCCCTAGGAGGGATTTGCAAAATAAGGTCCACAGCTTAATGTCCCCAACCTATCGCGATAGGCTCATAAAGTTTCCCAGTTTTGGTCTTTTTACAAAGTTCTCTTCACAACTAGTTTCCTTATCCTGTGTATAGTGAATACACAAAGTTGTGCAATGTTTGGACTATTGGTCAAGGTCTTTTTACCACTGTGTCTCTGAACTTAGACTCTAAACACCAGACTTGAGGTTTGGTGGTCAAGCAGATGTCCAAGTACACTCATTTTTTAGGAGCAGCCTTGTATTGATGTGTTTTACCTGTGGTATGAGGGGTTTTGCCTGATTATGAGTCTATCTCTAATTCACCAGTCTATTGCAATAGACTGAGCAGAGAGCCACTGGGAAGTGATTTTTTTCTCTGTTTTTGGACAGTTTGGTTCCCAATGCCCTTAGAAGCCTATCCCCAAAGTTTCATTCAATTTGGACTTCTTTTCCTTTGGATTCAAGCATTTCACCCAAATACTCCTTACACTCAGAAAAAGCAAATTCCCACTTACATACACAAGCACTGATGCAAATGCTTTGAAATTTCAGATACAAGCTCTAGAGCATATGCAAAACAAGGTCTTGAGGTCAAACTTTTTTTTTTGAAAATTACAGATTTGGTTTCAGATTTTTGTTTTTGGGGTTTTTTAGAGTTTTTTTTTTTTGGATTGGACCAAATTTGTGTTTTTCCCCTACCTTAAGGTCTCCAATGCAAAAACAAGCACTCAAATCGGCTTTCAAACAACCATTTTAGAGCACTTTTACCATAATCAGCACAATTCCGCCTTTTGTGTTTTCAAGCACATTTTCATGTCAAAATTTCTCTAGATCAACATTAGATGTCCTATACTACCTAAAGTCCTACTTTGGATGGTTGAATGGTTGGTTTTGATTTTTGGCAAGCAAACAGCCTCTTGCTTACCTTTTGCGTTTTTCTTTGCGTTTTTTTTTTCTCTTTCAAGTTCTTCACAACCATAAGTCACAACCAAACACACAAACCTTAAAACCTAATCTAAACACATAACAAAATAAAATAACCATACCTCAACCTCATGGTGGACGACCTCGGCGAGACGCAGGCTCCCTGGCTATCCCTCAGTCAAGAGATCCGCTATCTGACTTCCCACTAAGAAGGCAAATGGTGACAACACTCTAGAAAACTTTAGAGAAACGCTATACTGTCAAACACGACTGATGCGGTCTACGCTAGTTTAGGCGCTTCGTCCCCGGCAACGGCGCCAATGTTAGCGGGTATGCCGCGACGAACGATGGAGCACATCGAGAACACAGACCAACAAACTGTCAATCCGAGGACGTAGCTGACCCGACTAGGGCATGGAGGCAATCTCTGGGTTGTCAACCCTGAGCTAAACTCGAACAACACTCTACAGTCACTAATCCTACCACAACACTGCCATAAAGCAAAGAAACAGACAACGCATCCTACGAAACACTACAAGCTCGAAACAGTCTCAAATCATATCGGAATGACTCGAAATTGGAGGGTAAGACTCACAAGGACATATCCTATGTGGCCAAACACCTAAACCCTGAAAACCATAATTGTAAGACCTCTAATCACTGTTGCGATAGACTCAAAACAACAATTTCCAAAGTGTCCGGAACTGATCTACAAAGACATCAACACGAAGAGCTTCTCGCCTTGATTCTAACGACTACTTGATCATTCATATCGGATGTCATTTGAGGTACTTACGACCAAATATAGCTCGTAGCAGGCGGGCTCGCGATGTGGTCCTCGGCTTGCATTGCTTGCGTTGATGCGGAGAGCTCCTCGATGCTAACACGCTCCTACTCTCATATCTGCAATGTGATTAGTGTGCACGACGGTGTGTATGCGTGAAGCTCACTACTCTGTGCTGCAGAACCCACGACTGTATATTATTTGAGATAACGTAATGTGTTTTACAAAGCCTTAGGTTTTAGCTTATATACCAAGCCTTCAAACCAGATGTTCGGCCAAATGACCTGAATTGTCCCTAGGCTTCTACAGAGCTTAATTACAAGAAACTGAGTTGGCTTTACTCATTATACAAGCATCTGCGGACAAAATACAGTGCCGATTTAAAATATGAGGTTCCCGTAAACATTACAAAAGTGGCCGTAATGGTTCAAAATAATAATAACGGGATATTCAATGACGTCCATGAACTCATATCTTCATGTTGCAGCATCCATCTTCATCTTCATTACTTCATCACCATCTTCATGTGGAATCTTTACAAAATATTTGAGGAATCTTTAATGGAATATTTATGGAAACATTGTTGAAAGGGCGTCCTTTCAACATATGAGCTAAAGATGCAACAGAGTGTTGCTTGGAGAATCCAGATCATCCGCTTAAGAGGGAGGCATTGGAAATAAAAACACTATGAGGTGGCCGCATGAGGCAATAGAGGGTGCTTGGGTTAATGCCATCCTGAGTTTCTATTGCTCTTGTTGCAAGAGAGCAGCTGAAGCACAACCAACACATATTTAGGTATTTTGTGAAAAGTGCACAAATTTGGGACAGTTCTTTGTATCACAAGTTTGCTCCTTAGGAGAGAATACATGTGCTATGTTGTTGCACATAAGAAAGTTGTGGAGCATCCTTTAGTATACGGTCATGTTTTTAAAGGTTTACTTATTAGATATTGTCAACCATAGTCTTTGGAATACTAAAACACTAACTTAGGACTTCCGGGAAAAATGCACAAATAAGGGACACATTTTCTTGTGTTCATCTCAACACTAGAGCATACTATGTGAGGTTTTTCCAACTCGTTGAAGCATGGTTGGAGATGTGATATGTAGACTGTGCTCACATGTATGAGTGGAGCCTTATCCATGTACAAATCAAATGTGCAAGAAACAAAAAAGAGAGGGGGTTTGAGAGAGGTTAAAGTCTCATTTTGTAGACATTCAAAAGGAAACTATAGGAGAATCAACATGGTCATAGTTTGAGTGCAGTAGAACAAATAATAGAAAGGATAACTCTTCAAAGTAGAAACCTACTTGCTCCACTCCGTTTCTTAAACCGAATCTCTCAGATTCCCCTCACACGTTAAGCTTTCATTAAAAAAAATTCCATGAGAGGTTATTCCCAAATTTGACAATTGAGCTCATGACTTGGCACCAACAAGGAACGTTCAGTTTAAGCAAGTCCACCTCATGTAGCTCCACGAAACACCTGCAAGAGCAGACATTATAAAAAATCCTCCCCCTCTCCGCCTTCAATCAGCACGTTCTAGCTCCATATTACTTGTGTTGGTTTGCACCATTCTGCTTTGTACTACCAATCACATCCCAACTCGCCTTTCATTTCACCTCAACCCATTTCTCTTTTATGAAAATACCCAAGTGATTCCCATTAAAAAGTGGGTACTTCCCTAGTTGCAAGATTTCTTAAAAATGTTACAACAATTTAAAATATAAAGCAAAGTTTTATCACTTCAAAACATAAATGTCTCAGACAATATCATGTTGTGTCTAAAGGTGGACATAGCTTGAGCTACCTAGGCTGGATACTTGGGACTCTAATGATCATTCATATTACCACAAGAAAGTTTTGATGCATTCCCATTGTGGATTATGACAACGTATGTGAGTTTCTATCCCTATCCCCAATTAATCATATCTTTGTTCTTTATCGTGGATACAATGGGGGCAAGCTCTGAAGTGAGAAGAAATAAATTTCGATCCGCAACAACGCTTTGGTGCATTCCCACTATAATTTCCACAACATGGATTACCACAATACCATGAGCTATTGTCCCTACCCCAAACACAAGTATCTAGGTATGTGGTCCCTTTCTAGTAGCAGCTCATCATATTGAACGCTAAAGGCTGATACATGAAAAAGAGTCCCTTTCCCATCCAAATAAATGCCTAAGAGACCTTATTCACAAGGCATTGTGGGTTTCCAAACCAAGCCCCTCACCTTCCCACTGTGAATTTTAGAAATGCATGTGAAAACTTTGCTTGGGAAACTTTTGTTGCAACAACAATGAGTCGGTGCACACCCTAGCTGGATGTGGGATCAATGCTTATAGGTAGTGAAGAATGGAGTTGAAGAACAATGCACACAAAAACACTCAATAAGTGCACATGCTAGCATGCCACCAAAATGTAGAACGAGCATCCCTAAATCTTGGAGTTAAAATCAAGTGCATCACTTATCCAAATGATTCCCAGTCCTTGAACTACTTCCAAATGTCTCATGTAAAAACCCTATAAAACTTCTTGGCTTGACTTGTAGATTGAAACCTGCGAACTTAAGTTTGAGCGGACGATTGCAAGGTTCAACTTAAGGTGCCGTTAATTTTGACGGGGCTTGATGACAAGCATTATAAGAGAAACGTTAGATTTGAATTCAAATTAAACCACACCATTAGGAACTCCTTACGTCACACCTTGCATCATCGTCTGCTCTACAGATAGCCATTGTCATAATAACTAATATCTAATTCTCCTAAATGATTTTTTCATGTTAAACTGATCATTTAATATGGGGAAGTACCAGGGGAGAAAAGGTAGAATACTGGTTAACTAGCAGACCGACCATAGTAGGGATCCAAAAGAGGGAAAATAGGGATCCAAAGGGGGGGTCATCTGCAAAAGAGCAATGTGCATTAATGAGCTTCAAACACCCTAAGGTTCAATCCATTAAGACTTCCAAAATGCTAAGGTTCCAAAATTCAATGTAAAGTCCAATGGTCAAACCTTAGGGAAATTGGATGCCTTTGTGAAGACCTAAAAAGTCTTTGCAAATCCCTAGATAGGAGGGGCGAGCCCTTTTAGTAGGGAATGAGAGAGAAACTCACTCACACACACACACACACACACACACACACACACACACACACACACACACACACACACACACACACACACACACACACACACACACACACACACACACACACTCACAAGATCCCTTTACACAAAGGGAATAGGGGACACATGTCAGCTTCCTAGGCCAGTTGCCCCTAAGATGCATTCAATTCCTATTGGATGGCCATAGAGGTGGAACAATGAGAACTAGGCTAGACTACATTTAGTTTAATTCATTTTAAAACACTTTATAAAATAATTAATGGAAAGTAAGCTCTCTCGATGACTATTGGATAGTCTCCCAAGGGGTCCAATGAGCATTCAACAACCCAATGGCTTGCGTGATTCCTATTGGCCAGAAGACAAAGGGGTCCAATGAGAGTTTACTTGCATTAATTAAGTACCTAAAGATCTCACAAAAGGGGAAAGGGGGACACATGTCAAAATGCTATCAATTATGCTTCTCAATTATCATTGGCTAAGCTTTGTAGGGTCCAATGGGGTGCCAGCATATGTTACATTGGTATCATTGGTTTCTTGATCAAGAAGGGAGGTCCTCAAGCTAGCTATAAATGGTTGATATTATTAATTGCAATTGAATAAGTAGAATAGGGATTTTTTAGCCTTGCAGTGCGCCTGTCTTTGTGCAGATAACAGCTCATCACTGCAAGAGCTATGGTCTCTAATAGTCGTCTTAATAGTGGGGCTTGCCTATGGCTTTGATCTATTAGAAGCTTGACATGAGCCGGTACTGTTTTGGTGTTGAAAGACTGTCTCTTCTATTCCTTGCAATCAATGATATTCGAGCCACAGGTACATGAGCTTGAGTGCTTTAAAGGCGTAAATAGGAGTAGCAACTAGGGCTTGAAGTGCCAAAGTACACCTAAAAAATTTTACACCTAAAAGTTGTTAGAATGGCTGATAATAGCAAAGAGAGTGAAATTAATGTTGATATCTTTGACTTTGCTAAAGAGCAGGCTACTAATGATGCCCCTATGCTTGTTAGCTACCTTGTTTCTAGGCTTCAACAAGCCATGGGAAATGCATCCCTCCAAAGTGAAGTACAACAACAGCTTCGTGCTCATGGGATTCTCCAAACTCGCCACCAAGAAGAGAGAGTACCTAGGAAGCCTCCTTTTGCGACTTCCAAAAGAGGCCTCTCTCTGAATCTGGAAGAAGAAGAGGATCCATACGAAGGGCTCAAAAATCTACTACTTGATGACGCATCTCCTTCCCAAAGGAGAACTCAAGAGCCCCCACCAAAAGAACAAGAAAGAAGTGAGTCTCCTACCACCTTGACGGAGATGGCTCCACGAAGACAGCGCGAAAAACGCTCTCCATCACCCCCTAAACAGAGAAGACCATCACACCCTTCTCCACACCATAATTCAAAGAGGGATGACAGAAAACAAGAGAAGAAAAAGGCGAGAAAGAAGTCACCCTCTTCTCCATCTTCTTCATCTACCTCCTCTTATGAAGAAGTGATGGTGCAGACAAGGAGGAACAAGGCAAGAAAAAGACGAGAAAGAGGTCACCCTCTTCTCCATCTTCCTCAAATTCTTCATCTTTTGAAGAAATTGATGGTGAAACTTAGTTCGAACCACCAAAAAGAAGAGGCCATAGGATATCCTATGCCACGTGGAAGAGGTCGTCCAAGCTCAAGAAGTTCAAAGAGGGAGGAAAGAACATCTCTTTCCTTATCTAGGATGGCACCTTTGGTGCTACGGACAAAGTCTTGGCCTTCATTCAACAACTTGATGTAGCATTTTGGAGATGAGGGCTTCATGGAGTCCTCAAAGCTACGCCATGTAGCTATGCATTTTGAAAATTCCGCCAGGCAATGGTGGTCTAGCCTACAGGAAAATGATGAAGCTCCACGAACATGGAAAAATTTAAGAGCTTCCATTATGAAGGAGTTTTTGGCTACCAATGCCAAAGACAATGTACTCACTGAATGGTGAAGCTTGAAGCTCTCTCCTTATTAATCTATTCACAAATATGTAGACAAGTTTTGGGACTTACATCTCAAGCCACTATCTTCAAAAAGATGGATTTTAGAGAGCAAACACAACAATTTTGTGGGGGCTTAATTGAAGATATGACGGAGTATGTGAATTCCCAAAGGCCACGCACGCACCATATTTGCGGTCATACACCAACCATGGTGGCTTCACAAATCAATTTCCAAACGTGGACTAAGAGAAATCTTAAGCCCACGGAGAACAAGGACCATAACAATGAGCCTAAGGGGAAGGACAATGTCCAAAAGTCTCCTAAAGGTAACACCAACAACAACAAAGCTAAGGAGAAGGGAGTTTATAAAGGCAAAAATAAACTCTCTCCTGAAGATCTTGAGCGTTATGGTAAAGATAACCGCTCTTTCAAGTGAGGGGAGCAAGGGCATGCTTATTGTGCTTGCCCCCACAAGAATACACTAAATGAGCCTCTTAGAGCTACTTGGTCAAAATCCACGAAGAGGAAGCTCATCACAAAGGATCTCCTCTATTCCATGCTTGGAGAAAGGTAAGAGAACATGATGCTTTTATTCTCTTTGACCTTGGTTGACCTTGGTTCTACTCACAATTCATATCCATAGAGTTGGCCACCAAGCTAGGCATCCAAGTCTATGAGATGGGCGATGTCCTACCTGCAAATGGTGCTTTCAAGGGGCAAGAAGCTTCAGCCACTCCCTTAATTGGGAAATTGAGGCTCCATGTCCAAAGCTATGTGGACAAAGAGGAATTCTTTATCACTCCTCTCAAGCACGAGGATGTAATCCTAGGGGCACCATGGTTTGATCGCATGGCTGCCAATGTTAAATTCCCTCAAAGGAAAATCTACTTTAGGTTCAGGGAAAAAGATATGTACATAGATGCTAAGGTGTTGGGTAACACCATACCCATTGTACAAATGCAAGCTTTCAATAAGTCAATAAAGAGCTCTATTTCCATGTACATGATTTTTGTTAAAGATTCTCAAAATGAATCTAATGCTTTAGCAAAAGAAAATATAAACAATCACAAGGAATTAGAGTTATCCAAATTTCTCAAGGGATTTCAAGATGTTTTTATTGACGACATCCTTTGTGAACTACCTCCTAAACGAGGCAATGATGACCATGCAATTGCAATGATGACCATGCAATTGAACTTCTTCCAGGAAGTTCACCGCCTAATAAAACTCCTTATAGAGTTTCTCAAGCTAAACAAGAGGAGATTATGCGGAAAGTGCATGAGTTAGTTGAGAAGGGCATGGTTATGCCTACCTCATCTCCATTTTTTTCACTCGTGTTATTAGTGCAAAAGAAAGATGGCACATATCATATGTGTGTTGACTATAGAGCACTAAATAGGATCACTATCAAAAATAGATTTCCCGTTCCACGGGTAGAAGACCTATTTGATAAGCTACAAGGGTCGAACTACTTCTGTAGGATTGACCTAAAAAGTGGCTACCATCAAATAAGGATAGTTGATCAAGACATTGTAAAGACCACATTTTGTAGTACGTTTGGTCTTTATGAATACATCATCATGCCTTTTGGCTTGACTAATGCACCATTCACATTCAACCGCTTGATGGAGAAGCTATTCAAGCCTCACCAAACCTTTACTGGAGTGTTCTTTGATGATATCATCATCTACTCTAATTCACTAGATGAACATAAGCAACACCTCTAGGTAATCTTTCAAGTCTTACAAGATAATAAACTTTATATTTACCGAAAGAAAAGTGAGTATTTCTTACAAGAGATTCAATATTTAGGTCACATTATCCGTCAAGATGGCATCCAATTGGATCCATCAAAGCTAGAGGTAATAAAAGGCTAGCCTAATCCAAGGAATCTTCATGAACTAAGAAGCTTTATAGGTATGTGTGCATACTATAGACGCTTCATAGAAAAGTTTCACAAATCGCGGGATCATTACATGACCTAGCCAAGAAAAACGCTAGGTATACATGGCTTGCCAAGGAGAAAAATGCTTTCAGAAAGCTTATCCCTCAACCTATGCTTACAGTACCGGATCTCTCAAAGACATTTGAGGTCCAATGTGACGCTTATGGTGATTGCCCTGGAGCTGTTTTGCTCCAAGAAGGTCACACCATAGCCTATGAAATTCGAAGGCTTGATCCTGTTGAGTAAGCTCTAGGCATATATGAAAAGGAACTCCTTGCAATTCTACATGCCTTAGACTCATGGAAACACTATTTATTGGGGACTCCTTTCATTCTGCGGCCAGATCACCAAAGCCTTAAGTACTTCATGATGCAGACAAAGGTCTCCGACAAACAAATGAGGTGGGATAATTTCCTTTTGCAATTTCTTTTTCATATTGCTCACATTGCTGGCAAGCATAATCAAGTAGCCGATGCACTCTCAAGACGGCCGAGAGTGAATGTGGTTTCCATAGCAACTCACAATGATCTATCTTCTATGATAGATGAGTATGCTATTGATCCCGATTTTAGAGATGTGATTTCAGCCCTTGCACTAGGGATAAAGAGGAACCATTTACTTTACAAGATGGTTATCTTCTCTATGGCAATAGACTATGCATTACTAAATCATTACGTGAGAAAGTAACGTATGAATCGCATGCTCCCCCTATGCGGGGCATAGAGGGATTCAGTCTATGCTAAAAGGGAATGAAACTTATTTCTATTGGCCTACCATGAAAGAAAACATACAAGAGTATGTTTTTAAATGTGTGGTATGCCAAAAGATGAAATTTGATAGAGAGAAGCAACCAAGATTGCTTCAACCTTTGCCAATCCCTAATTCACCATTGGAGAGCATATCCATGGATTTTATCTTTGGATTTCCTAAGTCTATTCCTGGGGAATACGGGAATATGGACGATAGTAGACAAGTTCAGCAAACAAGCTCATTTTATACCTATAAAAAAGACTATCAAAGCCCATCAAATGGCAACCCTCTTCATTTCACAAATCTTCAAGTACCATGTCTTGCCAATGTCCATAGTGTCGGATAGAGATCCTGGAATGACCAATAATTTCTGGAAGGGTCTCTTTGAGAATTTAGGGACAAGGCTAAACTTATCTTCGGCCTATCACCCGCAAATGGATGGCCAAAGTGAAATAGCTAACCTAACAATTTTTGATCTACTAAAAGCCTATGTAATGGAAGTAGATCAAAGGTCCCAATGGGAGAAGTACTTACCCTTAGTGCAGTATGCCTACAATAATACTGTACATGCCTCCACGAGAAAAGCACCTTTCAAGGTGATTGAGGGAAGATCTAAAAGTCCCCTGCTACTTAAGGTACACAGGAAGATATTTGCTGCAGATGAGTATAGGCGAGACCTACAAGAATATTTCCAAAAGATTAAGGATGCTATCTCTATCTCACAACAATGGCAAAAGGTTGCTATTGCACAGAAGAGCCCAAGCCTTTAAAGAAAATGATTGCGTCTTGCTTAAATTTCCCAAGGCTCGATTAAGGCACACGACGAGCAAAAAGGTACTATGGTCCCTTCCAGATTCTTAGGCCAATCAATGAGATGGCCTATCAACTCAAGTTGTCTAGTCATTGGCTCATACACAATGCTTTTCATGTGAGCCTACTAAAGACTTACAAAGGAGAGCCACCTCAAGGACCAACTATTGAAGACCCACCAGAGATCGAGGACCAAGAAGAGGTGCTACAGCATGAGTCCATCCTTCGACATGAACACAAGGTATTGAGAGGCAGTAAGATTATCCGCGACGGTATCTTATTAAGTTTAAGAATATCCTTTTGAAGATGCTAGAAGGATGCAGGCATACAATTAAAGGATAACCTAAACCTTGTCAATGCTTACAATACTTCCCTAGAGTAAGAAAATGTACAAATGTTTAAAATGAACAAAATGTTTGTCTTATAAGACTCTCTTTTTATTTATTATGCACAAATGTTAAGTAGTATGCATGCTTAGAATCAAGTTTGCGGAGACAACGTCTTCCAAACACCAAGCAGAGCTTGTCACTCTACTATGGAAGATTGATAGGACTAATATGCAAACATGCTTGCGACAGCTTAGGCTCTCAAGTGCCAAATGGATTAGTCATCCATTCTGGAACGATGTCGTAAGGTAAGATAGGGATCCTCTACCAACTAGAAAAAGAACTAAGGAATAGGCTTCTCTACCTCATAGTCAAGGACGACTATGATTTCAAGAGAGATTTAATGTCATAATAACTAATATCTAATTCTCCTAAATGATTAAATCATGTTAAATTGGTCATTTAATATGGGAAAGTACCAGGGTAGAAAAAGCTAAGGAGGGAAAATAGCGATCCAAAGGGGGGGCCATCTACCAAAGAGCAATGTGCATTAATGGGATTCAAAGACACTAAGGTTTTGTCCATTAAGACTTCCAAAATGGTAAGGTGCCAAAATTCAATGTAAAGTCCAATGGTCAAACCTTAGGGAAATGGGATGCCTTTGTGAAGACCGAAAAAGACTTTGCAAATCCCTAGATAGGAGGGGGCAAGCCCTTTTAATAGGGGATGAGAGAGAAACTCACACACACACACACATACACACACACACACACACACACACACACACACACACACACACACACACACACACACACACTCACAGGACTCCTTTACACAAAGGGAATATGGGACACATGTCAGCTCCCTAAGCTAGTTGCCCCCAAGATGCATTCAATTTCTATTGGATGGCCATAGAGGTGGACCAATGAGATTTAGGCTAGAGTACATTTAGTTTAATTCATTTTAAAACACTTGATAAAAGAAACAATAGAAAGTAAGCTCTCTAGAAGACTATTGAACAGTCTCCCAAGGGGTCCATTGAGCATTCAGCAGCCCAATGGCTTGCCTGATTCCTATTGGCCAGAAGACAAAGGGGTCCAATGAGAGTTTAATTGTATTACTTAAATACCTAAAGCTCTCACAAAAAGGAAAGGGGAACACATGTCAAAAGGCTATCACTTATGCTTCTCAATTATCATTGGCAAAGCTTTGCAGGGTCCAATGGGGTGCCAACATGAGTAAAATCCAAGAGGGGTCGACCAAGAGAGAGAGGGGGCTGATTTTGACATGGCATTATCACACACACACTCACACAATCTCATGTGTGAAGCAAAGAAGACTCTCTCTCCTTCTCGAGATTTAATGGAAAGCTCATCATCTACTCCAAGCTTGTGAGAAGGGAGCCCTACACCAACAACTCTTGGATTTGTGATGCAAATCCAACCAAGAGCCAAGCTTCAATGCATGCTCATCTCCTCTACCATGATAATCACTAAGCTATGCTAAGATTTTATGAGTGATTATGTGAGAAGATACACTTATTTTTTGTAAGATACTTATTCTTCCTCTCAATCTACTCTCATACCCTGCTAGCTCTCACCATCTTCGAAGGTGTCTGAGGTCTTGGGTCTGAGATCGTGAGGGAATTGATGTTGTGTTTTACAACTGTTAGCTTTGTGCTTGAAGCTGCCATCTTCATTGCACCAGAAAATTATTGAAGGAACACAAAGTATTGTATTGTAAAATGTCTCCTTTGATGGGGGAAACCTATAATACAAATCCTTTTGGAGGGGGGACTTCTTCAACACCACTTCAAGGGGCACCCACCTTGTGATGGGTGGAAACTGCGAAGTACCATGCACGGCCGTATGATGCTAGGCTGGGGGTTCCTTGAGAGAAACCTTGCATTTAGCCAATGCCATTGGTATCTCCATCAATGCTCTAAAGAGTGTAGCCCTAGAGATGCAAGCTTTTGAGATATCATACACTGGTAGAGATGGTGAAGGCATCGTGGAAGCCGACCACACAATTCGATTAGGAGAGGCATGGGAGATTAAGAAGCATGTGAAGGTGAGTATTTTTGCAACGTCTCTTGAGGGGTTAAGATTATCCATAAGACTCAGTATAGCCTTTTTGCATAGTTTTGTAGAGGGATCTTGATCTTCTCTGAATT
Source organism: Adiantum capillus-veneris (assembly GCF_014529385.1). NCBI lineage: Eukaryota > Viridiplantae > Streptophyta > Polypodiopsida > Polypodiales > Pteridaceae > Adiantum > Adiantum capillus-veneris. The sequence continues at coordinate 141,529,422 of NC_140950.1, read as the reverse complement.
ATGCAAGCCTTCACCTTCATCATAGGACAAACCCACGACTTGCTTGGTCATTGTTAAACCTCCCAAACGGAAGCAATCAGTGCTGGTAAGCATATTTACTGCTATCTGGATGAATGCAAGGCTATGGGACATGAAAAAAATGACCTAAAGGACCCACTAATTGCACCTTTATGTGGCACAATCTACCCTATTTGTTGGCCACTAGAGCTTATGATTGCTACTTGTTTACCTTCCAAGGCTCCCACTTGCTGCCAAAAACCATCACCTGTTGCACCCCAATTGCACCATCCACACACAACATCTCGTCTCTTACAACATAGTACTTGCTTGCATTGCATTTTCTTTCCACACACCCCACTAAACCTCCCACCTGATGTCAACAACCACCACCTACTGTGACACATAACTTATTGATCCACAACATCTCCAAGCATGTGCTTGGAGGCATTGCTCAAAAGTGTTTGCTAGGTAGCCACCAATCGCCTTCTAGTTTCATCCTAAAGCTATGACTACATGAGTGGCATCATGCATGGCATGATGGGTTTTTGCTGCCTTCCACCAACAAGGATCACCCAAGGGCGATCATGTCAAGGCATACGATGAGCAACCTTGCCAACCTGCCCTTGTGTTTGCGACAATGGATGACTATGCCTATCTGAGAAAGTCGCTCGTACAATATGCATAGGCTTTAGACTGCGGGTGTAAGCAAGTGCAATTGACGTAGAATCTCAAACTTGTATTTTAATAGAGGTCCAATTTAAGAAGCTTGAGCCTCTACCTTAGAGGAGCCTCGAAATTAAGTTCGAGCCTCTCTAAGAATACTCGAAGGGAGAGAGTAGCCTTAGTAAAGGTTTGAACCTTTGCTTTAGGGAGATTCAAATTTAAATCTACATTATAGGATGTTCCAATAGAGCCTCAAAGAGAAAGGCTTGGACTTAACTTTAGAAAAGGCCAAAATATTTTCTCTAATAGAGGCTCAAATTTAAGCAGATTATGCCTCTACCTGAGAGGAGGCTTGAACTTAAGTTCAATCCTCTAAGCAACCTCAAAGAGAGGCTTGAACTTAACCTTAAATAGTCTCAAATTTAAGCAACTTGCTGCTCTACTTGAGAGGAGGATCTAACTTAAGTTTGAGCCTCTAAATAGTCTCAAAGGGAGAGTCTTAAACTTAGCCTTAAATAGGGTCTAAACTTGTGCTTTACTAGAGGATCAAAATTAAGTAGCTTGAACCTCTACCTTAGAGGAGGTTTGAACTTAAGTTCGAGCCTCTAATAAACTTTTATGGGAGAGGCTTGAACTTAACGTTAGTAAATACTTGAACATGTGCTTCAATAGTAGAGGCTTAAATTTAGCTAGCTTAAGACTCTCTCTCAAAGGAGGCTCGAACTTAAGTTCGAGCATCTAAGAAGTCTCAAAGGGAGACATTTTGGAATGGCACTTAGTGTCTTGGTTTCATTCCTCCACAATTGTGTAATAAAAGGACATAAGCCTTTTTAAGAAGGAAAAGCATGACATGGTTATTTGGATGAGCTTATGTAAAAGTAAAACATGATTTATTTGCATTATTGTGGTGAATCAATCTAGCAATAGTGAGATAGATTACACATTGGATCAATAAAAATAGAAAAATTTTAAACATTTTCATGAATGAGAGTATGATGGCATTTGGTCCGTGTACCTAAAGCGAGAAATAAATGATAATATTGGGTTCATACTTATTTCATCTACTTGAGAAACCATCAATTCCTATATTACCTTTAAAAAAAATTTGATTTCAAAACCATTGACAACAAATTTTTTTGTGGTTTATTAATCTCTTGTAATATGTGATTTCTTTATTTCTAGTATTGTTAGACTTGTTTGTTTTGATAATACAGTACAATTATATCAACGTCACTTGTTATTTTTGTGTTTTTAAGCACCACATTCTTTTGGGATCCCATCAATTCTAGTTAATGCAATCATATCAATGTTGCAATGAAAATCTATTCATTTCATGTATTTTTTTGCAAGATAACTTTAAAGGGGATGCTTCCAATGTTGCCACATTTGATTTATACATTCATATAATTTTATGAAAAAACCACTCATATAATTGTTGAACGAGGGATACAACTCAATTCCATAACCAAGAGATCACAATAAATGCTAGCTAAAATTACACAATATTACTTGGATGTCAAGTATCCTCTAAAGAAATGGGACTTGAATAATTTCCAAAATTCCTAAATATGTCTTTAGCCTATGATTGGTTGAATTGCTTGTGATGATGAGCTTGGTCTTTAAGGAATTTCATGATCAACACGTGTGCATGCGCATAGTGCTAAGCGCTATATTCTTGCTACAACAATGACGAGAGTGGCACAGGGCATGTAGAGTTGCAAAGCTATGTAGAGCTAGAAGTGCAGACTTGGAAGGGGGCATGCATGAAGGAATCTTTTGAGTTTTTCAAATTTTAATTTTTTGAAGCCATTAGGAGAGCTAAATTTTTTTTAGTAGACATGACTTTTTGGATTAATACACACCAGTTTAATGCTACTGTCTTGGTCCTAATTTATGTGTTAAAAGATACTCATCTTGTTCGATCATAAAAATTGAATGAGTTAGTTTTACCACTTTGATCACATAAAAGGGTCTTGGTTACCTGGCACTTTCATGTTATGACACTTACAAAAAACCTAGAACACTTAAACACCTTTCTTATTGTTCATGCATTATGGAACAAATATTTTGTTCATATACGAGTGCCAGCCTAACTACATCTAATGAAGTATCATATTAGTGAAAGAATAATGCTAATCTATACAATACGTTGTCTACCTACCCAAGGCTTTCCTGGATAAGAAGTTTACACTATAGACACTGTGTTTTAATTAATCTTGTATGACAGATAAAGCAAACTTTGGTAAATTCTTAGCATTTGTTACCCTTATGGCACTTATGTATTAACACTAGAATGGTAACCTAACATGACATAAAAGTGTCCTTTCACGGTTTTGGGAAAAATTTCCAAAACCATAGTAGATCCACTCATTTTGAAAAATCCTTTCATGAGCTTATAGTTCAATAACTACTACATATGGAAAAAATGAGAAACTTGTAATTTTTATCATCCCTTGGTCACTACAAGCCTCCAAAGTTGATGGACCAGTGCATTTTTCCCAAAACAACAATTTCTTATGGTTGATTGCATATAAATAAGAGTGGGGATTTTTGTAGGACATGAGATAAAATGCCTCGTTAACTTCAATGGGTTGGTGACCAAAACACATGGTTGCTTTTACCTCACTATTTTTTTTTGGGCAAAAAAATAGGTACAAAAAAGTTGCATTTTTGCCATTCTGCGGACCTATCATCAAAGTTTCTATAGTCATGCTCAATATAGATACTATATACATGTTTTCTTAGTTCCCTTTGGGCCTTTGGATCCAAAAGGAGCCATGGAGCATGTCAAAAGGATAATGGATCTCTTACAATTGGAACCTTGGGGGCAATGATAAAGTGCTAAATACAGCAAACATGAAAAAACTGGGTTTAGCATTATGACCTCTAGAAACCCATAGAAACTACTCAATATCTAGCCAAGTTTGTAGTCCATGATTAGATATGGTTACTACCTACAAAATAAACACAATTGGCCTAAGAAACTAGCAATATTGAGAAAGTTATACTTGCTACTCTAAAATGTATCGTATTCTTCAGCAATAAAAAAACTCAACCATCATCATGTACTATGCTATATAGCATATTAGGTCCCCCAAAACTCAAGGAAGATTAGCTTTATGTTATACATTACGCTTACACAATCAAAATTGAATTTGGATATCAAGAAAGCCACCAAAAAAAATCATAAAAGTGCTAATTTTGGCCAAAAAACAGGATTATGCAATTCTTGTAAATTGGTCATAACTTTTCAATTTTAACACTAGCTCTCCCTACAAGCATCAAAACATGTTGAGAACTATGAAGGCCTAACCTCTAGCCATCTAAACCTCACAAACATGAAGTTTAGAGTGGTATAGTTGCCAAAAATTGAAAAGAAGCCAAAAACAGGACCCGTTTTTTCACACAGTTTAGGTTCAAAAATGTTGTGCACGAGTAAGGTTAATGGTGAGATCAATACTCCAAAAAAAATGGTAAGTTTTTTTCAGCTCATACGGCAACTTTGTGAATATATAGCACCTAGAAATTCATTTTCAGACTCTTCAAATAATTCAAGCAAAATGGTCACTTAACAGGACACAAAAGTGTCCAAGGACATAAACGTGTCCTGTTACCATTCTAGTGTTAAAAGATCATAAATCTGACAAAATAACAAACAAAAACCTCTTACCGCAAACCTCTATAGGGCAATGATTTAATATGTAAACATGCACTATTTTTTTATGTAAGTGAGCTGCTAAGACTCAATGGTTCTTTTGGATGGATAATAACTAGTAACTTTGGGGACGATTTTCATGGAACACCTTCAATTTGTGTTGGTTTATTACTAGTGTTGCGCTATACAAACCATTAATCTTACTACACTTATTGTGTATTTAGATGTATATAAATGACACGATAATATATGTTTTCTCTCAAAGTTTAGTCGATTCTAGTTATTGAGGAAGGATTTCTTAAAAAGAAACTACTTTGGTTTATACATAATATGGTCCTTTTTCAAATCTCACTTGGCAGCTTGTTTGCTTGGTTTGAAGTTTGAAAATACCCTCAATTGGGATGTCTAAAATTATACATAAATATAGTTTTTGATTTATCCACCTTAAAGAGAGAGTACTGACTTTGATAGACATGAGCACTGAAGATCATAAGGTACCATGTTGTGACCGGTTGGTGAGGTCATATATGGTTGATAAACATATACCTTTGAAGTGGATTTATAAAATACAAAACTATATGGGACAAAAATAGGGATAAGACACTTGGATAACAAGGGGTAATGGCCTTTCGATAAGAACTTAATCTAAGTAAATAAATATAAAAAAATCCTTAAAAAATTGGGGTAATTAATAACTTTATTTATAACCTATTAATTTCACTTGGATCTAAAAGGACTAAAAACCTTTTTGATCTCAAGTTAATACAAATGTAAAAAGAAATAACAAAAACATGCCCTTACACTTAGGCTATCGGGCATTGGCTTTGTAATTGTAAAAAGACATGTAACAACTCATTGCAATTATACCAAAGGCTTCACATTCACAAAACACAATCGATGCACTAAGGAGCCAATATGCATGGATAATACAATGCGTGCACACACACACACACACACACACACACACACACACACACACACACACACACACACACACACACACACACACACTTTGCCAATTGTAATTCTCAAAGGCAAAACTTGAATTATTAATGCATAACTAAAGGGAATTGACAAGAAATCAAAATTGCACACATACTAATGATGAAACAATGCAATGCTCAATTAGTGAGCTTATTAAATGAAAAGCTAAGTGCTAATGTGATAGGAAGGAACCATTGGCTCTAGTACCACATGAAACGGAATGACGTTATGGAAAAAACATTAGAGAGCCATTCATGAAGTAATTATTAAGTTAACTACAAGAGAGATTAGAGACAGAAGTTGACACTAATACAAGTAGCAAATCATGCTAAGATAGCAAACATTACATGCAAATGGTGGATACAATGTAGGTGAAAATGATGGCTAATGAGAAGACGCAAAGTAGATATGAGGTTGGATACAAAGTGTAGCTTAGTTTTCGTTTATAGACTTGGACGAGGGCATTTGATGACCTAATCAGTGATGTCAAGTGTGTAGGCTTCCAAACTAGAGGGGGTTATCACTTGTGGTGCTGTGGATGAGTCACACACCCCAACAACACATGCTGATGTGGGGGAAGAAACCAATGCTACAAGCCGAGAAAACAAGTCTTCTCAATGTCACCGATACATGAGCTCTATGTGCTAATCTGACAATGCCTCCATAGCTATAGAAGCTTTGAGCTTTTAATCAGTTTGCCGATGTGAAGTTCACTGAGAAGAGGGAAATGTCGAGAGAGGAGTAGCACCACAACTTCGTCTTTGATACCACTTGAAGAGTGCACAATGTCATGCAGAGTGAGAGGGAGAAAAAGAGCAAACATAGAGTGTTGGTGAAGGTCTCACTAAGGAATCGGAATGGCATACTACTTATTGTTCTATATGATCAAAAAATAGATAAGGTTAGTATGGTCAATGTATGGGTGTCCAATTAGTTGGCCTAAACCCTAACATGCTCGTGGAAGAGGCAACCACCAAGCACAATAGAAAAATCATTTTTAGAGACAAAACAAAAGTTTTTGAGGTATTTTTCAAGGTAGGGGAGTTTGAGAGGCCGTGGAAATGTGCAACACAACAATACTGGGCAACATGGAAATGTTGTATGTTAGGGCTATGGGAGACATACTCTGCCTCAGGGGTAGAAGACAAAGTGCAATTCTGGATACATGATCTCGAAGAAACTTCTGCTCTAGCAAACGAGAAAACATAGCTAGATGTGGATCACCTAGTGTGCACACAACCAACAGAATCCGAATCAGTGTATCCAACTATGGATCCATCATTGCTCCCAAAGCGTAAGCACTTGCTAGTTGATCCCTTGATGTATCTCAAGATTTCACTACTTCACTGCTTCACGGTTGGCTGTGTGCTAACCATGGTAAACATAAGACTACCAACTATCAAAGAATACATCACCTTTGCCATCTCTTCCTTTATAACATCTGATTCGGGACAATCATGCTTGCTAAGTTTTTTGTATGCATCCATTGGGGTACTCAATGATTTTTTTCCTTGCATATAAAAACATTGCAAGACCTTGTGAATATACTCTTCCTATGAAAGTCCAAGTATACCACATTTGCAATGTCTCTTGATACGCATACCAAGAAAGTCATGTACATTGCCCAAATCTTCATAGAAAATTACTTGCTTAAAGCATCCTTGAGAAGTGAAATCTCATCTTTTGACTTCTTGGCTATGAGCCTATCATCCACATATAGAATCAAAATGATGAGGGAACCATCTTTCAACCTCTTTGTGTACAAACAGCGATCCTCTTGGCTCCGTATGTAACCCTGGGATTGAATGTACTTATCAAACACGATGTACCATTTTCATGAGCCTTGCTTTAATCCATACAAATCTTTCTTGCGTCCACACACCAGTTCTACCCGTGTTGGCTTATTAGGCTTTATTGCAAAACCTTGGCTGTTTCATGTAGAAATCCTCTTCAAGATCCCCATGAAGAAATGCTGTTTTCACATCCATTTGGACCAATTCCATGTCTTTGATGGCTACTAGACCAAGCATAATATGCGATGTAGTCATCTTCACCACGGGAGAAAATATTTCATCAAAAAATCCGCACCTTTTGTTTGCTTAAACCCTTTAGGCTCGGGATCATCTATGATATACTTCTATTGTACACCCACAATGGATGTTTATGTGTAGGTAACTTTGTCAATTCCCAAGTTTCATTTGCTAAGATCAAGTTATACTCGAATCGCATAGCCTCTTCCCACTTTAGGCTATCGTCCATTTGAATGGCCTTTGTCGCAAGTGGGTTTACCACAATCAGTGAGACTAGCAAGTAGTCTAATCCTAGATCAAAATGCTCAAGTGTACGAGATATACGAGTAGATCTCCAAAGTACCTGACTGTTGGATTTTTCTCCCTCTGGAGCAACATGTGTGTGTGTGTACTAGTGAAAGGTGCATCAACATCATGCCCAACATTCTGTGTAGCTGGTGATGAGGTAGCATCCTCAAAATGTACTCGATAATACTTTCATTGGCTATCTATGTATCTTAGACTCATTGAATATCACTTGTGATCTTCGTATAATCTTCTTAGATTCCGGGCTCCAGAGACAATATCCCATCTCTCCATCCACACCATATCCAATGAAGATGCACTTGTGTGATTTGGGGTCCACCTTTTGTCTAAGCACATGTGAGAATGCCTCACACCCAAATACATGTAACTTGTCATAATTGGACTCTTTACATGTCCACATTTCCTAGGAAACCTTGTACTTTAGTGGTATACTAGGTGACCAATTGATCAAATAAGTAGCCATTGTAATAGCTTCTCCCCATAATTCTTGAGGTAAGTTGGCTGTAGACAACATAGAAGTGACCCGTTCCTGAATGGTTCTATTCATTCTCTCAATCACACCATTTTGGGTGGGTGTGTAAGGTGTGGTGAAATGTCTTCTAATGACTCGTTTACTGCAAAAGTATCTGAACTTGGAGGAGATGTACTCACCTCCATTGTCATTGCGCAAAGCTTCAAGCTTTCTACCCGGTTGGTTCTCTACCAATGCTAAGAGCTTCTAAAAATCACTAAATACATCGTTCTTTTTCTTCAAGAGATAAATCCACACCTTTCTAGTAGAGTCATCTATGAATGTTAGGAAGTATAATGCTCCCCCTCGAGAATTGACTGACATAGGTCCGCACAAGTCACTATGAATAAGATCTAGAAAACTCCCTAACTCCTTGTCCAAAGGCGCTGATGTCAACCTATGTTTGCCATAGATACAATGCTCACATAAAGAGAAGCTAAAGTAATCTAACACAGGGGTATAACCAAAACACTGCAAGACTTTCATTCCCTTTTTAATCATATGGCCTAGCTGTCTATGCCACAACTCTGTAGATGACATCTCGACTTCACAGATAGAATTCTCTTTCATGGAAGAGACATAAAGTGAGTATAATGAGCTAGAATTCTGGCCTTCAAGCACCCTAATGAACTCTTTTGCAATGAGTGTGCAAATTTGGAATAGTGTCCCAATTGTGGATCAAACAGGCATAGAGTGGACACACAAGGAAAATTTATCTCTGCAAAGGTCCTTCAACACTTTAGTATCATTCCAAGAATAAAGAGCATGTTCAAGTGCAAGTCTATAGCCGCTTTGATGACATGGCACTCAAATACTAGATCGATAGATAATGTGATGTGGGTACCTACCGACTCTCGTGCATGGAAGCACATAGAAGAAAGATGGCCTACATTTAAGGATGAGCCTCGATGTATCCGCTTTGGTCTGGCAATGGATGGAGTAAACCCATTTGGATTACGGAGTTTGTCATGGAGCACGTGGCCTATTTGCTTGGTTAATTATAATCTTCCACTATGGATAGATATCAAGAAGGTCCATTTGTGATCATTGATCATCCCAAGAAAGTACAAAGCAAAAAACATGGACGTCTATTTGGAACCACTAATAGAAGAGCTCCAAATCTTGTGGACATGGATAGATGTGGTTGATATGTCCCAACCAATCGGGCGATGAAATGTACATGTGCAAGGAATTCTCATGTGGACCATGCACGATTGGCTAGGCTTCGATGAGTGTTCAGGTATCTTTGAAACCCTCACATACATGCTATTCCTGGCTATGCCAAAGCTTTTATATTTTAAATTTTATGATTTTTCAGGCTTGAGTTACTCGGGCAATCATGCATGTCCAAAATGTGGTCCTTGACTTGGCTTCCACCGCTCTGATCATTGAGCAAGATAGTTTACGAGGAGCATGGTAGTTTTTTGCCTGAAGGACATGAGCTACAGGGACCAAACATATGCAAACATTACATGCATAGCAATTGGAAAAACTTGTGGCTTGAGAAGGGAGATTTCATGCCACCTAGAATGAAAACACATTCTACTTTCCATGAACTCCTGTATTGGAGTGACCTTTTGATTAATCATCTGCTTGGCCCAATGCACATCTTCAAGAATGTGGGGGAGATCATATTGGAGACCATATGCTGATTAATCATTTGCTCGACCCAATGGAAAGTTTGCTATACCAAAAGGTCTATGGGTTTTGAGTCGTCCAGAAGAGCAAGAAGTGAAGAAAACTATATCTTCATTCAAGACTCCTAGTGAATGCATCGGATGTTTGAAAATGGCTTTTACAAGAGATGAATCTAAGTGGTCTTAAGTCCCACGATTTTGGCACAAATTTTTACAATTTTACCAATTACCATAGAGTACTGTCTGACATATGACATTAGAAGAACAATCTATAAAATCAATGAGTTGGAATACTTTATCACTGCAAAAGAGAAAAGAAAAGACAACATCAATGCAACACGCTTAAATGCTAATGAAGCAATGTGTATGGTGGAGAAGTACTTTCCCACACACATTCTTATCATCCAAATGCATCTACTTGTGCATGTGGTTGATGAAGTTGCAAATGATGGGGTAGTCCATAGGAGGTGGATGTTCTTCTAAAGGGCTCGCCTCGAGGGTAGCATGATTGAAGGATGGCCTGTACAAGAGTCTCTTGTCCTCATCAGTGAATTTTTGGGCTCAATTGATCCAGAGATGCCCCGAATGTGAACTACTGAGGTCAATGTCAAGGCAAAAGGGGATGATCCACAGAGACAAGGCATCATTAGGAAGATGGATATCACAATGCAAGAAAAGTTTATGAGATTTTGCCTTCTCAACTCAAACAAATCGCTTGTAATTCAAGCGCAACTGTGCCACTAGAAACCTTCCTTTTCTAGGTCATCTTCAAAAATTGCCCGACTTTATGTCATTAAATCTAATATCTAACCAACCCAAATGATTTTCTCATATTAAATTGATCATTTAATGTGGGATAATAAACGGGAACAAAGGTTAGAATATAGACATGTGCTTACAAATCTATCTCAACACGGGGCCAATGGTAAAGGGGTCCAAATGAGAGATGGTCTATCAAAGAGCAAGGTTAACTAATGGAGCTTAAAAGACCTTAGGTTTAGCTGCATTAAAGACCTCCAATAGTTAGTGTTAAAAGTCCTTTGACCTTAGGCAAGCTAGGGCTGAGCTTGAGGTGGAAACCCGACCTAAGCTTGAGGTGTCTGTTGTGCTTGATGACTAAGGTGCGTGCTTGATGACTAAGGTGCTTGAGGTGCTTATTGTGCTGATGACTAAGGTGCATGCTTGATGACTAAGGTGCTTGAGGTGCTTGTCATGCTTGATGACTAAGGTACTTGAGGTGCTTGTCCTACTTAATGAGGAAGGTGCTTGAGAAGCTTCCCATGCATAGGGGTGTAAGGTGCTTGAGTCAAAAAGAGACCCTACAAACTTAATGAGGAGGTGCTTGAGAAGCTTCCTATGCATGAAAGTCTCAAAGTTAGGGGAATCTTTGACTTAACCTTCCACTCACCCAAAGGGCACCCCTTTTCTCAAAGGGCACATGGGACACATGTCAGACTCTCCCTATGCTTAACCACATGGTGTGCTTGAATGCTATTGGTTGGGGTAAAGAGGGATCCAATGAGCTTCTACTTCAACACAGCAAATATCTTGATATTTTCAAGCTCACTCTCTCTAAAGGGTAAGGAGGACACTTGTCGAAAGACTACCCATGTACTTGAATGCATGCTGCGTGTGATTGGATAGGGGGGAGAGGAGTCCAATGAGCATGAAACATGTGTAAAAGCTACAACTCGCCCCAAGCAAGCAAGGGGGGTGTTGGGGGGATATACACCACACACACAATCATTTTGTGGACTCATTCTCACTTGGTGAAAGTTGAGGAACTCCACCTCCTTCTCCAAGCTTGTGAGAAGTGAGAGCCTACACCAACACTCTTGGCTATGGAATCCAAATCCAACCACGAGCCATGGTTCAATGCTTAAGCTTGCCATCTTCTCCATATTCATTACTATGCTACTATGTATGTTAGCAAGAAGAGTGATGATAAGTGAGGAACTATTTGTTTGCCCTATGGAATGTTTCTTCTTCCTCTTCCCCATCCTCATTCCTCTCTAGCTCTCTCCACCTTCGAAGGTGTTTGAGGCCTTGGGACCGAGGCTTGGGATAGCTAATGATTCTACAAAGTTTATGTTATGCTTGTTATGCATGAAGATTTCCATCTTCATTGCATCACCTAGGTCACAAGGAACCCAAAGTTTGTATTGTACCAAGTCTCTCTTGATGGGAGAAACTATAATACAAATGCCTATTGTAGGGGGGACCGGCTCCGTATGAATCCGGTCCTCAACTATTGTCATGTTCTCTAAACTCCCTCTGTTGCAAATGTATTATTCATGCCAAGTTAACTAAGTACCATATTTATGTTGCTACCCTCAATCAAGTTCATCCGCTATGCTCACAAAGTAATCCCACAAAAGTGCTCACCTATGTTCCTATTTTCGCTACTCTCAAAGTTCATAGACCATTTCCATTACACAGACCATTTGGTTTCTCTTTTCTTGCTGAAGAAGAGAGGTCATTAAGTAGCCTATTAATGGTTGATTTTGTTAATTATATTAGGATAAGTGGGACAGGGATCTATTATCGGTTTTGTTGAGTCCACTATGTGGGATATGGTGCACACCTCGGGAGCTTTGGTCTTAATAATGGAGTCTTTTTATAATTGCCTACGGCTTTAGCATTATTGAGCCATAAGAAGTCCGAAAGGAGCTATCCCTTGGCAACTTTTTTATGTTAGACTCACTCCACTACTCTTTATAATTAACCAATTCGAGCCGTGGGTGTAGATACTTAAGTGCCTTATTTCAAAGGCTAAGAGGAGTAGCAAATATGATTTTGAACTGCCATAGCATACACTAAGTAAACACATAAGTTTAATTAACATGGCTAACAATAACCAAGAGAGTAGAATGAACATTGATAACTTTGATATTGTACATGAAGGTGCTAATGATGATGCCCCCATGTTTGTTAATTATCTTGTTACTAGGTTGCAACAAGCTATGGGAAACCCCACTTTGCAAGCCAAAGTTACTCAACAACTTCGTGCTTATGGGATTTTATTTCCTCTCCAAGAGGAGAGAGAGCTTAGGAGGCCTCTTGATGAGACCCCCAAAAGAAGACTCTCTCCCATACAAGAGGAGAAATCCAAAGATGAAGAAAGTAATGAATCCCTAAATTCCTCCAAAGATGTGGCTCCACGAAGAAGGCACACTAAACAATCACCAACTCCTGCCAAGAGAAAAAGGTTAACCTATAGTCCCTCTCCTCGTCACTCCAAAAGGGAAGAGGGAAAACCAAGGAAGAAAAGGGCAAGAAAGAGGTCACCCTCTTCTCCTTCTTCTTCACCTTCCTCCTCTACTGATGAAAGTTATGGCTTTTCTCCTAGATAATACAAGAGGGGAGGACATCACAAATATTACCTTGCATGGCAAAGGTCACAAAAGCTAAAGAAGTTTAAAGAGGGAGGAAAGAGTATCTCTTTTCTCACCTATGATGGCACCTTTGGTGCTACCGACAAAGTATTGTCCTTCATCCAACAATTTGATGCGGCCTTTGGAGACGAGGGCTTCATAGATTCCTCCAAGCTACACCATGTAGCTATGCACTTCCAAAAATTGGCTCGTCCATGGTGGGCTAGCCTTCATGGCAACAAGGCAAAGGCCCAAAGACATGGAAAAATCTAAGAGTTTCCATTATGAAGCAATTCCTTGCACGCGATGCAAATGACAAAGTGCTCATCGAATGGCGGAGTTTGAGGCGTCTCTCTCATGAGTCTATCCACAAATATGTGGACAAGTTTTGGGATTTACATCTCAAGGCTACTGTCTTTCAAAAGATAGACTTTGCTGAGAAAAAGCAACAATTTTGTGTGAGATTACCTACAGAGATGGCCGCATATGTTAACTCTCAATGGCCTGGTTCTATCAGCGAAGTAATCCACCATACCATGGTTGCTTCACGCATCAATTTCCAACAAGGGGCTAGACGGAATGTCAAGCCCATGGAAAATAAAGACAAAAGTGATGCAAAGGGAAAAATTAATGCCCAAACTTCTTTCCAAGGCCATTCAAACAACAACAACAAAACTTGGTCCAAGGGGAAAGGAGTTTACAAAGGTAAAAATAAACTCTCTCCTGAAGAGCTTGAAACTTTTCACAAGGATCACAAATGTTTTAAGTGTGGGGAGCAAGGACATGGTTATCATCCATGCCCCAAAAGAAATGCTTGCAATGAGCCTCCTAGTGCTTCCACTATCGAAGTTCCAAAAGAGGATGCTCATTGCAAAGGATCACCTCTCTCCTATGCTTGGGGAAAGGTAAGGGAGCATGATGCCTTCATCTTGTTTTTCATATCAATGGAATTGGCCACCAAGTTGGGCATTCAAGCCTTTGAGATGGGAGAAGGTGTAACTGCCAATGCCGCTTTCAAGGGACAGCAAGCCTCCGTTACTCCCTTGATTGGGAAGTTGAGGCTTCATGTTCAAAGCTATGTCGAGAAAGAAGACTTCTTTATCTCTCCTCTCGAACATGAGGATGCTATCCTAGGGGTACCATGGTTCAACCGCATGGCTGCCAACATGAAGTTCCGCGAAAGGAGAATCTACTTCATCTACAGGGGAAAGAATATGTATATAGATGCTAATGAGTCTGGTCGTACTATACCACTTGTAAATTGTCTTGCCCTTGATGAATCAATGAAGAGCTCAGTTTTTGCGTACATGATTTTTGTCAAAGAGTCCCTAAAAGGTCCTAATGTTTCATGAAAGATGAATGGTAGGAATCAAGAAGAGTTAGACTTATCTAACTTTCTAAAAGGACTCCAAGATGTGTTCATCGATAATATGCCTGTGGACTTACCTCCAAAACGAGGGGATGATGACCATCAAATTGAACTCCTATCAGGAAGCTCACTGCCTAACAAACCTTTTTATCAAGTTTCCCAAGCTCAACAAGAGGAGATCATGAAGCAAGTACAATAATTGGTAGACAAAGGGATGGTGAGGCCTAGCTCCTCTCGCTTTTGTTTTCCAATTCTTTTAGTGCAAAATAAGATGGTACATACTGCATGTGTGTGGACTATCATGCACTAAACCATACCACTATCAAAAACAGATTTCCCGTACCTCGGGTAGAAGATCTATTGGATAAGCTACAAGGCTCTACCTACTTCATTAGGATTGACCTTAAAAGTGGCAGTACCATTCAGACTCCCTTCACATAGTAGCTCTGAGAAATTATTTTGTTTAAGACACTCACAACCTATTGCATAGCATGAAGAACATAATTTCAACATCCATTGTATAAAAGAAGTCTTTGGTTGTGAATGACACAATAGAGGCACCATTTAGACTACTACAATTTGTGTAGTCCAAGGTCATCTCCTTCTAAGTTGGTAGATGCATGAAGATTCTAATTTCTTTGAATCTTACTATTTTGCACTTGCTTAGTGAAAAGGTAGTATCTTGGTCTTCTATATACTAATTTAACAAAGAATACTACACAAGCAGCACTTAGAACATTGGTTTGTGGCATTTAATTTTGCTAATCATAATCACTAGCTGGTGTCAATCCTCCATATATATTATAGTGTACTTTAAAATGGTTTTCTATGTGGATAATAATAGAGAGTATATTAGAATTGATGTCTTGAATCCAAGTGTATTATTAATAGTGTGTTGAAAAAGATGTTGTGTGCCACAATGAAAAACTAGCATCATGATAAAAACGCTATAAATTCTCTTTGAAATCTCTAAATTAGAAGTTTGCAAAAAATAAGCACTCTACTTGGGTGTCCAAAAAATCATAGATGTGCTCTATCTAGAACATTGTATAGGCTAATTGGAAGGGACATGTATGTGGCCTTACGCTCATCAGTGAAGAACTCAATCAAACCAAGGTGGCATATTTGAACTCTAACTACCTATCATATCAAAGGGTGAATGTCATCCAAGAAGGTGCCTCTGGTGTAGGAATGTCCATCAAGGTCAAAAAACCAAGGAATGAGTCTTCTATAGCCTAAGAAATGTAGTAGAAGCTCCGTATGGTGCTCACTACACATCGTGGCAACTCCATTCTCATGTGGTACTTGTATGGTGTCTGTGTGTGGTGATCTATGTCTCCTCATTGTATTTGTTACATGCGCTCTAGCAAGCTCTTTGTCTAGTGTGCTCACGGTCTATGATGTGGTATCTACAATCTCTCTAGCATTGGTACTAGTTGTAGTAGCATATGATGTGGCTGTATCTGTGCTTGGTAACTCTGGAGGTGCAATGATAAGGCTCTGCATCCTGTACTCCATATCTACTCGCACCTCTGCCATGATGTTAGCAAAGGTATCTCCCATAGATGGTCCGGATGATGCGAATCCTATAGGTGATCTAAGTTGTGTTGGCTATGTAGTGGGAATGGTCATCAGGTCTACTATAGGCTCAATAGCCCCAATCCACAAAGGGGAATAGTGTATTCCACACAAAAATGTATAGGTAGCCTCATCATAAACGCTTCTTTAGGTACCTCGTAAGGAACCTGGTGGATGTTTGGAAATAAGACGTAGCTAAATAGATAATTGAGTAGATTACTTAATGGAGAGAGACAGATTTATATACACGAGATTATAGAGTAGAGAGAGAGAGAGAGTACACACGATATACGTGGTTCACCCAGTGTGGGCTACGTCCACGGGAAAGCAGCCACTCAATGGCTTTAGTACTTCAAAACAAGAAGTAGTTTACAAAGGGATTATACCCTTAATGGAGCTCCCGCCTTGCTTCACTCTCACCACCTCACACTCACCTTGTTGCATCAACTTCACACTATGAAATGTGTGTAGAAATGGCCTCCTTTTATAGGCCAAAAGGGCTGCCCTCTCTTATGAGAGACAGCCATGTGTAGCCGCCCTTGTGCGAATAAGTCCAAATCGGACCCTCCAATCCGCCCATGTGTGGCCGCCCTTGAGAAGACAAGTCCGCTTTTGAATTCGGCCACCGGCCATTGAATTCGGCAACCGGCCACCGGCCATTGACTTTCGACCACCGGCCACCGGCCATTGACTTCCGACCACCGGCCATCGGCCATTGACTACCGGCCACCGGCCAACCGACCGGTTGTTTTCCGACCACTTTCCGGCCGCCGGCCGGCCATAGTATTCCGGCGAAAAGGAATATTCCGGCGAATAAAAAGTCTCGGGGGCCTCCGCCCCCGAGGCCTTTAAAGTTGCCCCTGATTCTTGTCCGTGAAAATTTTGGTTTCCGGTGAGTGATTTTCCTTCACGCACGATGGCTTCTCCTCATAATGGGGGCCTTACAAATGTGCGCTTTTACCACAGAAAATTACAAGGGTAAATCAGGCTCCATACTTAACAATCTCCCACTTGGAGACTGATCTCCAAACCAAACCTGTGACTGCTTTCCATTCTGGCTTCTTATCCTTGAATGCCGATTGAAGATGAGCAGAAGCTCAACTTCTCCTTGTTGACCACCTTTGTAAACATGTCTGCAGGATTTTCACTTGTATGCACCTTTCCTAGCTTTAGTTGTCCCTCTTCCAAAAGAGTGCGTATGAAGTGATATCTCACCTCAATGTGCTTTGTCCTTGAATGAAAGGCTGAGTTCTTCGCAAGATGGATAGCGCTTTGGCTATCACTGTACAAGACACAATTGTCTTGTTTGAATCCAAGCTCTTCTAAGAATCTGTGAAGCCACAGAATTTCTTTGCTTGCCTCCGTCATTGCTACATACTCTGCTTCTGTGGTAGAAAGTGAAACCACTTTCTGCAGCTTTGAAGCCCAGCTTACTGCTGTGCCTCCAACTGTGAACACATAGCCAGTAGTGCTCCTTCGAGTATCTTTGTCACCTGCCATATCTGCATCAACATACCCTTCTAGAAAAATATCATTTCCTCCAAAATACAAAGCATTTGTTGTTGTCCCTTTTAGATACCTAAGTATCCACTTCACAGCTTGCCAATGCTCTTTACCTGGGTTGTCCATGAACCTACTCACAACTCCCACTGCATGTGCAATGTCTGGCCTTGTCCATACCATAGCATACATTAGAGAACCTACCGCTGCAGCATATGGAACTTTAGACATATAGGCTATCTCCTCTTGTGTCTTTGGACACATATCCTTCGTTAGTTTAAAATGACCAGCCAAAGGTGTAGAAACTGGTTTTGCATTTTGCATTGCAAACCTTTCTAGTACCTTCTTGATGTAATCTTCTTGAGATAGCTTTATTGTCTTCTTCGTCCTGTCCCTTGATATTTTCATACCAAGTATCCTCTTTGCAGCACCTAAATCTTTCATTGAAAAAGATTTAGACAACTCCTCTTTTAGGTCTTTGATGTCCTGCATGTTAGCACTTGCAATCAACATGTCATCAACATACAACATTAGGATGATGAATTTACCATCTCCCAAATTCTTCGTGTAGACGCAGTGATCCGAGTTGCATCTTGTGAATCCATGATCCAACATCCATCGATCAAACTTCAAGTACCATTGTCTTGATGCTTGCTTTAAACCATACAAGCTCTTCTTTAATCTGCAAACCATTTTCTCCTTACCTTTTACTTCATACCCCTTTGGTTGAAGCATGTAGATTTCCTCCTCTAAGTCACCGTGAGGGAATGCCGTATTTACATCCATTTGCTCGAGATTTAAATCATGAGCAGCCACAAGGCTTAAGACAAGCCTAATTGAGTTCATTTTTACAACAGGAGAAAATATTTCATTGAAGTCAATACCTTTCTTTTGAGAAAACCCTTTTACCACAAGCCTAGACTTGTACCTTTTCTTCCCACCTTCTTCTTCCTTCAACTTGTACACCCATTTGTTTTGAAGTGCCCGCTTACCTTTAGGTAACTCAACCAACTCCCATGTTTGGTTGCGATGTAGTGAGTCCATCTCCACTTGCATGCTCTTCGTCCATTCTTCTTTGGATTCATGTTGCATAGCTTCTTCATATGATTCCGGCTCTCCAGAATCTGAGATCAAGAGATGGTTGAAGGAAGGAACAAACCTTTCTGGAGGTCTACTTGCTCTTGTAGATCTTCGGGGAATAGGTTGAGTCTCCTCATTTGGTTGACGTTGTTGCACATTGTCACCGTTTGCAGTCCTTGAGTCTTCACCGTCCTCAAGCTCCATGTACTCATCACCTTTTTCTTTTGTTTGTTTTCTTTCCAAGTAATCTTTGTACATATTTTGTTCGTTAAAAATTACATCCCTACTCCTTAAGATTTTACCATCTTCAGGATTCCATAGGCGATACCCAAAGTCACCTTCTCCATAGCCAATGAAGAAACACTTTTTGGACTTTGCATCTAGCTTTGATCTTAGGCTTCTATCTATGTGCATGAAAGCCTCACACCCAAACACTTTGAGAAATGCATAATTCACCGGTTTACCTGTCCATGCCTCTTCTGGAACTCCCCCATCCAATGCTGTTGAGGGTGACCGGTTGATTAAGTACACAGACGTACTTACAGCTTCCGCCCAAAACTCAAGCGGTAGGCCTACATGTAGCCGCATGCTTCGTGCTCGCTCCATGATTGTCCTGTTCATCCTTTCCGAAATCCCATTTTGTTGAGGTGTCCTTGGGGTTGTCCTTTGCCTCCGAATGCCATTGCTAGCACAAAAGCTTTCAAAAGCTTGGCTGCAATATTCGCCTCCATTGTCGGATCTGAGGCATTTAACCTTGGTACCTATTTCATTCTCCACAAAGGCTTTCCACCTTTGAAATATGGAAAATACATCGGATTTATTCTTCATGACATAAACCCATGTTTTTCTAGTCGCATCGTCTATGAATGTTACATAGTACAATGAGCCACCAAGTGATGGTGTACTTGCAGGACCCCAAACATCAGAATGAACCAACTCAAGTTTTTTATTTTTTCTTTCATTTCCTGATTTTTGAAATTTTACCCTCTTTTGTTTACCATAAACACAATCTTCACAGAACTCTAAGTCCACTTCTTTCAAACCTGGTAGAAGCTTCTTTGTTTGAAGGATTTGCATTCCTTTGGCACTCATATGCCCAAGTCGGTAGTGCCACACCGCACTGTCAACTTCTGTAGTCGCTGCACAAGCTGAAGGTTGCGTGCTAACAGTACACAAGTAAAGTGTACCGACTTTTTCACCCTTGGCAACCACCAAAGATCCCTTTGAGATCTTCCACCGTTTGTTTCCGAATGCAATGTTGTGACCTTCATCGTCCAATTGTCCTGTAGAGATCAAATTTTTGCGAAGAGAAGGAACATGCCTAACATCTTTAAGCTTCCATTCATTTCCGTTAGCAGTTTTGACAGAAACTGTACCTTTGCCGACAATCTCACAAGCTTCATCATCTCCCAAGTATACATACCCAAAATTACCTTTGGTGTAGTCTTGGAAATGTTGCTTGTGTGGTGTCGCATGGAATGAAGCCCCGGAATCTACTATCCAGGAATTAGACACATTGTCTAATGAGAGAATTAGAGCATCTTGCTCTACTTTACCTGCCACATTGGCCTCCGATGTTGGCTTGTTCTCTTGAGACTCTGTCTCCTTCTTCTTCTTGGACCAGCAATCCTTCTTGACGTGGCCCTTCTTGCCGCAGTTCCAACATTCAAGAACTGACTTTGTGCGTGACTTGCTCCGCCTTGAGCGATCACGACCCTTTTGGTTTTTGAACCTCTCCTTAAGCCTTCCTCTTGTTTCCACTGATAGTGCAGCACTTGATGATTCTCCTGTGCTTCTCCTTCGCATTTCCTCGCTTAGGAGAACACCCACAACATCATCAAACTTAAGAGTATTTGTGCCAGAGATAGAATTACTTACAGCCATCACAAGGCTGTCCCAACTATCTGGTAGAGATGATAGTATAAGGAGAGCTCGCACTTCGTCATCGAAATTGATTTTCACTGATCGAAGTTGACTTATGTTTGTGTTAAAGTCATTTAGGTGTTCTGCAACTGAACCATTCTCTACCATCTTTAGATTGAACAAGCGCTTCATAAGAAATACCTTATTGGATGCCGATGGTTTCTCGTAGAAGTCGTCAAGTGACTTCATCAAGTCCTCCGTGGTCTTCATCTCCGAAACATTGAAGGCCACCGTCGACGCCAAGCTTAACCGGATTGTTCCCAGTGCCTTTCGATCAAGGACAATCCATGCTTCATCTGCCATTGTTGCGGGCTTCTTCGCAAGACCGCCTAGTGGCAAATAGAGGTCCTTCTGGTAGAGATAGTCTTCAATCTGCATCTTCCAATGTTGGTAGTTTTTGCCGTTGAACTTCTCAATCTTGAGCTTCCCTTCCTCCGCCATAACTCCCACTCAATTCAAGGAATCCTTTCCTTGAGATAATTTAGCTACGAGCAAACCTTGCTCTGATACCAGTTGTTTGGAAATAAGACGTAGCTAAATAGATAATTGAGTAGATTACTTAATGGAGAGAGACAGATTTATATACACGAGATTATAGAGTAGAGAGAGAGAGAGAGTACACACGATATACGTGGTTCACCCAGTGTGGGCTACGTCCACGGGAAAGCAGCCACTCAATGGCTTTAGTACTTCAAAACAAGAAGTAGTTTACAAAGGGATTATACCCTTAATGGAGCTCCCGCCTTGCTTCACTCTCACCACCTCACACTCACCTTGTTGCATCAACTTCACACTATGAAATGTGTGTAGAAATGGCCTCCTTTTATAGGCCAAAAGGGCTGCCCTCTCTTATGAGAGACAGCCATGTGTAGCCGCCCTTGTGCGAATAAGTCCAAATCGGACCCTCCAATCCGCCCATGTGTGGCCGCCCTTGAGAAGACAAGTCCGCTTTTGAATTCGGCCACCGGCCATTGAATTCGGCAACCGGCCACCGGCCATTGACTTTCGACCACCGGCCACCGGCCATTGACTTCCGACCACCGGCCATCGGCCATTGACTACCGGCCACCGGCCAACCGACCGGTTGTTTTCCGACCACTTTCCGGCCGCCGGCCGGCCATAGTATTCCGGCGAAAAGGAATATTCCGGCGAATAAAAAGTCTCGGGGGCCTCCGCCCCCGAGGCCTTTAAAGTTGCCCCTGATTCTTGTCCGTGAAAATTTTGGTTTCCGGTGAGTGATTTTCCTTCACGCACGATGGCTTCTCCTCATAATGGGGGCCTTACAAATGTGCGCTTTTACCACAGAAAATTACAAGGGTAAATCAGGCTCCATACTTAACAGTGGAGTAGCACTCGCTGTGTCATAGGGAGGGTACTCTTCAAATCTAACTTTTTTTCTCATGTACATCCTCCAATCCTCATCTGCAAATAATGGTCGGCCAGTCTCAAATATGTCCAAAGATACAGTTTGTGGTAGCTCAAAAGTGTTTGGATGCTCCTTATGCATGGAAAACGTGATAAGCTCTAGAATCTCCTCTGTCATGCATCTATAAGATGTACCAAAATCATCAAGAAGATGATCTAGCAAGGTCGGATGTTCTTGGGCTCTAAGAATCTGAAAACTATCTGCCTGATAGTCTCTGGCAATGTATGTGTGGTGTAGAGAGGGAAGAGCCCTCTACAGACGAGAGAGAGAGAGAGAGAGAGAGAGAGAGAGAGAGAGAGATTAACGTCCGGCACCATAACTGATTACTATGAATGAAATCTTGATGATTACAAAGGTTATAAGAGCCCATTCTTATAGGCTTGTAGTGTCCCCTCGCTCCTCATGAGCCACACCCCTTGGCATCCCCACTAAGGTTCAAAACCATCCAATATGGCCAAGGCGTAACACATGGCACACACCGGCTTATGCCGTAACACTTGGCACGCATGGAGGACTTGATCCCAACATCCCCTGATTCGTGTAAACACAAATGTGTAGTGGTGCAGTGCTACCATGTAAGGGCTTGGAACCCGTACAAAAAATTTAGAAACCACATCGAAATTCATTTGGGAAGTGTGATGCAAGTATGGTTGTCAAGGCTGCACTCTGGCTCTTTGGCTCTTTGCTCCTAGATCACCCATCTCCATCACTCGCATCCCAAACTCGGAACCCATCAAAAAGTTGCATTGCATCCCCGCTACATAAGGTAAAAATCTCCGCAGTGGGAAATCCGCCAAGTACATGAGACTACACCAAGAACGAGATTATTGATGAAAGCGGAAATGGATTTCCGCACCATGCAGATTTGTTGCGTTCTGGGTGCCCTCACGAGTGCTGCGCTATCGTCCTCTATGGCTTGAGCGTCTGCTTCGCAACCAAACCTGTTGCACCTGCGCATGCCGATCTTCCTGGCTGGCGTTTTTGAACCTGCGCTACAGGCCTGTGTCAGCAGGGACAACAAATTGGTATTGTGGGAAGCGGCGTGCCGACAAGCGCACAAGTGGGAAAAGTGAGTGTGTCCTCAAGGTCATCCACCGGCAGCGGACTGAGCTTCGGAGCTGGGGTGAGCCCTGAAGACGTGCACTATCAGGCCCCAGAGACGGCATTGTCAAAGAGTATCAAGCCCCAACAGAAAGGGGATGTGTTCTCTTTAGGCATGGTAATGCTTCAGCTACTAACAGGCAAGCTGCAAGTGCTTTCCCCCGCGGAGGAGGTGGAGCTATAGCAATGGATAGAGGCAGCACTGTAGGGGAAGGAGCCATTGCTACGCATCTTAGACCCCGTGCTCGTCGAAGAGATGCATCATGCTGATGACATGCTCACATTTTTGAAGATAGCCCTGGCATGTGTTGCGCCGCAGCCCGAACGGCGCCCCTCCATGCGTCTCCTTCATGAGTCCGTCACACGCATTGGCACGCCCCTGTCTTTGTCTTGATTCAAAGAGCATGGGATTTCCCTTTGTTCCATTGCACATTATGGGCCCCCTCTGAATGGTCGGTGGCTTTGACAGATACCTAAGCAATTCGGCTACCAGATCTGCGTACTATAGTGGACAGCATCCTCCCCTCTGAGAGTGGCGCCTCCTCTCGCATTAGAATGATTAATGGCCTTTGAATCGCCTGCTACCTTAGATTGTTCTGATTCCTTTTCAATAGCCTTGTGCTCGGGCCAATCGAATCTGCAATCCAACCTAAAAAAATTTTGCTTGCCTGCAATGTACAACAAGCTTCGGCTTCTTCTTTCTCCACCTTCTTGGCTGAACAGCACCCTTCCTGTTCTTTCCACACTCGCTGGCAGCACACCAGGCAGCCCCTTCACGTCGCCTTCTTTCTTGCTCTTGGAATAGCAGCCAGCACTTCTTCTCTCTGTGCTCCCTCTAATTTGTCGGCACCTTTGATGCCACTGTTGCCATAGCCATTCTGAGATCTTTGTTGAGCCCCCGAAAAATAATCATTCAGTACTTTGGCTGCCAGCCTTTGTGTCTGAGGTATCCTCTACAAAAGCATACGAATTTTTGCAGCGTAATCCTCCACTGAAAATGACTTCTGCCGCAGCGTTCGAAGCTTTTCCAAATGTTGAGGGACTGTTTTTTTCGTTTGAAACCTTCGTAGAAACACTGTGGATCCGTCAACATACGTCTGAAAATGATCATCAGAGTATTCGAACAACCATTTCGCAGCTTTTTTGCCAATAAAGAGACTGCATCTTGTACATCATTCCACCCCATCTTCAAACGTTGCTCTATATGTTTGTCTTCCAAGAGAAGACCTATTTTTTCTTTGATTTCTTTGCCCGTTGCTTGTAGGAAGAGTTCTACCTTCTATCTAGTGAAGGAAGCATATTTAGTTTGTGAATATAGTTGAGCATAGCGTTGCTTAAACTCTTTGAGAAGCTATGTAGGAACTTGTGGGGTTCACCTATCAGACATGTGAGTTACCACGTGATTTTAAATGAATAGGTTTCTTAAATTTTAACGGGATTATATTAATAAAAGGGTTTTTTAATTGATTTTAGAGCAACACCCATAAGTTTTTGAAGAAAAAGGGGTCATTTTATTACCTTAAGCATGGAAGTAAAGGGGTTTTCTTAATACCCTTTGAATGCACATTATCATATGAATAGTTTCTTAAAGGTTCACCCCCCCAATCCCTTAAGAAAGCACGAGAATTTCTTGATGGGCTTCTTGTGTGGAATCCATACCCTCATGAGAGCACAAGAAGTTCTTGATGGGATTCCTTTGTAGAATGGCATCACTTCTAATGCATTGATTGCACGATATACACACTATGTTTGGGCATCACTTTGAATGTATTGATTGCAAGATATGCACACTTGGATGTGAAAGGAACATTACGCAAGACATTTTCTTAGTGGTGCTTTGCTCAATATGCATGCCAAATGTGGTACCCTCCCAAAAGCATGGATGGTCCTTGAGGGGCATCTTCTCAAAGATGCCATCTCCAACAACTAGTTGATTAATGTAGGATATGTCCAATATGGTTGTGGCAAGGAAGCTCTAGGCTCTTGCAACCAGATGCAAAGGGAAATCCTTTCTTTAAGTCTATCCATCTTTGCTTGCACCTTGATAATATATGGATCTATGCAAGACCTTCACATGGTGAGAGAATTCATGATGTTAGGGTCTATTAGAGAAATATGTCATGCTTAGGGATGCTTTGCATTATGCCATGCTTACACAAGAGGGGATCTAGTCTATGAGAACATCAAGATGGGTGCCTAGTGTCCAAACAGATGTAGTGTGAACCAAGCCAGTGTGGTCGGCCACTTTAATAAAAGGAGGCCAAGGCCTCGTTTGTAACTATCAACCCCCATTGGTAGAGTACGATTGATTAGCCCGTGAGGCTAGGAGTGCACAAGATCACATCAAGGATGTGAGGCTAGGTGGTATGGGACATTCCATCTTACAGGTGCACACCTACATCCTTGGCCCAAGCAATAGATGAGCTATCAGATGTGGTGGCTATGGTCAGGTTGTTTGTTTGATGCGTGTCCATAGGCAACTCATGTGGACAAAAAACCCCCTTTGCAAGTTTGTTTTATAGTATCAAAGCTGGCTTGGCTGCAAGAACGACCTTGTGCACACTTATGGATTGATTCCAATCAGATATCCTCAATTTTGTGTTTTTCTTAATTGGTAATTGTTGAAATTATTTAATTTCTTCTCATGAGCATGTGCACAAGTCAAAATTGATACTCTTTTTGTTGATTTTTGACAAGAATCAAAAATCTAATACGTGCAACTGTTGATTACAAAAATAAAAATTTCTTTAATTATTCTTGCTAATGTTTGACAAAAATTAAAATGTTGTTTTCTTATTAAAAATTCTTCAATTATTTTTGCTAATTTTTGGCAAAAAAATTAAAGTATTTATATATTATTTACTAAATTTTCAAGACGTGGGCTGATTTTGCATAAAATTCAAACTAAAGCGCCTAATTGGTGGCATGATAGGATAGAGAAGCCTATGAGGTGGGCTGATTTTGTGTGAAATTCAAGAAGGATTTCTCAAAAATGGATCGTTTGAAAAGCTATGTAAAGTTACAAAGTGTTTTGATGAAAACATTGTCCGTTGACAAGTATAGAATAGATTTCAAAGAAGCACTCACCTTTTGCAAGGTGGATTCTACACATGGTGTTCATATGTATCTGCTGGGTTTGCATGAAGATTACCATTGGGCCTTGATTAAGGATAAAGTCTTAACCAATGTCAACGATATTGCGACAAAGACCAGAATAGTCCATTTGATAAATGGAGCAAATTATCCAAAGAAAAGAAGTTTTGATCACCAATCCGAAGAGGGAACTTTGAGGAAGCATCCCCAATTCTAGCAAAGGTCCGAATTGCCTCCAAGTCTCTCACTACCACCTCTCATGGTGCCCAGGAGAAGAAGAAATCCATGAATCTTGTCATTTGTTGCTGATGCCATGAAAAAGGGAGATTTCTTTGGTTGTGGCCAGATGGGCCACCAAATTCAAGAGTACTCAAACCCAAGAAGAAGACCAATAAATTGCAAGGATGCCCTTCAGTTCAAATTCACAAGATCTCAGGTAACTCTGTTTTTATTCAAGGTAAAATCCATTACAGTGTATAATTCATGCACTAATTGTATGTTTAGCACCAAAATATAAGATAAGCACAATCTTCTTTGTTTTCTTGGAAAGATCAATGGTCACGATGTGGTCATACTCCTTGATAATGGAGGCTCACATAATTTTGTGGATGCAAATTTGGTACAAAAATTGCATCTGCAGATGTGGGACAGTGACCATGAGTTGCGTGAAGATGGCTCATGGCAAAGATACAGATATAAGGAATCAAATGGTTCATGACTTGACACTCAAGCTAGCTGATTTTAAGGAGAGCCCGGATTTCCACATCATGTGCTTGGATAGAGAAGATATTATCTTAGGAATTCCATGGTTTTATGATAAACAATATATATTGTATATAGACTATGTACATAACTCTCTCTTATTTTTCTTAAATAGGATATTGTGCAAGGTTATCTCGAGTGGTGAGGCAAAGTGGAGAAACATGTTGTACTTGGTAGTGCTTTGGTTGATTGTATATCAAATGTAGTGCGCTTACAAAACCACATAAAGATGATCTTTCTATCCAAAATGTCATCTCTTGGGCCACAATGATGGCTAGATATGCCCAACATGGCCATGGTAGGGAATCTCTGGTCTGTTTTAACCAGATGCAAAGGAAGACCTTTCTTTAGATCCAATCACCAATGCTACCACCTTAAGGGATTGTTGTAGAAACTTGTTGAGTGTGGAAATGCTTTGGTTGTGGCAATGAAGCTCTGGGCTATCTTATCTAGATTCAAAGAGAGGGCCTTTCTCCCAATGTAATCACATAAACTTGCACCATGAAAGCATGTGGCCTTATGCAAGACCTTCACGTGGGTAAGAGAATTCACAATGAGATTTTTGGTTAGGGGCTACTGGAGAACATGGGTACTTTGGTTGATAAGCATATCAAATGAAGTGCCCTTATGAATGCAAAAAAAGTTCTTGAAGAGACTTTTTTTTGAAATGTTATCTCTTAGAACACATTGATTATATTAGGATATTCCCAACATGGCTGTGATGTGCTTTTGTTCATTGGATGCAAAGGGAAGGCCTCTCCCTAGATGCAATCACCTTCGTTTGCATCTTAAAGGTGTGTTTTTTTACATAAGATACTGACATTGATGAGAGAATTCTCAATGAGATTGCTTGTTAGGGGCTATTAGAGAAAGATCTTGTTCTTGTTTGTGCTTTGTTTGATATGTATGCCTAATATGGTATCCTCATAAAGCACAAAAAGTCCTTGATGGGCGTGTCTTGCAACCAACATAGATACAAAATACCAGAGAGGATGCAACCTTTTGGTTAAAGTGATATGGTCAACTTGATTGTCACACAGAAGCTATTTTAGCCAAGTGTCAAGTGAAGGACTTTCTCCAAATACAAGTACCTATTCTTGCACCTTGAAAGCTTATGGCCAAGGATTTCATTAACGTGATTATACAAACATGCAAACATGTTAATGACATTGAGAGATTTAAAATACGTGATCATGTTAAATGTTCACATGACCTTCCCATTAACAAAAACTACCCAAACCAGTAGTCAAAACCTACCGTCAGGTTTTTACCATATCCCACCGGGCCCGCCACCACACAAAAAATGATACCCTAACAAACTTTTGGTGGGTTATCATATCACCATTCAATGGCTTAAATGTGATCACATAAAGTGTAATTATGTGAATATGATCATAACACATAATAATCACAAAAAATGCGTGATCACATAATTATTAAATCCATACCTATGGTTGTATGCAAGATCTTCACACGGGTGAATAATTCATGATGAAATTACTACTCATAGGCTGTTTGAGAAACATGTTGTGCTTGGTAATACTTTGGTCAATATGTATGCCAAATGTGGTGCTTTTATAATGTCACCTGTTGAAATGCATGGAGTGTAGGGTTTGCCCAACATAAATATTGCATAAAAGGTCTTGATTGTTTTAACCAAATGTAAAATGAGGGTTTATAAAAGTCACTTGGAGTCATCTTAGAGGAGAATATTCCCAACAAGGAATTGTTGAGGAAGTCATGAATTGTTTTTGTTGGATTCAACAGTAGAGCACAGGTCACTTTTCTTAGTGTGCTTGCTCAATGCATGTAGATACTAGGGGTTTCTAAATGAGATCCAAATGCTTTTTAAAAGCATGAGGGGGAAACTTGACATTATATCACATAAGAGAACTACACTTGCATGGTTGACCTTTTTGGTCACACTAGGCATTTTGAAAGATCTATGAGAGTAGTCAAGGTAATAAAATAATATAAATATCCTCTAGTTTGGTGTGCTCTTCTAGGTGCTTGTCAAGAATGGAGAAATGTGGATATTGGACAACTAGCCTTTGAGTGTGCAATTGAATTTGGGAAATATAATGTTGCAGCATGTATGTAACATGCTCTAGATTTTTTCCTAGCCTTTTGTGAAGTTGGAATTTAGTTTTGGCCCCTAAAAGGAATGTGGTAGAGTAGGAAAATTTGCAACGCCTTCAAAGTTTCTATGTGGGTTTGGTTGCTCCATGTTTTTGGTCAAAAAAAATTTCTAGTTTAGATTTATAATACTCATCTAATACGACACTGGAAGTCAAAATCTTTAAATATTCCACTGAAAATGAAATGGATGATGGAAGAAAAACAAGGTGTGAGATGTGGAGGAATGGACTTTCAAAGGATGCTCAAAAAAGGTTGAATGTGGTTGAGACTATGGCATCTACTTTTCTAAATGGATTGGTTAAGTTTCCTAGAGAGTAGTGTTATTTTGTGTGTGTACAGAGAGATGCTATGAGGTACACATTAATCTAGAGAAGCTGCTCATTTTCAGACTCTTAGAAGAGGGAAACAATGCTTAAGTCTTTTGTTGCATGTAAGAACAAGTATTTTATTAATGTGTACATTGTTGGACTTCAACCCAAATGACACATGCCAATCCACTAGTCTACCTTGTCCTTTAAGATATATTGTTCATTTTTTTCTTAAAATGCTTAGTAGAGATTGCATTAATCACAACATGATACACAAAGCCCTGGCATATCTTTTGCACAAGCTAAGCCCAAAAAGAACACAATGAGGGAGGATGGACACCCCCGATGTGCCTTACTTACAGAGATTGAATTTTCTTTTGCCTATTACATTGGAGCTTCCACCAACATGCATCCAAAATCACATTTGAATAAAGAGGATCTTCTTTCTTCTAAAAAAGTAATGCATTCCTAGAGTGCCACATTGCTCTTTGTTAGAAGACGATAACTTTGATTCTATAGGGTGGATTGGCATCTTCTATCACCTGGGGGTTCAATTTATTATGTTCATTTTGTGAAAACCATATAAGATGAACCTAGTTTTTGTGCCAAATTTCTGATCTCATTAGCTAAACAGGACCAAGCTTGGGCTATCATGATCAAGGAAATTCTTGATGCAGTAAAACTGGGATCGAAAGGGGGAAAGTGGAAGGGGGTTGTGATGCACGACAAACTTCTCGGCCCGAAGTGGTCTTATCTTAGATCTGGTGGACTCTCAGGGGAACTGATGAGGAAGTGCAAAAGAGCAGCTGAGGTTTTGGAATGGGGGGAAGCAACCAGATACTTTAAGAACTCCATTTTGCACTAGTCCCCTTGGATCTCTAAAATATTGGGGCCGCCGCAAAGCCCTGATTGAAATGGCCAGGAATGTGAATAATAAGGGGCTTGTTCGACTAGAGCAATTTTGGGATGGAAACAGTAAGTTCTAGAAAGCTGTTGACTCTTTAGCCATCCAATTTCAAGTGAATGGCTTTGAGATCTTACTAGTCTACAGGGTGATGAAAGAGCTTGTTAAGGTGGTGATGCCAATTTGTGAATCCAACCTTGAATGGGATGCTTGGAGATGGCTTGGGAGTAGCCTCTTTTGGAAACCACATACTAAAGGCATTTACTATGGATTAATGCACGAGGCTAATTGGTGTAGCCCCCTCAACAAATTATGGAAGAGGCACTGTACGGGAAAAAGGTGGGAGGGAGTCATGGAGAACATCTGGAAGCCAAGGTGGCCTCAGTTTATGAAGTTATTTCTGTGGAAAGTGAGGTGGGGTGCTCTGTCGATGGGCATTAAGATACAAGAAAGAGGAATCGGGTCCAATTGTTGTTTGGCATGCAGAATAGCTAGTGAAGACCTAGCCCACCTTTTCATGGGATGCTAGGAAATCAGCAACATAGATGGGAAAATATGCAAGTGGATTCAAAGTACATGGCAAATTAAGTTCTTCAAGACTGATATGTTCTACGGTAGTAACAGGTTGGGAAGTCCTGTTCTTCTTGTCTGCACTCAAGTAATCAGGTACACTATATTTGGCAATCAAGAAACCGCCGCGTGCTTGAGGGGGATATGGTTGTGGCAAGCTTTTGTGAAATCATACAAGAGATCGCCGAGTGATGATCCACATGATCGGAGGCAAACAAGCCTCATAGGAATGGTCTAAAACAATACATGATGACATCTTGTAATAAGTAAAGCCTAAGAGTAGTTGTGGTTTCTCTGTCAAGCAAAAAACTTGTAATCCTTTGACCCTCAAGGCTCGGTATGAGCTCAAGTTTGCTGTATATTTTTGGTGTTCTTAATACTATCCACTCACAATTGTGAGTTTTGCAACAACAAAAAAAAAGATGAACCTAGTTTTATGATGATTACACACACTAACCACATTTACATTTGTATTCAAATTGAGTATGTTAGTATGGTTAATTTGTACGCTATGTCTTTCATTAGAAATAATGTTTTGGTGCTGACTTGATATTGTATGTTACAAAAGGTAGCGTAACTCTACATAATCAAATCAAGTTTCAAGATGTGAAAAAGGTGAAATAGATCCATTACAACACATTAAGATACTCTTCTGCACCAAAATGATACCAAAAAGCTCAAAAAAAGTGAAGCAATTACAAAATCATCAAAATAGAAGCTTGCAACATAAAATTCACTCAATAAATTCGTAAGAAGTGGAGAGCCCTTGTAGCATAACAAGAAGGTCTCTGAGAATCCCACTCTATCTCCCTCTATTTGGTATGTTCATGTCATAGTCAAATCTCTTGGATGGCCCTATGATGTACTCTCTTGGCCTAGTATCCTAATGCTTTGGAGGGTCTATGGGCTCAAACAATCTCTACCTACTATAAGGTAACACATCTATAAATATTTAGGGACGGGATTGAGGCACTTTTTAAAAGATTTTTGTGAGCTATAATTATCACATTCCACTAGTGTTTTTTGGTGATTGAAGTAGAGTATTTTTATGTCTTTGAATCTCTAGTAAGAGGGAGCCTAGCTATGTTTGTTCTCCCAAACCCGATAGGACTCTAGGTGTAGGTTGTCTTATGAAAATGGCTATTTATTAGCCTCATGTTCTCTCAAATGTTGGTTGGACAGTTTTCTTGTGATCCACCTCACCTCCATGTACCTTGCGTGTCCTAAAGTATCTCTCAGTATGTGCTACTCATCCAACCTCAAAGACCTCTCCAATCACTGGTGGCATATATGTGTCCATATATCCTGGCTACTTGATGATAGAACAATCGAGGTGATGTTGGGGGGGGGGGGAGGGATAAAGAAATACTAAAACCTTCTACTAAGATTGGGGGGTGCACTATGTAATCATGTTAATGTATAACGTGAGTTAGAAAGGAGTGGTTTTAAAATGCAAAAAATTTAGGCAATTTAACAGAGATACATTAAAAAAGGGGGTTTTTAACCCCCTCTTTTAAAAAAAAGGATATGCTTGTTAAAAGAGGGGTTTTCTAAATACCTTGCAAACAGACGTTATATAGGGGGGTATTGAACGGTGAACCCTCCGAGCTACTAAGCTCTACATGCATATAAATTATCCACACCAAATAATTAAGAAGGCTAGATAACTCATACCGATGCCTTTTCCCATGGGCATACCAAAACTTGTATCGGCAGCAAAACCTGCAAAAAAAAAATTGGGCAGAGAGGGTTGGGAACTGATGCTTCTTGTACTGCAGCAGCAGGAAACAGCCCTCTCTACCCAAAGGAGGAGTGCACAAGCAACTGCAGTCCACCTATAGTTTGACACTAAAGAGTGAATGAGTATAAATTAGCAAAATTGTAAGCATAACAAAACCATAAAATCAAAACCTTAAACATAACAAGTTCCCAAAAGCATAACCATAACGTCAACTCCCAAACCATAGGCAGAACGGCATGAAGATTTTCTAGCCATAATTAAAACATGACTTGAAAACGGCAAAACCATAAACATAACCCACTTTCCATACCATAACCATAACCAAAACCTGCCTGTCATACCATAACCATAGCCTACTTGTCACACCATAACCATAACAACCATACCATCATTGCAAAACCATAACCTTAATCTAAATGCCAAACCATAACCATAACATGATTGCAAAATCGTATTTGGAAAACCATAAATATAATATGCTTGTCATACCATAACCATAACCTACTTGTCATACCATAACCATAACCTACTTGTCATACCATAACCATAACCTGTTTGTCATACCATTACCATAACAGCCATAAAATCATTGCAAAACCATAACCATAACCTGAATGTAAAAACATAACCATAACATGAATGCAAAACCATAAACATAACGTGAATTCAAAACCATAACCATAACCATAACCTGAATGCAAAACCATAACCATAACATGAATGTAAACATAAGCATGAAACTGTACATGTATACAGCGAATGAGTACAGTTGTATCAAAAAGACCACAGCTACAAAAAAAACATATATGGAGAATATCACCCTTATAGTAATGCCTCCTAGTCGACGGCCTCTCCCTCCTCTTGTAGCTGGGTCAAAAGGGCCACAAGTCCATGATTGTACCCATACTTCTCCTCTCGGCATGTCGGAGGGTACTTCATGGCAACTTCTTATAAAATTATGGTTGAATCATAAGATGGATCTTCAAATAATATATACATTTTTCACAATTTAAAGCATACATATAATACTTACAAATTCATGTTGAAGTGTGTCATAATCTCCACTCCCAAGATGTGATGCTCCAACAGACTCCAAACATGCTCTGGATACATCTCTCTGCTATTGATATTTCAGGATTGTCTTGTGTCTCTCGTGCAATCCCCACCCACTCCTCTGCGTCCAACCATGCCGGATTTGGACTGTCGTCAGTGTACCTCTCTCTCTCCTCTGACCAATGGTAACATTGTGGCAATTTCCACACTCAAAATCCAATCATTCGAGAATGGATCGTATCCCTCTGTCGGCGTGTACTCTCTCTAAATGTCTCGACGCTGTAATTCTTTCTTTCATCATCTTGATTATCCCAAATACCCATCACTGAGTGTCCAAACTGAATTGTATAGAGCTACAAATCCTTTGTCGCATGGACTTTTTGAACTTATCCACCAACAGCCCCATCACTGCTCTTGTACACCTTGTTAAGATCATGCTCATGTGATCCCCAAGGTGTATGTGATATGCCAATCAGTGAACTGTCTATTGAAGAGAGTGGTGCAGGATTCTCTCTCCGTGGTGTGGATGCATCATTAGAACCGCTATCACAACAATCACTGCCTCTAGAATGACGCCTACCTCGTCTCAAAGATGAACCACCTACAGAATTATGAACGTATCCCCTGCACCTATCCACACCCACCTAGAGTTCACTTGAATCAATCCACTCTTATTGTTGTGCACAACTGCATTAGGGCTTCTGGTAATAACTTTGAACCACTTGACATCAAAGATAAAAATATCACACTTTCTAAAGCTAATCTTCAAGATGTCTTGGACGAGCCAAAGTATTCAAGCTGGTTAGTCCTCTCTTTGTTCTCATCCTTGGCACTACTCCTGCTTTCTTGGACAAAGCTTTCCCTAACACCACTGTCAAAGGTGACCCTGTGTTCGTCTATCCATTGCACTCTAAAGTGTCTCCATGTGACCGTAGAGCCCCATATTTGTGATATTGCAGTCACAAAATTGAAAGAAATTAAATTTACTAAAGTAATGTGATCATGTGGAGCTCAAAAATAAAGTTGTGAAAATTTACATGCCAATCGTAATCCTTGATATCTCCTCTTCATGTTCAGTAATCAGCGCTCGTTCCTCTTTGCCTATAAGATTGTCGCATCTAACCACCACCCAGTTGGAAGGTGTCATGGAAGTGGCCTATGAACTTTGAGAGTAGTGGAAATAGGAAATTAGGTTAAGCACTTTTGTGAGATTGCTTTGTGACCATAGCGGATGAACTTGATTGAGGGTAGCAACATAAACATGGTACTTAGTTAACTTGGCATGAAGAATACTTTTGCAAGAGAGAGAGTTTAGAGAACATGACAACAGTTGAGAACCAGATTCATATGGAGCCGACGGTCCCCCCTCCAATAGGCATTTGTATTATAGTTTCTCCCATCAAGAGATACTTGGTACAATACAATCTTTGTGTTCCTTGTGGCCTAGGTGATGCAATGAAGATGAAAAGTTTCATGCATCACAAGCATAGCATAAAATTTATAGAAATCATTAAATATCCCAAGCCTCAGTCCCAAGGCCTCAAACACCTTCGAAGGTGGAGAGAGCTAGCGGGAATGAGGATAGGAAAGAGGAAAAAGAAACATTCCATAGAACAAAGAAATAGTTCTTCACTTATCATCACTCTTCTTGCTAGCATACATAATAGCATAGTAATGAAGATGGAGAATATGGAAATCTTAAGCATTGAAGCATGACTCTTGGTTGGATTTGCATTCCATAGCCAAGAGTGTTGGTGTAGGCTCTCACTTCTCACAAGCTTGGAGAAGGAGGTGGAGTTCCTCAACTTTCACCAAGTGAGAATGAGTCCACAAAATGATTGTGTGTGTGGTGTATATCCCCCCAACACCCCCCATGCTTGCTTGGGGCGAGTTGTATCTTTTACACATGTTTCATGCTCATTGGACTCCTCTCCCCCCTATCCAATCACACGCAGCATGCATTCAAGTACATGGGTAGTCTTTCGACAAGTGTCCTCCTTACCCCTGAGAGAGAGAGCTTGAAAATATCTAGATATTTGTTGGGTGGAACTAGAAGCTCATTGGACCCCTCTTTAGCCCAACCAATAGCATTCAAGCACACCATGTGGTTAAGCATAGGGAGAGCCTGACATGTATCCCATGTGCCCTTTGAAAAAAGGGGTGCCCTTTGGATGAGTGGAAGGTTAAGTCAAAGATTCCCCTAGCTTTGGAAGCTTCTCAAGCACCTTACTCCCCATGCATGGGAAGCTTCTCAAGCACCTTCCTCATTAAGTAGGACAAGCACCTCAAGTACCTTAGTCATCAAGCACCTCAAGCACCTTAGTCATCAAGCACAACAAACATCTCAAGCTTAGGTTAGGTTCCCACCTCAAGCCACCTCAAGCTCAGCCCTAGCTTGCCTAAGGTCAAAGGAATTTTAACACTAACTATTGGAGGTCGTTAATGCAGATAACCCTAAGGTCTTTTAATCTTCATTAGGTAGCCTTTCTCTTTGACAGACCATCTCTCATTTGAACCCCTTTACCATTGGCCCCGTGTTGAGATAGATCCGTAAGCACATGTCTATATTCTAACCTTTGTTCTTGTTTATTATCCCACATTAGATGACCAGTTTAATATGAGAAAATCATTTGGGTTGGTTAGATATTAGATTTAATGACATTACCTCTCTCTTCAAATCATAGTCATCCTCGACTATGAGGTAAAAGAAATAAAGACATAGTCATTAGTCAATTTGTCTTAGCGGGTAGAGGATCCCTTTTTACCCTACGACATCATTCCAAGATGGCTGACTAATCTGTTTGGTGCTAGGGAGACATAGTTGCCGCAAGCATGTCTGCTCTTTAGTCCATTTCATCCTCCCAAGTAGAGTGACAAATTCTACATGGTGTTTGAGAGACATCGACATCCCAAACATGATTCTTAGTATGCATACTACTTAAATTTGTGCACAATAAAGAGAGAATTAGTCTTATAAGACAAAAACATTGATCACTTAAAAGAAACATGTACATTTGCTTACTCTAATGTAGCATTGTAAGCGTTGACAAGGTTCATACTATCCTTAAGTTGATTCTTTGCATCCATCTAGCATCTTCAAAAGGATAATATCTGAACTTAATAAGATACAGTGGGATAATCTAACCATGTTGTAGTACCTTGTCTTCATGCCAAAAGATAGCTTTGGGTTGTAGCACCTCTTCTTGGTCTTCGGTTTCGTAAGGGTCTTCAATAATTGGTTCATTTGGAGGCTCTCCTTTGTAGGGCTTAAGTAGGCTCACATGAAAAGCATTGTGTATGAGCCAATGGTTAGGCAACTTGAGTTGATAATCCACCTCATTGATTGTCTTCAAAATTTAAAAAGGACCATAGTAACTTTTTGATAGTTTAGCATAATACTTTTGATGGCCCGTAGGATTTTTTCCCGTCGTTTGCCTCAATCGAGCCTTAGGAAACTCAAGTAAGACCCAATCATTTTCTTTGAACGTTAAGGCCCTTCTGTGCTTGTCAGCAATAGCTTTTTGCCTTAGTTGGGAGATGGATATAGCCTCCTTAATCTTTTGAAAAGATGCTTGCAAGTCACAGCTATACTCATCGGCGATGAAGATCTTCCCATGTACTTTAAGTAGCAAGGGACTTTTAGGTCTTCCCTCTATGATTTTAGAAGGTGCTTTTCCCATAGAAGTATGAATAGTTTAATTATACACATACTCTACAAGAGGTAAGTACTTTTCCCATTGTGAGCGTTGATCTACTTCTGTAACATATGTCTTTAGTAGATCAAGAATCATAAGATTGGCTATCTCACTTTGGCCATCCGTTTGTGGGTGATAGGCCGAAGAGAAATTCAATATTGTACCTAGATTTTCAAAGAGACCTTTCCAAAAATTATTGGTCATTCTAGGATCTCTATCTGACACATTGGATGTTGGCAATCCATGGTGTTTGAAAATCTAGGATATGAAGAGAGTTTCCATTTGGTGTGCCTTAATGGTCTTGTTGACAGGAATAAAGTGTGCTTGCTTGCTAAACCTGTTGACTATTGTCCATATTCTTGTATTCCCGTGGATAGATTTGGGTAATCCAAAGATAAAATCCATGGATATACTTTCCCATGGTGAATTAGGGATTGGCAATGGCTGGAGTAATCCAGGTTGCTTCCCTCTTTTATACTTGGTCTTTTGGCTTACCACACATTTTGAAACATACTCTTGTATGTCCACTTTCATGGTAGTCCAATAAAAGTATGTCTCTACTCCTCGAAGATTAGGTTGAATGCCTCTATCTCCCGCATAGGGAGGAGCATGGGATTCATACATGAATTTCTCACAAAGAGAGTGGGTAACACATAGCCTATTGCCATGGAGAAGATGCCCATCTTGCAAGGTGAATGGTTCCTGTTTCCTCCCCAAAGCAAGGGCTGACATTATGTCTTTAAAGTCAGGGTCAGTAGCATACTCATCTATCATAGAAGATAGATCATTGTGAGTTTCTATTGACATAGCATTAACTTTTGGGTGTCGTGAAAGTGCATTAGCCACTTGATTGTGCTTACCAACAATGTGAGCAATGTGGAAATTAAATTGCGAAAGAAAACTTTCCCACCTCATTTGTTTGTCAAAAAGCTTTGTTTGTGTCATGAAGTACTTGAGACTTTGATGATATGTTCGTAAAATGAATGGAGTACCCAATAGATAGTGCTTCCATGTGTCTAGGTCATATAGAACAGCTAACAGCTCTTTCTCATAAATACATAAGACTCGTTCATCCGTGTTGAGCCTTCGGCTCTCATATGCTATGGCATGACCTTCTTGAAGCAAGACTGCTCCAAGGCAATCACCACAAGCATCACATTGGACCTCAAATGTCTTTGAGAGATCCGGAAGCATAAGGATTGGTTGGGAGGTAAGCTTCTCTTTGAGCTTGTCAAAAGCACTTTGTTCCTTAGTAGTCCATGAATAATTAATATTTTCCTTTGTTAAGTCATGTAATGGTCCTGCTATTTGAGAGAATTTTTCTATGAAGTGTCTATAGTATGCACACATACCAATAAAGCTTCTTAATTCATGTAGATTCCTTGGATTAGGCCATGATTTTATTACCGCCAACTTTGATGGATCCATATACCATCTCAAGAGATAATATGACCTAAGTATTGAATCTCTTGAAGAAAAAATTCTCTTTTCTTTTGATTGAGAAAAAGCTTATTCTTCCTTAATGCTTGAAAAA
Source organism: Adiantum capillus-veneris (assembly GCF_014529385.1). Taxonomy (NCBI): domain Eukaryota; kingdom Viridiplantae; phylum Streptophyta; class Polypodiopsida; order Polypodiales; family Pteridaceae; genus Adiantum; species Adiantum capillus-veneris. The sequence goes on along the minus strand of NC_140950.1, from coordinate 141,490,486 downwards.
TCACTTGGAGATGTTGCTTGTGTTCCTCCAAGGAATTGGAGTAGATGATGATATCATCAAAGAACACTCCAATGAATTTGCAGTAGGGTCTAAAAATTTTCTCCATTAATCAATTGAATGTAGCTGGTGCATTATTCAAACCAAAAGGCATGACTAGATAATCATAAAGGCCAAACGTTGTACAAAACGCGGTCTTTAGGATATCTTCATTCACTGTGTCATTCAGAACCAAGATTTTCTTCTATACAATAGAAGTTCACTTTAAGTTCTTCTTGCTATGCACTAGGTTGTGAGTGTATCAAATGAAGCTACATTGTTAGGAACTACTATGTAAAGGAAATTATTGACTTCAAAGGGAGGAATTTAGAAATTGAGAGGAGAGAGCAAGCATTGTTAACAATAGAGAAAGTGTATGTAATTATATTTATTGTTTCTATCTTCATCTCCCTCTACACTCTTTATTTCTTTCGAATCCTCTCTAACAAGACGCACAAATGTGAGTTGTCTCTCATCTAAACAACATGTGTGGCCGATAAATGATGGTAGGAAAACTTTCCTTGATGCTACATATCCTTACTAGAACTATTCAATTACTTCAAGTCACCTACAAAGTGGTCAACAAATTGAGGAGAACACACAATCCTTACAAAAAGGGGGAGCCTTTCATCATCAACTACTTTTATTTGTACCCATTATCCAATCTCACATATGAACATTCATTTCAACAAGGAGATCAAGTAAATTTGACACCATTATCCTAGGGAGGCTCCACTTTGATAGTAATCCATTGAACCTATTTTAAGACATAGAGAAAGACTATGGATTTTTAATTTGATCATTACCATAAAAAAACATACATGTGGATCCAAAAAGAGTTCACAAGAATGTGTTGGTGGGGAAGTAAAATCTCATTAGAAATAATTTCATTGCAGTTATTTTTCACTAGTGTCCTAGAATTCACATAGTCTATTGATGCTTCTTACATGTGATATCAAACTTTGTTTTTTAAAATCTATTGTATCTCTAACACAAGCCTTGCAAACAAGTAAATAAATATTGATCTATGTTACATGGAAATGGAGAAAAAATGTACTATGATCAAGTGCATGCTTCACAACTTCGGTTAAGAGACTTATGGATTTATTTCCCACAATGCAGTAAGAACCTCTTCAATAACTGCAATTCTTCTAGTTTTTAACAAATTCCCAATAGAAAATCCCTTATATTAAGCTCACATGCTATACTGTCATTTTTGGGGTGATCCCCCTCCCCCTCCCTTCCCTTGCGGGGTTGAGGATATATTTTTTGACTATTGGTAAGTATGCACTTTGGGGTTTGAGCATGTTTCTATTTAGATAAAGGAGAATCAGTAATTATACTAAAAATCTTACTAAAGGTGGAACATATATTAAACTCAAGTATGTGTTGGAGATGGCGGCTATGGCGGGTGAAGCCTATGAGGTGCCGTGGCTAGGAGCAGGTGTAGCACGAGTTGTGTGTGTGTGTGTGTGTGAGAGAGAGAGAGAGAGAGAGAGAGAGAGAGAGAGAGAGAGAGAGAGAGAGAGAGAGAGAGAGAGAGAGAGAGTAGTCGACACAACATAAAAACACGCTTTTAGTGATTATGCTTATTGTGTAGAAGCCTTACAATATAAATAGGAATTTGGCCATGCAAACTCAACTTTTAACAAACCTTTCGCTGCATGCTTTATGAGGGTATTCCCATAGGCTAAAAGGCTAAGACACCAGACAAAGGGCTTGCATACCCAACAATCCCCCCCTTAAGCCCAAATTGGACAAGCAACTCATGATTTTACCTCGAGTTTTTGGTGTAGTCATCAACCGTGAGTTTTAGGTTTTCTCACAACCAAGGAATCATTTATGGTGTCTCCATAACCTGGTGCTATGTTAGTAACCCCCTCTTGAACAGATAGGGTGTAGGTAAAAATAAAGTTAGCTACTACCAGAAAATGGAGTTTTTGGTTCACTACCAAACGTTGGGTTTAAGGTGTAACCAATAACCTCACAATAAGCGGTAAAAATAGGCTGAGAACTGACAAAAAATGGGAGGTCTTACCACTTATCTGTGTGGAAGTGTCTATAACCCATACAAATTTTGACATGGCATGACTGACAACAGATAAAGTAAAAGAGGCTTTGACTGAAAAAGATAATTTTGTTGACAAAAGATAAACCAATAACACTGAATATGGGAAAAATTGTTTGGAAATTTAATGAGTTCTCAAAGAAACTTTCAAATTTGGGATGTGATTTCGTACCCCAATTACGTGTCAATTCTGCCATAACCTTGCATTGGGAAACCCACATGACTTGCTCGAAGAGGATTCGTATCGAGTCATGAGTGTACTTGTAATTTTGAAAGCCTTTGTAGACCTGGCAAGTGAGAATACTCTCAAAAGCACCAAACCTTCAACATTGCTTTGAAGTGTTGGCAACATTTGAATTTACTATTATGAGCGTTTTAAGAAGCTTTATGCAAGACTGCTTCCTCCAAGGGAAGTGTTTTGATATGCCCTTCTTAGACCAAGGCATCTTTTCAAAACGCTATAGCCAAGGTTCCTTGTTGTCCTCCCTGCAGCGTTTCAAAAGGATGCACAAAAAACTGCGAATTTGCTTCCTACAGAGGGCGTTTTGATATGCAATAGAACCATGGCCTTGAAGAGCTCCTTGTCACGCCTACAACTGAAACCATCAATTTCTCTTGCCTTTTGAGATGATGACCTTGTTCACTGCTGCCAAGCCTGCTTCACTGGCTATGCGTCTAGGTCCTGTCAAGCGCCACAAAACGATAGTGTTTTGAGAGGGTGTTGCAATTTTGCATGTCTACCTTCAACTACCTAAGAAGACGCCACCCCTCCTTGATTGGCCCGCCTGGGCTCTGATACCAGTTGTTGGAGATGGAGGCTATGGACGGTGAAGCCTCTGAGGTGCCATGGCTAGGAGCACGTGTAGCAGCGAGTTGAACGAGAGAGAGAGAGAGAGAGAGAGAGAGAGAGAGAGAGAGAGAGAGAGAGAGAGAGAGAGAGAGAGAGAGAGAGAGAGAGAGAGAGAGAGAGAGAGAGAGAGAGAGAGAGAGAGAGAGAGAGAGAGAGAGAGAGTAGTCGACACAGGAAAAAAACACGCTTTTATTGATTATGCTTATTGTGTAGAAGCCTTACAATATAAATAGGAATTTGGTGATGCAAACTCAACTTTAAACAAACCTTTCCCTGCATGCTTTATGAGGGTATTCCCACAGGCTAAAAGGCTAAGACACCAGACAAAGGTCCTGCATACCCAAGAGTATGGGACTTAAATACTCTAAAGAATATTTACCTGCGGCGTTGTGAGGTCCCCACCCCGCCGTATCAAATGGTGGATTTGATTGGTGAACCTGGTGGCCACTAGATCTATAACGGAAGCAAACAAAGTGGTTCAGGGTTCAACTAGCGGATGATCTCTCATCACAAAGTGAGTCGAGTTCGAGCCTACTAGCAATGAGATCTAGCTCCACCTTGCAGGGGAAGCGTACTTAAACTATCTAGCAATCCTAAGACCCACCTTCCAAGAGGATAGAAAACCCGAGTGCCTTTTTCCCCATGTTTCAGAGGCACGTACACTTGAGACTTCGCCGCTCTAGGGGCAATGAGTATTACTAGTATCGATTTAAACACTATGGGGACAGAGAGTTCCCGACCAATCGGGACCACCCTTCTCATAGGCATTGGCAACCTGAGCCAAGCCCCCACTTTCCACCCCCACACTCACACTTCCTTGTGTGTCCTAATTACTACCACAATGGTTGTTCAACATAAAAATCCTTGATTAGATTCCGAATCACAATGTTCGTTAAGACAGCCCTTCAACCAGTATTGCAAGCGGCACCAAGATAGTATTCTAGTAAAAATTCTACTCAAACTTATTCATTAAAATTCCAATGTTCTCGAGGTACAACATCCCCCCTCTAGCGAGAGTTTACTCCTCCCGTTGTCGCCTAGCTACCCATACAACTAGGTATGTCCACCGCATAGAAAGCACGACATGGACATTCCCACCACATAGAAAGCAAGACGTGGGTTCCCACCGCATAGAAAGCAAGTCGTGGGTATCCACCGCATAGAAAGCAAGTCGTGGATTCAAGATCCCTTAACCAGGAACTCTGCCCCGTGTGATCAGGAGGGGGGGCTCAGGACTAATTCAACATTGGAAAAAAAAAAGAACATGCCGAGCTAAATTTTCCCTAGCATACATTATTTCCTATTGCAAACAGTATATCCGTCAATCATTTCTTTCCTACTTTAGGCTTTAATATACAAATGAATTCAAATGCCGAGGTTTCCGTCGGATTTCTCCAACATGTTTGGGGGTATGTTCTTTCCTAGCTAAACGTGTGCAATGTTAAATTAAACAATTTCAATGAAATTGTGACTACCTCTTCCATTTCTTTGTCAATGGCCCATGAGATGGCCGGTACTTGGTTGTCCATGGGAGCTTTCCCTTTTCCATTCATGTTGCTTGTTCTTGCCTCGCAGTCGTGGGCACCACCGAAGCGAGTTCTCTTTACCGGGGCCATTTTATACTTACTACTTAATTGAAAAACTCCGAGAAAAAGAACTAATGTCCGAGAGTACCATAACAATCAAGATGACAAATTAGAATCACTGAACAATTCATTCTATACGAGGGGTTAAATTTCCTTCAAGGCATAGTAATTTATGGATAATACTTTACTTGTCCTGTGCGAATTGGCTCTAAAATTAAGCACTTGGCTTAGGTAATTAGAATTTTCAGATTTTACTTGATCAATTTACTAGAGGGGTAAATTAGACGTGCTCAATCACCTTCCTAGTGTAAGTAGATGCAGATTTACCGTATGCATAGGTGAGAGAAAATTTCCTTCCTAGTGGATTAATGACCGATTAATTTCCCTTAATTACTTCCAAATCTATGAACAGATTGAATCTAATTTAGCTACTCAAACATTGTGTGGTAATAGGATGAAAATGACCAATCCCACATCATTACCGGCTTGACAATTATTTACAAAGATGATGATGATTAGCGGAAGATTTCTTCTTACTAATCATGCATTAATCTATGATTAGTAGAGGTTAATTGCTTGCATGATTAACAATTGGATGATGATTATGTAATAGACTAACGATATGAAGAATTAGAGAGTAGCTAATGAGTACTTAGCTATGATTAAGCATAATAGTAGAGGAATTAATAGAATGATGGAGAGGTTTGCAGTAAAGCATGAAACAAATCGATATTACCGTGATTAGGGGATGAAATCTACTCAAAATTTTGACCCAATGGACTTCTCAAGACGAGAATCGTGCAACACTTCCCTCCTTTGCTTCTTCTCCAAAAACTATGTGTGCCGACAGCACCTCCCCAAGGTGTGTGTGTGTGTGTGTGTGTAGTGAGTGGGTGTGTGAGCATGTGTGTGTGTGTGTGTGTGTGTGTGTGTGAGCACACCTTTAAATAGGCTCCTCCAAGCTGAAAATGGAACCTAGCTGCTATAAGAACCTGAATGAGCACTCACTTCATGCATTGGCAAGTCTAGTTACCTTCCCACTAAGTGTCCAGTTAGCTAGTCTAACTGGCTCTCACACCCACTCTCAAGCTTGGAAACTCTCCCACAACTCCCACAAGGCAAGAGGACGCCCCCTAGCTGCTAAAGCTGACTCAGGGTGGCGTGGAACCTGCTCCTACACAGCCTCGAGTCCCGGTGCCTCCCCGCACAACTTTAGGCAAAATTGGTTTTAGGCTAAAACGGCCCATACGAGTCAGAATTTAATGCCGTAAATTGCTATAATAAGCTCTAACTAAGGCGTAATGGTCCGAGTACCTGCCATATTTAGCAGCCCCCGGGGTCCGAAAATGCATTTTTTCAAATTTGGGGTACGAGTGCAATTTTTCGAAACGGTCAACTGGACGGGTCGGATGACCAAAAACTTACTTTTTTTGGAAATTTTTTACAAAAATTATCTTAATTCATATTTCGAAGCTTTAAAACATTCTAAACATCATGGCACTGACATAATTTGGAAAACTGCTAAAAATAGTAACTTTTTCCATTATATTCATTTCATGGTACAATGGTGCTCTTTTTGGTCGAGGTTAGAGACCTTATAACCTCCCCAACGTGAAGAATTTGAGATGTCCTCATCTCAAGAGTGTATTTGGGTAATCTTTTATTAGCGTTGGTTCGTCCTCCCAAGTTGCATCTTCTTCAGGATAGTCCTTCCACTTTACTAGATGCTCCGTGATAGTTTTGTTGAGTAACTTCCTTTACCTTGATTCAAGTACATATTGAAGTTGGAGCTCGAGAACTCCTTGTGCTGGCATGACTATCTGATCCGAGTCCAAGAATTGATCAGGATTAGGAATATAGGGTTTGAGTAAGCTGACGTGGAACACATCATGAACCTTCAAGTTTGCGGGTAACTTTAGCTTGTAGGCCTGGTCACTCACAACCTTAACGATCTCGAATGGTCCACAATACCTTGGGATTAGCTTCTTATATCTGCCTAGTGATAAGTTTCTTTTCTTTGGTAGGATTTGCAGAAAAACCTTATCCCCTTCTTTGAAAGTTCTTTCCGAACGGTTCTTATCTGCATAGTGCTTCTGTCTATCCTGAGTGGCCTGAATGTCTTGGCGAATAGCTCTAGTCTGAGCTTCCATATCTTCTAACATCTTCCTAGGGGCTTCTACCCTGATGGTTGGATCTGAGAAGTTCAGTGGTGCTAAACAGTCCTGGATCTGAGAAGTTCAGTGGTGCTAAACAGTCCTGTCCATAAAGAGCTTTGAAGGGTGACATTCCAATGCTTCTGTGTTCGGAAGAATTATAATCATACTCCACCAAAGGTAGATATTGTAACCACTTATTTGGCTCTTGCGAACAATAGGCTCTGAGAATTTCCTCAATGACTTGATTAACTCTTTCAGTTTGCCCATCTGTCTGCGGATGATACGCTGTACTGAAGGCTAATTGTGACCCAATAAATTGGAAAAGAGAAGTCCAAAATTTTGATGTAAACTTGGCATCTCTATCACTGACGATACACTTGGGTAGACCATGTAACCTAAAACTCTCCTTGATGAATACCCGGCTAATATCTGAAGTTGTAAAGGTTGTCTTTACGGGCATTAGATGAGCCACTTTGGTGAGCATATCAACAACCACGAAAACAGAATCATAACCTCCTGTAGAAGGTAATCCTGTAACAAAATCCATACTGATGCATTCCCATTTCATCTGGGGTATGTCAAGAGGTTGAAGTTGCCATGGTAACTTGATCCTTTCAGCTTTTATCCACTGACAAGAAAGACATTGCCTCACATAGCGAAGTATGTCTCTTTTCATTCCAGACAAAAAATAACTCCTTCTGACAGCATGAAGAGTCTTAGCATAGCCTGGATGTCCAGATATAGGGCTATCGTGTGCTTCATATAGAATAGCCTTCTTTAGAGTTGGGTCTCTGGGTACACAGACTCTATGTCTGTAGTAAAGACATCCTCCCATAAGACTGTAATCTTTAGCTTCAGGCATCTTATTCTGTTGAACTAATGATACTATACGTTGGTACTCTGGATCTACCAAGGATGCTTCTTTGATTCTATCTCAGATAGGGTTATTTGGAATAGAGATAGCTCCGAGAAAAGATTTTCGGCTAAGACCATCTGCAACTACATTCTCCTTCCTTGGTCTATGCTTTATGTCAAGTTCATATTCATGTAATAGCTCTATCCATCGCTGTTGTCGCATGTTGATAATAGGTTGAGTAAAAATCCATTTTAAGCTCCTATGGTCTGTAACCAGCTGAAACCTGCGTCCGAGAAGATAACGTCTCCATAACTTCAACGCATGTATAACTGCTAAAAGTTCCAAATCATGAGTACGATAATTCTTCACATGATCCCTCAGCTTTCGCGAAGTATACGCCACCGGTCTTCCTTCTTCAGTAAGAACTCCGCATATAGCAAATTTGCTAGCATCGGTCGCTACTTCAAATTCCTTACTAAAATCTGGGAGCTTTAAAATAGGAGTTGAGACAAGAACTCTTTTAGCTTAGCAAAGCTAGACTCGTGCTCGGTCTTCCATTCGATCCTCATTCCTTTCTTCAGGAGTTCCGTCAAAGGTGCAGCAATACATGCATAATCCTTGACAAAAATCCTGTACCATCCCGTTATCCCAAGAAATCCTCTACTTCACTGATGGTGGATGGTTGAGGCCAATCAACGATATCCTTGACTTTGTCTGGGTCCACTGAAATCCCTTCGGCCGATATGAAAAATCCAAGATAATTGACCTTTGGTGAGCAAAAGGTGCACTTGCTCTCTTTAGCGTAAAGTTGGTGTTCCCGAAGAAGATCAAGTACTTTGCGAACATGTTCTTCTTGATTTTCCTCGTTCTTAGAATAGATCAGAATTTCATCAAAGAAAACCAAGACAAAATCATCTAGGTAAGGTCTAAAAATATCTTGCATAAGTCGATTGAAGCTTGCAGGAGCATTTGTTAGACCAAAAGACATTACTGTGAATTCATAGTGCCCATACCTAGTGTTGAAAGCTGTCTTTGGAATATCTGATCCCTTGATCCTGATTTGGTAATATCCTAACCTTAGATCAATCTTTGTAAAAATTTTGGCGCTGTGGAGTCTGTCTAAGAGTTCGTCAATCCTTGGGATTGGATACTTGTTTTTGACAGTTACCTAGTTCAGTCCACGTAATCTATGCATAGCCTTAAGGTCCCATCCTTCTTCTTCTGAAAAAGAACTGGTGCACCCCAAGGAGAAGTACTGGGCTGAATGAATTCTTGTTCAATGAGTTGCCTAAGTTCTTCCTTGAGTTTGATGGCCTCTGGAAGTGACATTTTATAGGGTCTTTTTGAGATAGGTTCACATCCAGGGATAGTCTCAATCTCATGATCTACCTCTCTATGTGGAAGAAGATTGGTAAGGTCTTGAGGGAATACATCATCATACTCCCTCAACCAATTTGGTCGAAGTGAGGTAACTGATTGGTCCACCTTGTTGAGATTTACCGCATAAATTTTCTGCCCCTTTCTCAGTCCCTTCAAAAGTCTACTGGCCTTAACTAGCGTAGTGCTAGGTCTCCCATTTTCCCCCTGGATTAAGACTTCATTACCCAAGTTATCTGTAAAGGTAAAGTTCCCTTGTGCACAATGGAAGTGGGCCTTATTTTGCTTTAACCACTCCATCCCTAGTATCCCATCAAAGAATCCTAAGGGAGGTTCAATGTTGCTAAGTGTAAAAGTTACTTTTCCTGCAGAATGCTGAGATACTGCTTCCTTCCAGTTTGCTAACTCTACAACTAGTTTTCTTGTTGGATACTTATCTAGCTTTAGCTTCCTCATGCATCTGGGTGAAAGAAATGAAAGAGTGCTACCACAATATATAAGGAAGTTAACTTGTTCACCTCTGAGAGATCCTGGCGTATGAATGACTACGTATTGCTCGCAACCATTGGGGTTGTCAACTGTAGCATGCAAGGTTGCTCTCTCCACTGCTTCGTCACCCACAATTGGTTGTACCACTGCGGCATTCACTCTGGAGGAAGCTCCACGCCCTCACCCTCTGTTCATCCTTCCACGTCCTCCTCTTCCATTAGATTGGCCACGCCCATGGGCATTCAAGGGTATGGCATTAGCGCTGGTTGCCTGAGTGTTCCTGGGGAACTTGGATCTGTAATGTCCAAACTCGCCGCAACCATAGCATCAAACATCTGGGAACTCCATGGTTGTGGTGGTAGCCACAATAGGACGCTGGTCATATGCTTGGTTGGCTGGTCTGTTATTCCAAGCATTTTTCCTTGCCCTCTTTGCCCAATGATTCCTCCTATTCTGATTAACTTTTTGTACTTCAAGAGCTAGAGGTTTGGTCCTCAACAAGGCATCCTGTAGTGTTGTCGGCCTAAGAGCTTCCAACCGCGTATTCAAAGGGTCGATTAGACCTTGGCAGAACCTCGCTACATGTTGTTCCAAGGTCATCTTAGGAGCATATCTCCGAAGAGTGACAAACTTTGCATAATACTCTTCGACAGATGAAGTCAGTCTGCCAAAGTGAAAAGAACTCATTCATCTTCAAGGTTTTATAGGCAGGTGGTAAATAAAGTCCCATTATTGCAGCTTTGATGTCTTCCCAGGATTGGGAAGATCCCTTAATATCCAATTCCCTGCAATGTTGCTTCCACCATATCTTGGCATCGCCAGACAAGAGGAACATCGCAAGCATGGTTTGATTCACGGGTTGGGTTCCCGCAGCTTCAAAGTAATCGTCCATTGCTTCCATCCACATTTCCGCATCTCTCTCCACATTTCCCCCCTCGCCCTTAAAGAGTGGAGGCTGGGCTTGTTTAAGGAGAAGCTTCTTCTCTTGTGCTGCCGAGTAGAGAGCAACAGGCGGTGCCTACGTGGGTTATATGAGATTCTTGATACCATTACTTGGATTTCAAAATAGACACGAGACTTTAAATAAAATTCAAGATCCCACTTTATCAAGAGACAGAGATTTAGAGACAAAAAGCACTTTATTGATGAAAATTTATTACAATCGAAACCCCTGAAGGTTTAGGATAAGTGATGATCAATTTATTACATGGCTGTTTTTTTTTTTATTGTGTATAAGATACGCCTAGCGGATTGTGTTCACATGATACTCTACTTTATTCGTGAAGTAGTTTCTATACTCATCCTTGAGTGGATAATAAACTATGGTGTCGAGCTGGGATTCTTCTTTTGGTACTCCAAAAGTTTTGACTCTGTTTACTGGGAATACATTGGTGACCTTCTCCAAAAGCCACTCGTTGAGGGTTTGATTGGTGTCGTCTGAGACAGTCAGGTCCAATCGTGTAGCCAACAAGTAGAATATCTCCACCACCATCAACTCTTCTCCCCAATGTATCTTCTTCAAATTGGTATAGCCAGGCATCCTAGCTTCCGAGCGTTGATGTAGTAAATCCCTCCTGCAAGTGTCCAATCAAGCCTCCATCCTCTATCGATGCGAGTGGAGTGTGGCGTATGAGCCTTCATCAATATCTCCATGACATCTCGCCTGAATTGGTAAAATGGGGATCATCGAACTTGCTCGTAAATAAGCTCAAACACTTGGAACTTTCGATATTCTAGGACGGGATCTTCCTGCAACACCAATGCAAGGAATTCAGATCAGCTACCAATATACTTTTAGTTCCTTTTAAATATTCAAACAATACGACTTTATTTCTCAGTCTAACCTATGCTTTGACACTAGGTGTGAGGCCCCATCCCGCCGTATCAAATGGCGGATCTGATGGGGTGAACCTGGTGGCCACTAGATCTATAACGGAAGCAAACAAAGTGGTTCAGGGTTCAACTAGCGGACGATCTCTCAGCACAAAGTGAGTCGAGTTCGAGCCTACTAGCAATGAGATCTAGCTCCACCTCGCAGGGAAAGCGTACTTAAACTATCTAGCGATCCTAAGACCCACCTTCCAGAGGAGAGAAATCCCGAGTGCCTTTTTCCCCATGTTTCAGAGGCACGTACACTTGAGACTTCGTCGCTCTAGGGGCAATGAGTATTACTAGTATCGATTTAAACACTATGGGGACAGAGAGTTCCCGACCAATCGAGACTGACCTTCTCAAAGGCATTGGCAACTTGAGCCAAGCCTCCACTTTCCACCCCACACTCACACTTCCTTGTGTGTCCTAATTACTACCACAATGGTTGTTCAACATTAAAATTCCTTGATTAGATTCCGAATCACAATGTTCGTTAAGACAGTCCTTCAACCAGTATTGCAAGCGGCACCAAGACAGTATTCTAGTAAAACTTCTACTCAAACTTATTCATTAAAATTCCAATGTTCTCGAGGTACAACATCCCCCCTCTAGCGAGAGTTTACTCCTCCCGTTGTCGCCTAGCTACCCATACAACTAGGTATGTCCACCGCATAGAAAGCACGACATGGACATTCCCACCACATAGAAAGCAAGACGTGGGTTCCCATTGCATAGAAAGCAAGTCGTGGCTATCCACCGCATAGAAAGCAAGTCGTGGATTCAAGAGCCCTTAACCAGGAACTCTGCCCCCTGTGATCAGGAGGGGGTTCAGGACTAATTCAACATTGGAAATAGAATGAACATGCCGAGCTAAATTTTCCCTAGCATACATTCTTTCCTATTGCAAATAGTATATCCGTCAATCATTTCTTTCCTACTTTAGGCTTTAATATACAAATGAATTCAAATGCCGAGGTTTCCATTGAATTTCTCCAACATGTTTGGGGGTATGTTCTTTCCTAGCTAAACGTGTGCAATGTTAAGTTAAACAACTTGAATAAAATTGTGACTACCTCTTCCATTTCTTTTTCAATGGCCCGTGAGATGGCCGGTACTTGGTCGTCCATGGGAGCTTTCCCTTTCCCATTCACATTGCTTGTTCCTGCCTCGCGGTCGTGAGTACCACCGAAGTGAGTTATCTTTACCGGGGCCATTTTACACTCACTACTTAATTGACAAAGTCCAAGAAAAAGAACTAATGTCCGAGATTACCATAACAATCAAGATGACAGATTAGAATCACTTAACAATTCATTCTATACGAGGGGTTAGATTTCCTTCAAGGCATAGTAATTTATGGATAATACTTTACTTGTCCTATGGGAATTGGATCTAAAATTAAGCACTTGGCCTAAGTAATTATAATTTTCAGATTTTACTTGATCAATTTACTAGAGGGGTAAATTAGACGTGCTCAATCACCTTCCTAGTGTAAGTAGATGCAGATTTACCGTATGCATAGGTGAGAGAAAATTTCCTTCCTAGTGGATTAATGACGGATTAATTTCCCTTAATTACTTCCAAATCTATGAACAGATTGAATCTAATTTAGCTACTCAAACATTGTGTGGTAATAGGATGAAAATGACCAATCCCACATCATTACTGGCTTGACAATTATTTACTATGATGATTAGCAGAAGATTTCTTCTTACTAATCATGCATTAATCTATGATTAGGACAGGTTAACTGCTTGCATGATTAACAATTGGATGATGATTATGTAATAGACTAATGATATGGAGAATTAGAGAGTAGCAAATGAGTAATTTAGCTATGATTGAGCATAATAGTAGAGGAATTAAGAGAATGATGGAGAGGTTTGCAGTAAAGCATGAAATAAATCGATATTACCGTGATTAAGGGCTGAAATCTACTCGAAATTATGATCCAATGGAGTTCTCAAGACGAGAATCATGCAACACTTCCCTCCTTTGCTTCTTCTCCAAAAACTATGTGTGCCGGTAGCACCTCCCCAAGGTGTGTGTGTGTACTGAGTGTGTGTGTGAGCATGTGTGTGTGTGTGTGTGTGTGTGTGTGTGAGCACACCTTTAAATAGTCTCCTCCAAGATGAAAATCGAACCTAGGTGCTATAAGCATCTGATTGAGCACTCACTTCATGCATTGGCAAGTCTAGTTACGTTTCCACCAAGTGTCTAGTTAGCTAGTCTAACTAGCTCTCACACCCACTCTCAAGCTTGGAAACTCTCCCACAACTCCCACAAGACAAGAGGGCGCCCCCTAGCTGCTAAATCTGGCTCAGAGTGGCCTGGAACCTGCTCCCACAGAGCCTCAAGTCCCGGTGCCTCCCAGCACAACTTTAGGAAAAATTGGTTTTAGGCTAAAACGGGCCATACGAGTTGGAATTTAATGCCGTAAATTGCTATACTAAGCTCTAAATAAGGCATAATGGTCCGAGCACCTGCCATATTTAGGAGCCCTCGCGGTCCGAAAATGCATTTTTTCAAATTCGGGATACGGGTGTAGTTTTTCGAGACGGTCAAAACTGGATGGGTTGGGTGACCAAAAACTTACTATTTTTGGAATTTTTTTACAAAAATTATTTTAATTCACATTTCAAAGCTTTAAAACATTCTAAACATCATGGCACTGACTGAATTCGAAAAACTGCTAAAAATAGTAACTTTTTCCATTATATTCATTTCATGGTACAATGGTGTTCTTTTTGGTCGGGGTCAGAGACCTTGCAGGCGTCCACTCAAAAATATGTAAGATGGCACGTGCAAACAAAATAAGGGATTTGTAATCAAGTACATTTACAAAAAAATGTACTTACATAATGGGTTTTTTAATTGACAAAGCAAAAGTTTTCATACATAAGGGCTATTTAAAAAAGAAAAAAAACATACATAAGGAGTACATATAATACTTGAAAATATGCAGGTAAGAGATTATTTAAATACCTCTTGTTTGCATGTGCTATGTATTCAATTTTTACATAGTGACCTCCCTGGGGATATTTATACATTTGAAAGTAGAATTTACATATGCTGCATTAGCTCAAAAAACTAAATCTTACTTTAGCTACACCTTCTAGGGCATACTTTGAAAGCAATGCATTCTAAAATGAAATATGTTAATAGAAAATTCTCCCTAGGGTATTAGAGGCATAAAAAAGGCACACCTATATACAAGCGCACTACCTAGTGCCACACATAATGTAAAGCTCTACCTAGTGTGACATCCATTATTGATGCAATATAGACATAATAATCCTTGTCACATTGCTTACTAAAGGACAATTTTCCCTACTTGAAATGCACATCTTGGGCAAGTGCAAGAATATCCTTGTTATAGAAACCTAGAGAGAAATTTTAACAAAACTATCTTAGAAACTTATAAAAATTTGTAAATCATAAATTTTGGAGGTTTTTAGACTGTTTTGATTAAGTGAAGGCATGCTGCTCAAGACCAACTCAAAATTATTTCTTCAGTAGTAGGCACCATTTGGCCATAAAGTCTCCGTATAAAACAAGCACTATAAGAGAAAAGAACAAATTTTACATTGTAGGAACAATCCCAAGAAACCCAAGAAATATAAAGCACAAGTGTTGAACTTTAAAAAATGGTATTCGAAACTTCGTTCCTAGTCTATGAAGCCTTGGCTTTAAAATTTTCATACAACAACAGCTCACATGCTTGAATGTAGATAGTTTAGAAGCTTATAGAAGAATAACATTTTTAATGTTTGAGTGGTGTCAAAAGACCACAAGAGATGTAACTGGTAAGTGTTGAGCTAAAAGATTGGTGTTTAAGATCTAGGTCAAAACAATTTGGCTTCTAAATATTCATATAGGAAGAGCTCAAAAACTAGAAGGGACACTCTAAGAGTTCATAGAAAAAGAGTTCACAAACTGGATCCTTATAATAACATTAGGAATCAAGGTATAGTACTAAAGGTTTTGTTTGCAACAAAAGGTTTCTAGCTAGGCATCTTTTCATTTGTAATGATTAATGATGTCATTGGCTACTCGTTTAGGGGTACTTTCAAACTTACCATTGTGGTGCTAGATTCTTTGTTATTCTGGTATCAAATTCTTTTATGTATGTGCTATGTAGTACCAATGCCATACTCAATTGGTTTTTCCACAACTATCCAATTTCAAATATTTCCACTCACAAGTATCAACCCCTTTCCCACTCACAAGTATCAACCCCTTTCCTCAAGGTTTCCAAGGTCAAAAATATATGACGATTGTGCTAAATTTGGTAAAATCATTATCTAACATAGCTTATGGAGGTGATTAACATTTTGATGAATAGGTGTATGCCATGTGTACAAGAATGGTGGGTGTGTAAGAGTGGTCAAAGGATGCACTTTCCCCCCCAAAAAGGAGGTGGAAAATTTTATGATTTTTGGACTTCCATAACTCCCGCATATGATCTCCGATTTAAGGGGAGATAATATAACTACAATCTACAGTTGAGCTCTTTCCATATATATGCTACATGATATGATTTAACCGCTATATTTTAGATTCCATTTTGGGGGGGCACTTTGAATTTAAATAAACTAGCCATTTTGCCTGTTTGAATTCAAAAGTTGTCCTTTGATTACTTTGTTAATACTAAAGGTTTGACTTCCTTAATCTGCTAAATAAAGAGGCCCTCCTAGACCCCATTCTCTTCCTAATGAAATTGAAGATTGTGTAGAGTCGTGTGGATGATCTTTCAGCTCTCAACGACATAATGAGTGAAAAATTCTTCTTTCCAAATTACAAGACCAAAACGGTTAAGAACTTCCAAAAATATCACTCAAATTTAAAAATTCTCAAAATACTCTTTATCAATTTTAATGCATTGCTACAAATTTTGTGTCTTTTTTATAGTAGAGATCCATCTTCAAGTGTCATATTTTTATAAATTCTCATCAGAGCTCACAAATAGAGGCATTTCAGTCTACTCATAATAATTCCTTGTAGCTTGAGAGCCCGCAACTTCATCCAAAACCATAGTTTTGTCATCTTCAGGTGAGGAATAACTCATCTTCCTATCAAGAGACAAAAAAATTTTAAGGCATTTTGGGAATTTTTGGAAAAATACAAGGGATATTGTGAGAGTGTTTGGAATTTGAGGGGTATTTTGGGAATTTTCCCTTTGCAATAAGTCCCCAAACGTTAGAAAAAGATGTTTCCGTTGGTCTTCTTGCAATCAATCTCACAATTTTGAAAAAAGAGTTTTTCACTTTGTGCTCGCAATCGATCCATACGTGCGTAGACAGACTATGAGCTCTTTCGTTACACAATCTTCAGTTTTTAAGGGTATTTTGGTAACTTTTTTGATAGAAAATTGACACAATCAAAGGAAACGTGAGATCCCCGTACACAATATTCAATATTTAAGGGTATTTTGGTAACCATTTTGATAGCAAATTGATAGCAGTCGGAGTCAATAGTCGTATCAATGAGAAGAAACATGAGATCCTTAGGAAGAGCTTGCAGACCATCTGTACGCACGTGTACAAACTTTGAACATGCTTGTAGCTAGAGTGGACATTATAGATAGCAATGGGTAGGGTGCTGATGTTGGCAACTAGAGGCCTGAGATGTCGCAAAGTGTCCACCATCAGATATCTACTCTCATTACACTTACAAATGGCGGAGACCCAGGCTCCTGCTACACCTGATGGCAAGGTGGTGATAAACGAGGGAAGCTATTTTTGACAACACAAACCCCACCCCCATCCTCTGCAGATGTGATTCCCTATACATGCCCATTACCCTTGCTGCTTATAACAACTGTAGAACATGATCGTACAATGATATGATTACGAGCATTGTGAAAGGATGCTCCAACATCAATTCTTGTCCAACATCAATGCTTGGAATACTAAAAAGGGTATGTTGTTGTCATGGATAAGGAATATGTACATTTACTAATAAAGTGCTCATTATGATCTATGGTCATTTGTGTCAACCGACCAATGTGTATCCATTTAAAGTATTGAAGAGTTTATAAATAAAGTACGTGCCAGAGGGAAATGCTCACTCTTGCACGTGGGTAGATTGCAACCAGTGCTTGTGTGTTTCTTCCCTCCTTTCCTCTCTTTTCTCTTGTCGTGTCGGTGTGGCACTCCGCTCTAGAAGGTGCATCTGCACATGCTGATCTTCTACTCTCTCTCTCTCTCTCTCTCTCTCTCTCTCTCTCTCTCTCTCTCTCTCTCTCTCTGTCTCTCTTGTGCCAGACTTGCTATGGATTCCTTGCATACACAAGTGTACAGGTATGTGGATATGTTGAATTTATCATCAATTATATGATATTTGTATTTTTTGCAGGGCCTTCTCGCTTCCATTTGTAGCAGTGGTATCAGAGCCGAGGATACACTCTTGGTAACAAAAAACACCTTGTGTAAGATTTTCTTTTCAGCAACATAGCCCGTCACAATTTTGTAACACAGATAAGTACAATTATATACTTCTATTTTGTTTTATGTAAATTTTTTGTTTACAATCTCACTTCCTAATGTTATATATCTTTGGGAAATTTTGGGATACAATTAATAGTAATCCTTGTTGAGATTGTGATTACAGCAGGCCCACCTAAATAGGACCACAAGAAAAATGATAATTTACATAATTAGGAAAGCCTAAATATTATTAACACAATAATTATTTTTTATTATACTGATGTAAACACTTTAATATAGTACTGAGATTACATCCGGCTATTTAAATTAGTTGATTCAATCTGATATACATAGATACATGTGCATGTGTGTGGGAGGAAAATAGATATATTGCAGTAGACAAAGAAAGAAGCAAAATAAACGAGGTCGTTTGTCCAAGGGGGCGTCACAGATATTTTGACAAATTGTGAATGCAATAACTCTGACTCAAGAAGGTGTCAATGTAAGGTAGTTGGAAACGATCCCAAGAAAGTGGATTTCTTTTCCTATGTTGTTCACTCTTGCACGGGGGGAACTTGCACCTAGTGTCCGTCTTATTCTTCTCTCATCTCCTCTCTTCTCTCTCACCGTGCCAGCATAGCACTCTACTCTAGGAGCACGTGCGCCTGCACGTGCTCTCTTGCTCTCTCCCGCTGTTTGAATCTCCCTCTGTTCGTGTATGATTTCATTATATGCTCATAGGATTCATCAGGTATGCACATTTGTGCTATTTTACGGCTACGGATGGAAGTGTAGAGAGCCCTACAAAATATGGAAAATAACATTCTACAAATAATAAACACAAACAATCCGCATACTTGACACATCCACAAGAACATAATCAAATCCGTATGCGAACAGAGAGTGAGATATAGCAAAAGAGCATGTGCACATGCACCTCCTAGAGCGGAGTGCCACACCAACACGGCAAGAGAGAAGAGAGGACAGGAGAGAAGAAAGACACGAGCACTGGGTGCAATCTCCCCCCGTGCAAGAGTGATCATTTCTCTCTTACACGTATTAATTTATATATTCTTCAATGCTAAAAAATGAATATACATTGGCCGGCTAGCAATAAATGGCCATAGCTTGTAATGAGCACTTGAGGAATAAATGTACATAGCCCTTATCCATAACATACTCCGGGGTTGGAAAAGCAACTGAAATCTCTCTCACTCATTCTCTCTCTCTCTCTCTCTCTCTCTCTCTCTCTCTCTCTCTCTCTCTCTCTCTCTCTCTCTCTCTCTCTCTCTCTCTCTCTCTCGTGCGCACTTAAATTTGCAATGAAATGAATCCATCCAAGCACAATAAACTTCAAATAGATTTCATTTTTGGCATACTTGTGCTTGGGTAAAGAGGTAGACACTGGCTAGGAGAGTCTCCTAAGCTAAGACCCCTCTAATAGCACCATGGGGGAAAGGGGAATTGAGAAGTACAACGGGGAGGGTCTCACACATGGCAAACAAAGTTAAGGAATTACCTAACTAAAAAATGTTTATGGTCTGTTATCAGCACAACCCTAGAACAACAAGGCGAACCCAATGGAGTACATACTAGGGCATCTACACTCATAGAGCAAGTACACGGAATTTGGCCAAAGACGAACAAGCATTAGGAATCATCATCACCTCCTTGCATGACAACTATGTGCATTTCATAGGACGAATGTAAGCATGCACATGATGTTTGGCATGTCCTAGAAAGTAATTTTGAAGCAAGGGCAAAAAGAAGTAAAGTTAGCCTCAAAAGAAAACTTTACAAGATCATTATAATTGAGGGGCACGACATTGCTAGCCTAGTAAATAGGCTTAAGAGAATTGTCAGGTAGCTCACTTACATCCATGTCAAAGTACCACAAGACGACAAAGTGACCGTGCTATTAAGTGCACCTCCACCTTCTTATGACCACTTAGTCACAATTCTTGAAGAAGAAGAACCAGATCCACCTTTCCAAGATGTCATCAATCAAATCCAAGCAGAAGAAAGAGAGCAAAAAGGTTCATTAACATCATCAAGAGGGGCATTTTTCATGGCATTCTCAAGGGGAATATATTCTCCATCGACATCATTAACTGGAAGAAAGTGTTATGAATGTGGAATAATGGGACACGTAGCAAAAGAGTGCCACACAAAAAAACCTTGCAACAAATGCGGTAAGAAGGGACATCCTCCTTCTCAATGCTACTTAAGTGGAGGCAATAGCAGTGAAGAAAGAAGCAATAGTAGAAGCAACAAAAAAAGCTACGAAGGAAAGAGACCTATCAAAGGATCATCTCACATGGTAGAAGACAAAGGCGAGAACAAACTTGTCTTTTATGACGGCATACTTTGAAGATGCAGCCTCTCTACTTGTAGGGGAGGAATTTTATTTTACTGTGTGGATATTATCATCCTGTGTGGATTTTGCTAGCATGTGTGTATATTAGCATCCTATGTGGATACCAACTTATCACCCTATGTGGATATTGTATTTTCAGTGTTTTTTGTCTTAGTCCAAACCTCAAGGGGAGGATTGTAAAGTGTGAGCTTCATCCAAAAGTCTGAGTGAAGGAGGGAAGAGGAGGAATTATCCCACATGTTGCGGAGCAAGGTTGTAGAGCTACTTAAATCTCACTTCATGAATAAATAAACACAAGTCTATTTTGCATTACATCTCGCTTGTTTATGGTGAGCTTGTGATGGCTTAGCAACAAGTCAAGATCGTTTTTATGATTCCAAGCTAATTGATCTTGGAACCTAATTTTCTTGAGTGATAATCTAGCCAATACACACTCAACTGTGTGCACAATGTTTCTCTTTCATCCACCACAGCTAGCATGATCCTATTCCCTTCATCTCTCTCTCTCTCTCTCTCTCTCTCTCTCTCTATATATATATATATATATATATATATATATATATATATATATATATATATATATATATATATATATATATATATATATATATATATATATATACACACACACACACACACACACACACACACACACACATCATGCAAGCTCTATTGGCTATCATTCTCCTCACATTGTTCATAGGTAGTACTCAATTAGCTTCCCCTCTCACTCATGACAATAGGTTTTTTAAGCACGCAATGGAAAAAACTCTAAATGTTTGAAAAAAGATCTAAAATAAAAGCTCACAAATTTAGTATCCCAACTCAAGTACATCCTAGGATAGTGTAGCTACGTAGACTGGAGCACACATTGACTTATGTTGATGTAGATATCAATGAGAGCAGACCACATGACATTTTGAGCTAGCCATGAGCCTTATGGTATCCTTGCAATAGGATTTATACAAACATAGATGCTATCATATATTTCTTGATGACAAGATTGCCCTTTTCTCCACTACATGACCATGATCCTATAGGTGATGACCACACAACATCCATAGAAACCTGCTAGACTGACTTCCCCTATGAGGTCACCTCCCAAATCTCCATCACATAGATAGATTTTGCTTCAAAGCACAATTGATCAGCTAATGTCTAGAGTGATTAAGGTGAAGGAGACAAATCCTAGACTGATGATAGGATGAGTACACCAGAGAGCACAACCATAGAGACACTATCGACTGGCTGCCAAGACTCACCATTTTGAAACTAGAAAAGTGAGAACCACAAACATAAAAATTGTCAATCCGTGGGGCATAACTGACCCGACTAGTGCATGGAGGCTACAAGAGATAGATAATCTTTTGGAAAACCCAAGTCTAAGTGGTTTCTTCCTAACTTGGTCCCTTATCTGGAAAAGTTTGTGTAGCTACGAGACTCCAAATGCAACAAAGCATATTGCCTAGCATGAACAAATCATATTGCCTAGCATGAGGAGAGCATCCTCGACACTCTCATGTGGTCAAATGCCATTTTTGACACTGAGAAAACAATCTCACATAAGATAAACAACCTATTTTACGTCAATCAATTTTGACATCCAAAGCACTCTATAGCTTCTTCTAGACGTTCTCTATCTATTCCCAAGGTTGAAAATTAGTTTTTGTGTGTGTATTGTGCGCAGGGAGCAAAAATAGCTCGTAGATGGGCACGACTAAAAACACACTTTTATCGTGAGAAACTTACATTAAATGAAAGATCTTTCACATGTAAACGCGTTGGTATGCTCGGAATAGCAATGCAACACAATACAAGAGAGACACCAAGAGTTGAAGAAATAGTGGACTCACAGTAAGCTTCTGCAGCGTAAGCTCGCCTCATTATCCACAAACTTAGGTCAATAGTTATAAAAAATTTCTTTTATACCTTAGCCAAGGTTCAAATAATAAATTTCTAACTATTTGGGATCAATAACAAGGCCTAAGAAATGCATAAAGTTACAAATTTGTAATCTCTTTGCCCCTTTAATACAATCAATAGAGTGGTGTTTTTTGATGATCTTTTTATGGATTTGTAATTGAGAAGCTAGCATTCTCCCCCTCCTTGTTTGTGTTGTCTACAACACAAATACTTAGGGTGGTAAGTAGTGGTCTGGCTTTCTCACTTCAGTCCTTTTTGCATGCTGCTCAGGGCCTTCTTGGTAATTGAGTTGGAGTTCTTTATCCTCTGTCAGCTTTTGACTCTTGGTAGAGCGGGCACTACAGGATCTGTTTGATATTTGATCGCACATTTGTATACAAGATAAGATACCTGGGGTCTTGGTTTAGCCAAATCTCGCGCCATTTTGGATGTGGCATTGTTGGGTTGTCCTGGAAGTCCTTGAGCAATATGTCCTTTATTTAGAGCTCTTCAAACCTTATGAGTGGGAAAGGGAGAGCCTGCTGATGCCATGCTTCATTGGTGTTGGCCATTGTGAGAAGGTTGACAGTGATTGAGTAAATGATCCGCTCTTCCCATTGTATTTTTCCTTTCCAGATGGTCTCTGTTTCTTCTTCCATTTGTTTCTTTAATGCTGCTTCCTCCTTGGCACTTAAGCTTTTTGTGGTTGAGCAGAGGGTTCAACTTCTTTGTGAGGAATCTCTATTTCTGAAAGATTGCCCTCTTGAGTGGTATTTGCTTTGAAGTCCATGAACTATAGGGAATCTTTATCTCCCATTGCAAACTCAGCTTGTTAGCAAAATCCCCCAAAAATAATAAAATAAAATAATATAAAAATAATATAAAAATAATTCTAAAAATTTATTTAAAAAAATCATAATTCGCATGCGAGATCTTGACATAGCTTGATTTTAGATGTTGGTCACATGATTTCACATGATTAGAGCCCGTTTTGATCCGTTGAAAGATTTTTTATTGCAACTTGGACCATGAGACAATTTTTATAGCTTTTTCTCATGCAGTAACCCTAACTTAGCACTTGGTTATTCCTCAATTGCCAGATTATGAACCCCAGCTAGCGCACTTGCATATAGACCTCCTTGACACCAGATTTGACCTAGATTGACAAAATTTGGATTATCATGGATCCTGAGACCCTATATGATAGACTGTTATGGATTCATGGCCAGCTAGACACATTGCCTATATACATATATGTAAACACTCATCAGAGGTACATCTAGAGACTATGAGGCACATAGTTTCCATATGCTTAGAGCCCAAGCACACTCGACCTTGCTAGATCACCTTCTTGATGGTTTTGGTACATTGTATAGATGCATGACGGAGGACATTCTAGAGCTTATCACGTTAGCCCTTCATGGGGAGCGTCCGGACACCTTTGAGCTACCACAGACTGTATCTCTGGACCATTGTATGTGGATGAGGATCGAAGGATGTACATGAGAAATAAAGCTAAATTTGTGATTGGACCATTGTATGTGGATGAGGATCGAAGGATGTACATGAGAAATAAAGCTAAATTTGAGATTGGACCATTGTATGTGGATGAGGATCTAAGGATGTACATGAGAAATAAAGCTAAATTTGGAAAGTACCCTCCCTATGACACAACGCGTGCTACTTCACCAGGTTCCTTACAAGGTACCTATAGGAGCATTTACAATGAGGCTACCTATACATTGTTGTGTGGACTACACTATTCCCCTTTGTAAAGTAGGGCTATTGAGCCTATAGTAGACCCAATGATCATCCCAACTACATAGTTAGCACAAATTAGATCACCTCCAATATTCACATCATCTAGACCATCTATGAGATAGAATTTTGTTGACATTATGATAGAAGTGTGAGTAGATATGGAGCACAAGATCCAAAGACTTATTAGTGCGCCACCAGAGTTACCATGCATAGATACGCCCACATCACATGCTACTACGACTTGTAACATGCTAGAGAGGCTGTAGAGATTGCATCATAGACATCGATCACAATAGACATAGAGCTTGCTAGATCACATGTATCAAATATGATGACGAGACATAGATCACCACACAGAGACACCATGCAGGTACCACATGAGGATGGAGTTTCCACAATGAGTAGTGAGAACCATATGGAGCTTGTGCTACATTTCTTAGGCTATAGAGGAGCCATGCCTTGGTTTTTTGAGCTTGATGGAAATTCCTACGCCAGAGGCACCTTCTTGGATGACATTGTCCCTTTGATACGGTAGGTAGTTAGATTTCAGAGACTCCACCTTGGTTCAACTAAGTTCTTCACTAATGAGCTCAAGGCCAATACATGTCCCTCCCAATTAGCCCATATGATGTTGTAGATAGAGCACATCCTGAATGATTTTTTGGACACCCAAGTACATTCTAGGATAGTGAGCTACATGAGTGAAAGCATGTATTGGTGGTACCACTATTTCACTTTTTGGTGGTTGGCTTAGAAAAAAGTAGGACACGGTAAAATATTTTTCAAATATTATCAAAATTTTGCAGACATTTCACTTTTGGATTCTCCCTGTCAAAAGCTTTCCAATGATACACAACATGGTTGGTATGAACATACGAGACACATGAAATTATGATCTTTAAGTTGCTATCAAAGTAGTGTTCAAAACACCACTTTTTGGACCACCAATACATGCTTTGTCCCACATAGACTGGAGCAAACTTTGACTTATGTTGATGATTTTGGATGTAGATATCAACAAGAGCAGACCACAAGACATTTTGAGCCAGCAGACATGAGCCTTATGGTATATCTTTTTGGAGATCCTTGGAATATGATTTATATGGACATAGATGGTACTAGATATTTCTTGATGATGGGATTTCCCTATTCTCCATAGCATGACCACGAGCCGGTAGTGATGACCACACAGAGTCCACAAAGACAGACTTCCCCTATGAGATCACCTCCCAAATCTTCATCACATAGAAATATTTTGCTTCAAAGCACAATTGATCAGTTAAGGTCTAGAGTGGTTGAGATGAAGGAGACAAATGCCTAGATTGATAACAAGACGAGTACACCAGAGAGAACTAGCATAGAGACACTATCAGCCTGTTGCCAAGCCTCACCATTTTGAAGCTAGCAAAGCAAGAACACAAACTGTGGGGTGTAGCTCAACCGACTAGTGGAGATGTCTAGTATCTCAGAAAACCCAAGTCTAAGTGGTTTCTTCCTAACTCGGTCTCAAATGTGTGTCAAACATCAAAATCTACTTCCCTTACTACAACCTTATCTGGACAAGTTTGTGTAGCTACAAGAGTCCAAATGCAGCAAAACGTATTGCCTAGCATGAGCAGAGTATCCTCTACACTCTCATGTGCTCAAATGTGATTTTTGACACTAAAAAGAAAACGTGCATCAGATAAACAACATATATTAGGTCAATCAATTTTGACATCCACTCCACCTCATATAAGAAGAAGGCCTCAAACAACATGAAAAAAGGACTGAAGCGAGAAAGCCCGACCACTACTTAGCATCCTAATAGCTGTGTCATAGAGGCATAGGCAACAAGGGGGGGAACACTAACTCCTCAGCTAACAAAGCCATAAAAAGAGCATCAAAGGACACCACTCTCAGTTTTATTCCAATTGATTGTATTGAACCCCTGTGTATTGATGAAAAATCCCACAAAGTCCAAAGCCGCTATAATATTATTGACTAACAACAATGAGACTAAAGGGGCTGAGAGCTTTTGAGTCTTTAACTTTATATAGTTGTGGATAATGAAGTGAGCGTATGCTGCAAAAGCTTACTGTGAGTCCATTATTTCTTCAACTCTTGGTGTCTCTCTCATACTGTGGTGCATTGCTAGTCCAAGCATACCAATGTGTTTGTTGGTGAAGGCTCTTTCATTTAATGTAATCTTCCCATGATAAAAGTTTGTTTTAGGGCATGCCTATCTACGAGCTATTTTCACTCCTTATGCACAATACACGCACCAACATTAGTTTTTGACCTTGAGAATAGATAGAGCATGTCTAGAGGAAGCTATGGAGTGCTTAAAGCTGAAAATCTGTGTGGTTTAGGAGACACGGCCATTGAATGAGGGTATTCTCATAGGATTTTGTTTAGGCTGTCTCATAGGCTTTTTGTAGGTTGAAATAGAGGGTAAGGAGAGAGGATAGGTACATTCTCTCTCTACCCAAAAGAGTGGTGGTCCTTATGACAATAACTACCCTCCCCCCCTTTCTTTTGTCACATCACCAAGGGCATCCATAGCCTTAGCCCAAAAAAAAACTTTCTTCAAAAAAAATTCAAAAAGACCTTACTTTGACTCAAAACTTCTCCCCAACGTATATGTATACTCAAAAATCAAAATTCTCTCTCAAAATCTCACAGCTAGACTTGCAAAATATGAAACTTCCCACCCTTCCCAACAAAATCACTCCTCTCTCTCTCATTTCTCTCTATCTCTTCTCTCTCCTACATTTCATCACACACTCTACCTCCTTCCCTCTCTCACTTCTCTCCCTCTCTCTTCTCTCTCCTACTTTTCAGCACACACACTTTCTCCTTCTCTCTCTCTCTTTGTTGAAGGTGTACTCCATAGCTTTGCTATAAATATCCCCCCCATGGCTCTCCAGTCCATAGCTTTCCCTCTCTTTGTTGTAGGTCCACTCCATAGCTTTTCTCCAGCTCTCCCCCCCATGGCTCTCCACTCCATAGCCCTCGTCTCCACTTCGTAGCTCTCCTGCAACATGCCACTCCATAGCCCTCCTCTCCACTGTGTAGCCCCCTTGTAGCACTCCACTCCATAGCTCTCCTCTCCACTGCGTAGCTCTCTTGAATCTCTCCATCCCATAGCTCTTCACTCCATAGCTCACCTCTCCACTCTGTGCCTCTACTGCAACTCTCCACTCTTGCTTGAGGCCAGCTTTATTCCCCTTTCCATGGAGCTAGGGGACATTACAAACCTCCCATCTAGAACAAGATTGTCAAGTTCGAAAACGGTTTCTCTATGTTCGGTTGCCAAAGGACTTCACACCCTCAAAGTGTCATTACTTGCAAACTGCACAACAATGCTGTGTTGCAGGTCACACCAATGTGGACCTTTGGATGCATGGTTGCCTCTACCCTAATGATTCAATCATCAATGTGTACCCAACATTCAATAAACTTGCTTCATTCTTACAATATGTAGGTAGAGGGGAGCAAGGTCTTCTTGGATACTACGAGCGATTGTCGACTATTGGAGTTGATAGTGCACAATGGTCTTTGCATCAATGTCAACTTCTTTCCCATACCACTAGTGGATTGCACAAAAGGATCTTTCATGCGGAGGAGGAAGTGGAAACTCTTAAGCTATAGGTGGAAGAGAAGGATGCTAAGATTGCAAATCTTGAAGATAAGATCCTGCATCTTAAAACGACGTCCTTAGGTGCAAGGGAAAGTAAGAGGAGCTTCAATGACATAGAGACTTCAGCCCCCAAAGGTAGTGCTAAAAAAAGAATGGTTACAACTAGAAGGTACATTTTGCTACGCTTCAATTTGTGTTTCTGTGGTAATTTTTTTGTCCATTCTTGTAGGAATTTTATCCAAGAGCAGTGGTGGTCACAGCTAGGAGGATCGCATCCATTTGTTAAGTTTGTGCCTCAAAAAACGGATGTCGTAGCCCTTTTATGAGCACCAAATGCAGAACATTTAAAATGCTATCACAAAGGAGGTGATATGAAAGTTTTCAAATCTTGTGAGCCATGTTGATGTACCATGAAGACTTGTGATGAATTTGGAATTACTACTAAGGGATACATTGCCTTATATGGTCTCCTTATGGATGCTTTAAGGGAAAGAGGAATTAATGAGAATGTTTTTCCTAAACCAATTAATGTCGATCTTTCTAAGAAGGCCTCGAACAAAGACATGCACTTTCAAATAGGAGCCTATTTGCACATAGAGGAGATAATGCCTTCATCCATCTTTATCAAGCGGTCCAAAGGAGTTAAGAAACATACCAATGCAAGCATATGTGCAAATAGGGTGGAGAAGGGATTTCCTTACTCAATGTCAAATAATATTTTTGTTGATTTGAGAAGGCTTCAAATGGAAATGATACATTTGTATGGTGTCAATTATGGTTTTCCTTATGTTATTTTGGACATTTTTCAGTGATAGGCTCAAAGTTGGTGTTTGTGCTCAAGGTAGAGGAGTGTCAGATTGTGAAGAAACAAAAATAGAAAGGATAAGTATTACTCTCATGAATGAGGCATAAATTTAATGCAAAATGTATAGGTATGAACGAGTATTGTGCACCATCTTTCAATGTGCAATTGGAGAAAGAAATTTGGTGGCTTGGTGCTATTGAGGTTCCCAAGGAGACCCATGGAGTGCTTGCTTGGAATTTTGAATGCACTCCATGGATAACAGATGTTATTAAGGCATAGCTAGCTAGGGAGAAACTCCAAGTACATGGCATAGGGGAGTTTGAAGTTGACTA
The DNA here is from genome assembly GCF_014529385.1 of Adiantum capillus-veneris. Classification (NCBI taxonomy): domain Eukaryota; kingdom Viridiplantae; phylum Streptophyta; class Polypodiopsida; order Polypodiales; family Pteridaceae; genus Adiantum; species Adiantum capillus-veneris. The sequence goes on along the minus strand of NC_140950.1, from coordinate 141,461,969 downwards.
GCACTTAGGTAGTGATTTTAAAACAATCAAGTTCATTCTAGGGTGCAAACAAGGGGCACGAGCTTTGTATCCTTGTCCTTTTGGCCTTAAGGGCTATAATGGGAATGCATGCAAGATTGCAATGGTCCTATGCTGGAGGAGCCCCATTATGCTGCAAAAGACAGTGAATGGAACCCTATAATTAACTTCCCTCTCCAAAATGTGCATTTTTGCACACTTCATGCTTTTAAGCACATATTTGATCGTTTATTAAAGCTTCATATTGATTATGCCTTTACAATGAAGCCTACGGAGAGGTTGTTTGATGATATCTCAAAAGTTGAAGGGTTCTTAAATTCAATAGGTTGTCATGGGACCAACACCTCCATTGTTTCATAGAAGAACAATGCAAGCGCTCAGGAAGTGGCACAACTAGTGTCCATGTGTGGACTAAAGGCAAGGCATTTTCTGAAGAGGGTTTGGTCCAAGGAAAGGGGTGCTACTACTGGAACATCAACATCTAAAGGTGAATGGGAGTTGTGGAAGGATCTCTGCAAGTATACAACGGACAATGATAGCAATGCGAGTGTTGTGCTTAGCCGACAACATGTTTGGGTGGTATTTGAAAAGATGATGAAGATACTACAACTTGCAAGCACAACTACTGAGCAACGACAAGAATCCCAAAATTTGGTGGTGGAGTTCACAAAGGCAGTCGTCATTGCATGGGGTGAATCGAACACTACACACTATATGGTGACTGATTGCTATTCCAACTTGGTATGTACTATGCTTTAGTTTTGATCATTGTTAACCCTCACGGCACACGGACACCTGATCACCTACGACGGAAATGTATTATGTATTTGGTAGAGTCAGGTACCGGGCTTGTCGGACCAATAGGGAAAGGTAGAGTGATCGCCGATGAGAGGCGCACTTTAACTTGGACATTCAAGGGATTAGTTGGTTAAGCATGGGCGCCCAAGTGTGAATGGGGTGAGCTCCTATAAAAGCCAACTAAACCTAATTTTTACTCATTCTCTCATTTGTGCAATTGAAGAGTGCTCTTGCTCCATCTCCATCTTCTTCTTCTTCACCTCCTTGTGTGTGTGTGTGAGAGAGAGAGAGAGAGGGAGAGTGTGTGTGCGATCGAGCATTACGAAGGCACGACGGCGGCGAAGCGGTTGAGCGCGGCACGACTGCAGCTTCTTCTTCATCGCGGCGAGGAATCCACCACGAAGGCGAGCGTAGAGCGGTGAGTGACACACCCTTTGTTTTCTTGAGCTTGCTAGTTTAGGCTTGTTGTGTGCTTGGAGCCGTTTGTGGCTCGCATACGGTGTATTGGCAAGTCCCTTGCTTCGACAGTGCGGCAAGGAGCGCACATTTTTGGCGCCGCTGCCGGGGATATGCCCTACACTAAGCTCGGTTAGCACTTTACGCTTCCTTGTGGTGCAATTTCTATCATAGGAAAGGCAGGGAAGGAGTGTGTGGAAGGTTTCTGTTTTTTGCGTTTTCTGCAATTGCTGTCAAGTTTCAATTTCTGTTATTGTCTGCGTTTTTAAATTTCTGCAATTTTTGCGTTTTCAAGTTCGGCGTTTTCAATTTCTGCAATTTTCTGCATTTCTGTCAATTTTCTGCAATTTCTGCGTTTTTTCTGTATTTTCTGCAGTTTCTGCGTTTTTTCTGCATTTTCTGTATTTTCTGCAATTTCTGTCAATTTTCTGCATTTTTTGCGTTTTTCTGTCAGTTTTTGCATTTTCAGCAATTTTTGCGTTTTTCTGTCAATTTTCTGCAATTTCTGCTTTTTTGCGTTTTTCTGCATTTTTTTAATTGCTGTGTTTTTCTGCATCAAAAAAAAAAAATAAAAAATGGAAAAAATAAAAAATAATAATAATAAAAAAAATTCGGAAATTACAAACGCGAGCGAGTGGGTGGCGAAATTTTTCGAAAATAAAAAACACGACCCTTAAAACGGACGGGTTGGTTTGTATAAAAGGTAGATCGGGATCGGGATCATTTTCCCAAGCCCAAGCCCAAGCCCAAGCCCAAGCCCAGGCCCAGGCCCAGGCCCAGGCCTCAGTCCTCAGTCCTATGATATATACTAGACTCACTCTTATATATATACCCTACTCCCTCAAGAGAGAATGAGAGCATGTGGGACAAGTCCTCCACTCTCCTCCTTTCTCTTCCCACTTGCACCCTTAGACTTTCTAGTTTGGGCCTAGTTCCCTACTCGAAATTGATAGTTTTAGGGATTCCGAGGGCATAGAGTGACCAAACGAAGGGCTGTAAAGCACGACACGACCCTCTGACCGATACGCTCGTTTTGAGCTATCACACGGCCCATTCCACGACACGCTCTAAAAAATCTAGCAAAAAAACAAACAAAAAACACGCTAAAAACTAGTCACAAGGCCTCCTAGAGCAGCTTTTTGACACCTTAGGGTATCAAAAGCACATGCACTTACGCTCTGGGCGAATGCTAGAACACGAGCATATTGAGGGTGCCTCTGTTCATACGGACACCCATTACCCATCCACGATAAGCTCTAGACCCTCAGCGGGGACACAAGGTAGCACCACCCAAGACCCTAAAATAGCCGCTAGTGATTCCTCCTCCGACTCAGAAATCATGGAAGCATACCCTATCCAAAACACTGAGAGAGAAGGCCATGCACCTCCCGAAGCTCCACAGCCTAGTACTAGTATGTTTAGCCGTTTGATGGAAACATTAGGTAGAGCTACTCGCTCGGAACCTAATGCAAATGAAGCACACGAAGAGGATGGGTTGGACTCTGACACACCTCTACGATACCCCATTGAGTTAAATAGTGCGTATGGAAAAGTGCTATATAACGCCTTATTGGACACGGGTGCTAAATACAATCTGCTATCCTATGGGGTGTGGTGTCAGTTAGGGAAGCCACCTCTATCTGAGAGTATTATCCAAGTCAAGGGTGTCAACAAGAAAAAAACTGCGGTTTTTGGAATCTGGCACACTTCTGTCAGTTATGACAATGGGGTGGTAGCTCAAGACTTTTTGGTCATGCCTACTGGAACTATGGAGGGTAATATAAACCTAGGCCGCACGTGGATGATAGCCACCAAATGCACTATTGATTGGGGGATTGGGGGTGTTACAACGCAAAAACCAACTCTTAGCCCTACCACTCAAGCCATAGTCCCTCAGATATTGCCCAAGGAAATAAAACCCAAGACATTGCATGTCCAGGAGGTTGAACCATACGTCCCCATAGCCCAACTCTCTAGAGCTTCAACTGATGTAGTTGAAAGAAAGCTTGAGACACACAAGAACCATCCTAATATAACAGAGAAAACATACAAGTGGGTCCCTAAAACCTCTGTAGTGAGCATGGTTGATGCAAAAAAACAGAAGCCTAGTAAGAACCGTACCACTCACTCCAAGAAATGTAAAGAAACGCTGCGTTGGATTCCTAAACGACTATTGGAAGCCCAAGGATACTATGAAGGAAATGATCAAATCTGGGTGCCAAAACGTAGATTGTGCTCTTACCTATCACCTGACCCAAGTGAGCCCAATCCCTTAGTTCCAAAACGAATCAATGATCGTGGAAAGAAAAACATCAGAGAATGTTATACACCCGTTCTAGAGCTAGTTTGGGTACCAAAGAAAGAACGATTTGTTCCACCTAGCTCAGGAAGAGGGGAGTCCCATGAAGATTCTAGCTCCTCATGTAATACATCCATGGAGGTAAAAGCTTCTACACCGCCTCCATCTATAGTAGTGGACCTCCATGAAGCTACAAAAGAATCCACACCTCCAAGTGTTCAAGAATCACCTGATGAACCACTTCAAGTTCGATCCTGGGAGAGTACCTTACCACCGTTACAACTTGACGAGGCACCTAGGGTAATAGAAAACTACTGGCAAAAATCCTCACCTATTACCAACTGGAACAATTGGTTTCAAAGGGTGACAAGCTCATTTCAAACGGTATGATCTACCCAAGGAAGGGGGGAGTGTTTGCTGACAGTCATCATTCATTTGTTTCCCTCTCAACCTTTTTCCCTGACCTCTCAATCTCCGATCTTAGGGAATGTATATATATAGCCTTATACTCACAAAAAAACAAAAATAGTAAAGAGCAAGAGCGCCTAGCAATGAGAGAGCACCCTATCAGATCTTACATATAAGTCCAAATTCACCGTGTCAAGTCAAGCAACACACAAAAACAACTCTTATGTTTTAAAGGCCTAACCAAATCTATCTGTCTTGTCAGAAATGGCTACTTCACCAGAGGCATGCACTTCTATTTTTGATGAAAGGTACCCCTTGTCTTTTCAACAAGTGTTCTACGTATGCTACCCTATACTTTCTTGTGAATGGGATTTGATAGAGAGCCTTGCATGTGAGAGAAATTTTGAGGAGTTAGAATGGCTGATACGTCTATGGCTAACTAGTGATCCCTACCCAGTGGCGAATGTGTCTCCAATGGCACATGCTTATTCTTTTGCACAAGATGAGTATCCACGCATCACGAGGTTCTTGATTAGCATGCTTGCACAAGAGGATGATGAAGAGGAACTAATAGAGACCGAGGAAGACTATGGCCTCACGGACAACGATTTTATTTATCTAGATGATGAGGATAGAGGCCTAGCCTTAGGGTGGCCACCCGGTTTATATAATATCCTCTTTCCTTGATTCTAAAAGGGGTGACAGATAGGTAGGTTAGGGGTCTAGATTGTGTTTTGAGTTTGTTTTTTAGGAGTTTTAATTTTTCCCACTGATGTGCCTCCTAGAGGTATTCCTTTTGTTTCCTAGTGTGTACAGGAGCGTGTTGCTATTGATAGGATTTGGACCTTCATGGAACCTTTCTCTCGTTCACACTTCATATCAAGCGCGACCATCAACACAAACAGGTGTTTCTTGTCCATTAGCATTGCCCTTATCTTTTTGCATCTATGTTTGTCTGCTTTGATTGTGATTGGTAGCATACTATTCAGCGCATTGGCTTAGTAACCAACATTTAATTCAATGCAATCTTTTGTCATAATCACTTGTTTAGGTGTAAAAATCAAGCAGTCCGACTAAGCTAGTTTGACCAAGCTAGGTATTAGAGATGTTCTCTTAATACCATGGGGAATGCCTTCCTAATAAGCAATGGTTACTTAGGTTCTTAATCCGATTTAGGCAGCATTGTATGAAATGTACTAGGGCTTTCTAGTGGGCTTAACCCTATTGACCTTTAGCTTAAGTATTATAAAGGGAGTTTACTAATGTGATGAGCCTGGGGAATGTAACAGTGTTATATGACCCCCCAAAGTTACAAAATTTAAATGATGAAAATGAACAAACAAAAAATCAAAGTGCCACAATGTAAAATTTTAAGCTGGAAGAGAAATCTCAGCTTGATTTGGTACTTCACTCACATGTATTGCCTATGGTACTAGAGCCCTAGAGGTTCCCAGTGTGGGTGCTTTTCCTTGAAAAGCAAAAAACCCAAGGCATACAAAATAAGCACCCACTTCAAAATTGAATCAGTGTGAAAAGACCTTGGGGGGTCAAAGAAAAAGTAATCAGTCAGGCGATGATTTCATGAGAAATTCCTTTTATGGTAGCTTAACTACAAGGTTTTCTAGATATAGCCTCTAGTCAGCCCTTGAACATGAATACTTGGCTCTCGCGATTAAACAACTTAATTGACCACAGAAAGTTAAGAAGCTTACCCATGGTATTAATATTCGATCTCTAGTGCTTTTCGACCGTCAAATTAGTAACCCCAGACTTGTTTAATTTTTTGCCTTTACATCTGTTTATGCATTTGATTACATTGCAATTTAATGTTCATTGCTGACAAATTGTTTGAAATTCTTTTTCCAATCAATGTGTCTACCTAAAACTGCATATGCTTCTTAAGAGAATGCAATTACTGTGCCAATGTTGTTTGATTTTGCAGTGACTGAAGAAGGCTAACGACATTCATCTCAAATGCTCTTCCACCTCGACGACACAGCTTCAACTCAATAGCTTCCGAGGACGGAATCTACATCAGGAAGGGGGGCATGTTAACCCTCACGGCACACGGACACCTGATCACCTACGACGGAAATGTATTATGTATTTGGTAGAGTCAGGTACCGGGCTTGTCGGACCAATAGGGAAAGGTAGAGTGATCGCCGATGAGAGGCGCACTTTAACTTGGACATTCAAGGGATTAGTTGGTTAAGCATGGGCGCCCAAGTGTGAATGGGGTGAGCTCCTATAAAAGCCAACTAAACCTAATTTTTACTCATTCTCTCATTTGTGCAATTGAAGAGTGCTCTTGCTCCATCTCCATCTTCTTCTTCTTCACCTCCTTGTGTGTGTGTGTGAGAGAGAGAGAGAGAGGGAGAGTGTGTGTGCGATCGAGCATTACGAAGGCACGACGGCGGCGAAGCGGTTGAGCGCGGCACGACTGCAGCTTCTTCTTCATCGCGGCGAGGAATCCACCACGAAGGCGAGCGTAGAGCGGTGAGTGACACACCCTTTGTTTTCTTGAGCTTGCTAGTTTAGGCTTGTTGTGTGCTTGGAGCCGTTTGTGGCTCGCATACGGTGTATTGGCAAGTCCCTTGCTTCGACAGTGCGGCAAGGAGCGCACAATCATTGATGTGTCGTGGCTTTTTGGAAAACACCTCCTCTATGCCCATGGTGCATACTTTACAAACATGTATGGTTCATTGGATCTTTGAAGTACGCAAGGTAGGAGTAGTCACACTATCGTGTGAGGGGTGTCTACTTCAAGAATACAAGACATGGAGGAGGTTTAGTGTACTCATGCTATCTTCAAGAAATGTTCAATTGGTTTTATCGCACCACCTTTGGGTGCAAAGTGTCAATTGAACGTGCAAGCTCATCACGCTTGGCAAAAGAAGCCCATCGATTGGCCCATGTTTGTTCCTCAAAACGCTGGAGATCCTCACAAGGTCTGGTGTGACATGCAGTGTGGCAAGCATCAAGGACTAGGGTTGGAAAAGTTTCGGTCAGGAGGTAGTAGATGGATTTAGAATCTCATGAAAATGGAAAATCTACTACATTTGGATGCTCTCTTTTTTTGGATCAAGCGTTCGCATTGTTTGATTGTTTACACAATTTTACAAGTGTACGTTTTTCTCTATGTGTTTGAATAGTTCTCCAATTTCATGTGGTTTTAAAATTCAAAAGATTATTTTCTCGTGCTTTTAGCGGCTCTTTTCCACCATGTGAACCCACCCTTATATGGACACCCTATATAGAGAGGTAGCACCCCCCCCCCCCCCCCCCCCCCCCCCCCCCCCTCCTCTCAAACACATAACACTCCTTCCCTCATCGAACTCCACAAGCTCTAAGAAGCCCCCCAAGCGCACTTTTATGATGGCAAGGAGAAAACAGACTACAAAGAAGAATCCAAAGGACATTGAGGTGCACAGAAAGCAGAAGATGCGTGCAAATCGACAACCAAAAGAGCTAGCTGACCCGGAGCGAACCGAGTCAAACACGTTTGATGAACGTCTGCCATGGCAAGGGGAGGACATCCCAGTGAACCACATGGTGGGCGGGAAGACGTTTCCAGGCCAAATGGGTGCGATTCCATCTGGCTTAGGTCACCACACTATGGCCAGCAAGTCACTGCCGAGAGGAATGGGTGCCATGCCTTCTGATCAACCCAACAATGATGAGCGTAGCAGTGAAGATGAGGATTATGATCCAGATGAAGATGCCCCCCAGCCACCTCCTAAGCGCTATCAAAAGTCAAAATTATATAGGAAGCCGCAGAGAGCAAAGCCACAAGGATCTCAAAGGCCCCCACAACACCGACCTCAAAGAACACGACGATTTTGTCAATCTCTTGCTAAAATTCGATATTACCAGAAGACAACAGACTTGCCTATTAGGAAAGCACCATTTGCATGGACATGTAAGGAAGTGCTACAAAGCTACAACAGGGAGCTTTGGATGTTGGCAATTGCCCTCGAATCAATTCAGGAGGCTGCAAAGGCTTATTTGGTCAGTCTCTTTGAAGAAACATTCTTATGTGCTATCCATGCCAAGCGTGTAACAATCATGTCCAAGGACATGCAAATTGCACATCGTCAGGACTGATACCCTTTGACATCAAAACCTCTTTTTGTAACTAGCTTTTGTATTGGAATCAATTTACTTTGGAACACTTGTACTGGATTCAAGTTTTCTTGAAAATTCAATGTATTTTCACTCTGCGACAAATACAATCCGTCTCTTGTTGTCTCTCTATGTTAACTTAATGTCCAATTTTAATGTCTATTTGTCTACATTTATTTTGTTAAGTGGCTGAAGGTGAGATGCTAATCAACTATACAAAAGGCTAATCAACTAACAACCAAAGCTAAATAATTTTTTGGTTGGCATGAAATTGTCCATTAGGTAAAAGGTTTTCTCTGTATTTGCGAGAAAGTTGCAAAACTAGTCAAATTGGTGCTGTCCACAAGACATCGAGGTTTGGCCAGACAGCAATCTTGCAGGGATAAAACTTGCCGCCTTGTGGACACATAGAGAATTGCATAAAATGTCAGTGTGACAGGGCACAACTAGTACACAGAAAGCAATTATATACTATTTTTTGGACAAGTTTTTTTCAATGTACAAAATCAACTTTCAAAGAGTTTGCCTTGTCAGTGAACATGAACAATGACACTAAATTGAAATTTTCAAAAGATCATGGAGAAGAGAGATAATTTTCATTTAAAAGCTTATACATATGGCTTAACTATCTTTTGACAGGAGGCACTTTGTGACCTCTCTACGACGTTCTATAGCATTGGGTAGAACGGATGTAAGTACAAAAGCACCTATAGCTTGGGCACTGTCAACCCCCAGGACTTGACAAGGAGCTATGTGTGTCATGACCTTGCCACAAAATCCAGTGCCAAAAGTGGCAATTGCAAGTGATTTTTTCACCAAAAAAATAATTACATGGGCTATTTGAGGGATGGTGACTAAGCATAGGAGTTTACTTGTGGCCTTAAGTACCCACAAAACAAAATGCCCATTCAGGGAGAAATCCTTGTGTATGATGCACACATCCTGCATTGGTAGTTTGCCTATGTAGTGTGCTAGGGCTGCCTGAGGCCCAACCACCATGTGCTCGCCCCCCTTCCGGCTAGCCCAAAGGTCCATCTCCAAAATATCCTGCAAAATTGTAATTAACCAAAAGCAAAGAAAAAAGGTTGAATCATCAACATAGAAGATGCTTAGTATTACCTCTTGTTGTTTATCCTCATCATCCATAGTTGGTGTGGCTTCAAGGTTGATAGAGGATGTGCTCTCATCAACCTTGTGGGGGCTCCACGAACCAGGCGAATCAGGGCGGATAGGATTTTGGTTGGAACAACCCTGGCTTGTGTGGCAACAAAATCCTCGTCAGTGACTTTACTCTGCTCTTCAACGAGAATATCCGTTGTCACTAGTGTAAGTGTGTTAGCAATAGAGTCCCCCAATGGAAGCAGCTTGTCATCTGTAGCTTCTGGTGTAGGATCAAGGGGGAGCTCCATCTTGGTGCATGTGAGTCTATCTTCAAGAAATGTTCAATTGGTTTTATCGCACCACCTTTGGGTGCAAAGTGTCAATTGAACGTGCAAGCTCATCACGCTTGGCAAAAGAAGCCCATCGATTGGCCCATGTTCGTTCCTCAAAACGTTGGAGATCCTCACAAGGTCTGGCATGACATGCAGTGTGGCAAGCATCAAGGACTAGGGTTGGAAAAGTTTCGGTCAGGAGGTAGTAGATGGATTTAGAATCTCATGAAAATGGAAAATCTACTACATTTGGATGCTCTCTTTTTTTGGATCAAGCGTTTGCATTGTTTGATTGTTTACACAATTTTACAAGTGTACGTTTTTCTCTATGTGTTTGAATAGTTCTCCAATTTCATGTGGTTTTAAAATTCAAAAGATTATTTTCTCGTGCTTTTAGCGGCTCTTTTCCACCATGTGAACCCACCCTTATATGGACACCCTATATAGAGAGGTAGCACCCCCCCCCCCCCCCCCCCCCCCCCCCCCCCCCCTCTCAAACACATAACACTCCTTCCCTCATCGAACTCCACAAGCTCTAAGAAGCCCCCCAAGCGCACTTTTATGATGGCAAGGAGAAAACAGACTACAAAGAAGAATCCAAAGGACATTGAGGTGCACAGAAAGCAGAAGATGCGTGCAAATCGACAACCAAAAGAGCTAGCTGACCGAAGCGAACCGAGTCAAACACGTTTGATGAACGTCTGCCATGGCAAGGGGAGGACATCCCAGTGAACCATAGGGTGGGCAAGAAGACGTTTCCAGGCCAAATGGGTGCGATTCCATCTGGCTTAGGTCACCACACTATGGCCAGCAAGTCACTGCCGAGAGGAATGGGTGCCATGCCTTCTGATCAACCCAACAATGATGAGCGTAGCAGTGAAGATGAGGATGATTATCCGGATGAAGATGCCCCCCATCCACCTCCTAAGCGCTATCAAAAGTCAAAATTATATAGGAAGCCGCAGAGAGCAAAGCCACAAGGATCTCAAAGGCCCCCACAACACCGACCTCAAAGAACATGACGATTTTGCCAATCTCTTGCTAAAATTCGATATTACCAGAAGACAACAGACTTGCCTATTAGGAAAGCACCATTTACATGGACATGTAAGGAAGTGCTACAAAGCTACAATGGTTGGAACAACCCTGGCTTGTGTGGCAACAAAATCCTCGTCAGTGACTTTACTCTGCTCTTCAACGAGAATATCCGTTGTCACTAGTGTAAGTGTGTTAGCAATAGAGTCCCCCAATGGAAGCAGCTTGTCATCTGTAGTTTCTGGTGTAGGATCAAGGGGGAGCTCCATCTTGGTGCATGTGAGGCTAAGACACTCATCTAGTTGGACACCCAAAGACTTTTCAAGATCATGTAAGAATAAATACTCCTTATCTTCTATAACTATGCTATTGAGACGACTAATCTCCACTTTGGGAATTGTAGTTGGGTCATGAATCTCATGGTTGGGCACCTTGGAGGTGCTTGCAATCTGCTCTCTCACTGCAACTGCTTCTTCCAAGCCATGGGTATATTTGACAGCTTGCAGTCTTTGTTCACTTTGGACATCTATAGGCATGGCCTTGGGATCTTTATAATCTGCCAGCACCCCACCCACTACTAAATGTGGGATCTCCATCTCCTCCAAGGAGGGCTCCTCATTGGTGAGAAAGAAAAGAGTTTCAATGTGGACAAGACAGATTGCCCAATTTTGTGCTTCTTGAAGGAGTCTCTTTAGAAAGAGTCGGTACAAAGTTTCAAAGTGAGGCATTAATCTCCATTTGTGGTTGAGAATCATGGTTGTTCGATCTCATCTATTGTAATTGCCTCCTCCTAAAGAACCAATTGAATAATTCCGTTAGTGCATATTGCTCCTTCTTTGTCCCCCTCCCTTTCTTGTACACCTGAAAAATGAAGTCTTCGCTTGATAGTGAGATTTTTACATTCCCTAAGTATTCCATGTTGCAAGGGGTCCTTGTTCTGCAAAATATGGTCCATGCAGGTACAAAATATGCTAAAAATTGAAAAAAGTCTAGCTAAACTCATAGGATGCAATGTAAAATACTATCTAGACTTTAAAAAGTAACTGAATACTCACCATGTAGTATGTGATATCTTTTGCTCCCCAAGCATCTGTGGTAGAAGTTATTAAAAGCTTTATTATCTTTTTAAGCTCATCTGCATAAGTAGCAGAGCTAACTTGTTGTCTCAAAACTTTCAAAAAATTGTCGAGATTCTTCTACACTTCCATGCATTTGTTGGCTACATCTGGTCTACTTTTGACATTGGTTGTTATTACACAAAGATCCTTCCAGAAGTTCCACATAGCGTCAACTTGTTTGTTGTCATGGTTGCTAAAAAATCTTCTGGCTTTTGATCCACCCATTGAAACATCTTGCAAAACATCACCCATTCCGTTTGAAAGAGTAGGATCTTTTTTTAGATGCACTTGACCACCATGAAAACCCATTCGAGAGAACAAAGCCTCGCATTTTTCTATGCACACATCTGCAAGTTTACTTGGCTTTATAGAATATGCATAATCAAGATGGAGTCAAAGAAGTTTGTCCAAGATTATAATCTTTGCATGCATTGTACATATATATACATTTTTTAAATCTATTGTTAGAATTGGATCCCAAATCATAGAAGATGATGGGTATTCAATGACGTTCACACTATTTCTCGAAGGCGGTTTTCCAACCTTGTGTTCTGCAAGTCATCCTTTTGTTCCAATGCTTGCCATGTAATACAGACATGGATACTTGGTATTGACACCTCCACATACACGAAACATGCACTTGAATGCTTTTAGTTCGGCACTCAAGTGCCATTCTACAATAAAGTCACCCATGCCATCTACACGGAGTTTTTCACCTGCATTTTGGTCTTGTATAACAGAAGGGATATTGGTATGCAAAAAGAGCCATTTCAATGTATCGTGATTTTGAGCTACTCCGATCCACCAAAGATCCATTTTTGATTGAGTTTTGTGGTATGGGGAATCAAGCGTACATGGCTATAATCCAATGCTCTATTCATTAGGGATATGGAGACTCTCTCCATTTTTGACATTTTTGAATTTGAGCTTCATCCAATTTCATAACGAATATAAGTTTTCCTTCACAATCTATTTCTCACATGTTACAGTATCTCACCATAATAGATTGAACTTTTTTTATACTCATCCAAATGTTATTAAAAACATTATACTCAAAAGATTTTTTTTTTCTATTTTTCGTATGGCATCGTTCCTTCTATATGATAGTACTTTCCGAAATGTTCGGGTATTTCTTTGTTTAACAGAGTCCTTACTTTCCCAACATTATGAGTCCTAGGCAACCCAAAAGCTTTAATCTTGTAGTACTTTAAAACCTGAAACCACGTTTTAGAGGTGGCCCTGTAACCCCCACTGTGTCACAAACTTCTTGCATTTGAGAAGGTTGGACCAATAAACCCATATCTTTCAGTAAATTTTGAAATACCAATTTCTTTTGAGTTTGATTTTCAGGAAGTTTCAAAAGTTTCAATTTGTCACTTTCGTTCATTACCTTATTCAAAAATCTGACCCTTTTTTGAACATTGGACATATCAAATCCTAAAAGGCTAGTTGCATGTTCTCTAGTAATCTTTAATCTTTTTTTTCTTTGTCTAGAACCTTTTGTTAAGTTTACTACATCTCTCATTCGTTTTACTCATGCTCTTAATCCTTTTGGAGTTTCTTTTAAAGTTTGAAGCTGATGATTTTCTTGTTTTAGAGACGCTATTTGGTTTTCAAGTTCTAAAATTCTTGTTGCATTTGAAGACAAAGCAGCTTTGAGATATTGAATGTAATGTGTAAATGAGATAGCTTAGAACTATATCCTACTTAGCCACCAACCCCATCTCCAAAAAATCTCATTAGATCATGAGGTGTATGAAAAGATGGATACCTTCTAGTGCTAGGATCCGGTGGATACAAGCTCCCATTTGTCCATATATCAATTTTTTTCTCTCCCTTGTCGCGAAGTTGTTGTGACCCATTTGTAGTTGTAATTGGTCTTTGATAGACACTCCACGCTTAGCTTAATGTTCAAGTGAAACTTGCGGTTATCAGTAATGGAAGATGTATTACTCATTGTAAGTAATGAACACATAGAAAGTATAATGGAGATAACGTAGTAGCAGAACAAGGTGCATTAGAAAATAAGAGAGAAAGCTCGTGAAAGGTGAGAGAAAAAAAAGAGAGGTTGAGTGATTCAAAAGTGGAAATAACTATTTGCCACCAAGTGAAGTAAATGAGAACAAATTTCGAGGTGAGCCACAAAGGAATGTGAAAAAAATGATATCTTTTTTAATATTTAGAAATATGTACCTAGATACACTTTAGGTTGCGTAGGTATGCTTTAAATGACCAAAATGTCCAAATTTGGAGCCGTTTTGACCATAAACGGCTCTGCTAATTAGTAAGTTAACCAATTCCTTACACAACCCTTTTTGAGTCGTTTTTGGCCCTAATGGATCTGGAAGCCTTCCCAAATTTTAATGAGGAGCAAATATCACAAAGTATCTTCTCTTTCACTAAGAAGAGTGACCACGCATCGGGTTGTGTCCATTATGGACTTAGTAATAAAGGTTTTTCAACAGCAATGATCTTACCATATCCATCCTTCGACGTTGGCACTACATATGTGTGTGAGTAGAAGAAGATTCTACGTTGCAACAGAATCGAAGGTGGCAAGTTGGGAAGCATCATAACACCAATGTCCGCATGAAGAGCATTGAAGGTTCCTATGAGACTCTTGATTGGTTGTTCCTCACCAAAGTCAGATGGTAATATATCTATGACAAGACCAAAAACTGTCAGGTCAAAAACAAATAACAAGCGTTTACAATTAGCAACCAAAAATGTTTTACGACTTACAATGCATTGGGAAATCTCTTGAGCTTCCATTCCTCAAGCGCATGGGACGCCAAGAGTAGACGTGTTGAACAATGTCCACTATGCCATTGACTCTATGGTTCTTGAAACCAAGAAGTATCCCCTTTCAATGTTCGTCAACGTTGCCACGGTTTCAAACTTGATGAGGCTCGATAGCTGCAGGTTGCATGAAGATCCAAGATCCTTTAGAAAACACCTGCGGCACACATTCCCCATCAAAATCCCTAGTGTTATGCAAGAAAACCACCTCTATCTCATCCTTTGGATTCCTTGAAGTGGAGAGGTTGACATGGTAGCACTAGAAGAAGAAGAGTTGTGGTGTTAGAGAGAGAGGCCTGTTGATTCATGAATGAAATGAGAAGGAATGGTTGAATGGGAAACAGAGGGGAGAAGAAGTAGTTGATATGGATGGTGTGGATGAAAGGGGGAGACACGTCATGCGGCTATGGAAAGCTTCCATTTGTGATGCAGCTATGGAAAGCTTGGCGAGAGGGGGAGAAGTGGATGAATGGGTAGCAAGGGGAGAAGAAGTAGTTCAAAGGGATGGTGTGGATGAAAGGGGGAGACAAGTGGTGAAGCTATGGAAAGATTCCTCATGTGGAAAGCTTGGAGGCAGAAGGAGAAAGAGAAGAGAGAAGAGGTAGAATAGAGGGTATTGTTGAGAAATGCAGATTTTGGTTAAAGAAAATAGTTTTTTGACCATGTATTTGGTAAAGGGAGCTTTTGGAGAGATTTTCAAAAAATAATTAAAATTTTAGGGTTACTTTATGGGCACCCATGAAAATGGAAGGAACCCCCCCCCCCCCCCCCCCCCCCCCCCCCCCCCCCCCCCCCCCCCCCCCCCCCCCCCCCCCCCCCCTTCTTCTCTTCTCTAGGGGACAAAGCTATAATGAGGGGAACAAATAGGCCCCCATGCCCCCTACTATCCTACCTTTTAAGAGGGTATAGTTGTGGCCACCACCCTCTTCCTATTGGTCCATGCTTAATCACCCCTTAAGATAAAGGGCCCTTTTGGGGTTCATATTTTTCCTAATGATGAACTGCACTGTGATTTTGCTCCTTTGCTCGACTACTGAGTAGCTAACAAATATTGCTCTTAGGTTGGTGATGATGGGGCCAAAATTTTTGGATCTATAAGTAAAGAAGCCTGTGTAGAACACCTCTTCAAAATTCTACATCTAATAGGATGGTAGAAACATTACTCAAGCATAGAAAAATGGAGCACTTCCTCCAAAGGTTGGCTAGATAGATCATAGCACAATCCCTTGCTACCTTTGAGGAATGACATCCATGCTGCATTTGTTTTTCTCTGCACGGTGGAAAGTTTGCAAGTAAGTGAGGGAGCAGTTTAGAAATCCAAACCAACATGATGCATGCCAAGTCTGGAATCCCTCTGAAGAGCTAAATAGTCATGGATAGTGTATTCACCATATACGTGTCTATGTGGGATGGTTATTCTATGGTGGTGGGAAGGTGGGGTAGTTGAGCTAGGTGGGTCTCTTTTGCTGGAAGATAGAATGTTGCTGCTAGCTTTTGACTCTTGATATTGAGCACTACACAGGATCTTGTTTGATATTTGATGACATTTGTATACAAGATGAGATACCTAGGGTGTCAATTTAGCAAGATCTCCTGCCATTTTGGATGTGGCATTGTTGGGTTGGCATGAAAGTCCTTGAGCAATCTGTCCTTTATTTGGAGCACTTCAATCTTTATGAGTGGGAAGGGGAGATCCTGCTAATGCCATGCTTCATTGATGTTGGTCGGTGTGCGAAGGTTGAGATTGATCGAGTGTAGGATCCGCTCTCCCCAATGTATTTCTTCTTTCTAGATGGTCTTTGTTTTTTCTTCCACTTGTTGCTTTAATGCTGCCTCCTCCTCGACAGTTAAGCTTTGTGTTTGAGCTGAGGGTCCAACTTCTTTGTGAGGGATCTCTATTTTCTGGGAGATTGCCCTCTTGAGTGGTATCTGCTTCAAAGTCCATGAATTGTAGGGAATCTTTATCTCCCGTTTCAAACTCAAATTGTTCTTCTCCTATCACATTTGACTTGGTAGCCTCTTGTGCTTTGCTCAACTCATCTTTGAGGTGCTCAATTTCTTTTTGGTATCTCTCCTCCCACTGCATAAAATTGAGGGAGAGTTTCCTTCTTTGCATTTGCTCTAGCTTTAGCTCCATTTTGAGGTCTTGAATTTTTTGTTCCACCGGTTTATATGCCTCATCTATTTCATGTAGTATGGCCATGTAGGCTTGTGCTTGAGCTGATTTGGCAATGTATTTTGCTTTTGAAAACGAGCTTTTGACTATGCCAACTGAGTATTTGCAATATTTAGCTAGATCTGTAGCCGTTGTATTGAGGAAACTGACCCTTGTAAAGAGGTGTTTGCTTTGTTAAACTACTGCTCTTACTGCTAATTCTTTGCTTGAAGAGCTTCCAAGTCTGCCGTGGAATTTGTAGTTAATTTTTCTAATTCCTTTTCTTTGAATTCCGTGGCATCTTTGTATGCCTCATTCCCAGGTTGGGCCTATCATTTGTGTGCTATTGTCGCCGATAAAAGTTGTGGAGTTTTTGGTGGAAAGCATAGATATGGTCTCTCGTTTTGTCCACCACGTCATGCGCATACTAGGCATATTCATCTATGTCCTCCAGACATTCTAGGTTTCTTGAGTGGCACGCTTCAAGTTGATCCACTAATGCGTCAAGAGACTTGGTGGTGAGTGGTTCATCCGGATTATTTGTTTGTGTGTCTGATGTCTCTGTAAGGAGGTCTTCATCTGGCTTATCCACTTGTTCCTTTCTAGACTCCTTGGGAAGTTTGAAATGTGTTTCTATGTTTCCCACCTTTGCAGTACCTTCCTCTTGTTGTGGTTGTTCCCTTGGAGGAGTGAAGTGTGGAACCCCTTCATTAGTGTTTCCTTGTTCTCTTGGTGAGTCCTCTCTAAGCGGTGTATTATCTTTTGTTGTGCCTTGGCCTACTCTCATTGACATTCTTCCTATTGATAGAGATGCTCTAAGCCCGCCATAGGATCGTATTTCATATTGTACATGGGGTTTTTGGTTCAAACTTTGAACCTCTTGGGAGATGTTTTTGATTTCTCCTCAAAGTCCCATTTAAGTCCTCTCTCAATCTCAAAAGCTGTCATCTCTCTTTCTACGCTTGCTGCTCTTTGGATTGGTTCCTCTACTGGTGCTGTAGGTCTTGGCCGTTTTTTGGGATCATCATCCTCTACTTTAGATTTTCTTTTTTCTCTCTTTTTCCTTTTGAGAGGAGTATTCTCCTCCTCCTTTTCTTCTTCCTCTTTGTTGCTTTCTGCAACCTTTGATGCAACAGTGGTTTCTTGGCTTGGGACATTGACTAATCTTGTCCTTGGTCTTGTGGCCACTATTAGAGCTCTCGTCTATTCTTATTTCTCATTGTAATTCTTGTTTAGTAGCCATAAGTTCTACTCCAAGGAAGGTGGGAGATGCTCTGCTTGGCGGATAGCATGATAGGCTATCCGTGTTAGTACTTCTAGAGCCCCCAAGAAAGTGATGTTCTCCGACTTTTTCAAATGGGTAAGAGTTGTGTAAACATAGTGGGCCTGGATTACTTTAGCCATTCCCTCTTTCTTGGATGCATGAGTAAATGTGGAAGCCATGCATGATTTGGAACTATGTATTTAGGAAATTTCTTTGCAGAAAAATGAAAGTGCTGGTGATAGATCCTAAGTGCTCGCTCTATCTCTTTCTTCTTTAGGTCAAAGAATGAGGTTGATCTACTGGTAAACATGTTGGTTGTGGGCTGTTGGTCTCTCATTGGTTTTTTGATTTTCTATAGCTTTAGGGCTTCTGAAAGCTGATCTTTGTCATGTTAATTTGATTGGAGAGTCATTCAAATCTAATGGTTGACCTCCATTATTCCATCATGCTGTGTAAGAGCTCATAAGATTTCTTGTAGTCCACACCATTGGGCTCCAACTCTCTGTAGTCTTTGAGGCCAATTTTCTCCCAAAGTGGCATGATTGCCTCTTCTTTGGCAAGGTCTTGAGATTCCTTTGGCATCATTTGGACTTCTACTCTCGATCCTTGTCATAATAACTAATAGCTAATTCTCTTAAATGATTTTCTCATGTTAAACTGATCATTTAATATGGGGAAGTGCCAGGGGAGAAAAAGCTAGAATATTGGTTAAGTTGGTAGACTGACCATAGTAGGGATCCAAAGGACGGAAAATAGGGATCCAAAGGGGGGGCCATCTGTAAAAGATCTATGTGCAACAATGGGCTCCAAAGACCTTAGGGTTAAGCCCATTAAGACTTTCAAAATGCTAAGGTTCCAAAATTCAAAGGTTGGGTCCAATGGTCAAAAGCTTAGGAAATTGGATGCTTTGTGTGTCCCAAAAAGTCTTCCAAGTCCTACAAAGGATGGGGCAAGCCCAAGAAGTAGGGGATGAGAGAGAAACTTACACACACACACAAGCCCCGTTTACACAAAGGGAATGAGGGACACATGTTAGCTCCCTAGCCCAGATGCCCACAAGGTGTACTCAAATCCTATTGGATGGCTTTGGAGGTGGAACAACGAGAATTAGGCTAGAGTAAATCTAGTTTAATTAATTTAAAAACACTTAATAAAAGAACCAATAGGAATTAAGCTCTCTAGAAGACTATTGGACATCCTCACAAGGGGTCCAATGAGTATTCACTAGCCCAATGGCTTGCCTGATTCCTAAGCCAGGAGACAAAGGGGTCCAATGAGAGTTTAGTTGCATTAATTAATTAGCAAAATCTCTCACAAAAGGGGAAAGGGGGACACATGTCATAAGGCTATCACTTATGCTGCTTAATTTCCATTGGCTAATCCTGGGGAGGTCCAATAGGGTGTGAGCATGAGCAAATAGCAAGAGGGGTCAACCAAGAGAGAGAGGGGTATGATTTTTCAAAGGCATTATCCACACACACTCACACAAAAAACTCATGTGTGAAGCAAGAAGACTCTCTCTCTCTCTCTCCTTTTCAAGTTTTAATGGAAAGTTTATCACCTATTCCAAGCTTGTGAGGAGGCCTACACCAAAAACTCTTGGATTTGTGATGCAAATCCAACCAAGATCCAAGCTTCAATGCATGCTCATATTCTCTACCATTCTAATTACTAAGGTAATCTATGCTAATATGAGTGATTATGTGAGGAGATGTACATATTTCTCGTAAGACTACTCCTTCTTCCTCTCAATCTACTCTCATACCCCGCTAGCGCTCACCATCTTTGAAGGTGTGTGAGGTCTTGGGTTTGAGACCATGAGCGAATGGATGTTGTGTTTGATAAGTGTTCTGCTTAGTGCTTGAAGTTTCCATCTTCATTGAACTAGCTAGTATTGAAGGAACACAAAGAACTGTATTGTAAAATGTCTCTCTTGATGGGAGAACCAGAATACAAAGCCTTTTGGAGGGGGGACCGGCTCATGAAAATCCGGTCCTCAACTGTTGTCAATAGATTAGTTTCTCTCTCTTTTGAAGTATTGTTTATGCTATCTAACTAGGTGCTATACTTTTTGTTGCTCTCTCCACCCAAGGACCCTTGTCATTCTTCTTAGGACTCTATTCTAATGAAATGCTCACTATGTTCATGCGATTTTCCGCTACACACAAGTTACTAGACCATTAAATGTTACATTGGTATCAAAGCACAAGGTTTCTCTTTTCTTGCTCAAGAAGGGAGGTCCTCAAGCTAGCTATAAATGGTTGGTATTATTAATCGATTGTGAGTAAGTAGAATAGGGATTTTCTAGTTTTGCAGTGAGCCTGCCTTTGTGTTACGGCATAAGCCGCACAGTGCGGTCCTGCGGTCCTACGGAGGTCTGGACATTTCGGACTAGGAGTTATGCGGCCTTGGGGGAAATTATTAATAGGATATCATAAGACAGGATGGGGGTCTGCACCGTTCCTAATCTGCACTGGAGCAACAGTTGTATATGGGGGGCATACCTGTCTTTGGGATAATGACCAATGTTCATGTTATCAAATACATCGTTTATCTTGTACTCTGTGTTCTGATATACATCAATGAGGAAGCAGTGTTCTATTTGCTGTAGTCTGTCTTATGTTCTGTCTTCCTGTGTTCTACGGATTGAATAATGTAAGACAATGTGCAGGTAATCATTCCCTTAATGCCTATTGCTCCTCTGCGGGCATATACATTACATCTGGCGACCACGATGCACAATGGGCGGCCTGCAGTGAATATGCATGCGCACTAGGTCGCAGGGTCCTCCTGCCCGGTGGTTCCAATTTTGGGGAGACGTTGGAGGAGAAGCGGTTCGGACGAATTCTTTTTTTCTATACCACAGGTGAGGAACATGTATCTCCATCTTAAAGTCCAGTGCGTGGTAGACGCATTCGGCGTGTGCAGCATAGCCAGTCATGTCCTCCTGCTGTGCGGTCACCCTCACCTACCCATGTTACTCCACCACCGTCTCCGGTAAGTATTTCTGGGGTTTCGCTGCCATTGTCCCCCCCTCCTATTGTTCGTCAGCTTTTTCCAGGAGATAGTACAGTTGGGCAAGGGATGATGGCACAGCCTCAGATTAAGTATAGCCATTTGAGAGGTCTTTCTAAGAAAGACCCGGATGCACATTTGCAACAATTTAATAAAGTGTATGGATTGAATCACCCTGGGGTGGTGATTCCTCTTCATCAACAACATTGTTTGAATCTACACTTTCAGGGAAAGCCGCCAAATGGTTGTCAAAATACCCCGACGATCACTTCCAGACGTATGTTCAAGGATCCAGAGCATTCTTGTGACGGTTCAAAACGGAAAATACCGTCCCTCAGCATCTGGAAAAGCTTCGTACGTTGCGTCAAAAATCGTTCCCAGTGGAAGACTATGCTGTAAAATTCCGGATGCTTTTGCAACGGGTACCTTAGGTACAAAGGCCAACAACTGAAGTGTTGAATGATTATTTTCTACGCGAACTTAATAAGAATCTTAGAACTTCTATTGCAACAGCGGATAAGGTAACTACTCCTCTGGATAATGTAATTGCTAGAGCTGTTGTAGCAGGAGAAGCTTTGGAGGATATGAAATCCCCAAAGAAATCAAAGAAAAAAGAGCGGAAGAAATCTCATCGGAAGTCTCAATAAAGTGGCAGTGATAGTTCAGAGTCGGCGACTACAGAATCAGATTCCTCAGACTCAGGCAGCAGCGATTCAGGGAAAGAATCGGAGGAGGCACCTCGGAAAAAATCCCAGTGTCAAGGGAAAGGTGTTCCATCCGGCTCGTCAGAATCTGCTCCGGTGGTTAAAAGTCTGAAGGAAGTATGGTGTACTTAGTGCCGAAATCCAGGACATGCTGCTCAAGAGTGTGCAATGAATCAGAAATGGTGTGCGATCTGCACGACCAACACTCACAATATAGTGGAATTCTACTTCAATGGTCGGGGTCATAGGAGTCGGGATTCTTCTACATGGCACCCACCATAGTCAGGGAAGGGACAAGATCCTGCGGTGGCGATGGCTCATGCTCATACATCAGAAGCATCCTTTCAAGGACAAGCAGTGGGATGGGGTCGAGGTCGCCGGAGAGGTGGCCGAGATCCTAATCGATCCAAAACCTGCCTTTTCTATTTGGGGGATGGGCATTGGCAGTCAGAGTGTTCAGAAGCTATGGGATATGATCGGAAGAAGCAGGAACATGATACAGGAAAACAACCTAGTGTGGCTATGGTCCAGATTGAAGGGTTGGAGGAGTCAGATCTGGTGGTTTCACTAATCACGTGATCTGGTATTAATATGGTTCCAACAACTGATGGTACGCTTTCGGATTGGACGAATCAAGAAGAAGTACGGAAAAAGACTGTGACCTGGATGCCACAGTAAGCACCACCAGTGAAATCATCAAGACCATCGACCGTTGGTCTGGAGACAAACAAAGGGAAATACAAAAACAAGGAAGATACTAGGGAAGGGGATGATTGGAATTCAGGTTGGAAAGAGATCCTCAAATTGCCAATACAAGTATCTTTGGGTTCACTACTGAAATTGGTTCCAAATTTTCATAATGCCTTGCTAAGCCAAAAGTCGAAAGAGCTGAGGGAAGTGAACATTGCGATAGGTGAAGGTGAGGGGGACGAGTCAGCCCCATTGCCGACAAATAGGATCATAGATACCCGTATTCCGGAGCTTTCAGCCAGATATCATGGTACGTACATTGACAAGGTACTATTAGATGGAGGAGCAGGTGTAAATATTGTTACTCAAGCAGCTTGTGAGCGTTTTGGACTCAGTGATTGGGAACCTGCACCCTTTGTAGTCCGCATGGCAGATCAAAGAAGAGTGCAGCCAGTCAGATTACTTTGGGGCATTGTTCTGGATGTAGCTAGCCTATCTTTTGTTGTTTCTTTGGTAGTCTTGAATATTGAGGATCATAGTTAGGATTATCACATTATTTTTGGGGAGACCATGGTTAAGACAAGTCAGGGTAGAGCACAATTGGGAGGCAAATATGCTTTCAGTTAAAAAGGGTCGCAAAAAGTTCGGGTGATGTTGGGAACATGTAGGCAACCCGTTCAAGCAGCATGGCCGGTGATAGCAGAAACATTCAATATGGTAGAAGGATTAGAAGAAGATGAAGAGGAACAATTTTTGAAGGCTAACCTGGATTTAGTTTCCTTATACCTCGCCGAAATTTCTATGATTTTGGAAGGGAAATCTCTCGGGGCTACAAGAGTTTCACCCAAGACAGGGGTGCAAAAGAAAGCTTGGCCTAGTCCCGAATCATTGGAGGATATTATTAAGCAGGAACCTGCGTTTGAAGCACAGATGGGGAAAATTACACGGGTGAAGGAAGATGAATTGGAGCAGGTCTTTCTAGGGGAACAAGCGGAATCTCAGCCCATTTATATTAATAAGCAGCTTGAGGCAAGTTTTCGAGGAGACTTGATTGTCTTACTTCTGACAGAATTTAAAGATGTTTTCGCATGGGAATATTAGGATATGAAAGGATTGGATCCAGAGTTTTATCAGCATACTATTAACCTGAAACCGGATGCGATGCCAGTGAAGCAGCATTCTTATAGGATGAATCTGAATGTGTCAAAGAAAGTTAAGGTGGAAATTGATCGTCTTTTGGAAGTGGGTTTTATTACCCCTATTGATAATCCCAAGTGCATTTCTCCCATTGTGGTGGTACCAAAGAAAAACAAGAAAATTCGAATCTGTGTGGATTATCCGAAGTTGAATGCAGCTACAGTTTTGGATTCCTTTCCTCTTTAATTTCTAGATTCTATTTTAGATGATGTGGCAGGGCATGAGATGTATAATTTTCTGGATGGGTTTAGTGGATATAACCAAATTAGAATGGCGTTGCAAGATCAGCCTAAAACAACCTTTATAACAGCATGGGGCGTTTTTGCATGCATAGTGATGTGGTTCGGATTAGGGAATGCGCCCTCAACTTTTCAAAGGGATATGTTCCAAATTTTTGGTCCCTATTTGATTTATTTTATGCGGGTTCTTTTGGATGATCTCAGTGTTTTTGGAGCACAATTCTAGCATTTGAAACAATTGCGGTTATGTTTTATGAAATGTTGAGAGGTGAAATTCAACTTAAATCCTCTCATATGTGCATTTGCAGTCAAAAGTGGAAGGTTATTGGGTCATATAATATCTGAGGATGGCATCTCCGTCGATCTAGATAAAATAGCCGCAATTATGGAAGCGCCTCCACGGGTGAATTCGAAACAATGTCAAGTCTTTTTGGGTCAAGCTCATTGGTATGGGAGGCATTTGAGGTTTGTCGCACATTTGGCAATCCCACTTAATTAGGCAGCACATTGTAAGGATTTTGAATGGACAAAGGAATGTGATCTGGCTTTTCAGAGATTAAAACTTCAGTTGTTCAAAGCCTCGATTATGATTCCTCCAAATTGGGGTCAGGATTTTCATGTATTCGTGGATGCTTTGGACTGGGCCATTGGCAGTTTGCTGATGCAAGAACAAAGTCAAGGGTGGTTCTGACCTGTCTATTCCACCAGTAGAAGGTTATCATCCCCAGAAATGAATTATTCAGTGACAGAAAGAGAATGTTTATGGATGATCTATTCAGTGAAAAAATTCCAACATTATCTGTTGGGCCATGGATTTTTCTTTCATGTGGATCACTCGGCTCTTTTATATATGGTGCCCTAGCAGAACTTGACAGGCAGATTGGCCAGATGGGTGCTCTTGTTGCAGGAATTTGATTTTGAGGTCATACATCGTCCAGGAGCCTAGAATGTGATGGATGACTACCTATCCAGGTTAGATTCCAGTAAGCCGCCGATGGGGGTAGATGATGAATTTTCGAATGCATCTCTGTTTTTAACTGGAGCTGTTGCGAATGATATGACAGGTACGCAACAACCAAGGGCCATACCCAGCATTCCATGGACTTGCTATGAGGAGATGTTTCATTTTCTCGACATTGGAGAAATGCCTTCATTCTTGTCAAGTCATCAAAGGAAACGGATGGCTATCAGAAGCGGGAATTTTGAGATTATTATGGGGAAGCTCTATTATCACATAGTCACGGAGGTCTTGCTCCGATGTGTTCTACCACAAGAACAAGAAGTGATTTTGAAGGAAGTCTATATCGGCATTGCAGGGGGCCATTTTGCAGCCTTGATCACGGTTAGGAAAGTTCTACAATCAGGATTATGGTGGCCTACATTGTTTCAAGATGCGAGAAGTTATGTGCAACAATGTGATGTGTGTCAGCGGTTGGGACAACCCACTAAAATGTCTAGAATGCCTTTTCAGTCGGTATTGCCTTTGGAGCCTTTTCAAAAGTGGGGATTGGATTTTATTGGGCCTTTTAAACCAATGGCAGCTCACACGGGTAATAAGTATATTTTGACAGCCACGGATTATGCTACCAAATGGGTGGAGGCATGGCCTTTGAAAGATAATACTACAATTTCTATGGCTGGCTTTTTAAATAAGGATGTTTTTTCAAGATATGGTTGCCCTATTGAATTGGTTAGTGATCGGGGTAGCCATTTTTTGAATAAGGTGATGGAGAGAATGCTACGGTTTTACTTTTTATTGCATAGTAAATCTTCTCCATATTACCCTCAGGTGAATGGGCAGGCGGAATTCACTAATAAGCAATTAATTTGTATTCTAAAAAATTTAGTGAATATGCATAGAACAGACTGGGATGTGAAACTTCCTTCAGCATTATGGGTGTATCGGACAGCTTATAAAGTGGCAACATGATTGACTCCTTTCAAATTGGCATTTGGTATGGAGGAAATTACCCTAGTAGAGCATGTGGTTCTGAGTTTGCAGATGCTGATTGTGGATAAGCTTCTTTCGGAAGATTCCGTAATTTATTGATTGGATGTTTTGCAGGAATTAGATGAAGAGCGATTGCGCAGTTTTGCGGTGTTGCAAGATCTGCAGTCTAGGCAAAAGAAATGGCTGGATCGCCCTAAAGCACGACAATTTTTACTGGGACAGTTGGTCTTGGTATTTCATCCTCGTCTTGTAAAGATGCCTGGGAAGCTAAAATTACGCTGGTTAGGACCATTCTAGATTTTTAAAGCATGCGGACCCACTTATTTTTACTTGGCGGATTTGGGGGGGGAGGTGATTTCTATGCCGGTGAATGGACTTCGATTACGCCATTATTTTTCACCTACCTCGATTCAGTATCCCTTTGCTGTGGTACAAGAGCCGGAAGCCGCCTTAATCATGATTGGGAATTCTTTTGCATGCAATCTTGGAAAGCGGGAAAAGGGCAATGATGATTGCGACACCGTGGCATGCCCTATTTTGAGAACTCTTTGTGAGGGGTTTAGTGCATGCAGTCAATATTTTACACTAACTTCACGGTTTTTGCATCATGCTCGCAAGGTGCTCCTGCCTCATCTCTTGCTGCTTCTGTGTCTCTTCTCCACCGTGACGGTTTCTCTGTTTCAATGCATTCCCTTCATTCCAAGTGCAACAGCTAGCACTTTGCAAAGTGGATGCTTGGCTGCAAGATTTGCACCTGCGAGTGTTTGCCAACCTGGATTGGCAAGGAATACCTATCCACCCGCAGGCCACAATGTTGATTGAGCAACTCGCTACTGGGGACATGGTGCAGAATAATAACCAGAAAATCCAGTTGACAGCCGATAGAATTTCAAGATGCTGTTGTTTGCCCAGTGATGGCGTGGTGCGAGCATCACATGTGATCCCTGCTACAGAGGCTGAACATGAGTTTAGCTTAAAAGTGAAAGGAGAGTACAAGCTTTTAGGGCTTGTAGATACAGCGATAAGGGATGCCTATCACGCTGGTTTCCTGAGGCAATTTGGCTACAAGCCAAAACTTACACAATCTCGGCCAAAGCACAAAATGTTTTGCATTCAGCCAACTTTGGTCCAGTCACGTGGGTAGCAATTGTCAGAGAGAGGTTTCTTGCAGAGTTCCAATGAGTCATAGCACAGATGGGGTGAAACACCCCAACAAACACGAAAGTTGGCCAGCTTACTGACGCTGGTGTTTCCATTGAGACAAGTTTTTCCTCTTACTTTGTGCCCTCTGTGTCATTTTGAAGATGATAGATTTGTAGTACGGGGTACTGCAACACCCCTGCCACAAACTCAGAGTCAGGAAGTGCCAGAAGTGCAGGTGACTCAAACTCCTGCTCCTATTGTGGATATGCTTGGAACATCGACTGCAGTGGTAGCCTCTAGTGCACAAGAGATGGCCACTGCAGGAACATTGAGCCGGAAGCGAGGGAGGAAACCATGTTTTACACACCACCTCTTGCTTCAACATCTACACTGCAGAGGATTTCGTTGTTGCACGCTGGCGACGCAGAATGCAGGAAAGGGCAGCACCCTCTACTCCGACTGGGACTCGCTCTGCAGGTATTTTGGAATCACTAACACAACAGCTTCGATGGAAGGTACCCTTTCCGCAGTTCTGCCCTAGGAGGTGATGATCGCAAATCCCTTAGACCAACTCCAGGCGTGCGACACTTTTATGCAGCGTCTATCCGTGTGACTTGGCCAACACCCGCAACCGAGGCACGAGTCACAGAGCTGGAAATGAAGGTAACGGCTTTGCAGGCTACCATCTCCAGTTTAACAAATCAAAATGAGGAATTATCTGCGGTAGCTAGGAGACAAACTGAAGAAATACATGCACTCAAGGGGGCTAATTCAACGTTTGTGATTTCTATTCAAGATGAATTGCTCCAATTGCGAATGCAGAATAGCCTTGCTATTTTTTTAGCATCTCATTCGGGTGATGTGATGATCAGTATGAATGACCTAGATGCCTTAGCAGTGGAGATGCAGCAGGACCTCCATAGTTTTTTGGAGAATCAACTACAGAGTTGGAGAACAAGGCTGACTGTTGAGGTGATAGCGCAACAACCAACTCAGCAGGTTGTGATGAGGCAACCTAGGCCATTGAACACTGAAAAAGATAAGAATGTTGTTCCAGAAGGTTTTCATATTGCTGATTGGGTGCAAGCTACAGAAAATTGTGTTGAGGCCCAAGCTCATGTCTCTCGTTTGCAGCGAGTGATACATCATCTACGTAAGGAGCGGCGCAGGTTATGTTTTTGGGTGGAGACTTTGGCGCATTCCTTCTCCCTCAGTCTTCCACCATGTCCTGCACTAAATAGATATCTATCTTGATATTATCCTCTGCATACGCCTCTTGCTCCTTTGTGAAAGGTGCCTCAGTCTGTTTCTTTGTAAGAGCAATTTATTCCATCGGACTCTTGGCCGGAGCACACTGAGATCAATCCACATCTCTTGGCCAAGGTGTATTGGGATCATCGTGAGGATTTTTGAGAGTTTAGCTACATCGACATTTATTTCTCACAAGAACAGGTCAAAGAACAACAACCGAAACCTTCCAATCGGAGGGGCTAAGGTGTGGGTTCGTGCAATCCACTGGCGCGCCAGGTGTTACGGCATAAGCCGCACAGTGCAGTCCTGCGGAGGTCTGGACATTGCGGACTAGGAGTTTTGCGGCCTTGAGGGCAGTTATTCATAGGATATCATAAGACACGATGGGGATTAGCACTGTTCTTGAAATGCGCTAGAGCAACGGTTGTATATGTGGGGTATACCTATCTTTGGGATAATGACTAATGTTCATGTTATCAAATACATAGTCTATCTTGTACTATGTGTTCTGATATACATCAATGAGGAAGCAATGTTCTATTTGCTGTAGTCTGTCGTATGTTCTATCTTCCTGTGTTCTGCTAATTGAACAATGTAAGACAGTGTGCGGGTAATCATTCCCGTAATGCCTATTGCTCCTTTGCGGGCATAGACATTATACTTTGTGCAGTTAACGAGGCATCACCGTCGAGAGCTATGGTCTTAATAGTGGAGTCCTATGGGGCTTGCCTACGGCTTATGCCTACGGCTTATGCCTACGGCTTATGCCTACGGCTTATGCCTACGGCTTATGCCTACGGCTTAACCACTATTGAGCTATTAGAAGCTTGACAAGAGCCGATGCTATTTTGGTGTTGAACGACCCTCTCTTCTATTCCTTGCAGTTAATGGTATTCGAGCCTGGGTACAGTAGCTTGAGAGTTGTTTCTCTAAAGGGATAAAGAGGAGTAGCAACTAGGGCTTTAAGGGCCAA
Source organism: Adiantum capillus-veneris (assembly GCF_014529385.1). NCBI lineage: Eukaryota > Viridiplantae > Streptophyta > Polypodiopsida > Polypodiales > Pteridaceae > Adiantum > Adiantum capillus-veneris. Next base: position 141,432,901 of record NC_140950.1, on the reverse strand, counting down.
AGTACACCTAAACACTGTACACCTAAAAGTTGTTAGAATGGCTGACAATAGTAAAGAGAGTGAAATTAATGTTGATAGCTTTGATTTTGCTAATGAGCAAGCTACTAATGATGCCCTATGCTTGTTAACTATCTTGTTTCTAGGCTTCAGAAAGCCATGGGCAATCCATCCCTCCAAACTGAAGTGCAATGGCAGCTTCATGCTCACGCGATTCTCCAAAATCCCCACCATGACAAGAGAGTACCTAGGAAGCCTCCTTGTGAGACTTCCAAAAGAGGCCTCTCTCCGATTCAGGAAGAAGAAGAGGACCCCTACGAAGGGCTCAAAAATTTTCTTCTTGATGATGCATCTCCTTCCCAAAGGAGAATTCAAGAGCCTGCACCAAAGGAACGAGAAAGAAGTGAGTGTCCTGCCACCTCGGCAGAGATGGCTCCACAAAGACGGTGGGTGTTGAAACGTCAACCTTTCAACAACGCTTCCACAAAGATTCTCTAAAGATTCCAAATAAAGATGCTGATGAAGTGATGAAGAAAAAGATGGATGTTGTAATGTGAAGATACAAGCTCATGGACATCATCGAATATCCCGTTATTATTATTTTGAGCCATTATGTTTACGGGAACTTCATATTTTAAGTCGGCAATTGTATTTTGGCCAGAGATGCTTGTTGGATGAGCAAAGCCAGCTCATAGTGTTGTAATTAAGCTCTATAGAAGCCTAGGGACAGATCAGGTCATTTCGGTCGGACATTGTGTTGCTAGACTTAAGGGGAGTCTCTGGACCAAATTTTGTTAAATTCTGAACATATAGACATCCTACGCGTAGGATGTCTCTAGGCCAGTTTTAGGGTTCAGCTATAATTTTGACCATACAGGAGTGTTCACAGTGTCACAGAGATCCCAAATCTTTTTTTAAATTGAATTTGGACTCATTTTGACCATTCTAAACTGCATTTCACTATTTTTGCCATAACTTTCACAAACGGTATCGGATCGGAAAAGTGTTTATATCAAAACGTAGCCTGAGAGCGACTCTACAGCAACCATTTAGTTCAACTTTGAGAAAAACATCGTTTAAGGCCTCAAAATGCATTCGGAAGTCAGGAGTGTCTAAAATCGATAGTTTGAAAGAATTGTGAGAAAACGGTCACAGTTTTGAAGACTGCTAAGTTAGCAGATTGAAATTATCTTTTGGGAAAACCATTGGTCACCCGCGGGAAGGTGTAAAATTTAACTACGGCTTAGTGTAAAATTTGAGCATCCATACACAAATCTGGTAGTAGTAAGACCATACACAAGGACTTTTGATTTTGCAACAACACTTGTTTTGGAGAACTTTAACACAAGATTTTTGCTAGCAAATCACACCGACTTGTTCATAATTCTCTTGTGCTAGCTTAAGTTAGTTCAGCTAAAAGTGAACTTGAAAGTCACTTCCGAGCCCACGGAACAGGTGTGGCCGTCAAAGGCACATCAAGAATTTTTGCATTCATTGTGAAAAAGTTTGCCAGCTAAATAGAATTTTGTAGATTGTGTGCTAAAGCGAACACAGGTTAGCTCAACTCAAGAATCGAGTGGTAAGTTGCATAACTTATCACGGTGCTTCCACTAGATTGAGGCCTGCTAAAAAGCTCTAGGAAAAGCAAGCAGCCAGACAAGACAGTATCAACCTTGGCAAGCAAGGGAGCTAAGAAGTTCAAGAAGTTCAAGCAAAGCCCAGTTCAGAAAACTCAGAGATTAAGGCATCCACAAAAGTTGAAGGACCTCAAGCGAAAAAAACCGACACAAGGGTGCTAATAATTTTTATTAGCATTGAGGCAAGCAATTATAGCTATCACTAAATAGGTACAACAAGGGAGTCAAGACGAAAGCAATGGCGTCTCAAAGGAATCAGACCAGTCAGGAAGAAGCTTCAAGTACATCCACAAAAATTACAAGAGAGCAAATTCGGATCTATCTGATTGGATACTACAAAGGATTGACATGCTATGAGGATGACAATTAGAATTTGTACATCAAGACAAAGAAAGATACAGAGGAAACTCGGACATCTCAATATGTGGAAGTTGAAATAGCGAAGAATGTACTACACCCACATCCAGATTTCATGGAAGACTATCTGGGATCAATTTACATGAGGCACGAAAAATACATCGACAATGAGATACAAATGTTGTACAAGGATCAACTTACAGAACTCTACGCATATCCTCCAAGTATTTTTCTATACAAAGCACAAGATGGAAAACGGAAAATTGGTACCCTCTATGGAGACGAAGATGGTCAATACTACAGGGCTGTCACAAGTCACGAAGTTATTGTAGAAAACAATCATTACTTTACAGCAGAAGTGTTTGGCTCAAGAGGAGAAGACTAAATGTCTAAAGGTGTTAATGTATACCATCTCGTCATGGGTTTACCTCTAACAACCCACTTGGAAGAGTTAACAACTACAACTGTCACTGCACAAATGGGTGACACAACACAAGGCACAACACAAGGCACAACATGGAAAGACACTGCACAAGTCTTGTGCACCACACCAGCACAAGACAAAGCACAAACACACCAAATTGCACAAATAGGGAATACGCCGGAAGTATCACCTATGAAGATAGCACAACTTCAAAAAGAACTAGCTCGGTCTCAAGAGCTACTTAACAGAGCACAAGAAGTCATATCATTAGGCATTAAATAGATGCCAACATCAGATATGAAATCCTCTCGGATGGGGGGAGTTCAAACTCAACAAAGAGACCCTATCTCTTCAAGAGTGGGATTAAGAAGTCCAGTTTTACAAGAAGTAGTGTCCTTTTCAGGAGCCCAAGTGGAATTTCAAGAAGCATTGGAAGATGCCGAGCCGGAGGAGGAGAGACCACCAGAAATTCACAATTCCAAATGTAGAAGGTCAGGTCAAGATGTCATTGTGGTCGACAAATACGGTAGGCACTATGAAATAGCCGATGTCAAAAATATGGATGAGTTTAGCAATTGTGGACAACCTGTAAGTCACATACTTGGACCCCGTCCAAAAGCACCATCAAGGGAAACGGAAAACAAAGATTTGGTTCAATCTTCACCCTCGGTGCAGAACTCGCCAAAATCAACTCGAAAACATAGCCCTAAGGCTATGCAGAAGCCCCACGTCAAAGAACATATACTGATGGAAGAATTAGCATTACAACTGCTAGAAAGCATGGATAGTGATTTGATTTTGTATGCAAGCAATGATGGAAGCTATTTTCAGCTTCTCAAGGACAAGACGATAAAGGATAAAGAGACAAATCCAATGGATAAACCTAAGTCAGTTGTAATCTACAGGTTCTTGCATGCAAAGAAGAGGTCATATATGTATCTAGATACCACAAGAACCCATTATCAGCATTATTATGGAGAGTTGCCTCGTCCAAAGGGTGCACATGTTGAGATTAGAACATATTGCAACCAATGTGCCATTGGTCATTTAGTGAAGGACTGCCCAACAAAGCTCTACATGGAAAAGAAGAAGCAACAAGCCAAAGCAAAGTTCAGACAGTGACAACAAGGGAACAGAAACAAGAATCCCCAACAAGATCTCCAGAAAAGAAGTAGATCTTGTCGTAGAGCACAAAATATAGGCTCAAGACACAGTTTCTTGAAGTCAAGGGTGTCAACGACATTATCATAGAGAATCAGGCTTTCAAAAAAGATCAATTGAATCAGCTGATTCAAGATCGCTTAAGGAACCTCAGTGAGGACAAGTCAAAGCATCCACAAGGTGATGAAGATGAAGCTCGCAGTTCAAGGGTCGAGAGCAAAAGAAGCCAAGATTCTGACCATAGTGAGCCAACACAAGAAGAGGTGGCAGAGGTAACAAAAATTCTTAGTGCCACGTCACAAGTGGAAGACATGCAAATAGAGTCAATGGATGAAGCTGAAAGTCTACCAAATAAATTTTCTATTGTGGACTCTTCATTGCTGATTGAACAATCAAAGAGTATGAGAAGCTAAAAGAGATGTAACTGAAGACATAGAATGCATAGAAGAACAGGAAATGACTGAGTCCAAGATTGACTACCAAGGACAAGCAATACAGGATATGAATGAATATTTTCAAGAAGAGACTCTACAAAAACCCATGGAACAATGGAAACCAAAGGCCACGGCGACCATTGCATCAGAAGAAGAGAGTAAACCTCAACATCTTGCTACACAAGCTTCAAAACATTTCCAAGAAGAAAAGTCACCATTGAATGACCTTCAAGTGCTAGAAGAAGTAAATAGTGACAAAGAGATTTTGAAATCAAGAATCAAGGCGTCACAGTCAGAAAGTAGCAATGAACACCAACAAGCAGCTACGGCAGAAGATAGTAAGCACTTGGGACATGCTACAACCAGTCAAATGACAAAGAAGTTCAACATACAAGATGACGGCAAAGCTTCCAAGGCACAAAAGTCCAAGACAAGTACCAAAAGCAAAGAGGACATCAGCTACTTGGAAGCCAACAAGAAGATTAAATTCTCGTTGGATGTGCATGAGAAACTGAAATTCAATTTTACAGCACAGAGATAGATTGCACTGCCACGACTAATGTCATGTCTTATGGGTTGTGGTTACTTCTAGATAAGCCAGAACTGTATGAAATTCAAGTACATGTTCCTATATCACATGGAATAGCTGTCACAAGTTTAGGGATTGCGAAAGCTACCCTTACACTACGGTCAAAGGTAATCAAAGACAAATTCCTAGTGGTAGATTCCTCCAAAATGAGTACACATTTGATTTTGTCCAAGCACTGGGCAAAAACATTGGCAAAAGAACCTGAATTTTCAACAATGGTCATCACGAGTAGCTCTCAAGAAATCCAACCTACTACTGCTCCAAGATTATTGGCTTCCGACAAAGGCAAAGCCAAAATGAGCCCGCAAATGTCCTACCAACATAAGCAGTCACTTAAATCAGAGTCTTCAATCCAACCCAAAAAGTTCAAGATAGTGCTTCTACATCAACTGACCACATGCTTCCACATGAAAGGCAGACTCCAAAGAAAACCTTTCAACCGAAATACCCTACACTACGAGATCTTGTCGACAAAAATCTTCAAAGGTCTACATCAAAGCTGGGTCAAGGACCCAATATGGGTAAATGATCCTAGCCAATTGATGAAAGGTAAACACATGGGATGGATAGCCTCCCACTACAGCTTAGCAGAGCAAGGCTATTATGAGGGTCAAAAGAAACTTTGGTTACCAAAACCACAGACCTCGGCTTATGTGGTGGATAAAGTTTTCAAAAAAGTGTCCCCAAAAGCAACAAAGCTCATATTTATATCGCCAAAGAGACCAATCAACAAGGCTCGCCAGAGGGATGCAGGAAATTTCAAATCCAACTGGCCTTCATACCAACATAGGACTTCAGCGGTAAAGAATCCCAAAAATGACACTCTTGTACATCTCAATACGACATCAAAAACATCATGGTAAGTGCCATCTACAATTCTTCAAGCACAAGGTTACTATCAAGGAAATCAGAGAATCTGGCTACCAAAGATGCCTGGTAAACATTCTTCAATCAGACGACTTCAACTTGAAAATAATCGCAATTTCATGGAAGGCAAAATCAAAGACAATGTCATAGTCAAGGCAAAGGATATCTGCAAAGACACGCTAATCACACAATGCAGATACAAATGGGTGCCAAAAGAACAACACATAACGAAGAAGATTGAAGTCGTCTCTAGCTCTCAAGAAATGTCAAGACATGATAGACAAAGTGTTACGGGGAATGGAGCGAGCCAATCTTCTCAACCAAGGGACCAACAACAACAAAAAGAAATTTTGACAACCAAGGTCACCCAGGTATGACAAATCCTCTCTTCGAGGATGGGAATTTTGAATTTCAAAACCTATTCTTGGTCGAAAGCTCCCGAGAGTAAGTCAAGTCGCCATAAAAATCATGGCATAAGAGTCAAGAGTCGGGCAGCCGAGCCACTAAATGAGCAAGCGTCAGACCCAAGCTTCAAGTCTAATATTTTCTCTATGGTCTATGAGTCTAGCTAATAGATATAAGCTGAAGCTGGAGAGTTGAGCATACATAAAGTCATGTCACTCGTGCTGGAAGAGGTGAGCATACGAGTCAAAATCTACTATTTTAAATGGTGGAGTGGCAGAGTAGACCAGAAAACACTCACGCACATGAACAAAGTGAGGAGAGTGGAAAAAACCTCGTCGACAGAAACCCTTCTTGTGAGTAATGACAGCTCTTGAAGTCAAATATATTTTTGCTTCTCTAGCTACGTTCACTCCTGGAAGCACCCATTCAAACTCTTCTCGCACCGCATATTTTTTCCCATGCATCTATCTGTGCAAGCATATATAATGTCCCATCATTGGACATTTGCATTTGACACAATTTGTGTTCCACCCATGCACTTACACAACAAAATGACAATGACGAAGCGGTAACAGGTTTCATAAGCATTTGCTCAACAACAACGACTCTGACTTCAAGCTACTAACACTTAACCAATGTATATCAAGTCAATAATAGTAGCCATACGGCCATAAGTACTTTAACTCAACAAAACTTGGTTACATCAAACATAAGTACATATAGCCTCCCATTTAATTGTGACTAAAGGCATTTTTTTCCCACTGAGTTTTTCCCTTTAGTCCTATCCAGGTATCCAAGACCTTCATTTTGTAATATACGCCACATTTTAATTTTACTATTTTATTTTTCTTATAAAAACACAAAAAATCAAACCAATGACATCCCCAAACAACTATATGCTCATCAACCAGAAGATCAAAGGGGAGCGGCCCAGAAAATGACTGGCTGCAACAACAAACCTCACTCAACCTATTCACGCTACAACAACCAATTGGAGGGGGAGAGCTATGGCTTCAACTACACTACATGTACAAGAAAAAGGTACCTCTACAACATACAAAGCATCTGGTAGAAGCAACTGCAACAACAAAAGCTTCAACCAACACCAAAACATGAAGCACTCGCTAAGGCGACTGCAGACATAGGGTCTTGTCGGGGATGACATGACTTTGAAGGGGGAGAGTGTTGAAAGGTCAACTCCTTTCAACAACGCTTCCACAAAGATTCCATAAAGATTCCTCAAAGATTCTCTAAAGATTCCAAATAAAGATGCTGATGAAGTGATAAAGACGAAGATGGATGCTGTAATGTGAAGATACAAGCTGGACATCATCGAATATCCCGTTATTATTATTTTGAGCCATTACGGCCACTTTTGTAATGTTTACGGGAACTCCATATTTTAAGTCGGCAATTGTATTTTGGCCAGAGATGCTTGTTGGATGACCAAAGCCAGCTCACAGTGTTGTAATTAAACTCTATAGAAGCCTAGGGACAGATCAAGTCATTTTGGTCGGACATAAGGTTTTCTAAGGTTTAGTATAGAAACCAAAACCTAAAGCTTTGTAAGAGGCTTAGAATAATCTGATCTTCTGTGTCGTTGGGAGACTGCGAGAGAGTGAGAGAGTGTGTGTGTGTGTGCTATAGAAGCTATGGTGGTCGGTATCGCAAACGGAGAGCAGCAATGTGTTGCCCACGAGGAGAGCTACGCGTTGATGCTTACATCACACGCGTTCCTCTGTGTCTTGGCAGATTCACCCGCGAGCTACTTTTGGAGTTTCGGTAGGTAATTGTTGTCCGTTTTTGCATTTCAGCATATCCACGCGATCAGAGCAAGTAGAGCTACACATTAGGCACTTCAATTTTTGGAAATGTAGGTCTGCAAAAACCGGCCATACATCCTACTCGTTTTCTGCACGGAGGGTATTGGGTAGGTTTTTTGGTCACAGACCTTAGGGAGAGTGGCCTGTTGGTGTTGATAGGATATCCCTCAAGTTTCATAACGTTTCGAGAACGTCTAATGGGATTTTGGCTTGCGGTAGATCATAGGAGACTCTCACATTCACAGAACCGATGGCATGTAGATTTGATATCTCTGTAGGAAGTAGTCATTAGTCGGTCGAGTAGAGGTTGACACCCTTTGCTTGCTTCCACGCGCCTGCATGTCGATCTCCATCCTCAGCTGACAATTATATGTTAGGTGAGTTCTCGCTATGCTGACGTCTGTCGCGGCGTACTGTCCAACAGTGGGCTAAACTCTCTCCATCACCTCCAAAACAAAGAAGACTATTGCATGCTTCTCCACACCATAATTCAAAGAGGGATGACAAAAAGCAAGAGAAGAAAAAGGAGAGAAAGAGGACACCCTCTTCTCCATCTTCTTCCTCCTCTTCTTCTTATGAAAGTGATGGTGAAGACAAAGAGAATCAAGGAAAGAAAAAGGCGAGAGAGAGGTCACCCTCTTCTCCATCTTCCACAAATTCTTCATCTTCTGAAGAAAGTGATGGTGCAACTTTTGAACCATAAAAAAGAAGAGGACATAGGAAATCCTATGCCGCGTGGAAGAGGTCATCAAAGCTCAAGAAGTTCAAAGAGGGAAGGAAGAACATCTCTTTCCTTAACTATGATGGCACCTTTGGTGCTACCGACAAAGTCTTGTCCTTTATCCAGCAATTCGATGCGGCGTTTGGAGATGAGGGCTTCACGGAGTCCTCTAGGCTATGCCATGTAGCTATGCACTTTCAAAAGTCCGCCAGACAATGGTGGTCTAGCCTACGGGCCAACGATGAAGCTTTACAAACATGGAAAGCTTTAAGAGCTTCCATTATGAAGCAGTTTTTGGCCATGGATGCCAAAGACAAAGTACTCACAGAATGGTGAAGCTTGAAGCTCTCTCCCTATCAATCCATTCACAAATATGTAGAAAAGTTTTGGGACTTACAATTCAAAGCCACTGTCTTCAAAAAGTTGGATTTTGGAGAGCAAAAGCAAAAATTTTGTGCGGGCTTCACTGAGGAAACGGTGGAGTATGTCAACTCCGAAAGCCCACACACCATATCAGCGGTTCTACACCACACTATGGTGGCTTCTTGAATCAATTTCCAAATGGGGGCTAAAAGAAATTCTAAGCCCAAGGAAAACAAGGGTTCCAATGAGCCTAAGGGGAAGGACATTGTCCAAAAGTCTCCTAAGGGAAACTCCAACAAAGCTAAAGAGAAGAGAGTTTACAAAGGCGAAAATAAACTCTCTCCTAAAGAGCTTGAGTGTTATCGCAAGGATAATCGTTGTTTCAAGTGTAGCGAGCAAGGGCATGCGTACCGCGCTTGTCCCCAAAAGAATACCCGCCATGAACATCCTAGAGCTACCTTAGTCAAAATCCAAGAGAAGGAAACTCATCACAAAGGATCTCCTCTATGCCATGCTTGGGGAAAGGTAAGATAACATGATGCTTTTATTCTCTTTTACCCTAGTTCTACTCACAATTTCACATCCACATAGTTGGCCACCAAGCTAGGCATACAAGCTTACGAGATGGGAGATGTCCTACTTGCAGATGGTGCTTTCAAGGGGCAAGAAGCTTCATTCACTCTCTTAATCAAGAAATTGAGGCTCCATGTCCAAAGCTATGTGGACAAAGAGGACTTCTTTATCTCTCCTCTCAAGCATGAGGATGTAATCCTAAGGGCACCATGGTTTGATTGCATGGCTTCCAATGTTAAATTCCCTAAAAGGAGAATCTCTTTTAGGTTCAAGGAAAAAGATATGTACATAGATGCTAAGGAAATGGGTAACACCATACCCATTGTACATACGGAAGCTTTCAATAAGTCAATAAAGAGCTCTATTTCCGTGTACATGATTTTTGTTAAAGACTCTCAAAATGAACCTAATGTTTTAGCAAAAGAAAATATACACAATCAAAAGGAATTAGAGCTATCCAATTTTCTCATGGGGTTTCAAGATGTCTTTATTGATGACATCCCTTGTGAGCTACCCTCCTAAAAGAGGCAATGATGACCATGCAATTGAACTTCTTCAAGGAAGTTCACTGCCTAACAAACCTCCTTATACAATTTCTCAAGCTCAACAAGAGGAGATTATTCGGCAAGTGCATGAGTTAGTTGAGAAGGGCATGGTTAGGTCTAGCTCATCTCCATTTTGCTCACCTATGCTATTAGTGCAAAAGAAAGACGGGACATATCATATGTGTGTCGACTATAGAGCACTAAATAGAATCACTATCAAGAATAGGTTTCCCATTCCACGGGTAGAAGAAGACCTATTTGATAAGCTACAAGGTGAAGGAGTACGAGCGGAAGTGCGACGTGAGAGAGAGTGCGAGAAGAAGAGCACAACGATATGGTGAACTCGCTCTACTATAATGTGTAGAGCATAGTGAGTTCTTATTAGGTTTTTACAAAATAATATGTGTACATACCTGGAGGCCCGCCCACTTACCTGGGCGACCACATTGGGCTTTATACCCCAACAACCTCCCACTTAAAGTCCAATGTGGTACTTTAAGTGTGAGAGAAGCTACTATGCAAGCTAATATACAAGAGATGTAGAGAAGTGATGTACTACCCTACACCTAATTGCTTGCGAAAATGCGCAAAGCTCTCTGAGGGAAGTCCTTTTGTAAGTAGATCAGCAGGATTTTTTGTGGTGTGAAATTTGACAAGCTAAAGTTGCTTATCCTCGAGCATTTCCCTGATGAAATGATACTTTACATCCACATGCTTTGTCTTTGAGTGATAAACTGGATTGCGAGCCAACTGTATAGCACTTTGACTATCACAATATAACACAGGCATCTCTTCTTTGATTCCCAAATCTGTTACTAGTCGATTAAGCCAAATTGATTCTTTGCATGCCTCTGATGCTCCAACATATTCAGCCTTTGTAGTAGACTAAGTAACACAATCTTGTAATCTAGAATGCCATGATACTGCTCCACCAGCCAATGTAAAGACATACCCTGACGTAGACCTTCGGTTGTCTAAGTCACCTGCATAATCTGAGTCTGTAAAACCATTTACACTTAGCTCCTGACTCCCATAGCATATATGCATACTCTTTGTAGCTTTCAGGTATCTCAATATTCCTTTTACTGCCTCCCAATGTTTCTTGCCTGGGTTTGACATGTATCAACTTACTACTCCCACTGCAAATGCAATGTCTGGGCAAGTAGCAATCATTGCATACATCAAACTACCCACTGCAGACACATATGGAATCTTATCCATTTCAGCATGTTCTTCCTCAGACACAGGAAAATCTTGTTTGCTAAGTTTCACATATGGTGGCAATGGAACACTCAGTGCCTTTCCCTTCTCCATATTGAAACGTTGCAAAACCTTGTCAATATACTCTGTTTGAGATAACCAAATCAACTTTTTTGATCTGTCTCTCTCAATGCGCATACCAAGTATATGACTTGCCTCACCCATGTCTTTCATGTCAAACGATTTTGCCATCTTTGACTTCAAAGCTGAAATTTCTTCCAAGTGCTTACCAGCAATCAACATGTCATCCACATACAAAATAAGGATCAGCCAACTACCATCCTTAGCCTTCTTTGTATATAGACAGTGATCGAACTCACTACGTTTGTAGCCTTGAGAAAGCATAAACTTGTGGAATTTATGGTACCATGCCCTCGGTGATTGTTTTAAGCCATAAAGACTCTTTAACAACTAGCATACCCAATCTTCCTTGCCTTTCTCAACAAACCCTTCTGGCTGCTGCATGTAAATTTCCACATCTAAATCACCATGAAAAAACGTTGTCTTGACATCCATTTGGCACAACACCAAATCTAATATGGCAACCAATGCAAGAAAGCATCTCAATGTAGTCATCTTGACCACCGGAGAGAAGAATTCATCAAAGTCAATGCCTTGTTCTTGCTTAAAGCCCTTGGCAACAAGCCTTGCTTTGTACGTTGGCTGACTATCATGAGCGGTGATTTGCACTGCTTCCTTGTAACATGAAGGCTCATTGCAATCAGTCAACATGACATAGTTCAACAAACCTATCAGGAGGTCGCGTGACACGTCCAGATCTATGCACAATAGGTGGCTCAGGCTTAGCCACAACCTGTGGTTCCACTCTATCTTGTCGTTTCTCCTCTTGAGCCCTGACATTTTGTCTTGCACGTGCAGGTCCATCTTCTTGGAAGACAACTCTTCTAATCTCCTCAACCCTCTCTGGTTTAGAATGATATTTGGATTCATTAAAGTGAACATCATTGCTGTGGACAACCTTTCTGGATTCGGGATCCCAAAGTCTGTACCCCATCTCACCAGAATTACCATAGCCTAGAAATATGCACTTTCTACTCTTTGGCTCAAGTTTGTTCCTAAATTCCTTTGGAACGTGAGTATATGCCTCACAGCCAAAGACTTTGAGATGCTTGTATGACGGCATTTTGCCTGACCATACCATCTCTGGCACTGAATCCTTCTACAAAACCTTGCTAGGAGATCTATTTACAAGATGAACAGTTGTTGATACAGCTTCAGCCGAAAACCCATTTGGCAGCTGTGCATTAGACAACATACTTCTGACCTTCTCTTGTATGGTCCTATTCATCCTCTCAGCAACACCATTTTGATGAGAATTGTAAGGAGCAGTAAGTTCACGTTTTATACCTTTTGACTCACAAAAGTCCTGAAAGGCCTTTGAAGCATACTCTCCACCATTGTCACTGCGTAAGCATTTAAGCTTCTTGCCACTCTGATTCTCCACAAGTGTCACAAACATTTTGAAAACACTAAACGTTTTGTCCACACAAATCACTATGAACAAGTGCCAACTGTGTATCTCTTCTACTGCTTCTATGCTTATGTGGCTACTGTGTTTGCTTACCATACAGACAATGTTCACAGAATTCAAAATCATTAAATGAAAAGCCAGGAAAATAACCAGAACGAGATAAGATTTCCATTCCCTTCTTGGACATATGTCCTAACCGGCTATGCCACAAAGAAACGTTCGGCTGCTCGGTTACATTGATTGCATTTTTAGAGACATTTGATACATAAATCATGTAAAGTCCTCCAGACTTTACTCCATGTGCTACTGTCATAGAACCCTTGGATATCTTCCACATGTTCTGTCCAAAAGTGGTGACGTAGCCAGCATCATCACGTAAACCTGTGCTGATCAAGCTCTTTGTAATTGCGGGAACATGTCTCACATTCTTCAGCGTGAAAGAAGAGCCATTCTGAAACTTCAATTGAACATCTCCAACACCTAAGATCTCACATGTCTGCCCATAGCCTAGCCGAACATGATCTTTAGTGGTCACATAAGAGGTAAACCACTCCTTGTTTGGAGACACATGAAGTGATGCCCCTGAGTCTATAATCCAGTCACTCAGTGCATTTCCATCAGATGCTGTAAGAAGAGCTGAGTCCATTGTATTCTTCAAGAAGTAGATGTCTCCTGACACTAGACTGTCATCTTCTGCAACAGTTTTTTCACATTTATTTCTTGAATCTTCACTGAGGACTTGTTCTTCTCACCATGGTCTTCAGATTTCTCTTTGCCTTTTTCTACTTTCCATTCTCTGCAGTCTCTTTTCATGTGACCCTTCTTGCCACAATGGTAGCATTCTATGTCACTCTTGCCTTTAGCACTGCGGGACTTGCTACGAGACTGATTCCTCTTTCCACCTTTGTACTTTTCTTTGGTCCTTCCCCTGACAACTAAGGCTGTTCCTTTGCCTTTGTCCATTGTCTTTCTATTGGTTTCTTCAGTAAGCAGACTTCCTTCTACACCTGCTATGTTCAAACCATATGGAGGTGCAGAATTACTCAAAGCTGTGCGAAAGGTGTCCCAACTTTCCGGCAATGTGATCAACAGGAACATAGCTCTAACAGGTTCATCAAACTTGACACCTTGAGCTGACAATTGACTGTAGATGGTGTTGAATTCATTCAGATGATTGGACATAGGTGTCCCTTCTTTCATCTTCAAGTCAACAAGCTTCTTAAGACAGTATACCTGTGAAGCTGCACTCTGCTTCTCATAAAGATCACTCAGCTTTAACCATGCTTGATAAGCCGACATCTCGTCTGCTACATTGAAGTAAACGCTTTCTGCCAAAGTCAGCATAATGGTAGAAAGTGCCAATTCATCCATTTCGCTCCATTCGTCTTCGTCCATATCTTTTGGTTTTATCCCCTTGAGCTTTATAGGTTTTATCTACTTCTTTTGTACCAACACGTGCCAAATATTCTTCTTCCACAATGGGAAATTGGTTCCATCCAGCTTCTTGATATTGTAAAGAGCAGTGTCCTGTGATCCAGCCATAGCTACGCTTCACAGTGGTTTACTTTTCTGGGAAAAATTCGGCAGAGTTTCCCCTGTAAAATGACCTCTGAACCAATATCAACCTGTCAAATGAACCAAGAAAGCTTCACATTCTGCATAAATTTCGGCAGAGTCTCCTTTGTAAAATGGCTCTGGTGTACTAAAAAATAGACCAAAAAACAGCTCAAAAAACACTGTCTCTCTGACACTGTAAGCTATGGGTAAACCTGTCCTGCACCTGTACTGTCTCTGACTGTCCTGTCACTGTCCTGTAAGCATAGACTGTGACAATGCCTCAACGGCAGTAAAGCAAAGATGCAATCCCAACTGTCTAAGTCACAGTCAATACATCCTAGCTGCCTATCTAAGGGTGCTCGATGGATCGCTCCAAGACTTGTATCACCGAAAGGATCTCAATATTCGAGAATCCCCCAGCTCAATAAAACCTCACTCGACCCTCAACAAAGGCTGCAGTAAATTTGACAGTACATAGACTTCCCACAAAATCATACATCCACAAATTTCCCACTGTATGTTGTAACCGCTGCGGCGGCTGTTTGCTGCGTGACTCACAGCCAACAAACCCTCAACAGACATACATCATCTCTGACAATACATCCCATGTGGAAGTACCTGCAATGTTAGGATGAAATCTAGAATATCAAGAAGCAAACACAAGCTACGTGATGAACTAGTGGATGTCGCCTACAGTCTGTGTGTAGATGCGCCCGTGTCGTATGTGACATGCCTCCAAGAACTGTGAGTCGTCCTTCGATGTGTAGACAACCACAAATCAACACTCTGGGAGTGTCGATATCCTCAACACCTGCAGTCGTAAGCCGAAAACCCCAAATTTGCAGTGACGGATCTGCACCCGTCGAGACCACGTAGTCGAAAATGGCCCGCGTAGACCTTTGTCGAAGCCAAATGGTGGTCGAGATGACCTCAGAATGAAATTCTGACAACACCAAGCCCTTCGGGCTTGCCCACATGATTTGGGGCCGTGTCTTCGCCTATCGAATTTCACTCCAATCTAAGTTGGTGACTCTAGCCTCCTGCAGTGCTGCCCCGAGCCTGGATCTGAGCTCTGATACCAGTTGAAGGAGTACGAGCGGAAGTGCGACGCAAGAGAGAGAGTGCGAGAAGAAGAGCACGACGATATGGTGAACTCGCTCTACTGTAATGTGTAGAGCATAGTGAGTTCTTATTAGGTTTTTACAAAAGAATATGTGTACATACCTGGCGGCCCGCCCACTTACCTGGGTGACCACATTCGGCTTTATACCCCAACACAAGGGTCCACCTACTTGAATAGGATTGACCTAAAAAGTGGCTATCATCACATAAGGATAGTTGATCAAGACATTGTAAAGACCGCATTTTGCACTACGTTTGGTCTTTATGAATATATTGTCACTTCTTTTGGTTGACCAATGCACCACCTACATTCAATCACTTTATGTGGAAGATATTCAGGCTGCATCGAAACTTTACTAGAGTGCTCTTTGCTGATATCATCATCTAATCTAATTCATTAGACGAACACAAGAAACACCTCTAGGTAATATTGCAAGTTCTAAGAGAGAACAAAATTTATGTTAATTGAAAGAAAAGTGAGTTTTTCTTGCAAGAGATTCATTATTTAGGTCACATTATCTCTCAAGATGGCATCCAAATGGATCCATCAAAGTTAGAGGTAATAAAAGGATGGTCTAAACGAAAGAATCTTCATGAACTAAGAAGCTTTATAGGTATGTGTGCATACTATAGACGCTTCATAGAAAAGTTCTCACAAATTGCGGGACCATTACATGACCTAACAAAGAAAAGTGTTAGGTATACATGGTCTGCTAAGGAGAACAATGCTTTTGAAAAGCTTATCTCTCAACCTGTGCTTACATTACCGAATCTCTCAAAGCCATTTGAGGTCCAATGTGATGCTTGTGGTGATTGCCTTGGAGCTGTTTTGCTCCAAGAAGGGCACGCCATAGGCTATGAAAGTCGAAGGCTCGACCCTGTTGATCAAGTTCTAGGCATATATGAAAAGGAACTCCTTACAGTTCTACATGCCTTAGACTCATGGAAGCACTATTTATTGGGGACTCCTTTCATTCTACGAACGAATCACCAAAGTTTTAAGTACTTCATGATGCAGACCAAGATCTCCGACAAACAAATGAGGTCGGCAAATTTCTTTTGCTATTTCATTTTCATATTGCTCACATTGCTGGCAAGCATAATCAAGTAGCCGATGCACTCTCAAGACGGCCAAGAGTGAATGCGGTTTCCATAGCAACTCACAATGATCTATCTTCTATGATAGATGAGTATGCTATTTATCTTGATTTTAGAGATGTGATTTCAGCCCTTGCACTAGGGAAGAAAGAGGAATTATATACTTTACAAGATGGTTATCTTCTCTATGGAAATAATCTATGCGTTACTAACTCACTCCGTGCATCGCGAAGAAGTCATTCACGTCAAGGAAGGGAAGTAAACGGTGAGACCTCTTTTCCCTAAAGAAACTGCAGTCAAAGTTATAACTCCAAAGTGGCCTAAAGGGGCTGCTCGAGCCAAAGGCAAGGAGAAGATAATCCAGTCTGGAAACACATAACCCCAAAGGGAGAAGCATCTGGCCAAGCAAGTGCTTCAAGCTCAGAAAGCCGGGTTGTACCCACTTTGTCAAAGAAGAGGTCATCCGAAGCTAGGCGGCGGAAGGTCGCCTACCGATTTTCATGACGCATGCGAGTGCTACCAATCCACTTCGACAATCCGGAAGAAGAAGTGGTAAGAAGATTTCCATGTACTAGAGAAGAGTGGTTCGACTACTGCTCTCGCTGTTTTGGAAAGCAAGTGGAGGATCTTACTCCTCTCCCTGTACAACTTATCCTGAAGAAGCTCTCTACCACGGGAGAAACCCAGTGGGCTGGGGACGAGTTGCAACTGAATGGAGTAGAATTCATGCAACACGCCGATTACAAAAATTACCTACAATTGCTGTTAGCCAAGAGGCTAGGAGTGGTCAGACGCGTCGCCATCACCCCGTACGTGCTGAGAAACGAAGGAAAGGTAGAGCCCATGAAAGGCGACGACCTCTTGTGGATGTGCCGACTCATCAACACTGGCACGGTAAAAGAATAAGTAAGTATTCCACCCTCTGTGCATGATGGAAAACGGGCGAACGGCATTCCTATTCAGATTCCTGCAGCATATGCATGTGAATATCTATGTAGATAGGAAAGTCTTCTACCTACAGAAGATCGTACACCTATTCAGTGTGGTGGTGCTAGGAGAAATCCTCAATTCCCCGAACCCTATCATTCTCCCCATATTAGATTACCATCATTCCTTTAATGTCTCTATCTTTATCCTATTTTTACCTATCCACCTACCCCTGTAAAAAGCCGCTATGAGCTGCTACTGTTAATGTAATGTGAAAAAAAAAGGTTTGTAATTTCCTGAGTCACCACCATATCAATTGTTTCTTTCCCCACGTTCATTGAAAAGAAGGCAGAGGATCTCACCACCTACTTGTTGGATGATTTTGACATTGCTTGTGTCGTCTCCAACAAAGATGACAACGTTTCACGACTTAGAATTTTTCCTCTATTGATGAAAGTAGAGGCCAAGTCCTGGTATAATGCATTGCCCCAGGATACCAAGAATGCATGGGATGTGTTAAGGGCTGCTTTTGTAAAGAGGTTTGGTGGAGGCACAACCTCGGAGAAGCTATGGTAGCTACTACTGACAGAATTAAAGCAGGGAGGCCTGCTGGAGTATGCCACCTACGAGTCCAAATTTGTGGACTTATGGGAGAGATGGGTTGCCTCACTGGAGAAAGGTGAAGGAGCACCTAATTTCCTAAGGAAGTACGTTTCATTGCTGGTCTATGGTCGCCGCTTAGAGAGAAGGTGAAGGGAAGGTTTCCTGCAACATATGAGTTGGCAGTCAAAGTAGCCCGTCTTAAAGACAAGAAGCTGCGCATGCAAGCAAGAGTAAACGAGTCAGAGGAAACAAGCTCGGCCCGACCAACCCCAGTGGCTGCAACAACCAGTCATAGAGTGCAACCGTAGGAGGCATCAGTAGAGCAGCAAGACCTACTGAGTCGCATCACAACCCAACTAGAGATTTTATTTGTGCATCTGGTGCAGCAAGGGCATGCATCTGGCAGAACCCAAGAACAAGGAAGGGGACAACAAAGGCAGAACCCAGAGTACCATTGTTACAACTGCGGGGAAGATGGTCATGGAATGTACTACTGCCCACACCCGAGGAGGCAGAATTTCAATAGAGGGGGGAGGGTGAAAGCATAGAATGGTGGCTCAAATAGCTGTGTCCATGGACACCTACTATCAAAAACTTTGTCCTACAATTAGACATGAGCTCACATAAAATTTATATCATGATATATGTCAATGGATAGCTCTTAAAGAATAAAATGTATAAGTGCAATCACTTATAAATTTTATTTAGTTTGTATTCTTTTTTCCACAAGATTGTTTTTGTGATATGCTATCTAATAGCTTAAATATCATTCCACCTATTCATGCTTTCACCCGGGAGACAGAATCAAATCTCTCCGCCAAGAGCAAGACCACCACCACCTAGGCAACCAGGACCAATTCCACCATTCCAAATCCTTTGACCACCTGTACAACAGAAACCACCACCCCAACCTCTCATTCCGCCACTACCCCCACCACCTGCTGTGAACCAAGCAGTGAGTGTTATTAGCTTGGAGGCTAAAGGGAAGGCGAACGTAGAAGAATCAGATCGAGAGAAGCACAAAGGAAAAGCGAAGGTAGAAGAAGTGGATTCTATGGGAGTGAAACGTGCGAGGCACGAGGAGGCATCTCAAAGAGAAGAGAAGATGAAAGGAAAGGCTGAGTCTAGCAAGCAAGCAGCTAAACCGCGACGGAAGATAGACATCGTGGACTTCTCACTAGGTGAGTGTGCAAAACCCTATGACTTAGTTCAGGATGTGTTAATGCAGGGCCCGAAGATAACTTGTCCCCAATTACTCCACCTTGCACCCAAAATGAGGAGGCAATGGACAAAAATGGTAAGTACCAGGAAATGAAGGCCCGGGATAGCTGGGGATATCTCTGGGAGGGATCTCGACGACATCCTGCCAACCATGGACGCTCACATCAAGGGGCAACAAATTTCAAACGTCTACATAGATGGTGGCGTGCAAATATGCGTCATGAGTGAAAAGATGATTCACCATCTAGGTCTAGAGGTAAGTAGGCCGGCACCCTGCCGAGCCAAGATGGCAAACAATGTAAGAGTGAAATGTGTAGGCATTGTAAATGCGGTCAAAGTAAAAGCATTCAATACAGAAGTGGAGGTAGACATCTTTGTCATGCCACACAAAGGCGAGGGCTACCCCATCATTCTTGGGAGGCCTTGGCTTATGGCTATGGAAGCTAGACAAGACTGGAGCACCGGGATGATTAAGATGAAGGATCCTAAAGGGAAGTCCATATTCTATGACATGAGGATTGGAAAGCAGCGCAACATGATCTTGGAGGCTTCAGAAGACGAGTCCACCAGTGACTACTCGTCTACCTCATGAGAAGAGACGACCACCACCGACGGAAGTGACAGTAGCATCGAAGTAATGGGGGCCATTCTTAAAGACCCAAACAGATTAACACAATCTGAAACAACCGCGACAAACCGCGACAACCGTGGTATGTAGTCCTTGGAGGATGCAGGTAAGCTACAAAAAATGCTCTCAAATGAGTTAACCAATGAAGAAAGGAAGGATTACGTCTCCATGCTAGGTAACTTCACTACTTTGTTCATTGATGGCTATGACAAGATCACAGGAATTACAATAGTACAACACCACATAAAGCTCAAGGAAGGCAGTAAACCCATAGTACAAAAGCTCAGAAGACTTGGAGTAATCCAACAAGAGGCATTGCTTAAAGAAGTGAGAAGTTTGCTACAAGCAGGTTTCATCTACCCTGTCGAAGACTCATAATGGGTCTCCCCAATAGTAGTCACACCAAAAAAAAATGGTAAGTGGAGAGTCTATGTGGATTATAAACCTCTCAATGCAGCCACGAAGAGGGACCACTTTCCCCTCCCATTCCAGGATGAAATACTCAATGAAGTGGCAGGTCACGAGCGATACACAGTATGCGATGGCTGCTCAGGATAGTTCCAGATTAGCATTGCAAAGGAGGATCAGAAGAAGACAACCTTCATCACACCTTGGGGATGTTTTGCCTATAGAGTGATGCCGTTTGTCCTCACTAACGCCCCAGTCACGTTTCAATGCTATGTGACTTTTGTTTTCCAACCCTACTTTGGAACATCAATACAGGTTTTCATAGATGATTTTTGCATTTATAGCTCACGAGCCCTTCATTTAAGCAAAGTCTATGATGGCTTAACCAGACTGCAAACCTTGGGTGGCCAACTCGACGTGGACAAGTGTCACATTGGTGAAAGCAAAGTCACTCTCCTTGGTCATGTAATTTCAACAAAAGTAATTGAGACTGACCCTAGCAAGATTCAGGCCCTCGTATCTTTATCGTCACCCACCACCGCCAAGCAGCTGGTTTCTTTTCTTCAGAAGGTAAGATACTTAAGCAGGTTCATTCACCTGCTATCTCAAGTGGTCCTTCCCCTATAACAACTCACCCAGAGGGATGTCTTCTCATGGAGTGAAGAGAATGAGTAACAATTTACTGAGGTGAAGCAAATCCTAGCTAAGCTTCCCACTATTTCTCCTAAGTGGGACGAGCCATTTTATGTGAACCCTAGTGTGGGAAGTGATACACTCGGAGCAGTGCTAATGCAAAAGGACCCCAAAAATTCTTTCATGCGACCTATTTACTTCTCTAGTCATGTCATGACCCCGTCAGAAAAAGGATTTACCAAAGTAGAACACATGGTTCTGGCACTAATGTTTGCTACCACAAAGTTTCGCTCCTATCTCCTGCCTAGACCCTTTGTAATCCTGACAATGGAGGAGGTTTTCCCATATGTAATGCAACACATGGATGTCTCATCTAGGATCTCAAAGTGGTTAATTAGACTACAAGAGTTTGACTACACCATGCAAGTAGAAAACTCCACCAGGGCTAGTTTAGCGGGAATTCTCACTCGTCGCCATTATGAGGAGAAGCTGAAGGTCACCACGGAAGCAAAGGAAGAAACACCAACGATAGAAAGTCCTAGGCTAGAGAGAACTCGCTCTCTTTTCTTTGATGGAGCATACAAGAGAACAATGGATCATTCTGTAGCAGCAGGCATGGTCATTTTCAATGAACGACAAGAAAGAGTATTCATTGGGCAATAATTACACTCCCACTCCAACAATGAATCCGAATATGCAGCCCTAATTCTTGGGTTGGAACAATGTATTTCATAAAGAATTCAGCGCCTAAATGTGTTCGGTGACGCTTTGCTTTTGATAAGGCAGATAAATGGCACCTGGGATTGTAAAAATAAGGTTTTACTTGGTCAACTTCGCCAAGTGAAGGACCTTCTAAAAAAGTTTGAAGCAGTGAAACTATTCCATGTCCCTAGAGCAGAAAATCAAGAGGCAGATGCTCTATGTAAAGAAAGAATACAAGATGTTCCCGTGGGGGAGATCAAATTAAAGCCACCCCTCTTCCAAGGTAGTGATGCTATGCCTGATGTCATTGGTTTTCTAGATACAGGAGAATGTCCAACACGACACACCAAAGGCCAAAAACAGTGGCTGGTAAGGAAGGCTACTAGGTACCGCCTTATAGAAGACCACTTGTATTGTAAGGGCAAAGATCAAATTCTCAGGCGGGTGCCAACCTCCAGTGAAATCACAGAGGTAATTTCAAGTTGCCATGACAGCGTCTGCGGCGGTCATTTTGCTCTAGATTTCACCAGTAGGAAGATTCTATAGGCAAGAAGGATACTTTTGGCCTAGTTTGAACAAAGATGTACACCATTGGTGTAAAACATGCAAGGTTTGTCAAGTGGCCAGTGATCGCACGTTAACCTACGAGCCACAAACCCCTATCATCTCATATGGTCCTTTTGAGAAATGGGGAATAGATGCAATCGGTCCTTTACCAAGGGCCCAATCAGGTAAACTGTACATCATAGTGGGTGTAGACTACATGACTCGATGGGCAGAAGCAACAGCCACCACCCGCATTACAGCCCAAGAGGTGGCAAAGTTCATTTTTGAGCATATCGTTTGCCGTTTTGGCACTCTTCTTGAGATAATATCAGATAGAGGACAAGGATTCATAGGTGATTTGGTGGGAGAACTGATGAAGAAGTTAGGCATCACACGTCGGAATTCCACACCATACTATCCACAATGCAATGGTCTCGTAGAGAAGGTAAATGGAATGATTTGCAAACTCATCACAAAACAGGTGAACAACCACACAGGGGACTGAGATAAACACCTCATGTCAGCTCTTTGGGCCTATAGAACAACATTCCGAACATCACTAGGTTTCACCCCTTTCCATCTAGTTTATGGGAAGGAGGCAATTCTACCCATTGAGGTATAGATAGCCAGCTTACGAGTTTTGGCTAGCCAGACACATCGTCAGATTGTAAACCTCCAAAACCACATCTTGGATCTGGAGAGACTCCAACTCGATAGGGAAGAAGCAATCAATCACTATGCAGCACAGGTAGAACGACGCCGACTCACTTTCAATCAAGGGCTGAAAGAAAAGGGACTGGAAAGAGGCATGTTAGTACTGTGATACGACAACAGATTTGACACTAGGAAGGATAAGAAATTTCAACCCAGATGGGAAGGGCCATTCATCATCAAGAAACGCTATGACAACGGCAGCTATAAGCTGATGGAAGCAGATGGGAGAATTCACAAGACTAGGGTCAATGGATGGCGATTGAAAAGGTATTTTCTTAGGTTTGACCCAGAATTCATGCTAGGCATTCCAGAGGACGGAGAACACTCTAACTCTACAGCTGAAGAAGTGCTAGAAGCATGAATGCCTCTAGCCAAAGGGAGAGGGCTAATGATAGCCGACTTTTGAAAATCAAAGAAAAAGAAGAAAAAAATAATTATTTTTCCTCTGTTGAAGCCTTGGCAACACTATTGGAGGCCTCAATTGATCACTTGATGTGAGCGAGTTTCCAATTCTCAGTTCATATATGGTTTTCCCTAGAGAAATATGCTATTGATTTGCAATCAGTCTTTCCTACTTTGGGTCAAAGCCGGTGTAAAACGTCTGCATCCAAGTTTGAAGCTAAATTTTTATACTCTACTACTCGCATGCCAGTGCATGTGACCTTGCTTGAACCCGCTTGCCAAAATCTCCAATTGTTGTTGTTGCCGACTTCTTCTTTTCTGCGTGGCCATTGCATGCTATCCTATCAAGTTTTCATAACCCTCCCATGCCCCTTTGCTTTAGCCGAGCTTGGCCCCCTCATGGTGGGAATGGCCTTTGGCCAATTTAAAGAGCCACTTAGGGATTCTAATGTGAAACCCTTTGAACAAGGCTATGGAAAACAACAGACAACAACACAACTCCATGTAGGGAAAGATATGGTGTTTGAAGCAGATGCCGAGGGAAGATGCACATGAAACAAAAAATTCCCTACAGGGTGGCGTGCACCCACCAAGTCCACTTGCAGGAGGTTTTGTTGTGGTTCACCTCGGCTCTACCATAACTTGCAAGCAGCCAATCATGCAAAAATTCTATGTTCCACAATCAAGCCCCACCTAAGGGTGGATTCTCGCCCGCACATTAGCTTGAGGATGAGAGAGAGAGAGAGAGAGAGAGAGAGAGAGAGAGAGAGAGAGAGAGAGAGAGAGAGAATCCCTGCATCTGACCATGCATCATGACCTTGCACCACAAATTTTAGATCTTCCATACTACAAAACCACCATAGCCTTGCATAGGCAGGGGGGGGGGGGGGGAGAGAGAGAGAGAGAGAGAGAGAGAGAGAGAGAGAGAGAGAGAGAGAGAGGGAGGGAGAGTAGCCGTAATAAAGAGAGTCCATCCTCCCTGCTTGCTTTCCCCATCCTCCATAGCTACCCCCCTCTCCCCAGAGGTCTAATACCAAATCTAAGACCAGATGGGACTGGACCATGCAGTTCTCCACCTAGCCTCGCCTATATAGAGGCTCTAGCTATTTAAACATAGCACCCCTTGACCGCATGTCCAACCTGACCCTTGACCTGCTGGGTCTTACCCTAGGAATGACAACTTGACCACTCTATTGTCGGGCCCCAACACTTGGAAATCCTCACGAACTGTAGCAAAGCTCTATTCGGTGACTATTGGCACTATTGACTGGCAGCTCACATACTCTCCTCGTAACCCGTAATGAGTTAGTGAGTGTATTAATTTCAAGTACTACTACTTGTTTTTGGTTGATTGCATTAAGAAATTCTAACAAAGTTGAAGCCTATTTTTTTTTTATTGTTCGCACCAAAGTTTGCACCATCCTCAGCCTCAAGGGGGTGATTCCCACTGGATTAGAAGCCCTTTAAGGCTTGTCACTCCAGATGAGGGAAGAGTTGCTTCCCACAGTTACTAGACATCATCCGACCAACCAAGAGGGAGTTCTCACACAAAATGAAAATTTCGTTTCCAAAAAGTCAAAACTTTCGAGACACATAGTGTGCTCATTTTGTAAGTTTTTCCATATCTCCTTGTACATTACTCCATTATGATCGTGTAACCATAGAAGTGCGTGTAAGAACCAATCACAAGTTTATTAAAGCTCTAAACCATGTAAGTCTTTCCAAGCTTGTGTTCAAACACAAAAATATGTATAAAACATTTGTGGTCCAAAAGCATCATGTATACACGTTCTAGACACTGCCTATATATCATGTATAAGGTAAGAGTTCCCATAATCATGAGCACATACACGAACATTGCACTTGCTATGTATGTGTGTTTTACACTATTAGAGATGGAGATTGCATCCTCAACACAATGGAACAATGAAGATAAAAGGGAAGAAGGTGACAATGAAATGAAGATGAAAAAGACAACAATGGTGATCAAATCATATGGTTGCTTTTGCCTCACTATTTTTCTTTTCGGTAAAAAAATGGGTACCAAAAAGTTGCATCTTTGCCATTCTAGGGACCTGTCATCAAAGTTTCTATAGTCACGCTCAATAAATATACTATAGACATGTATTCTTAGTTCCCTTTGGGCCTTTGTATTTAAAAGGAGCCATGGAGCATGTCAAAAGAATAATAGATCTCTTACCAGTGGAACCTTGCGGATAATGATGAAGGGCTAAATACAGCAAACTGTTGAAAGGACGCCCTTTCAACAACAGCTCCACAAAGATTCCATTAAGATTCCTCAAAGATTCTAAAGATTCCACATGAAGATGGTGGTGAAGTAATGAAGATGAAGATGGATGTTGCAGCATGAAGATACGAGTTCATGGACGTCATCGAATATCCCGTTATTATTATTTTGAGCCATTACGGCCACTTTTGTAATGTTTACGGGAACCTCATATTTTAAATCGCCACTTGTATTTTGGCCGTAGATGTTTGTATAATGAGTAAAGCCAACTCAGTTTCTTGTAATTAAGCTCTGTAGAAGCCTAAGGACAATTCAAGTCATTTGACCGGACATTAGGTTTGAAGGCTTTGTATATAAGCTGAAACCTAAGGCTTTGTAAAAAACACATTACGTTATCTCAAATAATATACAGTCCTTGGTTCTATAGCACACAATAGTGAGCTTCACGCACACACACCGTTGCGCACACTAATCACATTGCAGATATGAGAGTAGGAGCGTGTTAGCATCGAGGATCTCTCCGCGTCGATGCAAGCAATGCAAGCCGAGGACCACATCACGAGTCCGCCTGCTACGAGCTATATTTGGTCGTAAGTACCTCAAACGACATCTGTTCTGAATGATCGAGTAGTCGTTAGAATCAGGGCGAGAAGCTCTTCGTGTTGATGTCTTTGTAGATCAGTTTCGGACACTTTGGAACTTGCTATTTTGAGTCTATCGCGATAGCGATTAGAGGTCTTACAGTTATGGTTTTCAAGGTTTAGGTGTTTGGCCATATAGGATATGTCCTTGTGAGTCTTACCCTCCGATTTTGAGTCATTCCGATATGATTTGAGACTGTTTCGAGCTTGTAGTGTTTCGTAGGATGCGTTGTCTGTTTCTTTGCTTTATGGTAGTGTTGTGGTAGGATTAGTGACTGTAGAGTGTTGTTCGTGTCTAGCTCAGGGTTGACAACCCAGAGATTGCCTCCATGCCCTAGTCGGGTCAGCTACGTCCTCGGATTGACAGTTTGTTGGTCTGTGTTCTTGTTGTGCTCCATCGTCTGTCGCGGCATACCCGCTAACATTGGCGCCGCTGCTGGGGAGGAAGCGCCTAAACTAGCATAGACCGCATCACTCATGTTTGATAGTATAGCGTTTCTCTAGAGTTTTCTAGAGTGTTGTCACCATTTGCCTTCTTAGTGGGAAGTCAGAGAGAGGATCTCTTGAATGAGGGATAGCCAGGGAGCCTGTGTCTCGCCGAGGTGGTCCACCATGAGGTTGAGGTATGGTTATATTATTTTGTTGTGTGTTTAGATTAGGTTTTATGGTTTGTGTGTTTGGTTGTGACTTATGGTTGTGAAGAACTTGAAAGAGAAAAAAACGCAAAGAAAAACGCAAAAGGTAAGCAGGAGGCTGTTTGCTTGCCAGAAAGCAAAAACAACCATTCAACCATCCAAAGTAGGACTTTAGGTAGTGTAGGACATCTGATGTTGATCTAGAGCAATTTTGACATGAAAATGTGCTTGAAAAGGCGGAATTGTGCTGATTATGGTAAAAGTGCTCTAAAATGGTTGTTTGAAAGCCGATTTGAGTGCTTGTTTTTGCATTGGAGACCTTAAGGTAGGGGGAAAACACAGATTTGGTCCAATCCAAAAAAAAAAAACCCAAAAACAAAACCAAAATCTGAAACCAATCTGCAATTTTTAAAAAACAAAAAGTTTGACCTCAAGACCTTGTTTTGCATATGCTCTAGAGCTTGTATGTGAATTTTCAAAGCATTTGCATCAGTGCTTGTGCATCTAAGTGGGAATTTTCTTTTTCTGAGTGTAAGGAAGTGAACTGTGAAATGCTTGAATCCAAAGGAAAAGAAGTCCAAATTGAATGAAACTTTGGGGATAGGCTTGTAAGGGCATTGGGAACCAAACTGTCCAAAAACAAAAAAAAAATCACTTCCCAGTGGCTCTCTGCTCAGTCTATCATGATAGACTAGTGAATTGGAGATAGACTCACAATCACGCAAAACCCCTCATACCATAGGTAAAACACATCAATACAAGGCTGCTCCCAAAAATTGAGTGTACTTGGACACCTGCTTGACCACCAAACCTCAAGTCTGGTGTTTTGAGTCAGACTTCAGAGACAAGTTGGGTAAAGGGACTTAACCAAATTTCCAAACCTTGTGAAACTTGGTGTACACAAACATAAAAAAATTGGGTTTAGCATTATAAACAATATAATTCCATAGAAACTACTCAATATCTAGCCAAATTTGAAGTTTACAATTAGATATGGTTACACACAATTGGCCTAATAAACTAGAAATATTTAAAAAGTTGTACTTGCTACACTAGAATGTCTTGTATTCTTTTGCAATTGAAAAACTCGACCATTGTCGTATACTATGCTACATAGCATATTATGTGCCCCATAACTCAGGGAAGATTAGTTTTATGTCACACATGCCACTTAAACAATCAAAATTGCATTTGGATATCAAGAAATCCACACAAAAAATCATAAAAATGCAAAATTTGGCCAAAAACACGATTATGCAATTCTTGTAATTTGGTCATAACTTTCAACTTTAACACTTAAACCTTCCTAGAAGCCTTAGAATATGTTGAGGACTACTAAGGGCGCTAATCCTCTAGCAATCTAAACCTAACAAACCTGAATTTTAGAGTGATATAGTTGTACAACTTTGAAAAAAAGGCAAAACTAGGACACGTTTTTCCACACAATTTAGGTTTAGAAATGTTGTGCAAGAGTAAGGTTAATGGTGAGATAAACATTCCAAAAAAAATATCAAGTTTTTTTCAGCTCATAAGGAAACTTTGTGGATATATAGCACCTAAAAATTTAGTTTCAAACTCTTCAAATAATTCAAGCAAAATGGTCACTTATTAACAAGACATAAAAAGTGTCTTAGGAAATAAAAGTGTCCCATTACCAACCTAGTGTTAATTAAGGAAGCAAAGTTTATCTATGAGATCAAGAACACATATTGGGTATCACCAATTGTGATAGTGCACAAAAAGAATAGCAAATTGTGAGTTTGTGTAAATCTCAAGTAGGTAAATGCTACCACCATCAGAGATAACTATCCCTTACCAATTACTAATCATGTGATTGAGAGAGTTGCAAGCAAGCTCGGGGGGTGCACAATGTAATCATGTTAATGTATAAGGTGAGTTCGAAAGGAGGGGTTTTAAAATGCAAAACATTTAGGCAGTTTAACAAAGATACATTAAAATAATGGGTTTTTATATTCAATTTTTGAAAAAAATTAAGGGATCATTTTATTCATTCAAACAAGTTAAAAGAGGGGGTTTTTCAATACCCCACAAACGCACTCTCCTTTGTGTGGAAAACTTCTTGCCCAATGATCACCTCCACATTCATATTATGGTCTTATTAGTGGCGGGGAAGCTTGTGGAGCTCCCACCATTGGTTGTCTGCTTCTAGGAGAGTATCCCCTAGGTCTGTAGTTCTAATTTTCCATGAACATGAGCATATTTTCATTGACTAGGTAATGGTTTTCTGTTGGTTTTGTTATGTATGATGGTTATGTCATCCTCGCAAAACGTATCCATGGAATTTTTCATTCAGAGTCATAAGCACTGAAGTCTAATCCTCTCTCATAAGAGCTGTCTAAATATTTTAGGTATGAAACTACTGGCATCATCCTGTGATCCACAAGTGCCTCTATGGGTTGTGAAATTCTCACCATGGCTCTGTTTTCCTAGGGTAAAGGAGGTTTTTGTCCCAGCAAATGTTGAGGTTTGTCCTGCCATTCGACTACATTGTTTTGTCCTACTTGATATCTTGGATGTGGTGGCAATTGTTGCACTCCAGGTGGCCCATATGGTCTTTTCGTCTGGCATAGTTTTTGTTGTGGAAACATTTGTGGGTTTCATGGTTTGTCCATTTTTGTTCGATAGCACACCACTTCAATACACGATGTACATTTTCTCCTAGCCTTGGTTGTAGGTTGCACCATTAAGTCGGATGATCTCCTCCGCAAGTGTCACATTTTGTGTGAGTTGTTGTTGTGTATTCGGGTTCGGCGTGTTACCTTGGTTCATCCTTCTGATCACTTCCTCGATCATTTAATGAATGTCCAATGCATTGGGTTCTTCCCACCCAATATCAATGTGGATTCACTAGTGGGCAAAGAGGTGCTACTTGTCCCTTGGTGTGTATCACCAATCACCTCCCCATATGCTTTACAATTGTCTAGATACAATGCCTCTCTAGTGACTTTCTCGAAGGTAACACATGCCTTCAAGTCCAAATCTTTTCTGAGAGTCTCATTTTGCAATCCCTCTATGAAAAATATTGACAGTCTCTCAACTTGAGGTAGCTCTCTAGCAAGACATCTTTCAATGTATTTCTTGAATTGAAATGAGGCTTCCTTCACCTTCTCTTTTCCTTTTGTCTAAATGCATAGATTTGGGAGACGATATTATGCTTAATCCCTCTCTTTGAGAATTCCTCTGCAAATTCTTGTAGAAATTGTTCTATGTTTGGAAAATCTCAAGAATTTAATGGTCAAAACGATGTCAAAGCTGTTCCTTCTAGGGTCAATCCAAATCCTTCATATCGAGTATGGAAATCCATTACCTTCTCAATCCTCAACACTTGTTTGAAGATTGAAACATGTGCAGACGGATCTCCTTGACCCACTATACTTTTTGGGTACACACTTGGCCATCTCAAAGGGCCGCATACGTCTAGACTCAACAACCATTCTAACCATTTTCGATCCTCCTGATATTGTCTCTCGATTTTGTATTCTCTCTTTGGCACTACAATTGGTCTCCTCTTTGCTACTCTTTCATCTAGTTGTTTTGTTCGATCTCATGTAATAGTCGGAGGGGTTCTAGTTGCGTAAGTCAAATCAAGTGCTTCATTGTCCCTGTGTGTGCTCAAAGAAACTCTAGACCCCAATGATCCCATGGGTCCTACATTCAAGAATTATTGATGCCCAAATAAATCTTACACTTTTGTTCTTACTGGACTTACGTATCCAATTTTTGGTCTCGTTTGAATCATCATGGGTCTAGCTTGCTTGGGGGTTACATAATATTGATGGAGTGGTCCACCAAAGTATGTATACTGCTCTAACTCCTTACAATATATAGGAGAGTATTTATAGCCATGCTGCAGTGGTTTCCTGACTCTCTGTTGTTTTTGGCTATTTTGGTGATTTTTTTGAATTTTGAAAAATCCTGGTATCTTATATAACCTAGGTGTATGTGTGGGTAAAGTCTGGTCAAAATCTGGCACTAAGGTACACCGATCGCGATCGTAGTTTGGAGCCCAAATTGGATGAAACTTCACCAGCTTGTTCACTACGCTATTTTAAGACTACCTACCAGACACTTTTGTATTTGGAATGAAAAAAGTCAAGTTTCTACCATTTCTTGGTTGGAAGTGCCTGCTTTCCCAATTTTATCAGTTTCACTTGATCTTGATGTTTGTTTTGGGATTTGAAAGCTATCTGGGGTTGTCCTATGTACAGGCTATCCCTCTGTATGCTTTCTTCTCAATTTTGATGTGTTTTGGTCTACTGAAAGTCAATTTCTATGCAAGTTTAGCAGTTTTTTACTCAGATCTGTGTTCAGTGGTTTTGACCTGTTTTTTGTGGTTTTTGACCCTAGGTCCTTTAGACTTTTATGTTTGTATACACCTGAGGATCCCACATATGAAATCTGGTCAAAATCTGGGACTGAAGTACACCGATCGCGATCGTAGTTTGGAGCCCAAATTAGACCAAATTTGGCATGCTTGTAGACAATGATGTTTTAAGGCTATCCCCCAAGTCTTTTTACATTTGGATCACCAAAAGTCAAGATTTTACATTTTCTGGGTCTGTCAGGCTAGTTTTACCCAAGTGGCCTGATTTCCTTGATTTTTGATGTTTTTGGGTGTGGTTGCTTTAGAGAAACTTGTTTAGAATCTTATCAGGAAGGCACAATTCAAATCTTGTATAGTTCTGACACTGAGGTACACCGATCGCGATCATAGTATAGAGGCTAAATCTGATGAAATTTTGTTTGCTCCCTCTGAGAAGTGTTTCCCAGTGTTTCGTGCTACCACTTTGTGATTTGAATCAATTTCAGCTCTGTTTGGTCAGATTTTCTAAATTTCAGAGTCTTATGGCCTTTTTGCCAAAGTTATGGTTTTCTAGTTTCTCGACTCTAACTTTTACCCCAAATCTGACTAGAATGTGATTTACTTATCCTACTCCTAAGTACAGAAATGAAGGAACATAAGAAAATGAATCAAACAAAACAAACAGGATAAAAAATGGATGATAGATCAGTACTCAATCAATACAAAGAAATTTGAAGAGAAAAAATGCTTAAAGCTACAACCTCACTCACAACTCCCTATATCTCTCAAGAGTAGATCTAGTCAGTCCACCGACCCTAGACTCCACTAAGCACTAAACCCTTGTCTAGATGCTTCACTGAAATGTAAATGGAATGGAAATTATCTTTTCGAACAATAAGAAAACTCTGAATACGCACTCGGTCACTCATCACCTAAGATTCATTCCTCGGTAGCGGCGCCAATGTTTGCGGGTCGCCGCGACGGACGTCCATAGCATAGCTCTCAAGCATCAACATAAAATTATCGATACAGGGGAAGCGACTCGGATGAGGCATGGAAATTCACTAGGGTGTCAATCCTAATGAAGTGAACTCGAAGAGATGCAACTACTAACTCTACAAGCAAATCGATCGCACTGAAGCCAAGTAATCTGCCTATATCCTTCTACACAGCTCTACGGACATCACGCCCGTTCACCATGCAAATCATATCGTAATCGCACGAAACTTGAAGGGACGCTACAGGGGACTATCAGGAACATATCCTATCACTATCACAGCATTCTGGAGAGGTACAACGATTGCGATCGTTCGTCCCACAGTATGCAAAAACAGTAAATGGATGATCCTAAAGGGTCGTTTTTAGGTCCCTAAAGCCTTTCCTAGGGTCAAAACAACATAAAATACGCATATAAACACTCAAAAAAGCAATTTAAGGCCTAAACGGATGCGTTTGAAACCTTCACCGAATCTTGAATGGTTACACTTGAATTAAAGAGCAGAGTAAGAGGAACACAATGCAAGAAACAAAACTGAATTTGGATTACCGTAGCCATAGAAGCGATGATTACAAGTTGGATCAAAGAGGCAGCTCTCTGTACGTAACGCAGTAGTCCCTTATCTTCACAAAAAATTATCTCTCTTTCCCACTAACCTTCGTATATTATATACCTAGGGCTTTCTAAAGTGGCCGGCGGCCAACTTCTCATGGACCTTTACATACATCATTGGAAAAATTACATCTTTGACTCAGACTTGACATAGGCAATTGTCATTAGAGTTTTACAGGGTTTGATGTATTAAAGATAGGAAAAATAATGTGACCACATCAAAACTTTGGCCGGTTGACCCAACGGGCGCCTTAGCTAGGTGGGCACTTGTATGTTGTTATCACCTCCAAACATGCATGTTCAATAGGTGCATTCTTTTCACAAATGTCACATGGATTAACATATTCTTGAACACTTTGTTGGATATTAGGCAAGTCTCCACAATCGCTAAAATATTTGCATTTTTCCATTGTGAGTCCCCATTTTTTGCACATGAGCTTGGCTCAATCATTCTTTCTTCTGTTGACTCTATACAAAGCCTCAATATTTCATCTCTCCCTTGCTGATATAGCCTTTGAGCCATCAGAAAGTGTTGAATGGCTGATGGCTACCTTTCAATCCACAACAAAGAACCAATGGTGAGCAAAGTTATGACATGTTCGCTCCACCTCAGTACCATCTCTATATTGAATAGATAACAATCAAGTAGGTCATTGTAAAATCCTTGAGGTGCTTCCCCAGAAGTCAATCTAGACAAATGGCTAGCCCTCTGATATGTAGTTCCTTTCTTGACTACTCCAATGAAATCAAACTCACGGAATATGATAAACCAATGAACAATACATCCTATATTGCATGTTTTGTTCACCAAGTATAATAGTGCTTGATGATCCACAAAGAATAAAACTTTATTTTTCAAAAGGTAGTGTCTTAAATGTTTCATGGCATAGACCATTCCAAATCCCTCTTTTTCCATGGTCGTGTAATTCCATTTCGTACTATTAAGTTGTTTATTGGAGTAACAAGTGGGAAAATCCATGTTGTTCTCTTCAGTCTATGCTAAGATACATCCAATCGCATATGCTGATGCATATATTTGGACATGAAATATCTTATTCCAATCAAGAGCTTTCAGAATTGGAGAAAAAATAAATCTCTACTTCAATTGTTGCAATGTCTTCTCACACTCTTCAGTCCACTCAAATTTTGTGATGAGAGCATAGAGAGGTTTAGTAATGAGTGCCTACATATAGATAAACCTTGTATAGTAACCACAATGGCCCACAAATGCTTTTACCTCCCTAACCTATGTGGGTCTTAGAAGAGAAACAATTACTTATATCTTCTCAAGATCTGTAGAAATGCCATTTTTGGGTACAATATGCCCTAAGATCTTTCCATGTCTTACCATGAAGACACATTTCTCAAGATTTAGGCAGATACAATAAGTCATGTACTTCTCAAAGATCTTTTTCTCGTTTGTCATGAGAGAATGCACGCATAAGTCGTCCATGTAAATTTCAAAGAATTTTCTTAGATACGCTTTGAACTCATGACTCGTTAGGCTTTGGAATGTGGTAGGTGCATTGATCAAGCTAAACAACACTACTCTATACGCAAATCTTCCCCATTATGTTGCAAAGACCATCTTATACTGATCCTCCAGCTTTATCACGCAAGCTGATTGTAGCATAAAAGGACATCAAGAAAGATGTAAGATTCCTTGCCTGCTCATGGGGTTCACCATTCAGTACCTCCTATATAATGATCTTGGCGAAGAAAGTCTTTGAGCCATTAAATGCAATTTGGAAGGCTTATGAAACTATGCTAAAACCCTATCAAACCCAAGAGCATATATCCTCATCTTGGATATGAGAAAGAGAGGTTGCAGATGTGCAAGGAGATCATCCAAGCGGTCCAAGATTTTATGGAACCACATGTTCTGGATACTCCAAAAATTGAGGTGTTGATCCACAAAAGAATACAAGAGATGGAGAACTGAGGCTTCAAAAACAAAGACCATAAAGGACTGGTAGTTGAGGCACCATTAGATATACGAGAAGTAGCCAATACCACAGATAAGTTGAGCTCACAAGAAATTATGCCAATACCAGAAGTAGAAGAACCATGTCCATAACATCTGTGGGAGGATATCAGAAACAAAAAAGATGGAAGTGCAATCCTTGAGTCAGCCCCGATCATTGAGATCCATCTAGACTATGAATTCTACCTCGACGATATCCAATCACTATATGGTGATGCAGGGATAGAGATGTCGGAAGACAACAGACCTCAGTCTTTCAAAACTTTACCTTCGTTCATCAACAACCATGAAACAAGATCAAAAAGTAGAAAAGTACCATCTCAATGGAAATTTGATCCTAAGATGATGGACGCTAGGACTCTTCATGAGTTGATGTCGTCTCCTATCCATTGTATGCTAACACTATCCGAGTTACTACAGATAAGACCTCATCTTTGGAAATAGGTGGGAATTTTTTTGGAGAAAATAGGCCTGATGGTTCTGCAACCAATCATTCCTCCGAAAACATCAAACAACCAAACACCAGAATAGACCAAAGCAAAGTTTGTACCAGTAAATAAGGTGGGAGACTACTGTGAGGGAGAATAAGAGAACACTACCTTACCTGTGGAAAACAAAGGAGGAAAAGTGGTTGCAATATTAGACAGTGGGTTCAGAATTTCCATAGCAACCAAGGCATTGCATATGAACACGCATTTTCTATAATGAATTTTGATAAGAGCAACAATTTCGATATCTTATTGGGGAGACCATTCATGCGTCAGCTCAAAATGGTACAAGACTAGGTCTATGAGTATATCTACTTAAGACACAAGGATGTCACGACAAAGATCAATTCGAAGATCATAGTTATAGAGATGTTGAGAAAACCCCTGGGGAAGAGTTAAACTCCACAATTGAGCAGGAAGGGGAGATACATGCGTGGCTATAAAGCAAAGCGGGTATTTGGATGTGCGGAGATTTGGAGTGTGGAAGTCTAAAAAAAGAGGATTGTATTCTTGATCGACTAGTACAGGATGAGACGTATGTACCAAAGCCTTTTCCATAAGAGATGTTTGAACCATTTGGATGCTAGCCACCCTTAACATATGTGTGAATTAAATGGCACTAGCCAAATTCTTTGATGAGGAAGGATATGATATAATTCCACTCCAAATGATGAGCATCATCTTGAATACAAAATGAGGATCATAAGAACTTGACGTGGAAGGAGTTACAGATTGTAGATGCATAGTGGATGAGCTCTCCATAAGAGACCTTAGTGAAAATGATGAGAAAGAATTCCAAGACTCTAGGGATAGACCTTTAGAGAATGACACAGAAGACAAGTTCTCTAGTAGCTCCGATAAATGCATCAAACTCAGGGATCAAAAAGCTATTTTTTACGATTTTCCCAACCAAGAAACACAAATACAACGGAGATACCTAGAAAGACGTGTGAACAAACAAAATAAAAGGAAAACAAAACCTATATTGCTCTTAAAAAACAAAAATGCAGTTTTTGAGGGTGGTTGAAGCAACCCATTGCCTTAAAGACAAGACATCGAAGAGGTTCATGAAATCCATCTCAACAGAAAAAAGAAAAAACAAAACCAAAATCACAAACCAAAAACATCTCTAAAAAATCAACAAAATGATTAAAAACAGAGCGCAAACAAAGATAAAAATAATTGAAACACATTTTGAAAGAAGTTTCGACGCTGGAGACTGAGGATGAATCGGACAATGATAGGTTTGATCCACCTTCCCACTACAAAAGGTACACTATCGAAGACAAAAAAATTGTAGTTCAAAAGCCAAAATAAGACCCAAAGGCACCTGGAACCTCACACGATGGACTAGAAAAAGCCAAGTGTATAGACCTAGCAAAATCAAGAGAGGAAACTAAGATGACATACATTGCCACTGACCTCACAGGACAAGAAGAGAAACTATTGATAGCAACACTCCAACAAATGATAAATATTTGTTTGCATGGTTGTACAAGGATCTAAAAGAAATAGATCCAAAAATCTATTAACACACAATACCCCTTAAGAGTGATGCCAAACCGCATAGACAACAATGTCCTTACACGTACAATGAGACATTCCCCAAAAAGATTAAGGAGGAGATAGACAAACTCAAGGACACTGAGTTTATCTATGAGATTGAACACACCGATTGAGTGTCCCCAATTGTGATAGTGCCCAAAAAGAATGGAAAGTTATGGGTCTGTGTGAACCTCAAACAGGTAAATGCTGCTACCATTAGAGACAACTATCCCTTATTTATAATAGATCATGTGATCGAGAGAGTTACAAAGAAAGAAGCTTATAGTTTCTTACATGGGTTCTCAGGCTACAACCAGCTGACCATAAAACAATAAGATCAAAATAAGATGGCTTTTGCAATAGAGTGGGGGATATTTGCATAAAGGGTGATGCCTTTTGGTTTGACCAATGCACCTGCCACCTTTTAGAGACTAATGAGTCATGCATTCAAGGAGTATCTCAGGAAATGTTTTGGAAATATACATGGATGATCTATGTGTGCATTCTTAGTTAAAGAGTGAGCACATACCACACTTGTTTGGAGAAAGTCTTTGAGAAGTCAGATCTTACCATATTTGCTTAAACCCTGGAAAATGTGTCTTCATGGCAAGGCAAGGTAAAATCTTGGGACACATTGTGTCCAAAAATGGGATTTCCACTGACCAAGATAAGATACCGTTGATCACTGCACTTCCAAGACCAACCAAGATTAAAGAAGTACAAGCATTTATGGGCCATTGCGGGTATTGTAGGTGCTTCATATACATGTATGCTATTATAGCTAAGCCACTATATGCTCTGATTGCCAAGTTTGAGTGGGCGGAAGAATGTGAGAAGGCTTTTCAAAAATTGAAGCAAGGATTAATTTTTGCTCCAATTTTGCAAGCCCTTGACTGAAACAAGATCTTCCATGTCTATATGGATGCATCAGCCTATGCCATATGATGCATACTAGCTCAGCCTAGAGAGAAAAAAATGGATTTTCCAATTTGTTACACTGGTAGGCAGCTAAACAGTGTAGAGAAGAATCATACCACTATGGAAAGAGAAGGCTTAGGAATGATATATGCCATGTAAAAGTTTAGACACTAACTTCTCGCAAAAAAGTTTGTTTTCTTTGTAGACCACCAAGCACTATTGTATCTAGTAAACAAACCTTGCAATACGGGAAGGATTGTTCAATCGTTTATCACATTTCTTGAGTTTGATTTCACCGTGGTCATGAAGAAAGGTACAATGCACAAAAGAGCTGACCATCTTTCAATATTGTTCCATGGAGAAATACCCGAAGGTATTGATGATGACCTTCCAGATTCTTATCTATTCAACATTGAACTGGTTCCAAGGTGGAGTGAAGAGGTCATTCCTCTACTCACCATAGGATCATTAAAAGTAGAAAGACAACCGTTAATAATTAATCAAAAAAAAAATCTCCATCTTTTAGCTGGATGACTATACAAGAAAGGTAATAACAATATATTGAGACTATGTGTATAATCAAATGAAGATGAATACTACCTGAGACTTGCTCATATACAACACACTGGGTTTCATAATATGAAAACACAAACATTCCAAAGACTAATGAGACTTGGTGTCTACTGGCTAAACATGGAAAAAAGTGTCCATGACTCCCTCCCTCCGTGTGTAAGTTTGCGGTGTTCATATCATCGTGGTTTGCGTCCTAGCCGCTCAAAGCTAGGTGGTGCCCCCATGTTCGCTTTATCGTGGTAGGCTCGAGGCGTGCCATTTGGACCCCGATGTTTTAGAGGCCGTCAGGGTTCGGGGTTTTCTTTGCTTCCAGTCATTAGATGCCCCCACGAAGGAGGGCTTCTAAGACCCTTCAGATTACAATGCTCAAAGTGACGCCCACTATCAATCATGGACGAATGGCTGAAGGATTTTTCTAAGTGGGGGACGGAAGAAGAATAGACGAAGGAGGCACCAGCCCCCTTCATCGAAGTACTACTGCCAGGCTACAAGGTCATCAGTATTCAAGAGGTAAATTCTCCATCTCGTGTTGCATCTTTCTAACCATAAATTGAGAGCATCAGGTGGGAGGTCGGTGAAGTGCCATCACTGTTGTCAACCAAGACACACTGTCAATGAGTGCCAGCAACAAAGGCAGAAAAAGGGTTGAAATCATCTACATCGACATTTATCGCGAAGAAGTTATTCACATCAAAGAAGGAAAGAAAATGGTGAGGCCTCTTTTCCCTAAAGAAACTGCAATCAAAGTTATAACTCCAAAGTGGCCTAAAGGGGCTGCGCAAGCCAAAGGTAAGGAGAAGTTAAGTCAGTCTGGAGACACATGACCCCGAAGGGAGAAGGATCTGGCCAAGTAAGTGCTTCAAGCTCAGAAAGCCGGGTTGTACCCATCTTGCCAAAGAGGAAGTCATCCAAAGCTAAGCGGTGGAAGGTCGCCTATCGATTTTCATGACGCAAGTGAGTGCTACCAATCCACTTCGACAATCCTGAAGAAGAAGTGGTAAGAAGATTCCCATGTCCTAGGGAAGAGTGGTTCGGCTACTGCTCTCACTGGTTTGGAAGATGGGTAGAGGATCTTCCTCCTCTCCCTGTACAACTTATCGTAAAGAAGCTCTCTACCACGGGTGATACCCAATAGGCTGGGGACGAGATGAAAACCGAATGTAGTAGGATTCATGTAACACGCCAACTACGGAAATTAACTGCAATTGCTACTAGCGAAGAGACTGGGAGTGGTCGAACGCGTCGCCATCACCCCATACGTGCTGAGCGACGAAGGAAAGGTAGTTCCCCTGAAAGGCGATGACCTCTTGTGGATGTGCTGACTCATCAACACTAGCAGGGTAAGAGTATAAGTAAGTATTCCACCCTCTGTGCATGATGAAAAACGGGCCGACGACATTCCTGTTCAGATTCTTGCACCATATGCATGTGAATATCTATGTAGATAGGAAAGTCTTCTACCAACAGAAGATCATATACCTATTCGGTGTGGCGGTAGTAGGAGAAATCCTCAATTCCCCAAACCCTATCATTCTTCACATATTAGATTACCATCATTCCTTTAATGTTTCTATCTTCATCATGCTTTAACCTATCCACCAACCCTGTGAAAAGCCACTATGAGCCGCTACTATTGTTAATGTATTAATCTTATAAAATAAAATAAAAAGGTTTTGTAATTTTCTGAGTCACTACCATGGCAAGTGTTTCTTTCCCCACGTTCAGTGGAAAGAAGGGACAAGATCTCACCACACTGACTTTTTGGATGATTTTGACATTGCTTGTGTCGTCTCCAACAAAGATGATGATGCTTTACGACTTAGAATTTTTCCTCTACTAATGAAAGTAGAGCCAAGTCCTGATATAATGCATTGCCACAGGCTACCAAGAATTCATGGGACGTGTTAAGGGCTGCTTTTGTAAAGAGGTTTGGTAAAGAAGTTTAGTGGAGGCACAACCTCGGAGAAGCTATGGCAGCTACTGCTCTCGGTGTAGCCCACAGATGAGCCCCCTCTCTTCCTCATTTATGGCTCACAGGGCAAGCTCTTTTATCTCTCACCTCGGATATTTCAGCAGGCATCCCGCTCTTCCCTCTATCTCCTGGCTCGCGACTTGCATCAGTCCATAGCCTCGCTCTGTGGCTCGTCATCAAATGGCCCTCATGGCCTCTGTCTCTTGCTATGGAGTGAGCCCCCCTCTCTCTGCTTCAATAGCGCCAATAGATGGTGGTCCTCTCTCTTGCCCCTAACCCTCTGCGCAACAGGCGGTGCCTCCTCAATAGATCGACACACCCGCCACCCTCTCAATAGTTCGTTAAAAAAACGTATTAAAACACCTCACTTAATCAAAGCCCCTCCAAGCTCGGGTTCACACCTCCTCCGCGGCATGCAATATGGTGAGCATCTCCTCAGCCTGCTCTCGGCATCCTACTTGCTTGCAACGAGAGGAACTATCCCTCTCCATTCTTCATCATGACCCCCTCTTGCATGGCTTGCAAATGGCACCCATGATCTCTCCATGCCACCTTGTCTCCCACTTCACGGGCACAAGAAATCACCCACAAAAGAAACAAAATCTCTGGCTCTTGGCCCCTCTTGGACCCCTTCTCTTTGTAGGCTCTCTACCTTCTCGTGGATCCTTTCGACTTTCTCCGTTTGCTCTCGGACCTCTTGCTACAAGTAGCAGAGAGAGATTCTCTCCCTCAATCTCTTTGATTCTATACAAGAGAGCTCCACTCTCTCTCTTGATTCTCTCTCTTCAATCTTATATAGAGACTCTCCCTATCTCTATCAACTTGAATCAACCAGATAACCTCTCTCTTCTATTTTCTCCAGAAAACCCTTCATAGACTCTCCATAAACACTCTCACACACTCACTACGATAAAGACATAGACGATATGCAAAAAACAATAAGCGGCCATTGGTGGACACCCTCTTCAAAGTCTTGCCCAGCTTCCTTTGTACACCTCTAGTAGTGACCGATCTCGATCTTTAGTCATCAAGGTCGAGGACTTCATTGTAGCATTTCCAAGCATATCATACCCTGTCAAAACAACTCCTTAAAGCAGACCAAGTGAGATCATCGCCATGAAAATTATGATAAAACAACCTTTCAACCTCGCTTCAACACTCAAATCTCATGGAGATGCTCTGTTTTGCTGTCGGAATCCCATGCCCTTGGCCATAAAAGAAATGCAACAGTGGCGTCCTGCGGGGAAAACTAGCCTGCTAGTGTGAACCCAAAATTTCCGGTTAGACCAGTGCCTTATCCAGTGGGCTTCTCTGTTTTTTTCCATTTAAATTTTACCCTTTGTCTATTATTTTCCCTCTTTTCTTTATCTTGCCAAAACCCCCTTGGATGGGAAACAAACTCACGTTGTGGCACATATGGTCCCCAATGTGGTATAGGCGAAGTGTCATCACTAAAAACAGGCGCTTCATTAGCTTGCAAAGGTGTGGGAGTGAGAGATGGTAGAATAGGAACATTAGAAATACATGTCATAGCTGTCGAACAAGTCTCTCTGTTGGATCTCTCAGCCTCTAAGGTTACCCTCCATTGGACGGCTAGGGCGGTAGATTCAAAGGCCTCTCCGACAACCCTAGTGTGTGCATATGCATCATCAAGTTTCTTTGGATCTGACAACCTCACATGAAATTGAAGATCCCTCAAAATACCCGTAAGAAAACATTCCAACAAAACTCTGTCATCAAAACAATGGGGATCACATTGCTTCATCTTGAAAGTTTGAAAACGCTTAACATACTCATCAATTGGCTCACCCTCCCCTTGGAAGAATTCTAACAGGGTCCCAAAGACTAAACAAGAAGGCAAAATAGGAGAGAATCTGGCAACAAAAGCGCTACCCAATCCATCCCAAGTCTGCATCAAATGTGGAGAATGATGCATCATACTAAGGTACCATTGCATAGCTACCCCAATGAGAAAAGTAGGAAAGAACCTCATAAGGTCATCAGGCTTGTCATAACCCTCAAACCTACAAGCTTGCACAAATTGCAGTAAATGGGAGTCAGCTGTCACAACCCCAACGCCATCAAAGGGTGTCAACCTCACAATCCACTGGTCAACAGGTCGCTCCCTAGCCCATGGAATACGTGGTGGGCTAAAAGCATCATAAGCATTAGTAACCATGGGACCTGCAACTAGAGAATCATGATGCTCTCTCGAAAAAACATTTTCAGTATAAACCATATCTTCATCAGAAACATCAAGAGAGCTAACACTAGAACCATCACAAATATCTTCAATAAGGACAACATTGTCAAAATGTGTGGCTGCAATCAAAGACTTATCCCTTGCAACAAACCCGACCCCTTCTAAAGGCTGCATCTCGTCATTGATATGCTCAGAAGAATGTGTAAACCCCACTCCATACAACACCTCCTCAACAAGGGTGGGAGGGTGGGAAAGAACAAGAGGTAGATCAAC
This sequence comes from Adiantum capillus-veneris, assembly GCF_014529385.1. NCBI lineage: Eukaryota > Viridiplantae > Streptophyta > Polypodiopsida > Polypodiales > Pteridaceae > Adiantum > Adiantum capillus-veneris. Next base: position 141,390,279 of record NC_140950.1, on the reverse strand, counting down.
ATTCTCCTCTTGAAGAAAACATTCAATAAAAGTGGCATCATCCACTACATTGGCCAAAAAGCCATCCCATATGCACTCGTCAAGATTCGCATTCTCTCTCAATGCTTCGCTCTAAGCAATATCCTCAAGGGAAATGCCCTCGTCTTCATCCACTTCATCGCTCAAATGGGCTAAAAACTCATCCCAAATTTTGTAAAAGCCTAAACGCTCACCAACATCATCATCAATATTCAAGGTCTGGGTAGCAACAGACGTCAAAATAACCCCTTTTTTGGAATCCCCCCGCCTAGATATGAATGCATCCCAGATGGCCGTGAGGAAAGAAACCAGCCTAAAAATCAAATACAAGCAAAAAGGGAAAACTAGCTCCATCTCTGAGAGTTGCAGGTACTTTGCTTAAGCAAGAACGCTAGACGCTGGGTCCCACTGGGCGTGCCACTGATGGATATTTTTCTAGGCATGTGGGCCATGGAGTAGGACCAGACAAGAAAAACCAAGCAAAGACAAAAAGACAAACTCCCAACCCAAGCCCACCAACAAGGAAGTATAGCTGGAGATGTGTTGCTAAAATCTGCAGCCAAGGAATATGCAATGCAGTCTCGGTGCCAGATTGTATCAATGATTATCCACGAACATGATCACTTAATAGTTCAACAAAAAGGAAGAGAGAGAAAGTTGTCTTTAGTTTGAAAGAGAGAGACGAAAATCGAGACGAGAATGAGATATTGTGAAATTATTGAGCAATTTGAATAGTGAAAATATTGTTTTTACAGCAAGCTTTACAAAACTTATCTTTGGCTTCAAAACCTTTCGTCGATGCAGCTTCGTAGACTTCCACTTTGCTTGAAGGTATCAAGGCTTACACCCTATAGGGCAGCGCGACATCACGCTTACACCCAGTAGGGCAGCGTAGGTATTTGGCTTACACCCTATAGGGCAGCGCGATGACTCGTTGACTCGTTTCTCTCTCTCTCTCTCTCTCTCTCTCTCTCTCTCTCTCTCTCTCTCTCTCTCTCTCTCTCTCTCTCTCTCTCTCAACAGCCTCATGAAAAACTCACTCACTCTCTCTCAACAGTAGCCCCAAACAGGCGTCCCAAGCATCCTCTTTCTCTCTCTAGCTCAACTTGCAGCAACAACAAATCGCTCTTTCTCTTCAATCCTCCTCGAATCCCTTCCATTTTTTGAGCCATCTCATCTTTCTCTTTCACTCACGACTTGTAGAGAGTTCTCTTCTCTCTTGTCATCATCTGGCAGCAATCCACTCTCCCCTTGATTTCGGTACCCTAGAGAGGCTCGCCTCCTCTTCTGCTCTTGGTGTAGCCCACAGATGAGCCCCCTATCTTCCTCATTTATGGCTCATAGGGAAAGCCCTTTTATCTCTCACCTCGGATATTTCAGCAGGCATCCTGCTCTTCCCTCTATCTCCTGGCTCGCGACTTGCATCAGTCCATAGCCTCCCTCTCTGGCTCGTCATCAAATGGCCCTCATGGCCTCTATCTCTTGCTATGGAGTGAGCCCCCGTCTCTCTCCTTCAGTAGCGCCAATAGATGGTGCTCCTCTCTCTTGCCCCTAACCCTCTACGCAACAGGCGGTGCCTCCTCGATAGATCGACACACCCGCCACCCTCTCAATAGTTTGTTAAAAAAACGTATTAAAACACCTCACTTAATCAAAGCCCCTCCAAGCTCGGGTTCACACCTCCTCCGCGGCATGCAATATGGTGAGCATCTCCTCAGCCTGCTCTTGGCATCCTACTGGATTGCAACGAGAGAAACTATCCCTCTCCATTCTTCATCATGAACCCCTCTTGCATGGCTTGCAAATGGCACCCATGATCTCTCAATTCCACCTTGTCTCCCACTTCACGGGCACGAGCAATCACCCACAAAAGAAACACCATCTCCGGCTCTTGGCCCCTCTTGGACCCCTTCTCTTTGTAGGCTCTCTACCTTCTCGTGGATCCTTTCGACTTTCTGCCTTTGCTCTCCTAAACTCGGCCCTCTTGCTGCAAGTAGCAGAGAGAGATTCTCTCCCTCAAATCTCTTTGATTTTATACAAGAGAGCTCCACTCTCTCTCTTGATTCTCTCTCTTCAATCTTATATAGAGACTCTCCCTATCTCTATCGACTTGAATCAACAAGATAACCTCTCTCTTCTATTTTCTCTAGAAAACCCTTCATAGACTCTCCATAAACACTCTCACACACTCATTACGATAAAGACATAGACGATATGCAAAAAACAATAAGCGGCCATTGGTGGCCACCCTCTTTAAAGTCTTGCCCAGCTTCCTTTGTACACCTCTAGTAGTGACTGATCTCGATCTTTAGTCATCAAGGTCGAGGACTTCATTGTAGCATTTCCAAGCATATCATACCCTGTCAAAACAACTCCTTAAAGAAGACCAAGTGAGATCATCGCCATGAAAATTATGATAAAACAACCTTTCAAGCTCGCTTCAACACTCAAATCTCATGCAGATGCTCTATTTCTCTGTCGAAATCCCATGCCCTTGGCCAGAAAAAAAATGCAACACTCAGACATATCCCTAATCTTTTGCTTCTAGCTCTTGACAAGCCTGGACGCTACTCAAGAGTACACTATTCTCTGACTGCAGTTTGGAATAGTCCTGAGCTATGACTTCCATTTGAGTATTCAAACAAGACATCCACTGCTCTTTCCAAATCTGAATTTGTTCTGAAGATTTCTCCTTTCTCTCCAACTGTGATCTATAAAAGTCAATAGAGTTTTTAGCAGTATCTAAATCATCTCTAAGTGCATGAATGATTCCCTCCTGTTCCTTGTTTGCGGGTCGCCGCGACGGACGTCCATAGCATAGCTCTCAAGCATCAACATAAAATTATCGATACAGGGGAAGCGACTCGTATGAGGCATGGAAACTCACTAGGGTGTCAATCCTAATGAAGTGAACTCGAAGAGATGCAACTACTAACTCTACAAGCAAATCAAACGCACAAAAGCCAAGTAATCTGTCTATGTCCTTCTACACAGCTCTACAGTCATCACGTCCGTTTACCATGCAAATCATATCGGAATCGCACGAAACTTGAAGGGAAGCTATAGGGGACTATCAAGAACATATCCTATCACTATCACAGCATTCTGGAGAGGTACAACGATCGCGATCGTTCATCCTACAATATGAAAAAACAGTAAACGGATGATCCTAAAGGGTCGTTTTGAGGTCCCTAAAGCCTCTCCTAGGGTCAAAACAACATAAAATACGCATATAAACACTCAAAACAGTGATTTAAGGCCTAAACGGATGCGTTTGAAACCTTCACCGAATCTTGAATGCTTACACTTGAATGAAAGAGCAGAGTAAGAGGAACACAATGCAAGAAAAAAAACTGAATTTGGATTAACGTAGCCATAGAAGCGATGATTACAAGTTGGAGCAAAGAGGCAGCTCTCTGTACGTAACGCAGTAGTCCCTTATCTTCACAATAAATGATCTCTCTTTCCCACTAACCTTAGTGTATTATATACATAGGGCTTTCTAAAGTGGCCGGCGGCCAACTTCTCATGGACCTTTACCTACATCACTGGAAAAATTACATCTTTGACTCAGACTTGACATAGACGATTGACATTAGGCTTTTACAGGGTTTGATGTACTAAACATCGTAAAAATAATGTGACCACATCAAAACTTTGGCCGGATGACCCAACGGGCACCTTGGCTAGGTGGGCACTTGTATGTTGTTATCACCTCCAAACACTCCCCCCTTCCTAGATCGTGTCGTCCCTTGACACGACCTTGTGCAGTCTTGTCATAGGGTTGTCTTCAGCTTTGTCTTCAAGGTTGGTCTTCATCTTGGGAAACGCGTTGTCGTTGATGACGCTCCCCCCTTCCTTGAGTGATGCATAGCTGTCATGTTGTTGATACATGATTTGAGCTTTGATTATCGAGGCAACGGTTTCTTCTTGTTGTGCATTCGCCTCTTGGTTGTCAATCTTAGCCGCCGTAAAGATGGATGTTGAAGTGTTTGATCGTGTAGAACTGATCCTCTTTGTCGCGTGGAGTTTATGATAGATATTCTCTCAAGGTCCACTGCAATTTGAGTTGTCTGCAATAGGTCACCAATGTTGAAGCACTGTGTGAGCTATTTTTGATTGTTGTGGATAGCTAGCTTGCTAAATTTCTCATTGCTTGATGTTGTAGGCCATTCTTTGACTTGCCATTGTTGGATGGAGCTTTGTTGTCACCCTTGAAGATAAAAGATGCTCTTAATAAGCATATAGAGACCTGCTGTTTTTGCTCCAAATTGTTGTTGATTGATTTGGGTAGCCCTTTCCTTATTGTTGATGTAGAAGGAATATATACAAGAAGCTAATGATGAGGTCTAGATTAGGGTCTTAAAACCTAGATGACCAAAGGGAAAAAACCCAGTGGGAAAAAATTGCGTTTGGTATACGCTCTTATTGTGGTTGAACACTTGGAAGTTGAGTACCTGTTCATGCAAGGTGAGTGCTTGGGAGAAATAAACTAAGAGTGTATAATGCAAGTGCCAATTATGGGACACTCTATATGCTTATGAGAAGTTTTCAAACAAAAGCATGTAGTGTAAAAGATGGACTTGATGGGTGCTTCAAGGAACAAATGTAGCACATGTGATATCCAAGGACATCTCAATAGCTTCCACATTTCCAAGAAGGGTTTTTGATGTTGAAGCTTCTCCACTCATTACTTACTACGCACAGTACGTGAGTGTCTTTTGGACTCTCTTCTTCACTTTACCAAACTTAAAATACATAGACTTGGACTCTTATGCTCACGTATACCAGCATGAGCGACACAACATAAATATGCTCAACTCCTCCACCTTGAGCAGTACCTAGAATAGCTAAGACTCTTAGACCACATAGAATATTACTTGAAGCTTTGGGACTAATGCCTTGCTCATTTAGTGGCTCAGCTGCCCGACTCTTGACTTTTATGCCATGTATTTTTAATGGTGACTTGGACTTACCTGTTCATGGCCTGAAACCCAATGCCATAAGTTCTTGAGATTAAGGCCTCTATCATTGCTTTGGTCTTTGGATGACACCATCTTTTCAAGTAAGTTGGCATACTTTGACTCCTCTAGCTTCTTTTGTTGCATGGGATGTTCCGTATGGAGGCCGCATTGTTGTACCTTTACTTTTTCTTCTTTGTGAGGAGCTTGAGTTTTCAACAGTGGTTTTGGGACCCACTTTGTTCTTTCTTCATGAGTTGATCCTTTGACTTGATGGACACTAGGCTTTTGTATCCATACTTGGCTATTACCATTGTAAAAGCCTTTCTTTTGTAGTAGAAGACGAGGTCCATTTTGAGGTTGTTTCTCCCTTGGCTGTGCTTAGTCTCCATTGGCTCTTGGTTGTTGTTGATTGTATTTGTGTGGGGTCCTTTGCTACTTGGTTGGTCTTAGTGGCTCTAGGTTGAGCAACTACTTTGGGTAACCATATTTGGGTGTTATCTTCATAGAATCCTTGTGCTTCAAGGGAACCATCCGCTGCTGCATCTGTTTGTGTTGGGTAGCTTCGTTGAAGTTTGACTTTGGTACCCATACTTGTTGTGTTTCTTTCTTGGAAGGTCTTTTCTTCTGTCCTTTTTTGTTGTTCTTTCTTCTGTTTGAGTTGTTTTTACTCCGTTGATAGCTTGGTTCGCTCATTGTAGAACTTCTTTCTTGAGGTGAGTACATCCAGGCTGTTACTTTAGGCTTTTTGGCCCAAACATTAATGTTTCCTTTGAAGTAGCCTTGAGCAATGACTGACTCATTTGATGCTACCCACCCTATCACGTTTTGTTGTTGTGGTTGAACCCGTGTTTCATGTATCCAAACTGGGTCTTTGACTTGGATGTGCTCTTTGGATACCAACACTTGGTTGACATTCTTCGGCTTCTTCCGGATGCTTTTTTGTGATGGAAACTTTGGTTGATAGACTTTTTACTTTGGTTTCCATTGCATTGTTGATGGTGTAGCTCTTGATGTAGAGGCTTCGTGGGAAATTTGATGGAATCTCGTTGAACGTAAAGTCATCGGGCGAGGTTGATATACTTCAATGTTTACCTTTTTCCATGATGGTTGGTGATTTCTTCTCTGCATGGATTTGAGAAGCTTCATGGAGTCTTACCGTTGTTGAAGGCTTTGATTGTTGTCAAAAGAAGATGTTCCTCCAGCTTTCGATCAGGACCAGACTCTCTTTGATATGATGGGAGTTGATTATATGGAAAGTATCTTGATACTCCCCGGTACTCAATTTGAGTACAGCTTCTGCCACTCCAAAGCTAGGAATCGGCATTTTTGAACTTGTGTAAACTGTTTCTTCTAGCTCATTGATTGGTGGCTTTCCCATCATGATCCACGTTCCATAAGTCATTAGATTCTTTGTTGCTGCTGGATCTATTGCGGCCGAACATGTAACCTTGAGCCTTGTTTGCCCGCATAAATTAAATTTGATCATCGTAGGAGATAGTCCATCTTCTTCCTTGTCCGTGTTCTTCTTTTGATCTTGCGTTTGTTGAAGATTTGTCGTTGAACTTGGAAGATTTTCTCCTTCATCTACTTACATTTGCATTTTTTCTAGAGTCGGTTTCTTTGAAATAGCTTTTGTTGTTTCTTCAGGTATGTCAATAATGACATATTCTTGTGGTTGCTCTGCTTCCTTCGTTTTCAATTTGGCCTCATGCTCCAGGGTGTAGCTATCTGTCTCACTTTTTCTGCTTTCACACTCACAAACTTCATTAGCTTCCTTCAACACTTTCAACATAAAACATGAAACTAGGTCGTAGCCTTCTTCATTACAAAACTTTGTTGGAGTTAACTCATTTACAATCACATCCAAGGTTTCCAATATTTGAGTCCCTCCAAATGGCTCAAATAATTCCTCTGGAAAGGGTTCCGGTATGTAAGCTTCATCGTCCATTGATCTTTCTAGGATGCAATCCTCCTTCACTGAGCTTCCACACTTCGAAGCACCACACATCCAAAGTTCTTGTTTGGTTTGTAGCCACGCAGGTATCTCTTTCCCATTGACTATAGAAGAGTCAATTTCTTCTAACGGAGTTCTATTCACATCTCTATAGCTATGGTCTTTTATGCTTATTTTTGTGGTGATATTTTTATGTCTCAAGTAGATATAGTCATCGCCCCAATCTTGAACCATCTTAAGTTGACGCATGAAAGGTCTTCCTAAAATGATATCAAAATTGTTCCCTTTTCCAAAATCTACTATTGCAAATGTATGTTCATATTCAATTCCACAAGAAGTCACAATAATTTGCTCTAAGATACCCATAGTTTTTTTCGTGTATCCATCTGCAAGTTGCAGCTTCATTCTAGTTTTCCTAAGTGCTGGTCTACCCCATTTTTCCCAAATGTCTTTTGTGGCTATGGCTACTCCAGCCCCACTATCAAGTATAGCCAATGTTTTAACTCCTTTGTATTCCACAGGTAAGGTGGTGTTTCCTTCTTCTCCTTCGCAATATTCCCCCACCTTGTTTATTGGCACAGGTTTAGCGTTTGCACTTTCGTGTTGAGTTTTGTTTGATTGTTCATTTGAGGGTAGATCTTGAAGAGGTATCTTTAATCCCATCTTCCCCAAATTGTTGCCTACTTCATCCCATACATGTGGTCTAATCTTAAGTAGTTCAGATAGAGTAATGGTGCACTGTATTGGAGCTGACATCAACTCTTGCATACTCTTTGTATCCATCATCTTGGATATGGCTCTCCTCTGAGATGGTGCCACTCTAGTCTCTGAGCCTGCCTCATGTTCTCCTATGTATGAGGGTAAGGTATTCAAGGACTCTGGTTTGATTTCAATTGAAACTTCCGTCCCTGCATCTCCATTTAGAGATTGAATGTCTCCCTGATAGACTTCATTCCCTGTATTGACCTCAATTATGGGTGCAGATTGGAAAGTCGCACTTCCATCTTTTGCAATTCTAATTGCTTCCCACAATTCATTTGGCCATGGCTTATCTATCTATGGGATAGGTGCCATAAATTGTGATCTTGACCTTGCATCATTAGTGGTGTTGGCCACTACTTGATCACCTAGTTGAATTTATAGGTTGTTGGTTTCTTGTGCTGCAGTCTTTGCTTGCACATCCTTTTGTGATTCTAGCTCAATGTTTTTTTGAGTCAATGTTTCAACAACCTTTGCCTTAGGAATTTCAAATCCAACACTTTTTGGTTTTGTTTCTGGAGGTGGAATTGGTGCTTCAGGCTCCATCATTGCCTGTGCAGTTTTTACCAATTCCTTACACATTTTCAACCTCTCAGTCTCTACCTCAGCATGAGGATATTTCATCCCTTGTTGCTCAAGGGTTTGGTTGGGTTTCAATCTAGCCTCATATGATTCCAATGCAGCATCTAATGGCTCTAGGAATTTGTCTACCGACACAGATCCTCCCGAAGATGCCTTCCTTGGTTTCTTATCACTCACCATCGTTTTGTTTTCTAGTTCTTGTTTTAACTGCTTCTTTGTCTCTTGTAATTCTGTTTGTAGTGCATTTTGATTTGTAATTTTTTTTGCTTTAATTCTGTCTCTTTTGGCTTTCCAGGATTTTCTCCCAGTCCTCACCGACACACTAGCTGTTTCCCCTTGTTTGGGTTGTTGATCTTTCTCCTCATTAGCTTGGTCCTCAGCATTTTCTTTTGCTTGGGCTCTCGTCACTACCTTCACAGGAATTTTGGGTTCTGCCTCTGATCCACTTGGAGAAGGTAACACTCCCACAACATTCATTGTTGTTTTCCCTTGTTTGTTTGGGTGTTTTGGAGAATTTGGAACAATGTGCGTAATGGCACACTCCAAAAAATATCCAATTATCTCAACACAAGAATAATTTTTGGCCCAATAATTACCTCCACACTTGTAGCATGGTCCATCTTGTTGAGTCACTGGTGGCACAATTGATGGTTGTTGTTGCTTAGCTAGAATGGGTCTCTGGTCTACACTTTTGATTGTCTATGAACATCAGAGTGTCCTCATTCAATGAATAGAGTTTTCTCATAGGTTCTTGCCCTATCTTACGTTGTGATACCTCAGCTCTTTGTAAAGCCCTTGATACAACCCTATTTTGAAATAATGGATGATTTGGTAATGGAATTTGTTTTTCTATTTGATGTCCAAATAGTATCCCCCTCGTGTACGTTTGATTATAGTAGCACTCACTCATCTCATGATTGGTCCATTTTTGCTCAAAGGCACACCATTTTATTCGTTGTGCTACTTGCACTGCTAGCTCATCTAGGTTGGTCATTAATTGATACATAACCACTTGCCTTGTGTTGGTTTCACTAGATGCTAAAGGAGCATTATCCATAGTGATCTTTGTATCACCAATGTCCTCGCCATAGGCTTTACAATTGTCAACTAGGTATAACGCTTCTCTCATGACTTGTTCAAAGGAAGTACATCCTTTTAAGTGCAAATCTTTCTTGAGAGTTTCATTTTTCAAACCTTCTATGAAGAGAATTGATAATCTTTCATCCTGTGGTAACTCGTGTTCCAGACATCTCTCTATATATTTTTTGAAGCGTAGCGATGCTTCCTTCACTCTCTCATCTTCTTTTTGCTTGAATGCATAGATTTGGGACACTGTGTTATGTTGATTCCCCTTCTAGAGAACTCCACAACAAATTCTTGCAATAGTTGTTCAATGTTTGAGAAGGCATTTTTGTCCAACGGTTGGAACCAATTCAATGCTATCCCTTCCAAGGTTAAGCCAAATCCCTCATACTTTGTATGAAAATAAAATACTTGTTCGGCTCTTAACACTTGTTTGAACAAGTATGCATGTACGTATGGATCCCTTAACCCATCATACTTCTTCTTGACACATTTGGCCAATTGATGTGATCTCATTGGTTCTGGTTCAACCATGTATCTTAGCGTGTTGGGGTCTCTCACAAAGACATCCCTCATTCCTTCTTCTCTTCTTGGAGCAAATCCTGATGGAATCCCCTTTGAGACATGTCTTGGAAATGTTGATGGATTTGTAAGTCTAATTGGTGGTCTCTTGGTTCCACTCAATGAGGTAGGAGCTACACTCCCGTGAATAGCTATTCTGGATGTTTGAAGTCCATTTGATTCCATAGTTTCAATGTTAGCTTCTTGCAAATTAGTCTCCAAAAACCTTGGTACGCTTACACTCGATTGAAAGTAGTAAGCAGAAATTGGAGTAACCATGTATGTATATCTTTCTAGTTTAATTGGGCTGATAAGTTTGTACTATTGTCCATACTTATCTACCATTATAACTTGCACTCCCTGGTCATCTGTGTATGTGAAGGCATAGAGGTTCTTGTAGTTTGTCAACTCTTCAATGATGGAATTTAAACGTCTATAGAAGTTTTTTTGATCCCCAATAGGTAACCTATAAAGGCCATCATAAGGGTAATCCGTTAGAACTCTTGTGGCTTCATTGGTTTTGATGAACCTCACATTGGGTTTGTTGACTAGAGGATGCTTCTCCTCTAAGTCTCCAACAATTTCCACTTTTGTTATTCCAAAGTCCTGCATTTTAGTTGATTGGTTTGGCTTCCAGTGAGCTACATGATCACTTGACAAATATCCATGAGCCATGCCTTGAGGTTTGGCTTGATATGATTGATAATCCTCATGGTCTTGTCTCAACCCTCTTGCTATAGGTGTTGCAATATTTCTGGCTGTTTGTGTAGGTGGCATAGGTCTGAGTTGAGTGGGAAACCCTAATGATGGATGGCTTGTCATGTTTAAGTCTCACACAATACTCTCAAGATGGTCCTTGATAAGAACATCTTGTCTTAGTGCACACAATCCCTTTTTGCCCCTGGTCAAGTCTCTAAAAAGTCAGGAATTTATGACTTTTTGGTCTCTGGAAACTGGTCTTGGGATACCCTAAAAGTTTGGATTTAGGAAACCTAGTAAAATTCAGCTCTTGGGATACCCTAAAAGTTTGGATTTAGGAAACCTAGTCTAGGTGTGTGCTATTGCCCACAAGCTTTCTTCCTAGCTATACCTGACTTGGTTTGGAGTTGTGTGTCAAAAGTTAGAGCACTTTTGGTGAACTGCACCTGAAACAACACTCAAAAAGTCTCAAGACCAGGACGCATGAACTTTTGTGCTTGTATCTTGGCCTCCAAAGGGTATTTTTAGCTCAAACTTGAGATTTGGGATGTACTCAAGTAGGTCTACAAACTTATGAAATCAGATACCCCCACTGTGTAGAGGTACACCGATCGCGATCGTTGACCCCATGTCATAGATTTGTAAGATTTTTGCACAGTAGCTAGTCCTTGATGTCTTGATACCAAGTGTCTTTGTATTTTTGAATTTGGAGATGTTTTGACCAATGAAAACCCAAATCCCAAGTGGTTTTGCTGTTATTGGCTTGATTGTGTATCTGGGACTTTAGACCACTTTCTTTTACTTTTTTGACCTTGCTCCTTTTGGAAAATATGTTGCACTAGATGTCAGCTACCTACTCAAAAATTTTCAATCCAAAATGTCACTGAGGTACACCGATCGCGATCGTAGTTCCAGCTCCTTTTTGCATGAAATTTTAGGAGTTGATAGACATGGGTATGATTAATCTATTCCCAAACCCACTTTGCATTTGGATCACAAAAACTTGAATTTTCTCAAAATTTTGGTATGAAGGATCAGTGATCAGTGTTTGCCCTATTTGACAACTATCTTTTGGTTTTTTGACCTGGTTCTTTTGAGAAAGTTGTGTGTCTAGTCATCAGCTACCTACTCACCAAGTCTCAACTCAAAATGTCACTATGGTACACCGATCGCGACCGTACTTTAGAGCCCAAATTGGATGAAACTTGTGGATATGGTAGACAATGATGTGTACAGTCTACTCCCCAAATCTTTTTGAATTTGGATAAGAAAATGTCATGTTTTCACCAGATCTTGGTCTGTTGTAGTGGTTTTCTGTTTGTCTGCTATTTTTGGCTATTTTGGTCACTTTTTTGAATTTTGAAAACTCCTGCTATCTTATATAACCTAGGTGTATGTGTGGGTAAAGTCTGGTCAAAATCTGGCACTGAGGTACACCGATCGCGATCGTAGTTTGGAGCCCAAATTGGATGAAACTTCACCACCTTGTTCACTAGGCTATTTTAAGACTACCTGCCAAATCTTTTTGTATTTGGACTCAAAAAAGTCAAGAATTTACAGTTTCTTGCGCTGAAGTGCCTAATTTCCTGAATCTGTCAATTTGACTTGATTTTGGTGTTTGTTTTGGGAAATGAAAGCTATTTGGGATTGTCCTGTGTACAGGCTATCCCTCTGTATGCTTTCTTCCCAGTCTTCTGAAAGTCAATTTCTATGTCAGTTTAGCAGTTTTTGACTTGGATCTGTATTCAGATGGTTTGACAAGTATTTTGAGGTTTCTGGCTCTAGGTCCTTTAGACTTTTATGTTTGTATACACCTGAGGATCCCACATATGAAATCTGGTCAAAATTTGGCACTTAGGTACACCGATTGCGATCGTAGTTTGGAGCCCAAATTAGACCAAATTCGGCAGCTTGTAGACACTGATGTTTTAAGACTATCCCCCAAGTCTTTTTGCATTTGGATCACCAAAAGTCAAGATTTTACATTTTCTGGGTCTTTCAGGCTAGTTTTACCCAAGTGGCCTGATTTCCTTGATTTTTGATGTTTTTGGGTGTGGTTGCTTTAGACAAACTTGATTAGAATCTTATCAGGAAGGCACAATTCAAATCTTGTCCAATTCTGGCACTGAGGTACACCGATCGCGATCGTAGTACAGAGGCCAAATCTGATGAAATTTTACATGCTCTCTCTGACAAGTATTTCCTAGTGTCTGGTGCTATCACTTTGTGATTTGAATCAATTTCAGCTCTGTTTGGTCAGATTTTCTAAATTTCAGAGTCTTATGGCCTTTTTGCCAAAGTTATGGTTTTCTGGTTTCTCGACTCTAACTTTTACCCCAAATCCGACTGGAATGTGATTTACTTATCCTACTCCTAAGTACAGAAATGAAAGAACATAAGAAAATGAATCAAACAAAACAAACATGATAAAAAACGGATGATGGATCAATACTCAATCAATACAAAGAAATTTGAAGAGTAAGAATGCTTAAAGTAACCTTATTCACAACTCCCTATATCTCTCAAGAGTAGATCTAGTCAGTCCACCGACCCTAGACTCCACTAAGCACTAAACCCCTGTCTAGATGCTTCACTGAAATGTAAATGGAATGGAAATTATCTTTTGGAACAATAAGAAAACTCTGAATACGCACTCGGTCACTCATCACCTAAGATTCATTCCCCGGTTGCGGCGCCAATGTTTGCGGGTCGCCGCGACGGACGTCCATAGCATAGCTCTCAAGCATCAACATAAAATTATCGATATAGTGGAAGCGACTCAGATGAGGCATGGAAACTCACTAGGGTGTCAATCCTAATGAAGTGAACTCGAAGATATGCAACTACTAACTCTACAAGCAAATCAAACGCACAAAAGCCAAGTAATCTGCCTATGTCCTTCTACACAGCTCTACAGTCATCACGCCCGTTTACCATGCAAATCATATCGGAATCGCACGAAACTTGAAGGGAAGCTACAGGGGACTATCAGGAACATATCCTATCACTATCACAGCATTCTGGAGAGGTACGACGATCGCGATCGTTCATCCCATAGTACGCAAAAACAGTAAACGAATGATCCTAAAGGGTCGTTTTAGGGTCCCTAAAGCCTCTCCTAGGGTCAAAACAACATAAAATACGCATATAAACACTCAAAACGGCGATTTAAGGCCTAAACGGATGCGTTTGAAACCTTCACCAAATCTTGAATGCTTACACTTGAATGAAAGAGCAGAGTAAGAGGAACACAATGCAAGAAACAAAACTGAGTTTGGATTACCGTAGCCACAGAAGCGATTATTACAAGTTGGAGCAAAGAAGTAGCTCTCTCTACGTACGCAGTAGTCCCTTATCTTCACAAAAAATGATCTCTCTTTCCCACTAACCTTAGTGTATTATATACATAGGGCTTTCTAAAGTGGCTGGCGGACAACTTCTCATGGACCTTTACCTACATCACTGGAAAAATTACATCTTTGAATCAGACTTGACATAGACGATTGAAATTAGGCTTTTACAGGGTTTGATGTATTAAACATCGGAAAAATAATGTGACCACATCAAAACTTTGGCCGGATGACCGAACGGGCGCCTTGGCTAAGTGGGCACTTGTATGTTGTTATCACCTCCAAACATTCCTCAATCAACTTGCTGTCTTTGTTGACCGCTGGGTCAACAACACAACATAACTCAAGTTTCGTACCAAAGTCTTGTCTTTTGGGAGTTATGAAATGCTGCGGATTATGGCTATAAACGTCATTTGTAATGAGTAGCCTATTCTAGTTTTAGAAGCCGGGGTGCAATGGCAATTCCAGATTGTAAATACAAATCCATTTGACCCTTTCAACCCCATTTTTGGTTAAACCTAAGGTAGCCTTAGTATATAAGGTACCTAGGTCATTTTCTAGGTAGTGTTTGCATGCACTTCATGGGTGTGTGAGTCGCTCCATCCAACATTGGCGCCGCTACCGGGGACACAAGGACCTAAGTAGGTTTCCTACTAACACTCGTGTGATGGTTGCTTGATTTAGTTTCGGCTAAAGAAAGCAACCATCTGTGTCCTCAATTGACATTATGTTGATCTAGGAGGACACTGGCATAAAGTTCTGGAAGCCATGGGCTTCCCCTTTAATTAACCGACACTATTCCAAGGAACAAGCTATCACCCGGACCTGTTACAGATTCATGAATATCCCAGAAATCTCACCAATGGCCAAATGGAATGGCTAGTTCAGAAGGCAACTCGATATCGGCTCCTACAGCTAAGCGGAAGAAGAATCAGAGTCAGAGCTAGAAGCATGAATGCCTCTAGCCAAAAGGGGAGGGCTAATGATGGGGGTTTTTCACAAGCCAAGCTCCCATACCCCTCTTCTCTCGTCCCCACCCCATGAAAACCCCCTGTTAGGGAGGGAGTGATAAAAGGCATTGGAAAGAGTAAGAAAAAAATAAAGTATGATTATGTAAATATATAAGAAAGGTAAAATAGGCCACCTCATGCGTGCGGGGCAGCCCATCCCCACCTTGCCTCCTTTTTCTTCACTGTTGCCCCGCCGTGTGTCCCTTTTCCTCTCCTCCACTCAAAAGGTCAACCCCCTCTCTCTTCCCCTTGTCCTTTCTCCTTTCTCTCTCCCCTCAAGCTACCCCATCTCTCACCAATAATGCATTCTAACTCACCAATAATGCACCCTAACTCACATGCAACTTACCCTATCTTCCAAAATAGTATACCCCACCCCCTCTTTCTCTCTCCTATCATATCCCATGACCCAAATACCCCCCTCTCTCTCTAGAGGGCGCCATGTCTCTTGTCTTGTACCTAAATAACCTTCCCCACACTCACACACACTCAGTTTCACTGAAAAAGGTGCCCACAGACCCATCCCCACCCGGTGGTTACCTGATTTTGTTTGTGTTCACACACATCTGCACACAGATTCACCTCTGAACACACTCCCCTCTCTCCCCTCTTGTAATTACTTTATTCTCCATGTCACCTCTTCTTTTTTCCATTCACCCATCTCTCTCTCTTAGTGTCTCTCATGAGACTGCTGTTCTAGCACATATACACACAGCCAGACAAGTGGGGCCCACAGTCACATGGCCTGTGTAGATAATGATTTCTTCATTTTTAAATTCTATAATTTCTCCCTCCTCCTCCCCTATATAAAGAGGGGTCACCATCACACTAACGACACACACAACATCACCAAAGAACACACTATGCACTGTGTGTGCCTAGTGCACACACACACACACCCACACCATCACCATCACCGCAATCACCATGCTTGTCTTGAGCATGACCTCTACACCCTTGGCTATGGAAGATGAAGGGCAACTAAATGAAGGATGATGGCCATAACCCTCGTGCGAGTCTTCGCCATCAACTCCCACCTATCCGCCATGTGCTCTACCACTCTCTCCCTTCTCATTCCCCTACCCTATGCTCCCCATTTCATCGCCTTATTCTCTAAATAAAGCTTGAGGTTTTGTGAGTATGTTTTCTTGCAATGTTTTGCCCATGTGAGGTGTGCGGAATCGCCACCTAGTCTTTTGTTTGGAGTGAGCTTGTGTATGTGTGAAGGGTGTGCGGATTCGCCATCCTTCTATGGTGCCTAAGTACTAAGCCGCTATACCCCCTCCCTCACTCTCTCTCTCTCTCTCTCTCTCTCTCTCTCTCCATTGATCTCATTTCCCTTCCTCTTCATCATTACTCCCAAGCATCCATCTCTCTTGGATGAAAACTTTGTTATGGTGGTGTGTTGTTTGCGTCCTAGCCGCTCAAGTTAGGTGGTGCCCCCTGTTTGCTTTACCATGACAGGCTCGAGGCGCTCCATTCGGTCCTCGGTGTTTTAGAGGCCGTCGGGGGTTCGGGGTTCGCTTTGCTCCCGTCACTTCCATTTAAGAAATGAGGGGCTAAGTAAACATTGGCAAGCAAGGTAGCAAGGTCCTAAGGTATTTCACCTTGGATATTGGGAATTATAACTAGGTCCACCACTTGTCCAAGCTATGCTCTGATATAGAAAGGGGATTTTTTTTTCAAGGTCCACCACGTGTTCAACCTTGCAAAACTCAAGGGATACTTGGACATTGGAAAGTATAGTCCTATAGTAGTTGATAGGTGGCAGTGGGTATTACAACTAGGTCCACCACTTGTCCCACCTATGCTCTAATATAGCAAGGATGCTTTGGTTTCAAGATCCACCATAATTTCCAACCTTGCTTCCATTAATATAGCAAGGAGGATTTGGTCTCAAGGTTCACCACTTGTCCAACCTATGCAAACCTTTTTCATGTTGTAGCATGATTTTTTGTTTGAAGAGTATTTTTCTATAACTATAGATTTAACAATGTAATCTTTTTCATTTACAGGATGGACTTCGAATTTGGGGAGAAAGTACATATGATACTTGACAATGAAATTGTTGGTATTGGTTGTGTGTGTAGAACAGATCCAGATTCCACTTGTGGTGGTACAAAGATAGGGCAAGGAAATGTCTCCATACTAGTGGAGGAATGCTTGAAGGATGTGGTCCTACCTTTTCCTACAATGGATACTTCATCTCCCCAAGCCTCATTATGGAGTGCTGTTCAATGGTCAAAGCTTCTTTTGCAATGTTTTGTATTAAATGGGAACTTAATTGATCCACAGGAAATCTACAATGGTGATGAAGAACATGATCATTCTGATCCTCTAGCATGATCATTCTGATCCTCTAGTTACATATGCAATACCTATGACAAGCCCAAAATTTGAAGCAGTGATTCGAGAGTCTTGGAGAAATCAGAGGGTCCTTTTAAAAGATGACGCAATGATTCAAACCATGAATGAAGGGACCATCTTATATGTATTTTCACATGATTATGTCAACTTTCAGGAACTTGGTCATGATTGTGTGGGTGTGGGTATTGAAAGAGAAAATGCAAGCATTGATGATGTGGTTGAAGTGGGTAGCATCACTTTGCTAAAGTGGCCCATCAAGCAGACAAAAATGTTGAATGGGATCCCATTACAACACTTTGTTCCTGTTGATGGCATGCATGCTAAATATGAGGATGTATCCAACGATGACAATGTTGGAAAAAAACTTGATGGGAGTAATGTTGTCCAGTTGTCAAGGAAGAGACGATACACTTTCATGAACAGGACTCAAAAATCAAAAGCAGCACCAGCTTCCACTTTTTACCTTTCAAACAAATCAATTCAAAGGGTATCATGCATTGATTGTTGTGCACAGAAATGTTGCCAGTTTGTAGATCGTGATATGGTGACAAGGTTACGACAACAATTTTGGGGAGAGTCTCAAAAATCACGCACTAATTATGTTTATGACGTTCTTTCTATATGTTATCAGAAAGATGAGAAGTCACGACACCAATTCAGGCTAAATGGCTCTATTGTTTGTTGTAGAGAATGGTATGAGCTACATGGAATACCAAAGACATCATTTTATCGATACAAGGAGAACTTTGAAAATGGTGTGCGCCAATATGTACATGGGAACACATGTACCTTGATAAGGGGACTTCAACATACTAGTTTAGCAAGAGCACTACTAAATGAGTTTGTGGAAAAAAACTCTGAGAAGATGCCACATAGAAGTAGAACGCTTCTAGATGGCTCAAGAGAGACTCAATTGGTGATTCTATCAACATACAAACAAGTGGATATTTTATGTGAAATCAACACGACACTTGACCAAATGGGCTATGAGAAGAAGCTATCCCAATCTTCTTTTGGTAGAATTTAGAACAAAGAGTACCCACATGTCACTTTAACAAAGACGAGTGAGTTCTCTAAGTGCAATATTTGTAGCTCAATCAAGGCAAGGTTAGAAGCTAAACCTTCTCTTCAAGAGAGAGCTCTTCTCTTGAGGGAGAGAGAATTTCACATGGCACAACAAAAGAGTTGTAGAATCCTATATTATGCATGGCGCACGTATTCAGAAACTCAACCACAAAAATATGTATGCATAATCCATAATAAGATGGATCAAAAGAAGACTGTCATTCCTAGATTACGCATTATTCCTAAGGGTGTGGATTCAGGATATAATCTGCAGGTGGCATTGATTGGCATGATCACTCATGGACATGGAGAAGGTCATTACGGACACTTTGTCTTGAATGGTTTGTGGCCAGCTGATCCAAATCTTACAATTGGCTCAATTGCTAATTGTTTACATAACCTAGAGAGGATAGATAAGCATCCTCTTGGTGATCTAGTAACAAATGAACTTCCAAGAAGCAATATTTCACTACTACATGCTTTGAAATCAAGGGATGCTTTGGACTACCATAACTTGAGTGATGGAAAAGAGCCCATTGTGCAGTCGTCATAAATTGCAGAAGAGGAATTGGGGTCAACATTTCACAGGTTTCCAAAGAACTTGTTGCTACAATTGGATAATTGTGCAGGGGAAAACAAAAATCGATACTTATTTGCCTATTTGTCAATGCTTGTTGCAAGGGGTGTTTTCAAAACCATCTAGATGGAATTTTTAATGGTTGGGCATACACATGAGGACATAGACACCATGTTTAGTAGGTTTTCAGAGAAGTTGAGAGTTACACAAACCTATACTTTGCCACATTTGATGGGTACATTACGAAACATCTCATCTTCATCTCCAGCTCCATTTTTTCTCACAAAGATCCCCGATTTCAAGCAATATTGTGATGGCTATCTTTGTGATGGACAAGACATACTTGTTGGACATTCCAAACCGCTTCAGTTCAGGTTCTTTATGCAGGATGAGACACCAATGATGCAATATAAGGCACATGTAGGTGTATCAAGTTGGAGTGGAAGTATTCGCCTTTGGAAAACAGACACAGAAGGCAAGCCAATGTTACCACATGGAGATCCACCTCTAGTACAAATGGCGGAGTATGTCAAGGCCCACGAAGAAGTCATTTTGGGGCTAAAGAACTATATAAAATTTTGGAAAAATTTAGGGAATAGTTCAAGTATTCCGTGATATTATAGACCCGTGATAGATTATTGGAGTAAGGTAATTGAAGAGATTCGAAAAGAAATCATATCAGAGGGAGTCTTGTATGAAATGTTTTGGCCAAAAACTCAAGAATACTCTCACCTACAAAGCACTACAATGAATTTTCAACAAGGAGCAGAAAGATTCCTAGGCCTTGAAGAGTTGAACGATCATTTTTGTGGGCCTCAACGAGATAGGCCAAGGGAAGAGTTTGACCCTATGTCTGATGTGCACCAAGGTGACTTTCTTATGCTTGTTCCGAGTGACACAGAAATCTATCCAGTGTGGCTTGCAATGGCTTTATCTGACATTGATAATGATCCTACATCACCAAACTACAGAAAACTCTTGATTCAATATTGGGCACCTTGCGCGAGAAAAAGTGGGATGACAGATACTCAAGCTTACAGTAATTGTTGGAAGGGTTATTGGTCTGTCAACTATAAGGACCCACAAGTGTGGGAAACTGTAGATGCAATTGTTTGGTCCTGAAGACCCAACAAAGAAGTACCATTTTCTAGAATAAAGATTCCAGAAAGGCATGCTCTAAAAGTCAAAGAAGGCCTCACTCGTGCACATCAACCACACTTGGATCAAAGTTCAGATATGGTATCAAATGTGGAGTAGAATTATGTGGAGCTTCTATTGTGACTATACTAGTCAATTTGTAAACAAAATCTTTTTTGTATCTTCCTTTGTTTTGTGTAATTCGTAGTTATTATTCAAATCCATGTGTTGTACATCCTCTTGACTTTTGGTGTTTGTCAACACCACAATCCTATGAGATTTTCACTTTATTTACTAACCACACACCTCAATTTTTCCCACTTTAAGTGAAAAATTCCCAAATTACATGAATTTAGTCGATTTGGAGATTCCCATAATGTGAGATTTTTACCAAAATACCTAATATGGTCTTTTTAACCAAAATACCTAATATGGTCTTTTTTATGTGAGACACAACCTTTGAATTTTGGAACCTTAGCATTTTGGAAGTCTTAATGGGTTGAACCTTAGGGTCTTTTTAGCCCATTGTTGCACATGTCTCTTTTGCAGATGGCCCCCCCTTTGGATCCCTATTTTCCCTCCTTCGGATCTCTACTGTGGCCGGTCTGCTAGCTTAACCAATATTCTAGCTTTTTCTCCCCTGGTACTTTCCCATATTAAATGATCAGTTTAACATGAGAAAATCATTTAGGAGAATTAGATATTGATTATTATGACATTGCCTCTCTCTTGAAATCATAGTCGTCCTCGACTATGGTGTAGAGAAGATAAACCATATTCATGAGTCCTTTTCTTAGCGGGTAGAGGATCCCTATGTTACCCTACGACATCATTCCACAATGGATGACTAGTCCATTTGGTGCTTGAGAGCCTGAGGCTGCCGCAAGCATGCCTGCACATTAGTCCTATCAATCTTCCATAGTAGAGTGACAAGCTCTACTTGGTGTTTGGGAGACGTTGTCTCCACAAACTTGATCTAAGCATGCATACTACTTCATTTTTGTGCACAATAAAGAAAAAGAGAGTATTATAAGACAAAAACTTTGTTCATTTTTAACATTTTGTACATTTGCTTACTCTTGGGAAGCATTGTAAGCATTGACAAGGTTTAGGTTATCCTTTAATTGTATGCCTTGCATCCATCTAGCATCTTCAAAAGGATAATTCTTAAACTTAATAAGATATCGTCGGATAGTCTTACCGCCTCTTAGTACCTTGTATTCATGTCGGAGAATGGACTCGGGCTGTAGCACCTCCTCTTGGTCCTCAATATCTGGTGGGTCTTCCATAGTTGGTTCTTGAGGTGGCTCTCCTTTGTAAGGCTTTAATAGGCTAACATGTAAATCATTGTGTATGAGCCAATGATTGGGCAACTTGAGTTGATAGGCCATCTCATTGATTGGCCTAAGAATCTGGAAGGGACCATAGTACCTTTTTGCTAGTTTAGCATAGTACTTTTGGTGTCCCGTAGGATTCTTGCCCGTCGTGTGCCTTAATCGAGCCTTGGGAAAATTTAATAAGACCCAATCATTTTCTTTAAAGGTTTGGTCTCTTCTGTGCTTGTCAGCAGCAGCCTTTTACCCTTGCTCTGAGATAGAGATAGCATCCTTAATCTTTTGAAAGGATTCTTGTAGGTCCCGGCTATACTCATCTGCAGCGAAGATCTTCCCATGTACCTTAAGTAGCAAGGGACTTTTTGATCTTCCCTCAATTACCTCGAAAGGTGCTTTTCCCGTGGAAGTATGTACAGTGTTATTGTAAGCATACTCCACTAAAGGTAAGTACTTCTCCCATTGGGATCTTTGATCTACTTCCATTACATAGGCTTTTAGTAGATCGAGAATGGTTAGGTTAGCTATTTCACTTTGGCCATTCGTTTGTGGATGATAGGCCGAAGAGAAGTTTAGCCTTGTCCCTAAATTCTCAAAGAGACCCTTCCAAAAATTACTGGTCATTCTAGGATCTCTATTCGACACTATGGACATTAGCAAGACATGGTACTTGAAAATTTGTGAAATGAAGAGGGTTGCCATTTGATGGGCTTTGATAGTCTTTTTGAAAGGTATAAAATGAGGTTGTTTACTGAACCTTTGTACTATCATCCATATTCCCATGGATAGACTTAGGCAATCCAAAGATAAAATCCATGGATATGCTCTCCCATGGTGAATTAGGGATTGTCAAGGGTTGAAGAAATCCAAGTTTCTTCCCTCTATCAAATTTTGTCTTTTGGCATACCACACATTTAGAAACATACTCTTGTATGTTCACTTTCATGGTAGGCCAATAGAAATATGTTTCAATTCCCTTTAAGGTAGACTGAATCCCTCTATGCCCCGCATAAGGTGAAGCATGAGATTCATACATTACTTTCTCACATAGTGAGTTAGTAACACATAGTCTATTGCCATAGAGAAGATAACCATCTTGTAAAGTAAATGGTTCTTATTTCTTCCCTAATGCAGGGGCTGAAATCACATCTCTAAAATCCGGATCAATAGTGTACTCATCTATCATTGAAGATAGATCATTGTGAGGTGCTATGGAAACCGCATTCACTCTCGGCCGTCTTGAGAGTGCATCATCTACTTGATTATGCTTACCAGCAATGTGAGCAATGTGAAAATGAAATTGCGAAAGGAAATTGTCCCACCTCATTTGTTTGTCGAAGAGCTTGGTCTGCGTCATGAAGTACTTAAGACTTTGGTGATCCGTTTGCAAAATGAAAGGAGTCCCCAATAAATAGTGCTTCCATGAGTCTAAGGCATGTAGAACTTCAAGGAGTTCCTTTTCATATATACCTAGAGATTGCTCAACAGGGTCGAGCCTTCGACTTTCATAGCCTATGGCGTGCCCTTCTTGAAGCAAAACAGCTCCAAGGAAATCACCACAAGCATCACATTGGACCTCAAATGGTTTTGAGAGATCCGGTAGTGTAAGCACAGGTTGAGAGATAAGTTTTTCTTTAAGATTTTTGAAAGCATTGTTCTCCTTAGCAAACCATGAATACCTAACGCTTTTCTTTATTAGGTCATGTAATGGTCCCGCAATTTGTGAGAACTTTTCTATGAAACGTCTATAGTATGCACACATACCTATAAAGCTTCTTAGTTCATGAAGATTCTTTGGTTTAGGCCATCCTTTTATTACCTCTAATTTTGATGGATCCATTTGGATGCCATCTTGAGAGATAATGTGACCTAAATACTGAATCTCTTGCAAGAAAAATTCACTTTTCTTTCGATTAACATAAAGTTTATTCTCTCTTAAAACTTGAAATATTACCTAGAGGTGTTTCTTGTGTTCGTCTAATGAATTAGAGTAGATGATAATATCATCAAAGAACACTCCAGTGAAGGTTCGATGATGCCTGAACAGCTTCTCCATCAAGCGGTTGAATGTGGCTAGTGCATTGGTCAAGCCAAAAGGCATGACAATGTATTCGTAAAGACCAAATGTGGTGTGAAATGCGGTCTTTACAATGTCTTGATAAACTATCCTTATTTGATGATAGCCACTTTTTAGGTCAATCCTACTGAAGTAGGTCGATCCTTGTAGCTTATCAAATAGGTCTTCTACCCGTGGAACGGGAAACCTATTCTTGATAGTGATCCTATTTAGTGCTCTATAGTCGACACACATACGATATGTGCCGTCTTGCTTTTGCACTAATAGCACATGTGAGCAATATGGAGATGAGCTAGGCCTAACCATGAACTTCTCAACTAACTCATGCACTTGCCACATAATCTCCTCTTGTTGAGCTTGAGAAACTCTATAAGGAGGTTTGTTAGACGGTGAACTTCCTGGAAGAAGTTAAATTGCATGGTCATCAGTACCTCGTTTAGGAGGTAGCTCACAAGGGATGTCGTCAATAAAAACTTCTTGAAACCCCTTGAGAAAATTGGATAACTCTCATTCTTTTTGGTTTCTTTTATTTTATTTTGCTAAAGCATTAGGTTCATTTTGAGAATCTTTAACAAAAATCATGTACACGGAAATAGAGCTCTTTATTGACTTGTTGAAAGCTGGTGTATGTACAATGGGGATAGTGTTACCCATTTCCTTAGCATCTATATACATGTCTTTTTCCCTGAACTTAAAGGAGATTCTCCTTTCAGGGAATTTAACATTGGCAGCCAGGAGATCAAACCATGGTGCCCCTAGGATTACATCCTCATGCTTGAGAGGAGAGATAAAGAAGTCCTCTTTGTCCACATAGCTTTGGACATGAAGCCTCAATTTCCCAATTAAGGGAGTGACTGAAGCTTCTTGCCCCTTGAAAGCACTGTCTGTGGCGGGTAGGACATCCCCCATCTCGTAGGCTATATGCCTAGCTTGGTGGCCAACTCTATAGATATAAAATTGTGAGTAGAACCAGGGTCAAAGAGAATAAAAGCATCATGTTCTCTTACCTTTCCCCAAGCATGGCATAGAGGAGATCCTTTGTGGTGAGTTTGGTGAGTCTCCTCGTCTTGGATTTCAACCAAGGTAGCTCTAGGAGGATCTTGGCGGTTGTTCTTTTGGGGACAAGCACGGTACGCATGCCCTTTTTTGCCGCACTTGAAACACCGGTTATCCTTGCGATAATGCTCAAGCTCTTCAGGAGAGAGTTTTTTTTTACCTTTGTAAACTCCCTTCTCTTTAGCTTTGTTGGAGTTGCCCTTAGTAGACTTTTGGACATTGTCCTTCCCCTTAGGCGCGTTAGAACCCTTGTTTTCCGTGGGCTTATTATTTCTTTCAGCCCCTGTTTGGAAATTGATTCGAGAGGCCACCATAGTATGGTGTATTACCTCCGATATGGTACGTGGCCTTTGGGAGTTGACATACTCCGTCATTTATTCGGTTAAGCCCGTACAAAATTTCTGCTTTTGCTCTCCAAAATCCAACTTTTTGAAGACAGTGGCTTTGAGTTGTAGGTCCCAAAACTTGTCTACATATTTGTGGATGGATTCATAGGGAGAGAGCTTTAAAATTTGCCATTCGGTGAGTACTTTGTCTTTGGCATCGGTGGCCAAAAACTGCTTCATAATGGAAGCTCTTAAAGCTTTCCATGTTCGTGGAGCTTCACCGTTGGCTTGTAGGCTAGACCACCATTGCCTGGCGGACTTTTGAAAGTGCAGAGCTACATGGCGTAGCTTAGAAAACTTCGTGAAGCCCTCATCTCCAAACGCCGCATCAAACTGTTGGATAAAGGCAAGACTTTGTCCGTAGCACCAAAGGTTCCATCATAGGTAAGGAAAGAGATTCTCTTCCCTCCCTCTTTGAACTTCTTCAGCTTGGACGACCTCTTCTATGCGGCATAGGATTTCCTATGGCCTCTTCTTTTTGATGGTTCAAAGGTTACACCATCACTTTCTTCAGAAGGTGAAGAATTTGAAGAAGGTGGAGAAGAGGGTGACCTCTTTCTTGCCTTTTTCTTGTCTTGATCTTCGGCGTCTTCACCATCACTTTTATAAGAGGAAGAGGATGAAGAAGATGGAGAAGAGGGTGTCTTTTTTCTCGCCTTTTTCTTCTATTGCTTTTTATCATCTCTCTTTGAATTTTGGTGTGGAGAAGGGTGTGATGGTCTTCTCCGCTTTGGTGGTGATGGAGAGCGTTTAACCCGCCGTCTTCGTGGAGCCATCCCCGTCGAGGTGGCGGGAGACTCACTTCTTTCTCGTTCCTTCGGTGGAGGCTCTTGAGTTCTCCTTTGGGAAGGAGATGCATCATCAAGAAGTAAATTCTTGAGCCCTTTGTATGGATTCTCTTTTTCTTCCCGAATCGGAGAGAGACCTCTTTTGGAAGTCTCACAAGGAGGCTTCCTAGGTGTTCTCTCGTCATGGTGATGAGCTTGGAGAACCCCATGAGCATGGAGCTGCCATTGCTTTTCACTTTGGAGAGACGGATTGCCCATGGCTTGTTGAAGCCTAGAAACAAGATAGTTAACAAGCATCGGAGCATCATTAGTAGCTTGCTCATTAGCAAAATCAAAGTTATCAACATTAATTTCACTCTCTTTACTATTGTCAGCCATTCTAACAACTTTTAGGTGTACTTTGGCACTTCAAGACCTAGTTGCTACTCCTCTTTACCCCTTTAGAAAAAAGCACTCAAGCTACTGTACACGTGGCTCGAATACCATTAATTGCAAGGAATAGAAGAGAGGGTGTTTGAACACCAAAACAACACCGGCTCCTGTCAAGCTTCTAATAGCTCAATAGTGGTTAAGCAGTAGGCAAGACCCGTAGGACTCCACTATTAAGACCATAGCTCTCGACGGTGATGCCCCGTTAACTGCACGAAGGCAGGCGCACTGCAAGGCTGAAAAATACCTATTCTACTTACTCACAGGCAATTAATAATACCAACCATTTATAGCTAGCTTGAGGACCTCGCTTCTGGAGCAAGAAAAGAGAAACATTGTGCTCTGATACCAATGTAACATTTAATGGCCTAAAAACTTGTGTGTAGCGGAAATTAGCATGAACATAGTGGGCATTAAATTAGAATAGATTCCTAATGAGAATTACAAGAGTGTTTGGGTGGAGAGAGCAACAAAAAGCATAACACCTAGTTAGATAGCATGAACAAAACTTTCAAAAGAGAGAGAAATTAAGCTATTGACAATAGTTGAGGACTGGATTTTCATGGATCCGGTCCCCCCTCCAAAAGGCTTTGTATTATGGTTTCTCCCATCAAGAGAGACATTGTACAATACAATTCTTTGTGTTTCTTCAAGACTAGCTAGTGCAATGAAGATGAAAGCTTCATGCACTAAGCAAAACACTTAGCAAACACAACATCAATTATCCCCGGTCTCAGACCCAAGACCTCACACACCTTCAAAGATGGTGAGAGCTAGCAGGGTATGAGAGTAGATTGAGAGGAAGGAGTATCTTACGAGAAAGATGTACATCTCCTCACATAATCACTCATATTAGCATAGATTAGCTTAGTAATTAGCTTGGTAGAAGAGATGACCATGCATTGGAGCTTGGCTCTTGGTTGGATTTGCATCCACATGCCAAGAGTGTGTCGATGTAGGCTTCTATCTCACAAGCTTGGAGTAGGTGATGAGCTCTCCATTAAAGCTTGGGAAGAGATAGTATTTTTCTTGCTTCTCACATAGATTGTGTGAGAGTGTATGTGTGATAATGCCTTGCAAAAATCAGCCCCCTCTCTCCTTTGGGCGACCCCTCTTGCTATTTGCTCTTGCTATCCTCTCATTGGACCTCCCTAGGACTAGCCAATGACAATTAAGCAGCAAGAGTGATAGCCTTCTGACATGTGTCCCCCTTTCCCCTTTTGTGAGAGCTTTAGGTAATTTAATAATTCAACTAAACTCTCATTGGACCCCTTTGCCTCCTGGCCAATAGGAATCAGGCAAGCCATTGGGTTGCTCAATGCTCATTGGACCCCTTGGGAGACTGTCCAATAGTCTTCTAGAGGACTTAATTCTCATTGGTTCTTTTATTAAGTGTTTTTAAATTGATTAAACTAGATTTACTCTAGCCTAATTCTCATTGGTCCACCTCTAAGGCCATCCATTAGGAATTGGGTACACCTTGTGGGCATCTGGCCTAGGGAGCTCACATGTGTCCCTCATTCCCTTTGTGTAAAGGGAGCTTGTGTGTGTGTGTGTGGCTTTCTCTCTCATCCCCTACATGAAAGGCTCGCCCCCTCATAAGTAGGGATTGTAAAGACTTTTTTGTACACACACAAATCATCCAATTCCTCTATGGTTGACCTCTGGACACAACCTTTGAATTTCAAAACCTTAGCATTTTGGAAGTCTTAACACTAGAATGGTACAGGACATAAAAGTGTCCTTTCAGGGTTTTGGAAAAAAACTCCAAAACCATAGTATATCCACTCATTTTGAAAAATACTTTCATGAGCTTATAGTTCAGTAACTACTACATATGGAAAAAATGAGAAACTTGTAATTTTTCTCATCCCTTGGTCACTACAAGCCTCCAAAGTTGATGGACCAGTGCATTTTGCCCAAAACAACAATTTCTTACGGTTGATTGCATATAAATAAGAGTGGCGATTTTTGTAGGACATGAGATAAAATGCCCCGTTAACTTCAATGGGTTGGTGACCAAAACATATGGTTTCTTTTACCTCACTTTTTTTTTGGGCAAAAAAAATAGGTACAAAAAAGTTGCATTTTTGCCATTCTGCAGACCTAAGTTTCTATAGTCACGCTCACTATATACATGTTTTCTTAGTTCCATTTGGGCCTTTGGATTCAAAATAAGCCATGGAGCATGTCAAAAGGATAATGGATCTCTTACAATTGGAACCTTGGGGGCAATGATAAAGTGCTAAATACAGCAAACATGAAAAAACTAGGTTTAGCATTATGACCTCTAGAAACCCATAGAAACTACTCAATATATAGCCAAGTTTGTAGTCTATGATTAGATA
The DNA here is from genome assembly GCF_014529385.1 of Adiantum capillus-veneris. Taxonomy (NCBI): domain Eukaryota; kingdom Viridiplantae; phylum Streptophyta; class Polypodiopsida; order Polypodiales; family Pteridaceae; genus Adiantum; species Adiantum capillus-veneris. The sequence goes on along the minus strand of NC_140950.1, from coordinate 141,361,738 downwards.
TGATTACTACCTAAAAAATACACACAATTGGCCAAAGAAACTAGCAATATTGAGAAAGTTATACTTGCTACTCTAAAATGTATCGTATTCTTCAGTAATCAAAAAACTCAACCATCATCATATACTATGCTATATAGAATATTAGGTCCCCCAAAACTCAAGGAAGATTAGATTTATGCTATACATTACACTTACACAATCAAAATTGAATTTGAATATCAAGAAAGCCACCACAAAAATCATAAAAGTGCTAATTTTGGCCAAAAAACAGGATTATGCAATTCTTGTAAATTGGTCATAATTTTCAATTTTAACACTTAGCTCTTCCTACAAGCATCAAAACATGTTGAGAACTATGAAGGACTAACCTCTAGCCATCTAAACCTCACAAACATGAAGTTTAGAGTGGTATAGTTGCCAAAAATTTAAAAAAAAGCCAAAAACAGGACCCGTTTTTTCACATAGTTTAGGTTCAAAAATGTTGTGCAAGAGTAAGGTTAATGGTGAGATTGATACTCAAAAAAAAATGCTGAGTTTTTTTCAGCTCATAAGGCAACTTGGTGGATATAAAGAACCTAGAAACTCATTTTCATACTCTTCAAATAATTCAAGCAAAATGGTCACTTAACAGGACACAAAAGTGTCCAAGGACATAAAAGTGTCCTGTTACCATTCTAGTGTTAATGGGTTGAACCTTAGGGTCTTTTTAGCCCATTGTTGCACATGGATTTTTGGCATATGCCCCCCCCCTTTGGATCCGTATTTTCCCTCCTTTGTATCCCTACTGTGGCCGGTCTGCTAGCTTAACCAATATTTTAGCTTTTTCTCCCCTTGTACTTTCCCATATTAAATGATCAGTTTAACATGAGAAAATCATTTATGAGAATTAGATATTGATTATTATGAAAAGCCCACAGACCTAGAAGCTTTAGAGTATTTCAAAGAGTTTTGGACATCTATTATCATCTTTTGCTTGAAAGATGGTACCGATCACAAATATGGCATCTGCCACTCCATACTTAATAAGGAAGTTACTTTGATGGGTTCAAGCGTTCCAAACTCTTGGGTAGAAGTAGGCACAGTATAGGAGTGAGAATAGAAGAAAATCCTTATTTGAAATAGTTTGGATGGACAAAGATGTGCGAACGTTGTTGCTCCAATATTTGCATGTATAGCATTGAATGCGCCATAGAGACTATGTAGTGGCTGCTCCTCCACCAATGTGGATGGAAATATGACTATAGATGCATGGAACATCTTAAGTATGAATCCATAATAGCATTGCACTGTGATTTCACACCTAGCTTTGTATTCTCAAAACATGTGCTCACAATGTGTTGGAAATTGAGGTGGTTGTTGCAATTGCATGCTTGACATTGAGAAAACATGTTGCACAATGGCTACGATCCCCTTGTCTTTACAGTTCTTGAAGCCAAAGATCTTTCCTTTCCAATGATGATCCAAGTTTGCATGATGATGCACCACGATGAGGGCCAATAGCAGATGTTTGCATGTATACCCAAGCACCTTTGGTGAACTCTTGTGGCACCCACTCATCATCTATACCTCTTGTGTTGTGGCATGCAAGTGTTGTGACCTCATCCTATGGCCGCCTTTGAGAAGTAGAGTTGGCCATGGTTGAACAAAGAAAATTTGGAGGAGGAGCAGGACCTTGCTTGTTGCTACAATTTAGGTGGGATAAACTGATAGGAGAAGGTAGTTAACCCTTGCTTGGTGTGGCAACGGGAGTAGAAGGTGGATAACCCTTGCTTGGTGTGGCAATGAAAGGTGGTAGGGGAGGAGAGAGGAGCTTCCTTTGTAATGTACCCAATATTTTCAATATAAGTATTTTATTCACTTTGAAAATATTTAAGGTTTGCATTTTGTTAAGTCATAATGTGTTTAAACAAAATGATCGGATCAAAAATCGGACTCTAGAACTATTACTTATGGTCTTTATTCACTTGAAAACTATAGGTTGATGGGAAACTTAAGCCTCAAGATTGTATCTAATGATAAGAGTTGACCCTTTAGGAAAAAGAGAGCAATTTTAGGAAAGGAGGAGTATTTTTGGAAAAGAAAGAGGTGGGAGTTAGGTTTAGAGTTCTTGTCTTGGAAGCTAAGCTTCTTCTAATATTAGAGAATTGAATTCGCGCATCGGAATCCATGTCCAAAAAACAAAATCAAAAATTTTATTTTATTTTATTTTGTAGAAGCCGCGAATGTGCACAAAATTTTCTCTCCTTACTTCCCTGTATTCTTAGCTGGCCTTGAGAGCCTATATAAAGAGCCCTCTCCCTTCACTTTGAGGAGACAGACACACACTCTCAAAAGTAGAAGCTCTCTTGCCTTGATGTCGGAGTTACCTGCTCTCCCTCAAGCTCTTACCTTCAAGCCATCTCCATCTCCAACTCTTCTCTACCATCGTCGTGTTGCCCTTTGGATTCTTGAGTTATCTTTCTGTCTTTCCCTTTTCTCTACCTTGTTACCATGGCCCCGAAGCGAGTGAACTGAAGCTCAAAGTATGATCATGTTGTTACACCTCCAAGGAAGGTGCAAAAGAAGCCTAAGAAGGCATCATCTACTCCAATCATAACTCAAGTGGAGGTATCGACTCCGAAAGAAGGTGAAATTGTCCAACCTCAAACACGGGAGGTAATCCAGCATGTCGCTAATTCGGTAAGATAAATTTATAATTTTGCATTTCTATTCATGTTGACTTCGGAAGCTAAGCATATGGATTCCCTTAAACTGTCCAAGAAACGTGATTCTATCACAAGAAACAAGCATATATTTTTATAGATTAGTGAAAGAATGTTTGATAAAATTGTCACTGTTTGATAAATTGTTATTGTTTAGTAAGTTGTTATTGTTATTGTTTAATAAGTTGTTATTGATTGATATGAAGAATTGGTTGATCATGTTTGAAGAATCATTTAAAGAGAAGAATTGTTGCTGTTGAAAGAATGTCTTTTGTTCCTCGTGGGGGTAGCAAAATGATTCCGCGGTTAGCGAAGATTAAACTGAGGTTATTGTCTCTCTTTTGTTCCCCACGGTTAGCGGGATGCCTGGCGGCTAGCAAGATGCCTCCCGGTTAGCGGGATGCCTCACGGCAGGTAGCGAGATGCCTCGCGGTTAGCAAGATACCTAGTGGGTAGCGGGATGGTTAGCGGTTAGTAAGATGCCTCGCGGGTAGTGGAATGCCTCATGATTAGCGAGATGAGAAGGTTGCGCAATTCCGTTTAGCAAATAAATCCTTTGAAAAGGCTCTGTTGGTTAGACAGAGAAAGTCTGTGGGTAGTGGCAACTCATGAGAAATCGGAAAAGTTATTTCTGTTAAATTATAGGGTTGTCTTTATTAAGCCTTATTTGAATTGTTTTGGTATTTTTTGAAGGGTTGTATAAAAGAATCTGCGTTTGGAGTTAATTAAAGAACACTGTTTGTATATGAAAACAATGTGGTAGTAATTATAAAACAAGATAAAAAGTGTGAGTGTAGGGTGGAAAGTGGGGGCTGGCTCAGGTTGCCAGTCAAGAATAGGTGGTCTCGTTTAGTTGAGAAACTCTCCACTCCCTCTTATTGAGAGAAGTGAAATTAGAGACTCATTGTGTCAAGAGTCGAGACGTCCCAAATCTACATGCCCTTGAAAGCTATGGACTTGATTAGTCGAGTTAATTTAGACTAAGTCTCATATCATATTTATGGTTTATGGATGGCGGCCGTGCCTCTTAAACATGGGGAAAAAGGCATTGTTTATGGATTCTAAATATTTCAATGGAATTTCATCTTTATGTTAGGAAACGACTTTCATTAGTATCTTTGATTTATAGACCTGGCCTGTGGTGTATGACCTTTATAACCACAAATACGATGGATACAGGACTTCCTCACTTCTGTTGCTCGTATCTCTACGTTGTGGAAACAGAGTAGGGTGTTGTCAACGGAAAAGGAAAATAAAGAAAGGCCATCTATCAAGTCGCCCCAATCTTCTCGCGGTTGGGAACCTGAGATCCTTGCTACAACAATGGAGATGGCGTAGAGAGAGAGTGTTGGAGTAGAGGGTGAGTGTGATGGTTGCGACCAAGGAGGGGTTGGAAAAGGGGTTCTAGAGAAAGAAAATCACTTTTTGCCTAAGGACTACTTCTGAGGCGGCTCTGGATAGTAAAAAAGATTTTTCAAATGTTTATTAAAAATTTTGAATTTTAGGGTTTTGGGTGCTCGTTTTGACTTTTTGAGGTCAAAAAATGCTTTTTTGACCTGAAAATAGATTTAGGGGGGTTTTAGGAAGATAAGATTTGGGTTTTGAAAATTTTGGAAAATTTCAAAATTTTTGGATTTTTTCAAAACTGGATAAAAAAGGAGTGAAGTTGGAGGTTCCATATGGCCCACTCCCCCCCCCACCTACCCCACCTTCTCACTATGTAAGAGCCCATTAACACTAGGTTGGTAACCTAATAGGACATAAAAGTGTCCTTTCAGGGTTTTGAAAAAACCTCCAAAACCATAGTAGATCCACTCATTTTGTAAAATCCTTTCATGAGATTATATCTCAAGGCCTACTACACATGGAAAAAATAAGAAACTTGTAAAATTTCTCATCTTTTGGTCACACCAAGCCTCCAAAGTTCATGGACCAGTACATTTTCATCAAAACAGTGATTTCTTACGTTTTGTTGCATAAAAATAAGATTAGGGATTTTTGTAGGACCTGAGATAAATTCCCTAGTTAACTTCAATGGGTTGGTGATCAAAACATATGATTACTTCTCACTCACTATTTTTTGTTTTGCCAAAAGAAATAGGTACAAAAAAGTTGAATTTTTACAATTCTACAAACCTATCATCAAAGTTTCTATAGCCACGCTCAATACAAATAATATATGCATGTTTTCTTAGTTCCCTATTGTCCTTTAGGTTCATAAGGAGCCATGGAGCATGTCAAAAGAATAATACATCTCTTACCAAGGGGAATCTTGGGGACAAAGATGAAGTGCTAAATACAGCAAACATGAAAAATCTGGGTTCAACATTATGAGTTGTAGAATCCCATAGAAACTATTCAATATCTAGCCAAATTTGATCCTTATGACTAGATATGGTTACTACCTACAAAATGCATGTAGATGTCACAAGAAACTAACAATATTGAAAAGGCCATACTTGATATACTAGAATGTTTCATTTTCTTCTATAATTGAAAAATCAACCATCGTTGTCTACTATGCAAAATAGGGTATTAGGTGCCCAAAAACTCAACGAATATTAGCTTTATGTTACAATATGCGATATAGAAAATCAAAGCTGCATTTAGATATCATGAAAGCCATCAAAAAAATCATAGAATAGCTAAAATTGGCTAAAAAACAGGATTTGACAATTTTTGTAATTTGATCATAACTTACAACTTTAACATTTATTTCTCCCTAGAAGCATCAAGACATGTTCAGGACTACTAAAGATAGTTCTCTAGCATTCTAGACCTCACAAACATGAATTCTAGAGTGGTATAGTTGCAAAAAGTTGAAAAAAGCCAAAAATAGGACCCGTTTTTCACACAGTTTAGGTTGTGAAATGTTGTGCAAGGACAAGGTTAAAGATGGAATTGATATTCCAAAAAAATGTCGAGTTTTTTTCAGCTCATGAGACAACTTTCTAGATAGATAGCACCTCGAAATACATTTTGAAACTCTTGACATAATTCAAGGAAAATGGTCACTTAACAGGACATAAAAGTGTCCCAGAACATAAAAGTGTCCCATTACCAACCTAGTGTTAAGAAGTGTAAGACTAATTTGTCCCCTACATTTTTGATGGCATAGAGTGTGTCCACCACCCTCTTCTCATTGGCTGGCCTCTAATTAAGGCCTCTAATTAACCTTAATCCCAAAGGGCCCCTAGAGGGTTCATATTTTTTCTAATTTTGAGGTGGTTCTCCCTCTCTGTGCTTCCTTTGGATTGAACATGTTATCATAATCTCTATCATTTGGGCATATATTGTGTTCAATTTCATACACTATTCCCGTAATCTCTTCTCGGATTGAGTGTCCCTAGTACTTAGTCTGCCCAATCTCCTTCAGAGTCATTATAACAAAATTATTGTTATAACAATCCCTAAAGACATGGATCTGTAATTTTACTAATCCCTTTTCTTTGATCTTGAAAATATACACCATCTTCAAGGGTGTCAATTGTCTTGGTTTGGCATGGGTTGTCTAGATTAGGTCTATGACATTGTTGGCTTCCCAACAATAGACTCCAAGCCTAGGGTTATCCGTGGGTATGTGCTTCAAAGGTCTGTTATCTATCAAGTAATATCCCTCTAATTTGAGTACAACAGGTCCTTATTTTAGATCTTTATAAGGAATTAAGGTATCAACCTCCAACCCCATGTGTCTATTGAATCAGGATCCTATATCTTGAGGTATTGCACTCCATTTTGGTCCATATAGAAGTTGTTATATTTGTTGGCTCTAACCTCTTCTTCAAATTCGATGGTATGGTAATCAATCTTTATGACAAACTCTCATTGGGATCCAGATAAACATGGGCTTCATACTTGTTGGTTTTGAAGAAGGTTAAGATATGTTTGAGCCTGAGAGAGGTCCCATCTCTTGATTAAGTTGAAAAGGAAGACATTTTGGAGCTTGAGTCAGAATAAGTGTTAGACACAACTTCCGTAATAGTTTCTAGTGGTCTCCCTTGGTTTACATGTTGAAATTAGGGTTGCAAGAGAACACACACAGATGAAGGAAGCTCAAGGCACACAATAGAGAGTGTTTTACTTAGTGTGTAATTGAAAGATGAGATAGCCCTAGAGTGATGGGCGTATATACAATGCACGGGGGGAAATGCCTCGATGGTCCTAAGTGTGTTTACACACATCACTACCACATGTATATCATAACAAATCCCCCATGGGAGTGATGCGTTGAATTGGAGCTGGCACCTAGAGTAGAGGGAAGTGTCATGCCGTGTGAGGACATGAGTAATCCACAAAGGGGACTAAGCCCAAAGCTTTCCAAAAAAATTTTAACTTCTCACGAGAAAATGCCTTTGTGAAAAGATCTGCAAGGTTGTCCTGTGTTGGCACATAACCTAAGTTGATCTCTCCTACTAAGAGCCTTTCCTTGACATAGTGGTAATGCACCTGAACGTGCTTTGTGCAAGGATGAAAAAAATGAGTTCCTTGCAAACTGCCAATGCGCTCTGGCTATCAGTGTAGATAGTGTTGGCAATGTCTTGTCCAACCAACACCCAAATCATCCATAAAGCATCTGAGCCATACACACTCAATTGTAGCTATGAAGACTACCCTGTACTTAGCCCCACAACTGGAAGTGTTTACAATAGGTTGCTTCTTGCTCAACCATGATATGCATGATCTTCCAAGCATGAAAAATATTCCACTTGTGGACATTCGTGTGTCAAAACAATTAGCCCAATCTGAGTCCAAAAAAGCATGTAGGTCTGGTAGCAATGATCCCCCTTGGGATAAAACAAGCCAAGATATAAAGTGCCACTCAAGTAGTAAAAGATCCTCTTAAACAGTCTACCAATGCTTAGACCCTGGGCTATGCATAAATTTGTTGACTTGTGAGACTGCAAACTGAATATCCGGCCTCGTGTTGCATATACAAGTGAGGCATCCAATAACATTCTGGTAAAGAGTGACATCTGCACGATCACCAACATCATGAAGACTCAATTTCAAACTTGTTTCCATGGGAGTGTTAATAGGTTTGCAATCCTCAAGTCCAACCTTACATAGAAATGTCTCTATGTAACTCTTCTGACAAAAGGCAATACCACCATCACACTGCTTACACTGTATACCCAAGTAATGATGTGGCAACCCCAAATCTTTCATCTTGAAAGTAGCATTAAGATCAGCCTTAAACTCAACAATATGTATCTCATTAGGTCTAGTGATCATCAAATCATCTACATAGAGAACCACAATGACCCCACCTTCTCTAGAGTTTTCTGTAGATCATTCCATAAATATGGTCTGATTTTTAACAGTTCTCCTAAAGCAAGAGTGCATTGAATGGGTGTAGACATGATTGAATGGAGATTGTCTACCTCCAGGGTCTGTTTCGCTCTTTTTATCTGAGTGGTTTTACACACTATGGATTCATCTTTGTTATCTCCCAAGTAAGAGGGTAGTGTTTTCAGAATCATTGGTTTAGACATTCCTGAAGCTTCAGAGCCGGAATCCCCGTACAAGGATTGTACATCCATGTCCTTATCAGGAGGTAGATTGTCTAACCAAACTTCCTCTATAGGAGATGACTTCAGAGTTAGGCTCCCATCATTAATGTAACTTTCTCCCATAAGTGTCCTGGCCAATCTTCTTCTACAAACATAACTCCATCTAAGGCATCTTCACTGTCAGGCACTATGAATTCTGTCTCTTTATTTTCAAGGTGGGGTTCTACCACCACTTTGGATTTCTCTTTACTAGTTTCTACCACAAGCTCGTCAGGTTTTTCTATACTCTCGATCTTGGGTTTTTGTTTTTCCAACATCTCTTGAGTAATTCTTACCAAATTTTGATAAGCTTCAAGCTTAGCTGCTTCGATATATGGAGAAGGATAATTTTTCCATTTGTTTTCCATGTTTTGGCCTACTTTAAATCCCGCTTGGTAAGCTTCCAAAGCTGCAATGGTTGGCTCAAAAACTTTGTGTACCAAAATTGATCCTCCAGATTTCACTGTGGTTTCGTTGATTTCACTTACAGTTTCTTTCACTTTTTCTTGGAATATTTTCTTGGCTTTCTCCTCAATTTCAGCCCTTTGTTTTTGTTTTCTCATCTCATACCTTTTGCTTCTGCTTCTCTTGGTCTTTTGAGAGGAAATTTTAGTATTCTTTGAATCATCAGAGGAGTTATGTCTCTTTTTCTTAGCCTAGGCTCTAGTGATTACCTTGATTGGAACAATAGGTTCACTCTCAGATGAGCTACTAGGTATCACTTGGACTACGCTCACTACTGTTTTACCCTTATTTAAAGGATTTTTTGGACAATCTTACACGAAGTGTCCTCCCCTTTTTGCAACATTGTATACAAAAAGCTTCAATTGGTTTAATGTTCTTGTCAAGCTCTGGGCATTTATTTTTAGAGTGATCATATGCACCATAATTATGAGAATTCTCGGTTCTTGGCTTAATCATGGGTCTTACCATCGGAGGTCTAACATCTTAATTAGTTACATAATACATTGGTGCAAGCTCTGATGTAGTATAAGTCACAGTTCTTCCATTGGTGGTGGATGTGAATTATACCAATCTCCTTCTACCATTACGGTAGATGGACTACGCTCAACATAGGGTGTAACATGCACTAGTGCTTGTTCATCTATGGCTCCGTCTGAATGCATGTACTTTATAGGTACTATATTATGTCTAGGATATAGAGGTTGTTGACCCAACACAAGTTGAGGTCTTTTCATACCCATCGGTGGTCTTTGAGCTGGTGCCATATTAGGCTGATATTTGTACATGGGCTGTACTTGTGGCCTCATAGGCACATATTTAATATTTCCATCATACTGTGGTCGGTAATAGCACTCATTGGTCTCATGGTTGATCCATTTACTTCAATTGCACACCATTTCTTCGGCCTAATTGGTTGTCCTTTTTGAGGTATCCCTTGCCATGGTCCCCTCATAGGTTCTTTTTGCATGTTATTCATCATTTCATTCATCCTTTTGAGCACGTCTTCTTTTATGGTTGTAAGCGATGCTACAATAGCCATTCCCACTTGTGCTGGTTTGGTGGATGTTGTTTTCTCACTTTGATTATCCTTAGGAACATCTTCTTCATTGAAAATATCACAATTGTCTCCTAAGTCAATAGCATATGACACATACTCTTCTAGGGTCATATACTTCCTGCTATACAATATAGCATAAAGTTCTTTGTTTAGCAGTCCCTCTAGAAACAATGATACTAATCTTTCTTCTGCAGGTATTTCTAGTTTTGGGCATCTTGCAATATATTGCTTCATTCTAGCTGCACAATCCCTAACAGACTCACCTTGTTTCCGTTTGAAGCTATAGATTTGAGCTATCGTATTATGTTTGATCCCCATTTTGGAATATGCAGCTACAAATCCTTGAGCTAATGTATTTAAGTCCATGATTGACTTTGGTGGAATGTTTTGGAACCATGTTAGTGCTTTTCCTTCTAATGTCATTCCAAATCCCTCGAATTGAGTATGGAAATCAAATATGCCTTCTACTCTTAGCACTTGTTTAAAGCTTGCTAAGTGGTCATATGGATCCCCAGATCCACTTTATTTTCTCACCCATTTTTTAAATCAACTGGTTCAACACGTCTATTTGGTTCAACTCTTGGTCTCCTGGAAGTTGGTCTTGTTTCAAGTCCTTCAAACTAGTCTGTTGTAAATAGTGACTCATGTAATCCTGGGCTGGCATTAGTGTCACCCCATTTTCTTCGTGATGAGGTAGTTTTGGATTTTAAACATTGCTCTCAAAAGATCTCTCGTGGAGTTCATCTCTTGGAATAGTTGCTGGTCCTTGACCCAATATCCAATCCCTTACAGGACTAATTGCAAAAGAAAAGGGAAATTTGAAACACAAAATGGATCACAAAGAGATTAGATCCGTTCCAATGAACAAAGTCGGAGGATACTACAAGGAGAAGAAGGAAACAAAACCCTTCCACTGAGATATAATAATATAGAAACCATGGCAATATTGGATAGTGGGACAGGCATAGCCATAGCCACAAAAGCAATATGGGAATCATTGGGAAAACCAGTCATTAGACAAACTCGAATGAAATTGATTTTACAATAGTGGACTTTACAAAGACCTTTCATGCGACAAGCACAACTTATATAGGAATAGGAAAACAATTACTTGTACTTTTTGAAGCAAGTGGGACCAACAACAAGGGTTAATCTAAAAAATCACACTTATAGAGATGTCATGAAAATGACCATACAAGAATTTGACTCAGTCTCTTCGGCTGAAACTAAGCTTCCATCTTGGTTGAACAAAGATACACCTATTTGGATGTGTGGAGCCTCAGAAAATGGGAGTTTGAAACGAGAAGAATGTATCTTAGAAAGGGATTTCACAGGTGAAGCCTATGTACCTGAACCCTTTCCAGAGCATTTTTTTGAGCCATTTGAGTGGACTCAAATTTTAGCAACAATGGATGTATGTGTAACGTCTGTGCCTACTCAATTTTGCAATGAGGACAACTATGACATAATTCCCATACAAATGATCTTAACCCTTCACATTGAAGACAAAATTCAAGAATCCAAGGACTTGATGAAGGCTCAACAAGTCTTTTTAGACCTCTACTATGATGCAACAGATGAGTTAGAAGAATATTCAACTACCTCAGATGATTCGGGGTCATAAAAAGAGCATGTGAGAGCTAAACTACTCATGAAAGGAGGGGAGGAAAAGTTTTTTTGACTTTTCAAACCAAAACCAAGAAGACAAAACTGGTATAGAAGAAAAAGAGACACGAGAAACTTGAAAGCCAGACCTATGCCATCAGTCTCAAGTAGAACACAGTTTTTGATGCAAATAGATGCACATGATTGTGTCAAAGACAAAATCACTGCTATATATCTTTTAAATTAAAATCTAGAAATATTGAAAACATTGAGAAAAACGAGAAAGGTAAATACCAGGACAAGGATTCAACCATGACATGTGTTGAACGGAGAAAGAAGTATCAAGAGGTGAAGAAAGCTTTGAAGGAGATATATACCACTGAAATGGAAACCACCAAGGAGGAAGGTAAATATTTAATGAGTGTTCCCTACCATTACAAGAAATATACTCTTCAAGGCCAAAAAATCATAGTCAAACAACCTGTCAAGGAGCTACGAAAACAGGGCGAGTCCTATGAAGGACCTGAAAATGCAAAAAAGATAGATTTGGCCGAACCTGGAGAAGAGCCTAGACCGGCCTACATTGCAAATGACTTGATGAAATAAGAAGAAGATATTTTGTTAAGCTTACTGAAAGAATACCGATATTTTTTTTATTGGTCTTATAAGGATCTCAAGGGTGTTAATCCATAAGTCTATCAACATACCATACCTATGAGAGATGATGCAAAACCAAGCAGTCAAAGGACATACACTTATAATGAGACATTTGCCAGCAAGATCAAAGAAGAGATATAACATCTTAAGGAAGTCGAATTCATTTATGAAATCTAACACACACATTGGGTGTCTCCAATTGTGATAGTACTCAAGAAAACTAGAAAATTAAGGGTGTGTGTCAATCTCAAGAAAGTGAATGCAGCTACCATTAGAGACAACTTTCCTCTTCCAATCACTCACCATGTTTTAGAACGAGTTGCAAGAAAAGAAGCTTATAGATTTTTAGATGGATTTTCGAGATACAATCAACTTTTGGTTGACCCCAAAGATCAACATAAAACTGCCTTTGCAACTGAATGGGGTATTTTGGCCTATCGGGTTGTTCCTTTTGGGTTAACTAATGCACCTGCCACCTTTCAAATATTAATGATCCATTATTTTAAAGAATATCTTTGAAATTTCTTGGAAGTATATATGGATGGTCTATGTGTACATTCATCAATCCGAGCTAATTACTTTGAACACCTCAAGAAGGTATTCCAAAAGTGTAGACTTTATAGGATTTGCTTAAATCTTGAAAAGTGCACATTTATCAGCAGACAAGGAAAAATTCTTGGACATAAAGAGTCTAAAAATGGCATAGCTATTAATATGGATAAATTTCATGTTATTGCCGATTTGCCTATTCCGCAAAGGGGTTCAAGCTTTCATGGGACATTGTGGATATTACAGACAATTCATTTACATGTATGCTATTGATAGCCGTTTTTCGGCTCTTTGTAATTACCACAGTGAGTTACCTCACCCTATCAAAATCACCCAAACACTGTGGCTATCCCTACCATTTCACTGTACATAGGCGTGCGTGAGTCACGGGACTTTTCCCATTTCTTAAAAAACCCTCAATTAGCTAGTCATTGGGCTAGTTGAGCCAAAAAAAATAAAAATAAAAATAAAAATATATAAGTATATTATGGCCCATGCGTATGTAAATATTTCTTTATATTTAGGACCTAAATAAAAGATTTTTTCATAATTATTTTGGTATTTATTTAAATATTTCTACCTAGGTGTGTGTTATTTATGCTCTGTACATTGCCTCACCATTACCACAATTTTTTCTTACCATTTTTCATACTCTTTATTCCATATAGAAATAATTTCATGAAAGCTTCTCTTATATTTGGTGTAACTCCACCCCAACAAAATCCAAAAAAACTAGTTTTATTTATGTGTATATTTTTTCACTATTTTGATTTTTCCCTTCCTACATCTATTTTGTTTTTTTCTAAAAAATTAGAACACCAAAAATATTTATCGTTTTATGGTAGCCTCATAATGAGAGAGATTTCTTTTGACCCCTTTATATTTTTTCCACTTATATTATTTAGATTTGACATGTACATATTTTTTAGACCCCTCAATATTTGATTTTCTTAGTTGTACTATTCACTTATATCCTAATCTCAACAATATCTTCAATTATAGACCTACCAAATAAGGTCAAGGGTAGGTGGCATGCATACATGCACTATGGAGGCCTCACTCTTGGAGGTATTCAAAAGAATTATCCAAAGAAGGACCCCACAAGGACCTTTGCAGTGGAAAAAAACGGTCGGTTTTGCTGAATTTTTAAAGTTCACTTGCTCTCTGAATTTGAAAAGGTGATACAAACAAAAGTTGTAGCTCGTGGGCTGAACTTTTGCCTCAAAGTTTTTCATATTTTTTTGAGCTACGAGCTGTGAGCTATGATTTTTTTAGTGGACCCCAGTTTTCCCATGCTATGCAGCCACACTCTCTCTTCCACTTTATTATTTTCCTCTTTCACACACACTTCTCCACTCATCATCCCCATCTCTCACCACTCCTCTCTGCACCCTACTCACCTTCTCCTCAACCTTGAAGAATAAGAGAAACCATGGTGAACTCATACCTCCCACACACAATTCCATTCCAAAATTGACCACCTAGTCTCATTTTTCCTCCTCCAAATTACCCATATCTATCAAAAAAACCACAAAATTCAGCCTCTTCTCTTAAAAGACAGCATCATGGTGGTTGATTACTCAGCTTCAATTACCTTGTCTCTCAAGGAAGGTCAAGAGTGGAGAAAAAATGTACCGTCAAAGCTAGTGGACCGTCAACAAGCATCAAAATCGGCCCTACTCAAGACACTTGGAGCATCAACCTTGTAAGAAATCCACCTTTTCTTACCTCTTAAGAGTTTTTCTTCCTTATTTGTATCCTACATGGATACTCCCATTGTAAATATCCAATTCCATTTGTAAATTAATACTAACTCTACTAACACTAACCCACTATGAAAAGTCCTATCACCTTCATTTCTCTCCTCTCTCTTTCCCCACCAACTTCTTGATAATTCCAAGCAAAAGAAATTATATAAATTTCTGAAAATCTAACCCAACCATGGTTAGAGGAGTAACCCTAGCCTTCAAAATTGCTATAAAAGGAGGGTGTAGCTAGCACAAAAGGGGGGAGCCATAAGCAAGAGCACTATGCTATAGCTTGAGAAGCCAAGCTCAACCTCTCTAGAAGGAGCTCTTGAGTGGAAGCTCATTGTCTTATGCATGTGCATGTGTTGTAATAGGGGATTATCAAGGGAACTCTATGCCATTGTAAGAGAGAGAGTGATCATTCAATTGAGAGTAGGAAATCTATCATTTCTCCTACTAGTGTAAGCCCAACATTTGCTGAATCAAGGAGGGTGGATTTGGACTAAGCTTGGATACTTTGTCTCCCTTCCAACGTGAAGTAATGGGCAACAATGATGCGTATGTATCTTGGTGTTTTTGGTTAAGTTCTTGATAGCTTGTCTCTAGTGTTGTCATCAATCTAGCCATAAATCCCACATACTGTAAGAGGGCGACAGGGTGGAGAGGACTCCCCTGGCTTTAAGACAGTGATTGGGGTGGCTTTTCTTGTGATGTGTTGTGGTGAAATTTACGCAAGCTATGTTGAACAAATACTAATCTCACTTTGATTTGTCATGACAGATTTGTAAGAAGTTATTAATGCAACAAGCACCCCCTCCCCCTTTCTCTCTCTTTCTTAAATATATAGTTGTGTTGCTTGATCATTGTCGATACGTTTCAAAGCAGCCCGAGCACTATCTCTCTCTCTCTCTCTCTCTCGTGTTTTAGTGTGTGAGAGTGTTCCATTGGTGTTAGGGTTAGTGTAAATTCCTTGCTTGTTTGTGGGTTGCTCTAACGATTCTCCTCTTTTGCGTCCTAGTTCGCTCTTAAACTAGGTGGTGCCCCTTGTGTAGTTGGGATTTGGCTGTGGGTTTGTTGTTTTGGTTTGTGTTTTGTTGTGCCCCAGCCCCATTGAGCAGCACGGGAGCCTTGAAGGGTGTCTAGAGGTTGCTCTTCTTGTTGCCCGCCCCGGACCGCCTCAAATTGGTGCCCCCACTGAGGACAGGCTTGTGTATGTTTTGTGAAGGCTCAACCTTTAGCATAATCAAGTAGCTTGCATGAATCACGAGAATTTGTATGATCCCTTCATTCCCATTGCAAGGCAAAAGGTACACATAATTGTTAGTACTAAGTTGCAATTTCAACGTGTCATTCGTAGAATTTTAGGTCCTCTTAGGTTGGCCGAGATAAACGCTTCAGTAAATCCTTTTATTTTGCCTCTTATTAGGTACGACCTTAGTTTGGACATCTATATTTTTGTTTTGTTTTAAGCATTAGGTCATGTATAGACCATGGATAATGGCCCAGGAATAGAGGTTTTCCCCTTCCATTTCACTCCACACATTAGAATAAACATTGCAATTAGTAGGAAAATCCATTTTCAACAACGTATGGTGTTCATGTTTGGTGCCCAAAGAGTAGGAGAAATTCTTGCATCACCAAACCCTGTCATTTTACCTCTCATCAACTACCACACTTCTATTGATGTACATGTGTTCATTTTATTTTAAAATGAAGTGCAGCCCGGCAAAATAGTGTGTATGTTTGTTTTTTCTTTGTCCAAGTTGTTACAAGAAACAAAAAAACGATCATTTGTTCTAACTGGGAATGTGTGTGCAGTGAAAGTTCAATCCTTAGAGATCTAGCTCTATTACCAATTGAGTTGCAGGAGCAAGTAGTAAGGCGTCTCCCTCATAACAAGAGGGTGGTGAAGTTAAGATGGAAGGTCCTACGCGTGGATTCCATTTTCCTCTTGTTGTTGGGCACTAAGGAAGACCGCGCATTCATCCAACTAGTGTGTGCCCTAAGATTGGTAAATAGAGTGAAATTTGGCATTTGGCGAGTGCATTTGACCATTGAGGAAGACTCTTCAGGAAACTTGCGGCCAGAGTTCATGCTTCATAGACTCACATTTGGTGAATTTTTCCCTCATTTGCGTCTTATTAATAGTCTTCCTTTCGCTTTCAACAAAGGAGATAGGGAGCTATTCAGAGCTTGTCTTAATAAAGAGAGCATAGAGAAGATTGCAAATTTGTATAAATTCTCATCCTTCTCTACTTTCTATGACACTTTGTTCATAGAGACATTGTAAATCTCTTTATGCTTTTGAATGATTTAACCATAATCCTAAGGAGTTTTTGTCCAGGAATTTTCTAGCACAAGTGGAGCCTTTAAATCTTGCAAACTTGATTGGACTTGATGAGGATGTTCTTTATGAAATTGTGAGAAGGTTGCCTCACTCCGACTGTGTGGAACTCGAAGGAAAGGAGCTCCTAGTCAATTGCTACTTTCTCACGGCCTTCGACGAGCATGAAGATCTAGTTTTTATACAAACCGCTTGTGCGTTGGGAATTGTAGAGCAAGTGCAATTTATCACTTGGGACGTGGTTGCTCTTTTGGATCCAGAAAATGAAGTTCTAGAGATTTCTGTTTATCGCCTTAGCTTTGAAGAATTTCAACCCTTCTTAGAGCTCATCAATAGTCTACCTTTTTGTTTTGATCAAACAAATCGAGACCTTATTGAAGCTTGGATAGCTGAAGAAGAAAACCTAGAGTGGTATTTTCTTACTTCTTCATTTGCAAGCGAGTGGTTCTAAATCTCTATTGTATCCCTTATTGTAACTCGTGTTGTAATCTTTCATAATAATGGAGAGCCAACGCCAAATGTCTGGATATCCTCTTTTCTTTGGAGAGCCTGGAGAGGATGCAGAATTATTTTTAGCAAATTTCAAGATGTCTTGCCGTATCAAGAGGATAGTAACCGATCAAGAACGTGTAGAAATGTTTGAGGTGGTCCTTAGGAAAGATGCTAGTACTTGGTTTGACTCTTTGCCTGAGGAAGTTAAGGGGAATTACACAGAAGTTTTGAATCGTTTTAAGAGATACTTCTTTGATCCCCAAAACACTCAAAAACTATGGCAAGACATTGTTTCTCATAAGCAAAAAGACTTAGATGACTACCACTTGTACAAGCAAGAGTTTCTACGTCTTTGGGATCTATGGATACGAAATGTTGCTAACCTTGGTGATGGTGCAGAATTTTTAAAGAAGGAGAGGTTCATAGCCGGACTCTTTCCTGAACTTAAGGTAAAAGTTGAGGCGGGTGCACCTGCTACTTTTGATGCAGCGGAAACTAGGGCTGCTGAGAAGTATAGGAAACTCAAGTGCTTAAGGGGAGAGGTTCCAATAGAAGTTCTTAGACCCAAAGGTAAGTCACAAGCATCAACATCTAGGGAGCTTCCTGATGTAACGGCTGAAGTGATTGAGAAGTTAAATGAATCTTTAAGCAGCCTGTCAATTCACCTTGCACAAGCTGTAGGTCCAAAGGGACAAGCAAAGAAGTCAGAAGAGAGAGAGCCACGAACTAGGAGAGTCTTGCAATGTTGGAATTGCGGAGAGTCTGGACATGGGATGTATAATTGTCCTTGGCCCCGTGGAGAGCCAGGGAGACCTAACTTGAATTACCTAGTGATGAATGCAGGAGAAGGAGCTGGTCAACAACCAAGGCTTCTACAAAGGCCAAATGGACCAAGACCACCTCCACAAGGGGTAGAAGGAGTTCCACCTTTGACAGATCCAAATGTGCATGTGGTAGAGGTGACAAATTCAAATGAGGTTGACATGGAAGCCAATGGCATTAAGCGTGGCCGAGGGAAAGGTAAAGAGAAAGAAGGAGTCACATCACAGAGTGACCATGGACAAGGCAAAAAGGCAAAGGAGACCAAGGAAACCAAGAGGACTCGACGTCGTATCAACCTCCAAGACTTCCCTCTTGGACATGGTATGGCTCCGTACAACTTGTTGGAAGACATGAGAGGTAAGGGTCCTGATATTTCATGGCCTCAATTTCTTGCATTATGTCCACAAGTAAGGAGGGATTTAACAAGGGCAGTTAGCACTACGAGAAAGGTAAAAGAGAGTGTGCCTGTTGTAAAAATTGCACAAGCTGAAATGAATGAGGACATTACACCGGTGCTAGACTGTTACATCAAAGGAAGATTGGTTAGGAAAGGTCTAGTGGATGGGGGTGCACAAATTTGCATAATGACAGAGGGACTCATGCAAAGACTAGGCATGCACATCCATGAGACACCTGAAATCAAAGTCAAGATGGCAAACAATAGCAAGGCTAGGTGTGTAGGCATTTGTAGAAATGTCTTTGTAGAGGCCTTTGGCATTAAGAAAGCGGTGGATTTTTATGTTATGTCGACCAAGGGAAGTGGTTATCCATTTATCCTAGGAAGACCATGGCTAATGAAAATGCGAGCTTTGCAGGATTGGGAGAGTGGGAAATTAATTTGCAGGAATGACAATCATAAGAAGGTTGTCTTTGACATGAAGGAGCAACGCCAAGAGGAGCTCCATGAAGAATCATCTCAAAGTGAGACGGAAGAAGGTTGGACCAATAGCACTTCAGAAGAAGAAAGTAGCGGCAGCATTACTGAAGAGGAGTCTTCCATCGAAGTCATGGAGGTAAGGTTTAAGCCAAGAAACCAAGAGACCTCTTGTCAAGGCTTGGAGGAGGTAGGTCCTCAAGAGAACGAAGGTGTTCAAGATGAAGGGATGCTGGAAGGTATGCTATCAACAACACTTACAAAGGATGAAAGAGAGGAGTTCAAATGTGTGCTAAGGAAGTTTCCTAGGCTTTTTGCTAAAGACTACACCGATGTGCATGGAGTAGATGCTGTCCAACACAAAATTGAGTTGAAGCTAGAGGCCACACCTAAGGCTCAGAAGCTACGAAGGCTAGGAGTCATCAAGGAGCAGGCTTTACTCAAGGAGGTAAGAAAGCTTCTAGCAGCAGGTTTCATTTATCCAGTGGAGAATTCAGAGTGGGTCTCTCCTGTTGTTGTCACTCCTAAGAAGAACGGCAAGTGGAGGGTGTGTGTGGATTACCGTCCCCTCAATGAGGCAACAAAGAGAGATCACTTTCCCCTCCCATTCCAGGATGAGATACTAAATGAGGTAGCTGGTCATGAGAAGTACACTGTGTGCGATGGTTACTCAGGTTACTTTCAAATAGGGATTGCACTGGAGGATCAATTGAAAACAACCTTTATCACTCCTTGGGGTTGTTATGCTTTTAGAGTCATGCCATTTGGTCTGACAAATGCTCCTGCAACATTCCAACGTTTCATGAATATGGTGTTTCAAGCATTCTTTGGAAAGTCAATTAGGGTGTTCATTGATGATTTCTGTATTTATAGCTCAAAATCATTGCATCTACAAAGGGTAGAAGAAGGTTTAAAGAAGCTCTATGACATGGGAGGTCAACTCAACCCCGACAAGTGCCACATAGGTGAGGATGAAGTGATTTTGATCGGTCACAAGGTTTCCTATAAAGGCATTGAGGTGGATCCTTCAAAGGCAAAGGCTCTTATTGAGCTCCCATCACCGAAGAGTCTTAAGGAGGTCATCTCTTTCATTCAGAAGGTGAAGTATATGTCACGCTTCATTCACTTAGCCTCGGAGTTACTTCACCCTTTGCAAAAGTTGACACAACAAGTAGAATTTGCATGGTCTGATGAGCTTGAAGAGTACTTTTGTAACATTAAAGTCATTTTGTCAGAGCTACCAACACTCATGCCTCCTTGTTGGGAGTACACATTCTTTGTTAGCTCTAGTGCTGGGAAAGAAAAAATTGGTGATGTGTTGCTACAACAAGATCCCCACCGTACAAGGATGCGACCCATCTACTTTGCTAGTAGGGTCATGAATGCTTACGAGAGAGACTACACAGAAGCAGAACTCATGATGCTTTCTCTCATGTTTGCGGTGAGAAAGTTTAGATCCTACTTGCTCCCAAAACCTTTTGTAATCCTCACCGCAGAGAATTTGTTCCCTTGGGTGTCATCTCAAATGAATCTTAGTACTAGGATCTCAAAGTGGATTATGGAGTTGCAAGAGTTTCAATACTCTTTCAAGGTAGAAGATAGTGTGCGTGCACAATTGGCAGGGATTCTCACTTATAGGGTACATGAGAAGGAAATTAAGGTGCCTCAAGTAAAGACCCTACCATTGCCACCACCAAAAAGTATTCCTAATTCTTTTACCTTGTTCTTTGATGGAGCTTTTCGTCGAGCCACACGAAAAGCGGGGGGAGGGCTAGTGTTGCTCAACCCAAGTGGAGAGGTGGTCATGAAAGAGAAGTTCAATCTACCAAGTTCAGCTAGCAACAATGAAGCAGAATATGACACTCTACTTCATGGTTTGAAGATGTGCATTGGCCAAGGGATACAACGTCTCATGGTAAAAGGAGATGCACTTCTCATTGTTAAACAGATTTTAGGCATTTGGGCATGCAAGAATGAAAGCTTAAGGACAAAAGTTCATGCCATTCGTAGGCTATTTAATCAATTTGAGGAGGTGCAATTATATCATATTCCTAGGAAACAACATGAAGATGCTGATTTACTTGCACAACAAGCCGTTGCATGTGTAAATAAAGAAGTGCAGGTCATCATGGTGGCGACTGCTGTGAAGCAACCGAGGTACCAGGGATTGGAGTCATTGGCTCCCATCATTGGCTACATTTTGGAGGGTGAGTTTCCACCACACTTCACAAAAGCTCAGAAGAGGAGACTCATGAAGAAGGCAAGCATGTATCTCTTCCTAGAAGGCTCCCTCTATCAAAGAGGGAAGGATCAAGTGTGCAGAAGAGTACCAACTGTTGAGGAAATTCCAGCCATTCTAAAAGGTTTGCATGAAGAGGCATGTGGTGGTCATTTTGCCCAAGAATCAACTGTGAAGAAGATTTTGCTTGCGGGGTATGTTTGGCCAAGCTTGCATGTGGATGTTCAACATTGGTGTAAAAGCTGTCACAATTGTCAGATAAATGGAAATAGAAGGTTGGTGCATGGCCCGAGGAAAATAGTGCTTGCAAATGGACCCTTTGAAAAGTGGGGCATTGATGCTATGGGTCCTCTGCCTAGGACAAAAAATGGTAAACTCTACATTCTAGTGGCTGTAGACTATATGACTAGGTGGGTGGAAGCACAAAGTGTGGCAAAGGTAAATGAGAAGACAGTGAGAAAATTCGTCTACACTCACATTTGTTGTAGATTTGGCACACCTTTGGAGATTGTTTCTGATAATGGTCCAGGGTTTAGGAAGGGATTGCTCACAGAAGTCTGTGAAGAACTTCACATTCTACATCGTCACAGTACACCCTACTATCCCCAATCAAATGGTTTGGTAGAAAAAGCTAATGGTGTCATTGCAGGCATCATTAGAAAGATGGTGAAAAACAAGACAAAGTTGTGGGATGACTTCTTGGATGGTGCCTTGTGGGCGTATCGAACCACATATAGGGAAGCCACGGAGTTCACACCATTTCACTTGGTCTATGGTCAAGAGGCTTTACAACCAATTGAGCTAAACATTCCAACAATGCGACTTCATGGAAAATCAGCACAAGATGATCAAGAAGCATGGATGGATCGACTTCTTACCTTAGTTGAGCTTGAGTGGAAAAGAGAAGCAGCATACGAGTGCTACAAGAGGAAAGCTACGCAGGCGAAGGAGAAGCTTGACAAGAAACTAAACGACAAAGGCATCAATGAAGGAGATCTGGTGCTAAGGTATGACAATCGATTCGATAAAAGTTTTGATGCCAAGTTTGAAACTAGATGGCAAGGGCCATACATAGTCAAGAAGTCTTTCAATTCAAGTTACTATCAACTTATGGACTTGAATGGTAAAGAGCACTCCAGGAAAGTAAACGGGTATCGCTTGAAGCCCTATTTGAGTCGCCTTCTACCAAAGGATCTACCAAAGATCTGTCAAAAGGCCACTGTCTCATGTAAGTATTGTTACATGAAGCATGAGTGTAACTCTAGCCAAAATTTCGAGGGGCCAAACAATGAAGATCTTGTCAAGGACTCTGAAGCACTCTCTTTGGAAAAGATGCTCTATGATGGTACATGAATATACCATCATCCAGGGGGAGGGCTAATGATAGCCGTTTTTCGGCTCTTTGTAATTACCACAGTGAGTTACCTCACCCTACCAAAATCACCAAAACACTGTGGCTATCCCTACCATTTCACTGTACATAGGGGTGCGTGAGTCACGGGACTTTTTCCAGATCTTCTTAAAAAACCCTCAATTAGCTAGTCATTGGGCTAGTTGAGCCAAAAAAAAATAAAAAAATAAAAAATATATATAAGTATATTATGGCCCATGCGTATGTAAATATTTCTTTATATATAGGGCCTAAATAAAATATTTTTTCATAATTATTTTGGTATTTATTTAAATATTTCTACCTAGGTGTGTGTTATTTATGCTCTGTACATTGCCTCACCATTACCACAATTTTTTCTTACCATTTTTCATACTCTTTATTCCATATAGAAATAATTTCATGAAAGCTTCTCTTATATTTGGTGTAACTCCACCCCAACAAAATCCAAAAAAACTAGTTTTATTTATGTGTATATTTTTTCACTATTTTGATTTTTCCCTTCCTACATCTATTTTGTTTTTTTCTAAAAAATTAGAACACAAAAAATATTTATCTTTTTATGGTAGCTTCATAATGAGAGAGATTTCTTTTGACCCCTTTATATTTTTTCCACTTATATTATTTATATTTGACATGTACATATTTTTTAGACCCCTCAATATATGATTTTCGTAGTTGTACTATTCACTTATATCTTAATCTCAACAATATCTTCAATTATAGACCTACCAAATAAGGTCAAGGGTAGGTGGCATGCATACATGCACTATGGAGGGCTCACTCTTGGAGGTATTCAAAAGAATCATCCAAAGAAGGACCCCACAAGGACCTTTGCAGTGGAAACACACGGTCGGTTTTGCTGAATTTTTAAAGTTCACTTGCTCTATGAATTTGAAAAGGTGATACAAACAAAAGTTGTAGCTCATGGGCTGAACTTTTGCCTCAAATGTTTTCATATTTTTTTGAGCTACGAGCTGTGAGCTATGATTTTTTTAGTGGACCCCAGTTTTCCCATGCTATGCAGCCACACTCTCTCTTCCACTTTATCATTTTCCTCTTTCACACACACTTCTCCACTCATCATCCCCATCTCTCACCACTCCTCTCTGCACCCTACTCACCTTCTCCTCAACCTTGAAGAATAAGAGAAACCATGGTGAACTCATACCTCCCACACACAATTCCATTCCAAAATTGACCACCTAGTCTCATTTTTCCTCCTCCAAATTACCCATATCTATCAAAAAAACCACAAAATTCAGCCTCTTCTCTTAAAAGACAGCATCATGGTGGTTGATTACTCAGCTTCAATTACCTTGTCTCTCAAGGAAGGTCAAGAGTGGAGAAAAAATGTACCGTCAAAGCTAGTGGACCGTCAACAAGGGTCAAAATCGGCCCTACTCAAGACACTTGGAGCATCAACCTTGTAAGAAATCCACCTTTTCTTACCTCTTAAGAGTTTTTCTTCCTTATTTGTATCCTACATGGATTCTCCCATTGTAAATATCCAATTCCATTTGTAAATTAATACTAACTCTACTAACACTAACCCACTATGAAAAGTCCTATCACCTCCATTTCTCTCCTCTCTCTTTCTCCACCAACTTCTTGATAATTCCAAGCAAAAGAAATTAGATAAATTGCTGAAAATCTAACCCAACCATGGTTAGAGGAGTAACCCTAGCCTTCAAAATTGCTATAAAAGTAGGGTGTAGCTAGCACAAAAGGGGGGAGCCATAAGCAAGAGCACTATGCTATAGCTTGAGAAGCCAAGCTCAACCTCTCTAGAAGGAGCTCTTGAGTGGAAGCTCATTGTCTTATGCATGTGCATGTGTTGTAATAGGGGATTAGCAAGGGAACTCTATGCCATTGTAAGAGAGAGAGTGATCATTCAATTGAGAGTAGGAAATCTATCATTTCTCCTACTAGTGTAAGCCCAACATTTGCTGAATCAAGGAGGGTGGATTTGGACTAAGCTTGGATACTTTGTCTCCCTTCCAACGTGAAGTAATGGGCAACAATGATGCGTAAGTATCTTGGTGTTTTTGGTTAAGTTCTTGATAGCTTGTCTCTAGTGTTGTCATCAATCTAGCCATAAATCCCACATACTGTAAGAGGGCGACAGGGTGGAGAGGACTCCCCTGGCTTTAAGACAGTGATTGGGGTGGCTTTTCTTGTGATGTGTTGTGGTGAAATTTACGCAAGCTATGTTGAACAAATACTAATCTCACTTTGATTTGTCATGACAGATTTGTAAGAAGTTATTAATGCAACAAGCACCCCCTCCCCCTTTCTCTCTCTTTCTTAAATATATAGTTGTGTTGCTTGATCATTGTCGATACATTTCAAAGCAGCCCGAGCACTATCTCTCTCTCTCTCTCTCTCTCTCTCGTGTTTTAGTGTGTGAGAGTGTTCCATTGGTGTTAGGGTTAGTGTAAATTCCTTGCTTGTTTGTGGGTTGCTCTAACGATTCTCCTCTTTTGCGTTCTAGTTCGCTCTTAAACTAGGTGGTGCCCCTTGTGTAGTTGGGATTTGGCTGTGGGTTTGTTGTTTTGGTTTGTGTTTTGTAGTGCCCCAGCCCCATTGAGCAGCACGGGAGCCTTGAAGGGTGTCTAGAGGTTGCTCTTCTTGTTGCCCGCCCCGGACCGCCTCACTATAATTGGAAGATCCATGTACAGCTTGATTACACTCTTTGAATGGACTGATGAGTGTGAAGAATCCTTCATGAAGCTTAAGCAAGCACTCACTTCAGTCCCAATATTGAAAGTACCAAAATGGAATAAGATATTTCACATACATGTAGATGCTTCCAATTTTTCCATTGGGTGTATACTAGCTCCACAAGGGGACGGAAAAATTGATTTTCCTATTTCCTATGCTAGTAGACAGTTGAATATGGCAGAGAGAAATTATATAAACACCGAAAGGGAAGGATTAGGAATGATATATGCCATTGAAAAAGTATAGATATTACCTACTAGCTAAAGAATTTGTGTTCTTTGTGTACCACCAAGCCTTATTGTACTTGGTCAACAAGCCATGCAACACACAAAGAATAGTGAGATGGTTCATCATTCTTTTGGAATTTGATTTCACTGTAGTTTGTCAAAAAGGGCACCACTCACCAAAGAGCAAATCATTTGTCAAGGATTATATCAGAAGAACCACCCAAGGGAGTAGATGATGATCTGCCAGATGCATATCTGTTCTTCGTGGAAATGATACCTCAATGGTCGAAAAATATGGTATCATTGATGACCATAGCTCAAGTGGATTTGTGAGTACCACTTCCTATTACAATCGGATTAATTGAGCAATTGGCTATGTATCAATTACTAGCTGGAAGGCTATACAAGAGACATTGAGATGAGTATTGCTTTTATGTATGAATCCTGAATAGAAAAACCAATACCTAAGTCAAGCATATAGTACCGTAGTCGCACTTCACTTTGTAGAAGACCAAACTATGCGACGGATCTTGATACTTGAAGTATTTTGGCCAACTATGAGGAGTGATGTTCACTCATTTGTAAAAAAATGTCCTCAATGCCAGGAACATGCACCCATACTTCATGTGACATTGTTCAGAATATCACTCGTTCCTAAGTGGAGTAAATATCTAGTTACTTACTTATCATGCCAAATATTTCCCTGAGGATATGATTAAACGGCACCAAAGAGCAATTGAAACTAAAGCAAGAGACTATGCTCTTATTGAAAACCAGTTGTATCGGAGAGGAAAGGATCAACATCTGTGTCTTTGTGCAAATGAAGACAAATATATTCCCATTATAGAACAAGCACATGCTGGATTAGCTGGAGACCACCGCAAGAGAAAAAGTTAATGGTAGAAATATGGTGGCCAATACTTTTTGCAGATGCCAAAGAATATGTTCGAAGGTGTGATGCATCTCAACGATCAAAAATGCAAACCCATGTAGATAACATGACTTTAAGACTAATGATGGGGGCTAGAGATTTTGCAAAATGGGGTATAGACTTTGCTGGACCAATAGAGCCACCTACTTATAGAACCCAAGCTCAATATATCATTGTAGATACAAACTATTTGACCAAGTGGGCAGAGGCTAAAGCAACATAAAAGAATGATGCAAGAACCACAACTGCATTCTTATATGAGAATGTGTTCACAAGATATGGACTTCCAATAGAAATTGTCAGTGATAGGGGAACTCACTTCCCCAACGAGGTAATTGAGTATCTTCTTAATGAATTATGGTCATCCATAACAATCAGCTCCCTATCACCCACAAGCAAATGTACAAGCTAAGCATACGAATAAAATTCTTAGCTCGGTATTGATTAAAGTGGTTAGTTCAAGACGGACTGATTGGGAAATGAATCTCCATGCCGCTCTATGTGCTTATAGATTTTCATTCAAGATAACTTTACATGCTACACCCTTTAACCTTGTTTATGGTCTTGATGCCATACTGTCGATAGAATTTCTATTGCCGACACTAAGGGTAGTAAGGATCTTGAGTGGACTGGACATGAACTGTCAGAGAGTATTGAAGATTTAGAAAAGCTTAATGAGCAAAGGCTAAACGCTGTAGCTCACATCTATGCACAAAAGCGAAAACAAAAATAGTTTTTTGATTCCCATCAAGTTACAAAAATCTTCAAAGAAGGGGACTTAATTTTAGTCTATTCCCTTAAGCAACACATTCCCAAGTTTAAGAAAAATGGAAACGTACCGCTTATCATTAAAGACGTATCTCCAAGTGGAGCAGTTAAGTTGTCCACCCTAGACGGTGGACCAATGGCTAATTGGTCCACTAATTGGATTAGTGGATGCCATTCAAAAAAGTACAATTTGCCACTAACCAATGAATTTCTGAAAAAGATGCATGGAACAAAGCAAAGAAAGATAAAACAACAGCAAGTCATCAAGGAAGCCCAAGAGGAAGCTCTGCTTCGAATACTCAAAAGGAAAGTTGCTCTCAAAAATCAACAAATACCTATTCCCATCAACACTCTGGAACTAGATGAACGACTAAGGGAATTACAGAAGGTTACAGTGTCAACGGATGATGAATGGTTAGATGGAATGGACCTTTGCATCAAAGTACAACTGAACAATCATATCACAAATGTATTGGTTGATATAAGAGCTTGAGTAAATGTAGTCAGTTATTCCACGTACAAGAAAGCAAGAAATAGGTCTTTGACTTCAGGAATATAGGCAATTAAAGGATGCAACAAGAACCCAACACTGGCATTGGGATTAGTCAAACTAAATGTGATATACATGGATGTTCATGCTCTCATCAATTTGTATGCTTACCAGATGAACACATGAATGAAACAATGATTCTTAGAATCTCATGGATGCGGATACCAATCAGCTCAAGCTATTACCTAAAGGCAGGCAACGCGTTGTTCCAATTGCACCAAGAAAAGAGGAATGAAAGCAGGTTACCAGCAGAGAAAAAAATGAAGCAATCAATCTTTTCCATCCTATAGAAAAGAAAATGCTACAAGTAGCATGCAAGGAGTCAGGCGCAAATTTGGGTACCAAAAGCACAGCTTAAGGACAAGCCGATTCAAATTTGGGTGCCCAAAACATCAACTACTGTACCAAAGACGGTTCCATGGTTCAAAACAAAAAGAAGAGCATCTTTCAGTAGGGAACCCAAAACAAGATGGATTTGGAGGAAAAAGGAGCATTTACCTTCTCCAAAAACTATAAAACCGATGAAGCAGTGAAGGGTTAAGTCTCAAGACACTCAACTACAACATTTCATTGAAGAAAAACCAAGATACCAATGACGAGTTAAAGCTCAACAACCGTCATTATTGATACTGAAAACTCAAGAAATCAGCGTGTCAAAGCATCCTTGATGGTATAATAAAGCAAAGAGCACACAAGCTACAAGATTTGCTCTTTGGAAAACTGCAACAGAAAACCTCGACCTCAGAAATCCTTGAGTTAATTACTCAAGACCCAACTCTTGCACAACATAATGGTTTAAATTGTATCGATCTTCAAAGCATGGTAGAGCCAACCAAGGCTATGCATAGACACGATTGTTCAACCCATGCACACAATCCTCCCGGAGTACGCCATCTAGGAGGGATGGAAGGGAACTAAGTAATAAAGGGCAATGTTTGAAGAGGGAGAAAAAGTTGGATGTTAACGTTTGATTTTTTGCAAAATTACCTAATAATGCCCTTACAAAATCATCAATAGGGAAAATGTAATTGATAACATCTCCCCAATGAGTGAAAATAGTGTAAATACTATTATAAAATCATCAAAAAATGATCTTTTTGGTTATTTTCATCAATTTTTCTTGATATTGGGACTTTAAAATAGAGAAATCCACAAAAAAAAAAGTGTCTCTCAATGGATTTTTTTAATTATAGATTTTTCACTTTGCTTTTTTAGTGCATTTTATTATTTTCTTTGATTTTTTTAATAAACAGGTCAAAAATTAATAATAAATAGCAAAAAATGAGCTCAGATGGAGAAATTGAAGATACACTGATGATTAGAAGAACAAGACGGACAGGCACAAAAAATTTCAAGCAAATGGATAGATGGAAGCGGAAAGCCTAAATTAGGTTGACAAGGCCTACTTTTGCAAATTCTTGCAGAATGAGCTAATGGAATCAGATTGAAGAGATTTTTCAGTGTAAGATAGATTTCACGGCCTAGTAGGACTAACAACGAATTTGGGGAAAAATAGTTTGGGAAGTCCGGGTATAGATATCCAAGGTAGCCCAAAATCACCTCATTTCCACTAGTCACTATAGGAGGAGAAAGCTCACTGCCTTCTTCGCGCGCGATTTTCAGAGTCCACAGGCGTCCATTTACAGCATCGTCTCACACAAGACATGAGGGGTAAGTTCTAAGCTTATCAATGAACAATTCTATATGACCGGGCAGCAAGTCTAGGCTCAAGAAAAAACCCTAGAAACCCAAGAGTGCACGAAGTCCTACGACCCAAAATTGACCATAGCGGCATGTCAGCTCAACCGAATTGGACAAGAGTTGAACTGTAGCATGCCCCTATATAATAAAACACTTCTATATCACCAAATGACCATTTGGTAGGGGTCGAGGGGGGTCCCAAGTAAATAATCTAGGTTTTTGCCAGATGCCAGAATTGGATTCTGACTCCAAAGACAGCTTATAGACAGGGTCTATACACAATGTACCTAGAAGGTTTCATGAAAACAGTCAAGGCAAGCTCGCGAACAGTAGAAAATAGCTCGAAGGCTACAAAGCATCAATTTTGACATATGAAGTCAAACTAACTCCAAATGGGTCAAAACTGGATGGGTAGCATCAGGACTATGTAGCGGACAAGTCCATACCTTCAAAAGTGACTAACCAACTCCACATGCCATCTAGTAACAAAAATCTGTGATTTTAGAGACGACAACAACAAGAAGTGATGCCGACATGACAAAACTTTACCAAATTCATTTTAGGTTTTGTTTTAGATGTATTGAATATGTCTAGGTCATCAAATTGTCAAGTCTTGCAAAAAAATTGACTACTGTAAATAATCACGATTATTTACTTTTGTGCTTATTTGACTTGATTTTGATCTCTTCACTTTACCTATCATATGTACATATGTATTACATGCCACATGTCAAGTATGACCCAAAACAATCAAGAAAAACTTAGAAATTGTCAAAAAATGCACCAAAGTCTTTTCAATCCGAATTTTGAGTTATCTGTCCCATATCTCATACATAGAGTCTACACCATGCATAGAACCAAGTTGCAACAAAAAATGTACATTTCGATGAAAAAGTTAATAATCGCGATTATTTACTTTCTTGCCAAAATGGGTGAAATTTGCAACTTTGACCTTATGGGACCAAAGAACATAATGTACCAAGCCCACTAATCATGTTTGAGAAAGTTTGGATGTCTAAAACTCAAAATCTCTTTATATCTACTGTTTCAGAGTCTGAAAGCCTATATCTGGCACCATTTCCACCCAATGCACTCAAATGAGCCCACACTTCACTCGGAGTACCTAAACGCCATATATTTCAAGTCTTTCATGTCAAAAATGCAAAAGTTGGAAAAAATCCCCAACTGTAAATAATCGTGATTCTTTACTTTTGTTGCAATTTCTGCCTGAACCGTATGATTTTGATCTTTACATGTTTTTATGCATCTATGCCTGCTCCAAAATTGATTTGAAGCAAAATGGATATCATTTGTCAGCAATTCAGACTCAGGACAATCCAGAATGGAATTTGCAGAATTTTCTAACTTTGACACTATATTCCCTGAACAGGAGCAATGTAAGCTGCCAAGAAGGCAAAGAAAAGGGTGTCTTAGAAAGAAAAGCTGCAAGAGTTTCCACCCTACCAACTATATCCAAGTTCAGTAAAGACGGCAAAAGCAACTTACTTGTCAAGAGAGCAGCTTGAAGAAAACAACACAACTGTTTTCACTAGCAGGTTCAAGAGTGAAGAAGGACACCAAGTGGGACCGCAAATGCTACCAAAGGAGATATATAATGTATCTACAAATCCAGACACCAAAGAAGCCAACAGAATGCTAGGCCTAAGGGACTTCTATGACCAAGAACCATGCGGCGTGGATTTCCAGAAGACATATGAGTTACTGTCTACGATCAAAGAAGATGGGTCAGCCCAAATCACTGATCAAGAAGGGTAGAAGGTAGAAGTAGTAATCACTAAAGAGATAGTGGCCGAGGCACTGAAGTTGCCGACTGAAGGTATGATGATGCGTGCTAGAGATAGAAAGACAGTAGGTACTTTTACCAAAGATAGTGTTGTTGCCACCTTTTTCAATCTCATCCAAAGGCGAGTGGAAGAACCAACTCGCCTATATCATCAAAAACTTCACTTCTTATCAAAGGAACCACCACAATAAACCACCCTAAACCATGCGTTTGTGACCACCTTCACTCAAGTATTGAAGTCGACAACCAGGCAGGCAATTGATCATGCGTAGTATGTGCTTACACAACATTGAAAGGCACGAAGAAAGAAGGAAAAATCACATCTCTGGACGCTCCTAAAGTGCTGACAAGAATAGCATATCATGTTATTGGAATGGACAACAATTTTCTGCCAGCCCCAGATCAGAACACTTGGATTGTGGTTGCTTCTCCAAGAACCACGTGTTCAACAAAGAGAGTGTATAAGCCAGATGAAGAATTTGGAGAAAGATCCCATGAAGCTCATAGCAGTGAAAGCTTAGACAACGAAGAAAGACGAGCAAGAATTGAAGAAATGAAAAAGAAAGCAGTAGCCACACACCAAGAAGAACCTTAGCAAATGAAGGCGAGGTTTGAAAGAGAAAAGAAGACTTATGAAAGAAGCCGCCAAGCTGCAGGTGAGGACCCTGAAAGATGGGTTCCAAGAGATATAAGAGGACCTAGAACCAAGAACCCTGCACGGAAAGGAACAGAGGATCCCAAGGATTTTCTTGAGCACATGTATGCAGAGGGAGACGCCTTATAGTTGAAAGAAGCTCAAGAAGCTGAAAGGAAAGCAAAGGAAGAAGCAGCCGAGCAACAAAGGCAAGCCAAGACTACTGAACAAAGTGAGTCACGTCACGACTAGGGGGAGATGTCTCCGAAACCCAATTCACCCACTACGGAGCAAGAAGACCAACCAATGCCAAGCCCAAACCCTTCACTAACAACTAAACCCAATGAAGGCAAAGATGCAAAGGGAAAAGAGTCTGAAAAATAGGTGGAAGAAAGTTTTGAACAGCCAAAAGAAACATAACAAACTAAGGTAGGAATTTCTACAACAACCCAATCAAAAACAGCCGAGGCATCCACGAAGCCTCAAGAAGAAAAAGCAACCAAAGAAATCACAGTGCCTCAAGGAGGAGAAGTAGAACCCCCACCACAACCACAACCAGCAACCGCAACACAACCCAAAGAGCCACAAATCGAAACAGATGAAACCTCTAGACAGCCTCCGGTAGAGCCTGAAGAATGGCAAAAAAATGACAAGCAGATGATAGATAAATTGCAAACAACAACACTTAGCCGGAGTGCTAAAGCTAGGGAACTTGAACTCGTCATTGATGCTCTACAAGGAGAGTTGGATGAATGAATGAACATTATTTTAGATCTCCAAAGACAGATCAAAGATTTAAAGGATGAAGCAGCACAACACCAGCTTGCCAAAGAGAAGAAATAGAAAGAAATGGAAGAGCTGGGAGAGCTTCTAACTAAGCTATCTGATGCCTGCAAAAGCAAATATTAACAGCTGACTGAAGTAACCAATGAAATTTTAACCACTACTTTGTTAGTACAAAAGATCCAAGTGCAACTCGATGTAGCAAATTCTTCTTTGTAGTACTCCAAGCAAAGGATCAATGATCAAGCATATTTTTTTAGATAGATAAGAGAGAACCCTATTGTCGCTTCAATCAAAGGTACATATGAAGTCTATACAACTTTGGAAAAGAGAAACAAGGATCTCAAGCTAGAGTTGAAGTTAGAACATTCACAAAGACGAGACCTTGCATTGATGTGGGTCCAAAGAGAAGAGCAACGACTCAAAGAGATAGACGAATTAAAAAGAGTCAATCAACTGCTAAGAGAGAGACAACCAGAACATCAGGAAGGAGTAGGAACATCTGAACAACCAACAATCCGCATACCCTCAGTCTCATTTGTTGAGATGGAAATACAGTCGCCGTCAGAAGGACTGGCAGGAGAATCAGACTTTCAAGCTGAGCAAGTACCCATGGTTCAACTTTCTAAAACTAAGGAAGATGCACTAAAAGAGCATATTTCCCAAGAAACAGATGCTGAATGGAAAGCAACAATAGATTGGGGGTTGAGAGTTGTCCACTCGGTAAATGTAACTCAACTCATTCCCAACCAAATCAATGCTCAGTGGCATCAGCAATCAATACCATACCCACTGATCAAGTTGGAGCTACTATAGGTAAAGGAAAGACTATACAAAGATATGCAGGCTGAAGGCTTCTAGAGGATATCCACCCCAAGTGGAGAAAGAGCTAGTTGAACAAGAATTAAAGATATGTAATTCTATTCACGAAAGTACCTACAGTCCTCTAGAAAGACCCAACATTATGTCCTATACCAAGAGTAAGGACATGGAAGACATATGAAGAACTGAAAAAGAAGAGGCCTACATGGCTGAATTACCCACGTCTACCAGCTCCACAGCAAGGATCACCAACAGAAGAATACATGGTGAAAACCCTAACAAGCGTCATGACTTTCTTTGAGAGCTTCCCTGACCTCTCATGTGCCATGCTATATAAGATTTGTAGAATGCTGCTCACCTGCATTCAAGATTTTCACGAGACTGAGCAAGCCGGAGCACCATGGATGTCTTTCCTCGAAGGCAATAAAGGTCTCTGTTATGACTTAAGCGGACAGCCTTCAGAAGAAGTCCTTTACGGCTTCTACACCCGATGCAGTTTTTTCCCTCTAGCAATATGTTGGATTTTGAGGAATAATTCTACTAGTATAGTTTTCTTCACTCGAAGAATGAAGATATTTGGGCCAGTAACTTCTTGGATACGTATGATTGTTTTGTTGAGCACAATTCTCCCTAAGACTCTCTTGAATGGCCTTGGTGAGGTCTACTAAATTCATCTCAAATATCTTTGGCTCCTTAGTAATAGGCTTTAGGGTCATTGACAGATGCCCCGATGATTGCAATCTAGTAGATTTAAGCTCAACAGACACTCTTTCTCCTTGAATCATTAAATTATCCTCCAATTGGATCGCATTGGTGGTGACTTCTTCCCAAGTGGTGATACCTCTAATGACTATGCCATTGTAGATATCCTCATGTCATAATCTCCTAATGAATCGATCAAGAAATTGATTATTATTGAAGCACTCATTTGGATTACAACGAGAATTCAAATGCAATAATAAAGTCTCTCACCGACTCTCCTTCCTCTTGTTGGGCTTTCTGTAGCTGAGAGACTACACCCCAAAGCACTCCCTCTCGTATGTATTCTTCAAGAACAATTTCCTAAGAGTAGGGTAAATCATTTTTTCTTCCACCCTTGGTGTTCTATACCAATCCCCTGCCTTCCCACTTAAGGTTAGGCTTAAAGCATTACTCTTATGAAGGTCATTGTGTTCTCCTAGAGAATCACATATTTGTTCAAACATTTCGATATGCTTTCTCACATCCCCGTCTCCCCTAAATTTTTGTGTGAGCTTGGCTATTTGTATTTCCTTACTTCTAGGTTCTCAATCAGGCGTGTTACGCATAATCTCAGAAATAGATTGACCAATAGCTTGAGAAAATGTTTCCAATTCACCTAAGTGAGTAGGCACCATGGGTGAAGATTCTCCAGAGACTACATGTGGAGTAGGTATTGGCATTGGGCTTGGTGCATAGGAAGCCCTTGGGTTCCAAGTTTGGTATGGTGTTGTGACATGTGGTGGCCCAAAGTTCATATGTGTGGCCCTAGGCACAGCAGACATCGGAGGTGACATGCTAACGCTAGTCGGTATGGTCCCAATAAAATAAGAGCTTGGGTGTTGTGTTTGTGGAGCATAGGTTGTTGAAACAATGGGAGGCGTAGGGGCTACATGAGTACGAGGACCCATAGGTGTGTACAATTGGTACACACTTGTAGGTACTGTTGCAGGAATTGAGCTACCTTGTGGCGGTGCTTTACTAACAAATGAGGTCCATGGCATGTTTCTTGGCATGCCTATCATTGGGGTAGGCATGGTAGCAGTGGTGTCATCAAGGGAATTATGACCTAGACCTAGAAAGGTAAAGCTATCACTTGTGGGCTCAGATTGCACTAAGACCCCTGGCAAAACAACATATGGAGGATCCATCGGACTTATCAAGGGAGTCTCCATTTGAGATAAGGTTGGTTGTTTAGCCTTCCCTGTATCCAAGAATCTCATGAGACCCATTGAAGGCATGTGGATCCCCTTGTTCTGTCTCTCTAGCTCAATAACCCTATGGATAACATCACAAACTCTTTCTTGTTGATCCTATCCGCTAGTAGCACTTGTTGTGGATTGTAGGACATCTAACCAACCCACGTGATAGGTGTAACCTGTGTATAGGTTGGTTAGAATTTTGTGTTTGTAGTTCGTACTCCGAGTTCTCCTTTAGGAATGTTCCATCTAGGATTGAGGTACTAGGAGTGTCTTTTGAACTAGATGCAATGTAGCTCTCTATGGCTTGACCCTTAGTGGTGGCTAGTTCAAGAGCACTCAATTGATCTCCTAGCAAGGATATTGACATAGGGGATTTGTCTTTTAACTCTCTTCGTTGCTCCATGTTAGCCTTGCATATTCTTTCAATAAAGTGTTCTTGAACCTTAGTAGTTCTACTTTCAGTTTGTAATTAGGGAAGAGCTTTGTGCCTCTTCATTCTTCCTAATTAGTTATCCTCGCACCTAATGGTAGCGTGTTGTATGAGAGAAGGGTGATGAATGCAAGGCTATGGCCATTAAGATTCTATGCTTCTTTGTGTATTCAGTCTTCAGTTTTCCTTCAATTCCTTGATTCTGTTTTGAACCTCTTCAAAAAATGAAACTATTTTGATTCTGCGGAATGATGATGTAATGCTTTTATGGTTAATTTAGTTGTTAACCCCACTCCCCTATGCCTCAATAACACTTGGCGATCCTGCTGATTGTGGAGCAAACTTTGATTAAAGCCTTAATGGGCAATGGGGTCTAGTTGGGGCATATGGGGTTGTGAACCTGAAGATTTCCTGCAAGCATACTCTAATTGGAAGTCAAAGGAGGAGGAACAGAAAGATTACAACCTGATTTTCCTTCAGGAGTATTTTCCCAAATTGCCCGGTGCTTTAAAGCTTCAGGTTGTTTCCAAGGTTTTTCAATTTTACAAAGCATAGTTTTTGCCTTTTGGGTTAGTGAATGGTCCAATTAGTTTGGTTAACTGCACTAGTAGACAACTCAGAATTTTTCTCAAAATCACAAGTAGAAGGAGACATGTACGAGTGATTCAGGGGATGAACCACCAAAACTCTCCTATGGCACCAGGTTCCAAAGAAGAAGATATGAATCACGGTTGGAATCTCAACTTCAGAGATCAGGGGGTCATGCAGAAGAAGAAATTCCCAAAGTAGGAGCAGTTACAGGTTTGCCACCAATTCCTGAAGGAACAGGACCTGAAGAGACCAGCAACATAAGTGAAGACCAACAACAAGAGGAAGGGGAAACATCTTCACCTTAGCCAATAGTACAGGGAAGCAACCCAACTCCTGAAAGAGTCATCCAGCAGTTAGTTGGCATTCAGGCAGTCCAACAGTTTTTGAGGGTAGGGAGGCAACTGCAATTTTCTAAACCACCACTTTTACCATTGTTTAGCTTCAACCCTTTGGGGGGTCCACCAATTCAACAAGTACCCATTATGGCACAACCACCACTCAACCCCAAAGTATGGGTAGCCAAATTCAGTGGAAAAGACTCCCAGGATGTTGATAGTCATGTGGGACAATTTGAGACAAGATGGTTTGCTAGTGGGTATGATGTCCTTTATAATGATGCTATAAAAAAGGAGCATTTTGCAGCAACATTATAGGGAAAAGACATTTTCTAAACCACCACTTTTACCATTGTTTAGCGTCAACCCTTTGGGGGGTCCACCAATTCAACAAGTACCCATTATGGCACAACCACCACTCAACCCCAAAGTATGGGTAGCCAAATTCAGTGGAAAAGACTCCCAGGATGTTGATAGTCATGTGGGACAATTTGAGACAAGATGGTTTGCTAGTGGGTATGATGTCCTTTATAATGATGCTATAAAAAAGGAGCATTTTGCAGCAACATTATAGGGAAAAGCCATGTCTTGGTTCATGCAATATGGTACTGCTACAGTCCCTGATTATGATAGCTTAAATATCAGATTTATGGCCAGGTTTAGGGTAGAGAAAACCCCTGAAGATGTTCTGAGGAAAATAAAAAACATAAAGAAAAAGGATTTGTTGGTCGAAGACTATGCCCAACAATTTAGGAACTTGATGAACAGGTTGCAAGACAATCAAAGACCCTCTTGGGAACAATTGGGTGACTATTTTTGTAGAGGTTTGAGGGAACAATTGAAGAGTTCCATTGCAGGTCATGCTCCTCTTACCCAACCTCAAGATTTTGGAAACATTCTAGATGCAACTATGAGAGCTGAAAGAAGATATGGCACCAGTGAACAAAAGAAGAGTAAGAAGAAGAAGTCGCAACAGGACTCTGATTCAAAAAATGAGGATTCAGATTCAGATTCAGATGGTGATGAAGAAATAGATTTAGATTCTGATCAGGAAACAGATTCTGAGGATGAAGAAAAGGACACATGGAGTGTCAAGAAGAAGAAGAAGAAGAAGAAGTCCAAGAAGAAAGGATCAAAGTCAAAGAAACACAAAAGCAAAGGCAAAGCCAAGTGAGGTAAGTCTGAATCTAAGGAACCCAATAATATCAGTAAACAGATTTTGGATAAAATGAAGGAGATACAGTCACAATCATTTTCCAGCCCTACCAGATCACCATTTTGTCAGGTATGCCAAAGACCAGGACATGAGTATGATAATTGCTATTATAACCCCAATTTTAAAGGCAGAAGACCAGCACACATTTCAACAAAGATGGAATCAAGTGCTAATGTGGTTGCACCACAACTCTTCAGGGATAGATTTCAAAATTCAAATCAACAAAGTCAATTCCAGCAAGGGAGTTGGAAAAATGGGCCAAGGTTTCAACAAACTACCAATCCAATGCAACCATGTAACTATTGTGGTACAATGGGACACAAGCAAGGACCTGCATGTGAGCTGTGTGTAAGCATATGAATGAGAGGTATTCCAATTGTGAATTTTAATTCCCCAAATTCCGGTGCTAGTTCTTTCAATGATGGTAGAATGAAGTCACTAGATCAAGTAAATGCAATGTTTTTGGAAGAGATTCACACTTCAGATAAACAACAGGCCAGTCAATTATCAAAACTTGACAATAGACTGTTTGCTGAGGAAACAGGAGGAAAGTTACCCAAATCATATACTGATTCTATACACACTTCTCAGTGTGATTGCTCTCATTTCATTCAAATTGAGGAAGTGTTTGACAAACCACAGGAAGTTCAAACTTTAGCCATCACACAATCCAAGGGAAAGTTTCCACTACAGGAAAAGGAGCAAGAAAAATATGTTGAGGACCCTATTGATTGGAGAGCTCAGGAGAAGATCAGGAGAGGAGTCTTACAAGAGATCCAATATAATCAAAAACTTGACAAAGCAGCAGATTTTTGGCCCACAAATTCAGTTCAAAAAATCTAGGAGAAGATGGGCAGTGAGCAGTCAAATTCTGCATCACTGTCAAATTCCTTAAAGCCAGATAATTTAGTGCAATCTTCTACTAAGGGGTTATGTAATGACATTTTTTAAGCTCTTATGGATGCACCAATTTTAGTCAAAGTGGGACAACTCTTGAAACTAGTCCCTGACTTCAATCAGGTGTTCCTCAGGAAACTGACAAATGAAGCTAAAGGAAAGACATTATCATAGAAATAAATGGGACATATCCATCTAGCACATATTGATTCTGGAGATGTAGCACTAGTCAATGTAGACTACAAAGTTCTAGTGATCAACATATCCATTGGGAAGGTGTACTTGTCAGATGTGTTAGTGGATGGAGGTTCAGGAGTTAACATTCTTCCTGAATCAATGTGTAAGAAACTGAAAATTAACCAATTGGGCACCTGCACCATTTCAAGTGAAAATGGCAGATCAGAGGAGAGTACAACCTTTGGGGATTCTTAAGAATCAAATTATCAGTGTTGCAGGGTTTTTTTTTTGTGAACTTTGTGATTCTCAGACTCGAAGAAAAAACCTTCTCCTACCCAATGATCCTGGTAAGACCATGGTTAAGAGAAGCTAAAGTCAAGCAACTTTGGGGTGTAGACACCATTGTGATCAAACAGGGTAAGAAAAAGGTTAGGATGCAGATGATACCCATAAAAACAATGCCACCAGGTTTTAGACATTTTTATGCAGAGGGTATTAATATGGGGGAGGCAGTTGAAGAAGATGAGGAAGAATAGTTTCTTCAAAGGAATCAGACAGTTGTTCCTATTTTTGAGATTGATGTTCAAAAAATTGCAGACACAGTTCAAAATCAGGACTTGTCACTTGATCCAAAACTGATACACATGAGAAATGTTTCAGGGATTTCAGCTTCCAACAAAAAGTCACAAGAGGAGCAAGAAGCATTAGAAGAAATTAAACATGCAGAGAAGATCTTTGATGAGAAAATGGTAAAGAGCTCAAGAGTTAGGGAAGATTATTTGAAAGACATGAACCTGGGAGAGGACAAAGATCCCAGAATAGTTAAAGTGTCCACTGAGTTGGACCTGAACTTCAAAGAATCATTAAAAACCTTGTTAAAGGAGTTTAAAGATGTTTTGCTTGGTCTTACACGGATATGAAGGGAGCAGACCCAGCAGTGTGCCAGCATAGGATCAATTTAAAAACTGATGCAGTTCTAGTTAAGCAATAGAGGTATAGAATGAACCCCAATTATGCAAAACAAGTGAAGGAGGAGATTAATAAACTTCTAGAAGTAGGTTTCATTGATCCAGTGGATAAAGTAAACTGGTTGTCACCCATTGTGGTGGTGCCAAAACAGAATGGCAAGATCAGAATTTGTGTGGATTACAGGAAATTGCATGCTTCCACCATTACCTATCCATTCCCATTACCTTACTGTGACACAATGTTAGATGCATTTGCAGGGAAGGAGATTTACAGCTTCTGGATGGATTTAGTGGATACAATTAGGTTGGTATGGCTTTGGAAGATAGGGATAAAACAACATTCATAACAGAATGGGGAGTCTATGCTTCCACAGTTACGGACTTTGGCCTTAAAAATGCACCACCGATATTTCACAAATGGGTGATGGAATTTTTTGCTCCTTACTTGACAACATTTATGAAGGTTTTTCTGGATGATTTCAGTGTGTCAGGAAGTAAAATTGAACATTTGCATCATTTGAGATTATGTTTTCAGAAATGCAGGGAGGCCAGGATGTCACTCAACCCTACAAAATGTGCATTTGCAGTGAAAAGAGGTATTTTGTTGGG
Source organism: Adiantum capillus-veneris (assembly GCF_014529385.1). Taxonomy (NCBI): domain Eukaryota; kingdom Viridiplantae; phylum Streptophyta; class Polypodiopsida; order Polypodiales; family Pteridaceae; genus Adiantum; species Adiantum capillus-veneris. The sequence goes on along the minus strand of NC_140950.1, from coordinate 141,321,138 downwards.
ACACATCATTAGTAGAGAGGGCATTGCCATTGATCGCAAGAAAGTGGAAGCTATTTTGAAAGCACATGCTCCTAAAATTGTTAAGCAACTGATGAGGTTCATTGTACAGGTCAAATGGCACACCAGGTTTCTCAGATATCTGTCTCATGTGTGTTTACCCTTGACACACTTAACAAAAAAGAATGTGGAGTTTGCATGGAAAGAAGAGCAAGAAAGGGCTTTTACATTATTGAAGAAAATGCTAGTAATTGCCCCTATGTTGACCTCCTGACTAGAAAAAACCATTCCACTTGTTTGTGGATGCCTCTCATTCAGCTATTGGTGCAATCTTGATGCAAGAAGCTAAGAAGGGTTGGTTCAAACCAATCTATTATGCAAGCAAGGTTTTATCTTCTGCAGAGAGGAACTATTCAGTAACTAAATGGGAATGCCTCGAGATGATCTTTGGACTACAAAAGTTCAGGCATTATTTGTTAGCTAATCAGGTGACAATTCATGTAGATCATCAAGCTTTGGTTTACTTGGTAAATAAACCTCATTTCTCAGGGAGACTTGCAAGATGGGTATTGTTGATGTAGGAATTTGATTATTCAGTCATTCATAAACCAGGCCAATAACAGGTTATTGCAGATTACCGAAGAAAATTGGCTATAGGTGAAGTTCCCAATCAGGAAATTGATGAATTATTTGATGCAAACCTGTTTCCAGTTCAGGTCATTCAAGACAAAGATTCATGGTATGCAGATATGTTATACTTTCTTCTTGATGTTGTTTTACCCAGACAGATGGTGGTTACCCAGAGGAAGAAACTTGCATGGCAAAGCAGGTCCTTCACATTAATTATGGGAGTCTTGTACAAAAAGGGAATTGATCACATACTCTGAAGATGTGTTGAGCAGTTTGAACAACATGCCGTTTTAAATGAATCCCATTCAAGTGATGCAGGTGGTCACTTTTCAGGAGAGATTATTGGAAATAAAATATTACAAGCAGGTCTATGGTGACCATCAAATTTTAAGGATTCCCATGAGTTTGTGAAGTCGTGTTTAACTTGTCAGAGGGATGATAGACCTCTCAATGTTGATAGGATGCCATTACAGCCTATTCTACCACTTGAACCTTTTCAAAAGTGGGGATTAGACTTTGTGGGCTCTGTGAAGCCAACAACAAAATTTACAAGTAATAAGTATATCCTTGTGGCAAGAGATTACTCTACCAAGTGGGTAGAATCACATAAAATGAAGGATAACAAGGCAGAGAGTGTGTCCAAGTTCCTTTACAGAAACATAATGACCAAATTTGGATGTCTAGTTGAATTAGTTTTAGATCAAGGTGGAAATTTCATCAATAAAGTAATCAGGAAGCTTACTGAATATCACCTAATTATCCACAAGAAGTCCACGGTTTACTATTTACAAGATAATGGTCAGGAAGAGTCTACCAACAAAACTCTAGTGAGGATCCTGAGAAGAATTATTTCAGAAAACAAGAAGGATTGGGATACCAAACTAGATTCAGCATTGTGGGCATTCAGAACAGCATTTAAAGTTAGCACAGGGATGACACCATTTAAGATGGTGTATGGTCTGGAAGCCATAGTCCCTATGGAATTTGTTGTTCCAAGTTTGAGGATTGCACTTCAGTATAAATTGTTAGAAGATGAGTCTTCAATTTGAAGGCAAGAACAATTACTGAAATTAGAGGAGAGTAGAATTCAGGCAGCATATATCACTGAAGCAATTCAAAGAAGAAGACAAGCTTGGGTGGACAGGAACATTAAGTACAAATCCTTTGCAGAAGGTGATTGGGTACTTATGTACAATAGCAGACTTGGCAAAAGACCTGGTAAACTCAAGTTAAGGTACTTGGGGCCTTTTCAGATAGCTGAAGAAATGGGAGATTCAACATTTTTGTTGGCAGATAAGCAGGATAGGATTTTCCCAAAGGCAATTACTGGCTTTAGTCTAAAACCCTTTGTGGGTGTGAATCATCTCTTAGAGAATAAAAATAACCATGGTTTAGCACATGGAATATTTTCCTTAGAGATTGGTGACGTGGATGTCGGAATGTCATGTCGGGTAAGTTCCAAATTTACTTTTAAATGTTACCAGGACGTTTATACTTGGCAACACACAAACTCTTTTTTTTCTACGTGCGTTTTCTGCACCTCCTCTGGTGCATTTTCTTAAACTTCATAGCCATGTCGAAGAAATCACTCACTGTTGATATCCCCTCTGCTATCCCTAGTCAAGAATCTGAAGAGCACACTAGTCCAAGGACGTGGCGATCAGCAAGGAAAGCTTTGCACAGAGCTCAGGCTATTGTGGCTGAGGATGTTATAATTGATGAAGAAATTTCAACTCCTTTGGAAGCATCTCCATTGGCAGTGGACACTGGTCCAGTTAACTACACCTTTTTGGAGATGAAACAAGAGCTTGACTTGTCCGTGTTGGCACACTAGGAGTGGTTACAAAAGATTAACCTTCTTTAGTTTGCAAACTTCCATGGAAACACTGGAGGAACAATGATTCTCTTATGACCTTTCTCAGTCATGTACAAGACACAAAGGGGAATATCTTTGGTAATTATTGGCTGAGCCCTGAATTGGTCTCTATAGTTTTTTATCTTCATTTGGAGGAAAATAACTCGGTTGGTAGAGCTTTTGAGGCCCTGATGAACAAAGAATATGGTCCGGCTCATGGTGAAAGAGGATATTATCCCATCAGCAAACTTCAAAATCCTTTCAGATTTCAACAATTGAAATGGTTTTTAGAGAAGGTATGTGTTCTTGTAAAGCTGGAATATATTAAAGGAGAATTATGCACTCTTGCATGCTACAGAGTGTGGCAGAACAATTGGTTGGGCAAATTTACTTTTTGAAAGGCTTAGTTAAAAAAAAATTCAGAAGAAAAAGAGGAAGGATAGTTCTACCAAGATTGGAGCATTCTTGATTGTTTTACAATCCGTGCAATGAGTATGACAACCTTAGGTACAATTTCCCCAAAAGTTTTTGTCTTTGGAGGTCATCTTAATGGAAACAAAGACAATGAAGCAGGCAGTTCTCAGGCAGAGAACAGAAAGAAGAAGGTAGCAGATCCTCAGAAGCAGGAAAGGAAATCTAACGAACAGGAGGAGGAAGATCTATGGAGAAATTTGGGTGATCATTTTGAAACTGATATGGATTCTTTCATTAAAACTCCCAAGCCTGCATTAAAAGCAAATGCTACTACAATGTTTCCCCCTAATTCTTCTTTGAAACTCAAAAGAAATAAGTTCACTAGCCCAGTAACAGAGGTCAAAATAGACTTGCAGGAGGGAATACAATTTGGTAAATTTGGTGAACAAATTGCAATTTCTAATGTTTATAAAGATCTTGAACTGGTGAGAAATTTTGCATCTCAGTCACAACTGAATAGTTCAATATTGCAAAGGGAAAAAATTGAGTTACAAACTTGGGTGGTTCAGTTACAAAAATTTTCAAAGAGAAGTGAAGAAGACTGTTGGACGGAGCGACTCACACACCCATGAAGTGCATGCAAACACTACCTAGATCAACATAATGTCAATCGAGGACACAGATGACACGATAGGCACACTGAGGAAATCTCTTTAGCTTGTCAGACTGAGACCATCCTACACATACAACACTCTGGAAGGCCAACCAAACCACAATCAAGAACCTCACTGCTCTCAACTACACCACCTAGCCACATACACACATACAGAAGGTAACTCACCTAATTATGCCAGATTCGTACGAAACTTAAGGAACACCATCCCCTCACTAGGATACACCTGTCCCTAAGCTTCTACACTCAAAACCCTCACTCTAAACCCATCTGCGGAAAACGCGTAGGATGACAGACCAGAATTTTGAAAGTGCCTGAAACTGAAATTTATGAGTACCTATGCGTAGCTTATGTCGCCACGATTTTATAGACTACTAGCACGTAGAAAACAGACATCGTTTGATACACTTACGGCCACAAATAGCTCATAGATGCGTCGACGTGTGCGCTTTGTCTCGCGTGGAATGCTTGGCGTTGTCGCATAGCTCTCCTCAAGCCTACAACAATGGTGCAGTCGGATCTCCAATGTGTTGAGCGAGCCGGGCGTAGCAAGAGGATAAAGCTCACGCTCACTCTCTTTCTCTCTCACACACAGTAGACGACAGCGCTAAAGTTTTGATTATGATAAAGTCTCCCTTTACAAAATGACCTAGGTACCTTATATACTAAGGCTACCTTAGGTTTAACCAAAAATGGGGTTGAAAGGGTCAAATGGCTTTGTATTTACAATCTGGAAGTGCCATTGCACCCCGGCTTCTGAAACTAGAATAAGCTACTCGTTACAAATGACGTTTATAGCCATAATCCGCAGCATTTCATAACTCCCAAAAGATAAGACTTTGGTACGAAACTTGAGTTATGTTGTGTGGTTGACCCAGCGGTCAACACTCCCCCCTTCCGTGTTCATGTCATCCCCGACATGACCTGATTGTCGATGGAGATGTGGTCTTTGCTGTCCTTTTGGCTTCATCTGTTACACTGCTTGTAACTTTGTCGTACCACAACAAGAACTAAGATCCATTAGAGCGGACATTTATCATCATAACCATTCATCTTTTGAGATCCTCTAATTACTTTTATGTCTGCTCTTCTTCATTGGGGACTTCTTTGTTCCTGTGCAATCATGTTGTTAGTGTTGTCTGTAGCTTTGTCATTGTAGGCCATTCTTCGACTCGCCATTGAGGAGAAGTATGCTATGATCTGAAATTGGTGCTCCAATTCATTTGTCAATTGATTTGAGTAGCATTTCATTATTTTTGATGTAGAAGGAATATGTACAAGAGGATGGTGATAGGTGTATTTAGATTAGGGTCTAAAACCTGGATGACCAAAGGGAAAAAACCCGGTGGGAAAAAAATGTCTTTGGTATACGCTCTTATTGGAGTTGAGCAGTTGAACGTGAATTACATGTTCATGAAAGGTGAGTGCTTGGGTGAAACACGGAAAGAGTGCCTGATGCAAGTGCCAATTATGGGACACTCTATATGCATATGAGAAATTTGTCAACAAAAGCATGCAATGTGAAAGAAGGAGATGATGGGTGTTTCGAGGAATAAATGTAGCACATGTGACATCAAAAGATGTCTCAATAGCTTCCACCTTTCCAAGAAGGGTTGTCGATGTAGAAGTTTCTCCACTTGTATCTCACTGTGCTCAGTACGTGAGTGTCTTTTCGACCTTCTCCTTCACTTCACCAGACTTAAGTACTTAGACTTCGACTCTTTTGCTCACCTGTACCAGCATGAGCGACACAACGTAAATATGCTCAACTCTTCCAGCTTGAGCAATACCTAGAATAGCTAAGACGCTTAGACCACAGAGAATATTACTTGAAGCTTTGGGACTAACACCTCACTCATTTTGTGGCTTAGCTACTCGAGTCTGACTTGTATGACTTGTCGGTTGCATGTTGACACTGCTTTGTGACAAGTTCTTCGGCTGTTGTAGTGGGGCTGCTGAGACATACTTCGTGAGGTTTCATCGTTTTCCTATACCTTCTTCTCTTTGTAGTGCTCAGGCCTCTCGTCAGTCTTTTCTTCATGTGGATTATGGATTTTTTTATTTTTTCTTAATAATAAACTAAGAAAATCTTAAAACAACTCAACAAAAGAAAAATCATTCAAATAGAAATCTAAATGCTATGTACACTATACACATGTCCCTAGGGGCTCATATATGGATTTTGTCCCCATACTCCTCTGTAACAATACTATGAGGGCATCTACTCTAAATTTCGTCAAAAAATTATCACAATAAAATGCAAAAATTCAATTCATCTCACAAAACATTGCCCTCTAATAGTCATAATGTTAGGTCCGCATTCAAAATGCCTCCCCCCTTCTTATTTGGAGTCATCCTTTACGACAGGGTATCGCAAAGGGTATGTGTTGTGCTTGGGAAATTAAAAGTTGTGCCTATGCAGGCCTTGTAATGTAGCCCTATTATGCATACATAGTCAATGCATGGAAAAGATTTATGTTGTGCAAGATGTGGGTATAAGCAATTTGCTTATTGGCATTTGTTGGCGAGGCTTCCTATTCTAAGCAATGTAATGGTCTTTGAAGCTCCTGTATCGTTGCTTGATTGAAGCGACTTGCTCTTTTCTAACTGTATTGTAATCATAGGAAGAATTGTAAGAATTCAAGCGGCGATGCACTGACAGCAGTTTTTTTGTTCTTCTTTGGGACCCATTTCTTTGCGATTATTGGTTGTTTTGTTGCTGGCTCTCGTTTGGGAACCCATACTTGCCCATGCTTCGTTTGTGTTTGAAGAGACTTCTTTGGGATCCACCTTTTTGTTGTGTGAGTTGACAGTGGTCTTTGCTTTAGCCCTTGTACGCTTGGTTGGGGATGGGATTTAGGCTTTGAAAGTTGATACTGTGGTTGTTTTGGAATCCAAATGAATTCCGCACTTTTTTGTGCTTGAATCAACTTCTTTGGATCCCAAACCTGAGTTGTGAAAGCTTGAGACTTTGTGATATTCTTACCCGTTCGTGCACGCTTTCCTTGTTTTTGATTTGGTGTTGGATCTTGCGATTTGTCATTAGAGATCTTTGTCTTCTTGATCCATATCTGTTTTTGGCCAATGTGTCTTTTTGGTATCCAAATTTGTCGAGCTTTTTGGCTTTGACTTGTTGTCCTGTTCTTTTGACCTGTCATGGTTGTTGCTAAAGGGGTTGGTGATAGTGATGTCCTAAGTTGATGATAGGGGATGTCGTAAGATTCATCACTATCGCTACTATCCTCAGCAAGGTTGACTTCTTGTACTTTCCCTTGATTTTTTGGCTGGTAGTGGAAAGTTACTGTCTGTTTGCTCGTGGGTGGTAGTTTCTTGGAGGACTTTTCTAGCCCATTGATTAGAGCATTGTTAGCTCGTTGCTCTAGTCGTATTTCTCCTAGCTGAGTCTTTGCATCCTTATTAGCAGCCATGTATGAGGATGCTTGTGGTGGCTGTGTCTTCACCGAGGACTTTGGAATCCACTTTTGATGCACTTTATTCGTGTAGCGATGACATTGATTCCCGGGTTGTTGATCTTCTTGAAGCTCGAAGTGTTCTACAGAGTCATAGAACTCGTCGTCTTCTTCATCTTTTGATTCTCCACATTTCTTTGTTTGCTCCTTATTTTGAGAGCTTGTTGATGTCTGGATCTCTTTGTTTTCCTGGATTACACTCACTGCAAAATAAGGAACGACATCATAGCCATTTTCATCACAAAACTTTGTTGTGGGAGCATCCTCCACGGCGCACACGTCCAGAGTAGCCAAGATGTGTTCCCATCCAAAAGGCTCTAACTCTTCTTCAGGAAATGGTTCTGAGATATAGTCCATATCCTCTATAACCCGCTCTAGGATACATTCCTCACGTTTCAAGCTACCACATTGTGAAGCTCCACACATCCACAGTTCTTTAGGCTTACCTAACCAAGCTGGAAGTTCTGATCCTGCTACTGTGGCGGAATCAAACTCCTCAACCGGTGTTCTCGTCACATCCCTATAGCTATGGTCCCTCAAGTTTATCTTTGTTATGGTTTCCATTTGTCTCAAGTACATATGGTCATAACCCCAATCTTGGACCATTTTCAATTGTCGCATGAATGGTCTTCCCAGAATGATGTCATAGTTGTTCTTCTTGCCAAAGTCAACAACAGCAAAAGTGTGTTCATATTCAATGTCACAAGAAGTAATAAGTACTTTTTCTAGCAGTCCTATGGGCTTTTCCTTGTGTCCGTCTGCGTGTGGATATCAAGGCAGGTTTTTCCCATTTTTTCCAAACCTCTTTGGTTGCAATGGCCACACCAGCTCCACTTTCAAGGATTGCCATGGTTTTTACACCATTGAATTCCACAAGAAGTGTGGTGTTTCCTTCTTCTCCCTCGTAATACTCGCCTACCTTGTTTAATGGCACTGGCCTAGTATTTAGTTGAGGCATTTCAAGCTCTTTGATGCCTTCCTCGATTTGAGTCATTGGGGTTTTTATACCAAATTTCTCTAGAAATTTACCCACACTAGCCCACATGTTTGGTCTTATTCTGAGCAACTCGGCTAACATTATTGTATAGGTGACTGGGATAGATAGAATATCTATTAGACCCTTTGAATTGATGGACTTGTTGGGAGACAATTTCTCTGATGGGATTGCAACCACATCTGACTTGGTCTCATACTCTCCCATGTAGGACGGTAGTGTTCTTAGCGAATGGGGTTGACTATCCATAGATTGTACAGATCCTTTCTTGCCCCAATACGATTGCACGTCTAGATTCATTTGGGATCCAATATCAAATTCCTCTATTGGTGGTAGAAACACTCCTCGTTCATCACTAATCTTGTCTACTCGTCTTCTTAGGTCATCGGCTTCATTGGCCTCTCTGACTTGTTTCCACAATTCGTCAAGACCATCTATCTCTTTACAATCCTCAGTTATAGCTTGGTGAAATCCCTTGAAAGAGTTATACGTGGTATTCAATACTATCCTTGGTTCTAAAGCTGGGTCTTTGAGGTTTGGCCTATGCTCATGACTAGAATCTGGCTCTTTTAGTTCCTGGTTTGGTGGGATTACTTGTGTAGGCATGACACGGATCACATCCTCCGGTTTTGCAACCGGTGGTTCTAGTAAAGCTTGGGCTGTTTGAATCATTTTCTGGCACATTTCAAACCTTTGCTTTCTAGTTCGGCATAAGGATGTGTCATCCACCTGTGTTCTTGGGTTTGGTTGTTTTTGAGCCTCACATCATAGGCTTTCAAGAGGGCATCTAATGTCTCATTAACCTTCTCTGCCGACATAGATCCTCCTGAACTAGCACTTCTCGGTTTCTCATCCGTGGATGGTTCTTCTAGAGGTTTAACCATCTGTGTAAGAGAAGGTGCCTCCTTTTCCTCATGTTGTTTTATCTTCTCCTCAGCTTCGGTAAGCTTCTCAGCTAGGGATTTTTTCTCTCATTCCCTGCGTGCTTTCATCCTAGTCTTTCTAGCTTTCCAACTATTTCGTTTGCTCTTGGTTTTCTGACTAGGTGCGTCAGTCTTTGGTCCATCATCTGTCTTTGGACTCGTGACACTTTCCGTGTTCTTTGTCTCTGGATTCTTATCAGCTTTGTTTTGAGATTGTGCTCTCGTAACTACTTGAACTGGTACAACATTTTCATTTTCTGAGCTACTAGGTAGCTGAACAAGCCCTTATACATTTGTCGTGATTTTCCTGATTTGGTTTGGTTTTTTCGGGCAATCGGGGATCAAGTGAGTGATGCCACACTCAAGAAAATAGGCATTTACTTCAGTGATCTCCGTATGAGGACATTGTTTGACCAAGTGGTTGTCACGACTTTTGTGACAATCTGTCTCTGGTTGAGGAGATTCTTTTAGCATTTCCTCTTGGCTATAAGCAAGTTTTGACCTAGATAAGCCGCTATTTGCAATGAATCGCAATGTCCTTTAGTCCATTTCATACCTTATTTCTTTCGACTGAAACCCAAGAGGTGGAGGTTGTACCGGCCTCACCACTTCATGTGTTTCTCTCACATTTTGTTGCTCCGAAGGGTAGTACTCACTTTGGTTGCTATACCACATTGTAGCTGGTACTGGCGTTGGTTTATTTGATGCTTCCATCATTGGCATGTATCTCATGTCTACTTGCATTCTAGCACCTGGCAGCGGAGGTTGTTGTCCTAAGACAAGCTGTGGCCTTAAAATTCCTACTGGTCCTCGCGCATTCCCCGTAATGTATCTAGGTGGAGTAGGTGCTTCTTGAACAGGTTGTACATACCTCTCCCCAGCATTTTCCATGCTATAATAGCACTCTTCCTCCGTATGGTTCGTCCATTTTCTCTCAATTTCACACCACTTCGGCTCGCCCGAATCAGACCTTACAAGAGGAATCAACCTCTTGACCAAGTCATCGATAAGCTTTTCTTGATCAATAGGTGCCGTTGGCTTGGCAATGGAATCACTTATCTGTGAAACACTGTGCTGAGAGGATGTGTCATCTCCTTGACTCTTTAAGTCCTTTTCTTTGTATGCCTCACAGTTATCCACTAGATAAAGAGCTTCTTTGATCAACTCGTTTAGCATCATCCTCCTTATCATATGCAGATCCTTCTGAAGGCCCGCATGTCTCATTCCCTGTATAAAGATCAGCATCAGTCGTGCTTGCGTAGGTAATTCCGCTCTCAAATAGAGCTTAACATATCTCTTGAGCCGTAATGATGCTTTGCGTACTGATTCATCCTCTTTCTGTTTGAATCTATGGATTTGCGAGACCGTGTTGTGAGCAATGCCTTTTGGTGATAATTCTTCAATAAAGTCCTCAAACAGCTCATCTAGGGTCTCAAAATCCCATTTTTCCACCGAGTCAAACCATGTAGCTGCATCATCTTCTAGAGTCAATCCAAATCCCGCAAACTGTGTCGCAAAATCTGAAATTTCCTCTGCTCTAATCACTCTTCTAAAAGCCGTTACGTGATCTCTTAGATATTTATCTCTGGAGTATTTCTGTTTACCCATTTCTGGACTTGGGACGGTCTAACTCGTCGATTGTCTACAAGTCTAACCAGAGACTCTCCCAATCCATCTCTCGTTAATCCTGGTGGCTCTCTTCTTGGAATTCCTATAGGAATTCTCGTGTTTGGTGGAGGCATTTGTGGTCCTTGATTGACCAAATATCCACCTCTTTCTAGTACAGTCTGTGGATTTGTGCTTTCTACAACTCTGTATTCTCGTCCATACTTGTCGACAACTATAGATCTCCATTGACAGTCGACTCCGTATGTGTAGACATATAAGAGCTTGTAATCCGTTATCTCTTCTAGGTATGGATCTGAGCACCTATAAAGATTGACCTCATTGTCATCAATATATCTATGTAGTCCTTCACTCTCATGACCAATCATCCAAACTCTCTCAACAAGATGGATCTTTATCAATTGCAAGTTTGGAAGATCCATTGTGGGAGGATATTCCTCTATCGTCGGGCTCTCCAAGCTTGTGTAAGCTACGTTTGAATCTAGGGTAGACATGATTTCTGGGCTTAAGAGCTTTTTCTTGGTTCAAGTAGACTTAGTCCACTATGTTCAAGTACTTTGGTTAGGGAAAAGTCGAAACTATATCCAAAACCGCAACCGTTTTGTCACAATTCTCACTGAGGCGGTCCGGGGCGAGCAACAAGAAGAGCAACCTCTAGACACCCTTCAAGGCTCCCGTGCTACTCAATGGGGCTGGGGCACAACACAACACAAACCAAAACAACAAACCCACAGCCAAATCCCAACTACACAAGGGGCACCACCTAGTTTAAGAGCGAACTAGGACGCAAAAGAGGAGAATCGTTAGAGCAACCCACAAACAAGCAAGGAATTTACACTAACCCTAACACCAATGGAACACTCTCACACACTAATACACGAGAGAGAGAGAGAGAGAGAGAGAGAGAAAGAGAGAGATAGTGCTTGGGCTGCTTTGAAACGTATCGGCAATGATCAAGCAAACACAACTATATATTTAAGAAAGAGAGAGAAAGAGGGAGGGGGTGCTTGTTGCATTAATACCTTCTTACAAATCTGTCATGACAAATCAAAGTGAGATAAGTATTTGTTCAACATAGCTTGCGTAAATTTCACCACAACACATCACAAGAAAAGCCATCCCAATCACTGTCTTAAGGCCAGGGGAGTCCTCTCCACCCTGTCGCCCTCTTACAGTATGTGGGATTTATGGCTAGATTGATGACAACACCAGAGACAAGCTATCAAGAACTTAACAAAAAACACCAAGACACTTACGCATCATTGTTGTCCATTACTTCACGTTGGAAGGGAGACAAAGTATCCAAGCTTAGTCCAAATCCACCCTCCTTGATTCAGCGAATGTTGGGCTTACACTAGTAGGAGAAATGATAGATTTCCTACTCTCAATTGAATGATCACTCCCTCTCTTACAATGGCATAGAGTTCCCTTGCTAATCCCCTATTACAACACATGCACATGCATAAGACAATGAGCTTCCACTCAAGAGCTCCTTCTAGAGAGGTTGAGCTTGGCTTCTCAAGCTATAGCATAGTGCTCTTGCTTATGGCTCCCCCTTTTGTGCTAGCCACACCCTCCTTTTATAGCAATTTTGAAGGCTAGGGTTACTCCTCTAACCATGGTTGGGTTAGATTTTCAGCCATTTATCTAATTTCTTTTGCTTGGAATTATCAAGAAGTTGGTGGGGAAAGAGAGAGGAGAGAAATGGAGGTGATAGGACTTTTCATAGTGGGTTAGTGTTAGTAGAGTTAGTATTAATTTACAAATGGAATTGGATATTTACAATGGGAGTATCCATGTAGGATACAAATAAGGAAGAAAAACTCTTAAGAGGTAAGAAAAGGTGGATTTCTTACAAGGTTCATGCTCCAAGTGTCTTGAGTAGGGCCAATTTTGACGCTTGTTGACGGTCCACTAGCTTTGACGGTACATTTTTTCTCCACTCTTGACCTTCCTTGAGAGACAAGGTAATTGAAGCCGAGTAATCAACCACCATGATGCTGTCTTTTAAGAGAAGAGGCTGAATTTTGTGGTTTTTCTGATAGATATGGGAAAATTGGAGGAGGAAAAATGAGACTAGGTGGTCAATTTTGGAATGGAATTGTGTGAGGGAGGTATGAGTTCACCATGGTTTCTCTTATTCTTCAAGGTTGAGGAGAAGGTGAGTAGGGTGCAGAGAGGAGTGGTGAGAGAGGTGGGGATGATGAGTGGAGAAGTGTGTGTGAAAGAGGAAAATGATAAAGTGGACGAGAGAGTGTGGCTGCATAACATCGGAAAACTGGGGTCCACTAATAAAATCATAGCTCACGGCTCGTAGCTCAAAAAAATATGAAAAAATTTGAGGCAAAAGTTCAGCCTACGAGCTACAACTTTTGTTTGTATCACCTTTTCAAATTCGGAGAGCAAGTGAACTTTAAAAATTTAGCAAAACCGACCGTTTTTTTCCACTGCACAAGGTCCTTGTGAGGTCCTTCTTTGGATGATTCTTTTGAATACCTCCAAGAGTGAGCCCTCCATAGTGCATGTATGCATGCCACCTACCCTTGACCTTATTTGGTAGGTCTATAATTGAAGATATTGTTGAGATTATGATATAAGTGAATAGTACAACTAAGAAAATCAAATATTGAGGGGTCTAAAAAATATGTACATGTCAAATATAAATAATATAAGTGGAAAAAAATACAAAGGGGTCAAAAGAAATCTCTCTCATTATGAGGCTACCATGAAAAGATAAATATTTTTGGTGTTCTAATTTTTTAGAAAAAAAAAAAAAAGATGTAGGAAGGAAAAAATCACAATAGTGAAAAAATATACACATAAATAAAACTAGTTTTTTTGGATTTTTGTTGGGGTGGAGTTACACCAAATATAAGAGAAGCTTACATGAAAATATTTCTATATGGAATAAAGAGTATGAAAAATGGTAAGAAAAAATTGTGGTAATGGTGAGGCAATGTACAGAGCATAAATAGCACACACCTAGGTAGAAATATTTAAATAAATACCAAAATAATTATGAAAAAATCTTTTATTTAGGCCCTATATACAAAGAAATATTTACATACGCATGGGCCATAATATACTTATATTTTTTTATTTTTTTTATTTTTTTGGCTCAACTAGCCCAATGACTAGCTAATTGAGGATTTTTTAAGAAGATATGGGAAAAGTCCCGTGACTCACGCACGCCTATGTACAGTGAAATGGTAGGGATAGCCACAGTGTTTGGGTGATTTTGGTAGGGTGAGGTAACTCATTGTGGCAATTACAAAGAGCCGAAAAACGGCTATCATTAGCCCTCCCCCTGGATGATGGTATATTCATGTACCATCATAGAGCATCTTTTCCAAAGAGAGTGCTTCAGAGTCCTTGACGAGATTTTTATTGTTTGGCCCCTCAGAATTTTGGCTAGAGTTACACTGATGCTTCATGTAACAATACTTACATGAGATAGTGGCCTTTTGACAGATCTTTGGTAGATCCGTTGGTAGAAGGCGACTCAAATAGGGCTTCAAGCGATACCCGTTTACTTTCCTGGAGTGCTCTTTACCATTCAAGTCCATAAGCTGATAGTAACTTGAATTGAAAGCCTTCTTGACTATGTATGGCCCTTGCCATCTTGTTTCAAATTTGGCATCAAAACAATTATCGAGTCGATTGTCATACCTTAGCACAAGATCTCCTTCATTGATGCCTTTGTCCTTCAGTTTCTTGTCAAGCTTCTCCTTTGTCTGTGTGGCTTTCCTCTTATAGCACTCGTATACTGCTTCTCTTTTCCACTCAAGCTCAGCTAAGGTAAGAAGTCAATCCATCCATGCTTCTTGATCATCTTGTGCTGATTTGCCATGAAGTCTCATTGTTGGAATGTTTAGCTCAATTGGCTGTAGAGCCTCTTGACCATAGACCAAGTGAAATGGTGTGAACTCCGTGGCTTCCCTATATGTGGTTCGATACGCCCACAAGGCACCATCCAAGAAGTCATCCCACAACTTTGTCTTGTTTTTCACCATCTTTCTAATGATGCCTGCAATGACACCATTAGCTTTTTCTACCAAACCATTTGATTGGGGATAGTAGGGTGTACTGTGACGATGTAGAATGTGAAGTTCTTCACAGACTTCTGTGAGCAATCCCTTTCTAAACCCTGGACCATTATCAGAAATAATCTCCAAAGGTGTGCCAAATCTACAACAAATGTGAGTGTAGACGAATTTGCTCACTGTCTTCTCATTTACCTTTGCCACACTCTGTGCTTCCACCCACCTAGTCATATAGTCTACAGCCACTAGAATGTAGAGTTTACCATTTTTTGTCCTAGGCAGAGGGCCCATAGCATCAATGCCCCACTTTTCAAACGGTCCATTTGCAAGCACGATTTGCCTTGGACCATAAACCAATCTTCTATTCCCATTTACCTGACAATTGTGACAACTTTTACACCAATGTTGGACATCCACATGCAGACTTGGCCAAACATACCCTGCAAGCAAAATCTTCTTCACAGTTAATTCTTGGGCAAAATGACCACCACATGTTTCTTCATGCAAACCTTTTAGAATGGCTGTAATTTCCTCAATAGTTGGTACTCTTCTGCATACTTGATCCCTCCCTCTTTGATAGAGGGAGCCTTCTAGGAAGAGATATGCGCTTGCCTTCTTCATGAGTCTCCTCTTCTGAGCCTTCGTGAAGTCTTGTGGAAACTCGCCCTCCAAAATGTAGCTAATAATGGGAGTCAATGACTCCAATCCCTGGTATCTCGGTTGCTTGACAATTGCTGCCACCATGATGACCTGCACTTCTTTCTCAACACATGTAACTACTTGCTGTGCAAGTAAATCGGCATCTTCATTCTGTTTCCTAGGAATATGATATAGTTGCACTTCTTCAAATTGATTAAACAATCTACGAATGGCATGAACTTTTGTCCGTAAGCTTTCATTCTTGCATGCCCAAATACCTAAAATCTGTTTAACAATGAGAAGTGCATCTCCCTTTACCATGAGGCGTTGTATCCCTTGGCCAATGCACATCTTCAAACCATGAAGTAGTGTGTCGTATTCTGCCTCATTGTTGCTAGTTGAACCTGGTAGATTGACCTTCTCTTTCATGACCACTTCTCCACTTGGGTTGAGCAACACTAGCCCTCCCCCTGCTTTTCTTGTGGCTCGACGAAAAGCTCCATCAAAGAACAAGGTAAAAGCATTAGGAATACTTTTTGGTGGTGGCAATGGTAGGGTCTTTACTTCAGGCACCTTAATCTCCTTTTCATGCACCCTATAAGTGAGAATCCCTGCCAATTGTGCACGCACACTATCTTCTACCTTGAAAGAGTATTGAAACTCTTACAACTCCATAATCCACTTTGAGATCCTAGTACTAAGATTCATTTGAGATGACACCCAAGGGAACAAATTCTCTGCAGTGAGAATTACAAAAGGTTTTGGTAGCAGGTAGGATCTAAACTTTCTCACCGCAAACATGAGAGAAAGCATCATGAGTTCTGCTTCTGTGTAGTCTCTCTCCAAAGCATTCATGACCCTACTAGCAAAGTAGATGGGTCGCATCCTTGTACTATGGGGATCTTGTTGTAGCAACACAGCACCAATTGTTTCCCTTCCAACACTAGAGCTAACAAAGAATGTGTACTCCCAACAAGGAGGCATGAGTATTGGTAGCTCTGAAAAAATGACTTCAATGTTACAAAAATACTCTTCAAGCTCATCAGACCATGCAAATTCTACTTGTTGTGTCAACTTTTGCAAAGGATGAAGCAACTCCGAGGCTAAGTGAATGAAGCGTGACATATACTTCACCTTCTGAATGAAAGAGATGACCTCCTTAAGACTCTTCGGTGATGGGAGCTCAATATGAGCCTTTGCCTTTGAAGGATCCACCTCAATGCCTTTATAGGAAACCTTGTGACCGAGCAAGATCACTTCATCCTCACCTATGTGGCACTTGTCGGGGTTGAGTTGACCTCCCATGTCGTAGAGCTTCTTTAAACCTTCTTCTACCCTTTGTAGATGCAATGATTTTGAGCTATAAATGCAGAAATCATCAATGAACACCCTAATTGACTTTCCAAAGAATGCTTGAAACACCATGTTCATGAAACGTTGGAATGTTGCAGGAGCATTTGTCAGACCAAATGGCATGACTCTAAAAGCATAACAACCCCAAGGAGTGATAAAGGTTGTTTTCAATTGATCCTCCAATGCAATCCCTATTTGAAAGTAACCTGAGTAACCATCGCACACAGTGTACTTCTCATGACCAGCTACCTCATTTAGTATCTCATCCTGGAATGGGAGGGGAAAGTGATCTCTTTTTGTTGCCTCATTGAGGGGACGGTAATCCACACACACCCTCCACTTGCCATTTTTCTTAGGAGTGACAACAACAGGAGAGACCCACTCTGAATTCTCCACTGGATAAATGAAACCTGCTGCTAGAAGCTTTCTTACCTCCTTGAGTAGAGCCTGTTCCTTTATAACTCCTAGCCTTCGTAGCTTCTGAGCTTTAGGTGTGGCCTCTGGCTTCAACTCAATCTTGTGTTGAAAAACATCTACTCCACGCACATCGGTGTAGTCTTTAGCAAAAAGCCTCGGAAATTTCCTTAGCACACATTTGAACTCCTCTCTTTCATCCTTTGTAAGTGTTGTAGACAACATATCTTCTAACATTCCTTCATCTTCCACCTTTTGGTTCTCTTGGGAACCTACCTCTTCCAAACCTCGAGAAGAGGTCTCCTGGTTGTTTGGCTTAAACCTTACCCCCATGACTTCAATGGAGGACTCCTCTTCAGTAATGATGCCGCTACTTTCTTCTTCTGAAGTGTTTTCAGTCCAATCTTCTTCCGTCTCACTTCGAGATGATTCTTCATGGGGCTCCTCTTGGCGTTGCTCCTTCATGTCAAAGACAACCTTCTTGTGATTGTCATTCCTACAAATTAGCTTTCCACTCTCCCAATCCTGCAAAGCTCGCATTTTCATTAGCCATGGTCTTCCTAGGATAAATGGATAACCACTTCCCTTGGTCGACATAACATAAAAATCCACTGCCTTCTTAATGCCAAAGGCCTCCACAAAAACATTTTTACAAATGCCTACGCACCTAGCCTTGCTATTGTTTGCCATTTTCACTTTGATTTCAGGTGTCTCATGGATGTGCATGCCTAGTCTTTGCATGAGCCTTTCTGTCATGATGCAAATTTGTGCACCCCCATCCACTAGACCTTTCCTAACCAATCTTCCTTTTATGTAACAATCTAGCATAGGTGTAATATCCTCGTTCATTTCAGCATGTGCAATTTTTACAACAGGAAAACTCTCTTTTACCTTTCTCCTAGTGCTAATTGCCTTTGTTAAATCTCTCCTAACTTGTGGGCATAATGCAAGAAATTGAGGCCATGAGATATCAGGACCCTTACCTCGCATGTCTTCCAACAGGTTGTATGGAGCCATACCATGTCCAAGAGGGAAGTCTTGGAGATTGATACGACGTCGAGTCCTCTTAGCTTCCTTGGTCTCCTTTGCCTTCTTGCCTTGTCCATGGTCACTCTGTGATGGGACACCCTCTTTCTCTTTACCTTTTCCTCGGCCACGCTTAATGCCATTGGCTTCCATGTCAACCTCATTTGAGTTTGTCACCTCTACCACATGCACATTTGGATCTGGCAAAGGTGGAACTCCTTCTACCGCTTGTGGAGGTGGTCTTGGTCCATTTGGCGTTTGTAGAAGCCTTGGTTGTTGACCAACTCCTTCTCCTGCATTCATCACTGGGTAATTCATGTTAGGTCTCCCTGGCTCTCCACGGGGCCAAGGACAATTATACATCCCATGTCCAGACTCTCCGCAATTCCAACATTGCAAGACTCTCCTAGGTCGTGGATCTCGCTCTTCAGACTTCTTTGCTTGTCCCTTTGGACCTACAGCTTGTGCAAGGTGAATTGACAGGCTGCTTAAAGATTCGTTTAACTTCTCAATTACTTCCGCCGTTACCTCAGGAAGATCTATCGATGTTGATGCTTGTGACTTACCTTTGGGTCTAAGACCTTCTATTGGAACCTCTCCCCTTAAGCACTTGAGTTTCCTATATTTCTCAGCAGCCCTAGTTTCAGCTGCATCAAAGGTAGCAGGTGCACCCGCCTCAACTTTTACCTTAAGGTCAGGAAAGAGTCCGGCTATGAACCTCTCCTTTTTTAAAAATTCTGCACCATCACCAGGGCTAGCAACATTTCGTATCCATAGAGCCCAAAGACATAGAAACTCTTGCTTGTACAAGTAGTAGTCATCTAAGTCTTTTTGCTTATGAGAAACAATGTCTTGCCATAATTTTTGAGTGTTTTGGGGATCAAAGAAGTATTTATTGAAACGATTCAAAACTTCTGTGTAATTCCCCTTAACTTCCTCAGGCAAAGAGTCAAACCAAGTGCTAGCATCTTTCCTAAGGACCACCTCAAACATTTCTACACGTTCTTGATCAGTTATTATCCTCTTGATACGGCAAGACATCTTGAAATTCGCTAAAAATAATTTTGCATCCTCTCCAGGCTCTCCAAAGAAAAGAGGATACCCAGACATTTGGCGTTGGCTTTCCATTGAATTGATTTCAAAGTGACACCCGTTTTTGTTTTTCTTTCTTAAAAAGATTTACGCAATAATGTTTTCTAGCTTGCAATCTATTCTACAACAAAATAAAGATATTCACATCAAACGACCTATGATAATCAATAAGAGGTAGGATGACAGGGTTTGGTGATGCGAGAATTTCTCCTACTCTTTGGGCACCAAACATGAACACCATACGTTGTTGAAAATGGATTTTCCTACTAATTGCAATGTTTATTCTAATGTGTGGAGTGAAATGGAAGGGGAAAACCTCTATTCCTGGGCCATTATCCATGGTCTATGCATGACCTAATGCTTAAAACAAAACAAAAATATAGACGTCCAAACTAAGGTCGTACCTAATGAGAGGCAAAATAAAAGGATTTACTGAAGCGTTTATCTCGGCCAACCTAAGAGTACCTAAAATTCTACGAATGACACGTTGAAATTGCAACTTAGTACTAACAATTATGTGTACCTTTTGCCTTGCAATGGGAATGAAGGGATCATACAAATTTTCGTGATTCATGCAAACTACTTGACTATGCTAAAGGTTGATTCTACACAAAAATACACAAGCCGTCCTCCGTGGGGGCACCAATTTGAGGCGGTCCGGGGCGGGCAACAAGAAGAGCAACCTCTAGACACCCTTCAAGGCTCCCATGCTGCTCAATGGGGCTGGGGCACAACACAACACAAACCAAAACAACAAACCCACAGCCAAATCCCAACTACACAAGGGGCACCACCTAGTTTAAGAGCGAACTAGGACGCAAAAGAGGAGAATCGTTAGAGCAACCCACAAACAAGCAAGGAATTTACACTAACCCTAACACCAATGGAACACTCTCACACACTAATACACGAGAGAGGGAGGGAGGGAGAGAGAGAGAGAGAGAGAGAGAGAGAGAGAGAGAAAGAGAGAGATAGTGCTCGGGCTGCTTTGAAACGTATCGGCAATGATCAAGCAAACACAACTATATATTTAAGAAAGAGAGAGAAAGGGGGAGGGGGTGCTTGTTGCATTAATACCTTCTTACAAATCTGTCATGACAAATCAAAGTGAGATTAGTATTTTTTCAACATAGCTTGCGTAAATTTCACCACAACACATCACAAGAAAAGCCACCCCAATCACTGTCTTAAGGCCAGAGGAGTCCTCTCCACCCTGTCGCCCTCTTACAGTATGTGGGATTTATGGCTAGATTGATGACAACACCAGAGACAAGCTATCAAGAACTTAACAAAAAACACCAAGACACTTACGCATCATTGTTGTCCATTACTTCACGTTGGAAGGGAGACAAAGTATCCAAGCTTAGTCCAAATCCACCCTCCTTGATTCAGCGAATGTTGGGCTTACACTAGTAGGAGAAATGATAGATTTTCTACTCTCAATTGAATGATCACTCTCTCTCTTACAATGGCATAGAGTTCCCTTGCTAATCCCCTATTACAACACATGCACATGCATAAGACAATGAGCTTCCACTCAAGAGCTCCTTCTAGAGAGGTTGAGCTTGGCTTCTCAAGCTATAGCATAGTGCTCTTGCTTATGGCTCCCCCTTTTGTGCTAGCCACACCCTCCTTTTATAGCAATTTTGAAGGCTAGGGTTACTCCTCTAACCATGGTTGGGTTAGATTTTCAGCCATTTATCTAATTTGTTTTTCTTGGAATTATCAAGAAGTTGGTGGGGAAAGAGAGAGGAGAGAAATGGAGGTGATAGGACTTTTCATAGTGGGTTAGTGTTAGTAGAGTTAGTATTAATTTACAAATGGAATTGGATATTTACAATGGGAGTATCCATGTAGGATACAAATAAGGAAGAAAAACTCTTAAGAGGTAAGAAAAGGTGGATTTCTTACAAGGTTCATGCTCCAAGTGTCTTGAGTAGGGCCAATTTTGACGCTTGTTGACGGTCCACTAGCTTTGACGGTACATTTTTTCTCCACTCTTGACCTTCCTTGAGAGACAAGGTAATTGAAGCCGAGTAATCAACCACCATGATGCTGTATTTTAAGAGAAGAGGCTGAATTTTGTGGTTTTTTTGATAGATATGGGAAAATTGGAGGAGGAAAAATGAGACTAGGTGGTCAATTTTGGAATGGAATTGTGTGTGGGAGGTATGAGTTCACCATGGTTTCTCTTATTCTTCAAGGTTGAGGAGAAGGTGAGTAGGGTGCAGAGAGGAGTGGTGAGAGAGGTGGGGATGATGAGTGGAGAAGTGTGTGTGAAAGAGGAAAATGATAAAGTGGACGAGAGAGTGTGGCTGCATAGCATGGGAAAACTGGGGTCCACTAATAAAATCATAGCTCACGGCTCGTAGCTCAAAAAAAATATGAAAAAATTTGAGGCAAAAGTTCAGCCTACGAGCTACAACTTTTGTTTGTATCACCTTTTCAAATTTGGAGAGCAAGTGAACTTTAAAAATTCAGCAAAACCGACCTTTTTTTTCCACTGCACAAGGTCCTTGTGAGGTCCTTCTTTGGATGATTCTTTTGAATACCTCCAAGAGTGAGCCCTCCATAGTGCATGTATGCATGCCACCTACCCTTGACCTTATTTGGTAGGTCTATAATTGAAGATATTGTTGAGATTATGATATAAGTGAATAGTACAACTAAGAAAATCAAATATTGAGGGGTCTAAAAAATATGTACAGGTCAAATATAAATAATATAAGTGGAAAAAAATATAAAGGGGTCAAAAGAAATCTCTCTCATTATGAGGCTACCATAAAAAGATAAATATTTTTGGTGTTCTAATTTTTTAGAAAAAAAAAAAGATGTAGGAAGGGAAAAATCACAATAGTGAAAAAATATACACATAAATAAAACTAGTTTTTTTGGATTTTTGTTGGGGTGGAGTTACACCAAATATAAGAGAAGCTTACATGAAAATATTTCTATATGGAATAAAGAGTATGAAAAATGGTAAGAAAAAATTGTGGTAATGGTGAGGCAATGTACAGAGCATAAATAGCACACACCTAGGTAGAAATATTTAAATAAATACCAAAATAATTATGAAAAAATCTTTTATTTAGGCCCTATATACAAAGAAATATTTACATACGCATGGGCCATAATATACTTATATTTTTTTATTTTTTTTATTTTTTTGGCTCAACTAGCCCAATGACTAGCTAATTGAGGATTTTTTAAGAAGATATGGGAAAAGTCCCGTGACTCACGCACGCCTATGTACAGTGAAATGGTAGGGATAGCCACAGTGTTTGGGTGATTTTGGTAGGGTGAGGTAACTCACTGTGGCAATTACAAAGAGCCGAAAAACGGCTATCATCGCAAATTGTCGCTTTTAGACACCCCTAACTTGCGGATGTATTTTGAGGCCTTAAACGACGTTTTTTTCAAAGTTGAACTAAATGTTTTTCAAGTTTTGCTCTAAGATCTGTAGAGCTGCTCTCAAGCTACGTTTTGATATAAAAACTTTTCCGATCCGTTACCGTTTGTGAAAGTTATGGCCAAAACAATGAAATGAAGTTTAGAATGGTCAAAATGAGTCCAAATTCAATTTTAAAAGAAGATTTGGGATCTCTATGACAGAGTGAACACTCCTATATGGTCAAAAGTACAATTGGACCCTAAAATTGGCGTAGAGACATCCTACGCATAGGACGTCTATATGCTCAGAATTTAACAAAATTTGGTCCAGAGACTCCCCTTAAGTCCAGCAACACAATGGTATGCTCAGAATTTCTTTTGGACCTAAAAATGGCCTTGAGACATCCTACGCGTAGGATGTCTTTTTGCCCAGAATGACTTGAATTTTTCACCCCAGCTTCTCCTTGATGTGCTGATCACAGTGGTGTGCTCACAGGTTGGTTTGGAGTCCTAAATCAAGCTGGAGACATCCTACATGTAGGATGTTTAACTGCTCAGATTTTGTCCAAACTTGATCCCAAGATTCTCCTAGTGCTCAGCAACCCAATGGTATGCTCAAAATTGAATTTGGATGCCAATAGGTCAAGATTTAGGCTGCAAGAGCGTCTAGTGCACTCCAAGAGTAGGATGTTTGACAATTCTTGTCTTTGCTTGGTAAATAGGCCAAACAAGGTCCAAATTCACTTTTGAAAAAAGATCCGAAATCCTTGAGACACTTAGAACCTCCCTATATGGCTACAGTAGAATTTTGACCACTTTATGACCCAGGAAACATCCTACGTGTAGGATGTCTTTTTGCTTTATTTCAGCTCAAACTTGCATTGTAGCTTCCCCTTGATGTGCTAAACTCACAGCTATTTTTACTTTTTGATTCTCACACCTATAGGTTTGTCAAATGATCAAGAATCTGCTCCAGAAGCCTGATGTCTGTTCTGATGAATTCCCAAGTTAAATCAACTCCAAATTGGACCAAATTTTCCTAGGAGGCTTATCTAAGGCTATATGATAGCATGGTATGGTCACAGTAGAAGTTTGATTTCAGAATCATGCCTTAGACATCCTACGCGTAGGATGTCTAACTGCTCAGAATTGCCCCAAATTTGAACCACAGACTCTCCTTAAGGTGCTGAGCACTATGGTATGCTCAGAATTTTGTTTAGAGTCCTAAATCATGGTGAAGACATCCTACACGTAGGATGTCTAAGTGCTTAGAATTGCCCCAACCTTGAGCCACGGCTTCCCCTTGATGTTAGCAACCCAGTGGTATGCTTAGATTTTGGTTTGGATGTCAAAAGACCCCAAAACTAGCTATTCTTACCTTTTTTAGTCAAAAATGCTAAAGTCTATTCAATCTTCCTTTCACTGACCCAAATGAGATGAAATTTATCACATGCACTCAATACAACATTTAGAACATGCCTATGGAGTCATCCTATGGTTTGGTCTCAAAATTAGGCCTTGGACACAATTTGGGTAGGATGTCTAGCAATTCTTGTCTTTTGGCTTAAATCTGTCAAAATTTGGTCAAATTTCCACTTTCCAGGTGAAAATAGGGTAGAACCTACCTTCTAAACACACTAGTAACCTCAGATTTTCAAAAAAAGTGCCCAGATCACCCTATAGACATCCTACGCGTAGGATGTCTACTGCTTATTTTTTCTGACTAAAGTGTCCCTGATGCTTCCTTATGCTCTCAGCAAGAGCAAGTATGCTTCACAATTGAAAAAACATGAAAAAATCACTCAATTTAAGCCTTTTCTAAAATTTTACGTTTTCTGACTCCGCCTTTTGGCTTTTGGTCAACAAAAATGGGGAAAAACACCCAAGTCAATATGTTACTAGGGTAAAACCTACCCTCTGAACACACTGGTGTAGTCAAAATTTTCAAATTTGGTCTCCAGAACCCCCTTGAGATATCGTACGCGTAGGATGTCTATGTTTATAGAATTGCAGGTTTTCTTCACAGAACCCTTGCAAATGCTCTTTTATATGCACAACATCAGTCAGTCATACAAAAATATCCACAAAAGATTGTTTAATGCATTTTTACCCTCAAAAGCACACTTTTCCGTGATTTCAAATGCAATCAAGCACTTTAGCAAATAAATTAGTGCTGAATAGCTCTAGATCAGAATTGGATCACTTACCTAAAGCTACTCCTACAAATCATATGGGGTTTTGCATCTATGAGTAGAAAAACGCTTCACTGCCACACACGGACTAGTAAACGCTTTTATCACCTCACAAATCACTCAACCACCAACAACTACTCCAATCCACAGATCCTAACTAAACCTATCTAGTCGCAGACCCTATCATGGTCACTCCTAGTGGTGAGACAATAACCCTTTACACTAGAATGGTAACAGGACACTTTTATGTCCTTGGACACTTTTGTGTCCTGTTAAATGACCATTTTTCTTGAATTATTTGAAGAGTATGAAAATGAATTTCTAGGTGCTATATATCCACAAAGTTGCCTTATGAGCTCGAAAAAATTTAGCATTTTTTTTGGAGAATCGATCTCACCATTAACCTTACTTTTGCACAACATTTTTGAACCTAAACTGTGTGAAAAAACGGGTCTTGTTTTTGGCAACTATACTACTCTAAACTTCATGTTTGTGAGGTTTAGATGGCTAGAGGTTAGACCTTCATAGTTCTCAACATGTTTGGATGCTTGTAGGGAGAGCTAAGTGTTAAAATTGAAAGTTATGACCAATTTACAAGAATTACATAATCCTGTTTTTTGGCCAAAATTAGCAATTTTATGATTTTTTGGGTGGCTTTCTTGATATATAAATTCAATTTTGATTGTGTAAGTGTAATGTATAACATAAGGCTAATCTTCCTTGAGTTTTGGGGGACCTAATATGCTATATAGCATAGTATATGATGATGGTTGAGTTTTTTGATTGGCTGAAGGATACGATACATTTGAGAGTAGCAAGTATAACTTTCTCAATATTTCTAGTTTCTTAGGCCAATTGTGTGTATTTTGTAGGTAGTAACCATATCTAATCATAGACTACAAACTTGGCTAGATATTGAGTAGTTTCTATGGGTTTCTAGAGGTCATAATGGTAAACCGAGTTTTTTCATGTTTGTTGTATTTAGCACTTTATCATTGCCCCCAAGGTTCCAATTCTAAGAGATCGATTATCCTTTTGACATGCTACATGGCTCCTTTTGAATACAAAGGCCCAAAGGGAACCAATAAAACATGTAAATAGTATCTATATTGAGCGTGACTATAGGAACTTTGATGATAGGTCCGCAGAATGGCAAAAATGTAACTTCGTTGTACCTTTTTTTTTTGCCCAAAAAACATTAGTGAGGTAAAAAAAACCATATGTTTTGGTCACCAACCCATTGAAGTTAACGGGGCATTTTATCTCATGTCCTATAAAAATCCCCACTTTTATTTATATGCAATCAACCGTAAGAAATTGTTATTTTGGGCAAAATGCACTGGTCCATCAACTTTGGAGGCTTGTAGTGACTAAGTGATGAGAAAATTACAAGTCGCTCAGTTTTTCCATATGTAGTAGTTATTGATCTATAAGCTCATGAAAGGATTTTTCAAAATGAGTGGATCTACTATGGTTTTGGAATTTTTTCCCAAAACCCTGAAAGGACACTTTTATGTCCTATTAGGTTACCATTATAGTGTTCAGATATATCCTTATAGGTTAGACAAGTGGTGGACATTAACACCCAGATAATGATATAGAGTGGAAAAGTGGTGAATCTTGAGACCAAACCACTCATGCTACTAGCGTTAATAGGTTGGAAAAGTGGTGGACCTTGAATGTAAACCCTCCCTGTTTCAATAGAGTTAGCTTCGACAAATGGTGTAGCATCCTTCTCTACATGTTTCAATGGAGCATAGCTTGGACAAGTGGTGGACCTTTGCTTCTCTCTATCTTTCAATAGAGTTAGCATCGACAAGTGGTGGACCTTGGAACCAAACCCCCATGTAAAACCTATCATGGTCACTCCAAGTGGTCCGAAAGAATAACCTTTAAAATATAGTCTTATAGGTTTGACAAGTGGTGGACCTTAACACCTAGATATTCTTCATATAATGACATAGAGTGGAAAAGTGGTGAATCTTGAGAGCAAACCACTCATGCTACTAGTGATAATAGGTTGGACAAATGGTGGACCTTGACTGTAAACTCCCCATGTACAAAATAACGTGGGGTTAAGGTATTTCAATGGAGGCTAGCATCTTGGAGACATGGTGTAGCTTCCTTCTCTTCGTGTTTCAATGGAGCGTATCTTGAAAAAATGGTGGAGCATCCTTCTCTCCATTTTTCAATGGACCCTAGCTTGGACAAGTGGTGGACCTTTGCTTCTCTCTATGTTTCAATAGAGTTAGCTTGGACAAGTGGTGGACCTTGGAATCAAACCCCCATGTAAAACCTATCATGGTCACTGCAAGTGGTGAGACAATAACCCTTAAGATATATCCTTATAGGTTGGACAAGTGGTGGACCTTAACACCCAGATAATGACATAGAGTGCAAAAGTGGTGAATCTTGAGACCAAACCACTCATGCTACTAGCGTTAATAGGTTGGACAAGTGGTGGACCTTGAATGTAAAACCCCCATGTTTCAATAGAGTTATCTTCGACAAATATTGGAGCATCCTTCTCTACATATTTCAATGGAGCCTAGCTTGGACAAGTGGTGCACCTGTGAACCAAACCCCCATGTAAAACCTATCATGGTCTCTCCAAGTGGTCAGAAAGAATAACCTTTAAGATATAGTCTTATAGGTTGGACAAGTGGTGGACCTTAACAACGAGATATTCTTAATATAATGACATAGAGTGGAAAAGTGGTGAATCTTGAGAGAAAACCACTCATGCTACTAGCCATAATAGGTTGGAAAAGTGGTAGACCTTGACTGTAAACTCCCCATGTACAAAATAACGTGGGTTTAAGGTATTTCAGTGGAGCCTAGCATCTTGGAGACATGGTGCATCTTGCTTCTCTTCATGTTTCAATGGAGTCTATTTTGGACAAATGGTGGAGCATCCTTCTCTCCATTTTTCAATGGACCCTAGCTTGGACAAGTGGTGGACCTTTGCTTCTCTCTATCTTTCAATAGAGTTATCTTGGACAAGTGGTGGACCTTGGAACTAAACTGCCATGTAAAACCTACCATCGTCACTCCAAGTGGTCAGAAAGAATAACCTTTAAGATATAGCCTTATAGGTTGGACAAGTGGTGCACCTTAACACCCAGATATTCTTAATATAATGACATAGAGTGGAAAAGTGGTGAAACTTAAGTGCAAACCACTCATGCTACTAGCGATAATAGGTTGGACAAGTGGTGGACCTTGGAACCAAACCCCCATGTAAAACCTATCATGGTAACTCCAAGTGGTCAAAAGGAATAAAGTTTAAGATATAGCCTTATAGGTTGGACAAGTGGTGGACGTTAACACCCATATTTTCTTAATATAATGACATAAAGTGGAAAAGTGGTGAATCTTGAGACCAAACCACTCATGCTACTAGAGATAATAGGTTGGACAAGTAGTGGACCTTGAATGTAAACCCCCCATGTACGAAATATCATGGGTTTAAGGTATTACAATGGAGCCTAGCATCTTGGAGACATGGTGTAGCTTGCTTCTATTCATGGTTAAATAGAGCTTTTCTTGGACAAATGGTGGAGCATCCTTCTCTCCATGTTTCAATGGATCCTAGATTGGACAAGTGGTGGACCTTTGCTTCTCTCTATGTTTCAATAGAGTAAGCTTGGACGAGTGGTGGACCTTGGAACCAAACCCCCATGTAAAACCTATCATGGTCACTCCAAGTGGTGAGAAAGAATAACCCTTAAGATATAGCCTTAAAGGTTGGACAAGTGCTGGACCTTAACACCCAGATATTCTTCATATAATGACATAGAGTGAAAAAGTGGTGAATCTTGAGACCAAACCACTCATGCTACTAGCGTTAATAGGTTGGACAAGTGGTGGACCTTGAATGTAAACCCCCCATGTTTCAATAGAGTTAGCTTCGACAAATGGTGGATTATCCTTCTCTCCATGTTTCAATGGAGCCTGACTTGGACAAGTGCTGGACCTTTGCTTCTCTCTATGGGAAGAATAGAGCTAGCTTGGAGAAGTGGTGGACCTTGAAACCAAACCCCCATGTAAAACATATCATGGACATTTCAAGTGGTGAGAAAGAATATGCTTTAAGATATACCATTATAGGTTGGACAAGTGGTTGACCTTAACACCCAGATCTTCTTAATATAATGACATAGAGTCGAAAAGTGGTGAATCTTGAGAGCAAACCACTCATGCTTCTAGTGATAATAGGTTAGACAAGTGGTGGACCTTGACTGTAAACTCCCCATGTACAAAATAACATGGGGTTAAGGTATTTCGATGGAGGCTAGCATCTTGGAGACATGTTGTAGCTTCCTTCTCTTCATGCTTCAATGGAGCGTATCTTGGACAAATGGTGGAGCATCCTTCTCTCCATGTTTCAATGGACCCTAGCTTGGACAAGTGGTGGACCTTTGCTTCTCTCTATGTTTCAATAGAGTTAGCTTCGACAAGTGGTGGACCTTGGAACCAAACCCCCATGTAAAACCTATCATGGTCACTCCAAGTGGTGAGACAATAACCCTTAAGATATATCCTTTAGGTTGGACAAATGGTGGAACATAACACCCAGAAAATGACATAGAGTGAAAAACTGGTGAATCTTGAGACCAAACCACTCATGCTACTAGCGTTAATAGGTTGGACAAGTGGTGGACGTTGAGTGTAAACCCCCCATGTTTCAATAGAGGTAGCTTCGACAAATGGTGGAGCATCCTTCTCTACATGTTTCAATGGAGCCTAGCTTGGACAAGTGGTGGACCTTTGCTTCTCTCTATCTTTCAATAGAGTTAGCTTGGACAAGTGGTGGACCTTGGAACCAAACCCCCATGTAAAACCTATCATGGTCAGTCAAAGTGGCTAGAAAGAATAACGTTTAAGATATATCCTTATAGGTTGGACAAGTGGTGGACCTTAACACCCAGACATTCTTAATATAATAACGTAGAGTGGAAAAGTGGTGAATCTTGAGAGCAAACTACTCATGCTACTAGAGATAATAGGTTAGACATGTGGTGGACCTTGACTATAAACTCCCCATGTACAAAATAACGTGGGTTTAAGGTATTTCGATGGAGGCTAGCATCTTGGAGACATGGTGCAGCTTGCTTCTCTTCATGTTTCAATGGAGTCTATCTTGGACAAATGGTGGAGCATCCTTCTCTCTATGTTTCAATGGACCCTAGCTTGGACAAGTGGTGGACCTTTTCTTCTCACTATGTTTCAATAGAGTTAGCTTGGACAAGTGGTGGACCTTGGAACCAAACCCCCATGTAAAACCTATCATGGTCACTCGAAGTGGTCAGAAAGAATAACCTTTAAGATATAGCCTTATAGGTTTGACAAGTGGTGGACCTTAACACCCAGATATTCTTAATATAATGACATAGAGTGGAAAAGTGGTGAATCTTAAGACCAAACCACTCATGCTACTAGAGATAATAGGTTGGACAAGTTGTGGACCTTGAATGTAAACCCCCCATGTACTAAATATCGTGGGTTTAAGGTATTTCAATGGAGCCTAGCATCTTGGAGACATGGTGCACCTTGCTTCTCCTCATGTTTCAATAGAGTTAGCTTCAACAAATGGTGGAGCGTCCTTCTCTACATGTTTCAATGGAGCCTAGCTTGGACAAGTGGTGGACCTTTCCTTCTCTCTATCTTTCAATAGAGTTATCTTGGACAAGTGGTGGACCTTGGAACCAAATCCCCATGTAAAACCTATCATGGTAACTCCAAGTGGTGAGAAAGAATAAAGTTTAAGATATAGCCTTATAGGGTGGACAAGTGGTGGACGTTAACACCCACATATTCTTAATATAATAACATAGAGTGGAAAATGTAAAGAATGAGGATTCAAGAGAGCTACACAAGACAAGCACACACCACACAGAGATGGAAATCTTCTTCTTCTTCTCTATGAAAAGAGAGTACAAAATGACTAAGTGCTAAAGCTCAAAAGTAGCACATATGTACATGCGGTCACTAAGTGTGAACACACTAGAAGCGTACTAGGCTGGCACTATAAGTGTGGTCCAGTTGTAGAATCACTGGCAGAGATCCTCTGTGTCTGTCACCTAACGTGCCAGTGAGTAAATTCCGTAAGCGGCCAAGACCCATAGTGGATGCCAGCTCAAGATGTAGAGCTCGACATCTCAACACTCCCCCTCGAGCTCTGCATGTCGCAGAGTCCAAGTATAGTCCGAAAACATCGAAGCTTCTCAGCTTCGAGGACCTTGGTAAAGATATCCGCCATCTGCTCCTCTGTGCTGACGTAGACCAGGTCGATGTCGCCCGCCAACACTCGCTCTCAAAGGTAGTGGTAGTGGACCTCTATGTGCTTGGTCCTGGCATGGAACACTGGGTTCCTAGCCAATTGCATGCTACTGAGGTTGTCACAATGGATGAAAATATGTTGGTCCACCTGCACTTCCAAGTCCTCAAGTAATATGCGTAGCCAAGCTACCTCGTACGCCGCAACTACTGAACCTCTATACTCGGCCTTTGTGCTCGATAAAGCAACCGTAGGCTGCTTTTTTGATGCTCCAAGTAACAGCAGCACTCCCAAAAGAGAACATGAAGCCACGCGTAGATCTCCTATAAACAATGCTACCTGCCCAATCTGCATCTGTATACCCATACAATGCTAATGTCACATCGAACAATGCGTAGTCAAGAGTCCCTTGCACATACCAAACTGTGCGTCGTACTCCATCCAAATGTGGCTTCCTTAGAAGCTGCATGAATTGACTCTCCAAGCCTATTGTGTAGCTCAAGTCTGGCCTCGTGATAGTCAAGTAGATTAGACTACCCACAATCTTCCTATACATCTTGACATCCTCAACAACATCACCCTTCTCTGCACTCAGCTTTGCATTCACATCCAAGGGAATAGAAGTTAGCTTACAATCAGCCATACCATACTTTGACAACATGTCCAAAGCATACTGTCTCTGTGATAGCCATACACCCTCTGGAGTCCTGATCACCTTAATGCCAAGAAATTAGCACAACTCGCCCAAATCTTTCATTTCAAACTCTTGTTTGAGAAGACCCTTCACATGGTCAATCTCCATAGCATTGTCACCCACAATAATAAGGTCATCTACATATATGGTAATGACCACAATCCCCACATCACTCTCACATACATAGAGTGAATGATCATCATGAGCTCTCCTAAACCCAATACTGACAAGATACTTGGCAATCCTATCATACCATGCTCTAGAGCCCTGCTTCAAACCATACAAATCTTTGAGAAGTCTACATACATAATCTGGGTAACCTGGATCGACATAACCAGGTGGTTGATCCATATACACTTCCTCTTGCAACTCACCATTCAAGAAGGCATTCTTTACATCCATTTGATGCATAATCCATCCTCTAGATGCAGCAACTGCTATGACAGCTCTCACAGTCGTCATCTTTGCCACTGGAGCAAAGGTCTCCTCATAGTCTATGCCATACGTCTGTGCATAACCCTTTGCGACCAGCCTTGCCTTGTGTAGCTCAATGTTACCATCAGCCTTATGCTTTGTTTTATACCCATTTACAACCAATAGCTTTCTTTCCACTTGGAAATGGCACCAACTCCCATGTGTCATTTGCTTCCAATACAGCCATCTCTTCATTCATTGCAGCATCCCAATGCACATTTCCAACTGCATCCTCAAAACATGTGGGCTCCACATCCTGTATCACCTTAGCCATGTAAGCTTGGTGATGCGCTAGATACCCATCATAAGTCAATTTCTGAACTGGATTTCTGAATCTGTTAGATTTGCGCGGTCCTGGGTCACTCCTTTGCCCTCTAACATCTTCTTGTACTTTCCTTACACCAGCTGTCCTGACAGCCGAAATTCCAAATTCCTCATTAAGACTTTGTTCAAAACCATCTGATTCCATGTCTACATGTGAAAACCCTGATGATGCATCAGCCATAAAGGGAGGTTCATCAACCTTTTCCTTTCCTTTTTGTGATACATTCCCTGTACCTTCTCGTGGAGTAACCTGCGTATGTAGTCTACCATTCCATGGCTTCTCAATAGAGCCACGAGAAGACGACTCTTGTGGTCCACTCAAAACCTGTGACTGTGGCCTCACATTTTGTACAACCATATCATCTTTTACATCAGCCCCAATAGTGCCATGTGCATTACTGTACCAGCTGCTCATCTCATCAAAGATTACATCTTTGCTCACTCGTAATTCTCGTGTAGTAGGATTGTAGCACCTGTACCCCTTTTGTTCAAGGGAATATCCCACAAGAATACATTTCTCTGCTTTAGGATCCAATTTCCTAAGCAACTCATCTGGTATATGCACGTAAGCTATGCAGCCAAACACTTTCAAGTGTGCCAAATCAGGCTTTGTACCTGTAAACTTTTCCTCAGGCGTTACATCATGCACCGTAGTTGTAGGTGTCCTGTTCATAATGTACACAACTGTATTTACAGCTTCAGCCCAGAAATGATGAGGCATGTTCTTCTCATTCATCAATGCACATGCAACCTCTGCAATGTGCCTGTTTTTCCTTTCTATGACCCCATTCTGCTGTGGAGTATATCTGCATGTAAATTGCTTGCGTATACCATGCATTCGCAGAAAATCTGAAAAATCATTCGAGAAGTACTCTCCCCCTCCATCTGACCTTAATGTCTTGATTTGCATATCTGTCTCGTTCTCAATCATGACTTTGAAGTCCTGAAAGTGACCAAACACTTCACTTTTGTTACACATGAAGTAGACCCATACTTTCCTTGTATGGTCATCAATGAAAGAGACATAATACCTGCAACCATGTATACTTGCAGTATCGGTTGGACCCCAAACATCTATGTGCACCACCTCAAGTGGCTTTTTACATACGTTGCGTTCATGTGGAAATGAGCCCTTTGACTGTTTTCCAAACTGGCATGCTGCACACACTTTATGCATACCATCCACCTTGAATTTGGGCAAACCTTTTACAATCTGTTTTGATTGCATGCTGCATAATCTCTGTTCATTGACATGGCCAATGCGTTTGTGCCAAATGTCAACATCATCCACAACACCTGTGCCCTATGCAAATAATGCAGCTTTTACCTCAGGCATGTCTACATTCAGCGTAAACATTCTCCCCACACATTTGCCCTCTATGATCAGCTTACATCCATTCTCAAAATCTTCTACATAACAGCCATTGGGATTGAAGCGAACCTGCAAACCCTGCTCAACCATTTGTCCAACAGAAACAAGATTCTTTGTAATGTTTGGGACATGAAGTACATCTGCTAAGTACTTTGATTTGCCACTCTTCGTATTTAGAGGTATGTCCCCTACATGAGCAATGGGGTGAGTTGTGCCATCTCCTGTTTGCACATAGCCTGACACATCTGGTTTGCAATATCTCTAAACCACTCTCCACGAGATGTCATGTGATTAGAGGCACATGAATCCACATACCAAACATCATCTTGGGTGGAATTCTCTGCAGTCATTGTATTCATTACATGTTGCATAACAAACATGCGCTCGTTTTTGCTATCATCTGCATCTCTGCTAGTAGATGCATAGTTGCCCCGTTCTCTCTTTCCACTTGATTTTCCCTTTGGACAGTCACGTGACATGTGACCTCTTTCACCACAAGTCCAACATTCTCTGCTATCTGTAGTATATTGCTGCCTGCTTGATCCTACACCACGACCTCTTTGACTTCCCATGCCTTGAGACTTGTTTCCCCTGACACCTGTATTGTTTTGATTTGATTGACCTTCTCGAAATTGGCCCCTGCAACCACTTGGGCCTCGACCACGACCTCTACCTCTACCTCTGTTGGAGTTAGAATAGAAGGCATGTTCAGAATTGTTTCTGCCCATGAGAAGAAGATGTGTCAAGGTTCTTCTCCTCAAGAATAAGCATAGAAATCAAATCTTGGAACGCGGGGATGTCGTCTCTTGTATTCATAAAAGACTTGAAATGTACATACTCATCTCCTACGCCATCCAAGCATGCACGTACAATGTCATCGTCTTCCACTAAGACTTTAATAGATCCAAGAGCCTCAATGATACTCTTGATCTTCAAGGCATAATCATTGATGGAGGGGTTATTCCTCTTAACCTGATTTAGCTCGGACTTTAGTTGAAGCTTCCTGGCCTTGGTGTTCACCTCGAACACTCTACCTAAGTTTTTTCATGCAATGGCGGGGGTTTCAGTATCCTGTAGATAGCCCATCATGCCATTTGTGATGCTCATAGAAAGCCAATACATCACTTTGCTCTAGCCTTGTTGCCAGTCCCTCAAAGCTTTCCTTTGTTCTAATGTAACATTTGCCTCGAGAATCTCTGGTTCCTTTTCATTGTCTCCTTCTACATAGTCCCAATAACCTTTTCCTTTTAGGAAATTTGTTATTCTGAACTTCCATGCAGGGTAGTTATTTTTCTCAAGCTTCTCAGTAACAATCTGACTAAAACCGTCAGACATCTTGAAGCACTAAGACAAAATAGCTGCAATCTGCAAAAACCTCCAAATCTGTTGAACCTGCTATCGTGGTACCTGTAACCCTTTCTACACTCAACGAGTGCCAACAATCAAGCCTACATACAACCACTGTACTTGTACAGTAAATCTCTCTGTACTTGTACTTTGGAGACCTGTTCAAAAACTGTTCAAAAACTTGTGCATCTGGTCGTGGATTGCGAACGAAGGGATTGTGATGCTCTTTCTCTCTTAGCCTCTCTTGCCTGCACCAGGCTCTGATACCATGTAAAGAATGCGGATTCAAAAGAGCTACACAAGACAAGCACACAACACACAGAGATGGAAAGCTTCTTTTTCTTCTCTAAGAAAAGAGAGTACAAAATGACTATGTGCTAAAGCTGAAAAGTAGCACATATGTACATGTGGTCACTAAGTGTGAACATGCTAGAAGAGTACTAGGCTGGCACTATAAGTGTAGTCCAGCTGTAGAATCACTGGCAAAGATCCTCCGTGTCGGTCACTTAACGCGCCACTGAGTAAATGCCGTAAGCGGCCAACACCCGTAGTGGATGCCAGCTCAAGATGTAGAGCTCGACATCTCAACAGAAAGGTGGTGAATCTTGAAACCAAACCAGTCATGCTACTAGAGATAATAGGTTGGACAAGTAGTGGACCTTGAATGTAAACCCCCCATGTATAAAATATCATAGGTTTAAGGTATTTCAATGGAGCCTAGCATCTTGGAGACATGGTGTAGCTTGCTTCTCTTCATTTTTCAATGGAGCGTATCTTGGACATATGGTGGAGCATCCTTCTCTCCATGTTTCAATGGATCCTAGCTTGGACAAGTGGTGGACCTTTGCTTCTCTCTATGTTTATATAGAGTTAGCTTGGACAAGTGGTGGACCTTGGAACCAAACCCCCATGTAAAACCTATCATGGTCACTCCAAGTGGGGAGAAAGAATAACCCTTAAGATATAGCCTTATAGGTCGGACAAGTGGTGGACCTTAACACCCAGATATTCTTCATATAATTCCATAGAGTGAAAAAGTGGTCAATCTTGAGACCAAACCACTCACTCTACTAGCGCTAATAGGTTGGACAAGTGGTGGACCTTGAATGTAAACCCCCCATGTTTCAATAGAGTTAGCTTCAACAAATGGTAGAGTATCCTTCTCTCCATGTTTCAATGGAGCCTAGCATATCATGGACATTTCAAGTGGTGAGAAAGAATACCCTTTAAGATATACCATTATAGGTTGGACAAGTGGTCGACCTTAACACCTAGATCTTCTTAATATAATGACATAGAGTGGAAAATTGGTGAATCTTGAGACCAAACCACTGATGCTACTAGGTATAATAGCTTGGACAAGTGCTTGACCTTGACATTGAACCCCACATGTAAAAGATATCGTGGGTTTAAGGTATTTCAATCGATACTAGCATGTTGGAGACATGGTGCATATTGCTTCTTTTCATGTTTCAATGAAGCCTATCTTCGACCAATGGGGGATCATCCTTCTCTCCATGTTTCAATGGATCCTAGCTTGGACAAGTGGTGAACCTTTGCTTCTCTCTATGTTTCCATAGAGTTACCTTGGACAAGTGGTGGACCTTGGAACCAAACCCCTATGTAAAACATATCATGGTCATTCCAAGTGGTGAGAAATAATACCCTTTAAGATCTAGACTTATAGGTTGGACAAGCGGTGGACCTTAAAACCTAGATCTTCTTAATATAATGACATAGAGTGAAAAAGTGGTGAATCTTGAGACCAAACCACTCATGCTACTAAGGATAATAGGTTGAACAAGTGGTGGACCTTGAATGTAAACCCCCCATGTACGAAATATCATGGGTTTAAGGTATTTCAATGGAGCCTAGTATCTTGGAGACATGGTGCAGCTTGCCTCTCTTCATGTTTCAATGGAGACTATCTTGGACAAATGGTGGACCATCCTTCTCTCCATGTTTCAATGGAGCTTAGCTTGGACAAGTGGTGGACCTTTGCTTCTCTCTATGTTTCAATAGAGTTAGCTTGGACAAGTGGTGGACCTTGGAAACAAACCCCCATGTAAAACCTATCATGGTAACTCCAAGTGGTGAGAAAGAATAAAGTTTAAGATATAGCCTTATAGGTTGGACAAGTGGTGGACCTTAACACCCAGATATTCTTAATATAGTGACATAAAGTGGAAAAGTGGTGAATCTTGAGACCAAACCATTTATGCTACTAGAGATAATAGGTTGCACAAGTGGTGGACTTTGAATGTAAACCCCCCATGTATGAAATATCATGGGTTTAAGGTATCTCAATGGAGCCCATCATCTTGGAGACATGGTGTAGCTTGCTTCTCTTCATGTTTCAATGGAGCGTATCTTGGACAAATGGTGCAGCATCCTTTTCTCCATGTTTCAATGGACCCTAGCTTGGACAAGTGGTGGACCTTGGAACCAAACCCCCATGTAAAACTTATCATGGTCACTCCAAGTGGCGAGAAAGAATACCCTTTAAGATATAGCCTTATAGGTTGGACAAGTGGTGGACCTTAACACCCAGATCTTCTTAATATAATGACATAGAGTGGAAAAGTGGTGAGTCTTGAGACTAGAGTCTTGAGACCAAACCACTCATGCTACTAGAGATAATAACTTGGACAAGTGGTTGACCTTGAATTTAAACCCCGCATGTACAAAATATCGTGGGTTTAAGGTATTTCAATGGATCCTAGCATCTTGGAGACATGGTGCACCTTGCTTCTCTTCATGTTTCAATGAAGCCTATCTTTTACAAATGGTAGATCATCCTTCTCTCCATGTTTCAACGGAGCCTAGCTTGGACAAGTGGTGGACCTTTGCTTCTCTCTATGTTTCAATAGAGTTATCTTGGATAAGTGGTGGGCCTTGGAACCAAACCCCCATGTAAAACCTATCATGGTCACTCCATGTGGTGAGAAAGAATACCCTTTAAGACATAGACTTATAGGTTGGACAAGTGGTCGACCTTAAAACCCAGATCTTCTTAATATAATGACATAGAGTGGAAAAGTGGTGAATCTTGAGACAAAACCTCTCATGCTACCAAGGATAATAGGTTGGACGAGTGGTGGACCTTGAAAGTAAACCCCCCATGTACGCAATATCGTGGGTTTAAGGTATTTCAATGGAGCCTATCATCTTCAATACATGGTGCAGCTTGCTTCTCTTCATGTTTCAATGGAGCCTATCTTGGACAAATGGTGGAGCATCGTGCTCTCTATGTTTCAATGGACCCTAGCTTGGACAAGGGTGGACCTTTGCTTCTCACTATGTGTCAATAGAGTTAGCTTGGACAAGTGGTGGATCCTGGAACCAAACCCCCATGTATAACCTATCATGGTCACTCCAAGTGGCGAGAAAGAATACCCTTTAAGATATAGCCTTATAAGTTTGGACAAGGGGTGGACCTTAACACCCAGATCTTCTTAATATAATGGCATAGAGTGGAAAAGTGGTTAACCTTGAGACCAAACCACTCATGCTACTAGCGATAATAGGTTGGACAAGTGGTGGACCTTGAATGTAAACCCCCCATGTACAAAATATCGTGGGTTTAAGGTATTTCAATGAAGCCTAGCATCTTGGAGACATGGTGCAGTTTGCTTCTCTTCATGTTTCAATGGAGCCTATCTTGGATAAATGGTGGAGCATCCTTCTCTCAATGTTTCAACAGTCCTTAGCTTGGACAAGTGGTGAACCTTTGTTTCTCTCTATGTTTCAATAGAGTTAGCTTGGACAAGTGGTGGACCTTGGAACCAAACCCCCATGTACAACCTATCATGGTCATTCCAAGTGGTGAGAACGAATACCCTTTAAGATATAGCCTTATAGGTTGGACAAGTGGTGGACCTTAACACCCAAATCTTCTTAATTTAATTACATAGAGTAGAAAAGTGGTGAATCTTGAGACCAAACCACTCATGCTACTAGAGATAATAGGTTGGACAAGTGGTGGACCTTGAATGTAAACCCCCCATGTACGAAATATCATGGAATTAAGATATTTCAATGGAGCCTAGCATTTTGGAGACATGGTGTAGCTTGCTTCTCTTCATGTTTCAATTGAACCTGGCTTGGACAAATGGTGGAGCATCCTTCTCTCCATGTTTCAATGGAGCCTAGCTTGGACAAGTGGTGGACCTTTGCTTCTCTCTATGTTTCAATAGAGTTAGCTTGGACAAGTGGTGGACCTTGGAACCAGACCCCTATGTAAAACCTATCATGTGCATTCCAAGTGGTGGTAAATAATACCATTTAAGATATAGCCTTATAGGTTCGACAAGTGGTGGACCTTAACACCCAGTTCTTCTTAATATAATGAAATAGAGTGTAAAAGTGGTGAATCTTGAGACCAAACCACTCATGCTACTAGGGATAATAGGTTGGACAAGTGGTGGACCGTGAATTTAAACCCCACATATACAAAATATCGTGGGTTTAAGGTATTTCAATGGAGCCTAGGATCTTGGAGACATGGTGCAGCTTGCTTCTCTTCATGTTTCAATGGAGCCTATTTTGGAAAAATGGTGGAGAATCCTTCTCTCCATGTTTCAATGGACCCTAGATTGGACAAGTGGTGGACCTTTGCTTCTCTCTATGTTTCAATAGAGTTAGCCTATATTAGACAATTATTAGACCTCGAATCTCTCCATATTGTCTAGAGATGAGCTTGGACAAGTGGTGGACCTTACTTCTCCCTTCCCTTAGTTTACTATCTTAAAAGATCACTATGTATACTTGCTTAGATCTAGCTTGAACAAGTGGTGGACCTTGTATTCACACAAACTTAATCCATTACAAAAAAGTGTATGTTAAAATAACATTTGGTTTTTTTTTGTTTCAGGAAAGATGGCTCCAAAAAAACAGGTTGCAAGGGTTGTTGTCTCAGTTGACTATACTTGCAATGATCTTAGAAAATGGTATTTGGACATATATGGTATAGAGGGTGCACAATTTCATAAGGTGCATCTATTTATTGCCAAAAAGGAGAATGACAGCTTGTTTGAAGATGTTGGACAAGTTGTGGAAGCATCTGTCTCTGTAGTTGATAGTCATCCGGAGGTGGAATGCATTGACATTCTAGTTCCAATGAATCTAGAATTTCAACTATCTCCAGGAGCATATGCATTGGAGCGCATGTCTAGAAACAAAGAAGAGATAATGTTTTCTCGAGGATGGAAGTTTGCAGAATCAAATCCAAATATCACAGCAGATCCACTTCAAAGCTCCATCATTGCCACTCTACAACGAAAAAAGGTGAAAGCTTCACGACCACCATCCACAAAGAAGCAAGCAAAAGTGCAGAAAGTAATAGCTAAGCGAACTAGTTCCATTTTGGATGTAGACAAGGCATCTTTGGCATCCTCATCAACAGAGGGTTCAATGTCAAAGATGAGAATTGTGGATCCAGATGTTTTAGAAGCTGAGGCCATGAAAGGACAAGAAAAAGATACAGGTGGAGTGAATAAGTACATAAACTATTTTCCTTTCCAATATAGGGAATTTGATATCCCTATTCAAAATTGTTGGCTTGCTCCTGATCACTATAATGCACGTATTATGGATAAAAAATACGCTGAAAGTGTGTTATTTGGATTTTCACGGAGTACGACCAAGCCTACAGCATGTGCATATTTGATGCCTGTTCGAAATGCAAAGTCAAAGAAGGGGACTCCTTTGGTAGTAGAAGAGGTAGAAGAGCAAAAAATTAAAGATTATCATTATTGGATTCTTGATGGGCAGCATTCAATCTATGCTGCAAAAATTTTGTTTCACAATGAACAAAACAACAAAGAGATATTTGAAAGACTGATTAGCTTGTATAAAAAATTTAGAAAGGCTCGCATTGTTGTGAATGCTCCTCCATTTGTTGAAACTGCTATATCTGCCATTGCAAATGAGGAGGCTCAGGCATTGTATGTCAAGCAACCTTACAGCCAAATATTGAGACATTTACGGAGTCAATGGATCTTCTCAGGATGACCACCAAAGGCAGCAAGTAGAATTGCAGAGGGACATGTATCTCATGCCAGATGGGATGTAAGTTATTTTCTTTGTCTTTTTGATAGTGGTTAATTAAAAATCTTGCTCAATAGTTTAATTATTTCTCTATTTCTTTTTAGGCTTTTCTTCGATTGGCAAGAATGAGTGCAGCAGCAAGTTAGATTGCTAAACAGGCACACATGGTCACGTACTCTGATTTAATTTATGATTGCTGGATAGAAATCATTGAAAGGCTAGAAGAGGAGAATAAGAAACCCCCAACAACTATATTTAGATACCTTTGTGGCCTTGAGGAATCAGAGGTAAAGACTATTCAAGAAGAGATTCGAGATGAGAAGATTTTACTGTCAAAGAGTGCAAAGGATGGTGATGCAACTGACATGTATGATCGAATCAAGCAGTTGAAGCAAGACAAATTGATTCAAGATGCACTTCTTGAAGGCTTCAACAATTTGAATGAGTCTTCACAATGTAAAGAGTGGGAGGAGGTGGTCAAAATGTATAACATCAATGATGTTGTTGATAAAACACTTTTAATGCTATGAGAGGAATGGATCAGATCTAGTTTGACGCGTGGAACAAAGAAAATGGCTTTTCCAGATGGAGCAATAAAATACATGCAATGGGCAATTCACCTTCAAAAGGAGAAAATTAAGCCTAGAGATTTGCCATGGTCAATCTATGTGGTGAGCCTACAAATGGAAGGCAATCTCTACTTGATGCGCCACTTCAATAATAAAGTGCCTATTGGCTTTATCACCACTTGAAATGCCCATGATATGTTTTATATGGGGGTTTCATTCCAAGGTCCACCACTTGTCCAAGCTAACTCTATTCAAACATAGAGAGAAGCAAAGGTCCACCAAGCTAACTCTGTTCAAACATAGAGAGAAGCAAAGGTTCACCACTTGTCAAAGATAGGCTCCGTTGAAACATGGAGAGAAGTCACCTCCATCATTTTTCCAAGATAGTTGCCATTCAAACATGGAAATAATCAAGATCTTCCATGTCTCCAAGATGCTAGGCTCCATTGAAACACCCTAAAACCATGATATTTTCTACATGGGGTGTTAACATTTAAGGTCTACCACTTCTCTAACGTATCATACCTAGTAGCATTAGTGGTTTGGTCTTAAGATTCACCACTTATCCATGCTATGTCATTATATTAATAAGAACTGGTGTTAAGGTCCACCACTTGTCCAACCTATAAGGGTATATTTTAAATGGTATCCTTCACCACTTTTCAAGGTCCATCACCACTTTTCCAACCTATAAGGTTATATCTTGAATGATATTTTTTCTCGTCACTTGTAATGCCCATGCTATGTTTTACAAAGGGGTTTTGTTCCAAGATCCACCACTTGTCCAAACTAACTCTATTGAAACATAGAGAGAAGCAAAGGTCCACCACTTGTCCAAGATAGGCTCCATTGAAACATGGAGAGAAGGATGCTCCACCATTTCTCCAAGATAGGCTCCATTGAAACATGGAGAGAAGGATGCTCCACCATTTCTCCAAGATAAGTTCCATTGAAACATTGAGAGAAGCAATCTCCACCATGTCTCCAAGTTAGGCTCCATTGAAATACCCTAAAACCATAATTTTGTACATAAGGGGTTTACATTCAAGGTCCACCACTTGTCCAACCTATTATCCCTAGTAGCACGAGTGGTTTGGTCTCAAGATTCACCACTTGTACACTCTATGTCATTATATTAAGAAGAACTCTGTGTTAAGGTCCACCACTTGTCCAACCTATAAGGTTATATTTTAAATGGTATCCTTTCTCACCACTTGAAATTCCCATGATATGTTTTACATGGGGGTTTCATTCCAAGGTCCACCACTTGTCCAAAATAACTCTATTAAAACATATAGAGAAAGAAAGGTCCACCACTTGTCCAAGCTAGACTCATTGAAACATGGAGAGAAGTAAGCTCCACCATGTCTCCAAGTTGCTAGGCTCCATTGAAATACCCAATACCCATGATATTTTGTACATGGGGGGTTTACATTCAAGGTCCACTACTTGTCCAACCTATTATCCCTAGTAGGTTTGGTCTCATGATTCACCACTTGTCCACTCTATGTCATTATATTCAGAGAAATTGGGTGTTAAGGTCCACCACTTTTCCAACCTATAATATTATAGCTTGAATTGTATTTTTTCTCACCACTTGTAATTCCCATGACATGATTTACATGGGGGTTTTGTTCCAAGGTCCACCACTTGTCCAAGCTAACTCTATTGAAACATAGAGAGAAACAAAGGTCCACCACTTTTCCAAGCTAGGCTGCATTAAAACATGGACCTTAATACCAAATTATTTCTCGTAGCATGAGTGATATTTTGTACATGGGGGGTTTACATTCAAGGTCCACCACTTGTCCAACCTATTTTCCCTAGTAGGTTTGGTCCCAAGTTCACCACTTATCCACTCTATGTCATTATATTAAGAATAATTGGGTGTTAAGGTCAACCACTTGTCCAACCTATAAGGTTATATATTGAATGGTATTTTTTCTCACCACTTGTAATGCCCATGATATGTTTTACATGGGGGTTTTGTTCCAAATTCCACCACTTTTCCAAGATAACTCTATTCAAACATAGAGAGAAACAAAGGTCCACCACTTGTCCAAGCTAGGCTCCATTGAAACATGGAGAGAATGATGCTCCACCATTTATCCAAGATAGGCTGCATTGAAACATGGAGAGAAGCAAGCTTTACCATGTTCCAAGCTAGGCTCCATTGAAACACTCTAGGGGATTTTATTTCAAGGCCCACCACTTGTTTAACCTATTATCCCTAGTAGCATGAGTGGTTTGGTTTCAAGATTCACTACTTGTACACTCTATATCATTATATTAAGAAGAACAATGTGTTAAGGTCCACCACTTGTCCAACCTATAAGGTTATATCTTAAATGGTATCCTTTCTCGCCACTTGAAATGCCCATGATATGTTTTACATGGGAGTTTCATTCCAAGATCCACCACTTGTCCAAGCTAACCATATTCAAACATAGAGAGAAACAAAGGTCCACG
The DNA here is from genome assembly GCF_014529385.1 of Adiantum capillus-veneris. Classification (NCBI taxonomy): domain Eukaryota; kingdom Viridiplantae; phylum Streptophyta; class Polypodiopsida; order Polypodiales; family Pteridaceae; genus Adiantum; species Adiantum capillus-veneris. The sequence goes on along the minus strand of NC_140950.1, from coordinate 141,276,830 downwards.
ACTTGTCCAAGCTAGGCTCCATTGAAACATGGAGAGAAGAAAACTCCACCATTTCTCCTAGATAGGCTCCATTACAACATGGAGAGAAGTAAGTTCCACCATGTCTCCAAGATGCTAGGCTCCACTGAAATACGCAAAACCGATGATATTTTGTACATGGGGGATTTACATTCAAGGTCAACCACTTGTCCAACCTATTATCCCTAGTAGGTTTGGTCTCATGATTCACCACGTTTCCACTCTATGTCATTATATCAAGAGGAATTGGGTGCTAAGGTCCACCACTTGTCCAGCCTATAAGGTTATACCTTGAATGGTATTTTTTCGCACCACTTGTAATGCCCATGACATGCTTTACATGGGGGTTTTGTTCCAAGGTTCACCACTTGTCCAAGCTAATTCTATTGAAACATAGAGAGAAACAAAGGTCCACCACTTGTCCAAGTTAGGCTCCATTGAAGCATGGACCTTAATACCAAATTATTCCTAGTAGCATGAGTGATAGTTTGTACATGGGGGGTTTGCATTCAAGGTCCACCACTTGTCAAACCTACTTTTCCTAGTAGGTTTGGTCGCAAGATTCACCACTTGTCCTCTCTATGTCATTATATTAATAATAATTGGGTGTTAAGGTCCACCACTTGTCCAACCTATAAGATTATATATTGAATGGTATTTTTTCTCACCACTTGTAATGTCCATGATATGTTTTTCATGGGGGTTTTGTTCCAAGGTCCACCACTTGTCCAAGCTAAATCTGTTCAAACATAGAGAGAAACAAACGTCCACCACTTGTCCAAGCTAGGCTCCATCAAAAAATGGAGAGAATGATGCTCCACCATTTATCCAAGATAGACTCCATTGAAACATGGAGAGAAGTAAGCTCCACCATGTCTTCAAGATGCTAGAGTCCATTGAAATACCCAAAACCCATGATACTTTGTACATGGGGGGTTTACATTCAAGGTCCACCACTTGTCCAACCTATTGTCCATAGTAGCATGAGTGGTTTGGCCTCAAGAGTCACCACTTTTCCACTCTATATCATTATATTAAGAAAAATTGGGTTTCCATATCTAAATGGATCTTTACTTGGATAAGTGGTAGACCTTGAGACCTAAATACCCATTCTACACTAGAGCATTGGTTAAGCCTTATGCACTTCAAGCATACCTTTTACAACAAGTAGTAGTTATTAGTTGACTTAAGTCTAGTTGAACTCCATGGTATTGAGACTAAGAGAGAGTGTAGCATAAAAAAGAGTCAGGATTTTAATTTGACTTTCTTTCTATTAATGAGTAGATCATAGATGTATTTCGGTATCTAATAAAACCTTAGGGTAGACAAACACTGTAAAAATTATGTCTATTGTTGTGTTTGCATTAAGTGTTCTTGTTCTTTAATTTCAGAATCATTACAGAAAAATGGATTGGCTATATGCTGGCATAAATTGAAGAAAACTATTGAATTACCCATCCAACCTCCTCCAAGACCTTGTCCAAGGAATGAATCACCTCCTTATCACACTACCACTTGCTTTCAAGGACATCAAAAGAGTACTTATCTTGGATCTAGAGGGGTTACTTCTCAAGACAATTGAAGTGAAACATGGAGATACTATGCCATCTTGGGCTCAACACATGCGACTTGTGGAGGATAAAGATGAAGTTTATCATGTGGTGCGACCAGACGCACAAAGTTTTTTGGATTTTTGTGCTGAATACTTTGAGCTATGGATATGCAGTTGCTATAACTTAACAAGGGTGCAACGCATCACACAAAAATGTTTTCCTGAGCAGTATACCAAGCTCAAGGTGTTTATGAGTAACAAAAATTGCCAAAATCCAAATATCATGTTAGGATTTACAAGGGTTTATCACAAAAATTTGAGTGATATTTGGAAGATATTTGAGGATTTGGATGCAAACAATACCTTAATTTTTTATGACACTCCATATAGGGTGATGTGGAACATGCTAGGGACATATCTTATATTTCCAATGATGTGGAGGCAAACTTCCGAGCAACTTCAAAACTTCTTGTAGAGAACCATAATTCCATGGTTGGTAGGATGGTTGTATGCAAGAAATAAGAGAGTCTATACATACAACACAATTGTAAATCAATATAGTGATTCTGAGACAAATTATGTCCTTGGTGTGTACTTGTCAACACGAAAGCATTGAATAAATATGGCCATAAGATGCTTTTTTTATTCTAGTGTGTATCTTTCAACATTTGTATAATTTGATATAGTCTTTTTTTTAAAAAAACAAAGGTGGGTCAATTTTATGAACACTTCAATGGAGTGCACCCTACTCTAAGGGGACTTCAATGTACTATTGGAGTGCATCCTATTGTAAGGGGACTCAAATGTATTGCTAGAGTGCACCCAAATTTTTGGGGACTCATTTTTTATTTGATTGGGGCCTATGTTGGGTCATATAGTAAAAGAAATTCATTTTTTGTCAATTCATATATTGAGGTTGCATTTATTTGTAATTATGAGAGAATTGATGTTTGATGTCAAAATAAAACTTATAAGTGTGGATCAGAGAATTCATGGACTTTAAATATGTGAGAGGGATCTTTTTCTTGGGCACAAATGTTTGCTTCAAGAATTTTGTCATTACATACTTTATGTGAAAGAGTTTTAGAACCTAAAAGACTTTGAAAAGAAAACTATGGAATCTAAGTGCATGTATTCTTGAATGGCTTGAAAGTTGATGTATACATGCATGTCGCCTTGATGAAGATTTAGATCTGACAAGATGCAAAGCTAGAATTCTTGGACGTTACCTTTGTCAATTTGGTAATAACATATTTAACTTTCTTTTCTTATGGGTGGAAAATATATTATTATGTGCATTTGGAACCTAATTGCTTGACCTTCAAACCAAGATTCCTATGTTATTTTTTCATATACTTTTTTGTAATGAATTAAGATTGTGGATACAAGGCCCACCACTTGTTCAAGCTAGATCTAAGAAAGTATATATACTGAGTCTTCAAACTAGTAAACCAAGGGAAGAGAGAAGCAGGGTCCATCACTTGTCCAAGCTCATCTCTAGACAACATAGAGAGATGTTAGGTCTACTAATTGTCCAATATAGTCATGGAAAAATGATAGAAGGTTGATCCATGCCACTCTTCCAACCTATCATCTCTAGTAAAATGAGAGGTTTCGCCTTAAGATTCACCATGTAACCAACCTATAATTCATTGTATTATGAAGAGTAGAAAAGCAAAGCTCCACCACTTGTCTAAGGTAGTTCCAAAATCAACATGGAGAGAAGCAAGCTTCACCATTTGTCCAAGATAGGTTCCATTAAAACATGGAAAACCTCATATATGTTGTACATGGAAGCTTTTTTCCAAGGTCCACCACTTGTCCAAGCTAGGATCCATTAAAACATGGATAGAAACAAGGCTCCACCACTCGTCCAACCTTTATAGCTGCAAAGTGTACCGGTTGTCTAAACTAGGCATGGGAAAATATAGAAGGTCCAATACCAATATATTATCTCTATAACTAGCCAGGGAGGTTTGGTCTCAAGATTTAGGAATTGGTGACCTATATTTCATTGTATTATGATGAATTTGGTTTTAAAGTCAACTACTTATCCAAGCTATAAGTTTTTATATCTTGAATGGTATTCTCCCATCACTTAGAAAAACCAATGATATGTTGTACATGGGGGGTTTGATACAAGACCACTTGTCCAAGCTGTTTCATTGAAACATGGATGCAAGGCCAAGCTCCCCTAATGAAAGCTAGACTCCAAAATCTAGAAAATCCATGCTATGTTGACATGGGGTTTTTGTTTTAAGGTCCCACAATTGTCCAAGCTAAGCTCATTGAAACATGGAGAGGAGAAACAACACACTTGTCCAAGCTAGGAAACATTGATAATAATTGTTTTAGATCCACCACGTGTTCACTAACTCTATTGAAACATAGAGAAAAGCAAGGTCCACCAATTGTCCCAAGCTAGGTCCAAAGGACAACATGGACAGAAGCCAGCACACCTCCAGGATAGGCTCCATTACAACATGGAGAGAATCAAAGGTCCACCAATTTCTCCAAGCCCCCTCCTGTTGTCAAACTATAACGGTTTATCTTCCAATGGTAATCTTTCTAATCACTTGGAATACCCATGATATGTTTTTACATGGGGGTTTTGTTCCAAGGTCACCACTTGTCCAAGCTAACTCTATTGAAACATAGAGAGAAGCAAAGGTCCACCACTGTCCAAGTTAGTCTCCATTGAAACAAGGAGAGAAAGCCGCTCCATCATTTCTCCAAGATAGGCTAGCCTAGATAAGTGCACCTTGAAACCAACCTTCCTATGAGGCATAGATCATATGCTACATCTTTTATGTGTGCCCCATGCCTCAAAATTAAGAAGTTTTAGATTAGAAGTGGACCTTGCTTGAATGTCACATGCAGTAAATTAAGGAAAAATAGCAAGTGGATTATATTCCTCAAAGGATCCTTGCTTTCACAAGTTGTGAACCTTGAGTATTACGTTAACTTGGACAAGTGGTGGACCTAGAAACCAAGCTCTCCATGTTGAGATAAGTTGTAGGTAGGATAGTAGAACATAGACAATGATAATGGATGCAATATACTCGTCTCCTAATAATCCAATTGATTGAAACCATGGTATTTTAGTTTGTTTTCATTGTGTATTGTATGTGCATAAATGGAATGGACATTCAGAAAACTCAAATTTTTGACAAAAATCTTATTTTTGTACATGTATATTGAAAGTTGTCCAACCTGGGAATTGGGATTTTCCCACTTTTACCTAATATGGTCTTAAAGGTCAACCATAGAGGATTGGATGCTTTTGTGTGTGTACAAAAAAGTCTTTACAATCCTACTTAGGAGGGGCGAACCTTGCATGTAGGGGATGAGAGAGAAAACCACACACACACACAAGCCCTTACACAAAGGGAATGAGGGACACTGTCACTCCCTAGGCCAGATGCCCACAAGGTGTACCCAATTCCTATTGGATGGCCTTGGAAGGTGGACCAATGAGAATTAGGCTAGAGTAAAATCTAGTTTAATTAATTTAAAAACACTTAATAAAAGAACCAATAAGAATTAAGTCCTCTAGAAGACTATTGGACAATCTCCCAAGGGGTCCAATGAGCATTCAACACCAATGGCTTGCCTGATTCCTATTGGCCAGGAGGCAAAGGGGTCAATGAGAGTTTAGTGAATTATTAAATTACCTAAAGCTCTCACAAAAGGGGAAAGGGGGGACACATGTCAGAAGGCTATCACTTATGCTGCTTAATTGTCATTGGCTAGTCTAGGGAGGTCCAACGAGAGGATGGCAAGAGCAAATAGCAAGAGGGGTTGCCCAAAGGAGAGAGGGGACTGATTTTTGCAGGCATTATCACACATACACTCTCAACAGTCTATGTGAGAAGCAAGAAAAAAGACTATCTCTTCCCAAGCTTTAATGGAGAGCTAATCACCTACTCCAAGCTTGTGAGATAGAAAGCCACATCGACACACTCTTGGAATGTGGATGCAAATCCAACCAAGAGCCAAGCTCCAATGCATGCTCATCTCCTCTACCAAGCTAATTACTAAGTAAGCTATGCTAATATGAGTGATTATGTAGGAGATGTACATCTTTCTCGTAAGATACTCCTTTTTCCTCAATCTACTCTCATACCCTGCTAGCTCTCAATCTTTGAAGGTGTGTGAGGTCTTGGGTCTGAGACCGAGGATAATTGATGTTGTGTTTTGCTAAGTGTTTTGCCTAGTGCATGAATCTTTATCTTATTGCACTAGCTAGTCTTGAAGGAAACACAAAGAATTGTATTGTAATGTATCTTTTGAAAGTATTGTTCATGGTATTTAATAGGTGTTATGATTTTTGTTGCTCTCTCCACCAGAACTTTGTAATTCTTTTAGGAATCTATTCTAATGAAATGCACTATGTTCCAGCTAATTTTGCCTAGTGCATGAATCTTTCATCTTCATTGCACTAGCTAGTCTTGAAGGAACACAAAGAATTGTATTGTACAATGTCTCTTTTGAAAGTATTGTTCATGGTATCTAACTAGGTGTTATGATTTTTGTTGCTCTCTCCACCCAAGAACTCTTGTAATTCTCTTTAGGAATCTATTCTAATGAAATGCCCACTATGTTCATGCTAATGTCCGCTACACACAAGTTTTTAGGCCATTAAATGTTAAAGGGCTTGAGTTGGTGTTTGCCTATTCATTGTTTTGTGCACATTTTTTAAGAGATTGGATTTGTGGAGACTACCATAATGCTTGTATGTAAAGATGTGCATTATGAGGAATTAGGAAATCTTTTAGAAGAGGACTCGGGTTTTATGGAGGGCATGCACAATGTGGACCAGTACCATTGTAAGGTTGGAGCTTCAGGTATTGGAATGTGCTATTTGAAATCTTGCACCTCCTTGTACATACGATTCCACTATGATCGTTGGATGTGCAATCTTGGAGTGTGGACTCCCTTACAGAGTGTAGATGTAACTATTGGAGGCTTTGACATTGCAATGAGGATGCTGAATGATGCTTTGGATGCAGTCCAAGTGCACAAGCATTGGACTCTCATTAATGTGCAATAAAATTTGGTTATTATGGTTTTGAGGCCCTTCAACAAGTGCAATTTTGTTTACAAGGTCACAAGGTGAGAATGCTTCCACCACATTTTCAATACATCATAGTTTGTCACTCATTGGATGCTTATTGTAATGAATGTTTGTAGATTGGGAAGAGAATGGAAGACAAATGAAGGTCGAGGAGGATTGGGGCATGGATGGAACTATGATATCACTCTTATAACTTTGTAACTCTTGCAATTTTGAAAACAATCCCCGATATAATCAACATGATTGGCTTCGGCAAATCATGTCTTTGAATGTAGTTTTTCGCATTGAGATGAGAGATCACTATTTGATGAAAGTGCCTTTTTTTTGAAAAAAAATGTCTTTAAAAAAGGGACCATTATTAAAGGGGGGCCGCATAAATCATTCACACTTTTCACTTTTGCAACTCTTGAGCTCCTACACTCTCTATCTGCACCCCATGCTAGACATGGACGCCGCCACAGCCTCTCCATCTGCACCCACATCCACCCCTTTTTCATGCTTCATCCTCTTCCTTGAGGACACCAAATACAAAGGGAATTTGGACCTCCACACCTTCTTTACTCCTCTCTCTGACCTTGACGCCACAATTTCCCTTCACATGGATGCATTTACCAGATTTTTGCGTTCATGGAGGAGCACATCATAAAATATTCTATATCTATGTCCCCACTCACATGTAGGGATCTGGGTGCCTTGCGATCTTTTCCGCTACATACACAACGGTGATCGCACATTCTCTAAGTGGTTGCGACGGTTCCAAGAAATTGCCACCGATGTAGGCCATTTCTTGGACGAGCAAGCCCTAGGGGTGTCAGCGCTCAAGAAGCGCAAGTTGGGGGTGGAGTACCTTTCTCGACTAGCAACATTCATCTTCTTGGTGAGCGAGGAACCTAATATGGAGGAGCTCTCCTTACCACACCTTCAGGTTGGGCCCTTCATCAAGGACACCAAGAAGCAGGTGGTTGACCCCACAAACCTTGCAACAGAAGGACAAACACTTGTTCGAGTACCCCAAGGGGCTCAAGGAGGTGGTAGAGAAATCCATCGTCGTGTGGCTGGCCCTAGTGACATTATAGTTCCAGTACCATCAACGGATGAGGCTATCCGAGAGGTGGAAATAAGCCACTTCTCCTCAGTGGTAGTGGATGGGGAGGAGTATGTGTTTATGCATGATTTGGAGAAATCATTTGGCCTGCGCATGGATGAATTCTTGAGTGTGCTATGGAATAGCACCAAATTTCCCTTAGAAAATACACCACATGCCCTTGAAAGTAAGCTCTTGTTACTTAGGGATTCTATTGCTGACACTATTGCAGTTGTGTGTGCGGAGGTCCTAGTAGCAGAGCAGTTGCACGTGGCTGAGGAAGAATTCCAAGCCACACAAGCCAAAGTTGAGGCCGCTAGGATGCATATGCCACTACGCAACCCCCCATCTGATGATCCAAAGCTCGTAGCTATGATGCATGGGAGCATTGACTTGGATGCAAAGGGCAAAAGGGAGGAGGACAGTAAGGAGTAGGAGGTAAACTCTATCCTAATTTTGATGTTATTTTTTTATCCTTCATTGCCTTTTTTCTCAACCTTGATTGGTTTATGACAGGACGTCGTAGAGATTGATGATTTTGCGGCAAAAGGACGGGACGGGCTTTGGACCTCAATCTTCCCTTGCGCATTACCTAGGACAACTCCCCCCTGGCGATGTTTCCATTGTACATAATGAATTTACTCCCCAAAGACATTTTATGGCGGTGGTCATTAAAAGATTTGAGCAAGGTTTTGTATTTGAGCACCATTGCTCAAACTGCAAAACTTGTGTTCCTAGTGCGTAAATCGCTTGTATGCACAACATTTTGCATTGGTTGTTGTGGTAAAGTGATTGCCCAAATTTGGATACATGCTTCCATTGGCTCAACTGGCCCAAACGCCATAGTGCAGTCCCTCTTGACTGGGGAGTTGCCTTACGTGCAAGAGAGGCGCTAGGAAATGGTCAAGAAAATTATGAACTCCTCAAATGTATGATGTAAAATCAACTTTTTGGAAGTAATACAAAATATTTTGAATTGTCTCTCTGTCTTGTACATTCTTCTAAATGTGATCCGTCAATCTTGAAAATTCTTGTAATTGGTGATATGTTTCAATAAGCTGTGTCTTTTTTGCTTGAAGTAGCAACACAACGGAAGCTGGGTGCACATGATACTCCTTTCAACTTACCTTAATTCTGGAAAAAGTATAAAACACATCTGAGTGAAAAGAAGTGGTATCTCTATAGTAACGCTCCAAAAACAACTTTTTTCATTTAATCTATATTTTTAAGTATCCTGGGGGTAGAGAAGCCTACCAAGTGCAAAAAAAAGGGTGGCCACAAGGACGCACAAATGGCCCATCCATGAGTTTTGGATGGCCAATTTGCGCGCCCTTGTGGCCACCCTTTTTTTGTATATGGAACCTATGTTTGCACTCAAGGACATTAGAAAAGGTGAGATCAACTCAAAATTTAAGTTTTCAAGCATACTATCACCTCCTTCAGGTCTACCTAATAGTTCCCTGCACCAAAAGGCCTAATTACATTCAACAGTTGAAAAATCTAGTTTAAGGTTGCATAAACACTTGGTTTCACTATAAGTTAACTTTTTGGGTATCCGATGGGTAAACAAGCTAGAAACGTCAAAAATGGTGGCCACAAGGCGTGCAAATAGGTCATCCAAAACGAAGGATGGGCCATCAGCGCGCTGCGTGCTGTGACACGTACATAGTGGGAACGCATGCTACAAGATCTATCTTGTATTTTTTAGATACATAATTATATTTCCTATAGTGTACATATGCATATTTAAGTATAATAATAACCTTCTATCTCATCCTATTATTTTTCTCAAGGGTAACATATCCTTACTTTACCATCAGAAAATACTATGGAAAAGCATCAATAGCTCCGCCTCTTTAACTTGGGCAAAAAGCATTGATTCTTTATTTCTACTATTTCATTATCATCTCACACCCTAGCTAGATCCTATATCTAAGGTAAACTCCAATATATATATATTCTATGTATTTTTTATACTTTTCTTATATTTCTTTTTAAATAGCTACTGGAGAGAATCAAATCCTAGTGGGACACTAGGTGGCATGATTTCAAAATACACTTATTTTAATGCATTATTGCAAGCATGATTACAAAACTTTGTCAAGAGCAATGTCATGCTTTCATATGGCATGAGGTGTCCTTTGGAATTAAATGAAAGTCTAAGCTAAGGAGACCACATGAAGACTTTTGCTGCCATAAATGGACCCTATTTTGATGAATTTTTTACACAAGGTTCCAATCCAAATTGGAAAACGATTTTAAAATGAAAATCGTAGCTAATGAGCTGAAGTTTTTGCCCATATTTTTACTTTTTTATTTGGAGCCACGGTTGAGGAGATATGATCAAAATACTGGACCCCAGTCTGCCCACATCATGCAGGGGCAGCTCATTTCCAACTTTTCCAATTCCTGTTCACACTGGCTCCTCTCTTCTTGTGTAAACCCTTGGGGTTCCCTTCACTATAAAAGGGAACCTCTTCTCCTTGGAAGAACTCAAGCATTCAAGCCATTGATGAGAGGAATTCTTGAGGAGTGAGTAGTAATGCCTAATTGTACTTAGCCATTAACATAAGCAAGCCTACACTTTCTCCTAGAGGAAGACTAGCCATTCTTGTGCGCTATCCTTGGAAGATCAACTCTAATCAAAGAAGGTGTTGTACTTGGCGTATCAATCAAAGTTGAATTATCCCCTCTTCTTCTCTCTCCCATCAATAATGGTGCCGAAGGGTTTCAAGTAAGATGTGTTCTACATTGATGTTTTCTTGATTTCTTGTTGTTTTCATTTTCATCTCTAATCCAACATATATATATGTATCTAATCTCATATCCTTAACCAAACCTATCTCTCTCATTCTTAGTAATTCATCCTCTCTAGGTCTCTTTGCTACAGGTACATCTCTCCCCGCAGTATCCTTATTGCCTACGGGCAAGAATAGGGCTTGGAGGGAAACTTCTCATCTCTTCACTTCTCTCATATCTACATTTCTCACATACTATCCTAGATGAATAACCACATGATGATCATTTCTATCGCTTTCACTCTGTACGATCTATTAGAATTAACGTATGGATTAGCCGTAAAATACACTTTCAACAACGTATAGTGTTTCTCTTCGGCCCTGAAAGGCTCAATGAAATACTTCTATCACCGGATCCCATCATACTACCTCTCATAGACTATAATTTTTCTTTTGATGTAAGCGTAGTTATCTTGCTATGAACCAAGAGGATTTGTACACACAATTAATCCCAATCACTAGACAAAATATATATATTATGGTAAGCACAAAACTACAATTCCAAAGAACAATTCAGCCTATTTGGTCAGCCAAGATTGAATGCCATTAACTCATCCATTAACCCTTTCATATTACCCATGATACGATATGACCATAGCCTTGATGTTTTCATCTTCGTATTGTTTTGACATTCTCTTTTGCGTTCTTTCTTTGTGTGTGTGAGTGCAAGAGAGAAAGAGTGAGTCTTCTTTGATTGCACTTCTTTCCAAACCCTAGTCTTCATGGCATCTATGGTTTAACTCCTTCATATAGTTTTTGTTGATTCTCTCACAAACTCTCACAGCCATAAGCCCGGTGCTTTCCTGGCAAGACCGCAAATTTCTCGACATATTTTTGGTGAACCCGATGCAATCTGCTAGGGTGAGAGTTTGTGGGTAACCATGGGTGATCATGTTGAGCAACAGGTATGCATTTTGACCCAGCAACAATGCAAATGTTTCAAGCATTTGCAATGTTCATGCAACAACAACATGCTACTGAAAGAAGGGAGATTTCAGCAACGAAGGCCATACAAGCGGTCGTCAACAGAATGGATCAGTTCAATGGAAAGATGTAACCAAGTACTTACGCAGTATGTGAAGGAGATGGAGCTGCATCGCGTGTCAGAAGGTGAGATGATTCAAAGCTTTGAGCTAGTTGTTGCTCCAGAAATTAGGGAGCATGTTAGGGCAATTAAAGATGGGCATGGGAGAAATTGGGAAGAACTCAAAGTAGCTTTAAAGGAGGAATATTTCATGGAGGACTCGAGAGAGTGACCAAAAGGACATTCTTAGAATGGGTAGTCAAGCCAAAGCAAGGACTATCAATAACGAGCTACTTAGGGAATTTGAGCGGCGCTATGCACAACTCACTAGGACAGAAAGGGCCACACTAGATGCAGAGAAGACAGATCTTTTCTTACAAGCTGCAGGTAAAGAGTTTCAAGAAAATTTGGAGCTTCTTCTTGAAGATAAAGATGCTGAGCAAGGACTAAAGACCGACTGGAATGAGGTTGAAGGTGTGTCTCACTGCTTGCCAAACGACAAAGAAGAAGGACAAGATGGTAGTAAACACTACAAGTCCTTCCACCTCAACTTCTGACAAAATGGTAAAGCCTACTTTTATCGCTCCTAAGTTTGATGAGTCCATGCTAGATGAGCTTGTGAAGGGAATGCGTGACTTGAAGGTGAAGTTTGCAAAGCTTGAAGAAAAAGGCCAACCATCAGGGCCACTTCCTAGGCAAAGACAACAGCCCAAAGAAGGGTTTGTTAATAGATGTATTTGGTGTGATAGTACAGACCATGTAAGAAGGGATTGTGATGATTTTAGTGATGCTTTGTCAAAAGATGTTGTCTTTTTTAAGGATGGTAAAATCCACTTAAGAGGACAGGTCTACCCTTGAGAACTAACTTTGGGAAGGGGGGAATGCAAACCTTAGTTGAAGATATGGCAACCAAGCATGCCACCTCTTCAGTTGAGGCAGCTACTTATGGAGTAAAAATTGAACATTTTTGTGATGAAGAGGTGAGTGACCATCATGGTCAAATTTGGCCAAATGTCATGCAATTAGCTAAAAAGGGAAAGCTTACAAAAGAGATTCTACATGAAGCAGGTGATTGCATACGTCTAGAAACAGGATGGAATGATCCAGTGGACTCATTGTCAGTGCATGCCTACATTACAAAATGCCAACAAAATGAGGCAATTGTAGAAGAGAAGCGAGACGTGAGAATGCTGATGAAGGACCATCAAAAAGAGCTTCTAGAAGTGGGGAAGAAGCGACTCAATGCCTTCTCAAACACCCTCAACACAAGGAGCATCTCCACTGAAGTACTCATGGAGAGTCTACAACAGAAAGAAGAAAGAGCCAACGAAAGGTAAGACAAAAGGCCCAACTTATAAACTACAATCTGATATTGAGGTTGCTACAGATTTAAAGAAAGTCTTGGAGGAAAGGATCTTAATAGCAAGATTGAGTTTACTCTGGGAGAAGTTCTTGGCATTGCAAAGCGTGAATTCCATGAGGAGATCATTGACATCATCAAGAGAAAGAGGCAAACCCTTGCTGAAGTTTCTCGTCCACAGGTTGAAGGGGAAACCTCAAAGACACAAGGGATGCAACTGCAAAATAAGGAGAATGATGGAGCTGTGGTAGGATGCTACCAATTAGTGGGAGAGTGAAGCAAGTGTATTTCTCAAATGATGATGAAGAAGTTGAAGATATTCCTAGGAGTTACTATTCACGAAGTCATTGGGCAAGGGCTACTACAAAACTTTGGTCAAGGTAGGTGATCTTGAAGAGCCATTTGTTGCCTTGATTGACCATGGTTCAGAAATAAACATAATGTCAAAGAGTCTTACAACAAGTGCAAATGGCCGATGGACACAGATCATGGCTGGATGGTAAAAGTGGCAAACAATTCATCCGGTGAATTGTATGCAGCATGTCCAGGTGTGAAGGTAACAATAGGTGATGTAAAGATTGACCAAAACTTCTTTGTACAGATACATCTTCATATCATCTCATCCTTGGACAACCCTACATTGTGGGAGTTCGAATGGAAACAAAGGTAATGGACGATGGTTCAGCATATGCTAGAATACGTAGCAAAGATGGTAAACGAGCTGTCCAATTTCTCACAGTCTGTGTAAACCATGAAAGAAATCGTGACAACCTCAAGAACATCCTCTACCAAAGGTAAGCAAAGAGTTTCATGATCATAGAGAAATGATGGGTTTTGGCCAAGTACCATTGTAAGCGGATTGCAGTGGTACAGAAAGAAAAAGGGTCTCGCTTGATCCAAAAATAGGTGAAACTTTCTCGATGAGCTCCTTGGTAACAAGGAATGGATCAGTATGTTTTACAAAACTTGAAGATTTGAAGAGATATGAGAGGCAATATGTGCATAATGTACAAATAGGCATGAAAAAGAGTGGGTTGCTAAAGCCTACTGAAAATGTTTGGGTTTGTGTGAACAAGTTTCTTTTGTAGTTACTATGTTTGCATCTTGAAAATGAAGTTGTGGAAGTTTGCTCTATGGAAATGTATCAAGTAATAGAAGCCTTTAAAGAAAGCCAAACAGTTGGCTCAAAGTCCATGTTGAAACTAAATACAAGAGTGTAGCAAAGAAGGTGAAACCAGTAGCTTCACCCTTACCACCCAACAACAAGGAAAAGATTGAACAGCTTCTTTACAACCAAGTTTGCGGAATCCTAAAAAGATCGGGCATACCTTCACAAAGGAGTCCTTTCAAGAGTTGCAGATTGGTTGCGAGGAGTTTCTAACACAGGAGGAGACAAAGTGCTTCAAAGAAATGCTTTCAAAGCATGGTAAGGCTTTTGCATTTGAGCCACATGAGATAGATGTGTTGATCCTTATATTGTAGCTCCTATGGTAATTTTCACAATACCTCATGTGCCTTGGAATCTGCGGCCTATTCCGGTTCCAAAGGCTCATTTGCCAAAGTTAGTAGAGCTACTGAATGAGAAAATCAAAATGGGAATCTTGGAGCCTTCTTGTGCTCCATACTCAAACAGTGGTTCACAATTCCAAAGAAGAATGGTTCTCTACGCTTCATCCAAGATATGCAACCAGTGAACAAGGTGACAATTAGAAATGTAGGAACAGGTCCAATTGTGGATGAATTTGCAGAGGCGTTTGCAGGAGGGCAATCTACTCAATGGGGGATCTCTACTCAGGGTATGATCAATTTCAGCTTGCAATCGAAAGCAGAGACTTGACAACCATGAGGACACCTTTGGGTTTGGTAAGGATGTGTACCTTGCCACAGGGAGCAACCAACTCGGTTGCACATATGATGAATGGGATGAATAAGGTCTTACGTGACTTTATCCTCAATCACAATGCCTTTCATTGATGATTTGCCTATCAAAGGATGTGAAGAAAGTGACAAAGATGAAGCTTTGGATCTCAAGGGATGTCGCAGGTTTGTGGTAAATCACATAAATGATTGTGATAAAATTTTGTCTAGGTTGGAAGAAGTGAATCTTACATTGTCAGGGAAAAAGTCTATGTTTGGTGTCAAAGAAGTGCTCATTGTGGGGCACATGTGCGGGCCATATGGTAGGAAACCTTGTCCATCAAAGTAGATGCCATCAAAGAATGAAAGAAACATGCACTAGCATCACTGAGGTTAGAAGGTTTCTGGGAGCATGTGTCTTCTATGTTATTTGGATTCCACATTATGCACATGTAGCTGATCCTCTTTATCAGCTGCTTAGAAAGAATCAAAATTTAAATGGACAGAAGCACATGTAAAATCCATGAAAAAGCTAAAGGAGTTACTCCAGTCAGCAACGACTTTGAGAAAGGTAGACTATGAGTGTCAAAGGCCAGTGATTGTGACAGTAGATACCAGTCCTACAGGGATTGGATGGGCAATAGGGCAAGATGACAAAGAAGGACACAGGTATGTGGTAAGATTTGGAGCAAAGGTACTAAGTGCTCGCAAAGAACTATCCACAGATAAAGAGAGAGTTATGGGGTATGGTTACAGCCTTGAAAAGTGGAAAGAGTACCTAATTGGTGCATGTGTGGTTGTAGAAACAGATTGTCTACCACTTCTTGGGATGATTACAAGCTGCTCAACACCAGACATTGCTATGTTGCGGTGGATTGCCTACATTAAGTCCTTAAATCCCGAGTTTAAGCACATTGCAGGTAAAGACAATACAGGGCAGATATGCTATCAAGGGCAAGGTATGAAGATGAGTCACAAATGATTGATGAGGAGATGATGTAGGCAAAAATTCTATTCTATCTCTCATGTCAAAGGTAACAATGTCTGCATGACTAATTCACTTGAATTGTTCTTGAAAGATCTTTATGAAGGTGATTGCTTTCTATTGAAGGTACTTGAGTACTCTAACAAAACAATGATTGGTCTGAACAAGAATTCAAGAGATACGCAGGAAGCATATGGGTACTTTTTAAGGATGGTTACTTGTGGAGCATCCTAAACAAAAGGGTGCTACACCACAACGGTTATATGTAAAAAAGAGACTCAAGTAAAGCTATGCAAGAGTTTCATGAGAGTCTATGGGCTGGACACAGGGGTGTGTGGGCAACCTTCTCCAAGTTGAAAGAAAAATATGGTGGAAGGGTATGTATAAAGATGTATCTCAGTTTGTAGAGTCATGTGTAACTTGTCAAATGTATTCAAATGTTCGACATCGTGATGGATTGCACCCTACATATCCACTAGCCATGCACTATAAATGGGTTGTGGATCTAGTCACGATGCCTTTAGGACTCTGCAGATGAGATACTTGGTTCTTGCACAGAGGACCTAACTAACCAGGTTGAAGGAAGAGCATTAAGAGATAAGACCACAGAAGCTGTGTGCAAATTCCTTCTTGATGAGGTGATTTGCCGTTATGGTTGTGTGGGAAAAATCACTGCAGATCGAGGTGAATTGGATGCCGAAGAAGCAAGGGAGTTCTTTTCTAGATTAGGGATCAAGCTTTCTCTTACTACAGCTTACAACCCTGAAGGCAATGGAAAGAGTGAAAGAGGGCATCCTCCTATCATCAAAGCTTTGGCCAAGGCTTGCGAAGGAAGAGTTGGTGAGTGGCCAAAATTGTTACCATATGCTTTATGGGCTGATCGTACAACACATAGCTCAGTAACTGGCTACATGCCTGGGGAGCTAATGCATGGTCAAAAGCCAGTGATGCCGATTGAGGATACAATTCCCATATGCTTTATGGGCTGATCGTACAACACATAGCTCAGTAACTGGCTACATGCCTGGGGAGCTAATGCATGGTCAAAAGCCAGTGATGCCGATTGAGGATACAATTCCCACATGGAATGTACTACCTTGGCAAGAGGGTCTTAGTAGGGAAGATCTCCTTGCACTACATATAAGGCAGCTAGAGAGAAAACCTGGAGACATTGAAGCTGCAAAAGAACGACTCAAAAATGCAAGGTTGAAAAACAAGGACTATTTTGATAAGCGACATCGACTCAGGAGCAAAGCAATTGACAAAGGTGACTGGGTTTTAGTGTATGATAGTAGCCTTGATAACCAGCACACAGTCATGCGTAAGTTCTCAAAAAGATGGTTTGGACCGTATGTTGTAAAGCATGTGCATGAAAATGCTACTTACAGCTTGTCTGAACTAGATGGTACAGAAGTAAAGATTTCCATTGCAGGAAAAAGGATTAAAATGTTTAAGAGAAGAGGAGACAATGATCTAGAAGATATGGATGAGGAAGAAGAGAAAAACACAGGTGAAGATCAAAGTGAACATGAAGCTCTGGAATCCTCCAGTGAAGAAGAAGACAAGGAAGATGTACAAGAGGTCTAATCTTACAAAGAGACAATGTGGCACATACCGGAGGATGTGCAGGTTTAGAGGGGGTGGATGTCGTGCTGTGACACGTACATAGTGGGAACGCATGCTACAAGATCTATCTTGTATTTTTTTAGATACATAATTATATTTCCTATAGTGTATATATGTATATTTAAGTATAATAATAAACCTTCTATCTCATCCTATTATTTTTCTCAAGGGTAACATATCCTTACTTCACCATCAGAAAATACTATGGGAAAAGCATCAATAGCTCCGCCTCTTTAACTTGGGGCAAAAAGCATTGATTCTTTATTTCTACTATTTCATTATCATCTCACACCCTAGCTAGATCCTATATCTAGGGTAAACTCCAATATATATATATTCTATATATTTTTATACTTTTCTTATATTTCTTTTTAAATAGCTACTAGGAGAGAATCAAATCCTAGTGGGGCACTAGGTGGCATGATTTCAAAGATACACTTATTTTAATGCATTATTGCAAGCATGATTACAAAACTTTGTCAAAGAGCAATGTCATGCTTTCATATGGCATGAGGTGTCCTTTGGAATTAAATGAAAGTCTAAGCTAAGGAGACCACATGCTTTCATATGGCGTATCAATCAACGTTGAATTCTCTCCTCTTCCTCTCTCTCCCATCAATAATGGTGCCGAAGGGTTTCAAGTAAAATGTGTTCTACATTGATGTTTTCTTGATTTCTTGTTGTTTTCATTTTCATCTCTAATCCAACATATATATATGTATCTAATCTCATCTCCTTAACCAAACCTATCTCTCTCATTCTTAATAATTCATCCTCTCTAGGATCTCTTTGCTACAGGTACATCTCTCCCCGCAGTATCCTTATTGCCTACGGGCAAGAATAGGGCTTCGGAGGGAAACTTCTCATCTCTTCACTTCTCTCATATCTACATTTCTCACATACTATCCTAGATGAATAACCCACATGATGATCATTTCTATCGCTTTCACTCTGTACGATCTATTAGAATTAACGTATGGATTAGCCATAAAATACACTTTCAACAACGTATAGTGTTTCTCTTCGGCCCTGAAAGGCTCAATGAAATACTTCTATCACCGGATCCCATCATACTACCTCTCATAGACTATAATTTTTCTTTTGATGTAAGCGTAGTTATCTTGCTATGAACCAAGAGGATTTGTACACACAATTAATCCCAATCACTAGACAAAATATATATATTATGGTAAGCACAAAACTACAATTCCAAAGAACAATTCAAGCCTATTTGGTCAGCCAAGATTGAATGCCATTAACTCATCCATTAACCCTATCATATTACCCATGATACAATATGACCATAGATCCCTTGTATGGACAACATTTTGCATTGGTTGTTGTGGTAAAGTGATAGCCCAAATAGGGATACATGCTTCCATTGGCTCAACTGGCCCAAATGCCATACTGCAGTCCCTCTTGACTGGGGAGTTGCCTTACGTGCAAGAGAGACGCTAGGAAATGGTCAAGAAAATTATGAACTCCTCAAATGTATGATGTAAAATCAACTTTTTGGAAGTAATGCAAAATATTTTGAATTGTCTCTCTATCTTCTACATTCTTCTAAATGTGATCCGTCAATCTTGAAAATTCTTGTAATTGGTGATATGTTTCAATAAGCTGTGTCTTTTTTGCTTGAAGTAGCAGCACAACGGAAGCTGGATGCACATGATACTCCTTTCAACTTACCTTAATTCTGGAAAAAGTATAAAACACATCTGAGTGAAAAGAAGTGGTATCTCTATAGTAACGCTGCAAAAACAACTCCTTTCATTTAATCTATATTTTTAAGTATCCTGGGGGGTAGAGAAGCCTACCAAGTGCAAAAAAAAGGGTGGCCACAAGGACGCACAAATGGCCCATCCATGAGTTTTGGATGGCCAATTTGCGCGCCCTTGTGGCCACCCTTTTTTTGTATATGGAACCTATGTTTGCACTCAAGGACATTAGAAAAGGTGAGATCAACTCAAAATTTAAGTTTTCAAGCATACTATCACCTCCTTCTGGTCTACCTAATAGTTCCCTGCACCAAAAGGCCTAATTACATTCAATAGTTGAAAAATCTAGTTTATGTTGCATAAACACTTGGTTTCACTATAAGTTAACTTTTTGGGTATCCTATGGGGTAAACAAAGCTAGAAACTGTCAAAAAATGGTGGCCACAAGGGCGTGCAAATAGGTCATCCAAAACTGATGGATGGGCCATTAGCGCGCTGCCGTGCTGTGACACGTACATAGTGGGAACGCATGCTACAAGATCTATCTTGTATTTTTTTAGATACATAATTATATTTCCTATAGTGTATATATGTATATTTAAGTATAATAATAAACCTTCTATCTCATCCTATTATTTTTCTCAAGGGTAACATATCCTTACTTTACCATCAGAAAATACTATGGGAAAAGCATCAATAGCTCCGCCTCTTTAACTTGAGGCAAAAAGCATTGATTCTTTATTTCTACTATTTCATTATCCTCACACCCTAGCTAGATCCTTATCTAGGGTAAACTCCAATATATTATATTCTATGTATTTTTTATACTTTTCTTATATTTATTTTTAAAAGCTACTGGGAGAGAATCATCCTACTGGGACACTAGGTGGCTGTTTCAAAATACACTTATTTTAATGCATTATTGCAAGATGATTACAAAACTTTGTCAAAGAGAAGTCATCTTTCATATGGCATGAGGTGTCCTTTGGATTAAATGAAAGTCTAAGCTAAGGAGTCTCTGCAAAGACTTTTTGCCTTCAACGATTTTAAAATGAAAATCATAGCTAATGAGCTGAAGTTTTTGCCCATATTTTTACTTTTTTATTTGGAGCCACGGTTGAGGAGATACAATCAAAATACTGGACCCCAGTCTGCCCTTATCATGTAGGGGCAGCTCATTTCCAACTTTTCCAATTCCTGTTCACACTGGCTCCTCTCTTCTTGTGTAAACCCTTGGGGGTTCCCTTCATCTATAAAAGGGAACCTCTTCCTCCTTGGAAGGAAATCAAGCATTCAAGCCATTGATGAGAGGAATTCTTGAGGAAGTGAGTAGTAATGCCTAATTGTACTTAGCCTCATTAACATAAGCAAAAGCCTACACTTTCTCCTAGAGGAAGACTAGCCATTCTTGTGCGCTATCCTTGGAAGATCAACTCTAATCAAAGAAGGTGTTATACTTGGCGTATCAATCAACGTTGAATTCTCCCCTCTTCTTCTCTCTCCCATCAATAATGGTGCCGAAGGGTTTCAAGTAAAATGTGTTCTACATTGATGTTTTCTTGATTTCTTGTTGTTTTCATTTTCATCTCTAATCCAACATATATATATGTATCTAATCTCATCTCCTTAACCAAACCTATCTCTCTCATTCTTAATAATTCATCCTCTCTAGGATCTCTTTGCTACAGGTACATCTCTCCCCGCAGTATCCTTATTGCCTACAGGCAAGAATAGGGCTTCGGAGGGAAACTTCTCATCTCTTCACTTCTCTCATATCTACATTTCTCACATACTATACTAGATGAATAACCCACATGATGATCATTTCTATCGCTTTCACTCTGTACGATCTATTAGAATTAACGTATGGATTAGCCATAAAATACACTTTCAACAACGTATAGTGTTTCTCTTCGGCCCTGAAAGGCTCAATGAAATACTTCTATCACCGGATCCCATCATACTACCTCTCATAGACTATAATTTTTCTTTTGATGTAAGCGTAGTTATCTTGCTATGAACCAAGAGGATTTGTACACACAATTAATCCCAATCACTAGACAAAATATATATATTATGGTAAGCACAAAACTACAATTCCAAAGAACAATTCAATCCTATTTGGTCAGCCAAGATTGAATGCCATTAACTCATCCATTAACCCTTTCATATTACCCATGATACGATATGACCATGGCCTTGATGTTTTCATCTTCGTATTGTTTTGACATTCTCTTTTGCGTTCTTTCTTTGTGTGTGCGAGTGCAAGAGAGAAAGAGTGAGTCT
The DNA here is from genome assembly GCF_014529385.1 of Adiantum capillus-veneris. Lineage (NCBI taxonomy): Eukaryota > Viridiplantae > Streptophyta > Polypodiopsida > Polypodiales > Pteridaceae > Adiantum > Adiantum capillus-veneris. The sequence continues at coordinate 141,255,445 of NC_140950.1, read as the reverse complement.
TCTTTGATTGCACTTCTTTCCAAACCCTAGTCTTCATGGCATCTATGGTTTAACTCTTTCATATAGTTTTTGTTGAGTTCTCTCACAAACTCTCACAGCCATAAGCCCGGTGCTTTCCTGGCAAGACCGCAAATTTCTCGACAGCGCCCTTGTGGCCACCATTGTTTTTGCACTTTCTAGGCTTGTCTGCCCCATAGGATGCCGAAAAAGTTAATATTTGATATATATTTAACTCTTCATGTTCATGTGTTCAGAAGTAATAAACTCAAAACACATGGATAATAGACACAGTAGACACAACTGTTGATCATTTTGTCATTGCAAAGTCATATCATTACAAAGATAAGGGTGTGAAATACAAAAAGAGGGGTAGCTTTGGCTAATGCTCAAAGTCCCGTCGCAATCGACCTGCAAGCTGTATATCTTTTGACTGTATTGTCACTCGCTTTGCATGAATGGCACATAGGTTGGTATCTTCCAACACTGAAAAGATGTGTACCTCTGCAGCTTCTTGAATAGCCTCTAACACTATTGATTGCATTCTTGTAAGATCTCTGACCCCGACCAAAAAGAGCACCATTGTACCATGGAATAAACATAATGGAAAAAGTTACTATTTTTAGCATTTTTTCAAATTCTGTCGGTGCCATGATGTTTAGAATGTTATAAAGCTTCCAAAATTGAACTAAAATAATTTTTGTGAAAAAAATCTAAAAATAGTAAGTTTTTGGTCACCCGACCCGTCTAGTTTTAACCGTCTGGAAAAACTGCACTCGTGACCCAAATTTGAAAAAAATGCATTTTCGGATACCGGGGGCTACTAAATATGGCAGGTACTCGGATAGGTACACCTTAGTTAGAGCTTAGTATAGCAATTTACGACAATAAATTCCGATTTGTATCACCCATTTTAGCCTAAAGTCAAAATTTCCTAAGGCTGTGCAGGGAGGCACCGGGGCTCGAGGCTATGCGGGAACCGACCCCTGGGCACTAGGAGCCCAATCTGGCAGCAAGGGGGTGCCCTCACACACAAGAGGGGCTCGTGGGCTGATCCCCATGCAAGAGAGAGAGAGAGAGAGAGAGAGAGAGAGAGAGAGAGAGAGAGAGAGAGAGAGAGAGAGCATGTGAGTTAAACCAAGCAAACTGGACACTTGGTAAGCATGCAACCAAGTTGCCTTGCATGAGGTGAGTACTCCCTCAGATGTATTTAGCAGCCTGGTTCGAATTTCAGCTTGGGAGAGCCTATATAAGAGTGTTCTCACACACACATATATGCTCACACACACACTAAGTACACACACACACTCCTATACACACACATACCTTGGGGAGGTACTGCCGACAGAAATAGCCTTTGAAAGAAGAGCTAAGGAGGAAAGTGCTGCCCGTTTCTCGTCTCGAGAAGTGCATTGCATCAGAATTTCGAGATGAATTCAGCCTAATCTCGGTAATATCCAATTTAATTCATGCTTGTTGCAATTCTCTCCAATATTCTCTTAATCCTGCATCTATTGTGCATAACCCTAGCTAAATTACTCAATGGATACTCTCTAATTCTTTGTATCATTGATCTATTGCATAAATCTTAATCTAAATAGTAATTATGTAAGCAATTAGTCTCTCTTAATCATATATTAATGCATGATTAAGGAATCAACTGCTAGTCACCATTGTAATTAAGAACAAGTCGGCATTGAGGTAGAGAGGGTCAACTGCTTTCTATTGCCACACAATGTTTAAACAACTATATTAGAATCAAATAGCTCATAGTTTAGGATGTAATTAGTGAAATTAATCCATCATTAATCACTAGGAAGGGAGAAACCCTCTCACCTATGCATACGGTAAATCTGCAAACGTCTACTTGCATTAGGAAGTGATTAAGCATTCCGAATTCATCTCTAGTAAATAGATTGAGAAGAAACCTGAAATTGTTAACTATCTAGGCCAAATAATTAACCTTAGGGACTATTCCCATAGAACAAGTATGGTGCTATCGGGATTCTCTATGTCTTGAAGTAAGTCTAACCTCTCGTACAAGGGGATTTTCTTATTGAAACTAATCCGTCGTCATGGTTGTATGTTACTCTCGAATGTTAGCTCTCTTTTTCCAAGTTGTCAATTAAGTAGTGAGTATAAAATGGCCCCGGTAAAGAGAACTCGTTTCGGTGGTTCCCACGACCGCGAGGTGGGGACAAGCAACACGAATGGGAAAGGCAAAGCTCCCATGGTCAACCAAGTACCGGCAAACTCACGGAGCAATGACGAGGAAATTGAGGAGGTAGGTCACATTTTAATTCAAGTTTGTTTAATTTAACATTGCATGCGATAAGTTAGGAAAGCACATATCCCTAAACATGTTGGATAAGTCCAACGAAAACCTCGGCATTTGAATTGAAATGTATATTAAATTCTAAGTAGGAAAGAATGGTTGTTGGATATACTGTTTGAGATAGGAAAGAATGTCTGCTAGGGAAATTTTAGCTCGGCATGTTTATTTCTATTTCCAATGTTGAAACTAGTCCTGATCCCCCTACTGATCACAGGGGGTGGCTCGCGATGATTTCACAGTAGCTAGAGTTACTAGCTTAGGTCCTCTATCCACAACTTGCGTTCTTTGCGGTGGATACCCACGTCTTGTGTTCTATGCGGTGGGAATGTCCATGTCGTGCGTTCTATGCGATGGACATACCTAGTTGTATGGGCAGCTAGGCGACAACGGGAGGAGTAAACTCTCATTGGAGGGGGGATGTTGTACCTCCAAAACATTGGGATTTTAATGAATAAGTTTTGACTAAAATTTTCACTAGAGTTACTGTCTTGGTGCCACTTTGCAATACTGGTTGAAGGGCTGTATTAAGGAACTTGTGAACCAGAACTTAATCAATGAACTTATGTGTTGAACAACCATGTCTGGTAGTAATTAGGTAACAAAGGAAGTGTAAGTATGGGGTGGAAAGTGGGGTCTTGGCTCGGGTTACCAATGCCTATGAGAAGGGTGGTCCCGACTGGTCAGGAACTCTTCGTCCCCATAGTGTTATAAATCGACACTAGTATTACTCATTGCCCCAAGAGCGGCGAAGCCTCAAGTGTACGTGCCTCTGAAACATGAAGAAAAAGGCACTCGGGACTTCTCTCCTCTTGGAAGGTGGGTCTTAGGATCGCTAGATAAGTTAATCACACTGCCCCTGCGGGGTGGAACTAGATCTTGATGCTAGTAGTCTCGAACTCGACTCACTTTGTGATGAGAGATCATCCACTAGATGAACCATAAACCACTTTGTTTACTTGCGCTTTAGATCTAGTGGCCACTAGGTTTACCATCAGATCCGTCGTTTGAGACAACGGGGTGGGGACCTCACACCTGGTATCAGAGCCAGGTTTAGGTTAGACTGGGAAATAAAGTCATATTGTTTGAATATTTAAAAGGAACTAAGGATATATAGGTAGTTGATCCAAATTCCTTGCATTGGTATTTCCGGAAGACCCCGTGCTAGAATATCGGAAGTTCCAAGTGTTTGAACTTATTTATGAACAAGCTCGACGATCTCCAGTTTACCAATTCAGGCGAGATGTCATGGAGATGCTGTTGAAGGTTCATACACCGCACTCCACTCGCATCGATAGAGGATGGGGGCTCGATTGGACACATGAAGGAGGGGTTTACTACATCAACACTCCGAAGCTAGGATGCCTGGCTACCGATTTGAAGAAAATATGTTGGGGAGAAGAATTGAGGGTGGTGCAAATATTCTACTTGCTGCCTGCACGTACGGACATGACTGTCTCTGACGGCACCAATCAAACCCTCAACGAGTGGCTTTTGGAGAAGGTCACTAATGTAATCCCAGCAAACAGAGTTAGAACTTTTGGAGTACCAAAAGAATTATCCCAACTCTACACCATAGTTTACTATCCACTCAAAGATGAGTATAGGAACTACTTCACGAATGAAGTAGAGTATCGTGTGAACCGAACAATGCAACCTGCTAGGCGTATCTTATAAGCATTCCAAAAGCCATGTAATAAATTGATCATGAGTTATCCTAAACCTTGAGGGGTTTTGATTGTAATAAATCTTCATCAACAAAGTGTTTTTGTCTCTGAGTCTCTGTCTCTTGATAAAGTGGGATCTTGAATTTTATTTAAGTCTTGTGTCTATTTGAAGTCCAAGTAATCGTATCAAGAATGTCTTGTAATCCATGTAGGCACCACCTGCTGCTCTCTACTTGACAGCGCAGGAAAAGAAGCTCCTTCTTAAGCAAGACCAACCTCCACTCTTTAAGGGCGAGGGGGCAAATGTGGAGAGAGATGCGGAAGTATGGATGGAGGCTATGAACGACTATTTCGAAGCTGCGGGAACCCAACCCGTGAATCAAACCATGCTTGCGATGTTTTGCTTGTTTGGCGATGCCAAGATATGGTGGAAGCAACATTGCAGTGACTTGTATATTAAGGGATCTTCCCAATCCTGGGAAGACATCAAGGCTGTTGTGATGGAGCGATACTTACCACCAGCTTATAAAACCTTGGAGATAAACGAGTTCTTTTCCCTTCATTAGTCGACTTTTTCAGTCAAGGAGTATTACTCAAAGTTTGTTAATCTTCAAAGGTATGCTCCTAGAATGAGCCTAGATCAGCAAGTAGCATGGTTCTGCCAAGGGCTCATTGACCCCTTGAACAATCGGCTAGAAGCTCTCAAGCCAACAACTCTTCAAGATGCCTTGCTAAGAGCTAAACCCTTAGCTATGGAAATTCAGAAGGTCAATCAGAATAGGAGGAATCATTTGGCAAAAAGGGCAAGGACAAATGTTTGGAATAGCAGACCAGCCAACCAAGCATATGACCAGCGCCCTATTGTGGCTACCACCACAATTATGGAGTTCCCAAATGTTCGATGCTACGAATGCGACGAGTTTGGGCATTACAGATCCAAGTGCCCCAAGAAGACTCAGGAAACCAGCACCAATGCCATACCCTTGAATGTCCATGGGCGTGGCCAACCTAATATAAGAGGAGGACGTAGAAGGGTAAATAGAGGGCGAGAGTGTGGAGCTACCGCCAGAGTGAATGCTGCAGTGTGGAATTGGAGTTGATCTCTTGAGACAGCTAATTCCAGTGTTAGAAGATTTCAACTACTAATGTAGAAAGATTTCATACAGTAGACAAGACAGGAATCAGAAACTAGACTAGAATTTGGATACTGAAATAAGAATCAGACTTATGTACTGGAAATAAGGTTCAGATTCAGATTCAAAAGACTGGACGAGAAGTAAGTGTAACTGGAATATATGCCATGATTGGAATTACAGATCAAGATTACAACGAATCTGATTTATAAAGAGAGAGTACAGCCGACAATACTACCAATGATTCTCAAGTACAAGTGTAGCCAAGGCGCTAACCCGAATGATAACAATTGCCAACCTGAATACAATGTAATGGGCCCTATTTATGCACTTCAGATTTACTGTAGTAATTACCATAGTAACTACTAAGTAACTCGTTGCCCATCTCCTAAGAAGACGTTCCCACATAGTGAACTATCCGGCCGTCTACATCCTTCCCTTCTTTCTTGAATTTTGGCAAGATTCCAAATTTTTTTAAAAATTCCCTTGTCTGATTCTGATGCGAGACTGAAAAATCTACCATCGGGTTCTGATGTTGGAAATCTGGATTGACCACTGACAGAGTGGCCATACAAAGATTGCGAGAGGCAGCTAAAAAGGCCAAGGTAGAACTCTCATCTCCACCTGCCCGCTCAGGAAGAAAAGTCGCCACTGAATTCTGAGATGGAACTACCCAGTATCCTTCCATTCGACCGTCTTCCGTTTGCCCTTTGACCTGGAGGGTTCCTGAGAAGTCCTAGTACCAGCATTCTCCTTCTGAATCAGTCGGTAAATGGCCTCCTGCTCAAGCTGATCCCGCCTTTCAGTGGTCATCTCTACTTCATAAGGAGTGAGGGAATGATAGGTTTTGGTGTCAGGATCATAGAGTGTATGCCTGCCCTTGCTAATCCTCGTTTTGGCCAGCTTATGACAATGCGAAGCAGTATGGATCCATCCTTCTGGAAGAGGCTGATTAGTTTTGACTCGAGCTTCGAAAAGAATCTCAGCCATGTCCCTATATTGTGGTGCCAGACCCGGCTTTGCTGCAATATCCTTTTCTGGCAATTTAGAAGATTTGACCCTAAGTTGTAGCAACTGATTACTAATCCTGGTCAGACCTTTGATTTGAATCTTCCATTGGCCCATACACATCTGGATCCTATGCATCTTCTCGTTCAGTGCCTGAATATCATTGATTTGGAGAGCATCATTGAACAATGTTTGCCAAGTCTTCCATTCCACAGTCGATCACTCATACCAATCCTGAAGCTCATCAATGATTTTTTGAAGTATGTAAGGTGATCAACTGGTTCTGGGTGCTTACACACCGAGAGAGAGAGAGAGAGAGAGAGAGAGAGAGAGAGAGAGAGAGAGAGAGAGAGAGAGAGAGAGAGAGAGAGAGAGAGAGAGAGAGATTTGCAAATGATGAAAACCCTCGGGGGTGTGAGGGTGAATTATTTCTGCAATATTTACAAAGTGGCACGCCATGGTGGTAGAGAGGTAGGGAGAGGAGGTGGTGCAACCTACTTGGTGCGTTCTCTAAGACGACTCAACGATTGTGAATACTTGCTACCAAGAGCATGTATACGTGTGCGCATTGACCATTCGAGTCGAGAGGTGGATGTGGTTCCCTATGTATGGTGCAATTCCCAAGGCAAACCCAACACACAAGCCCCCTCCCCGTGATGGTGATAGTGTCAATCCTTCCCACTACACTCTCCCAAATGCTTGACTCCTCATGAATTCCCCCCCCCCCCCCCCCCCCCCCCCCCCCGATATTGACCTCTCAGTGCCAGTTTATAGGTGTTGGCTGCTTGGATTAGGGTAATCCCAGTGTGGTTAGGGTAAGCTTAATCGGGGAGACAAAGCAAGTGGTGGGCTCGGTGTGATTGACCCTTGCTTTGTTTTGGGAGGTAATTAAAAGATGGGAGTCTCTAGGTGGGCCTTTGTGACCATCACCTAGAGAGAGGATATTTACAAAAAAAAGGGAATTTACAATGGCTCGGGGGAAACTGAAGAAAATGATGAAAATAACCTATAAATTACTATGGTGTCGTGGTTGCCTGTTGCCGGCGAATGGTGTGTTGCCGGTGCGTTGGTGTCGAGCATACTTCTTTTCGGGGTCGAACGAGGCATGCCTTCGGCGCACTTCCTCTTTTTGTTGTTGGTGGCTCGTACTTTGGATCCTTCTTCTTTTTTGTCGATGTTGTAGTCGTAAACCTTTGGGTTCTTTTTTGTATTTGTCGTGCGGTGCGTATATGCGTGTGTGTGTATATGTATTGGTGCATGAAGGCGGATGTGTGTGTGTATTTGTATATGTATGTGTGTGGGCATAAGCATGCGTGGGAAAGGGGGGCTTAATATTATTATGTAATTAATATATATTATTTTTTTGTTTTCTCTGTTGGTTGACGGCCGGCTGCCTGCTACTACGAGAGGCGGATGGGGGGAAGATGGGGTCAGAGAGAGAGAGTGTGGGTGTGGGCGGTGTGTGTGTGTGTGTTGTGTATTGTGGGGTCAGAGAAAGAGAGTGTGGTTGTGGGCGGTGTGTGTATTGTGTGTGTGCAAAGAGAGAGAGAGAGAGAGAGAGAGAGAGAGAGAGAGATTTGTTTCTGCGGGCTGAGCGCCCGAGAGGGAGAGAGAGAGAGATTGTTCTGCTGCGGGTTTGTGCACAACGCCAGAGGGAGACAGGGTGGGGTGAGATGGTGTGTGTGTGTAGAGAGAGAGAGAGAGAGAGAGAGAGAGAGAGAGAGAGAGAGAGAGAGAGAGAGAGAGAGAGAGAGAGGTTCTACGCCTGCTGCCCATAAGAAGGAGAGAAAGAGAGAGGGAAATGATCTGTGCCTTCAGGCTGAGAGAAGGAGAGAGAGATGGGGTGAGGGAGAGAGAGGGGTAGGGTGTGTGGTGTGTGGGTAGAGAGGGTGTGTAAGGGAGGGAGTGTGTGTGGATAATAGAGAGAGAGAGAGAGAGAGAGAGAGTATTTTCTACGCCTTCACAGTCTGGCTGAGAGAGAGAGAGAGAAGGAGTGAGGTCCGCACCTCGTGGGCCGCCGGACAAGAGAGTGAGGGAAGGGGGGGGGGGGGGGGGGGTTGGAAATGGAGTGGGGTAGGGGGAATGTGTGGGTGATAGAGAGAGGGAATAGTATCTACTGTCTTGCATGGTAGCTTAAGGATGAGAGGAGGGGAGCAAGTCAATGGGTGGGAGTGAGGGAGAATATTAGTGGCCAAGGAGGAGGGAATGAGGCCGAGGGGAGGTTGAGGCGAGTGGGTGGGGAAGAGGGGGGAGGGGTTAGGGGAAGAATATTAGCAGGCTGGGGGGGGGGGGGGGGGGAGAATATTAGTGGGCCAAGGGAGGAGGGAATGAGGCCGAGGGGAGGTTGAGGCGAGTGGGTGGGGAAGAGGGGGAGGGGTTAGGGGAAGAATATTAGCAGGCTGGGGGGGGGGGGGTCCATGCGGCTCACACAGAGGGAGCACGAGAGAGGGGTCGGGGGTGAGTGCTCAAAGTTTGCGCCTGGCTGGGGAGGGGTGGTAAATTTGGGGAGAGAGGGAGAGAGGATATTAGAGAGAGGTATGTAGGGAAAATGAGAGAGAGAGAGAGAGAGAGAGAGAGAGAGAGAGAGAGAGAGGGTGTTATTTCATCCAATGCCTGTCGGGCGGGGGGGGGGGAATAAGCTACGGGGGGGGTGTGAGAAAGGGTATCTGAAACCGAGGGCGGCCGGCTAGGATGGGGTATGGACCAACGGGGCTGAGGGTGATAAGGCCGGAAAATCGAAGGGGGGGGGATGTGTGTCATGCCCTTAGGGGTGTTGGGAGGATTGACCAGGCGGTGCCGAGCCCCCCAACAGTGTTGCCATGGCTTCAACAGAGGAAAAATAAGTTTTTTTTTTCTTCTTTTTCTTTGATTTTCAAAAGTCGACTATCAGTAGATTCACCAAAAAGATAAACCTATGGTCAAAAGTAGCAAGGAGGAGCATGCCATTCAAATTGGGCACAAAATGGGTCCTTTAATCACCAAAAACCAAGAGATCTAGCAGTTTCAGTCTACAAATGGTAATTTTAGATCTAACCTATGCTAAAGCGATCATAAATCCATAATTCTATGTCAAATGGCTTATAATATGTGTCAAAACCAAACCCACCAAGTCTGGTAGCATTTGACCTCTGAACATGGATCGCGGTCCTTGTACCTCTTAGCAAAATCCTGGCAGAGTTCAAATGTACAAGCAGTAGTTCTATAGAGGAGAAATATAGGGAAAATGATGTTATTACAGTACATAAATATTGATTTTGAAGTTCAAAGCAGATGTGTGGGAAACCAAAGTGCCAAAGAGAAACCTTCAAAGTTTCAAGTATTGTGAAATCTAGCTAAAAGTTCTTTCAAAGACGTTGAACTTGCTGAGATTGATCTCCAACTTCAAATGGAATTATAGAGTATTGAAAATTGTTAGGCAACTAGACAACAAAGTGATCCTTAGACTCAAATCACCAGAAGTCAAGGACACATTAGAAGGGAATTGATCAAAAACAGGTCCAGAAAATAGATATGGTCAAAGTCGGAAAAATATACTGAGAAATGAAGTAAACTTAGGAAAAACATGTCCAAATTTGAAAAAAATTTCACCAGTGTGCTAGGATGGACTATAGGAACATGTGTGCCAAATGGCATTCCAAAGACCCTTGGATCGTGATCCATGTACCATTTTGACCCAACCAAGAATGGACATCACCATCTGGTCTTGGATACTCTACAAAGTCTAATCCTGAGGTACCAAGTCATTTGGATCTCAAAATCCCAACCAAAGAGCTCAAATTCTCTAAGTTTGTCAAATTTTCCAAAATTTGACCTAAAATCTTAGCCACCAATCCAAACCCCAAAAATGTTGGACCAAAGCATCACCTTGATGTGCCCAACCAGGTGGTATGATCATTTCATCAAAATGTGCTGCAACATGGATTGCGATCCATGTACCTCAGAGCCAGATTTCATTTGTGATCTCTTGCCCCTGTGAGCTCAACAACAATAGGCAGTTTTGTAAACCACTATAAATCGATAATGTAAAACTTTGAGTTCTTATGCATAAGAATACTTGAAGCTCCTCAACCGTGTTGGGATGTGGACATCAAAGAATGGCAGCGACCTTGTCAATGTCCATCTCGATGCCAAAATAAGAGATCACATTACAAGGTTAGTGTATCTCTATTTAAAAGAAATCAGACTTGCTTTGCTTAGCATACAAAGTGTGAGTTTGTAGCTGTTCAAACACTAATTGTAAGTGTTCTATGTTCATTTTCAGTGTTACTGTAAATGAGAATGTCATCAAGGAAAACCACAACAAATTTTCCAAGATAGGGACATAAGACACCATCCATGAGGGTCATAAATATAGCTGGAGCATTGGTTAGACCAGAAGACATAACCAAAAATTCAAAATGCCCGAACCATGTTCTAAAGGCAGTTCTAGAGATATCTTGCAAAAGGATACACACCTGTTGGTATCGTGAACGAAGATCTATTTTTGTATAGTATCTTGCCCCATGGAGTTGATCAAACAACTGATCCACTCAAGGCAGAGGATACTTGTTCTTGATGGTTATAGCGTGTAATCCGCAATAATCTAGCACATGTGTATAGTATCATCTTTATTTTTTACCAATAGAATTGGGGATGCCCAAGGCAAAGTGCTAGGTCTAATGAAACCACGGGTGAGATAGTCAGCCAACTGACTCTCAACCTCCTTGGCTTCTTTAGCACTCATACGATAAGGTGGTTTACTCACCGGTTTAGTGCCTGGTAGGACATCTATGTCAGGCTTCACATCACGTGTAGGGGGTAAACCCGGTCGGTAAATCACTGAGAATACATCACTATACTCCGTGAGTAAGTGAGTCATCTTTTGCTATGCAAAAGAAGAAAGTAAACTAGAGTTATGATGGGATGGAGAATCTTGTAATTCCTGCAATGTTTGTTTTACAACATTTGCACGTTGCTCAATAGAAGTAAAATTGAGAGCACTTTTCTCTTTAGAATTGTTAACACTTTGCTTAGAATTCATTGCACTTTGCATATCATAACTAGAATTCACAGCACTTTGCTCTTAAGAATTCACAAAACTTGGAGACAAGAAATAACACAAAAAGACTTCATCTATTAAATCTACTTTTTGTAAAATAGAAATCTTGGTTGTACATATAAGAGGTGTAGATGGTATATTTTCTCACCAAGCAAAAGCACATGTTTACCATTTGGCCATAAAGGATAGGGAATTGTGTTCGTAGCTAGTGTGCAATGTCTTTCCTAAACCATGTAGCCTCTCCCATCCTAAAACTACATCAGCACGGTCCATGTTCATAACTTGAAAGTCAAGGGTCATCGTATGATCTTGAACAATAAGATTAACCCCTTGAACTAAATTCTGTCCCATTCTTCTTTATCATTCCTAGACATCTACTCTACCACATACTTGTGGGAGCAGGGAGTCTATGCAAGCTTCAATTCCTTGACTAGCTTATAGTCCAGTAAGCTATGAGTTGCACCATCATCCACTAAAATACGAACATGTTGTTTGTTAATAGTGCCATGCATGCAAATCAAATCATGGGGGCCAAAGGTGGGTTTCCACATTGAAGCAGGCACAAAAATTGTGCTTTTCTTCCATATTAAGAACCTCTACAACACAATATTTAGGAGATGAATCTAATGTGAGGCATTGCACTGTGTGCACGGCCTTTTCTTTGCCTTGCAAAAGAGGACAATCCTTCTTGTTATGTTGGACCAAAACACATTTGAAACACAAATTGTGTTTCTTTGCATGCTCAAAATCAACAGTGCTGAGAGACCCATGTGGAGTATCTCATGATTGCTTATGCTTCTTAGCCTCTTGTGGGTGTGGAGAGTTAGATTATCTCTTATTGATCTTGGAACATGTGGGAGATCTACCTCGCCATTGGCTCTTAGCCACATTGCTCTTAGCAAAATTATTCTTAGAGTAGGGAACATTTCCCTTCCTCCTTGGTCATCATCATATATTTGGGCATGACCGATGGCTTCTTCCAAAGTTTTTGGATGTTAGGTCTTGACGTGAAGATGATAGTCTTTTTCAAGAACCCTATTAAAACCCCGTATCTTTTGGAATTCATATAGACCTTCTAGTTTTAATATGATTTCGTGATATTCAAAAGGTACTGTGTGAGAGAGAGTCAAGACATGCAACATGCATCCCATGCTAACCAATTCTTATCTTCTTCATTGGAGTCCAAAAACTCTTTGGAGAAAGAAGCCTGAAATGCAGCCCAAGACAAAGGACAAGCATATATAAAAAATGTCATCCACCAGTTATAGGCCTTGCCTTTCGGAGATAGACCTGTTTCCACACTTGTCTTTATATCTGGGGTGTGTCTCAACCTATGAATATAACTCCATTTGTGTAAGAATTTATTGACCACATCCTTGTTGCAATCACACTCTTCCCCATGAAATTAAGGAATGGTGATATTCTTAAGCGATACATTCCTACCTCTTGTATCTTTTGAATCATTTTTCTCTTGGACTCCTTGAGTCGCACGAGCTTGGTTTCCTTGAAACGTGCCACTTGTGGCTCCTTGAGCCGTTTCTGAATTCATAAACTTCACAAGTAGCTCAGTAAGCCAGGAAACAGGGTCCCAAAAAAGAGACACTCCTCTGGAATATCAATCTTTAGAAGAGGATCAGGACAGCCAGTTCTCCTTGGTATATACAAGATTGAGGAAGAAAACTGCTCGCGTGGCAGCCATCCCAATAACTCAAGCTAGGAGAACAATGGAAGAAGCGCAGGCGTTGAGGGAAAGGATCCGCCAACAAAAGCATGAAGAGAAAGGAGGCCAAGGAACAGAAGCTGCTGATGCGAAAGAAGAAGAGGAGTGGCACAACACAACACAAACCAAAACAACAAACCCACAGCCAAATCCCAACTACACAAGGGGCACCACCTAGTTTAAGAGCGAACTAGGACGCAAAAGAGGAGAATCGTTAGAGCAACCCACAAACAAGCAAGGAATTTACACTAACCCTAACACCAATGGAACACTCTCACACACTAAAACACGAGAGAGAGAGAGAGAGAGAGAGAGATAGAGAGAGAGAGAGATGGTGCTCGGGCTGCTTTGAAGTGTATCGTTAATGATCAAGCAAACATAAATATATATATGTAAGAAAGAGAGAGAAGGGGGAGGGGGTGTTTGTTGCACTAATACCTTCTTACAAATCTGTCATGACCAATCAAAGTGATATTAGTATTTGTTCAACATAGCTTGAGTAAATTACACCACAACACATCACAAGAAAAGCCACCCCACTCACTGTCTCAAGGCCAGGGGAGTCCTCTCCACCCTGTTGCCCTCTTACAGTATGTGGGATTTATGGCTAAATTGATGACAACACTAGAGACAAGCTATCAAGAACTTAACAAAAAAAACACCAAGACACTTACACATCATTGTTGTCCATTACTTCACGTGGGAAGAGAGACAAAGTATCCAAGCTTAGTCCAAATCCACCCTCCTTGATTCAGCAAATGTTGGGCTTACACTAGTAGGAGAAATGATAGATTTCCTACTCTCAATTGAGTGATCACTCTCTCTCTTACAATGGCATAGAGTTCCCTTGCTAATCCCCTATTACAACACATGCACATGCATAAGACAATGAGCTTCCACTCAAGAGCTCCTTCTAGAGAGGTTGAGCTTGGCTTCTCAAGCTATAGCATAGTGCTCTTGCTTATGGCTCCCCCTTTTGTGCTAGCTACACCCTCCTTTTATAGCAATTTTGAAAGCTAGGGTTACTCCTCTAACCATGGTTGGGTTAGATTTTCAGCAATTTATCTAATTTCTTTTGCTTGGAATTATCAAGAAGTTGGTGGGGAAAGAGAGAGGAGAGAAATGGAGGTGATAGGACTTTTCATAGTGGGTTAGTGTTAGTAGAGTTAGTATTAATTTACAAATGGAATTGGATATTTACAATGGGAGTATCCATGTAGGATACAAATAAGGAAGAAAAACTCTTAAGAGGTAAGAAAAGGTGGATTTCTTACAAGGTTGATGCTCCAAGTGTCTTGAGTAGGGCCAATTTTGACGCTTGTTGACGGTCCACTAGCTTTGACGGTAAATTTTTTCTCCACTCTTGACCTTCATTGAGAGACAAGGTAATTGAAGCTGAGTAATCAACCACCATGATGCTGTCTTTTAAGAGAAGAGGCTGAATTTTGTGGTTTTTTGATAGATATGGGTAATTTGGAGGAGGAAAAATGAGACTAGGTGGTCAATTTTGGAATGGAATTGTGTGTGGGAGGTATGAGTTCACCATGGTTTCTCTTATTCTTCAAGGTTGAGGAGAAGGTGAGTAGGGTGCAGAGAGGAGTGGTGAGAGAGGTGGGGATGATGAGTGGAGAAGTGTGTGTGAAAGAGGAAAATGATAAAGTGGAAGAGAGAGTGTGGCTGCATAGCATGGGAAAACTGGGGTCCACTAAAAAAATCATAGCTCACAGCTCGTAGCTCAAAAAAATATGAAAAACTTTGAGGCAAAAGTTCAGCCCACGAGCTACAACTTTTGTTTGTATCACCTTTTCAAATTCGGAGAGCAAGTGAACTTTAAAAATTCAGCAAAACCGACCGTTTTTTCCCACTGCACAAGGTCCTTGTGGGATCCTTCTTTGGATGATTCTTTTGAATACCTCCAAGAGTGAGCCCTCCATAGTGCATGTATGCATGCCACCTACCCTTGACCTTATTTGGTAGGTCTATAATTGAAGATATTGTTGAGATTAGGATATAAGTGAATAGTACAACTAAGAAAATCAAATATTGAGGGGTCTAAAAAATATGTACATGTCAAATATAAATAATATAAGTGGAAAAAATATAAAGGGGTCAAAAGAAATCTCTCTCATTATGAGGCTACCATAAAAAGATAAATATTTTTGGTGTTCTAATTTTTTAGAAAAAAACAAAATAGATGTAGGAAGGGAAAAATCACAATAGTGAAAAAATATACACATAAATAAAACTAGTTTTTTTGGATTTTTGTTGGGGTGGAGTTACACCAAATATAAGAGAAGCTTACATGAAAATATTTCTATATGGAATAAAGAGTATGAAAAATGGTAAGAAAAATTGTGGTAATGTTGAGGCAGAGCATAAATAACACACACCTAGGTAGAAATATTTAAATAAATACCAAAATAATTATGAAAAAATCTTTTATTTAGGCCCTATATACAAAGAAATATTTACATACGCATGGGCCATAATATACTTATATTTTTTATTTTTTTATTTTTTTTTGGCTCAACTAGCCCAATGACTAGCTAATTGAGGGTTTTTTAAGAAGATATGGGAAAAGTCCCGTGACTCACGCACGTCTATGTACAGTGAAATGGTAGGGATAGCCACAGTGTTTGGGTGATTTTGGTAGGGTGAGGTAACTCACTGTGGCAATTACAAAGAGCCGAAAAACAGCTATCACTACGTAGGTAGACAACTGCTCTGGAATGGATCAAGCAGTACAAAAGACAAGAAGCTGAGGAAAAATGAGAGATTGACAGCACCATTGGACAACGGATCCATAACAATCTCAAACAAATGATGAAGCTAAGGGAGAAAGAAGAGACAAAGAGACCACGTGTCGATGATCTTGAATCATCTGACGAATCTACTCAAAGTAGAAAAGAGAAAGATAACTCACAAGGGAAGGATGAGCAGAACACGCTTGATCAACAAGGTCAGGAGTTTGATTCTCCCAAGGACACTGGGGTACCTTCAGAGACTGCAATAAAAGAGAAAGGCAAAGTTGAAGACTTTCCAGAGCAAGGAGCAGAGAAGAGGCAGTCGGAACAAAAGACAGATTAGGAAACAAAGGCAACATGAACAAATCCTACCATAACTTCAGCAACTATAGAAGATCTGAAACTGAAAGAAAAAACATCTGATGAGGCTGAAACATCAGATCAAGGTCAACAAAGCAAACAGAAACCAAGAGCACAAGCTATAATGGAGGAAGGAGCGGAAATGGTTAAGTCATTTGACATTGATGCTCACTTAGTGCAGATCAAGCTCCAATTTCAATGCCAAAGGGCTCTTTACAACCTGGGCGGGCTAGAACTGGAAGATACTAAAAGAGACGCGTCTAAGGCATTTGAAGAGGCCATGTAGCTAAAACAAAGAATAGAGTAATTGGAGAAATCACAGCTCCAAGCCCAATATGAGTTGCAAAGGGACTAGGAAAATGCAGCCTACTAATACAAGGAGGTGCAACAGTTTAACAAGGCAAACTCTTCACTACAAGCTAGTCGAGGAGCAACGCCTCGAGGAGAAACTAACCAAAGAAAGGGAATAGAATGAGAAGGTGCAAGGATCATACACTGTGTTTAGCAGGACTTTGACTCAACTCTTAGCCATACAAGAGACTCCCACCTCCTCAACTGTGACTGGAAGATCAACCTAAAGGTTTAAGATCTAAAAGAGGCCGTGGCTCAAGAAACGTATGATAGACAAATCATGACAGAAAGACATAGGGCCCTGCAATGAGACAAAGACAAAGAAATTGAAGAATTGAGGAAGCAGTTGACTGAGACTTGGGGGGATTTGGATACTTTGAGGTCCAATTAAGCAAAGCCTCACCAAACAGCCCCAATAGAATTTGAGCAAGAAAAAGGGTTAGAGGACTCCACATTCAAAGCTCACCAAATAGATGTGCCAACTACAAGCACTGGAAAAGCAACACAGGAATCTGTTGAAGGAGTACGAGCAGAAGTGAGACGCGAGAGAGAGTGCGAGAAGAAGAGCACGACGATATGGTGAACTCGCTCTACTGTAATGTGTAGAGCATAGTGAGTTCTTATTAGGTTTTTACAAAATAATATGTGTACATACTTGGCGGCCCGCCCACTTACCCTAACAACCTCCCTAACAACCACATTGCGCTTTATACCCTAACAACCTCCCACTTAAAGTCCAATGTGGTACTTTAAGTGTGAGAGAAGCTACTATACAAGCTAATATACAAGAGATGTAGAGAAGTGATGTACTACCCTACACCTAACTGCTTGCAAAAATGCGCAAATCTCTCTAAGGGAAGTCCTTTTGTAAGTAGATCAGCAGGATTTTCTATGGTGTGAACTTTGACAAGCTGAAGTTTCTTATCCTCGAGCATTTCCCTGATAAAATGATACTTCACATCCACATGCTTTGTCTTTGAGTGATAAACTGGATTGCGAGCCAATTGTATAGCACTTTGACTATCACAATATAACACAGGCATCTCTTCTTTGATTCCAAATCTGTTACTAGTCGATTAAGCCAAATTGATTCTTTGCATGCCTCTGATGCTGCAACATATTCAGCCTCTGTAGTAGACTGAGTAACACAATCTTGTAATCTAGAACGCCATGATACTGCTCTACCAGCCAATGTAAAGACATACCCTGACGTAGACCTTCGGTTGTCTAAGGCACCTGCATAATATGAGTCTGTAAAACCCTTTACACTTAGCTCCTGACTCCCATAGCATATACGCATACTCTTTGTAGCTTTCAGGTAGCTCAATATTCCTTTCACTGCCTCCCAATGTTTCTTGCCTGGGTTTGACATGTATCGACTTACTACTCCCACTGTAAATGCAATGTCTGGGCGAGTAGCAATCATTGCATACATCAAACTACCCACTGCAGACGCATATGGAATCTTATCCATTTCAGCCTGTTCTTCCTCAGATACAGGACAATCTTGTTTGCTAAGTTTCACATATGGTGGCAATGGAACACTCAATGCCTTTCCCTTCTCCATAGTGAAACGTTGCAAAACCTTGTCAATATACTATGTTTGAGATAACCAAATCAACTTCTTTGATCTGTCTCTAAGTATACCTCTGGGGCTTCACAGACAACATTATACATGATGTAAGACTACCTAAACGCAATTAGTACCTTGGTACCTATACTAGAGCATGCAAGAGAAAAAAAAAATTCAAGCACTTTTAAAGCATACCTGGGACTCGTCAAGCAAATATATTGGATGCTTTATGTAGATTTTCGCCCCAGAGGCTTCCGGCACACATCCTTTTTTTTGGGGGACACTCACGTCTCCGTCTATCAAAAAGCAAACACAATGTCTCTTGTCTCCTGCGTGATGCAATGACTTTGAGGCTCTTGATGTCGGCATCATTACAATGGAAATGCTCCCGCTTCAGCCTGTTGTGATTGTGAATTAGCTGTTGCAAAATTTCATCGATGCAACCCTGTGAACCTCGCCATCTCCGAATTGCTTATAGACCTTGATGGACCCCCTTCGCTATTCACCAACATCATGAATAAAGCTCTTTTTAGCTTCAGCTCCTTCTCATACAAGGATGCTTTGACTTTGGTGATTGTGTCTTGTATGTTGGAGAGTATAGACTTCTCTAATCCCATGCGCATACCAAGTATATGACTTGCCTCCCCCATGTCTTTCATGTCAAACGATTTTGCCATCTTTGACTTCAAAGCTGAAATTTCTTCCAAGTGCTTGCCAGCAATCAACATGTCATCCACATACAAAATAAGGATCAGCCAACTGCCATCCTTAGCCTTCTTTGTATATGGACAGTGATAGAACTCACTATGTTTGTAGCCTTGAGAAAGCATAAACTTGTGGAATTTATGGTACCATGCCCTCGGTGATTGTTTTAAGCCATAAAGACTCTTTAACAACTGGCATACCCAATCTTCCTTGCCTTTCTCAACAAACCCTTCTTGCTACTGCATGTAAATTTCCACATCTAAATCACCATGCAAGAACGATGTCTTGACATCCATTTGGTGCAACACCAAATCTAATATGGAAACCAATGCAAGAAAGCATCTCAATGTAGTCATCTTGACCACTGGAGAGAAGACTTCATCAAAGTCAATGCCTTGTTCTTGCTTAAAGCCCTTGGCAACAAGCCTTGCTTTGTACTTTGATTGACTATCATGAGCGGTGATATTTTACCTGTAAACCCATTTACAAGGTAGAGCCTTTTTGCCCTATGGTAATTTAACTAGCTTCCATGTCTTGTTTTTGTGCAGAGCTTTCATCTCTGACTGCATGGCCAATTGCCAATTCCCGGAGTCCTTCATTTGCACTGCTTCCTTGTAACATGAAGGCTCATTGCAATCAGTCAACATGACATAGTTCATAGATGGAACAAACCTATCAAGAGGTCGCGTGACACGTCCAGATCTACGCACAATAGGTGGCCCAGGCTCAGCCACAACCTCTGGTTCCACTCTATCCTGTCCTTGCTCCTCTTGAGCCCTGACATTTTGTCTTGCATGTGTAGGTCCATCTTCTTGGAAGACAACTCTTCTAATCTCCTCAACCCTCTCTGGTTTAGAATGATATTTGGATTCTTTAAAGTGAACATCATTGCTACGGACAACCTTTCTGGATTTGGGATCCCAAAGTCTGTGCCCCATCTCACCAGAATTACCATAGCCTAGAAAGATGCACTTTCTACTCTTTGGCTCAAATTTGTTCCTAAATTCCTTTGGAACGTGAGTATATGCCTCACAGCCAAAGACTCTGAGATGCTTGTATGAGGGCATTTTACCTGACCATACCATCTCTGGCACTGAATCCTTCTGCAAAACCTTGCTAGGAGATCTATTTACAAGAAAAACATCTGTTGATACAGCTTCAGCCCAAAACCCATTTGGCAGCTGTGCATTAGACAACATACTTCTGACCTTCTCTTGTATGGTCCTATTCATCCTCTCAACAACACCATTTTGAGGAGGATTGTAAGGAGCAGTAAGTTCACGTTTTATACCTTTTGACTCACAAAAGTCCTGAAAGGCCTTTGAAACATACTCTCCACCATTGTCAGTGCGTAAGCATTTAAGCTTCTTGCCACTCTGATTCTCCACAAGTGTCACAAACATTTTGAAAACACTAAACGCTTCATCCTTGTGCTTGAGAAAGTAAACCCATACTTTCCTCGAGTAATCATCTATAAATGTCATAAAGTAAGAAGCTCCCCCTAGAGATAGGTTAGGCATAGGTCCACACAAATCACTATGAACAAGTTCCAACTGTGTATCTCTTCTACTGCTTCTATGCTTATGTGGCTGTTGTGTTTGCTTACCATACAGACAATGTTCATAGAATTCAAAATCATTAAATCAAAATCCAGGCAAATAACCAGAACGAGACAAGATTTCCATTCCCTTCTTCGACATATGTCCTAACCGGCTATGCCACAAAGAAACGTTCGGCTACTCGGTTACATTGATTACATTTTTAGAGACATTTGATACATAAATCATGTAAAGTCCTCCAGAATTTACTCCATGTGCTACTGTCATAGAACCCTTGGATATCTTCCACATGTTCTGTCCAAAAGTGGTGACGTAGCCAGCATCATCAAGTAAACCTGTGCTCATCAAGCTCTTTGTAATTGCGGGAACATGTCTCACATTCTTCAGCCTGAAAGAAGAGCCATTCTGAAACTTCAATTGAACATCTCCAACACCTAAGATCTCACATGTTTGCCCATTGTCTAGCCGAACATGATCTTTAGTGGTCACATAAGAAGTAAACCACTCCTTGTTTAGAGACACATGAAGTGATGCCCCTGAGTCTATAATCCAGTCACTCAGTGCATTTCCATCAGATGCTGTAAGAAGAGCTGAGTCCATTGTATTCTTCAAGAAGTAGATGTCTCCTGAAACTAGACTGTCATCCTCTGCAACAGTGTTTGTCATATTTATTTCTTGAATCTTCACTGAGGACTTGTTCTTCTCACCATGGTCTTCAGCTTTCTCTTTGCCTTTTTTTGCTTTCCATTCTCTGCAGTCTCTTTTCATGTGACCCTTCTTGCCACAATGGTAGCATTCTATGTCACTCTTTCCTTTAGCACTACGGGACTCGCTACGAGACTGATTCTCTTTCCACCTTTGTACTTTTCTTTGGTCCTTCCCCTGACAACTAAGGCTGTTCCTTTGCCTTTGTCCAATGTCTTTCTATTAGTTTCTTCAGTAAGAAGACTTCCTTCTACACCTGCTATGTTCAAACCATATGGAGGTGCAGAATTACTCAAAGCTGTGCGAAACGTGTCCCAACTTTCCGGCAATGTGATCAACAGGAACATAGCTCTAACAGGTTCATCAAACTTGACACCTTGAGCTGACAACTGACTATAGATTGTGTTGAATTCATTCATATGATTGGACATAGGTGTCCCTTCTTTCATCTTCAAGTCAACAAGCTTCTTAAGCTAGTATACCTGTGAAGCTGCACTCTGCTTCTCATAAAGATCACTCAGCTTTAACCATGCTTGATAAGCCGACATCTCGTCTGCTACATTGAAGTAAACTCTTTCTGCCAAAGTCAGCATAATGGTAGAAAGTGCCAATTCATCCATTTCGCTCCATTCATCTTTGTTCATATCTTCTGATTTTATCCCCTTGAGCTTTATAGGTTTTATCTGCTTCTTTTGTACCAACACGTTGTCGAGAAATTTGCGGTCTTGCCAGGAAAGCACCGGGCTTATGGCTGTGAGAGTTTGTGAGAGAACTCAACAAAAACTATATGAAGGAGTTAAACCATAGATGCCATGAAGACTAGGGTTTGGAAACAAGTGCAATAAAAGAAGACTCACTCTTTCTCTCTTGCACTCACACACACACAAAGAAAGAACGCAAAAGAGAATGTCAAAACAATACGAAGATGAAAACATCAAGGCTATAGTCATATCGTATCATGGGTAATATGAAAGGGTTAATGGATGAGTTAATGGCATTCAATCTTGGCTGACCAAATACGCTATGAATTGTTCTTTGGAATTGTAGTTTTGTGCTTACCATAATATATATATTTTGTCTAGTGATTGGGATTAATTGTGTGTACAAATCCTCTTGGTTCATAGCAAGATAACTACGCTTACATCAAAAGAAAAATTATAGTCTATGAGAGGTAGTATGATGGGATCCGGTGATAGAAGTATTTCATTGAGCCTTTCAGGGCCGAAGAGAAACACTATACGTTGTTGAAAGTGTATTTTACGGCTAATCCATACGTTAATTCTAATAGATCGTACAGAGTGAAAGCGATAGAAATGATCATCATGTGGGTTATTCATCTAAGATAGTATGTAAGAAATGTAGATATGAGAGAAGTGAAGAGATGAGAAGTTTCCCTCCCAAGCCCTATTCTTACCCGTAGGCAATAAGGATACTGCGGGGAGAGATGTACCTGTAGCAAGAGAACCTAGAGAGGATGAATTACTAAGAATGAGAGAGATAGGTTTGGTTAAGGAGATGAGATTAGATACATATACATATATATATATATATGTTGGATTAGAGATGAAAATGAAAACAACAAGAAATCAAGAAAACATCAATGTAAAACACATCTTACTTGACAAACCCTTTGGCACCAATATTGATGGAGAGAGAAGAAGAGTGGATAATTCCACTTTGATTGATACATCAAGTGCAAGACCTTCTTTGATTAGAGTTGATCTTCCAAGGTTAGCTTGTTGCAAGAATGGCTAGTCTCCCTCTAGGAGAAAGTGTAAGCTTGGGCTTATGTTAATGGGGCTAAGTACAATTAGGCATTACTACTCACTCCCTCAAGAATTCCTCTCATCAATGGCTTGAATGCTTGAGTTCTTTCCAAGGAAGAAGAGGTCCCCTTTTATAGGTGAAGGGAACCCACAACGGTTTACACAAGAAGAGAGGAGCCAGTGTGAACAGGAATTGGAAAAGTTGGAAATGAGCTGTCCCTGCATGATGTGGGCAGACTAGGGTCCAGTATTTTGATCATATCTCCTCAACCGTGGCTCCAAATAAAAACGTAAAAATATGGGCAAAAACTTCAGCTCATTAGCTACGATTTTCATATTAAAATTGTTTTCCAATTCGGATTGGAACCTTGTGTAAAAAATTCATCAAAATAGGGTCCATTTATGGCAGCAAAAGTCTTCATGTGGTCTCCTTAGCCTAGACTTTCATTTAATTCCAAAGGACACCTCATGCCATATGAAAGCATGAAATTTCTCCTTGACAAAGTTTTGTAAGCATGCTTGCAATAATGCATTAAAATAAGTGTATCTTTGAAATCATGCCACCTAGTGTCCCACTAGGATTTGATTCTCTCCTAGTAGCTATTTAAAAAGAAATATAAGAAAAGTATAAAAAATACATAGAATATATATATATTAGAGTTTACCCTAGATATAGGATCTAGCTAGGGTGTGAAATGATAATGAAATAGTAGAAATAAAGAATCAATGCTTTTTGCCCCAAGTTAAAGAGGCGGAGCTATTGATGCTTTTCCCATAGTATTTTCTGATGGTAAAGTAAGGATATGTTACCCTTGAGAAAAATAATAGGATGAGATAGAAGGCTTATTATTATACTTAAATATGCATATGTACACTATAGGAAATATAATTATGTATCTAAAAAAATACAAGATAGATCTTGTAGCATGCGTTCCCACTATGTACGTGTCACAGTACGACAACGTGCCAAATCTGCTTCTTCCACAATGGGAAATTGGTTCCATCCAGCTTCTTGATATTGTAAAGAGCAGTGTCCTGTGATCCAGCCATAGCTACGCTTCACAGTAGTTTACTTTTCTGGGAAAAATTCGGCATAGTTTCCCCTGTAAACTGACCTCTGAACCAATATCAACCTGTCAAATGAACCAAGAAAGCTTCAGATTCTGCATAAATTTTGGCAGAGTCTCCTTTGTAAAATGGCTCTGGTGTACTAAAAACAGACCAAAAAACACTGTCTCTCTGACACTGTAAGCTGCGGGTAAACCTGTCCTGCATCTGTATTGTCTCTCACTGTCCTGTCACTGTCCTGTAAGCATAGACTGCGACAATGCCTCAACGGCAGTAAAGCAAAGATGCAATCCCAACTGTCTAACTCACAGTCAATACATCCTAGCTGCCTATCTAAGGGTACTCGAGGGATAGCTCCAAGACCTGTATCACCGAAAGGATCTCAACATTCGAGAATCCCCCAGCTCAATAAAACCTCACTCGACCCTCAACAAAGGCTGCAGTAAATCTGATAGTACATAGACTTCCCACAAAGTCATACATCCACAAATTTCCCACCGTATGCTGTAACCGCTACGGCGGTTGTTTGCTGCGTGACTCACAGCCAACAAACCCTCAACAGACATACATCATCTCTGACAATACATCCCATGTGGAAGTACCTACAATGTCAGGATGAAATCTGGAATATCAAGCAGAAAACACAAGCTACCTGATGAACTAGTGGATGTCGCCTACAGTCTGTGTGTAGATGTGCCCGTGTCGTATGTGACACGCCTCCAAGAACTGTGAGCCGTCCTTCGATGTGTAGACTGCCACAACTCAACACTCTGGGAGTGTCGATATCCTCATCACCTGCAGTCGTAGGCCGAAAACCCCAAATTTGTAGAGTCGGATCTGCACCCGTCGAGACCACGTAGTCGAAAATGGCCTGCGCAGACCTTTGTCGAAGCCAAACGGTGGCCGAGATGACCTCAGAATGAAATTCTGACAACACCAAGCCCTTTGGGCTTTCCAACGAGATTTGGGGCCGTGTCTTCGCCTGTCGAATTTCACTCCAATCTAAGCTGGTGACTCTAGCCTCCTGCAATGCTGCCCCGAGCCTCGATCTGAGCTCTGATACCAGTTGAAGGAGTATGAGCGGAAGTGCGACGCGAGAGAGAGTGCGAGAAGAAGAGCACGACGATATGGTGAACTCGCTCTACTGTAATGTGTAGAGCATAGTGAGTTCTTATTAGGTTTTTATAAAAGAATATGTGTACATACCTGGCGGCCTGCCCACTTACCTGGGCGACCACATTGGGCTTTATACCCCAACATCTGCATATCTAGCCACGACATTCATTTTGGGTTCGGCCAAGGACAAGATTCAGCGCTGGATCTCAGAAGTCAAAGACCCCTCCCACAAGGTGTAGGGAGGCGTTGTTCGGCCAGGGCATGGAAGCACGAGCATCGGATGAATGGAATAGAGGATTCAAGAGATCACCTCTCCATTTGCAAGTAGAGATTAGCCATGGCAAGAATAACTCTTAACCTACTCTAGTCACTAATCAAACAACTCCTACACACATCAAGCCCATCAAAGTCTGACTTGCCCATAGACTAGAAATCCCAAGCACACTAATGATAAGCACATGCTAATTACCACATGTCAATTACAACACTTAATCAATAGCTATACACACAAGGTGAATGGTGCTAGAGTTTCATAAAACCTATCTACTCTCAAGCAAAGAATAGGGCACACACACAAATTATAAGACCCAACTTAATCAACCTAATTTGTGATGCTAAATATCGCAAATCAATTGGTCGTAGAGAGATAAGAGTGGTTACTGTTACGGCATTAGCCGCACATGCGGTCCTACCCTCCTGCAGAGGTCTGGACACTGCGGATCAGGAGTCATGCGGTATGCGGCGGTCGTGGCGGCAGTTCTTCACAGGATATCATGGGACAAGAGTGTGTGCACCGTTCCCGATCTACGCTGGAGCAGCGGTTGTATATGGAGGGGCATACCTGTCTTTTGATGTAACCCAACCAATCTCTATGATATTCATGGCATCTACTATTGTAACTCTATGTCCGGAATACACATGAATGAAGCAAGAGGTGTTTTGTGCCTATGTACTGTGTACTGTCTTCTATTGTCATTCTATGTGTTGATGTTCATATAATGTAGTTGCGGGTAATCATTCCCATAATGCCTATTGCCCCTGTGCGGGCAATAGCCATTACATCTGGCGACCACGATGCGTGATGGACGACTTGCGATTCATACTTTACATACAATGTGCTTTCTGTTGGACTGTTACGAAAGCCTCATTTGACCAAATGAGTGTCAACCTTCTCATACAAAGCACAAGGAGATTGCTTCAACCCATACAAAGATTTCTTACATCTATACACTTTATCTTCTTGTCTTTTCTTGACAAAATAGTGAGACTGCGTTACATAAAATTCTTCATATATGTCACCATTTAAGAAATTAGTAACAATGTTAGACTGATGTACATCCCAACCAAAATGAGTTTCCAATGCACAAAGAAAATGCACAGTAGCCATACAACAAGTGGGAGCAAAAGTCTCTTCATATCTATGTCTTTTCGTTGTGCATAACCCTTTGCAACAAGTCGAGACTTATAGCGATCAATCTCACTATCTGGCTTGCGTTTCAACTTGTAAAACCACTTTGTACCAATGGCCTTGTTTCCATAACTGCCATGATTTGGCATGAGAAGTCCATAGAAGATCTTTGACATTTTTATCCTCCCAACAATAGACTCCGATGCTCGGATTATTCGTGCTAAGCTGTTTTAAAGGCTTCAAATCAACTTGATTGTATCCCTCGAATTCTAAAGTCGGTGGTCCTTCTTTTGCTTCCATATCTGGAATTATGGTATTTAGTTCTAAACCCCATTTGTCTATCACGTCAGGGTTTTCAACTTGTAAATACTGAGTTTTTTTTTTATCCATATACATTTTTCCTTGTTTGTTTGCCCTGATTTCCTCTTCAAACTCTATGTCATGGTAATCAATGCGAATAGCATACTCTTCATTAGGATCCAGGTAAACTTGAGCTCCATGGCGATTAGTCTTATAAAAGGTGAGTATGTGCTTATATCGCACTGTTGTTCCGGTTCCTGAATGAGTCGAATAGGAAGATATTTGAGATGTTGATTCTGAAAAAGTGTCTGATACTTCTTCAATGATAGTGTCCAAGTGGTCACCTTGATTCACACTCTCTTCTGTGGATACTCTACTAGCGGTCTCTCCTAATATTTTTTGATTTGCTAGTATACGACCAGATAGACTTGTGAAGCCCTGGATAGAGTACTTATCGTCGGATTGACTTGTTATTAGTTTCTTCCACTTGTGATTGCAACTCCTATCAAACTTTCAATTCCTTGTTTACAAACTGATTCCTGTATCCGTTTTAATCAAGTTAGCTATTCTTTCACAAAGACTGTACAATTTTGCTAACTATTGTGATTGGTCTACTGTATCACTTCAATTTGAGATAGGTGAGTCAGTAATTCAGACTTTCAGATTATACTTCTGCAAAAAGCCAAAGGACTAATCTGCAACCTAGAAACTAAGTGAACATGTACCAATTTGGATCTGATTGAAACCAAAATTTACCGGTGGCCTTGTATTATGTTGGTCTAACACTGTACAAGCTCAAAAGTCCAAAATGGTGTCTCTATGTATCATAAGGAAATAACCGTGATTATTTACTTTTATCAAATTTTTACACTTTTTGGCTTGTTTTGCCAAGTAATCGGCTTGTTGAGGACTCTGGACAAGTTTCACTGAGTTTGAACAAAAGTTATCCAAGTTATCAACTGTTTTAGGTATGCAGACTCAGTCTTTGAGAATCTGGCTTAAGTCTTACTTTTGTGATCCAAATTTCACCAAAATTGATTTGTGTGGTCTACGTGATATGCTTGACCTTGTGATATACTCAAATGTGCAAAAATGTCCAATTTCCTAGCAGATGTAAATAATCACGATTATTTACTCCTGCTATTTTTATGCAATTTTTTGTCACAAAGTTGACATAGAATGGTTAAACAGCTCAACTTAAGCTCCCTAGTCAAGTTTCATCAAGTTTGAATAATATATGTTCAAATGGTCAACAATTTTGTGTCTGCAAACTGACTTTACAAATTTGGCCACAATTTTCACTCTGATGATCCAAATCTTATCAACTGGGGCTTAATATAACATGCTTAAACCAGTGGTATGCTCGGTTTTGTCAAAAAAAGTTGAAAAATGGGATAAAAGTAAATAATTATGATTATTTACTTTTGGTAAATTTTTGCATCTTTTTTGTCATCTGAGCATGTACCCTTGTTTAACACTTCAATATAAGTCTATGAGTCAAGTCTCACTAAGTTTGAACAAAAATTTTCCAATTTACACTCAAGGTCTCAACAATCAATACAGATTTTCAGTTTTTACCAAGTTTTGGTCAGTTTGGTGATCCAAATTCTATGAGCCTTTACAAAAGATGTTTGTACACATGCATAGAGTCACTAGTATCAACCTTAGCCACTTTTGAGCTGAAAGTAAATAATTGTGATTATTTACTTTTAGCCTAAAATGAGCACTTTTTTCAGCTTTTTCAGTGGGCAGTGTTTTTATGATCTATTTTAAGCCTCTGACTCAAGTCAAAACTTAATTTGACCTAAAATGGAAAAAAAAAAGTAAATAATCTGAGTTTTTGCAAACTCTTGAAAGTTTACCTCAAAGCATCCTTAAGCTTACCCACGGGTTCATACAACTTTTAAAGCATAATCTTCAGTCAGATTCACTGGTGGACAGTCTTCTGGTGCTATTTCTAGTCGTAAACCTAAAATTATTCAAGTTCACATAAACAACTCATAATTGATTCTTTTGGATATAGCAATGTTCTGAGATCCCACCTCGAATTCTACTTACCCTACTCCTAGGTTCTACTGCAACGGGGTTGTGGAAAGTGTCCACAAATACTCGTTTTCTTGATTTTTATGGTTTTCTGAGCCTTGATCTTAAGACCTGACTTGTCCTTCAATCATTTTTTAAATCTTAATCTAATCCTACAGTCCTACAATCATAAAAGGTACTTAGCAAGTACAACCTATTTCCAAGCTACCTCTACACATCAAAAGACGACAATCTTAAGCTATGCTCTAAAAAAACATTTTGGCTCTAGGTGATCCTAGAGGAAGTTAAAGGATAACTTTACAACACACTTGTGTTTTTCCCTAGTTTAGGTCTCTTCGATCCCCGACAATGGTACCAAATATGGGACGGGTGTCTAACCTCACTCCTATTTGCATACATAGCGAGAACCACAAATATAATTGTCAATCCATGGGACAAAGCTCACTCGACTAGTGCATAGAGGCTACAAGAGTTTGTCAACCTCTTGGAAAACAATAGACAACTTGCATCTAACTCAAGCTTCACTCAAATGACAGAAATCACCAAAAGCTAGTCACCTGTCGGCAAACAAATCACAACTATTACAACATCAAATGACATCCAAACGTTATGAAACTTCCTGGACTCATGTGTATAAGACCTAAGCACACATGCTTATGGTCTCAAATCTCACTTTAGGTCAAAAATCGCAATTATTAACAGCAGTAAGTTTTTGACCTAGTCGTTTTCGATCCAAAATGCATCTAAATGCTTAGCAATGATGCTTCAATACCCCGCCTATACTTAACTTATGATTTTGAAGCTTAAATTCCTACTTATGATGAAATTAGGCCACGGGTCGAAGACGCCAAAAGCTATGGATTACCATGAAATTTTTACGTCAATGTGTAGAGCTCTTACCTGCGGTTGCAATGCAATAGACGGCATTGCAATGTGACAATTGGAAAGGAAGTAGGAAGCATGAGAAGTAGAGAAGTGAACACTATAAGTATTATCCAAAACTTATAAAATACTTACAAAAATTGGCTTTTATACCTTAGCCAAGGTTTTTGTGGTCAAAACTAATAATCTGGGAGCTCTAACTTAAGAGAAGTTGATTCAATTTGATGGCTTGTAGCCCCGGCTCATCAATTACATTGTTTATCTGGAAAGTAAGAATTACAACATTCCCAATTCATCAAAATAATAAGTGTTTTACAATAAAAGCTCCAAAAAATGTTATCCGAGTCAGCTTACTGCTAACAGCTTTCCTTCAATGTTTTTTGCAAGCCGGGTGATTAAGCTTGAATTCTTTCATCCATTTTTCTTTTTAGATACATGACAAGGTCATGTAAGAGCAAAGCATTTTGGCCCGCAGTGTCCCAAATACATTTATGCATCATGCAGTTATGGATCTATATGTAGGGTTTTCTTTGGTACATGTTGTCACATGGGATACAACATGGTCTAGGAACTCAAGGAGTTAGGTTTAACCAATGTGGAGCTAAGTATATGAGGGTCCCTCTCACTCATGTCACTGAGTGGTTATAGTTACCTCCACACACAAGTATATCTCATACTTATAGGGTGCTCTTTTTTTAGACATACTTTTTTGAGATATATTCCACATGTGGAGAATATGATTCTCTTGGACTAACAGTCGCGTTTGTTATATCAATTATGTGTCGCAAAAAAGTCCCTAGGTGCTTGTCAAATTTGTTTGCTCGACCATTTTGAGCGTGGCTATATCAGGGAACAATTTTAGTGGCCAAAATTTGCCGGATACTTAGAACAACTTGTTGAGGTTACAAGTGTTGCTAAACATCATTAATAGATGGTTAGTTATGCATATAGCCAGTCTATGTGTTGTTAATGAAAATGTTACATTGTTTGTACCTAGACGTAACTTATGTTTCACATTCTATTATGGTTCAAATGTTTTAGCAAGGCTTGCGAATGATTGAAGTAGAAAGTATTTAGTTTATTTTTTAAACTATTTACACTCCTCTTTCATGTGTGCTATGAGCATCATACTCGCCATAAGTATTGGCAAGTATGGTCATGGATATGCAGGTTTGGATCTATTTTTGCTAAACGCATGCACACTAGGTGTTCTGAACCCTAGTGTTTAGCAAAGACTGATTTGGGGTAGCATGCACATTCATGACATAAATCTACCAATGGAGGTCTTGGCTCGGTTTGGGTGTTTGTGAATCTCTCCACTTAACCAAGATGGCCATTCATAACATTGTTGATTCCTTAGCACAATTATAAGGCACTGTGATCCCTACTTACCAGTCATTGTGGAAGACTGTATGTATGTCATAATAACTAATATCTAGTTCTGCTAAATTATTTTCTCATGTTAAACTGATCATTTAATATGGGGAAATACTAGGGGGAGCAAAGGCTAGATATTGGAGAGGCTCTCAAACCGATCTCAACAAGGGATCCAAAGGAAGGAAAATAGGGATCCAGATGGGGATGGTTTGCTAAAGATCAAGTACATCACTGGAGTTTAAAAAGACCTTTGGGTTCAACCTGGTTAAGACTTCCATAGGGTAAAGTTCCAACTTTTTAGTCTACAGGTCCTAGGCCATGGGAACCATTCCTAGTGACTAAAG
Organism: Adiantum capillus-veneris; assembly: GCF_014529385.1. Taxonomy (NCBI): domain Eukaryota; kingdom Viridiplantae; phylum Streptophyta; class Polypodiopsida; order Polypodiales; family Pteridaceae; genus Adiantum; species Adiantum capillus-veneris. The sequence goes on along the minus strand of NC_140950.1, from coordinate 141,224,249 downwards.
TGCTAACTTGTAAAGTCAACAAAGTACTCCTAAGAGTGGGCAAGCTGAAATGAGACAGAACACACACACACACACACACACACAATTTTCATTACTCTTCGGCAACCCTTTTGTTCAAGTCTTTGAAAAAACGTTGTTTAAGGCCACCCTAAACCATTTTCATTTAGGGGTGTCTAAAACTAGCTTTTTGGCAATTCAAGAAGAAAATGGTCAAAGTTTTATACTTAGTTTTAACCACTTGACCAATTCAAATATTGGAAAGCAAGGTCTTGTAATACTTTTCTTTGGACATCACACATTAAAACTAGGTCCCTCACTTGTCCAAGCTATGCTCTAATACAATAAAGGGCTTTTGGTTTCAAGATGCACCACTTTCCCAACCTTGATTCCATTAAAGAAGCTAGCTCTACTTAGACATTTAATAGCAAGGTCCTGTAGCAGTTCATATTGAACATTTTCCATGACAGCTAGGTCCACCACTTATCTAAGCTATGTTCTAATAGAGTAAGGGGGTTTTGGTTTCAAGATCCACCACTTGTCCAAACTTGTTTTGGGAAGCAAGGTCCTATAATAGTTTGCTTTGGACATTCACCATTACAACTAAGTCCACCACTTCTCCAAGCTATGTTCTAATACACTAAGGAGGTTTTGGTTTCAAGGAGAACCACTTGTACGACTTTGTTTTTGGAAGTAAGGTCTTTACATAGTTCACCTTGGACCTTGGACATTGGATACTACAACTAAGCCCACCACTTGTCCAAGCTATCCTATATATATATCCAAAGGTTTGGTTTCAAGATTCACCACTTTTCCAACCTTTCTTCCATTAAAGAAAGGAGGGGCATTATAACTAGGTCCACCACTTGTCCAAGCTATGCTCTGATATAGAAAGGGGATTTTCGCTTCAAGGTCCACCACGTGTTCAACCTTGCAAGACTCAAGGGATACTTGGACATTGGAAAGCATAGTCCTATAGTAGTTGATAGGTGGCAGTGGGTATTACAAGTAGGTCCAATCTATGCTCTCATATAGCAAAGAGGCTTTGGTTTCAAGGTCCACCACTTGTCCAACCTTGCTTCCATTAAAGAAATGAGGGGCTACGTAAACATTGGCAAGCAAGGTAGCAAGGTCCTAAGGTATTTCACCTTGGATATTGGGCATTATAACTAGGTCCACCACTTGTCCAAGTTATGCTCTGATATAGAAAGGGGATTTTCGTCTCAAGGTCCACCACGTGTTCAACCTTGAAAGACTCAAAAGATACTTGGACATTGGAAAGCATAGTCCTACATTAGTTGATAGGTGGCAGTGGGTATTACAACTAGGTCCAACCTATGCTCTAATATAGCAAAGAGCCTTTGGTTTCAAGGTCCACCACTTGTCCAACCTTGCTTCTGATGGGGGTTTTTCACAAGCCAAGCTCCCATACCCCTCTTCTCTCGTCCCCACCCCATGAAAACCCCCTCTTAGAGAGGGAGTGATAAAAGGCATTGGAAAAAGTAAGAAGAAAATAAAGTATGATTATGTAAATATATAAGAAAGGTAAAATAGGCCACCTCATGCCTGCGGGGCAGCCCATCCCCACCTTGCCTCCTTTTTCTTCACTGTTGCCCCGCCGTGTGTCCCTTTTCCTCTCCTCCACTCAAAAGGTCAACCCCCTCTCTCTTCCCCTTGTCCTTTCTCCTTTCTCTCTCCCCTCAAGCTACCCCACCTCTCACCAATAATGCATTCTAACTCACCAATAATGCACCCCAACTCACATGCAACTTACCCTATCTTCCAAAATAGTATACCCCACCCCCTCTTTCTCTCTCCTATCATATCCCATGACCCAAATACCCCCCTCTCTCTCTAAAGGGCGCCATGTCTCTTGTCTTGTACCTAAATAACCTTCCCCACACTTACACACACTCAGTTTCACTAAAAAAGGTGCCCACAGACCCATCCCCACTCGGTGGTTACCTGATTTTTTTTGTGTTCACACACATCTGCACACAGATTCACCTCTGAACACACTCCCCTCTCTCCCCTCTTGTAATTACTTTACTCTCCATGTCACCTCTCCTTTTTTCCATTCACCCATCTCTCTCTCTTAGTGTCTCTCATGAAACTGCTGTTCCAGCACATATACACACAGCCAGACAAGTGGGGCCCACAGTCACATGGCCTGTGTAGATAATGATTTCTTCATTTCTAAATTCTAGAATTTCTCCCCCCTCCTCCCCTATATAAAGAGGGGTCACCATCACACTAACTACACACACAACATCACCAAAGAACACACTATGCACTGTGTGTGCCTAGTGCACACACCCACACCCACACCATCACCATCACCGCAATCACCATGCTTGTCTTGAGCATGACCTCTACACCCTTGGCTATGGAAGATGAAGGGCAACTAAATGAAGGATGATGGCCATAACCCTCGTGCGAGTCTTCGCCATCAACTCCCACCTATCCGCCATGTGCTCTACCATTCTCTCCCTTCTCATTCCCCTACCCTATGCTCCCCATTTCATCCCCTTATTCTCTAAATAAAGCTTGAGGTTTTGTGATTATGTTTTCTTGCAATGTTTTGCCCATGTGAGGTGTGCGGAATCGCCACCTAGTCTTTTGTTTGGAGTGAGCTTGTGTATGTGTGAAGGGTGTGCAGATTCGCCATCCTTCTATGGTGCCTAAGTACTAAGCCGCTATACCCCCTCCCTCACTCTCTCTCTCTCTCTCTCTCTCTCTCTCTCTCTCTCTCTCTCTCTCTCTCTCTCTCCGTTGATCTCATTTCCCTTCCTCTTCATCATTACTCCCAAGCATCCATCTCTCTTGGATGAAAACTTTGTTATGGTGGTGTGTTGTTTGCGTCCTAGCCGCTCAAGCTAGGTGGTGCCCCCTGTTTGCTTTACCATGACAGGCTCAAGGCGCGCCATTCGGTCCTCGGTGTTTTAGAGGCCGTCGGGGGTTCGGGGTTCGCTTTGCTCCCGTCATTTGGTGCCCCCACTGAGGATCTTTTCATGAAACCCTTTAGTTTACAAGACTGAAAACCCTAAACTATTGTGAATGGATGAATGGCTAGCAGGATTTGCTAATTGGACGATAGAAGAAGAAGAGCTCCAAGCACAACTAGACGAACTCCGCATCTCCATCGAAGCTCGAGTGCCAGGCGTAACGGTAGTCGATTTGCAGTGGGAGAGTCAACCAACACGCCAAACCCAGTGGATATACATAGGCCAAGTGCCAAGAAGAAGAAGGAGAAGGTCGAAACCATGTCCGCAACCTACAACCAACCCACAACAACAAAATGGAAGGAGCTCTACACAATAGAGAATCAACACTATTCTACTTTGAGAATCGGGTAACTCAAGTCACCGAGGTAATTATAACAGTCAGTTTTCAAGTTGCACCTGATGCTGCAGCACAGATAACGGAATCATTGGCTCACACTCTCACTAAAAATCTTACCTTTACACCTAAGAGCAAATAAGACACATGTCAGGCATGTAGCAAAACCCCCAATTTTGCGTGAATCCTATTGGATGGACAAAGAGGTGGACCAATGAGGACTAAGCTAGTGTAAATTTAATTTCTTATTTTAGAAATGCTTGATAAAAGAACAAATGAAAATTAATCACCCTAAAAGAATATTAGACAGTCAAAAGGTCCAATGAGAAATAAGCACCCCATAAATTTTCTTAATTCCTATTGGCCAGAAGACTAAAAAGTCCAACAAGAATTTAGATAATTAAATTAATTATCTAAGCTTTTACAAAAGGAGAAAGGGGTGGACACTTGTCACAAGGCTCTTGACTTGGCATCTCAAATGCTATTGGCTAAGCTTTTCAAGGGCCAAGAGGATGCCAGCATGAGTAAATAGAAAGAGGGGTCACCCAAGGGAGAGAGGGGGCTGATTTTTGCAAGGCATTATCACACACACCCTCACACAATATCATGTGTGAAGTAAAGAAGACTATCTCTTTCTCAAGCTTTAATGGAAAGCTCATCATCTACTCCAAGCTTGTGAGAAGGGAGGCCTACACCAACAACTCTTGGATTTGTGATGCAAATCCAACCAAGAACCAAGCTCCAATGCATGATCATCTCCTCTACCATGCTAATTACTAAGCTATGCTAAGCTTGTATAAGTGATTATGTGAGGATACATACTTCTTTCTCGTAATAATACTCCTTCTTCCTCTAGATCTACTCGCATACCCCGTTAGCTCTCACCATCTTTGAAGGTGTGTGGGGTCTTGGATTTGAGATCGTGAGGGAATTGATGTTATGTTTTCAAGTGTAAGCTTGGTGCTTGAAGCTTCCATCTTCATTGCACCCAAAAGTTATTGAAGGAACACAAAGTATTGTATTGTAAAATGTCTCCCTTGACGGAGGGAAACCTATAATACAAAGCCTTTTGGAGGGGGGATCGGCTCTATGTAAATCCGGTCCTCAACTGTTGTCAATAGCTTAATTTCTCTCTCTTTTTGAAGTAATGTTCAATGTCTATCTAACTAGCTGGTATGCTTTTGTTGCTCTCTCCATCAAAGCACTCTTGCTATGCTCATTAGGAATCTAGTCTTAATGAAATGCTCACTATGTCTATGTTATTTTCCGCTACACATGAGTTACTAGGCCATTAAATGTTACATTGGTATGAGAGCACAATGTTTCTCTTTTCTTGCTCAAGAAGAGAGGTCCTCAACTTAACTATAAATAGTTGGTATTATTAATTACAATTGAGTAAGTAGAATAGGGATTTTTCAGCCTTGTAGTGCGCTTGCTTCGTGCAGATAACGGGGCATCACCGTCTACAACTATGGTCTTAATAGTGGAGTCCAATGGGGCTTGCCTATGGCTGAACCACTATTGAGGTATTAGAAGCTTGACAGGAGCCGGTGATGTTTTGGTGGTGAAAGACCCTCTCTTCTATTCCTTGCAATTAATGATATTTGAGCCACGGGTATAGGAGCTTGAGTGATTTCCTAAAGGGTTAAGAGAAGTAGCAACTAAGGCTTGAAGTACCAAAGTACACTAAAAATTTTACACCTTAAATTTTTCTAGAATGGCTGACAATAGTAAAGAGAGTGAAATTAATGTTAATAGCTTTGATTTTGCTAATGAACAGGCTACTAATGATGGCCCTATGCTTGTTAATTACCTTGTTACTAGGCTTCAACAAGCCATGGGCAATCCATCCCTCCAATGTGAAGTGCAACGGCAGCTACGTACTCATGGGATTCTCCAAATTACCCACCAAGAAGAGAGAGTACCTAGGAAGCCTCCTTGTGAGACTTCCAAAAGAGGCCTCTCTCCGATAAGGGAAGAAGAAGAGGATCTGTACGAAGGGCTTAACAATATACTACTTGACGACACATCTCCTTCCCAAAGGAGAACTCAAGTTTCAATGGTAGAGCCCCACCGAAAGAACGAGAAAGAAGTGAGTCTCTTGCCACCTTGGTGGAGATGGCCCCATGAAGATGACAAGCAAAATTATCTCCATCACCCCCTAAACGGAGAAGACCATCGCATACTTCTCCATACCATAATTCAAAAAGGGACGAGAAAAACAAGAGAAGAAAAAGGCGAGAAAGAGGTCACCCTCTTCTCCATCTTCTTCATCCTCTTCCTCTTCTGAAGAAAGTGATGATGCAGACAAGGAGGAACAAGGGAAAAAAAAGGCGACAAATGAGGTCACCCTCATCTCCATCCTCCTCATACTCTTGCTCTTCTGAAGAAAGTGATGGTGCAGCTCTTGAACCACCTAAGAAGAGGCCATAGGAAATCCTATGCCGCATGGAACAGGTCTTCCAAGCTCAAAAAGTTCAAAGAAGGAGGAAAGAACATCTCATTCCTTACCTACAATGGCACCTTTGGTGCTACGGACAAAGTCTTGGCCTTCATCCAACAATTCAATGCGGCGTTTGGAGATGAGGGCTTCATGGAGTCCTCTAAGCTACACCATGTAGCTATGCATTTTCAAAAGTCCGTCAGACAATGGTGGTCTGGCCTACAAGCAAATGGTGAAGCTCCACGAACATGGAAAGCTTTAAGAGCTTCCATCAAGAAGCAGTTTTTGGCTACGATGCCAGAGACAAAGTACTCACCAAATGGCAAAGCTTAAAGCCCTCTCCCTAAAAATCTATTCACAAGTATGTAGACAAGTTTTGGAGTATGTCAACTCCCAAAGGCCACGCACCATATCTGTGGTCATACACCATACCATGGTGGCTTCATGAATCAATTTACAACAAGGGGCTAAGAGAAATCCTAATCCCACAGAAAACAAGGACTGCAACAAGCATAAGGGGAATGACAATATCCAAAAGTCACCTAAAGGCAACGCCAACAACAACAAAGATAAGGAGAAGGGAATTTATAAAGGCAAAAATAAACTCTCTCTTGAAGAGCTAGAGCATTACCATAAAGATAACCGTTGTTTCAAGTGCAGAGAGCAAGGGCATGCCTATCATGCTTTCCCCCACTTGGATACATGAAATGAGCCTCCTATATTTACCTTGGTTGAAATCCAAGAAGAGGATACTCATCACAAAGGATCTCCCCTATGCCATGCTTGGAGAAAGGTAAGAGAACATGATGTTTTTATTCTCTTTGACCCTGGTTCTACTCACAATTTCATATCCACAGATTTGGCCACCAAGCTAGGCATCCAAGCCTACGAGATGGGGGATGTCCTACCCGCAGACAGTGCTTTCAAGGGGCAAGAAGCTTTAGTCACTCCCTTAATTGGAAAATTGAGGCTCCATGTCCAAAGCTATGTGGACAAGGAGGATTTCTTTATCTCTCCTCTCAAGCATGAGTATGTAATCCTAGGGGCACCATGGTTTGCTCACATGGAAGCCAATGTTCTTCCTTCAAAGAAAAATTTACTTTAGGTTCAGGGAAAAAGATATGTACATAGATGCTAAGGAGTTGGGTAACACCATACCCATTGTACATAAGCAAGCCTTCAATAAGTCAATAAAGAGCTCTATTTCCGTGTACATGATTTTTATTAAAGATTCTCAAAATGAACTAATGCTTTAGCAAAAGAAATTATAAACAATCATAAGGAATTAGAGTTATCCAATTTTCTCAAGGGATTTCAAAATGTTTTTATTGAAGACATCCCTTGTGAACTACCTCCTAAACGAGGCAATGATGACCATGCAATTGAACTTCTTCCAGGAAGTTCATTGCCTAATAAACCTCCTTATAGAGTTTCTCAAGCTCAAAAAGAGGAGATTATGCGGCAAGTGCATGAGTTAATTGAGAAGGGTATGGTTAGGTCTAACTCATCTTCATTTTGTTCACCAGTGTTATTAGTGCAAAAGAAAGACGGCGCATATCGTATGTGTGTCTACTATAGAGCACTAAATAAGATCACTATCAAAAATAGGTTTCCCATTCCACGGGTAGAAGACCTATTGATAAGCTACAAGGGTTGACCTAATTCAGTAGGATTGACCTAAAAAGTGGCTACCATCAAATAAGGATAGTTGATCAATCCATTGTTATAAAGATTGCATTTCTCACTATGGTTGGTCTTTACAAGTACATTATCATACCTTTGGCTTGACCAATGCACCAACCACATTTAACTGCTTGATGGAGAATCTATTCAAACCTCACCAACCTTTACTGGAGTGTTCTTTGATGATATAATCATCTACTCTAATTCACTAGACAAACACAAGAAACATCTCCAGGTAATATTTTAGGTTTTACGAGATAATAAATTTTATATTAATAGAAAGAAAAGTGAATTTTTCTTACAAGAGATTCATTATTTAGGTCACATTATCTCTCAAGATGGCATCCAAATGGATCCATCAAAGCTAGAGGTAATAAAATGATGTCCTAATTCAAAGAATCTACATGAACTAAGAAGCTTTATAGGTATGTGTGCATACTATAGACGTTTCATAGAAAAGTTCTCACAAATCGCGGGACCATTATATGACCTAACAAAGAAAAAAGTTAGGTATACATGGTCTACCAACGAAAAAAATTCTTTCAAAAAGCTCAAAGAAAAGCTTATCTCTCAACCGGTGCTTACACTGCCGGATCTCTCAAAGCCATTTGAGGTCCAATGTGACGCTTGTGGTGATTTCCTTGGAGCTGTTTTGCTCCAAGAAGGGCATGCCATAGCCTATGAAAGTCAAAGGCTTGACCCTACTGAGCAAGATCTAGGCATATATAAAAAGGAACTCCTCACAGTTCTACATGCCTTAGACACGTGGAAGCACTACTTATTGGGGACTCCTTTCATTCTGCGGACAGATCACCAAAGCCTCAAGTACTTCATGACACAGACCAAGATGTCCGACAAACAAATGAGGCGGGCAAATTTCCTTTCACAATTTCATTTTCATATTGCTCACATTACTGGCAAGCATAATCAAATAGCTGATGCACTCTCAAGACGACCAAGAGTGAATGCGGTTTACATAGAAACTCACAATGATCTATCTTCTATGATAGATCAGTATGCTATTGATCCCAATTTTAGAGATGTGATTTCAGCCCTTGCACTAGGGAAGAAATAAGAACCATTTACTCTACAAGATGGTTATCTTCTCTATGGCAATACACTATGCGTTAGTAACTCACTACGTGAGAAAGTAATGTATGAATCTCATGATCCTCCTTATGCAGGGCATAGAGGAATTAAGTTTACCCTAAAAGGAATAGAAACATATTTGTATTGGCCTACCATGAAAGAAAACATACAAGAGTATGTTTCAAAACGTGTGGTATGCCAAAAGACGTAGTTTGATAGAGGAAAGCACCCCGGATTGCTTCAACCTTTGCCAATCCCTAATTCACCATGGGAGAGCATATCCATGGATTTTATCTTGGGATTGCCTAAGTCTATCCATGGGAATACAGGAATATGGCCGATAGTAGACAGGTTTAGCAAACAAGCACATTTCATACCTGTCAAATGACTATCAAAGCCCATCAAATGGCAACCCTCTTTATATCACAAATATTCAAGTACCACGGCTTGCCAATGTCCATAGTGTCGGATAGAGATCCTAGAATGACCAATAATTTTTAGAAGGGTCTCTTTGAGAATTTAGGGACAAGGGTAAACTTCTCTTCGGCCTGTCACCCGCAAATGGATGGCCAAAGTGAAATAGCTAACCTAACAATTCTTGATTTAATAAAATCCTATGTAATGTAAGTAGATCAAAGGTCTCAATGGGAGAGGTACTTACTCTTATTGGAGTATGCTTACAATATTATTGTACATACTTCTATAGGAAAAGCACCTTTTGAGGTGATAGAGGGAAGAACAAAAAGTCCCTTGCTACTTAAAGTACACGAGAAGATCTTCACTACACAACGGGCAAGAATCCTATGGGACATGCACCAAAAGTATTATGCTAAGCTAGCAAAAAGGTACTATGGTCCCTTCCAAATTCTTAGACCAATCAATGAGATGGCCTATCAACTCAAGTTGCTTAGTCATTGGCTCATACACAATGCTTTCCATGTGAGCCTACTAAAGCCTTACAAAGGAGAGCCACCCCAAGAACCAACTATTGAAGACCCACCAGAGATCGAGGACTAAGAAGAGGTGATGCAGCCTGAGTCCATTCTCCGACATGAAGACAAGGTATTGAGAGGCGGTAAGATTGTCCAACAGTATCTTATTAAGTTTAATAACTATCCTTTTGAAGATTCTAGGTAGATGCAAGGCATAAAATTAAAGGATAACCTAAACCTTGCATTGCTTACAATGCTTCCCTAGAGTAAGAAAATATAAAGATGTCTAAATGAATTTTTTTTTTGTCTTATAACACTCTATTTTTCTTTATAGTGTGCACATGTTAATAAATATGCATGCTTAGGATCATGTTTGCGGAGACGACGTCTCCCAAACACCAAGTAGAGCTTGTCACTCTACTATAAAAGATTGATACGGACTAATGTGCAGACATGCTTGCGGTAGCTAACGCTCTCAAGCACCAAAAGGACTAGTCATCCATTCTGGGGTGATGTCGTAGGGTAAAATAGGGGTCCTATACCCACTAGAAAAACGACTAATGACCAGGCTTTATCGTCTCTACCTCATAGTCGAGGATGACTATGATTTTAACACTAGGTTGGTAACCTAACAGGACATAAAAGTGTCCTTTCAGGGTTTTGAAAAAAACCTCCAAAACCATAGTAGATCCACTCATTTTGTAAAATCCTTTCATGAGGTTATAGTTCAAGGGCTACTACACATGGAAAAAATAAGAAACTTGTAAAATTTCTCATCTTTTGGTCACACCAAGCCTCCAAAGTTGATGGACCAGTACATTTTCCTCAAAACAGTCATTTCTTACGTTTTGTTGCTTAAAAATAAGACTAGGGATTTTTGTAGGACTTGAGATAAATTTCCTAGTTAACTTCAATGGGTTGGTGATCAGAACATATGATTGCTTCTCACTCACTATTTTTTGTTTTCCCAATAGAAATAGGTACAAAAAGTTGAATTTTTACCATTCTGCAAACCTATCATCAAAGTTTCTATAGCCACGCTCAATACAAATAATATATGCATGTTTTCTTAGTTCCCTATTGTCCTTTAGGTTCATAAGGAGCCATGGAGCATGTCAAAATAATAATACATCTCTTACCAAGGGGAATCTTGGGGACAAAGATGAAGTGCTAAATACAACAAACATGAAAAAACTGGGTTCAACATTATGAGTTGTAGAATCCCATAGAAACTATTCAATATCTAGCCAAATTTTGATCCTTATGACTAGATATGGTTACTACCTACAAAATGCATGTACTTTTCACAAGAAAATAACAATATTGAAAAAGCTATACTTGATATACTAGAATGTTTCGTTTTCTTCTATAATGGAAAAAATCAACCATCATTGTCTACTATGCAAAATAGGGTATTAGATGAAGTCGCGGAGCGGAGCGTGGGTCGACTCTCACACACACACACACACACAGTGAACTTACATAGTACAGTACGTAGAGAACTGTTAGAAGGGTTATCTCTCAATACCTTAGTATTGAGTAGTATTCACAAAGTATAAGTTAGTATATACAAAGAGTTAGAGGGAAGTGAGTTAGGCGGGCGGCCAGCCATATCCGCATAAGAGGCCACTTGGGCTTTAATCCCAACAACCTCCCACTTAAAGTCCAATGTGGCACTTTAAGTAACTGTAAATCTATGAACATAAATGTACAAAGATTTACATGGCTGCCATCTATCCAATGCCCAATAACTCATGACAATGCACAAAGCCCTCTCCTGGAAGTCCCTTTGTGAGTAGATCAGCAGGATTGTCCTTGGTGTGGATCTTCAGCAGTTGTATCTGCTTGTCTTCAAGTATTTCCCTAATGAAGTGATATTTGACATCAATATGCTTAGTCTTCGAATGGAACACTGGATTCTTTGCCAATTGTATAGCACTTTGACTATCACAATATAACTCTGGCATATCTACTTTGATTCCCAAGTCTGCAACCAATCTACCAAGCCAAATAGCTTCTTTGCATGCCTCATTTGCTGCAACATACTCAGCTTCTGTAGTAGACTGCGTAACACAATCTTGTAATCGAGATCGCCATGATATGGCACCTCCAACCAATGTAAAGACATAGCCTGACGTAGATCTCCTCTTATCCAAGTCTCCTGCATAATCTGAGTCAGTGTATCCTCTGAGACTCAAATCCTCACTACCATAGCATATGCGCATACTCTTTGTATGTTTTAAGTATCTCATGATACCTTTCACTGCCTCCCAATGTTTCTTGCCGGGATTTGACATATATCTGCTAACCACTCCCACTACAAATGCAATATCCGGACGTGTAGCAATCATTGCATACATCAAACTACCCACTGCAGATGCATATGGAATCTTATTCATTTCAGCCTTTTCTTCCTCAGACACAGGACAATCTTGTTTGCTAAGTTTCACATATGGTGGCAATGGAACACTCAATGCCTTTCCCTTCTCCATATTCAAACGTTGCAAAACCTTGTCAATATACTCTGTTTGAGATAACCATTTACTTTACAAGATGGTTATCTTCTCTATGGCAATAGACTATGCGTTACTAACTCACTACGTGAGAAAGTAATGTATGAATCTCATGCTCCCCCATATGCGGGGCATAGAGGGATTCAGTCTACCCTAAAGGGAATTGAAACATATTTCTATTGGCCTACCATGAGAGTGAACATACACGAGTATGTTTCCAAATGTGTGGTGTGTCAAAAGACAAAATTTGATAGAGGGAAGCAACTTGGATTGCTTCAACCCTTGCCAATCCCTAATTCACCTTGGGAGAGCATATCCATGGATTTTATCTTTGGATTGCCTAAGTCTATCCATGGGAATACGGGAATATGGACGATAGTAGACAGGTTTAGTAAACAAGCTCATTTTATACCTGTCAAAAAGACTATCAAAGCCCATCAAATGGCAACCCTCTTCATTTCACAAATTTTCAAGTACCATGGCTTGCCAATGTCCATAGTGTCGGATAGAGATCCTAGAATGACCAGTAATTTCTGGAAGGGTCTCTTTGAGAATTTAGGAACAAGGCTAAACTTCTCTTCGGCCTATCATCCACAAACTGATGGCCAAAGTGAAATAGCTAACCTAACCATTCTTGATCTACTAAAAGCCTATGTAACGGAAGTAGATCAAAGATCCCAATGGGAGAAGTACTTACCTTTAGTAGAGTATGCTTACAATAACACTGTACATACTTCTACAGGAAAAGCACCTTTCGAGGTAATTGAGGGAAGATCAAAAAGTCCCTTGCTACTTAAGGTACATGGGAAGATCTTCGCTGCAGATGAGTATAGCCGAGACCTACAAGAATCTTTCCAAAAGATTAAGGATGCTATCTCTATCTCACAGCAAAGGCAAAAGGCTGCTGCTGACAAGCACAGAAGAGCCCAAGCCTTTAAAGAAAACGATTGGGTCTTGTTAAAGTTTCCCAAGGCTCGATTAAGGCACACGACGGGCAAGAATCCTACGGGCCACCAAAAGTACTATGCTAAACTAGCAAAAAGGTATTATGGTCCCTTCCAGATTCTTAGGCCAATCAATGAGATGGCCTATCAACTTAAGTTGCCCAATCATTGGCTCATACACAATGCTTTTCATGTGAGCCTCTTAAAGCCTTACAAAGGAGAGCCACCTCAAGAACCAACTATTGAAGACCCACCGGAGATCGAGGACCACGAGGAGGTGCTGCAGCCCGAGTCCATTCTCCGACATGAAGACAAGGTATTAAGAGTCGGTAAGACTATCCGACGATATCTTATTAAGTTTAAGAATTATCCTTTTGAAGATGCTAGATGGATGCAAGGCATATAATTAAAGGATAACCTAAACCTTGTCAATGCTTACAATGCTTCCCAAGAGTAAGCAAATGTACAAAATGTTAAAAATGAACAAAAATTTTTGTCTTATAAGACTCTCTTTTTCTTGATTTGTGCACAAAAATGAAGTAGTATGCATGCTTAGATCAAGTTTGCGGAGACGACGTCTCCCAAACACCAAGTAGAGCTTGTCACTCTACTATGGAAGACTGATAGGACTAATGTGCAGACATGCTTGCGGCAGCCTCAGGCTCTCAAGCGCCAAATGGACTAGTCATCCATTATGGAATGATGTCGTAGGGTAACATAGGGATCCTCTACCCGCTAAGAAAAGGACTCATGCATATGCTTTATCTTCTCTACACCATAGTCGAGGACGACTATGATTTCAAGAGAGAGGTAATGTCATAATAATCAATATCTAATTCTCCTAAATTATTTTCTCATATTAAACTGATCATTTAATGTGGGGAAGTGCCAAGGGAGAAAAAAGCTAGAATATTGGTTAAGTTAGCAGACCGGCCACAGTAGGGATCCAAAGGAGGGAAAATAGGGATCCAAAGGGGGGGGCATCTACAAAAGAGCCATGTGAAACAATGGGCCAAAAAGACCCTAAGGTTCAGCCCATTAAGACTTCCAAAATGCTAAGGTTCCAAAATTCAAAGTCCAAAGGTCAACCCTAGGGAAAATTGGATGTTTAGTGTGTGCCCAAAAAGTCTTTCTACATCCCTACATGGGAGGGGGCGAGCCCCAAAGCTAGGGGATGAGAGAGAAATCCACACACACACACACACACAGGCTCCCTTTACACAAAGGGAATGAGGGACACATGTCAGCTCCCTAGGCCAGATGCCCACAAGGTGTGCCCAATTCCTATTGGAAGACCCTTGAAGTGGACCAATGAGAATTAAGCTAGAGTAAATCTAGTTTAATTAATTTAAAAACATTTAATAAAAGAAACCAATGAGAATTAAGTCTCCTAGAAGACTATTGGGCAGTCTCCCAAGGGGTCCAATGAGCATTCAGGAGCCCCATGGCTTGCCTGATTCCTATTGGCCAGGAGGCAAAGGGGTCCAATGAGAGTTTAGTTTAATTATTTAATTACCTAAAGCTCTCACAAAAGGGGAAAGGGGAACACATGTCTAAAGGCTATCACTTATGCTGCTTAATTCCTATTGGCTTGACCTGGGGAGGTCCAATGAGGCAAAGGCCAGACTTATTTAGCAGCTAGGGCTCGCCCAAGAGAGAGGGGGGGGCTGATTTTTTGCTTGGCATTGACACACACACTCTCACACTTGACCATGTGTGAAGGGAAAATACTCTATCTCCTCCCAAGCTTTAATGGAGAGCTCATCACCTACTCCAAGCTTGTGAGATAGAAGCCTACATCAACACTCTCTTGGCATGTGGATGCAAATCCAACCAAGAGCCAAGCTTCAATGCATGCTCATCTTCTCTACCAAGCTAATTACTAAGCTAAGCTATGCTAATATGAGTGATTATGTGAGGAGATGTACTTCTTTCTCGTAAGATACTTCTTTTTCCTCTCAATCTACTCTCATACCCTGCTAGCTCTCACCATCTTCGAAGGTGTGTGAGGTCTTGGGTCTGAGAACGGGGATAATTCAAGTTGTGTTTGATTAAGTGTTTTGCTTGGTGTATGAAGCTTCCATCTTCATTACACTAGCTAGTCTTGAAGGAACACAAAGAATTGTATTGTACAATGTCTCTCTTGATGGGAGAAACCATAATACAAAGCCTTTTGGAGGGGGGACCGGCTCCATGCAAATCCGGTCCTCAACTGTTGTCAATAGCTTAATATCTCTCTCTTTTGAAAGTATTGTCGATGCTATCTAACTAGGTGTTATGCTTTTTGTTGCTCTCTCCACCCAAGCACTCTTGTAATTCTCATTAGGAATCTATTCTAATGAAATGCCCACTATGTTCATGCTAATTTCCGCTACACATAAGATTTTAGGCCTTTAAATGTTACATCCATCTTCCCTGAAGACAACTCTTCTGATCTCCTCTATCTTCTCTGGCTTAACGTGAAACTTGGCTTCATTGAAATGCACATCATTGCTACGAATAAGCTTTCTGGACTCAGGATCCCAAAGCCGGTAACCCATCTCGCCCGATTCTCCGTAGCCAAGAAATATACACTTCTTGCTCTTTGGTTCTAACTTATTTCTGAACTCCTTAGGAATATGGCTATAAGCTTCACAACCAAAGACTCAGATATGCTTATACGAAGGTGCCTTGCCTGTCCATAGCATCTCGGCCACTACACTGTTATCCAGAACCCTACTAGGAGACCTGTTGATCAAATGGACTGCTGTAGCCACTGCTTCCGCCCAAAATCCATCAGGCAACTCAGCATTTGACAACATGCTTCTGACCTTCTCTTGTATGGTCCTATTCATACGTTCTGCAACCCCATTCTGTGAAGGATTATATGGTGCAGTAAGTTCCCTCTTAATCCCTTTTGCTTCACAAACGTCTTGAAAAGCTTTGGAAACGTGCTCTCCACCATTGTCAGTTCTCAAGCACTTCAGCTTCTGACCACTCTGATTCTCCACCAGCTGCAAGAATGTCTTAAAGACCTTGAGCACCTCATCCTTGTGCTTCAAGAAGTAAACCCATACTTTGCGAGAATAGTCATCTATGAATGTACAAAAGTACGCTGCTCCCCCTAGTGACAAACTAGGCATTGGTCCGCATAGATCACTGTGTACAAGAGCTAACCGTTCGTCCCTACGATTCCTCTTTGATCTGTGCGGTTCCTGTGTTTGCTTACCATAAACACAATGCTCACAAAACTCAAAATCTTGAAATGAAAAGCCAGGCAAATAACCATAATGAGAAAGTATTTCCATTCCTCTTTTTGACATATGTCCCAACCTACGATGCCACAGTGACACACTTGGCCGCTCAATCACATTAATTACATGGTTTTTAACCTCTGAAACATGTAAAGTGTACAGAGTTCCTGACTTGCTTCCATGTGCTACAGTCATCGAACCTTTGGAGATCTTCCAAGCGCTGTTCCCAAAAACTGTCACATAACCCGCATCATCCAACTTCCCTATACTAATCAAGCTCTTTCGGATTGTTGGAACATGTCTGACATTCTTGAGCCATAAAGAAGAGCCATTCTGAAACTTCAACTGCACATCTCCCACTCCAAGTATGTCACAAACCTGCTCATTGCCAAGTCTGACATAATCTTTAGTAGCCACATATGATGTAAACCACTCTTTGTGTGGAGAAACATGTAAAGATGCCCCTGAGTCGATAATCCAATCACTCATAGCATGTCCATCCTCTGCAGTCAAGAAAACAGAATCAAGATTGCTTGTAAGGAAGATGTCACCAGCTGCTATACCAGAATCACTATCTGAACCAGATCCTATGACATTCACCTCTTCAATCTTCACTGAACTCTTCTTTTCATCTTGCTCATAACTCTTTGTTTTTCCTTTTTCTTGTTTCCACTTCGTACAATCTCGCTTCATGTGACCCTTCTTGCCACAATGGTAGCATTCTATGTCATCCTTTGACTTCGAATCACGAGACTTACTTCGGTTTTGTGCCTTCTTACCCTTCTTCTCTTTAAACTGTTGTCTCCCTCGAACGACCAAAGCACTATTGCCTTTGCCTTTGTCAATGTTCTTCCTGTTCACTTCCTCTGTGAGCAAGCTGCCTTCTACATTGGCACTTGTAAGACCTTCTGGCGCGACAGAATTACTTAACGTTGTATGAAAAGTATCCCAACTGTCTGGCAAAGTGATTAAGAGAAACATAGCCTTCACTGAATCTGGAAAGACTATCTCCTGTGCTGTTAACTGGCTGAAAATTGTGTGAAATTCATTCAGATGATTTGACATGGCTGTCCCTTCCTTCATCTTCAAATCCACCAATTTCTTGAGCCAGTAAATCTGAGAAGCAGCACTTTGTTTCTCGTACATACCACATAGCTTTTGCCATACGCCATACGCTGTAGTCTCTTCTGCTACGTTGAAGTAAACATTTTCTGCCAGTGTCAGCATGATTGTGGAACAAGCTAACTCGTCAAGCTCTTCCCACTCATCTTCAACCATACCTTCTGGTCTCTCCCCTTGGAGCTTCAGTGGCTTCACTTGTTTTTTCTGCACCAAAACCTGCCAAATCTGCTTCTTCCAGAATGGAAAGTTTGTGCCATCCAGCTTCTTTATGTTGTAAAGAGTCTCACTTTGAGAAGATGCCATATCTGCCAAACTGTTTACTCCTGAGAAAAATCCGGCAGAGTTTCCCCTGTAAATTGGCCTCTGTACACAGTAAACAAGCTATAATCAACAAGCTGAACATCTCTCCTCAGGAACTGTCAGTGTTTTGAAAATTTTTGACAGAGTCTCCCCTGTAAACTGAGCTCTGGGAACCAAAAGATAGCTCAAAAAACAATCATAAATAGCTGACCAGTGACAAATCTAATTTTTTTTTGTAATATGCTGTCCTGTAAGCATACATTGTCTCCTCTCTGGGCGATGACAGAACCTGTATCTGTCTCAAGAATGAACCCTGAACAATGCCTCAACGGCCTGACGCATAAGATGCAATCCAGTGTCTACACAAAGTCATACATCCTAAGGGATAAAAGTCGCCAAAGAGGATGCGTGTAGAGGGGAACTCTAGCAACCTAATCCACCTCACACTGGGTAACCCAGCCCCCAGTGCTTGGCTTCAAAAAACCTCACACACGACCCTCTCAGATGGCTCAACAAACTGCCCAGAACTAGCATACATCCTACAATAGACCAATCACTGTCCTATGACCGCTGCGGCGGTCTGTCTCCTAGCGTGACTCACAACTAGCAGACCCACAATCACAGTACATCAATCTGCAATACATGCCAGTGGTGTCAAGCCGTCGTATGGCCACACCTCTCCTGGAACCTGACAAGCACAAGAAGTAACAATGCAGACTGCAATATATATATCTGATGAAATATATGTGTACCTGGTCTATAGATGATGCTCTGAAGACTAATGAGTGATGTATGTCGATGCCGATATTGATGTCGGCCACCTCCTGCTTGCCAATCTACACAAGAAGGATTTCTTTGCGGCTGAAATCTATCTTCTGTTGTAGTGCTCAGAACGAAATTCTGAGGGCATAAACGGCTTCGAAAGGGGGGTAAAACCCCAGGTCGCCTTCTGGAAACGCTCCCGAAACGTCGAGTGTGAATTTTCGAACTCCGGATCCAGAATCTGCCGGAAAAGTGCGCGCGCGCGCAATTGCGCAAATCCGCACTGAACCAAGGCTCTGATACCAATTGAAGTCGCGGAGCGGAGCGTGGGTCGACTCTCTCACACACACACACACAGTGAGCTTACACAGTACGGTACGCAGAGAACTGTTAGAAGGGTTATCTCTCAATACCTTAGTATTCACAAAGTATAAGTTAGTATATACAAAGAGTTAGAGGGAAGTGAGTTAGGCGGGCGGCCAGCCATATCCGCATAAGAGGCCACTTGGGCTTTAATCCCAACATTAGGTGCCCCAAAACTCAAGGAATATTAGCTTTATGTTACAATAGGCGACATAGAAAATCAAAACTGCATTTGGATATCATGAAAGCCACCAAAAAAATCATAGAAGAGCTAAAATTGGCTAAAAACCAGGATTTGACAATTTTCGTAATTTGGTCATAACTTACAACTTTAGTATTTATTCCTCCCTAAAAGCATCAGTACATGTTGAGGACTACTAAAGATAGTTCTCTAGCACTATAGACCTCACAAACATGAATTCTAGAGTGGTATAGTTGCAAAAAGTTGAAAAAAGCCAAAAACAGGACCCGTTTTTTCACACAATTTAGGTTGTGAAATGTTGTGCAAGGACAAGGTTAAAGATGGAATTGATATTCCAAAAAAATGTCGAGTTTTTTTCAGCTCATGAGACAACTTTCTAGATAGATATCACCTCAAAATCCATTTTGAAACTCTTGACATAATTCAAGGAAAATGATCACTTAACAGGACATAAAAGTGTTCCAGGACATAAAAGTGTCCCATTACCAACCTAGTGTTAAGAGAGAGGTAATGTCATGTAATAACTAATATCTAATTCTCGTAAATGATTTTCTCATGTTAAGCCGATCATTTAATATGGGGAGATACCAGGGGGAGCAAATGCTAGATACTAGAGAGGTTGCCAAAACGGTCTTAATAGGGGATTCAAAGGAAGGAAAATAGAAATCCAGATGGGGATGGTTTGCTAAAGAGCAAAGTGCATCAATGGAGTTTAAAAAGATCTTTGGGTTCAACTCCGTTAAGACTTCCATAGGGTAAAGTTCCAACTTTTTAGTCTACATGTCCTAGGCCATAGAACCATTCCTAGTGACTAAAGTGCTAACTCCTAAAGTCAACAAAGTACTCTAGCAAGAAGACAAGAGAGTGGGTGAGCTGGGATGAGACAGAACACACACACATACACACGCACAAGCTTATCTTTACATCTAAAAGAAAATAGGACACATGTCAGGCATGTAGCAAAACCCCCAATTTTGCCTGAATCCTATTGGATGGACCAAGAGGTGGACCAATGAGGATTAAGCTAGTGTAAATTCAGTTTCTTATTTTAGGAATGCTTAATAAAAGAACCAATGAAAACTAATCACCCTAAAAGAATATTGGACAGTCAAAAAGTCCAATGAGAAACAAGCACCCTATAAATTTGCTTAATTCCTATTGGCCAGAAGACTAAATTTCCAATAAGAATTTAGATAATTAAATTAATTATCTAAGATTTTACAAAAGGAGAAAGGGGTGGACACTTGTCACAAGGCACTTGACTTGGCATCTCAAATGCTATTGGATAAGCTTTTCAAGGGCCAATAGGATGTCAGCATGAGTAAATAGCAAGAGGGGTCGGCCAAGAGAGAGAGGGGGCTGATTTTTGCAAGGCATTATCACGCACACACTCACACAATCTCATGTGTGAAGTAAAGAAGACTATCTCCTTCTCAAGATTTAATGGAAAGCTCATCATCTACTCCAAGATTGTGAGAAGGGAGGACTACACCAACAACTCTTTGCTTTGTGATGCAAATCCAACCAAGAGCCAAGCTCGAATGCATGATCATCTCCTCTACCATGCTAATTACTAAGCTATGCTAAGCTTTTATGAGTGATTATGTGAGGAGACATACTTCTTTCTCGTAAGAATACTCCTTCTTCCTCTAGCTCTATTCTCATACCCTGCTAGCTCTCACCATCTTCCAAGGTGTGTGAGGTCTTGGGTCTGAGACCGTGAGGAAATTGATGTTCTGTTTTCAAGTGTAAGCTTGGTGCTTGAACCTTCCATCTTCATTGCACCAGTAAGTTATTGAAGGAACACAAAGTATTGTATTGTTAAATGTCTCCCTTGATGGGGGGAAACCTATAATACAAAGCCCTTTGGAGGGGGCACCGACTCTATGTAAATGCGGTCCTCAACTACTGTCAATAGCTTAATTTCTCTCTCTTTTTGAAGTATTGTTCATGTCTATCTAACTAGGTGTTATGCTTTTTTTGCTATCTCCATCCAAGCACTTTTGCTATGCTCATTAGGAATCTAGTCTTAATGAAATGCTCACTATGTATAGGTTATCTTCCGCTACACACAAGTTACTAGGCCATTAAATGTTACAATGTAAACGGTGGGGAAATACACCTTAGTACTTTCATTTATCCAAAGAATATAGGCAAATTACAAGTGTAATCTTGTGCTAAAGGATATGCAAAGGGCGTATGCTAGCACCAAGCAATCCACTTAGAAAACATGTATTGCTCTAGTTAGAGTTTGCTTACCATAAGGTAAAGCATGTTTGTGACTAGGTTTAGTCTCTTCATGTTTAAGTCAGGTTTTCAACCTTGAACACTAGTTATGGTGGGGTTGTTACTGATGAAAATTGATAACAAGTCAAGGACTTACACTTTGCTGTTGAGTTACGACGGCCAGTTACTTTCATGGAAAGTGAAAAGAGGTACTCTTTTGGGTACATCTTAGTTATGATAACTCATTTATCATACTCAAGTGAGTTCTAAATGGAGTCTATATGCTATGTTGGTGAATATATGCCAGTTATACAAGACGGTTGCAAAGGGACAATGATGTGTAAAATCAAGATACTCTTCCTGATTTCATTGAACCTCCTGCCGAAATGTGTTCTGGCCAAATAGATAATTGGATCTATGAAAGACGCCACTACAGAAAACATTAATGTTCTTATGAATATATCACCACTTTTGTTTTCAAGGACAAAAACGCTTCTCCAAGGGGGGAGTAATGTCATGCCTAGGGTAATACCAGGCAACCCAAATGCCAGGACGGACATGCAGTCAAGGGATGCTATGTTTGGATGACTAGGAGCCTATATATAGCAAGTCTAGGTGGAGAATCCATGGTCCAATTCCCTTTGTTATTAGATGAGTAGTGGTAAGAATCGGCCAAAGCAATTCTTGCAGAGACGGGCAAGAAACTACTGTTATACTTTGTTGGTTGCTTGCTAGCAACACCGTTTGGCATGGTGGCTAGTGCCCTTGGTCTCAATTTGGATGGTGTGATTTTGAGCCCCCTTTGTAATATCTCTCAGAAAACATTTTGTGAATCTTAAATAAATTAGCTCAAAAATTCCGTTTGTAAGGACTTGACCTTGAGACATTCAAGGGTCAAAGGCTCTAAATATGAGCAACCAACCACGTGGTCCTTCACAACTGGTTGAGTGAGGGCTCCACAAAGGAAAAACATAAACTAGTGTAAACACACACACACATACCTATATTTGAAGGGAGTTTAGAGGCACACATACCTATATATGTAGGGATTTTAGAGGCAGCTAATAAAACTCGAGATATTTTTGTACTTAAGGGATCTACAAAATGGCCTCGAGAAATCCTTTTCACACACACAAGGTGCAAAAGCAATGAACACTACATTGAGAGTTACGACATGCAAGATGGAACTGAAAATGAACACAAAAGATGCACACTAATTGGAAAATTTTCACACGCGCGCACGATTATTAGAACGCCACTAATCAAGAAGGGTAGTGGCTCATTGGTATTGCCAAGAACATGCCCAATCTTAATTAGTGATACCAATGATTAGGGAGAGTGATTATTAGGAGAGCGAATTAATTAGGCCTAGGTATAAAATGTCGACTCTGATACCACTTGATGGGTTAGTCGATGCGGAAGCATACTTCAGAATCACCTACAATTAGCATTAGGCTATGGAGGGTGAGGCCTTAGCTTAACCATGGTGTTAGGGTTAGGGTTAGGGTTAGAGAGATGGTGATTAGGATTAGGTTATGCCAAGAGAAAGAGCATAGAGAGAGAGAGAGAGAGAATAGACACAACGATAATCCTCAAAGTGAAATTGATTCATTAGAAAGTAGCCTCTATATAGGCTTGGTGCTTTACAATCATTGGCTAGATGAGTTGCACCCTTTGCCATCGGGGACCATGTCATCATTTATATGTTCCTAGGTGGCTATAGGGCTTTCCCACATGGTGCCACAAGTTGGGCTTACCCTAATAGTTGGAACTCAAATGAAAGATGAAGCAAAGATGAATAATTACACACAATTGAACCATCAACATCAGCACAAGGAAGGGATTAATAACAATGAAAAAAATGGGAGAAGAATGTACATTAAACTCACCTAAGGTGAGTTTAATGTACATTAAACTCACCTAACGTGATCCACGATTGAGTAATCAACCTAAAGATCCATCAATTGGTCAAGATTTGTCCAAGCATATAGGTACAATTCAGAGATTTAGCCAAGATCTATTGAGATGCTAGTGAGACATAAGGAGAGGCATAAATGAGACCCTAATTTGCTAATGCAAGCCTAGAATCTTCTAATCTAGCTAGCTAGCAAAGAAAGGTGGTGGCTCACTGATATTGCCAAGAGCATGCCCAAGCTTAACTAGTATTACTAGTGATGAGAGAGAGAGAGAGAGAGAGAGAGAGAGAGAGACAGAGAGAGAGCTCAAATTAAAACTAGAATACCATCTAATGTTATATGATAATCAAGAAACACAAGTCATCTCATAGATAACTCATTAGAGTCTATGGAGGATTACTCAAACTAGCGGTCATCGTTTAACCTCCCTTACAAGAGTGGGTCTAACAATACAAAGGAGAAGGTGCAATTGGCTCCACATAAAAGTGGGAAATTCCACATAGGTTACACCGTTGACTCCACATGACAAGCTAGCACATAGGCTATAACTGGACAAGGAATGGTAAACACACCAAGATACAAAGGATACACCTAAATTAGGATTCTCACAGAGATGTTGGTGTGATCATAATTCAAAGTTCACACCCCCAACACTTTTCTATTATTTTTTTGTTTTGGAACCCACCCTCCTCATTTTCCACTTGGCATGTGAACAAAAAGCGCCTTGGTTACTAAGTTGTGAACCCAAACTACGTGTGAGCAAACCCATAGGGTCCACCACATGCCTATACATGAGGAATGCCATACTAATGCTAGGAAGTTCAACCAAACCTTTGCCTCTCGCATATACGGTGATTTGAGGGTTGAGGCAAGCTTCTTGCAATGAAATGTGAGCACGTCATGCAATTGCCTTGAACGATGTGCCATGGTGGATCAACTACTAGTTGGTAGACACTTGAAGGCCGCACCACCGTGGATCAAATACTAGTTGGTAGACACTTGGATCACCTACCATTATACCAATAATCACCTAGAGGAACCTTGTGAAAACTACAAGTGGAGAGATAAAATTGAGATTATGAGATGAAAATTTTACCAGCGTGTCACATAGCAAATGTTCATTAATCAAGACATAACGAGTTGTTGTTAGAGGTGAAGAGCGAGGTCTACATGCTGACTTGTAGGAGTTCTGGAGCAGGGGTCAAGCTCGGAGGAGAGCAGGGGAGACATGCGAGAGTGAATACAGTAAGATTTTGTGCAGCTAGAGTCAAGAGCTCCGTGTTGATGGTGGCGCAAAAGACTGCCTGGGGCTTCTATGCGACATACAAGCTTGGATGTAGCAGAATGTAGAGATGGTGTGAATGTAGCTCCATACCTCTCTTTAGTTTGCATACTTACTTGTTGTGAGTGCCCTAGGTCTGGTGCAAAACCCCTAGGTACGATGCCCATCCTAGGCCATTCCGCCGCCGCAGCTTGACCCCTCGCGATGCAGTCTCCTGTCTGTGGTGTACTTACATGAAGATGCTCACGAACCGCAGATGGCTTATGGACAAGTGAGTGCGCTTTGATGCCGAGAGACCGATTGCCGATGGTGAGGACATTGTTATTGCGCATGTACCCATGACCAAAAATGGGCTTGTACATAGTGGAGCCATGATGAGTTGCTTGAAATCTTTCTTTGTGCTGCAATAGTGTAGGAGACAGGGTCAATTTGATCTCTTTATAATCTCCAACATCAGCAACGGGAAAATGCTTAGACCTATCTCCACCGATGCAGCAAGGCAGCATATGTAGTGTTGGGCGAGGTCGGTTGCTCAAAGTGGATAGTGCAAATGACCTCGCAGTCGAACCGGAGAATGACGGCAATCCCAGCCTTAACGGCGTACTTCGTGCAACAAGCCTCTCCCTCTTATGTGCATTTTGGTGGCCTCCCAATGCTTGAGAGCTATGAAACTGTCTGTTGCAAAACTTACAGAAGAACACTTTGACGTCATGAAGAGAAGAGGGGAAGACACCATGAGCATGAGGTAGGGTTTGGCTAGCCACAATTGAAGAAGTGAACGCATGATTAGAGGCGCAGTCCTCTTCCTTGTCTGATTTGCAGGCAAGTTTTGTTGCAACTATGGTGGTGTTCTTGCTTGGGTCATTGACAAGGTCGGTCATGGTGTGCTCCTCATTAGTTACATTTGTAGGGAAGCCATTCTCAGAAGCCTGGAATCCCAGGCTTAATTCAAGCTTTCCATCCATCTCCATTTGACTGCATCGGATGCGGGTACAATTGGACAGATCATGAGGATTGGCGAGAGCTTCTGGATCGAATATGGAAGCTGTACTTGTGCAGCCCTCACGCTCGCACAACCGTGGCTGAGCTTGAGCTGTGGATGGGTGAAAATGAGGGCAATGGATGCCTTGTAAGTGATGAGGAAGAGCTATGGGATTATGTTCCTCCTCCATGAATTGAAAGACCAGGAGCAGCAGCTACGAGAGCAAAGCTGCAGTTTTGTACACAGAGAACGGCTAAGTCTTATTAGATTTTTGTGTGCAAGCTGTGGGGGTTTATTGTTATTGGACATTTGCGTGCCAAACCTAGTCGAACACGAGATGTTGATCTGCGAGAGGCACATAGGCCTAATGTAATGAAGTGCAAGACATGTGATATTGATAGTAGAACTGCAAGGGTGAAAGGAGGATTGCTTGGGTAAAGCCTAATTAAGGCTCTACGTCGCGGGCAGTACATATGTCAGGAGGCAGCAACAAAGAGAGGGGCGCGAGCGCACACACACGCACACACACACAAACATACACATACACACACATCCACAGCACACAAACACAGAGTCGAGCAGATGAAGATTCGATGCAAAAGACGATAAGAATTGATGTGGGGTGCTGGTGGTGGTAGTGGTGGTGCAAGCTGCTGCAAGCACATACACTAGTCACTAGTGGGCGCACATGGGCAAATGGTTTGGGCACAAACACGCACACAAATTGACGTTCATGACGGTACTGCGTTGATGGGTTGAGAACTTGAAAGTTGAGCAATGAGAGACTGTTGAGTTGAGGAGAAATTAGAATAGACGGATCATGGGTGGGTGAGTTTAGGGTAGGTGTGATGCAGGAAAGAGCTGCCTAGAGGCACGTACAGTATGGCTACGGTTATGCAGAGAGCATGCGTTGTGCTTGTGCGAGAGAGAGAGGCTAGAGTTTTTGAAGGGGACTTTTGAGCTGTGGATGTGAGTGCTGGATTGGATCCATGACGGCTACTAAGTAGTAGTAGTAAGTACTCCCTCGGACCCCGCTCCTCCTCTTCTCGAGTCTCAATGTCTCATCCAGAGCAGGCCACTGAATGAGAGCAGCCTTCTTCTTGTGCTTGTACGTGTCAAGGAGCCCTCATGGCCCCGTTTTTGCGCAGGTCACTCAACTAACTTTATTTTAGTATAGTCCTAGTAGAGAAATTAGGGTACTGCACAACCCTCGTACTTGAGCATGACTTTTTTCAAAATTGCCTTCAGCAAGCGACCTGCTCACATATCGTGGACTTCCTGGCACCAGGGGTGAAACTTTCATATCTCCAAGTGCGGTGCGGGCTCATTATTGGGCTGCAGAGCACGGGGTCGGTTCGCCGCCGTGTTGCGAGGCACTAGTGTGAGGGTTTGGTTCGATGCCTGGGAATGGTTGAGCGGTTCTGTTGGCTTTGTGGCATGGTTCAGGACGCTCTCTGACATGTCCAGCGAAGGGTGGCAGGCTTGGTCAGACATGGTGGCAATTAACGGCGGCGGGTGTTCTCCAAATGTGTTTGGCTCTTTCTGCAAAAGCCTGTTCTATTGGTGCCAGGTGGCCCGGTTTGGTGGGATCTTGCCGTATGTTCTTCTTTCAGCTTCGATGATGGAGACTATTGGGCTCCACCCGTCTTTCGGCTCTATGTTCAAGCTCGGGTGATTTCCCCTTGGTAGATTTCAAGCATGTGGTAGATGCTTGCCGTCCCGGGGCAGCTGAGGTGGCTTACCTAGGTTCTCTTTGGCTTATGCCTGATTCTAATTACGATATGTTCGTTGGAGTGGGTCCCCTGTTCACCAATGTTCTCTCTAGTCGGTTTGATGGTCTAGCTCGTCTTGGAATTTTTTTGGGTTGTATGATGATGATGGTCATGTGGTCTCCATGATGCCATGGCTCGGTGTGAGCATGGCTAATGATGTATTCTTTTTGGCTATGATAATCTATCTACCACTCACAATTGTGAGTTCAAAAAAACTTTCATCTCTCTTTCCTAAGGAAGGAAAAATATCCAGCCACCCTCCACTAAGGCTATCGTCACGCAAGGCTTAGTTATTGGTTATTTGAACAAATTGATGGGAATGGGATCGTGCTAGCTAGGGTGGATGAAAGAGAAAAATGGTGTACACAAGTGAGTGCGTGTTGGTTACATTATCACTCAAGCGAATTAGGTTCTAAGATTAATTAACTTGGACTCATAAACACGATCTTGAGTATTTGCTAAGTCATCACAAGCTCACCATAAACAAGGGAAATGTAATGCAAAATAGACTTGTGTTTATTAATTCTGAAATGAGCTTTAACACTAGTTCTGTAATTGGACACTCAAATGTCCTGTTTTTCTAGCAACTTGTCATAATTATTTGGTGAATCTATAAAAAACTTTCATAGGTCACGTTCATATCTTAGGTCAGCTATGAGTTTAAGAAGATAGCTAAATTTTACTATTACCGAAATTAATACCAAATTAAGATTATAATGATAAGATTTAAAGATGGAAAAATCATAGAGATTTAGTGCAGTTTTAACAAAATTTTCATAAATTGAATATAACTTCTTATCAAAAAAAGATTTTGCATAGATTTCAAGGTGTACGGATAGGAAAAACTTATTATAGCAAGAAATTGAGCTTCATAACCTAGTTATGGGACTAGATTTTTGTTATAATCAAAAGACCAAAATCTTGAAAATGCTGACAAAAAGGAAAATTTTGGTCTTTCAATGCCTCTTTCATTAGCATGATAAGGTTATGGGACAAAACCTAAGGTGTATAATGTATTTATAGGTTCAATACCCATTAACTAAGCATTTTTCAAGGGTTCAAACTCATAGGCATCTTGTAATTTAAGCTCATTTAAAAAAAATTGTAGTGCATACTTTCTTGCAAAAAAAACATTGTTATGAAAAACTAATGAAAGTGTGTATATAAATCTCCCAATTGTGTCCATATGAGGTATTTGTATACAAATAAGTGAGATGAACAAAAAAATCCAAAAGTGGACTTTATTTTAAGGCTTATCTTTGATAAATAATAAATCATAAATACAACATGTGCAGTTTTTTGGATATTTCATAAATCACCAAATGTGGCTTGCATAACCATAAAAAATATCACCTTATGTAATGGAGTCATAGATCTAGTATATATGCATCATAAGACATTGTAAATTTAGATGAGCTAAATGTTTTTTGTGATCGTTAATTGAATTTGTGAACGTTGCATATTTGACCCACGTGACTTTCTATTTTTAATTTTAGTCACAAAGGATTCTTTTCTCACATGAAAATTGCATATCAAACACATATATAAGTAGTTACCACGGATTATTACATGCACCCTTGTCATTTTTTCTTAAGCTAGAGTATGAGTTTTAATGAAACATTGAATGTTGTTTTGCGTAGGTTCTTTTCACGAGTGTAGTTACTATATTGAGGTTATGATCAAAAGTGAGGGATTATAATTTCTATGAGTACTTTAAATAACATTTTATAAGTTTGCAAAAGCATTTCTTGAGATATGTTCTAGATTTCATGTACCAGTTTATTTAAATCTGCAAAAAAAGGACACTCCTTTTTGGTACCAAACTAGTGTTAAGTAGCTCTACAATCTTGCACCAATGCATGTGGATAAATCCACCTTTCCTCTCCTTGACTCATACTCTAGGACACTAGGACAAAGTTCACACATTACACAAATAACTAACCCTTAATCTTGGTCACACGCAAAAAGGAGCATTAAATGAATAACTATGTGTTTGAATTAGGGTTGCAAGAAAATACACACACAGCTTGGAGAAGGCAAGGGAAGCTCAAGGCACACGATAGAGAGTGTATTACTTAGTGTGCAACGAAAAGATGAGAGAGATCTGGAGTGATGGGCGTATATACAATGCACGAAAAAAAAGCCTCCTAGTGAGGGAAAAAATGTCCCGACGGTACTAAGTGAGTTCACACACATCACTACCACATGTATATGGTAACAAAGCCCCCGTGGGAGTGATACGGTGAATGAGAAGTGGCATATAAAGTATAGGGAAGTGCCATTCCCTGAGGACAAGATCAATCCACAAAGGGGAGTAAGACCAAAGCTATTCGAAAATCTTCAAACTTCTCACAAGATAATGCCTTTGTGAAAAGATCTGCAAGGTTATCTTGTGTTGGCACATAAGCCAAGCTGATCTCTCCTACTAAGAGCCTCTCCCTAACATAGTGGTAATGCACCTCAATGTGCATTGTGAGAGCATGAAAAACTGGGTTCCTTGCCACTGCCAATGCGCTCTGACTGTCAGTGTAGATAGTGGTGGCAGTGTCCTGTCCAACACCCAAATTAACCATTAGGCGTCTGAGCCATATATACTCAACAGTAGATGTGAAGACTGCCTTGTACTCAGTCTCACAATTGGAAGTAGCCACAGTAGTTTGCTTCTTGCTCAACCATGATATGCATGAATTGTCCAGCATGAAACAAAAACCACTCGTGGACACTCGCGTGCCAAAAGAACCAGTCAAATCTGAGTCCGAAAAAGCATGTAAATTTGGCGGCAATGATCCCCCCTTGCTATAAAATAAGACAAGATTTAAAGTGCCACTCAAGTAGCAAAAAATTCCGCTTGACAGTCTGCCAATGCTTAGACCCTCGACTATACATAAATATGCTAACATGTGAACTATAAACTGAATATCTGGCCTCGTGTTGTATACATAAATAAGACAGCCTACAACATTTTGGTAAAGAGTGACATTGGCAGGATCACCAGCATCATGAAGACTCAATTTCAAACATGTTTCCATGGAAGTGGCAATAAATTTCAAATCCTCAAGTCCAAACTTACATAGAAATGTCTCTATGTAACTTGTCTGACACAAGGCAATACCACCATTACACTGCTTAAATTGTGTACCCAAGTAATGATGCAACAATCCCAAATCTTTCATCTTGAAAGCATCATTCTAATCAGCCTTAAATTTAGTAATATGTCTCTCATTTGGTCTAGTGATTAGCAAATCATCCACATAGAGAATGACAATGAGAAGTACATCACCCTCACACTTAAATTACATTAAATGTGCTTTCTCTTGGACTGTTACAAAAACCTCATTTGACCAAATGAGTGTCAGCCTTCTCATACCAAGCACGAGGATATTGCTTCAACCTATATAAAGATTTCTTACATTTGCACACTTTATATTGCTTCCCTTTAATGAAAAAATCATGTGCGGTTACATAAACTTCCTCAAATATGTCACCATTCAAGAAAGCAGTCACAATGCCTTATCCCAACCAAAATAAGCTGCCAATGCGCAGTAGTCATACAACAACCGGGAGAAAAAGTCTCTTCATAATGCATGTCTTTTTGTTGTAGATAACCCTTTGCAACAAGTCGAGCCTTATAGAGATCACCCGTGCATTGTATATACGCCCATCACTCTAGGGCTATCTCATCTTCCCATTGCACACTTAACTAATACACTCTGTGTTGTGTGCCTTGAGATGCCTTTGTCTTCTCCAAGTTGTGTCTGCAGCCCTAATTCCAACAATTGGTATAAGAGCAGGTTGAGTCCTCCGGGGCTTAGTCGCCAGTAGCTCCAGCACGTACCTGCTCACTTTCGCCAATTTTTTTGAGCTTTGGTGAGAGTCAGCAAGTCGACAAATACTTCAAGAGGACTTGTAGAGCTTGGTCTGCTCAAAATTTGCATTTGGGCTCATTTTGGCCTCCATTTCCACTACAAGCAATAACTATTTTGTCCTTTTGTGCAAAATTTTTTCAATGCTATTTTTGCATAACAAGTCCCTTACAATCTTCTATGGTTTGTGCTATATAGCGCGTATTGTTCCTGCTTTGTTTCTCCTCTTTTCAAACAGTTTTCACATCAGGTGCAACATTTGCCATGACTGACAACAACAAAGATGTGCTCAAGATGTTTGCTACTAAGGATAGATTAGATGGGGACAATTCCTCTATGTGGGCTTATATGGGGCAGCATATTCTTGTGTCAAAGGGCGTTTGGAATATTGTGTAGGTCATTGATATACATCGTGATTCTGAGGATGTAGGTGATGTTGCAGGATTGGGTGGCATGATTGCTACTGCTAGAGTTGTTGTGCCTACGGCTGAGCAAGCTCGTAGGGATGTAAAAGATGCACAGGCTTGTGCTTTGATTGCATTGTTTGTGAGGCACACTATTACTCCTTATATGCTTTCAGCAAAAGCTCAAACAACAAAAGCTGCAAAACAGTCTTAGGATATTATGGCTGGTATGCAAGTCGCAATGAGGCAAAAATTGCATTGCTGCATAAAGAGCTAGAGTCAAAGATTATGCATGAGGAAGATGAAATAGACACTTTACTTACTGGTGTCAAGTATATAGATTAGCAACTCTTTCTTCAGGTGAAGTTATTTCTGACAGTTCCCTTGTGCAGAATGTTCTTGATGCTTTGACAGATTCTTATCACACTTTTGCTAGTACTTAGAGACTTATGACCCAAGGAGATCCAGAAGTTGTCAAGTTTGATTTATTATGCACATTGTTGTTTCAAGAGTCACTTTCTAGAAAAAGCAGGGCTAAACAACGCGTAGTTAAACAAGCTTTTATTCCTACTAAAAGAAAGGTGGTGATAACAATGTAACCACTTCTCATGGTTCTTCTACGTGTGGAAAATCTTATGTTCCTAATGCTTCTGTTGTCAGAAGTTTGTCTGGGGATTCTGGTGATAAGGGGAAAAAAAGATGTGTTGCCATAATTGTAAAGCTAATGATCAATTGATTTAGTAGTGCCCAAAATTGAAGGCAAAAGAGGCTAAGAAAAAAGATGTTGGATCAACTACAAGGTCCAATACATGTGCAGCTATTGTAGATTCTTCTGTGAAAGGAGATTCTGATGCTAATGCAGATGCAAGAGGGCTTTTTAGTGCAAAGTGTACTTATGATCCTATTGTCCATGATGCATGCATGTCAGTTGTTGCAGATTCACACGTGTGGTATTTTGACAATGGTGCTACAAAGCACATTACCTTTCATCCTGACTTTTTTACCTTTTTGGATGATGTCCCTCAGGGGAATTTAGGCACTTGTGCCAACAATGCCTCTTATCTGGTTAAGTAAGTTGGAAAGATTGTGCTTACTACTGCAAATGACATTTCTATCACGCTTATTAATTCATTGTACGTACTTGGGATCAAGAAGAATCTTTTGTCTATATCTGCACTTGCTAGACTTAGACTTGTAGTCAAATTTGTGGATGATAGATCTACAGTACATGATCTCAGTTTTGGTGATGAAATTGTTGCATATGGAATTTTATGTCATGCACTATATAAGCTCGCTTTCTATGACAAATGTGGGCAAAATTTTGAATTCAGCTGTGGATTCTGAGGCTATTTCAGATGCAAAACTTTGGCATGCACGTTTTGGGAATTTGGATTTTACCAATTTATTGCGCTTGCAAAAGTCTAATATGGTTGCTTCTTTGCCATATCTTAAAGAACTTGTCAAACATGTTTGTGAAGGTTGTATTTTGGGTAAGATGTAGCGTTCAAAGTTTCCAAAGGATGGTTCAATCAGGGCCACATGCAGGTTGTAACTTGTGCATAGTGATGTTTGTGGGCCCATGCAAACTCCGTCCTTGGGAAATTACCTTTACTTTGTAACTTTAATTGATGATTACTCCAAACATGCATGGGTGTATCCTCTTAAAGGAAAGTCCGAAGTATTTATGTGCTTCAAACATTTTTTGGCTATGGCTGAAAATGTCTTGAAATGTACTATAGGCACCCTCCACTCAGATCGAGGGGGGAGTATATATCTCATGAATTTAATGAATTTTTGGCTAGTTGTGGGATAAAACTCCAATGTCCAGTGTCGTATACGCCTCAACAGAATGGTGTTGTTGAGAGGAAAAATAAGTCACTTACAAAAATGGCACGATGTATGGTCAAAAGTCAAGCTTTGCCACATTCATTTTGGCTTGAGGCCATCATGTGTGCTACCTATGTACTTAACAGGTGTCCTACAAAAGCTTTGTAGGCTATGAATCCTTATGAATTATGACATGATAGAAAGCCTTCTAACGAATACATGCGCATTTTTGGTTCTTTGGCTTATGCTCTAGTGCCACAAATGCATTGCAAAAAATTGGATGATAAGGCTGTCAAATGCATTTTTGTTGGCTATAGTGTTGAAAGCAAAGGTTACAGGTTGTATCATCCGCAAAAAAAAAAGCGTATCTTGGTCTTATGGGATGTTATGTTTGTGGAAGATCCTTCTCAACCCTTGCTACCATGTACTAGAGATAGTAATGTAAGCTCACAGGACATTTATGACACTTTGCTGCCTCTTTTTATTGGTGGAAGTTTGAATGAAAATTCCAATGAGGAAAATGTATAGCCTATGGGGGTTTCTGAAAATGTTACAGATCAGCCTATTACTGATGCAGATGTACATGATGTACTTGCTGAGGAAAGGTCTGAGAATGAACAAGCTAGAGGTATGCCAAAATGACTGGTGTTTACTTTTCCCGACAATAAATGGGATGCACCTTTGTTTAGTCATACTTGTTTAGGTTATCGACGTGCATCTTATGCATCACATTGTGCTTTGGCTGTGCCTAGCTTATGTGATGTTTAGAAACCTCTATCTTTTGATGAAGCACAAAATTCAAAAATTGGATGGCTGCTATGCAATCAAAATATGATACACTCATAGAAAATGACAAATGGACTTTGTGTGATTTGCCTCCTGGAAAAAAGTCCATTGGTACGAAGTGTGCTTACAAGTTGAAATGCAAGCTGGATGGTTACTAATGAGGAAAAAAAATGCCTTGATGGTCCTAAGTGTGTTCACACACATCACTACCACATGTATATGGTAACACTATGCCCACCCTTTGTAACTATGCCAATTTTGGCATATTGTGAAGTTCAAGGCCTAGTTGAGAGGGTGAATGAATAACTAAGCATTGTGTGACCATGCAAGAGGCTTAGTTATTCATTTAATGCTCTCTCTGAGCATAATTGTCTTAGTTATCTATAATTGATAACTAGGCCTTGTGTGACCGTAGCCTAAGGAAGCGTCATTATGCACGAAATCCTCCATCATGCAATGAAAAATTACTTGGCCCAAAGCCTAGGAATGAGGCAAGGTCAAACTAGGATTGAGGGCATGGTAGGCATTTACACATTTTGGGCTATTGTGCCCAAAGTGGACTTTTTTTTTCCAGGATGTTTTGGGCTATTTTGCCAGGGGTTTACGAGTGAAAATTTGAGTTACATTGCAACAAATACACTAAAATGCAACAAAAGTCATAACATCTTGAAATTTTGAAGGACAAGGTTTCTTGAAATTTGAGGGAGAGGAGAGACCCCAAAGAAATTGATTTCCATACTCAAATTTATGGGCATATCTTTACCTTGATTGTCTAACGAGAGTTTTGGAAATTTTGAAAGGAATCTTTCTAGGAAAGCAAAAGACAGTTGGAAGGAGCTCTATGACAAAGATACACCAAGATGGATGTATCAGAGGCTATTGGTTTCACCTGGTCAAATAATCAAATAGACTGAATATAGATGATTGTGGATCTTGTTTAGGAGCATTGGCTAGTGAGTTGTAAGGCTGACTCCTCCCTACTACTTTCTGATCTTAAGCCTTTTCTCTTTGAACTGCATATAGGTGAACATAATTTTAGATATGGGTTTTCCAAAAACTTGAAAACCCACATGGGAGAAATTTTTATGGTATATTGACTATATTTTAAGGTTTATACATTGAAATTCTATAAAATTTCCTAGATCTTGTTGGTTTTCTCACCTTCAAAATTAAAATTTAGAGCTCAATTTTAGAATTGGTAGGTAGCACTACACTAAACCTAGATTTTCTTTAAGCAGTGATAAAATAATAATGCTATTATTATTGTTTTTTAGAAAAAAATAAATTGATTAAGAGTAAAAAGTAGTTTGTGGGACTACCAAGTTGGTTGTGGGATATATCAGGATGCTTGCCATTCAACTTGGCACCCCGTTGTTTGTTCCTAACAAGAGAGGACTTGGAAGATCTTCTAATAGGGTGTGCATAGGTTAGAATGTCCCTAAGACACCACGTAAGAACATGGTCATCAATGTTGGAGCAGGGCTAATTATGATTCTACTCAGCTTCAAGACTTAATTTGGGGCATTCTTTGAGAGCTAGAAATTTGGGCACTTTTGCCAACGATTTTCCCTTGAAGACTAAATAAAGTACCAATCCGACAATGCAAGACTCTAGGTTAGGAGGTACCAATCATATCTTTGTTAAGGAAAGAATTGTAGAAGTGAGTGAGAAGCACGTAAAGAATGATAAAGAGTTAAAAGGAGGTGAAAAAGAGGCTATGATCTATAACATAGAGGTCATCAAACAACAGGAGAAGACGGTGGAGAAACAGAGCTTCAATTTTCAATTATCTAAAGGTCCAAGCATTGAGAATACTTCTTTGCCTTAGTGTATGATAGTAACAACTATGTCGGTGGTGCAAATCCCAGGTCTGAAGAGGGCCAAAAGGATAAAGTAAGTGGCAAGGGATTCCATGGCACATGAGACTAAAAAATCTTGGAAAGGGATAAGCTATGTCCCTCCTCCTGCCCAACCAAAAGGGGTGACGTTTGTTGTCCCGCTTCACAATCCCTTTGTAGTGCTACAAGAAAAGAAATCCCCTGACTCAAGTCCCCTGGATTCTTCTATTACCAAGGTTATGGAAACTAGACATGGTTTGGATGTTGAAGAATTCGTCCCACTCTCCCAATGAACCCCGCTCTTAAGTTGTTGTCCTGGAATTTGAGGTCATAAGAACGGAAAAAAAGCTTTGGCAGTGCATGAAGAGAAGAAATGATATCAATTGATGGTGTATATAGGAACACCACCTTGATGCCTCAACATGAAGAAACTAGAGGCTTGGGGAACTTCATTTCTTCTATGGTACCGCTCTTGATGGCTCTAGTGGAGTGATGAGATAGGAATTCTTGAGACTAAGGTTGTTTTTCAGCACCCATCCAGAAGGGCTCTCGCAATATCTATTAAGGTACATAATAATTTCCTCACTATTGCCAACATCTACGCACCTAACACCTTGTTAACCCTCACGGCACACGGACACCCCATCACCTACGATGGACGCGTATTATGTATTTGGTAGAGTCAGGTACCGGGCTTGTCGGTCCAATAGGGAAAGGTAGAGTGATCGCCGATGAGAGGCGCACTTTAACTTGGACATTCAAGGGATTAGTTGGTTAAGCATGGGCGCCCAAGTGTGAATGGGGTGAGCTCCTATAAAAGCCAACTAAACCTAATTTTTACTCATTCTCTCATTTGTGCAATTGAAGAGTGCTCTTGCTCCATCTCCATCTTCTTCTTCTTCACCTCCTTGTGTGTGTGTGTGTGAGAGAGAGAGAGAGGGAGAGTGTGTGTGCGATCGAGCATTACGAAGGCACGACGGCGGCGAAGCGGTTGAGCGCGGCACGACTGCAGCTTCTTCTTCATCGCGGCGAGGAATCCACCACGAAGGCGAGCGTAGAGCGGTGAGTGACACACCCTTTGTTTTCTTGAGCTTGCTAGTTTAGGCTTGTTGTGTGCTTGGAGCCGTTTGTGGCTCGCATACGGTGTATTGGCAAGTCCCTTGCTTCGACAGTGCGGCAAGGAGCGCACACACCTCCAAGGGTAGGCAGATGTTATGGTATGATCTCTCACAGTTACAAATAGACGGGGAGTTTTTTTTGATGTGGGATTTTAATATGGCTTGTTCAAGACAAGATAGATAGGGGCCCTCCAGCATTCTTGTTGGGGGTGAGCGTAAGAAGTGGTCTTTCCTAGAAGAAAAATGGGCTCTGGTGGATGCTTGGTGTTAAGTATGGAGCCTGATTTACCCCTTTAATTTTTTGTATTAAAAACTCACATTTGTAAGGCTCCCGCTATGAGGAGAAGCCATTGTGCGTGAAGAAAAAGGACTCGCCGGTCGGAAACCAAATTTTTTGTCGCAAAAATCACTCGCCGGAATATTGTGGTTGGACGACGGTCGGAAAGTGATTGAAAAACGTTTGTTGGTGGCCGAGAGTCAATGGATGGTGGCCAAATTCAAATCAGACTTGTCTTCTCAAGGGCGGCCACACATGGATGCACGGGAGAATTCAACTCGAACTTATCTACACAAGGGCGGCTACACACGGCTGCCTCTCATGAGAGAAAGAAGCCCTTTTGGCCTATAAAAGGAGGCCTTTTCTACACACATTTTAGAGTGTGGTTGATGCAACAAGGTGGGTGTGAGGTGGTGAGAGTGAAGCAAGATGGGAGCTCTATTAAGAGTATAATCCCTTTGTAACCTACTTCTTGTTTGAAGTACTAAAGCCATTGAGTGGTTGCTTTCCCATGGATGTAGCCCACATTGGGTGAACCATGTATATCATGTGTTCTCTCTTTCTCTCTCACTCTCTCTCTATCTCTCTATAGAATCTCTCATGTGCGAAAATTTGTCTCTCTCCATTAAGCTACTCAAATATCTACTTAGCTACGTCCTATTTCCTAACACTTGGTAGACTGGCTCTTGGAAGGGTGACATAGGGTGCAGTGCACTTACCACTGTCTCCAAGCTGCCCAATTTGCCTTTGACTTGGCAGACTCTATTTTTCTCATGGTTATGATTGGGTGTCCTCTACTTTACTCATGAAAATCCTCGTGAGTGAAGATCTCTTTGATCATTTCCCTCTGCTTGGAACATTGATAATTTTCTCAAAAGAAGCACATCAACCACAGGGTGCCAAAAACTTCTCATCACTTACCCTAATCTATTTTAAAAAGCTCACTTTAAGTCTTTGCTGTCTCACACTGCATAAGAACTATACCAGGACACAGTCAAGGAAAGGAACGACCCATGGAAGAGGTTTAGTAAAAAAATACAATAAAAAATCAAGAGAGTGGGTCCAATGCTGAAAAAGAGTATTAATCACACAATATCAATTTGCAAATCTAGGTTTGAAGAGCTAGACCAAAAAAAAATGCAAGGAAAGGCCTCAAATCAGGCTCCAAGAGGAAG
Organism: Adiantum capillus-veneris; assembly: GCF_014529385.1. NCBI lineage: Eukaryota > Viridiplantae > Streptophyta > Polypodiopsida > Polypodiales > Pteridaceae > Adiantum > Adiantum capillus-veneris. The sequence goes on along the minus strand of NC_140950.1, from coordinate 141,185,861 downwards.
TCCTCGCTGGGACGCTACTAGAAAAGGTATCAATCATAAACCTTCCTCCCTACTCCACACTGCTTGATCGGAAAGCATGGAAGTGGAGTAGAGAGAGTTTGTTTAGCTTGCCCAAGACTAAGATTATCTATGAAAGGCTATGCTTTGCAAAGGAGTGGTATATTCACGTCAACAGGATGTGGTCCAAAAAGTGGACTGCAAGCAAATGGGGTCAAGTTCTTGGGAGCATGCATCTAGAGGTCCAAATGTGAAGAAAGGGAAAAAGTCTTTCTCTGGAGAGCTTTGTCTAGCATCATCCTGATGGGGAGGAGCTGGGAGCACAACGGAAGAAGAATACACACGCACACACTCACACACACACCACCATAGCCACACACAGGTTGAAGGGGGAGAGCCAACATATTGTATGCCCCCTTTTTTCTTCTCTTATCTTACGCACTAAGGCACAATACACATTGTACTTAGTGTTAGTGGCTCACACAAGTGTATAGCTGTACACTTAGGGTTAGCGGCAGTTAGTGATGGGCGGTCGGCCACATGGCCATTAAACCTAAAATTCTCCCACTTGATGGCCAATGTGGGAGACTATAAAAATGTACAGCTATACACAAGTGTATAGTTGTACACCTAGGGTTAGGGGCAGCTAGTGATGGGCAGTCGGCCACATGGCCATTAAACCTAACATTCTCCCACTTGATGGCCAATGTGGGAGACTATAAAAATGGAAGAGCACCACTCTTCACCCAATTCCCATCAACTCATGACAATGTTGAAACTGATGGTTGGAGAGACTCTTAGTGAGTGCATCCGTTGTGTTCTCTGACATAGGAATCTTCACTAAATCAAGGCTCTTGTTTGCCAGGCATTCACGACTGAAGTGATAGCATACATCAATGTGTTTCGTTCTGGAATGCAACATTGGATTGTTAGCCAAGGCAATAGCACTTTGACTGTCACAATGAAGAACTGGTGTACACTGCTCCAATCCAAGATCTTTCACTAGGCGAGCAAGCCAAAGAGCTTCTTTGCATGCTTCACTCAATGCAACATACTCTGCCTCTGTGGTAGAAATGGATGTACAATCTTGAAGAACAGATTTCCAAGAAATAGCAGAACCAGCAAATGTGTAAATCCAACCTGTTGTTGATTTACGATTGTCAACACAGCTTGCATAGTCACTGTCTACAAATCTCTGAATGGATGACTCTCCACGACCATAGCATAACTGTCTATCTGTAGTGCCACTCAAGTATCTGAGAGTCGATTTGACAGCATCCCAATGCTTTTTACCAGGGTTAGACATAAATCTGCTGACAACTCCCACTGCATGTGCAATGTCAGGTCTTGTAGCCACCATGGCATACATGAGACTACCACAAGCTGAAGCATAAGGAATTTTAGCCATCATAGCTTTCTCCTCAGCAGATTTGGGACAATCGTTCTTGCTAAGTTTCAAATATGCAGGCAATGGAGTACTCAAGGCCTTCCCCTTCCTCATGTTGAAACAATCAAGAACTTTGTGCACATACTCTTTTTGAGAAAGGTACAACAACCTCTTCTTACAATCACGAGTAATGCGCATACCCAAAATGTGATTGGATTCACCCAAATCTTTCATGTCAAATTGACTTTTCAGCTTGGTTTTCAAGTCAGCAATGTCCTTCTTAGAATGACTAGCAATAAGCATGTCATCTACACAAAGGATAAGCATAATAAGTTGTCCATTTGGTTGTCTTTTTATCTAAAGACATGGATCCTCATTACTGCGCTTATAGCCTAGGGAACGCATAAATGCATCAAACTTTTGATACCATTGTTTAGATGATTGCTTCAAGCCATAGAGACTTTTCAGAAGCTTACAGACCAAATGTTCCTTGCCCTTGAGCACAAACCCTTCAGGTTGCTGCATATAAATCTCTTCCTCAAGATCACCATGTAAGAAAGCTGTAATGACATCCATTTGATCAAGCTCCATATCTTCAGTGGCAACCAAAGCAAGTAACATTCTTAGTGTCATCATCTTGACCACTGGAGAAAAGATTTCCTCGAAATCTACACCATATTCTTGCTTGAAGCCTTTGGCCACTAAACGAGCTTTGTAATTCTCAACATTGGATCCAATCTTCTTCTTGTAAACCCATTCACAAGGCAAAGCTTTCCTACCTTTTGGCAATGGAACAAGTTCCCATGTTTTTCTCTTTGCAATACTAGATAGCTCCCTCTTCATAGCATGTTCCCACTGAACCTTATCATTGGCTAGCATAGCCTCTTTGTAACAAGAAGGCTCACCACTATCTGTTAGCAACACAAAGTCCACGCTTGGAACAAACCGTTCTGGCGGATGTGAGACTCTTTGAGATCTCCTTGGCTGATCAGAGCTTGTACTAGCCTGTGTAGTAATTGGCTCTGGAGCTATCTGTACAGGAGGTGATACATCAAAAAACGTCACTTTCCGAAATTCAACCTCTTTCGTTGGCTGCCTATGCATCTTGGTCTCATTGAAGACAACATCACTGCTACGGATTACTAATCGACTTTCCGGATCCCATAAATGATAGCCAAATTGACCATCTATACCATAGCCAATAAAGATGCATTTCCTAGACTTAGGGTCAAGATTAGCACGCAACTCCTTGGGTACATGTGCATAAGTTTTGCAGCCAAATGTACGGAGTTTTTCATAAGACAACTTATGTCCTGACAATAACTCCAAAGGTACACGAAACTGTAATGAAGCATATGGTGATCTATTGATCAAATACACAACAGTGCATAATGCTTCAGCCCAAAACGCTTGCGAGAAATTAGCCTGTGATAGCATAGACATAATCCTCTCTTGGATGGTCCTATTCATTCGTTCGGAAACACCATTTTGTGCAGGGGTATAAGGAGATGTAAACTCGCGCTTAATTCCCCTACTTGAACATAAGTCTACAAACTTTTTGGAGACATATTCTCCACCATTGTCTGAGCGTAAAGCTTTCTAATTATGTTCAGACTAAGTCTCCACACTAGATAAAAACTTTTTGAAACAAGAAAAAGTCTCATCTTTAGACTTCATGGCATAAACCCAAACATGTCGTGTTGCATTGTCAATGAATGTAACATAATAAGACGCACCACCATGGGATTTAGAAGGCATAGGCCCACATAAATCACTATGCACAAGCTGTAAGGGCTTTATTTCTTTGTCAAAAGACTGTGTACGATGTGCTTGTGGTTGATTACCATATTGACAGTGTTCACAAAAGGGAAAATCAAAAAATGATTAAGACGGTAAGTAGCCCAAACGAGAAAGAGTTTCCATTCCCTTCTTTGACATATGACCTAACCGGCTATGCCACAAAGCAACAGTTGGAAGCTCGGTTATAGAAAGAACACTGTTCTTGTCAGATACATAAAGAGGATAAAGTGTACCAACTTTAGAACCATGGGATAAAATAAGATGACCTTTTGCAATACGCCAAGACTGCTGATGAAAAGTGACTTTGTAACCCAAGTCATCAAGACGTCCAACCGAAATCAAATTTCGTGTCAAAGCTATAACATGACGCACATTATGTATGGTAAAACTCACCCCATTTGCCATAACCATAGCAATATCACTTATACCCACAATGTCACAAGAGTAGCTTCCACCTAGTGTAACAGTGTCAATGGTTTCCTCATATGTAGTAAACCAATGCCTATGAGGTGTGACATGCAACGAAGTGCCTGAATCAAGAATCCATGTATGGGACACTTCACCACTAACAAGTAGCTTTGGTGACATAGAACTCCGCAAAGATAGAGTTTCTTGTGCATCATAAAATACATCATTATTTTCAGTCAACATATTGATGTCTTGTGCATCACAATCATCTTGCACTATGTTTCAGTTCTTCAATCTAAACCAAACTCTTTGGTTTCTCCTCTTTATCATCATTGTCTTTGCCTTTGCCTTTACCTTTGTCATGCTTCCAAGCATAACAATCCTTCTTTATGTGACCAAACTTATCACAATAATGGCATTGAACATTGCGACGACCAGGAGACTTTGATCTACCCCTTTGAAGCATCTCTATTGCCCTCTTTTTTGGATTCATGATTCCAAGAACGACCTTTACGCTGTTTTCCATCCTTTTGCACATAATGAGCTTCGCCATGATGCGAGCTATCCATAGCCTTGCGGCGCATTTCCTCTAACAAAAGAGAAATAGTGACATCAATGTACACTAGCGTACCATTAGAAGCAGAGTTACTGACATCTTTGCAAAAGATATCCCATGAGGGTGGCAACGAACAAAGTAAGAAGATTTCTTTCATCTCGTCATCAATATTAATCCATTGTGTACGAATCTGGGCAAATAGAGAATCAAAGTCATTAATATGACTAGCAACACTGGTTGACTCCTTCATGCGAAGGTTAAGCAGTTTTTGCATCATGAAAACCTTATTACTTGCTGTATCCTTCTCATAAGTGTTGCATAACTTTGCCATAAAGCATAAGAAGATTCACATTCTAGCACTGAAAAGTACACTAACTCAGCAAGGTGCAACCTAATAGTAGATCTGCATAGATCATCAAGCTCCTCCCACTGAAACCGAGTCAAATTCATCTCTTCAGTCCGTGTCGCATAAATAATACGCAATTTTTGTTTCTTTTGGACAAGTACATCTTGCATCTGATTCTTCCAAAGCTGAAAATTAGTGCCATCAAACTTCTTTATATCATAAATGTCACGGTCTTTGCTAGTAGACATGGTGACAAAACTACCAAAAGATTATGGGAAAATTTCGGTAGAGTCCCCTTTGTATTTGGGACTATGTCAACCAAAATACGAGACAAAATGACCAAGTATGTCAATCACAAAGCATAAAAGAGAGCAATGCCTCTCAAAAGCACACTGTATAGAGACCAACTGAGGCGCATAAACAGTCAAACTGACCATAGACCGCCAACTCGGTGTCAAAAGCACCTATACCACATGGCGAGGCCTCGTAAGGGATGCTCAAGCTACATGTATCACCAAAGGTATCTCCACATTTGAGAATACCCCAGCTCAATGAAAACCTCACGCTATCGACCCTCAACAACGTAGGTTATGTAGCAAAAAACATATAGCCAAGTCTCAGAAATGGCTATCTTCCGGACCAAGTCTCAGAAATGGCCGGGACTACTGTACTAACCAAAAGATGGCTCCGCAAAAGCGTACAATGACAGTATCCACAAAGACGTACAAGTCTATCAAGACGCTCAAACAGGCGTCAAAAGCATGTGCCTGCAACTAAATATCCCTGCGAGGAGTCAATTTTCTCCAAAAGAGCTCAAACACTATCAAAAGTGTCAACATATGCATGTACGCATAAACAACTGCTCCCACTGAAACCATAATATCGCAAGCAGTGAAACCTGTAGCCTGTACTTGTACCTGTAGTCAAAGAAGACAATGCTGTTAAGCTCCCACTCTATGTGTGTGTATGAGGCCACTCTGAAAGAGGCTACACACTCCCGAATGAGCTGTGGGCTCTCGTAGACGGAAGAGACTGCAACAAAGGTACTTGTAACTGGCTATGGAAGCATTGCAGCACAAATTACCACAAGAGGGCTGAAAATTTCAGCTCCTGAACCGTAGCTCGAATGGCTCTGAAAGGGGGGTGAACCCCCAGGACACCTTATGGAAACGCTCTCGGGAAGCTGAACTTGCCAATAGAGAAATCGGAATCCTGTTTACACTCTTGAAAGTACGCGCACGCATGGAAACGATTTTGGGAATGAAATCGCTCTGATACCAGATGATGGGGAGGAGCTGGGAGAACAACGGAAGAAGAATACGCATGCACACACTCACACATACACCACCATAGCCACACACAGGTTGAAGGGGGAGAGACAATGTACTGTATGCCCCCTTTCTTTCTTCTCTTATCTTATGCACTAAGGCACAATACACATTGTACTTAGTGTTAGTGGCTCACACAAGTCTATAGTTGTACACTTAGGGTTAGCGGCAGCTAGTGATGGACGGTCGGCCACATGGCCATTAAACCTAACACATCCCAAGCGATGACAAAGCCAAATCTAGAGGTCTTGTCGATGGTACATGTGTCATATGAAAGTACCCGAATGAATCCCTTTCGTATATGTTCTCGGGATGTCTAAAAATTAGAGATTTTATGCGTGCAATTTTTAGGAAGTGCATACACATATGGGAGTTCCCTTCTTTAGGCGCGACCTTGCTATGGGATCTAGGTTCATTGAGAATTTGAATCTTATGGCGGACATCTATATAGTAGGAGCCACGGTGTTAAGAGCTATTTGGAAATCCAAAAATGTGCTACTATTTCAAGGGAAGTGTGAGCCTTTGGACTCAAAGGTTGTTCTAGAAACATGTTAAGAGCTATTTGGAAATCCAAAAATGTGCTACTATTTCAAGGGAAGTGTGAGCCTTTGGACTCAAAGGTTGTTCTAGAAACATGTTGGTGGTGAAGGCTTTGTAGTAAGATTTAAGATTTGATTGCCCTATGATGTATTCTTTCTTGGTTATCATCCCTGTGCATAGGATTTGGTGCATAGGATATGATAGGGCTCTTTGTAGTTTTTTGAGTTTTAAGAAATTTAAGCTCAACTGAGCACTTTTATAAAAAAAAGCTAAAGGCATAGCTATGTTGAAGCAAATGTTTCAATGGTTGTTCTAATTTTAAACTACTAAAGCACACCCATTTGTTGAGGCTTGCCTTTTTGGCCTCGCCTAAAGAAAAACATTGTGTGTATGTGTTGTTGTTGGTTTTTTTTTTAAGAGGGGGGGGGGGGGGGGGGGGGGGGGGGGGAGAGGTTGTTACGGGGCTGCCCGAGACACCTAAGATGAACTCCTTCACCTCGAGGCCAAGGGCTCGTAACTTGGAGCTCACGTACTGTAAGGCTTGCATCCACTGACTTGAGTCCCTTTGGCGGCTCGTTGATGGGCTCGTTCAGAAAATGGCCCGAGATCACGTCTAGCTCGACGCATGAGGGAGCCTTCGTGGCACTGCATATACATGAAGCCTAGTTGAGTATGGAAGCATCTTTAGGATCAATGTTGAGTGAACAAGGCTATTCGGGTCTTGAGCACATATCTCAAAGGTCTCCTTGGAACTCGCTCAGGCCATTTTGGGCTAACTTGGAAACTTGCCGAAAATGCCACGGACCGTCTCGAGTCAGGGGAGTGGGCCGAACCTGCAGACAGCCCGTCGATCGCAAACAAGGAGCGTCTCGGGCATGCGTTCATGAGTGTGCATGGCTGAAATCAAAGAGGAATCCAAGGTCTCCGCGTGGAGTACCTAAACGTCCAAAATGGACAAGCCGTCAACATGTAGCGCCAAGCCGACGCTCGTCGATGTGAACCGACTAGGAATCTGCCGACAATAGTAGTCGACTGCGAATAAGGAGCACCTTGGGCACGCATTTGTGAACGTGCATGGCTGAGATCAAAGAGGAAGTCGAGACATCCGTGTGGAGTACTCGAACGTCCAAAACGAACAACCCGTCCGCGTGTAGCGCCTTGCCGACGCTCGCCGATGAGACCCGCTGACGAAGTGCCGACGGCCCGAAACTAGGTCATGGAGTGCCCATGCATGGCGGACTCCCCCGATTACCTCCACGTGATTATGTGGAGGGGGACACTCCCATTACTAGGCACTCCCAAAACCCCTCATGCGTCCGTAGTATTCAAACGGTGAGATGAGGAGAAAATCAAGGTTAGGACTATGTCCCATCGTCCGTCGTCCCCATATCGGGTCCATCGCGCGCCCTGCGGCACCGAGCCATGCTTTGCCAAGATTGGGTGGTCACCTTCCACTGTCAATCCGGAGACCCCTACTCGAGCGGAGTCCAACATACACCCCCCCTTAGAAAACTCTCGTCCCGAGAGTAGCACTGTTAGGGCAGGAAACTCCCTGGTTAATGCTTTGGAGGGTGTAGAACTTAGTGCGTCTACGAAATCCAAAATGGGTTGCATGAGCGGTCTTACGGAGAAGGCAGTGTCTATCTCAAATAGCCGTGCTTAATGAAAGGTATAAAAGCTATGGGTACCAAGTCTGCTTGGTACTTTTGATGGGGCTTGAGGGTAAGAATATACATTGAGTGGCATAGACCACGATGTTGCGTTAATCCATGCCAAGGAACCTGTCTGTTCCGGATTTTATACCTGAAGCTGCAATGACGATGCAACACTCTCTTTTGAGGGCGAGAACCAAGTGCGTTGATTCCCATTGCTTCTTGAAAGCTGATTTGACTGACTTCGTGCTATGATTCCTTCCTGAATGGCGACGAAGGTCCACTTTGCGTTAAGCTGAGTTGATTGCATGGGTGTAGAAGATTGTATGAGTGCACCAAAAATATTTGCTCGCTTTGCGTTCCATGGAGAGTAAGCTACTTTGCAGAATTGGATCCTTAGGCTTGATTGACAAGGGCCTCCACACCCTCCTAAAGATTTGGCCTTTGGATTTTCGATCTTGAAGCACTTACTGAGTGCTCGAGTAGACCTGGAAGTCTTGATATGATCTTACCTACTCTTTGAAGTAAGGTACATTGCGGAAGATACCTTTTAGGCTTATTAAGCACCGGTCCGTCCTTGAACCAAAAAGATGAAGCCTATCTATTGCTTCCTTGGCATACAAACCAAGGTTTTCCAGAGACTGCTGGAGAGTCAATCCCATTGATACATACTTCAGGACTCGATTGAACCTGAATGTTCTGATCTGAGTCTTGTAAACTTGAGGGCAAGACTTGTAGATAAATCATAGAGAAGAAGATTGGCCAATCCGCTTCTGTTCCTTCCTATCTGCTTGAAGCTTGTCGCTTGTGTTGAGCCTGAATGCTCACATGTATCTGTTTAGATCTTGAAGAACTTTGACTTGTTCTTCGCAAACCTGCCTTTGACAAAAACAAACTTGAGAATCACTCATCTTGGGTCTTCTTGTTTTCCCTTGCTTAGATCCGCTACGATTTGGATGAAGGGTTGATGGTTCGGTTGGAAGAACGAGCGGATATGGTGGGGCTTATCCTCTTGAGCCCGATTTTGTCGCACCACATACCTTTTTTTATGTGCCCATGAGGCTCCATCTTGAGCCAAATGTGGGGCTTGACTGCACGTGTACCTGTAGGGCTCCTATCTGAGCCGAATGTAGGTGTATTCTTTGTGGTACCTGGATGGGATCCTTGTGAGCCGAATATAGGCATATGTGTTGTTTTCACCTTAGAGGGACTCCTGTCTGAGCCTGGATGTAGGTGGCTTTGCTTGCTTGCCTGTCTTCTGCTGAAGATTTGCCCCGGCTTGGCTAAAGGGGCTCGGTCCACCACTTATGGGTCCCTGAATTTGCTGTATGGACAAGGGGCACGGTCCACCCGAGTCGTTTTGGGTCCCTGGCTTCAATGTTGTCATGGTGCACGGTCCACCCGAGTCGAATTTGGGTCCCCCGTTTTGTTGATGCTAACTGGATCTTACATAGCCTGATGGTTTGCAGGCATACTATCCTGCTTATTAAGATCCTGTGTCTTGTATGCTGGGGCTCTAGTATAGCTTGATGTTCGGTAGACACTCGATCTTGCTTTTGAAGTTCTGGTCTCGATTGAGTTGGGGGATTGTTGCCTTGCTTGGCTCACCCCCGTTGATGATAGTGTCTAGGATCCGGTCATCTTGCCTTCACCTGCCGATTGAATTCTCCTCAAGAGGTACTCTCGACCTCATGTTGATCTAGCGCGGCCTTTCCCTGCTGGCTTGTCGTTGCCGATGCTGAGGAGGGCCATCTTGGCATCTACCGCGATGCTACTGATGCTGATGAATGAGGGGGCTATCTAGTTTGACCTCGACGACGTGCTAGGGTGACATCTTGTTGTCCCTTGACGATAAAGAAGCCTTGGCTCTACTCCTTTGCTCTGACTGCACCGAAGCAGGCCTTGGTCATCTTAGGATAAATGCTAGTTGGTGGTTGGCTGTTGAATGTTGTCTTACTTCAAGTCACCGCGTCTCTGAACTGTGCCCATCACAGTCCTTAGAAGGATGAGAAACCCCGTCCCATCCCGGGTGCTTTAGAACTCGCGGCTTCGTTGTGCTCGTAGATGATGATACATTTTGTGGTAGCATCCTTGTACCTGTTCCTACTTCCTCTGAAGTGGTCTCTTTCCAGTCCTTTAATTCCCGCTACGCATGAGGGTGGAGTATTCCTAACACTCCCTCCATCCAAGGTGCTATTGTTCCAATTTCTCATGAAGGGCTATCTAGGAGATTTTGGTGAGCTTCACTTAGCTCCACCATTATGACGAGCAAGGTTCCCTGGCCTAGGCAGCTGAACTGCTTTGCTTTACTTCCTACCCGTGAGTTCTTGAGCTAGAGATTCCGTCCAAGCTTGTTTGCTATTTGGGTTTGAAGCCCTTGTAGACAATCTACACTTGCTGTCGATGTTCGTGTCAAGGATCACACTCCTTTACATTCTTCATTCCTTTGTACCCTTTAAGCTTGATGATGCTGGGTTTTCATGTTCTGAACAAGGAAGAGCCTGTCACGTTGTTGCCCATGACCTTGCTACTACAGGGGTCTATGTGCATATGCTTGCCTTCTGATGATGAGCCAATGCCACTATGACTCTGAGCCTGTGCCACCAGGCTTGAAGTGCCAATGCTAAAGTCACCTCGTCGTCCTTGTTGACAACGGAGGCTATATCTGAATGAGTCGGTCCCTTACCTTGGGCCGCTTTGCCAAGACATACCAATACCAAGCTGAAGCTCAATGGATGATAGTCACGTTTGACTCCGGGTCCACTTAACTCTTCACAAGGTGCTGGTCAACTCTTGACGAGCCTGACTGATGAGAAATTTCATGTCTGAGGGCCGATCCAACTGGTCGCCCGTTTGAAGGTGATTGTTGAGGGGGACACTTAGCATTGTGCCCCCTGCGACAGCTGCTCAATGGATGGCGTCTTCTTTGCTTCTTGATGGATGCTTGCTGAACATGGAGGGAATCTTCACCTAGAGCCCTCGCTGAAGAAAATTGGAGCCGACGTATCCTGACAGCATGTCTTCTGTGTATACCTTGAGCCACGGTTGGGCATCTGCCGTCGGGCTTCCCATAATCCATTGGAGTTGCATTACTTTGCAACCTCGGTCACATTCCTGGTGACCCATTGCGTTTGCATCACTGGCTTGCACCTTTTGTGATCATCTTGGTAGTAAATATTGCAGACTTTGCTTCACCGTTGAAGAACGCGGGATTAGCTCTGATACCAAGTGTTATGGGGCTACCCGGGACACTCAAGATGAACTCCTTCACCTAGAGTCCAAGGGCCCGCAACTTGGAGCTCGTGTGCTGGGAAGCTCGCGTCCGCTCACTTGAGTCCTTTTGGCGGCTCGTTGATGGGCTCGTCCAGAAAATGGGCCGAGATCACGTCTAGCTCGATGCGCACGGGAGCCTTTGTGACACCACGCGTACATGAAGTTTAGTTGAGTGCGGAAGAGTCTTTAGGATCAATGTTGAGAGAACAAGGCTATTCAGGACTTGAGCGCATATCTAAGAGGTCCCCCTGGAACTCTCTCAGGCCACTTTGGGCTAACTTGGAAACATGCCGAAAATGCCTCGGACCGCCTAGACCGAACCTACCGACAGCCCGTTGGTCATGAATGAGGAGCGCCTTGGGTGCACGTTCATGAGTGTGCATGGCTGAACTCAAAGAGGAAGCCGAGGTCTCTGTGTCGAGTACCTAAACGTCCAAAACGGACAAGCCATCCGCGTGTAGCGTTGAGTTGACGCTCGTCGAACCGACTAGGACTTTGCCAACAGCAGTCGCCTGCAAACAAGGAGCACCTTGGGCACGCGTTCGTGAATGTGCATGGTTGAGCTCAAAGAGAAATTTGAGACCTCTGCGTGGAGTACTCGAATGTACAAAATGGACAACCCGTCCGCGTGTAGCACCTTGCCAACGCTCGCTGATGAGACTCGCCGCGAACGAAGTGCCGACAGCCCCGAAACTAGGTCATGGAGTCCTCGTGCGTGGCGGACTCCCCCGATTACCTCCAAGTGTGATGAAGTGGATGGGAACACTCCTGTTACCGGGCACTCTCAAACCCCCTCATGCGTCCGTAGTACCCAAACGGTGAGATGGGCAGAAAATCAAGGTCAGGACTATGTCCCATTGTCCGTTGTCCCCATATCAGGTCCATCACACGCCCCGCGGCATTGAGCCGTGGTTTCCCAAGATTGGGTGGTCACCTTCCACCATCAGCTCGGAGACCCCCGCTCGAGCGGAGTCCAACAGAGGGGGTTATCATCACTGATCATAGGGTGAACCCTCTGTGATGGGATCCACGGATGAGAAGTCCTAAAGAAATCAAAGATGAGCACCAGTGTTCAATTTGGAAAAGGTAAACTCAAAAAACATTTGTAACTTGGACATCGAGAGAGTAAACTCAGTTACACATAAGTACAAGTAAACACACATGCATTCCAATGGATTGCATGTACGCTCTTGATTAAGGCATCAAGCCAACAAAATATGTTTTTGGGTAAAGACATCAAGCCACCACAATGTGCTGTCAAGTTCAAATCTAGGGATGACCTGCCATATGGATTTTTGGTTTGCCATCAGAGCTCCTTAAGATGTGTGTGTAGTACCAAGCATTACAAAGAGGATGGAGTCTAGGAGAGTCTCTTTATTTTCCATGAGATTATGGAGGTGATTAGCATTTGACAAATAGATGCATGCCATGTGTGCAAGAATGGTGGGTGTGTAAGAGAGTTGTAAGAGTGTTCAAAGGATGCACTTTTCCCCCCAAAAAGAGGGTAGACAACTTTTTGAATTTTGTCCCTCCATAGCCCCTACATATGATCTTTGATTTGAGCGGAGATTACAGATCTGAAATCTACACACCAAGCTCTTTGCATAGATGTGTTACATAATATAGTTTTACCCACTAGATTTTAAATTTCATTTTGGGGGAGAATTTGAATTCAAATAAACTAGCCGTTTTGCTTGTTTGAATTCAAAAGCTATACTTTGATTGCTTTATCAATACTCAAGGTTTGACTCCCTTAAACTGCCAAATAAAGAGGCCCTCCTAGACTCCATTCTCTTTCTAATGTATCTCATTTTCAAAAGTCCTAAAGGCATGGTGATTAGATCAACAACCCATTTCTAGTGCATGGCTAATGGGTACGTAGGATGTGATCCACTAGGATGGTGTACATTACAATTCATTTGGCATGTGACTTAAGACTCCACAAAATTTGCTACATCCTTATACATGCCTTTCAACCAATATCTTTCTTTCACTTTGGCAAAAGTAGCCCATACACCTCAATGTACGGCGTGTGTAGGATTTCATGAAGCTCTTTTATAATTTTGACATGAGTAGGCTTATCACATACTACTCGCAATAAAGTCCATCTCTTCTTTTAGGATGTTTCCATAATAGCCATCCCTCAAGAAGTATCCATATTCTTTCTTTTTTATCCTTTTGAATTCTCATTGAGTCCAATCAGCTTGATTTTGTAAAGTAGTCAGGTAGCAACCTATGAGCATCCATTCATCCTTGTAAAACTTCTCCGAGAAGGACTCAAGTGAAGATACAATGCATATATCATCACACTTTGCATGAGGATTTGTGTAGAATTTGTGTCCACATCTTATTACTCATTGATCATATCATCCTCATCTTCATACCTTGCCCTTGAAAGCATATCTGCCATTGGATTATCTTTTCGTGCATTGTGATTCAATTTTGGGTTCAAGGATTTTATATAAGTAATCCACCTAAGCATAGCCATGTCAAGAGTAGAAAACCTTGCAATCATCCCTAGAAGTGGAAAGCACTACTTTAGTTGGACAAGGTCGGCATACATGAGGACTACAAAGATGTCCCACAATTAGTATTTCTTCAACCCAAAACACACTGATTTTTTCCCAAATAAGGTAAGATTCACTTCTTCCAACCTCTTTATAATTCTGTCACAATCATTGATGTGGTTTGCCACATATTTACGGCACCCCCTTGAATCTAGAGCCTCATTGTTTTTGGCTATGTCGCATCCTTTGATTGGCACGTCATCAAGAAAGGGTATTGTAATTTGAGTTATAAAGTGACGAAGGACTTTGTTCATAGCGTTCATCATGTGTACAATGAATTGGCTGATCCTGTGATAAGGTGCACATACTTACCAAACCCAAGGGTTTCCTCATGGTAGTCAAGTCCTTGATTTCCATTTCTAGTTGGAATTGGTCATACCTTGAGTAAAAATCCTCCATAGAATAAATTTCCCTTCCTACAAATTTCTCTACAAACTCATCTACAATTGGTCTTGTATGCATATTCCTGATTGTGACTTTGTTGACAGGTTGCATGTCTTAAATGAAGCATAGAGCTCCAATTTTCTTAGGTACTATGAACCATCTACTTGAGTAGGGAGCACATAAAATCCCCCTCTTCATCTTTAAATTGAGTAAATCTATAAGCTTTGGCAAGAGTGCTTTTGGCACTAGAATTGGTTGTAAATTCCAAGGCACATGAGGCCCAATGAATATTACCATTGGTTCGACTATAGAAGGGTCTACACACCCTATCTCATGCTACTCAAATGAAAAATATTTTCCATGTTTGGAGAGCATCTCTTCAAAGCATTTCATTTCAATCTGTGTCAAGGATTCATTGCTTCCAACTCTTAAGATCTTCAATGAATCTTGTGTACAATTATGCCCGATTCTTTTTGGATAACAGAGACTAGGTTTCAAAGAAGCATGCTCCATCTTTTCCTTGCAATATGTAGGCAAAGGCAGTGCCACTGGCTTCACCTTCTTTGCTATAGTCTTGTACTTTGTCTTTCTACATTGGAACTTATAGATCTTTTTGCATGTTGAAGCACTCCTCATCTTTGTAAGCTTCAATGATTTTATACATGTCCATAAAAGCTACTTTTACTAGGTCATTTCAATTTTGAAAACTAGAACTTGCTATGTCATTGAGATCATCCATAGTGTCTACAAAAGAAATCTCTTCAAAAACACGTGAAATATACTCGTCCTCATCTAGTAAATCATGGCTTTTGTATTTTCTCGTACACTATTTACATGTTGTTTTTGTACTTTCTTTAAAACTTGTAGCATTGTAAAGGATACTCATTCATCCTTTCCTACTAGGGAACTTGTAGAAAAAGCTTCGTCTCCTTTTGGATCAAACGAGAACCTTTTTCTTCTTGTACCACTACACTCCTGCTTTACAATGGTACTCAACCAAAAATCCTCATCTCCCTTTGATCTCAAAACTCCTTGCTTGGTATTGGTAGAGAATGATCCCTTAAGCTCTCATGATTTCTCTCATGGTCAACACAAATTGTCAAGAATTGAATAGCTTGTTTTTAATCTTTGCTTTTGACCTGGCATAGGCAGATCCATCATCCACCAATACTTTTGTCTCCATTGGCACCGGGTGACATATGGTTGTCCAAGGAGAGGATAGCTTTACATCTCTTGGACAAATTGTTTTTGCTCATCTTTCACATTTCCTATAGTTACTTTAACATTTGGATAAATACCATAGAGATCCCTGGACGAGTTGTTAGCAACCCTAATCATCCACCCATGGTAAGTATCAATTGGCCACTTTCCCTTCATATAGAGGCTCTTAGGCATGAGGTTAATCTCCGAACCATGGTCTATCAAGGCCACATAAGGCTCCTCGCGATCTCCCACCTTAACCAAGGTTTTTGTTTTAGCCCTTGCCCAATGATTTCTAGAATAGTGGCTCTTATGAATGGATTTCTCTTCATATTCATCTTCATCTTCAAACTTAACATGCCTATTTTTTCCACCTGAAGGCCGATCATAACTTTTGAGGTGGATTCTTCAAAGGCAAAGGATCTTATTGAGTTACCATCACCCAAGAGTTTGAAGGAGGTCATCTCATTCATTCAAAAAAGTGAAGTACATGTCACACTTCATTCACTTATCTTCAGAGTTGCTTCACCCTTTGCAAAAGTTGACACAACAAGTAGAATTTTCATGGTCTGATAAGCTTGAGGAGTCCTTTTGTAACATTGAAGTCATTTTGTCAGAGCTACCAACACTCATGCCTCCTTGTTGGGACTACAAAATTCTTTGTTAGCTCTAGTGTTGGGAAATAAATAATTGGTGTTGTTTTGCTATAACAAGATGCCCACAGTACTAGGATACGACCCATCTACTTTGCTAGTAGGGTTATGCATGCCTTGAGAGAGGTTACACAGAAGTAAAATTCATGATGCTTTCTCTCATGTTTGTATTGAGAAAATTTAGATCCTACCTGTTACCAAAACCTTTTGTAATTCTCATTGCAAAAAATTTGTTTCCTTGTGTGTCATCTCAAGTGAACCATAGTACTAGGATTTCAAAGTGGATAATGGAATTGCAAGAGTTCCAATACTCTTTCAAGGTAGAAGATAGTGTGCATGCACAATTCATAGGGATTCTCGCATATAGGGTGCATGAGAAGGAGATTAAAATGCCTCAAGTAAAGACCTTACCATTGCCACCACCTAAAAATATCCCTATTACATTTCCGTTGTTCTTTGATGGAGCTTTTTGACAAGCCACAAGTAAAGTAGGGGGAGCACTGGTGTTGATCAACCCAAGTGGAGAGGTGGTCATGAAAGAGAAGGTCAATCTACTAGGATCAACTAGCAACAATGAAGAAAAATACGACATACTACTTCCTGGCTTAAAGATTTGCATTAGCCAAGGTCACACATCACCTCATGTTAAAGGGGGATGGTCCTCTCATTGTGAACCAAATTTTAGGAATTTGGGCATGCAAGAATGAAAGCCTGAGGACAAAATTTCATGCCAGCTATAGTTTGTTTAGTCAACTTGAAGAAGTGCAACTGTATCATATTCCTAGGAAGCAAATAGAAGATGCTAATTTACTCAAGCACAACAAGCAGTTACATGTGCTGACAACAAAGAAGTACAGGTCATCATGGTGGAAGCCGCTGTCAAGCAACCAAGATACCAAGGATTGGAGTCATTGGCTCCCATTGTTGGCTACATTTTGGAGGGAAAGTTTCCACAAGACTTCACAAAATCTTGAAAGAGAAGACTCATGAAGAATGAAAGTTCCTATCTTTTCCTAGAAGGCTCCCTCTATCAAAGAGGGAAGGATCAAGTGTGCATAAGAGTACCAACTATTGAGGAAATTCCAGCAATTCTAAAAGGTTTTCATGAAGAGGCATGCAATGGTTATTTTTTCCAAGAGTTAACTGTGAAGAAGATTTTGCTTGCAGGGTATGTTTGGCCAAGCCTGCATGTGATGTACAACATTGGTGTAAAATCTATCACAAATGTCATGTAAATGGAAATAGAAGATTGATACATGATCCAGTGTTGAGAACAAAAAATGGTAAACTCTACATTCTAGTGGCTGTAGATTACATGAGTAGGTGGGTAGAGGCTCAAAGTGTGGCAGGGGTAAATGAGAAAACAATGAGAAGGTTTGTCTACACTAATATTTGTTGTAGATTTGGAACACCTTTGGAGATTTCTTTTGATAATTAATGGTCCAGGGTTCAGGAATGGTTTGCTCATGGAAGTTTGTGAAGACCTTCACATTCTACATCATGAGAGCACACCCTACTACGCACAATCAAATGGTTTGGTGGGAGAAGGCTAATGGTGCCATTGCAAGCATCATTAAAATGTGGTTCAAAACAAGACAAAATTGTGGGATGACTTCTTGGATGGTGCCTTGTGGGCGTACCGAACCACATATAGGGAACCGTGGAGTTCACGCCATTTCACTTATTATATGGTCAAGAGGCTTTGCAACCTATTGGGTGAAAGCATGTTAACCTGTCGTGCTTTTTGTGCTAGTTAGCAGTTTCAAATTAACACATCTTCGAAAAGTTGAGCATCCGGCAATTTTTTTCCAAATAATATCAAAATTTGTCGGAGGTTGTACATTTGGATTCCTTGTTTCAAGTGCTTTCTATTGATATATCATATGTCATAGACCTTGGATATGTAGCTCAAGTTATTGTACTAGTTAGCATATGTCAAAATTGTGCTAGTTAGCATTGTCCGAGACATGAAAAAGCATGACAGGTTAACATGCTTTCATCCTATTGAGCTCAACATTCCAACAATGCAGCTTCACGGAAAAGGGACACAAGATGACCAAGAAACATGGCAAGATTGACTTCTTATCTTAGTCGAACTTGAATGGAAGAGAGAAGCTGCTTATGAGTGATATAATAGGAAAGCTATACAAGGAAAAGAAAAGCTGGACAAGAAACTAAAAGGTAAAGGCATCAAGGAAGGATATCTTGTGCTAAGGTATGACAATAGATTTGATACTTGTTTTGATGCCAAGTTTGAGAATAGATGGCAGGGACCTTACATTATCAAGAAGGCTTTCAAGTCAAGTTATTATCAGCTCATGGACTTGAATGGTAAAGAGCACTATAGGAAGGTAAATGGGTATCTCTTAAAGGCCTACTTGAGTCTCCTTCTACCAAAGGATCTACCAAGAAATTGTCAGAGAGCCACTATCTTGTGTAAGTTTTGTTGCACGATGCATGTGTCTAAGTCAAGCCAAATTCACAAGGAGCTACACAACGAGAATCTTGTCAAGATACCAAGTATCACAGAGGACTCAAAACCACTCCATTTGCAAAAGATTCCTTATAATGGTACATGAATGTACCATCATCTTGGGGGAGGGCTAATGATAACCGTTTTTTGGCTATCCAAAATTTTCATAGTGAGCTACCTCACCCTACCAAAAACACCCAAACATTGTGGCTATCCCTACCTTTTCATTGTACATAGGCGTGTGTGAGTTAGGGAGCTTTCCCCATATCTCCTTCAAAATCCGCTGCTAACTAGTCACTGGACTTAGTTGAGCCAAACAAATAAATAAAAGCAAAAAAATAAAATATACTATGGTCCTTTGCGTGTAAATATTTCATTCTATATAGGGCCTAAAAATAAAGATTTTTACTCGTAATTATTTTGGTATTTATTTAAATATGTTTACCTAGGTTTGTGTTATTTGCCCAAGTATACTAAGTACATTGTCACACCCTTACTATAATTTTTCTTGCCAACGTGAATGCTCTTTTATTATATTAATATATCTTTTGATAAAAGCCTCTCCAAATCTTGGTGTGAACCCACTCTGAGAAAAAATCACAAAAATACAGTTCACCTAGTCATTCTTTTTTACTAAATTACAATTTTTCTACATGTATTTTTTCTTATTTCTTGTGTAAATAGTCCTTAATCAATAAAACTAATGAGGTCCCCATCATTTGATTCCCTATATTTTCATATATTTCTTTTTTCCATCTTATATTTATATACAGCTGGCACTATTCTAGATTCCACGAATTGTTTATATATTAACCTGTTTGACCCCATCATATCCATGTATCGTATTTGTGAATAATCCTAATCCATGCATATTTTCAAACCCTCAAGAATCTATTAGGTAATGCTCTCATGCAAGGAGGGGCTCACTCTTGGAGGATTATGCAAGTTCAACAAAAGGGGGGGTGCTGAAGACTTTTGTAGGAGGAAAAACAAGTATTTTGGTGGTCACCTCCACTCCGAATTTGAGGAAGTGATCAAAATGAACAATTTATCTCACAAGATCGATAATCACCTCAAAATGTTTCATAATTTTTTAAGCTACCACCGGTGAGATATGGTTTTTTTGGTGGACCCCAGTCTGCCCACTTTTTCTCACAAGTCATCCTAATATTCTCTCATCTTCCTTCACACTTCCACACACACATACACTAATTTCTCTCTATCCATCCTTCAAACCTTCACCTTCCATGGTTTCTTTCATCCTCTTCACCATTAACCATACCTATGCCTCTCTGTATTACCTCTAAATCACAATGCCTTTTACCTCTTCTCTATATACATAAAATTCAGCATGTAAAACCTTGATAAATCTCTACAAACTAAGGGATTCTCATCAACCAATGTTGTCATTTTCATCATGGTGATTCAACCTTGGCGAGATGAAAACGTAAGAAGAGAAGAAGAAGAAGAGGATCGGCAGTCATTTTTGAGAACCTACACAAGTAAACTCAAAACTTCTTCAATGCTTCATCATCACAAGGATTTACTCATCTTCCTGCAACCATCCACCTCATTCTACCCATTGTAAATGTATCATTAATGTTCTAGTGATTACTAAGACTAACCACTAACCTACTAACACAAAATATCCATTGACCTAACCATAAAAGATACCTCACCTCAAGACATGTACATAGTTCTCTCTCTCTCTCTCTCTCTCTCTCTCTCTCTCTCTCTCTCTCTCCTTCCTTCCTTAACTCTCTAATTTCACCCTATCTACCATCAATAATTTCTTTATCTTGAGCCCACATCGATGACTCAAGAAGACGAAGAAGGCCCGCAATGTAAAATAAATCCTAATCTTGATTTGATTAACGTGTAAATAAGGTTATGAATAACCTTAATAAGGGGTCTCCAACCTATAAACATGCCTCTCTCCTTCTTGTAAATGGTCCCCAAGCTTGCACATAGGACCCCAACACTATAAGCGTGAGAAGAGACTTAGGTGTAGCAACCATTTTGTGAGCTTCACACTTGGTGTGAGAGAGGTGTTGATGCTACATATTGCAAAGTGAGAGAGTGTGAGTGTCCTATCTCAAACTACCATTGTACATCCTCTCTCGCTATCAAAAATTGAGTTTTTAGTGCTTCAAAGGCGTGTCTTGGTTCTAGAATCATCTTCGTTGTGTAGCTCCGCTTTCATGATGGGAAAATTATCATAAGGATGCACATTGTGCTTGATTGAATTCTACTTGATTATTTATTAGTGATCATGGCTTGATAACAAGCTAGTTTTAAGATTTATGTATGCCAGATGTGACTTTAAAGGACCAAAAGATACCTTGATGATGCTAAAAAGGAGTATGCTTGAGGTGATCACAGATAGAAGATTATGATCTAGAATAGCAATGCTTGAAGTGCTCTACCGACCTATCTTTACGGCTTGTTAATTGGAGCTACAATGAAGAAGTTATGCTAATTTGAAGTTGGGATTGATTGTAGATCTATATTGGATTGGGCAACTGCAGATGTGGGATCAGGGAAGAAGTGAATGCATGGGCCCAAAGTGCTCACTTTGTGGAGCGCGTCAATCTTTTCAGATCATCAATCGAAGCTTTGGTTGCCGCGAGATTTTAGCAGATTAAGTCTCATCGGGGGCTAGTTCCATATTGGTTTGGTCGCCTCAGTCAATGTGCCATTTGAGAATTTCTAGGCTTCAACCACGTTCTGGAATATCATGCAGTTAGTAGAGCAGTCATTAGGAGATTTCGGAGGTCTTTTGGAGGGCCTTTTGGAAGAGAAAGGAAAATAAGCTCCTCCAATGAGAGAAGAGCCTACGTTACGTAGAAAAATAGATTGATATTAACAAAAATATAAAAGGTGTCCCTCTCCTCATTTAATAATCTAGTGGTCCTTGAAGACGAGCACTCTCTTTCATTTAATGCGAGCACCTTTTTCAGAAGGTAGATGCGGTGCATTTGATACGGGCTACGTCATCACTAGAACTCAAAAATTCACAAAACAATCAAGTGGTGGAAGATTTTGAAACTTTTGATATTGTCAATGCGTCCGAAACGAACATATCTCCTAGAAATGAATGTCCAATTGCCTCGCTCAGATATCCAAAGAGGCAAAAAAATGTCAAAAAGCCCTAAAAGAATATTTTACTAACGGCGCGCGAGGGGCCATTCCAAAATTTTGTAATGCCTCCTCGCGCGCCGTTAGTAAAAAGCCCCTTTTTCCTCTTTTTAGGGAGCTTTTTGAGAGGAAAATGTCCAAAAACCTCTAAAAAGGGGCTTTCTGGAAAGATAAGTGTCCAAAAATCACTAAAAGGAGCTTTATACTAATGACACACAGAGGGGCATTCTAGAATTTTGGAATGCCTCCTCGCGCGCCGTTAGTAAAAAGCCCCTTTTTCCTCTTTTTAGGGAGCTTTTTGAGAGGAAAATGTCCAAAAACCTCTAAAAAGGGGCTTTCTGGAAAGATAAGTGTCCAAAAATCACTAAAAGAAGCTTTGTACTAACGGCGCGCAGAGGGGCATTCTACAATTTAGAAATGCCTCCTCGCGCGCCTTAAGTAAAAAACCCATTTTTTTGGGTTTTTTGACATTTTTTGCCTCTCCGGTTGTCGGAATGAGGCAAGTAGACATTCATTTTTAGGGTATTTTGGCGTTCCGGACGCATTGGTGGTGTCAAAAGCCTCAAAATCTATCACTATTTGATAGTTTGTGACTTTTCAACTTTTAATGATGACGTAAGCTGCATTGAATGCGCCGCACCTGCCTCCTGAAAAAGACGCTCGCATTAAATAAAAAAGTGACCGTTTTCAAGGACGATTGGGAATATAAATCTACTTTTTAGAGTGTCTAGTTGTCCTTTTGGACGTACTCACAAGGTGCAAGTGTATTTTATAAAAAGTTTCTAGAGAGAGAAATACAATTTCTTACAAGGCCCTCCAAATGACCTACGAAATTTTCTAATGAAGTGCTTGATGAGATTTTAGCTAAAAGGGGCCTTTCGTGCTTGACAGTATCTTAGCCGATATGAATGCCAAATGTGTTGTGGCAGGCAATGCTTTGGTTGATATGTTGTGCCTGACAAAAAATTCATTATTGGAGACCGTTGATAGCAGGAAGTATCCAACACGGCTATGGCTTAAGTAGATGCAAAGTCGAGGGTCACTCTCAAAATGCAATCACCTATACTAGCATATTGAAGGTTGTGACAATATCCATGGCAGATAAATGGTAGCAAAATTCACGATGATATTGTCAGTCAAGGGCTACTGAAAATCAAAAGCCACGCTAAGCCATTCTTTGGTTGGTGTGCATGCTAAATGCCGTAGTGGGCAATGCCTTAGCTGATATACATGCCAAAGTTAGTGCCTTTAAGAAATCTAAAGGCCTAAAGGCCGCCCAAATCCAAGGGTTGGCAGCCCATTAGGAAAAGAACACACACAATGTGTGTAAAAGGAAAAAGAAAAGAAGGAGGCAGGGGTGCAGGTAATGAGCAAGGCATAGAGAGGAGGAAATGTGCTCACGCAGGCCACTACGCAGCTCAAAGCCGGCGACTACGAAATGAGATTTCATCGGGACACTTGCGTGACCCTTTTTGGACCTTGTTCTAGTGCATTTGGTGAAGTTCAAGATTTGCTATGCCACATCATCAGCCGGGGCTTCGTACACCTTGTCACAGCAATGTGACAACAAAAGGGTAAGAGCCTAAAATCATGCTAAGTATGGAGCCTGATTTACCCCCTGTAATTTTTTGTGGTACTCACATTTGTAAGGCTCCCATTATGAGGAGAAGCCATCGTGCGTGAAGAAAAATCACTCGTCTCGCAAACCAAAATTTTCACACACAGTCTCGAGGCGAAATATTCCTTTTTGCCAAAATATTATGGCCGAATGGCGGTTGAAAAGTGGTCGAAAAACGACCGATCGGTTGGCCAGTGGACGGTGGTCAAAAGTCAATGGCCGGTGGCCAAATTCAAAAGCAGACTTGTCTTCTCAAGGGCGGCCACACATGGGCAGATTGGAGGGTCCAATTTGGACTTATCTACATAAGGGCGACTACACATGGCTGCCTCTCATGAGAGAAGGTAGCCCTTTTGGCCTATAAAAGGAGGCCATTTCTACACACATTCCATAGTGTGAAGTTGATGCAACAAGGTGGGTGTGAGGTGGTGAGAGTGAAGCAAGGTGGGAGCTCCAAAACGGTATAATCCCTTTGTAAACTACTTCTTGTTTTGAAGTACTAAAGCCACTGAGTGGCTACTTTCCCGTGGACGTAGCCCACATTGGGTGAACCACGTATAAATCGTGTGTACTCTCTCTTTCTCTCTCTACTCTATAATCTCTTGTGTGTGAAAATTATCTCTCTCCATTAAGTAATCTACTCAATTATCTACTTAGCTACATCCTATTTCCTTACAAAATAGTGGGAGAAAAAAGAGAAAAATGAGGGCAAGAGAGGGGGATTATGACATGAAGAAGGGAGCAAAGATTTTTTTTGTTGCATGAGAACGAAGGAGGGAAATAAAGAAAGGCTTCGGAAGGGATCTCTTGCTTTCTCGAGGAAGGCACGAATCTCTCTCTCTCTCTCTCTCTCTCTCTCTCTCTCTCTCTCTGAACTAAGCAAGAAGAAGCTCTCTCTCTCTCTCTCTCTCTCTCTCAAAGTTTAGCAAAGGGGTCGAAGGAAGCTAAGGAAGAAGTCAAAGATAATCAGGGTGGAACTCTCTCTCTCTCTCTCCCCTTTCTCTTGCAGAGAGAAAACCTGACCCGATCAAGAATATAAGCAGTAAGAGGCGGATTTGGCAACACAGGGAAAATTTTTGTGGAAAACTTATCATGATTAGCCTTACGCTCATCAACATTGATGATCCTAGGCAGACATTTTGAATTAGTGCAAGCTAAACTAATTTGTTCTAGCTTTTGTAAATGGGAGCTTAAACTCCTTAATCTACAATCAATCATCTTAATGATGCTGTTAATAGCACCACCTTAGCAATTGTCTACAACTGTCACCAGCATTATTTAAATTCTCTCTATTTGTTACTGCACTCCCATTTTGGAGAGGATATTAGGCACTTGTGTGGTGTGGTACATCTCTTCCCTCTCTCTAATTTTCCCAGAGCTAGCAGCCCGCCAGTGTTGACCCATCTCACGTTTGAAACACATATCCCTCGACACTGTCCTTTCACTTGCGCCACATTCATAGCCACACAAACTTGTCCTAATCAGCTTACTGTAAGGGAAATATCTTTTGATGTCTTACACACATTTGAGATCGAGTTAGGAAGAAACCACTTAGACTTGGGTTTCCCAAGAGATTAGCTATCTCTTGTAGCCTCCATGCACTAGTCAAACTAGCTATGTCCCACGGATTTACAATTTTTATGTATGGGGTTCTTGCTTTGCTAGTTTCAAAGTGGTGAGGTTGGGCAATCGATCAAATTGGTGCCATTGTCAAGAACGAGGTAGCCTAGACTAGAGAAAAAAACAAAGCCTTCACTTGAATTTCCATTACTTCCTCTAGTTGCAACTAGAGTAACACCTTTTTTGACTTTATCACGATTGAGGGGTGCTTGAGAGTAGGGATACTCGGTAAGGACCTCAAGAGCTTTAGTTAGTAGGAGGGACTAGGTAGGGGGTCCTTGAGACAAGCTATTGGTCAGTAAGGGCATCATTTAAGTACATAGTAGGGATTTTAAATTGAAGGTTGAACTTTTTAACTTTTGTACAAGGTTTTTTATGTTCACTAGGAGTAGGGTAAGTAGATAACCATTAGGATTGCATCAAATTTGAGGTGCACTGAGAAAACCACAAAAATAGTCAGATCTATATTAGGCGCGTCGAAGATAGAAAGGAAGTTTTTGAGATTGGTTTTTGCAAACTAGACTTGAAAGGTGGTAGACTAACTTGAGTTGACTACTCCCTTTGATTTTGAGAACATTTGGATCACTAAAACACTTGGTCGAGCCTAAAATTGGAAAAAACCATAGACTCCAGAGAAAATTAACAAGAAAAAGTCAAACTAGGCTAAAACTTCAAACCAAGGTGTGCATAAATCCTAAAACTTGTGGAAAAATCAATCTGTGAAAGAAAAGTGAAAAAGATTAAAATTTGGCAGAATTTAATCTTTGGTACACCGAAGATAGAAATATCTCTAGAGGGGTATTTTGACAAATTTCTAACTCATAGGGTTTATTTAGACCATAATGTAGCTCCTAAGCAAGGTTTATCAAAAATTTGGAGCTATGCAAGGGTAAAAATTCCAAGAAAATTGGAAAACCAAACTACGGGATCAAAAAGGGTGACAAAACACTGATAAATTGTCCAAACTTTGTGAATCTTAGTGTACAATTTTAAAATCACAAGTAGAGACCAATCCAAGTCACATTGGACACAAAAAAATTGAAATAGTGGAGATTTATCTTAGGCAAGCTGAAGATAAAATTCTCACCAGAAAGACAATTTTTATATTTTGACACCTGGGAAATAGTTGTAAATCTGTGAGGACTCCATCTACATGTTAAAAATTGAGATTACCCTCAGAGAAAGGTACAATAATCTTAAGCACTCCTACGATAGCCAAAACAAGTTTTCATAGCTCAAGAAAATTGGATGTGTCTAGTGCTTGGGAGTAGTTTGTGACTTCAGATTGACAATTGTGGAATCACATACGATTTGAAGTGTTGGTGTGTAGGGAAGTACAACTTTGTGAAAAAGAAAGGACAAGGGGTGAAGCATTATATCCAAAGCCAAAGACAAATCTCTAGGTTTAAAGTATCTGTCCAGTTAAGTTGTATGAGCCCATATATGAACTTAAGATCTGGTAGAGTTTGGGAATTTGGGTACCTTCGGGGAGAATAGGAGTAGAGAGTTCATAGAAGAGAGTGTAATGTTACCATACACATGTAGTAGTGATGTGTGTGAACACACTTAGGGCCACCAAGGCATTTTTTCCATCACTAGAAAGCTTTTCGCCCCGTGCATTGTATATACGCCCATCACTCTAGGGCTATCTAATCTTTCCATTGCACACTAAGTAAGCGATGAATATGCATGCGCACTAGATCACAGGGTCCGCCTGACCCTGTGGTTCCAATTGTAGGAAGATGTCGGAGGAGGGGCGGTTCGAATAAATTTGTTTTTTCTTCACCGCAGATTGAGGAATCTGTATCTCCATCACCAAGCCCGGTGCGTGGTAGGTGGTTGCGGAGAGCAAAGCGTACTCCACGCAGTCAGTCATGTCCTCCTGTCGTACGTTCACCCTCACCCACACAGGTTGCTCCACCACCGTCTCTGGTAAGCAGTTTGGGGGTGTCTCCGCCACTGTCTCCACCTCCTAGTGCTCGTCAGCTTTTTCCAGGAGGAGGTACAGTTGGGCAAGGGGTGATGGCTCATCCTCAGATTAAGTATAGTCGGTTTCGAGGTCTTTCGAGCGAAGACCTTGATGCACATTTGCACCAATCCAATAAAGCTTATGGATTGAATCATCCTGGGGTGGTGATTCCTCTCCATCAACAGTCAGTGTTTGAATCTACACTTTCGGGGAAAGCTACGAAATGGTTGTCCGAATACCCTGATGATCATTTTCAGATGTATGTTGATGGATCCACAGCGTTTCTAAGAAGGTTTCGAACGGAAAAGACAGTCCCTCAACATTTGGAAAAGCTTCGAACGCTGCGGTAGAAGTCATTGCTAGTGGAGGATTATGCTGCAAAATTTTGGATGCTTTTGCAGAGGGTACCTCAGGCACAAAGGCTGGCAGTCGAAGTGCTAAATGATTATTTTTTGCGGGGGGTTAACAAGGATCTCAGGATGGCTATTGTTGGAATTAGGGTTGCAGAGAAACACACACAGCTTGAAGAAGATGAAGGAAGCTCAAGGCACACAATAGAGAGTGTGCAATGGAAAGATAGATAGCCCTAGAGTGATGGGCATATATACCATGCACGGGGGAAAAAACCTCCTAAAGAGGGAAAAAATGCCCCGGCGGTCCTAGTGTGTTCACACACATCACTACCATATGTATATGGTAACAAATCCCCCCTAGAGTGATGCGGTGAACGAGAGCTGGCACATGAGTAAAGGGAAGTGCCATGCCCTGAGGACAAGATCAGTCCACAAAGGGGAGTAAGCCCAAAGGTTTGCGAAAAGCTTCAAGCTTCTCACGAGACAATGCCTTTGTGAAAAGATCTGCAAGGTTGTCCTGTGTTGGCACATAAGCCAAGCTGATCTCTCCTGCTGAGAGCCTCTCCCTGACATAGTGGTAATGCACCTCAATGTGCTTTGTGCGAGCATGAAAAACTGGGTTCCTCGCAACTGCCAATGCGCTCTGACTGTCAGTGTAGATAGTGTTGGCAGTGTCCTGTCCAACACCGAAGTCAGCCATAAGGCGTCTGAGCCATACACACTCAACCGTAGCTGTGAAGACTGCCCTGTACTCAGCCTCACAACTCGAAGTGGCCACAGTAGGTTGTTTCTTGCTCAACCATGATATACATGAACTGCCAAGCATGAAACAAAAACCACTCGTGGACACTCGCGTGTCAAAACAACCAGCCCAATCTGAGTCCGAAAAAGCATGTAAGTCTGGCGGCAATGATCCCCCCTTGGGATAAAACAAGCCAAGATGTAAAGTACCACTAAGGTAGCGGAAAATCCTCTTGACAGCCTGCCAATGCTTAGACCCTGGGCTATGCATAAATCTACTGACCTGCGAGACTGCAAACTGAATATCTGGCCTCGTGTTGCATACATAAATGAGGCAGCCAACAGCAGTTTGGTAAAGAGTGACATCAGCAGGATCACCAGCATCATGTAGACTCAACTTCAAACCTATTTCCATGGGAGTGGCAATAGGTTTGCAATCCTCAAGTCCAAACTTACATAGCAATGTCTCTATGTAACTTTTCTAACACAAGGCAATACCACCATCACACTGCTTAAACTGTATACCCAAGTAATGATGCAACAGCCCCAAATCTTTCATCTTGAAAGTAGCATTCAAATCAGCCTTAAATTCAGCAATATGTCTCTCATTTGGTCCAGTGATCAGCAAATCATCAACATAAAGAACCACAATGAGAAATACATCATCCTCACGCTTTACATACAATGTGCTTTCTATTGGACTGTTACGAAAGCCTCGTTTAACCAAATGAGTGTCAGCTTTCTCATACCAAGCACGAGGAGATTGCTTCAACCCATACAAAGCCTTCTTACATTTGCACACTTTGTCCTCTTGTCCTTTTATGACAAAACCGCGAGGCTGCGTTACATAAACTTCCTCAAATATGTCACCATTCAAGAAAGCAGTAACAATGTCTGATTGATGTACATCCCAACCAAAATGAGCTGCCAATGCACATAGAAAACGCACAGTAGTCATACGACAAGTGGGAGCAAAAGTCTCTTCATAATCAATGCCTTTTTGTTGTGCATAACCCTTTGCAACAAGTCGAGCCTTATGGCGATCGATCTCACCATCCGGCTTGCGTTTCAACTTGTAAACCCACTTCGTACCAATGGCCTTTTTGCCAGGAGGCAAATCACATAAAGTCCATGTGTCATTCTCTATAAGTGCATCATATTCTGATTTCATGGCAGCAATCCAATTTTCTGAATTTTGTGCTTCATCAAAAGACAGAGGCTCCTCAACATCATGTAAACCAGACACAGCCAAAGCATAACAATCTGATGCATAAGATGCATGGCGAGAGCCTGAACGAGTACGACTAGATAAAGGTGCATCCAATTTACTATCACGCAAAGTGTGCACCAGCCATTTTGGCATACCTCTAGCCTGCTCATTTTTAGCCCTTTCCTCATCAAGTACATCATGTACATCTGCATCAGTAATAGGCTGTTCTAAAACATTTTCAGAAACCCCCATAGGCTGTACATTTGCCTCATTGGAACTTACATTCGTATTTCCACCACTGAAAAGAGGCAACAAAGTGTCATATATGTCCTGTGAGCTTACATTACTGTCTCTAGTACATGATAGCAAGGGCTGAACAGAGTCTTCCACAAACACTACATCCCGTGAAACCAGAATACGTTTTGTTTGCGGATGATACAACCTGTAACCTTTGCTTTCAGCACTTTAACCAACAAAAATACATTTGACAGCCTTATCATCCAATTTTCTGCGATGCACTTGTGGCACCAAAGCATATGCCAAACAGCCAAAAACACGCATGTGCTCAATAGAAGGCTTTCTATCATGCCATGCTGCATATGGAGTAATAGGCTGCAAAGCTTTCATAGGACACCTGTTAAGTACATAAGTGGCACACATGATGGCCTCAAGCCAAAAAGAATGCGGCAAAGCTTGACTTTTGACCATACATCGTGCCATTTCCGTTAGTGACCTGTTTTTCCTCTCAGCAACACCATTTTGCTGAGGTGTATAAGGCACTGTACATTGGTGTTTTATCCCACGACTAGCCAGAAATGCATTAAATTCATGAGACATATACTCCCCCCCTCAATCGGAACGGAGGGTGTCCATAGTACATTTTGAGACATTTTCAGCCATAGCCAAAAATTGTTTGAAGCACATAAAAACTTCGGACTTCGCTTTAAGCGGAAATACCCATGCATGCCTGGAGTAATCATCAATGAAAGTCACGAAGTACAAGTAATTGCCCAAGGACGGAGTTTGCATGGGCCCACAAACATCACTATGCACAAGCTGCAACCTGCATGTGGCCCTAACTGAACCATCCTTTGGAAACTTAGAACGCTGCATTTTACCCAGAATACAGCCTTCACAAACATGTTTGACAGGTGCTTCAAGAGGCGGCAAAGAAGCAACCATATCAGATTTCTGCAAACGCAGCAAACTGGCAAAATTCAAATGACCAAAACGTGCATGCCAAAGTTTTGCATCTAAAATAGCCCTTGAATCTGCAACAACATTTGCAAAATTTTGTCCACACTTGTCATACAAAGTGAGCTTATACATCCCACGGCACAAAAGCCCAGATGCAACAATTTCATCACCAAAACTGAGATCATGAACTGTACATCTGTCATCCACAAATTTGACTACAAGTCCAAGTCTAGCAAGTGCGGATACAGACAAGAGATTCTTCTTAATCCCAGGTACATAAAGTGCATCAACAAGTGTGAAGGAACTGCCATTAGCAGCAGTGAGCACAATCTTTCCAACTCCCTGAACTGGATAAGAGGCGTTGTTGGCACAAGTGACTGAATTCCCATGAGGCCCCAGACTCGAGAGAGGTAAACAATTCACGATGTGAGGTAATGTGCTTTGTAGCACCACTGTCGAAATACCACACATGTGAATCTGCAGCAAATGAGAAGCATGCATCATGGACAGCAGGATTGTAAGTGCACTCTGCGCTAAAAGGCCATTCTGCATCAACATCAGCATCACAATCTCCTTTCACAGAAGACTCAACAATGGCTGCATTTGTAGTGGAACCAGCATTTGCAGTGGAACCACCCTCTTTCTTCTTAGCCTCTTTGGCCTTCAACTTAGGACACGACTTGATCAAGTGATCACTGGCTTTACAATAATGGCAACGCATCTTCTTTTTGCCCTTATCACCAGAATTGCCAGACGAAGTGCTGCTAGCAGAAGCATTAGGAACAGAATTTTTGCCACTCGCAGCAGAACCATAAGAAGTGGCTGCATTACTGTTACCACCCTTTCTTTGAGAAGCAATAAAAGCCTGTTCAACTGCATGACGCTGCCTAGTCCTGTTTTTTCTAGAAAGTGACTCTTGCAACAGCAATGTGTATAATGCATCAAACTTGACAACTTCAGGATTTCCTTGGGTCATGAGTCTCCAAGTACTAGAAAAATTCTGGTAGGAATCTGGTAAGGCATCAAGAACAGTCTGCACAAGGGAACTGTCCGAAATGACTTCACCTGCAGAAATGAGTTGCTCATTGATATCCTTGACACTCGCAAGGAAAGTGTCTATATCATCTTCCTCATGCATAATCTTCGACTCTAGCTCTTTACGCAGCAAAGCAATTTTAGCCTCATTTCGGCTTGCATAAAGACCTGTTAGAATATCCCAAGCATGTTTTGCAGATTTTGCTGAACGGATGTGAGGAATAATGGTGCGCTTCACAGACAACGCAATCAATGCATGAGCCTGCGCATCCTTAACATCCCAACGAGCTTGTTCTGCCGTAGGCAAAACAACTCTAACAGCTGCAATCCTTGCAGCAAGACCTGCAACATCCTCAACATCGCCTACATCTTCAGAACCAGGACGTACATCAATGCCCTGCACAATGTTCCAGACACCTTTTGACACAAGAACATGTTGCATCATATAAGCCCACATAGGGTAGTTGTCCCCATCCAACCTGTCCTCAGCAGCAAACATCTAGAACACATCTGTGTTGTTGTTGTCAGCCATGGTAAATGCTGCACCTGATGTGAAAACTGCTCGAAAACAGGAGAAAGGGAGCGGGAACAACTTGTGCTATATAGCACAAACCGTAGAAGACTATAAGGCACCTGTTATGCAGAAAACGGCACTGACAAAAAATCTGCACAAAATGACGAAATAGCCTGTGCAGTACTGCCCGTAGTGGAAACGGAGGCCGAAATGAGCCCAAATCAAAATTCTGAGCAGACCGAGCTATTCGAGCTTGCCCAAAATATTTGTTGACCTGCGAACGCTCGCCAAAGCTCACTGAAATCGGAGAAAGTGAGCAGGCGTGTGCTGGAGCAGCTGGTGACTAAGCCCGGGAGGATGTGACCTGCTCTGATACCAATTGTTGGAATTAGGGTTGCAGAGAAACACACACAGCTTGAAGAAGACGAAGGAAGCTCAAGGCACACAATAGAGAGTGTGCAATGGAAATATAGATAGCCCTAGAGTGATGGGCATATATACCATGCACGGGGGAAAAAACCTCCTAAAGAGGGAAAAAATGCCCCGGCGGTCCTAGTGTGTTCACACACATCACTACCACATGTATATGGTAACAGCTATGGCAACAATGGATAAGGTAACTACTCCACTGGATAATGTAATTGCTAGGTCTGTAGTAGCTGGGGAAGCTTTAGAGGATACAGAATCTCCAAAGAAATCAAAGAAAAAAGACAGGAATAAATCTTATCGGAAGTCGCAAGACAGTGGCAGTGATAGTTCGGAGTCGAAATCCGCAGTATCAGATTCCTCAGACTAAGGCAACAACGATTCGGGGAAAGAATCGGAAGACACACCTCGGAAAAAATCCCAGCGTCACGGGAAAGGTGTTTCATCCGGGTCGTCAGAATTGGCTGTGGTGGCTAAAAGTCTGAAGGAACTATGGTGTACCCAGTGTCGGAATCCGGACCATGCTGCTCAGGAGTGCGCAATGAATCAGAAGTGGTGTGCGATTTGCATGACCAATACTCATAATACAGTGGAATGTTATTTCAATGGCCGGGGTTGTCGGAGTCGAGGAGACTCTTCTACCTGGCAACAACCACAGATAGGGCAAGGACAAGAGCCTGCTGTGGCGATGGCTCATGCTCATACATCAGAGACTCCTTTGCAAGGTCAAGCAGGAGGACGGGGTCAAGGGGGAGGATGAGGTCATGGAAGAGGTGGCCAAGATCCTAATCTCCCCAAGACAGGCCTTTTCTGTTTGGGGGATGGACACTGGCGATCTGAGTGTACTGAAGCTATGGAATATGATCGAAAGAAGCAGGAGCGCGCTGCAGGGAAACAACCTAGTGTGGCTATGGTTTAGATTGAAGTATTGGAGGAGTCTGATCCAGTGGTTTCATTAATCATGCGATCGGGTAAAAATGTGGTTCCAATACCCGATGTAAAGATTCTGGATTGGACGGCTCAGGAAGAAGTGCAGAAAAAGACTGTGTCCTGGTTGCCACAATCTGCACCACCAGTGAAGTTATCAGGACCATCGACTGTGGGCCTGGAAATAAAGGAAGGAAAAGCTGGAAATAAGGATAAGGATGATATTAGAGAAGAGGAGGATTGGAATTTAGTTTGGAAAGAGGTCCTCACATCACCAATACAAGTACCTCTGGGTTCATTTTGCTGAAATTGGTCCCGAATTTTCATAATGCATCACTGCGACAAGCGTCCACAGAGCTGAAGGAATTCGCCATCGGGAAAGTTGAAAGTGAGGAGGATGATTCAACCCCGTTGCCAACAAATAGGATCACGGATACCCGCATTCCAGAGCTTTCAGTTAGATACCATGGAACATACATTGACAAGGTACTATTGGATGGAGGAGCAGGAGTAAACACTATTACGCAGGTAGCGTGTGAGCGTTTTGGCTCAGTGATTGGGAGCCTGCACCCTTTGTAGTCCGCATGGCAGATCAAAGAAGAGTGCAACCAGTAGGTTTACTTCGGGGCATTGTCCTGGATGTGGCGGGCTTATCCTTTGCTGTTTTCTTAGTAGTCTTGAATATTGAAGATCATAATCAGGATTGTCACATTATCTTGGGGAGACCTTGGTTACGACAAGCGAGGGTAAAGCATAATTGGGAAGCAAATATGCTTACAGTAAAGAAGGGTAAAAGGAAAGTGCGGGTGATGTTGGTAACATGCAGACAACCAGTTCAGGCAGCATGTCCGGTGATAGCAAAAACAATAAATATGGTGGAAGGATTAGAAGAGGATGAAGAGGAACAATTTCTGAAAGCCAATCCGGATTTGGTCTCTTTATATCTTGTGGATATTTCTTTGGTTCCGAAAGGGAACTCCGTGGGGGTTTCAGGAACTCCAGCAGGAATAGGGGAGCAACAACAAGTGCTTCCAAGTCCCGAATCATTGGAGGACGTTATTCAGCAAGAACGTGCGTTTGAGGCACAGATGGAAAAAATTACAAGGGTTAAAGAAGATGAATTAGAGAAGGTCTTTCTTGGGGAGCAAGCAGAGTCGCAGCCCATATACATTAATAAGCAGCTTGAGGAAAGTTTTAGAGATGATTTGATCAAGTTACTGACAGAATTTAAGGATGTTTTCGCATGGGAATATGCGGATATGCAGGGATTGGATCCTAAGTTTTATCAGCATACGATAAATCTGAAGCCGGATGAGATGCCATTGAAGCAGCACTCATACAGGATGAATCCGAATGTAGCAAAGCAAGTTAAGATGGAAATTGATTGTCTTTTGGAAGTGGGTTTTATTACCCCTATTGATAATCCGGAGTGGATTTCTCCAATTGTGGTTGTACCAAAGAAAAACAAGCAAATCCAAATTTGTGTGGATTACCGAAAATTGAATGCGGCTACTATTCTAGATCCTTTTCCTCTTCCATTCTTGGATTCCATTTTGGATGATGTAGCAGGACATGAGATGTATACTTTTCTGGATGGGTTGGATATAACCAAATCCGAATGGCATTGCGGGATCAGCCAAAAACAACTTTTATTACCGCATGGGGTGTGTTTGCCTGCATAGTGATGTGGTTCAGATTGCGGAATGCGCCTTCAACTTTTTAAAGGGATATGTTCCAAATTTTTGGTCCTTATTTGACGAATTTTATGAGAATTTTTTTGGATGATCTCAGTGTTTTTGGACCGCAATGGGAGTACTTGAAACAATTACGGTTATGCTTTATGAAATGCAGAGAGGTAAAATTCAGTTTCAATCCTTTAAAGTGTGCATTTGTTGTTCGCAGTGGCAGGCTATTGGGGCATATAATTTCTGAAGATGGTATTTCCGTTGATCCGGATAAAATAGCCGCAATTATGGAAGCGCCTCCACCGCGGAACCAGAAACAGTGTCAGATTTTCCTGGGTCAAGCCCGTTGGCATGGGAGGCATTTGCGGTTTGTTGCGCATTTGGCAATCCCGATTACTCAGGCAGCACATGGTATATATTTTGAATGGACACAGGAATGTGAGTTGGCTTTTCGGAGATTAAAACTTCAGCTATCCAAAGCTCTGATTATGCTTGCTCCCAATTGGGGTCAGGATTTTCATGTGTTTGTGGATGCTTCGGATCGAGCTATTAGTAGTGTGTTGATGCAGGAACAGAGTCAAGGATGGTTCCGACCTGTCTATTATGCTAGTAGACGATTATCATCCACAGAAAGAAATTATTCCGTAACCGAAAGGGAATGTTTAGGGATGATTTATTCAGTGAAGAAATTCCAGCACTATCTTTTGGGCCAACGTTTTTTCTTCCATGTGGACCATTCGGCTCTTTTATACCTGGTAAGGCAACAGAATTTGACGGGAAGATTGGCTAGATGGGTGCTTTTGCTGCAGGAATTTGACTTTGAGGTCATACATCGGCCAGGGGCTCAGCATGCGGTGGCTGACTACCTATCCAGGTTAGATTCCGGTGAGCCGTCGACGGGTGTAGCTGATGAATTTCCGGATGCATCTGTGTTTCTAACAGGAGTAGTTATAGAAGATATAGCAGTTTCGCAACAGGCAAGGGTCATCCCTAGCATCCCATGGACATGGTATGAGGAGATGTTTCATTTTCTCGACAACGGCGAAATGCCTTCCTTCTTGTCCAACCATCAGAGGAAATGTATGGCTATCAAAAGCAGGAATTTTGAGATTAATATAGGAAATATCTATTATTGTACGGTGGAAGATGTATTACTCAGATGTGTGCTACCACAGGAGCAGGAAGCAGTATTGGAGGAAGTCCATACCGATATTGCGGAAGGTCACTTTGCAGCATTAATCACATCTCGAAAAGTTCTCCAATCAGGATTATGGTGGCCCACATTGTTTCAGGATGCGAGAAATTATGTGCAACAGTGTGATGTGTGTCAGCGATTGGGGCAACTTACCAAAAGGTCCAGAATGCCTTTTCAGCCGGTTTTACCCTTGGAGCCTTTTCAAAAGTGGGGTTTGGATTTTGGTTGACCTGTTAAACCAGTTGCAGCTCACACAGGTAATAAGTATATTTTGACAGCCATGGATTATGCCACCAAATGGGTGGAGGCATGGCCTTTGAGAGATACTACTGCAATTTCTATGGCTGGATGCTTATATAAGGATATCTTTTCTAGATATGGCTGCCCTATTGAGCTGGTTAGTGACAGGGGAAGTCATTTTTTAAATAAGGTGATGGAGATAATGCTATGGTTTTATTTTGTATTGCACAGGAAATCTTCTCCATATTTTCCTCAGGCGAATGGGCAAGCAAAATCAACTAATAAGCAATTGATTCCGATTTTAACAAAGTTAGTGAATATGCATCAAACAGATTGGGATGTGAAACTTCCTTCCGCACTATGGGCCTATTGGACAGCTTATAAAGTGGTAACAGGATTGACTCCTTTTAAGTTGGCATTTGGCATGGAGGCAATCACCCCAGTGGAGCATGTGATTCCGAGCCTGCGGATGCTGATTGCGGATTGGCTTCTTCCGGAGGATTTTGTGATTTATCCTTTGGATGTTTTGCAGGAACTGGACGAAGAGCGGTTAAATAGCTTTGCGGTGCTACAGGATCTGCAGTGTAGGCGGAAAAAATGGCTGGATCTCCCGAAAGCACGGCAATTTGTTCAGGGACAGCTAGTCCTGGTCTTTAATTCCCATCTCGGGAAGATGCCGGGGAAGCTTAAATTACAGTGGTCATGACCATTCTGGATTTTTCAAGCATGCGGGCCCATCTCTTTTTATTTGGCGGATTTGCGAGGGGAGGTTATTTCTGTGCCAGTCAATGGTTTCAGATTGCGCCATTATGTTTCACCTACCCCAATTCAGTGCCCCTTTGTTGTGGTACAAGAGCCAGAAGCCGCCCTAATCATGATTGGGGATTATTTTACATGCAATCTTGGAAAGCGGGAAAGTAGCTATGATGGTTGCGACACCGTGGATCGCCCTATTTTGGAAACTCATTGTGAGAGGGTTACTACATGCAGACGATTCTTATTGTGCTTCTCCTGTTTTGTGTCTCGCGCGTCCTTAGTTCTATATTCTCTGCTCCTGCATCTCAGCGTCGCCATGACGGCTTCCCTCCTTCAATGTATCCCCTTCACTCCCATACAGCAGCCAGCACTTCAACGGGTGGACGCCTGGCTGCAAGACTTGCGGCTACGAGTGTTCGCCAACTTGGATTGGCAAGGGATACCTATTCACCCGCAGTCAGCAGGTTTTATTGAGCAACTGGCCACTGGAGATATTGTGGTGGTGAATAATCAACAGATTCAGTTGACATTCGAAAGGATCTCCAGGTGTTGTTGTTTGCCCAATGATGGCGTGGTGCGCGCGTCTCATGTGATACCTGCTACAGATGTCGAGCAAGAGTTTGGTTTGAACGTAAAAGGTGAATATAAGCTTTCAGGGTTGTCAGATGTGACAACCAGGGATGCATATCAATGGTTTCTCGAGGCGATTTGGCTACAAGCCAAAACCTACACCATCTCAACCAGAGCCAGAAATGTTTTGCATTCGGCCAACTTTGGGCCAGTGGCTTGGGCAGCTGTTGAGAGAAAGACTACTGGCAGAATGCCAAAGAGTAATGGCACAGTTGGGGCGAAATACCCCAACCAATACAAAAGTTGGCCAAATGCTCACACTGATTTTTCCCTTAAGGGAAGT
The DNA here is from genome assembly GCF_014529385.1 of Adiantum capillus-veneris. NCBI lineage: Eukaryota > Viridiplantae > Streptophyta > Polypodiopsida > Polypodiales > Pteridaceae > Adiantum > Adiantum capillus-veneris. The sequence goes on along the minus strand of NC_140950.1, from coordinate 141,147,760 downwards.
TTTTCCTCTTGCCCTGCGTCCTCTATGCCACTTTGAAGATGATAGATTGGTGGTTAAAGGGACTGTTGCTCCTCTGTTGCAAACACAAATTTTGGTAGTTCCTGCTGGGGGGGAAACACAACAGCAGAATGTTAGCACTGGGGATTTTTCCGGGTCCATCGACGGCAGTGGTATCCTTTGGAGCCCAAGAGATGGCCACTGCAAGTGCAAGATCACCAAACCGCAAGCGCAGCAAGGAGGAACAACAATTTTCTACACCACCTCCGGCGACTACATCTCTTCTACCGGAGGATTCTGCAGTGGCACACTGGCGCCGCCGAATGCAGAAGGGAGTGGCAAGTGATACTCCGTTGAGGACGGGCTCTCCGGCTATGAATGTTCCTTCGCAACCGGGAACTTTTGGAACTACCAATGCGGCTGCCTCGACGGGAGGTACTCTTCCCGCAGCGCTATCCTGGGAGGCTACGGCAGCAACCCCGACTGACCAAATACAGGCATGCGGCACTTTTCTGAGCAGACTTACAGAGTCTATTCGTGCGGCCTGGCTAGCCCACGCTACAGAGGGAAGAGTAAATGAGCTAGAAGCACAGGTAGAGGCCTCGCAGACTGGCATTGCCGAGTTGTCCAATCAGAATGAAGAGCTGACTGCAAAAACCCGCCAGCAGCGGGATGCAGAAATACAAATGCTACGAGGGGCTAATGCCGCGTTTGTGGCTTCTATTCAACAGGAACTACTTCAGTTGAGAACGTAGCAGAGCCTTGCCTCATACTTAGCCTCGCACCATGGTGATGTAATGATCAATATGAATGATTTGGATATGTTGGCAGTCCAGATGCAAGAGGATCTCCGTGTCTTTTTGGACAATCAACTACAAAGCTGGAGCACACGCTTATCTGCTGAGGTGAGAGCACCGCCACCCACTTAGCAGGTTGTGGTGCAGCAACCCGAGTCATCCAACACTAATAGAGGTAAGAGTGTTGTTCTCGAGGGTTTTGATGTTGCTGATTGGGCGCAAGCTACAGAGGATTGTGCTGAAGCCCAGGCTCATGTATCTCGTTTGTAGAAAATGATTCGTAGATTTTGTAAGGAGCGGCGCAGGGTCTGTTTTTGGGTGGAGACCTTGCTTCATTCTATCTCTCTGAGTCTACCACCTTGCCCTCCATTTTGGTCTGCTCTTAATAGATATCTTTCTCGCTATTATCCTTTACATACACCTCTTTCTCCTTTGCCACAGGTGCCACAATATTTTTCTTTACCAACATAGTTTATTCCTCGGGCTCCTTGGCTGGCACATATTGAGATAGACCCACATTTGTTGGATGAGGTCTATCGGGCACATACTGCAAATTTTAGAGGCTTTGGCTACATTGATATTTCCTCTTCACCAGAACAGGTCGAAGAGCAACAACGGAAAACTTCCAACCAGAGGGACTAAGTGTGGGTTCGCGCAATCCACCGTGCGTGCCAGGTGTTACGGCATTAGCCGCACATGTGGTCCTGCGGTCATGTGGAGGTCTGGACACTACGAATTAGGAGTCATGCGGTATGCGGCAGCCGTGGCGGCAGTTCTTCATAGGATATCATGGGATAGGAGTGTGTGCACCGTTCCCGATCTGCGCTGGAGCAGCGGTTGTATATGGAGGGGCATAACTCTCTCTTGATGTAACCCAACCAATCTCTATGATATTCATGGCATCTACTGTTGTAAATCTGTGTCTGGAATACACATGAATGAAGCAAGAGGTGTTCTGTGCCTGTGTACTGTGTACTGTCTTCTATCGTCATTCTATGTGTTGATGTTCATATAATGTAGTTGTGGGTAATCATTCCCGTAATGCCTATTGCCCCTGGGAGGGCAATAGCCATTACAATTACTAGCAAGAAGTACATACATCCCTCAAATCTAGAATAATGAAAGTGTAATACTATTTCATGACAAGATGAAATGTAGAGAAGAAGAGAATAAGGATTAGATTAATCAAGAAAAGCTTACTCTAATTACAATGGTTAGCACTATCCTCTCAAGTATAGACATTAAGCTCAAGGCTAGGCCAAAGAGTGAACACTCTAGAGAGAGGGAGCTCTCAAAATTGGATCCTCAAGCATAGACATTAACACTCAAGGTTAGGCCAAAGAGTGAACACTCTAGAGAGAGAGAGCTCTCAAAAGTGGATCCTCAAGAGTGGATACTCAAGAATGAATCCTCCTTGCATAAAGGCTTCCTTTTAATGGCTTTCACCACAATCCCTTCTACTATGGATTTAAGCTTGAGCCCTTAAACTACCATATACAAATTTGGAACTCCAAGTGAGCCCAATACTTATACAAAGTGAGTGGAAAATACTATGCACAACCATAGCATATCTCTCGCTTGATGCATATTCAGTGTAGCCTGTGTTAGCCGCTGCTAACATTCCCCCCTTCCTAATTTGGCGCACGTTCTCGTGTGCCAGTGAAGCAAGACATGGTGACATGCTAGAAAGCGAGTCCATGGAAGAAATGTTGAGTGTCAAAACATAACAACAAATAATGAGCATCAAAGGCCACCAAGAATGAATAAAACATGAAGCACAATGAACAATCATGCAAAGTGATTTTTTGCTTCAATAAGATGGGTGAGTCATAGTAAAAAACTAGACAACATAAAGCAAAAAATCACGTAAACTATTGTGAAGATCAAACACTTGAAGTTTCAGTTTTATGCATGAAACACAAGCAATCAATTATGACCCTAGGCTAATCCAAGTTCATAAACCTACTAGCCTAAAAACTATGTGACCAATCTTAATAAACCATTCAAGTCTATCATGTCTACGGGCTATAAAAAAATCTCCTAATCTATTAGTAAATTGTCACAACTTTTTGAAGCTCATGGAAGTTGGTTTTTGTCATTCATTGAAAAAATTAAGCACAATACAAGGCTACCACCTCAAGGCAAGTCTAGGTGCGACTCTCGGCTTCTTGAACCCTCAAGAAGGTGTTATAAAAGCCTACTAGCCTACCAAGGTGATGGCTAACCCCTATCAGCACAGAGCATTAGTTTAGGGCCTTGACCTAGCAAGCCAAGGTGATTCCCCTCACCTTCCAAGTGCCAATAAGGCACTAGGCCTCACATAGACACAACAAAACATAGAAATTTTATTTGCACGTGTCTAGTAGCATTTTTGCTACTTTTTCTTGACACTTTTTTGCTTCATTGATTGATTTTTTAATCACTTTTTCATTGTTTCAATTATGATATGCTAATGGCAATTGGATTAAAGGACTAAAGCCTAATGAGAGCCCTAGGTCATGTTAAAAGTGAATTGAGTATTAAGACTATCACTAAGAGTCTAGGACTAATGAGAAATGAACCTATATTAACCTAAGGTCAAGGACAATTACCTATGATTAGCACACATAAAACCTAATTTTTTGATGAGATATTCACAAAGCAAAGTGTTGAAACTTTAGGATGCCTAGCTTTTGAACATAAAAAACCATAGCTTAGAAGCAAAAATTACTTAAACCAAGCATAGAGAATGAAGAGATGAACAGAAGAGCAAAAACATGGAAGGATTACACCTATTCATGCTCTTTTGAGCATCTTTGAGCAAGTATCCCCTTTGTGTAGAGAAGTCTCTTGATCTTTTTATTTGCAAAAGAAGATTTTTTGAAGCTAAGTGTAAACACAAGCTCCAAAGCCTTTTATTGAAAAGCCGCACAAAAAACATTAATGAAAACCTAAAGCTAGGGTCTTGCATACCCAATTTTGCAAAAGGGAAAAAACCCAAGGGAAAAAATGCCTTTGGTTATGCACATGATGCGCTTTGATAGAAAATTTATGCATACATATCAACAATGAGAGAGATAATTCTACATAAGCAAATTTTTCAATTTTTACCATCTCTCATGCATGATTCAAAGTTGATTAGTTTCTAGCTCAATGAAATATGGAGTTAAAAACAAGTTAAGAGCTGAAAATAATGCATTTTTTTAATGAAATGAAGTGGCTCTCGAAATCCAAATTTCACAATTTAATGTATGCATGGAAATGATGACACAATGATAGCACGCAATTGGAATCGACACTTTTTCTCTTAAATAGCACAAATAGCATACATAACAATGTTATGACAAAAAGGGATTATTATCTCCTTGATATGCAATTCACCACCCATGTCTTTTGATGGCTAATGAAATCATCAGTGTTTTCCAAAACTCAATCATTTTTGTAGTGCACAAACCATTATTTAAATGATTATACGCACTAAAACATGCAAGAATCAACATCCATTCAAAAAGAGATGAAAGACCTATTGTTTTTTTCTTTTTCTTTTTTTTGAAGGAGGAGGGTGAGAACCCCCTTCTATTCCAAAAACAAAACCTTTTTGTTTTATTATATATATTTTTTATTTTTATTTTTTTAATTCTCTGTTTTTGCTGATGATGGTGGCATTGGCGGGCTGCGAATCGACTAGCATGAGGGCTCAATTAGGGGAGATGGGGAAGACAGAGGGAAAGCGAGGATTCTGGGGCGTGTGTGTGTGTGTGTGTGTGTGTGTGTGTGTGTGTGTGTGTGTGAGAGAGAGAGAGAGAGAGAGAGAGAGAGAGAGAGAGAGAGAGAGAGAGAGAGAGAGAGAGAGAGAGAGAGAGAGAGAGAGAGCGGTGAGCACCTAGGTAGCAGAAGAGTAGTGTGTGTGGGTGCCATGAAGACTAGCGGCCCCCGGGTTGTGTGGCGGGAATCTGGGCCAGACAGGCTGCACCGGAGGAGGAATGGTGGGTGTGTGAGCATCAAAAGGGCAAATTAGGGCCAGCAAGGCCGTGGGTGGGCTTGCGAGGCCATCACGACCTGGAGCTACATCGTCAATGCAGTGTGCATGCTCATCAACAAACAACAGGCCCAAGAATTTTGGAAAGGTTGTGTGTGGGGTCCATAGCGCTAGCAGACTCATAGTCGCAACACTGAGCAGGTTGTGTGGCGAGGTTTGAGGCATTGTGGGCTCAGTCGAGTGTGTGTGTTTTGTAGTTACACAAGCCAAGCAAGGTAGTAGCACGTGTGTGTGTGTGTGTGTGTGTGTGTAGGTAGCGAGCCAAAAAATGGAAAGTGGGTGGGGTAGGAGACGAAATCCGCGACTCTGTAGCCTTTGCAGTCAGGCCAGGAATAGGAACCCGCCAAGGCGACCAGTTGGCATGCAAAGGCTTTTTTTCTTTTTTTTTGTTTTTAAGGGAAGCTTCCCATGACAAGGTGTTTTGACTATATGTCAGCATGAGTGAGTTTGAGCCACGGCAAGCAATGTATGTTGAAGAACAAGTGTATGTGTGTATGATGAGTCTTGCATCACTAGGCATCAGTGAAATCACAAATTGAGTTGTATTCATGATCGAGAACGAAGCATGAGTGTATGCGTGTGTTTATCCCAATGGCATCACCTAAGCTCCTTAGATAAGGTCTTAGTACTGCATTGATATATTTCAATTTAAACTACCACTACTGTCATTTGGCATTTGGATCACTACACCAAAACATCTCTCAAAATCATTCGATCAATACATGCAAAATTTGATTCAATAATAATTCAATTTATTCTCTTTTGGATAAACTTTCTTTGATTGAGAGTAATTATTCTATGCAACGCTTTGACATTAAAACCTATCAATTGGTTATTGCACAGTGCATATACACTCAATGAATGTAAAAATTCTCATCGGCCAATCCAACTTGATATTCAATCATTGCAAAATTGCTTATATCTAATATCAAAATCACTCAAATCCCATTTGGATCTTCCATTTATGGTTTTACAAAGCTTCAAGCTCATGATTATGGTAACTCATGGACGTACAAATTAATCAGTTCTTACCATATCCAATCATATAAACATACATGACAATGGTATTACCCAAAATCATTCTGAATTATGCGCAATTGCATCATTCCTCTCAAGTGATTTGATGACATACACACAAAGGTTTAGGTGTATTCAATCATTATGACTAGTGATCAACACCAATCATTCATTCCAAATTGGATGTCAAGCACCATTGCATAGGAAAACACATTAGTGCATTTTTTCCATGTCCACCATCAAATTGATTCATCATTAGCATGGAAATACACTAAAAATCTACACAATTGAGTATCAATTCAGTGATCTATCCCAATTTCCCAAGCCAATTGTGACACATATATCAACTATTTGGCCAAATTAATCATCATAATTGGTAAAAAATACCAATTATTCATTCAAGGACCTGATTGCACATGCCATTGAGTAGGCACACACACCCAAATTTAGGCCAAAAATTTATGCAACTATACTATCAATTTCACATTGCAATGCTCAAATTGAAAACTCAATCAAGCATAAGTAAATGCATGCATGATAAATTTCTAAAAATTTAACACTATTTTTACCCAATCAAGCAATGCACACACTAAAAACTTAAGCACAAAAGATCAAATTTGGCTCAATTGGCATTGAATTTAGGCTTATACCTAATCATTGCACACACTTTTTATGATCATTTCACAATCAAAAATCATTTTGATGCCCCAATTGAACATCAATCATAGAAAATCAAGTGGTCTTGGATAGGCACACACACTCAATTTTTGCCCAATTTTTTGGCATTTAGGCTTATCCAATGATTGAATTAGCCTAACATACACATCATTTACATGATTGCATGCTCATGTATCATCAATTCCATCAATTTTTATGTATGCACACATTAGAGATTAGGTGTACACACACTTGAAATTTTTGACAGTTTTTTTCCCTCTTTGGTGCATGCACACAGACAATGATTTTTATGCACACACATGAATTCTTGATGAGAATTAAGCATTATTTGGATACACACAAAGCTCATTAGTCACAATTTGACTATTAATTTCATTCCAAGTGTATCAAATTAGGTGCAAAGTGTGGGTCAATTTGTGTTACACACCTAATTTTAGCAAATAATTAACAACATTGAACCTCAGAACCTCATTAGTAAATCAAGAATTGACATAACAAGTGAGTGAAGAAGTCCTTGACAAGCGGATGTTAGATTTTGAGCTGTATATGCTATTATTGCGTATGCAGAACAAGGATAGCAAGATGAAGACTTTTCCTTTGGTGATGCATGGTAAAGCTAAAGCATGGTATGAAGCGTTGGGAAGGCGAGCCGAGGAAAGCATGGCTAGGTCTACGGGTGAGGTTTCTTCACAACTTTTGCAAGGAGCCATCCCTAATCAAGATGGATGTAAATTTGAAGGCGCTTAAGCAAGATGTAAGTAAAGAATTCAATCTGTTTTTGGGTCATTTTGAAGAGTGTTGGGCAGAGTTGGCGACGGCCATGCAATTGGCTAATGGAGACTACTTCAAGCTAGATAATTTCATGGCATGTATACATCCTAAGGTGAGAGAAAAGGTAGATTTTGAGAGCCCCAAGAATTACAATGTGCTGTAGCAATTCATGGTCGAAAAGTAGAAAGATTAAAAAAAAGATAGAGCAACGTGTGTCAGCAAGGTGTGTCGGGCTACAAGACGATGGCCCCTGTTCAACCACAAAGTCCAAGGGATGCTATGCATGAAGAAAATCATGGAAACCAAGGTGTAGCTGTTGTGCCACAAAATTGGGTACATACGGCATAAGATTTCTCTGAGCAAATGTAGGAGTTGCCGCTCAGTGTCATGGATAGAGAGATAGCCAAGAGGAACAAGGGGCAGGGCAAGGCCACTGCCAGGTAGGTGTTACAATTGCGGAGAAGAGGGGCACTATGCACTTGATTCTCCTCAACCACAGACAGAGGGAGGAGGTATCTACCAGCTATTTGGTAGAGGTCGAGGTCAAGGTCAGCTCAATGGTCCAAGAGAGCCAGCGATGGAGAATCCTCTGCAGCCAGCTTCGCCAAATGAAGGGGAGGTCCCAAGAGTGAATATTATCGGGGTGGATAAGTAGGATGTTGAGGTTTTGGTTAATAAGAGAGCGAGAATTGAGAGGGAGACAGAGACAGAGCGGGAAACGAGAGCTCGCAAAGGCAAAGAGAAGGTGTGTGAAGGTAGAGAGCAGCTCGAGCCTAGCAAAAGAAGGAGGTTTCACAAAATAAAACAAGCAAATTTCCAATTAGGGTGTGGCTATCCTGATTACAATCTGGTAAGTGATGTTCAAAATAAAAAACCAAACATTACTTTTGGTTAGTTGTTAGCTTTAAATCCAAAGTTAAGGAGGCAGTGGTCCACAAGTGTTAGCACCATGCTATCGAGAGCTAAAGGAAATGTGCAAGCAATGCAAAACCTGGCTTTGAGGGTAGGTAACCTCATTGATGTTCTTCCGCTAGTGGATGCAATTATAGAATAGAGGATGCAGGTACATGCCTACATAGATGGTGGAGCACAGGTTTGCGTCATGACAGAAGCAGCCATGAAAGGGACAGGAGTCAAGGTAGTAGTAAGGTTGAATATGCGCATGAGGATGGCCAACCATACTAAGCCCAAATGTTTGGGTGTGGCTCAGGATGTGAAGGTCAAGGTGATGGGCATAGAGTGCCTGAGAGACTTTTTTGTGATGAAGGCAGGAGATAATGCTTATCCGATCATTTTGGGTAGGCCATGGCTTTTGGCGATAGGAGCTAAGCACGATTCGGAGAGCAAAGTGTTCACCTTGCCTGAAAAAGAGAGAGGAAGCCAAATTGTGCTTGATTTGAAGACCAAGGAGAGCAGTTATCGTCCTATGGCAGTTAAAGATGAGGACGACACGACGAGCTATGAGTACAAGACAGAGACGGGATATGATGAAGGCTATACTAGCACAAAGAAGAAGAGAGCGAGGGCAACATGCTGAAGATAGATGCAGACTTATTTGGAGTCACCATAGATGACTCCCCACCTAAAGAAGAAGGTATGCAGCCTCAAGCTCATGGTTTAAGCATAGAGGAGTTTTCGAGCATGATAAGTGAAGATTTCACCAAGGGTGAAAAGGAGGGTTATGTTCAACTGTGTGAGTCCTATCCAAATTTGTTTGAGATGGAGTACAAACATTTGCGAGGTGCAAAGGGGATAGAGCACAAGATTGTTCTTAAGGAGGGACATAGGCCTAAAGAAGCTGAGAAGACTAGGGGAAATCCAAAAGGAGGCCCTTTGGCAAGAGATCAATATGTTGTTGGATACAGGGATCATATGCCCTATGAAAGAGTCAAAGTGGGTCTCACCAGTGGTTATAACCCCTAAGAAGAATGGGAAATGGAGACTGTGTGTCGACTACTAGCCATTGAATGTAGCGACCAAGAAAAATCACTATCCATTGCCCTTTCAAGACGAAATCCTAAACCAGGTGGTTGGGCATGAGAGATACTCGATTATGGATGGTTTCTCGAGGTATTTTTAAATAGGGATTGGACTCGAAGACTAGTTGAAGACCACATTCATATCTCCATGGGGTTGTTTCGCTTACCGCAGGATGCCATTCAGATTGGTGAATGCATATGCCACCTTCTAAGATTGGATGAACAAGGTATTTGGTCCATACTTGGGCCATTTTATCAAGGTTTTTATGGATGATATAGGCTGCTGCAGTTCAAGATTGGAGCACCAATTGAAGTTGCAGTTATGCTTTCAAAGGCTTGATGAAGAAGGAGGTCAGCTAAACCCCAAGAAGTGCAAGCTAGCACAGCCTCGAGCGTAGCTGTTGGGTCATGTGGTGACGCAAAAATGGTATAGAGGCTGATCGAGAAAAGCTAATGGCGTTGGTAGAAATATGTCAAGCGTGCATAGCACTTAAATTAAAGCGTAAGGTAAAGGGGTTTAGGATGGGGTTAGGTTAATGGTTGAGACGAGTTAGGTTAAGAGGGGAACCAAACGCATTTCGCTCCATGAGGAGCTCATCAGTGGTAGAAGGTGGTAGTGGGTTTTAAAAAGAGTTCAAAAGAGGGAGGGGGAGTTTATATAGTAGGTGGGTTGGGGAATGACAAGAGAGAGAGGGGGGGGGGGGGGGGGGGGGGGTGTTCTAGGAAGGTTTATCAAGGGGTATAAAGGGGGAAGGAGAGGTTGGTTGAAGGTAACCAGGTTCTAAACGGTTCGAGGGTAAAAACTTTGGAAGTATAAATTTTTGAGGGTAAAAAATTCTTGAGGGTAAAATTTTTTACTGCTTATCTTAAAGGTTGTCTGTTGTAACTAAAGTAAGTGAGAGAGGGGGGGAGACTGCTTAGTTAAAGGCAGCGTGGTTTTTTAAAGGGTTCAAGTGTATTGCAACTGGAGAGAAGGAGAGAGAGGGGGAAACTGCGAGGGTGGGGGTTAGCGTGTGTAATATAGGGAGGATAGGGATGGGTGGGGGTTTGCGAGAAAGAGAGAGAGAGAGGGAGAGAGGGAGAGAGGTGGGACAATATTACCATAAAAAATGTTTGGGCAGAAAAAACTTACAGTGGAATGTAGGTAGGTGGTAATGATTTCAACATCAAGAGGGTTAGGGGATTTCTTACATCCACAAGTTATAGCAAAAAACTTTCAATGATAAAGGGTAAAGGGTAGTTGGTGGTATGGGGGTTTTCTTTACATCATGAGATCAATGCAAAGAAGGGAGTACAATGAACCGAGGTATGTCGAGGTGCCTTGTCGGGGGAGGCTCAAAATAAACTAAGGAAATGGCCAAGTAGGGGTGGCCCAAGTATGTGAAGTTATGGGCGTATTCCTGCAAAACACAAAAATGGGTGTTAGGGTAGGGTAAAATATAAAGGGAAAGAAATGTTCTTCAATGTGGTTCTAAGGCTCTAGTTAGGATAGAGCTTAAATTAGGGTCATTAGTCCAACAAAGGGTGGGTTTGTCAAGATGTGCAATGGTGGGGGAAAGGCTGCATGCTAGGTGGAGAGGTTTTCCAATGGTTAGGGTAGGATTAAGTTTCTGAGTTTCTGGTGAAAAAGGAAGTTTCAAGATAATGGGGAGAACTTTTTTGGTTTTTGGAGTTTTTCTTAAAAGAGAAGGTCTCTCGTGGTAAGAGATTGAGCAAAAGACTTCTATTAAAAGTCCTCTAGGATATCTCCTGTAAAGAAGCCTTTGGAAGAAGAGGTTTCTTAGGCTTGGGAAGCCCTTTGAGGTGCTCTCTCTAATGATATATCGTCTGAGTTCTGCTTTTATAAAAGCCAACTTCTGGTGGAGAGGGTGCCAAGAGATCCAAGGTATGTATTGGTAAGAGTTTAGTAGCTTTTGGTGGCTGTTAGAGTCTAGAATGCCACATTGGCTAAATCGATGTCCTTTTTGAAAATGGACATCCAGGATAGTGTCTTCAAAGGTGGAGATGACAAGGGTGATCAATATATGCCTTTGTAGAGGGGCTGCATAGGAGTCTAGTGCTTTGGAGAGTGTGTTAAGCCTGCCTGTCCAGATTCCAAACGCATCATCTATGAATATTTTATAATAAGCCAAGTTGGGGTTGTGGATAAGAGGGGAGTGGTTTTCTAAGTGATGGAGAAATAGGCAAGCATAAACCACTGCAAAGTTTGAACCATAGCCGTGCCTTTTATTTGTTTCCTTACTTTATCTTTGAAGCAAAGATAGTGGTGTGAGAGGATTAGGGTGGCAAGTGAGATGATGAACTCCGTTTTTGGATTATCAAAATTGTTAGTGATAGAACTTCTAAGGGCTAGAAGACCTTGGGATATGGGGATGCTAGGGTAGAGAGAGGTCACGTCAAATGTGAAAAGGAGACTGTGTGGAGGGAAGGGTTTTCCTTGGCTATGAGTGGGATGGGGAAGCTAAGGAAGCTTTTGATAGGGTTAAAGAAATTATGTGTCAGCTATCAGTGGTTGTCCTCCCAATCGAGAGGATGACTTCTATGTGTCTATGACAGTGGGCACAATTGCTATTGGAGTGGTTCTACTGCAAAAGGTAGGGAAAAGCTACAAAACAATATATTTTGAAAGCAGGGTGATTAGCCCAGGGGAGGCTACCTACACCAAAGTAGAGCAATGGGTGATGGCTCTAGTCTTCACTTGCACGAATTTCAAGGTGCATTTAATTGTGCACAATTTTTTTGTGTTGACAGCTAATAACTATTTCCAGAGGTAGTGCTACATTTGAAGCTAGGAAGAAGGATTATGAAGTGGGTGTTGGAGCTACAAGATTTCGAGTTTGAGTTCAAGGTAGATCACACTAGTCGGTCTCACTTGGCAGACATTCTTGTCAACAAGGCCGTCGATTTGTCGGCCTATCCACGAGTGGTGCGAGATGAAGCTAAGGAGGATCCGGACTTGGAGGATGCTTTTATAATGTGGTTCAACGGAGCATATTGAAGGGTAGTACAGAAGGCAGGAGGAGGGGTGGTGATACACGACCCACACTATAAAGCTATATTTTTGAAGGTGACGATATGGAGGATGTCCATACCAATAATGACGCAGAGTATCTCACTCTGCATTTGGGTTTAAAGCAGTGTATAGAGTTTGGCATTTTAAGGTTGTTAGTGAAGGGAGATGCGTTGTTAGTCATCAAGCAACTGTTAGGCCAATGGAGGTAAAGCAAGATTATTTGAAGCATTGGTTCTTTTCCATCAAGAAGATGCTAAAGTCTTTTGAAGAAGTTCAATTCAAGCATGTGAGAAGAGAGCAGAACCAAGAGGCGGATCAATTAGCAAGTAGCAAAGTGCAGGTGCATGTTGCAAGTCTATATGTGGCCCCAGAAACTTATGCAGGTAGGGAGACTCTCAAAGAGATTGAAGGGTTTTGCAGTACGGGGCAGTGTTCAAAAGATTTTTCCAAATTGCAAAAGAGAAGAGTGGTGCAAAAGGCCCGCAAATTCACATTGGTGGGTAAAGATCTCATGAACTATGGGCATGACGGAGTGCTTAGATGGGTACTATACAAAAAAGAGATAGGAATGGTGCTGGAGCAATGCCACAAAGAAAGTGGACATCAGGGTAAGGACCAAGTTCTGTTTTGAGTGATTAGATCAGGCTTTTGGTGGCCTTCCATGGGGAAGGATGGACATTACTGGTGCAAGACGTGCCATGAGTGTCAGACTATAGGTGAAAGACAACTGATAGGGCAGTCACAAGGTGCCATCATCGCACAAAGTGCTTTTGAGGAGTGCGGTCTGGATGCCATAGGTCCTCTCCCAAAGTCTATGAGTGGTAAGAAGTATGTGGTGGTAGCCATTGACTACCTTACAAGATGGGTCAAGGTCAAGGCAGTGAAAGAAGTAAATGCTAATGTAGTGGCTCAATTTGCGTTCAATAACATATGTTGCCATTTTGGTGTTCCATGGGTTTTAGTTTTTTATAGGGGTCGGGGGTTTAGAAGCAAGCTCATGAGTCCATTAGTGAAAAAGTTAAAGATTCATCATCGATTTTCCTCGCCCTATCACCCCCAATGCAATGGTCTAGTCGAAAGTGTTAGGAAATAAGACGCAGCTAAATAGATAATTGAGTAGATTACTTAATGGAGAGAGACAGATTTATATACACGAGATTATAGAGTAGAGAGAGAGAGAGTACACACGATAAACGTGGTTCACCCAATGTGGGCTACGTCCACGGGAAATCAGCCACTCAATGGCTTTAGTACTTCAAAACAAGAAGTAGTTTACAAAGGGATTATACCCTTAATGGAGCTCCTGCCTTGCTTCACTCTCACCACCTCACACTCACCTTGTTGCATCAACTTCACACTATGAAATGTGTGTAGAAATGGCCTCCTTTTATAGGCCAAAAGGGCTGCCCTCTCTTATGAGAGATAGCCATGTGTAGCCGCCCTTGTGCGAATAAGTCCAAATCGGACCCTCCAATCCGCCCATGTGTGGCCGCCCTTGAGAAGACAAGTCCGCTTTTGAATTCGGCCACCGGCCACCCGCCATTGACTTTCAACCACCGGCCACCGGCCATTGACTTTCGACCATCGACCATCGGCCATTGACTACCGGCCACCGGCCAACCGACTGGTTGTTTTTCGACCACTTTCCGGCTGCCGTCCGGCCATAATATTCCGGCAAAAAAGAATATTCCGACGAAAAAAAAAGTCTCGGGGGCCTCCGCCCCCGAGGCCTTTAAAGTTGCCCCTGATTCTTGTTCATGAAAATTTTGGTTTCCAGTGAGTGATTTTCCTTCACGCACGATGGCTTCTCCTCATAATGGGGGCCTTACAAATGTGCGCTTTTACCATAGAAAATTACAAGGGTAAATCAGGCTCCATACTTAACAATCTCCCACTTGGAGATTGATCTCCAAACCAAACCTGTGACTGCTTTCCATTCTGGCTTCTTATCCTTGAATGCCGATTGAAGATGAGCAAAAGCTCAACTTCTCCTTGTTGACCACCTTTGTAAACATGTCTGCAGGATTTTCACTTGTATGCACCTTTCCTAGCTTTAGCTGTCCCTCTTCCAAAAGAGTGCGTATGAAGTGATATCTCACCTCAATGTGCCTTGTCCTTGAATGAAAGGCTGAGTTCTTCGCAAGATGGATAGCGTTTTGGCTATCACTGTACAAGACACAATTGTCTTATTTGAATCCAAGCTCTTCTAAGAATCTGTGAAGCCACAGAATTTCTTTGCTTGCCTCCGTCATTGCTACATACTCTGCTTTCGTGGTAGAAAGTGAAACCACTGATGGGGGCTTTTCACAAGCCAAGCTCCCATACCCCTCTTCTCTCGTCCCCACCCCATGAAAACCCCCTCTTAGGGAGGGAGTGATAAAAAAGCATTGGAAAAATTAAGGAAAAAATAAAGTATGATTATGTAAATATATAAGAAAGGTAAAATAGGCCACCTCATCCCTGCGGGGTAGCCCATCCCCACCTTGCCTCCTTTTTCTTCACTGTTGCCCCGCCGGGTGTCCCTTTTCCTCTCCTCCACTCAAAAGGTCAACCCCCTCTCTCTTCCCCTTGTCCTTTGTCCTTTCTCTCTCCACTCAAGCTACCCCACCTCTCACCAATAATGCATTATAACTCACCAATAATGCACCCTAACTCACATGCAACTTACCCTATCTTCCAAAATAGTATACCCCACCCCCTCTTTCTCTCTCCTATCATATCCCATGACCCAAATACCCCCCTCTCTCTCTAGAGGGCGCCATGTCTCTTGTCTTGTAGCTAAATAAACTCCCCCACACTCACACACACTCAGTTTCACTGAAAAAGGTGCCCACAGACCCATCCCCACCCGGTGGTTACCTGATTTTTCTTGTGTTCACACACATCTGCACACAGATTCACCTCTGAACACACTCCCCTCTCTCCCCTCTTGTAATTACTTTATTCTCCATGTCACATCTCACTTTTTTCATCAACCCATCTCTCTCTCTTAGTCTCTCTCTCATGAGACTGCTGTTCTGGCACATATACACACAGCCAGACAAGTGGGGCCCACAGTCACATGGCCTATGTAGATAATGATTTCTTCATTTCTAAATTCTAGAATTTCTCCCCCCTCCTCCCCTATATAAAGAGGGGTCACCATCACACTAAGGACACAACATCACCAAAGAACACTCTATGCACTGTGTGTGCCTAGTGCACACACACACACCCACACCATCACCATCACCATCACCATCACCATCACCATCACCATCACCGCAATCACCATGCTTGTTTTGAGCATGACCTCTACACCCTTGGCTATGGAAGATGAAGAGCAACTAAATGAAGGATGATGGCCATAATCCTCATGCGAGTCTTCGCCATCAACTCCCACCTATCCGCCATGTGCTCTACCACTCTCTCCCTTCTCATTCCCCTACCCTATGCTCCCCATTTCATCGCCTAATTCTCTAAATAAAGCTTGAGGTTTTGTGAGTATGTTTTCTTGCAATGTTTTGCCCATGTGAGGTGTGTGAAATCGCCACCTAGTCTCGTGTTTTGGAGTGAGCTTGTGTATGTCTGAAGGGTGTGCGGATTCGCCATCCTTTTGTGGTGCCTATGTACTAAGCCGCTATACCCCCTCCCTCACTCTCTCTCTCTCTCTCTCTCTCTCTCTCTCTCTCTCTCTCTCTCTCTCGCTTGATCTCATTCCCTTTCCTCTTCATCATTAATCCGAAGTATCCATCTCTCTTGGATGAAAACTTTGTTATGGTGGTATGTTGTTTGCGTCCTAGCCGCTGAAGCTAGGTGGTGCCCCCTGTTTGCTTTACCATGACAGGCTCGAGGCGCGCCATTCGGTCCCCGGTGTTTTAGAGGCCGTCGGGGTTCGGGGTTCGCTTTGCTCCCGTCATTTGGTGCCCCCACTGAGGATCTTTTCATGAAACCCTTCGGTTTACAAGACTGAAACCCTTAAACTATTGTGAATGGATGAATGGCTAGCAGGATTTGCTAATTGGAGGACAGAAGAAGAAGAGCTCCAAGCACAACTAGACGAACTCCGCATCTCCATCGAAGCTCAAGTGCCAGGCGTAACGGTAATCGATTTGCAGTGGGAGAGTCAACCAACATGCCAAACCCAGTGGATATACATAGGCCAAGTGCCAAGAAGAAGAAGGAGAAGGTCAAAACCATGTCGGCAACCTACAACCAACCCACAACAACAAAATGGAAGGAGCTCTACACAATAGAGAATCAACACTATTCTACTTTGAGAATCGGGTAACTCAAGTCACCGAGGTAATTATCACAGTCAGTTTTCAAGTCGCATCGGATGCTGCAGCACAGATAACGGAAGCATTGGATCACACTCTCACTAGAGAAACTAGGGATCTACTGAGTTTGTTTTAGGAAAGAACACCACCCTCTCCCACAAGCTTGGACAGTGACTAAGCACCTCTAAGCTTCACATGAATCAGTACAACCTACCTCAAGATAGATCACACATACCAACACGTGTACGCTCAATCAAGGTAATACTAGATTTGAAGGCTCACTACCAGCACGTCATTGACACCATGCCGGGTGGGGAGCGGTTTTTGGAGGTTCTGGCATCAGATCAACCATTTGTCTTACCTTTGGTACAAGGCAATGTACCGTTTGAAGTTTTAATCTATGTCCTAGTATAAGAGGGTATACACGCCTCCTTGTAAAGAAGAAAAAAAACTTCTGCAAGTTACGCAGTGTGTCTTTCTAGCTCTCTCTCAGTAATCATGGCAAGTGTAGCATTTCCAACATTTAAAGGAAAGAAGGGGGAGGATTTGGTAACAAACTTCCTAGATGACTTTGAAGTAGCATGTGTAGTGAGCAACAAAGATACGGATGAATCCCGGGTTAGAATCTTTAAGCATCTCATGAAGCTAGAAGCTAGATCATGGCACAATGCACTTCCACAAGCAACCAAGGATGACTGGGAACCCTTAAAAAACGCTTTTAAGAGGCGCTTTGGGGGAGGTACCACTTCAGAAAAGTTGTGGGACAAGTTGAGAGACTTGAAGCAGGAGGGTCTTTTAGAATATGCCACCTATGAGTCCAAATTTGTGGATTTGTGGGAACGGTGGGTTGAGTCACTGGCTAGGGGGGAAGCTCCACCCGATTTCCTAAAAAAAGATCGGTTCACGCATGGCTTATGGCCGCTTCTCAAGGAGAAGGTGAAAGGTAGATTCCCGGCTACGTACGAGTTAGCCGTTGAGATTGCTCGCCTTAAAGACAAGAAGCTGCGAATGAAAGCCAAAGAAACCGAGTCAACAGAATCACAAACATTGCGTCGACCAACAACTACGACAACCACCATTCCACCACCACCACCGGCTCTTGGGGTAAGAGATGACCAACAAGATATGTTGGCCCATATTACTAACCAATTGTAGAATTTGTCTGTCCACTTAATACAACAAGGGAGGAGTCAAGAAAGAGATCAAGACCCTGGAAAAGCACAACGACAAAACAGGGAGTATCATTGTTACAACTGCGGAGAAGACGGTCACGGTATGTACTACTGTCCCAAACCACGACAAAACTATAATAGAGGAGGTAGGAGGAACCAATTGTCACCCCCTAGAGAAAGAACACCCCCACCCCGAGCACCACCCCCACCAACACAAATTCTACGTCCACCCCAGACACCACTACAAGCATCCATCCCACCTCTTCCACCAGCCCCACCACCTGATCGCCCTGTAAACATCATAAGGCTAGAAGAAAAAGGAAAAGCCATAGTAGTGGATCCACCTAGAGCAAAGGAGAGGGACAAGGGTAAGGAGAAGGTAACCTTTTTAGAACCATTTGAAGCCATGGCTGTGAAAAGAGCTAGGAGGGAGAAATCTACACAATCAGATGATGAGAGAAGCATGAGAGGAGAAACTAGCAAGAGGCCATCCAGGCCACGATGGAAATTGGGCATCACCGACTTCCAGCTAGGGGAAAGTTCTAAGCCCTATGATCTAACATTGGATGTGGCAGAGCAAGGACCGAAGATTACATGGCCACAGCTGCTACATCTTGCACCAAAAGTAAGGCGACAATGGTCTAAAATGGTAAGTACAAGATGCTCCAAAACAAAGGTAGCCGGAGCAATTTTGGGATGCAACATGGATGACATCCTTCCAATTGTCGACGTAAACATAAAAGGAAAGAGGGTTGGAAACACCTACATTGATGGAGGTGCACAAATCTGTGTAATGAGCGAAGCTATGATACTTCGATTAGGGCTCGAGGTTGACAGGCCTTCTCCATGCAAGGCAAAGATGGCAAACAACGCAAAAGTAAAGTGTGTGGGTGTGGTAAGTGCCGTGAAAATCAAAGCTTTCAACACTGAGGTAGAGGTAGATGTTTTTGTAATGCCTACTAAGGGGGAGGGCTATCCACTAATTTTGGGAAGGCCATGGTTGATGGCCATGAAGGCAAAACAGGACTGGGTACTGGCCTTCTACGCATGACCGGTAAGAAAGGGGAGACAATCTACTACGACATGAGGATTGGCAAGTAGAAGAAAATGAATCTGGAAACATCAGCAGATGAAACCACTAGCGAATCTTCCAGTTCTGAGGAGGAGACCACATCCACCGACGAAAGTGACAGTTCCATTGATGTGATGGGTATCATTATGAAGGATCCACAAAGGGTAAGCACAACTGGTGATCCATCACCAAAAGGGCAACCCCATGAAGAGGAGAGAAAATCACCTGGCCTAGGAGGAAGTAGGTTGAAGGGTATGTTGTCTACGGAATTAACACTTGAGGAGAAAGATAGTTTTTTGCAAATGTTGATGGGATTTCCTAACCTGTTCATTGACAACTATGAAAGAATCACAGGCATTACAGTGGTGGAACATCATATTAAGCTGAAGGAAGGGGTAAAACCAGTTGTGCAAAAGCTACGACGATTGGGGGTCATACAAGAAAAGGCACTCTTGGCCGAGGTAAGGAAACTGCTGGAGGGGATTCATCTATCCTGTAGAAAACTCAGAAGGGGTCACCCGTAGTGGTGACGCCTAAAAAGAATGGTAAGTGGAGGGTCTGTGTTGACTACAAACCACTAAATGCAGCTACAAAGAGAGACCACTTTCCTCTCCCTTTCTTGGATGAAATTCTGAATGAAGTAGCGGGTTTTGAATGCTATACCGTCTGTGATGGTTATCCTGGATACTTTCAAATACGCATAGCCTTGGAAGATCAGCTAAAAACCACTTTTATCACGCCATGGGGTTGTTTTGCATACAGGGTTATGCCATTTGGTCTCACAAATGCACCTGCCACATTCCAAAGATATGTCACATATGTTTTTCAACCGTTCTTTGGAACATCCATAAGAGTGTTCATTGATGATTTTTGTATATATAGCTCCCGTATTTCACATTTAGAAAAGGTAACTGAAGGTTTGGCCAGGTTGCAGATTCTAGGTGGGCAATTAAATGTGGATAAATGCCACATTGGGGAGAGTAAAGTCATTCTACTAGGCCATGAAATTTCAGCAAAAGGTATCAACGCCGACCCAAGTAAGGTGTCCGCACTCATAGCCCTACCTTCACCAACGACCGCACGCCAACTGGTCTCTTTTCTACAGAAGGTGAGGTACTTAAGTAGATTCATACATCTACTATCACAACTTGTTCTACCACTGCAACAACTCACTCAAAGATCAACTTTCACTTGGGACGAGGAAAGCGAACATCACTACAACAAGGTAAAGGAGGTCTTAGCCACTCTGCCAACTATCTCACCACCTAAGTGGGATGAAAAATTCTATGTCACCTCAAGTGTTGGTGATGACTCATTGGGGGCTGTGCTACTCCAAAAGGATACGACAACATCTTTCATGAGGCCAATCTACTTCTCTAATCGAATGATGACAGAAGGAGAGAAAGGTTTCACCCATGTGGAACACTTAGTCCTAGCTCTTAGATTTGCAACTACAAATTTTAGTTCATATTTGCTGCCTAAGCAATTTGTGATTCTAACCACGGATGAAATATTTCCCTATGTTGTACAACACATGGATGTGTCTGCTAGAATTACTAAATGGCTAGTTCGTCTGCAAGAGTTTGACTACACGGTACAGGTAGAAAGCACGACAAGGGCAAGTTTGGGGGGACTCATGACCTACCAAGTCTTTGAAAGGAAGGAGAAGCAATCTAAGGAAGGAGAAGTCCGATTACCTCCAGTACCACCGATGGTAGAAGGAGCATACTCTCTCTACTTTGATGGAGCCTACAAGCGAGCGTCCGACAAAGCAGCTGCAGGCATAGTGGTCTTTGATGACAAAGGGACAAAGGTATTTTCGTTGGGCCAATTGTTAGATTCACATTCTAACAATGAAGCTGAGTATGCAGTACTAACCAAGGGTCTACAATGGTGCGTTTCGTAAGGTGTACAACGCCTTAATGTATTTGGGGATGCTCTACTTCTGGTAAGGCAAGTAAATGGAGCATGGACATGCAAGAATCCTAGTTTCAGGACTCACTTAAGTGGTGTAAAAACCTTGTTGGGTAAGTTTGAAGAAGTTCAAATACACCATATCCCAAGGGCTCAAAACCAAGAAGCAGATGCCCTAGCAAGTGAAAGACTACAGGAAGTGGTGGTTGGAGCAATAAAACTAAAGCTCCCTCTATTTCAAGGCAGTGATGCCTTGCCTAACATCATGCATTTTTTGGAAACAGGGGAATGCCCATCAGATTTAACAAAGGGATAGAAGCAATGGCTGACGCGGAAGGCCACAAGGTATTGACTCATCAATGATGGTTTGTACTATAAGGGTAAGGACCAAATACTCAGGAAGGTCCCTCTCTCTCACGAAATCACGGGAGTAATTGCTAGCTGTCACGACGGGGTTTGTGGTGGTCACTTTGCTCTAGACATAACAAGTAGGAAAATCTTGCAGGCAGGCTTCATATGGCCTAGCCTCAACCGTGATGTACACCATTGGTGCAAAACGTGTAAGTTGTGTCAAAAGGCCGGCACTAGGTCACTTATGCCTGAACCACAGACACCTATTCTCTCATATGGCCCATTTGAAAAATGGGGTATCGATGCCATTGGGCCATTACCTAGGGCCAACTTAGGAAAATTCTACATTATCATGGGGGTTGACTACAGGACTAGATGGGCAGAGGCTACAACCACCACTAGAATCACAGCGGTAGAGGTAGCTAAATTTATCTACGAGCACACATGCTGTAGGTTTGGCACACCTTTAGAGATCATCTCTGATAGAGGGCCAGGTTTCAGAGCAGACTTGGTAGGAGAATTAATGCAGAAACTGGCATTACAAGGAGGCACTCTTCACCATATTACCCTCAATGTAATGGCCTAGTTGAAAAGGTAAATGGAATGGTTTCTAAAATTATTACCAAGCAGGTAAACAATCATCCTGGAGACTGGGATAAGTATCTACTACCAGCTTTATGGGCCTACAGAACTTCATTTCGTACATCCTTGGGATTCACACCGTATCATCTAGTATTTGGTAAGGAAGCAATCTTGCCCATTGAAGTGCAACTACAAAGTCTCAGAGTAATGGCAAGCCAGCTTCAACAGCCCAACATGCATTTGAGAGATCACATCATCAACTTGGAAAGACTGCAGCTGGATAGAGAAGAAGCAATAAATTATTATGCAGCACAAGCAGAGCATAGACGGCTTAGCTTTAATGAGCATCTCGGGAAAAAAGAATTGAAGAAAGGAATGTTGGTGCTCCGCTATGACAATCGCTTCGACACGTGCAAGGATAAGAAACTCCTACTCCGATGGGAAGGCCCTTTCATCATCAGGAAAAGTATGCCAATGGAAGCTACCAGCTTATGGAGGCTGATGGAAAACTTCATAAAACCAGGGTAAATGGTTGGCGACTTAAACCTTATTTTCTTCGATTTGACCAGGCTCCACCAATTGACATTCCAGATGAGAACACACCATCAGCCACCACCTCCGACGATAATGATCAAACAGATGAGCTAGAGACATGAATGCCTCTAGCCAAAAGGGGAGGGCTAATGATGGGGGCTTTTCACAAGCCAAGCTCCCATACCCCTCTTTTCTCGTCCCCACTCCATGAAAACCTCCTCTTAGGGAGGGAGTGATAAAAAAGCATTGGAAAAATTAAGGAAAAAATAAAGTATGATTATGTAAATATATAAGAAAGGTAAAATAGGCCACCTCATCCCTGCGGGGTAGCCCATCCCCACCTTGCCTCCTTTTTCTTCACTGTTGCCCCGCCGGGTGTCCCTTTTCCTCTCCTCCACTCAAAAGGTCAACCCCCTCTCTCTTCCCCTTGTCCTTTCTCCTTTCTCTCTGCCCTCAAGCTACCCCACCTCTCACCAATAACGCATTATAACTCACCAATAATGCACCCTAACTCACATGCAACTTACCCTATCTTTCAAAATAGTATACCCCATCCCCTCTTTCTCTCTCCTATCATATCCCATGACCCAAATACCCCCCTCTCTCTCTAAAGGGCGCCATGTCTCTTGTCTTGTAGCTAAATAACCTCCCCCACACTCACACACACTCAGTTTCACTGAAAAAGGTGCCCACAGACCCATCCCCACCCGGTGGTTACCTGATTTTTCTTGTGTTCACACACATCTGCACACAGATTCACCTCTGAACACACTCCCCTCTCTCCCCTCTTGTAATTACTTTATTCTCCATGTCACCTCTCACTTTTTTCATCAACCCATCTCTCTCTCTTAGTCTCTCTCTCATGAGACTGCTGTTCTGGCACATATACACACAGCCAGACAAGTGGGGCCCACAGTCACATGGCCTATGTAGATTATGATTTCTTCATTTCTAAATTCTAGAATTTCTCCCCCCTCCTCCCCTATATAAAGAGGGGTCACCATCACACTAAGGACACAACATCACCAAAGAACACACTATGCACTGTGTGTGCCTAGTGCACACACACACACCCACACCATCACCATCACCATCACCGCAATCACCATGCTTGTTTTGAGCATGACCTCTACACCCTTGGCTATGGAAGATGAAGGGCAACTAAATGAAGGATGATGGCCATAATCCTCATGCGAGTCTTCGCCATCAACTCCCACCTATCCGCCATGTGCTCTACCACTCTCTCCCTTCTCATTCCCCTACCCTATGCTCCCCATTTCATCGCCTAATTCTCTAAATAAAGCTTGAGGTTTTGTGAGTATTTTTTCTTGCAATGTTTTGCCCATGTGAGGTGTGTGGAATCGCCACCTAGTCTTGTGTTTTGGAGTGAGCTTGTGTATGTCTGAAGGGTGTGCGGATTCGCCATCCTTTTGTGGTGCCTAAGTACTAAGCCGCTATACCCCCTCCCTCACTCTCTCTCTCTCTCTCTCTCTCTCTCTCTCTCTCTCTCTCTCTCCCCATCTCTCTTGGATGAAAACTTTGTTATGGTGGTATGTTGTTTGTGTCCTAGCCGCTGAAGCTAGGTGGTGCCCCCTGTTTGCTTTACCATGACAGGCTCGAGGCGCGCCATTCGGTCCCCGGTTTTTTAGAGGCCGTCGGGGTTCGGGGTTCGCTTTGCTCCCGTCACCACTTTCTGCAGCTTTGAAGCCCAGCTTACTGCTGTGCCTCCAACCGTGAACACATAGCCAGTAGTGCTCCTTCGAGTATCTTTGTCACCTGCCATATCTGCATCAGCATACCCTTCTAGAAAAATATCAGTTCCTCCAAAATACAAAGCATTTGTTGTTGTCCCTGTTAGATACCTAAGTATCCACTTCACAGCTTGCCAATGCTCTTTACCTGGGTTTTCCATGAACCTACTCACAACTTCCACTGCATGTGCAATGTTTGGCCTTGTCCAGACCATAGCATACATTAGAGAACCTACCGCTGCAGCATATGGAACTTTAGACATATAGGCTATCTCCTCTTGTGTCTTTGGACACATATCCTTCGTTAGTTTAAAATGACCAGCCAAAGGTGTAGAAACTGGTTTTGCATTTTGCATTGCAAACCTTTCTAGTACCTTCTTGATGTAATCTTCTTGAGATAGCTTTATTGTCTTCTTCGTCCTGTCCCTTGATATTTTCATACCAAGTATCCTCTTTGCAGCACCTAAATCTTTCATTGAAAAAGATTTGGACAGCTCCTCTTTTAGGTCTTTGATGTTCTGCATGTTAGCACTTGCAATCAACATGTCATCAACATACAACATTAGGATGATGAATTTCCCATCTCCCAAATTCTCCGTGTAGATGCAGTGATCCGAGTTGCATCTTGTGAATCCATGATCCAACATCCATCGATCAAACTTCAAGTACCATTGTGTTGATGCTTGCTTTAAACCATACAAGCTCTTCTTTAATCTGCAAACCATTTTCTCCTTACCTTTTACTTCATACCCCTTTGGTTGAAGCATGTAGATTTCCTCCTCTAAGTCACCGTGAGGGAATGCCGTATTTACATCCATTTGCTCGAGATTTAGATCATGGCAGCCACAAGGCTTAAGACAAGCCTAATTGAGTTCATTTTTACAATAGGAGAAAATATTTCATTGAAGTCAATACCTTTCTTTTGAGAAAAACCTTTTACCACAAGCCTAGACTTGTACCTTTTCTTCCCACCTTCTTCTTCCTTTAGCTTGTACACCCATTTGTTTTGAAGTGGCCGCTTACCTTTAGGCAACTCAACCAACTCCCATGTTTGGTTGCGATGAAGTGATTCCATCTCCACTTGCATGCTCTTCGTCCATTCTTCTTTGGATTCATGTTTCATAGCTTCTTCATATGATTCCGGCTCTCCAGAATCTGAGATCAAGAGATGGTTGAAGGAAGGAACGCACCTTTCTGGAGGTCTACTTGCTCTTGTAGATCTTCGAGGAATAGGTTGAGGCTCCTCATTTGGTTGACGTTGTTGCACATTGTCACCGTTTGCAGTCCTTGAGTCTTCACCGTCCTCAAGCTCCATGTACTCATCACCTGTTTCTTTTGTTTGTTTTCTTTCCAAGTAATCTTTGTACATATTTTGTTCGTTAAAAATTACATCCCTACTCCTTAAGATTTTACCATCTTCAGGATTCCATAGGCGATACCCAAAGTCTCCTTCTCCATAGCCAATGAAGAAACACTTTTTGGACTTTGCATCTAACTTTGATCTTAGGCTTCTATCTATGTGCATGAAAGCCTCACACCCAAACACTTTGAGAAATGCATAATTCACCGGTTTACCTGTCCATGCCTCTTTGGAACTCCCCCATCCAATGCCATTGAGGGTGACCGATTGATTAAGTACACAGACGTACTTACAGCTTCCGCCCAAAGCTCAAGCGGTAGGCCTGCATGTAGCCGCATGCTTCGTGCTCGTTCCATGATTGTCCTGTTCATCCTTTCCAAAATCCCATTTTGTTGAGGTGTCCTTGGGGTTGTCCTTTGCCTCCGAATGCCATTGCTAGCACAAAAGCTTTCAAAAGCTTGGCTGCAATATTCGCCTCCATTGTCGGATCTGAGGCATTTAACCTTGGTACCTCTTTCATTCTCCACAAAGGCTTTCCACCTTTGAAATATGGAAAATACATCGGATTTATTCTTCATGACATAAACCCATGTTTTTCTAGTCGCATCGTCTATGAATGTTACATAGTACAATGAGCCACCAAGTGATGGTGTACTTGCAGGACCCCAAACATCAGAATGAACCAACTCAAGTTTTTTATTTTTTCATTCATTTCCTGATTTTTGAAATTTTACCCTCTTTTGTTTACCATAAACACAATCTTCACAGAACTCTAAGTCCACTTCTTTCAAACCTGGTAGAAGCTTCTTTGTTTGAAGGATTTGCATTCCTTTGGCACTCATATGCCCAAGTCGGTAGTGCCACACCGCACTGTCAACTTCTGTAGTTGTTGCACAAGCTGAAGGTTGTGTGCTAACAGTACACAAGTAAAGTGTACCAACTTTTTCACCCTTGGCAACCACCAAATATCCCTTTGAGATCTTCCACCGTTTGTTTTCGAATGCAATGTTGTGACCTTCATCGTCCAATTGTCCTGTAGAGATCAAATTTTTGCGAAGAGAAGGAACATGCCTAACATCTTTAAGCTTCCATTCATTTTTGTTAGCAGTTTTGACAGAAACTGTACCTTTGCCGACAATCTCACAAGCTTCATCATCTCCCAAGTATACATACCCAAAATTACCTTTGGTGTAGTCTTGGAAATGTTGCTTGTGTGGTGTCGCATGGAATGAAGCCCCAGAATCTACTATCCAGGAATTAGACACATTGTCTAATGAGAGAATTAGAGTATCTTGCTCTACTTTACCTGCCACATTGGCCTCCGATGTTGGCTTGTTGTCTTGAGACTCTGTCTCCTTCTTCTTCTTGGACCATCAATCCTTCTTGACGTGGCCCTTATTGCCGTAGTTCCAACATTCAAGAACTGACTTTGTGCGTGACTTGCTCCGCCTTGAGCGATCACGACCCTTTTGGTTTTTGAACCTCTCCTTAAGCCTTCCTCTTGTTTCCACTGATAGTGCAGCACTTGATGATTATCCTGTGCTTCTCCTTCGCATTTCCTCGCTTAGGAGAACACCCACAACATCATCAAACTTAAGAGTATTTGTGCCAGAGATAGAATTACTTACAGCCATCACAAGGCTGTCCCAACTATCCGGTAGAGATGATAGTATAAGGAGAGCTCACACTTCGTCTTCGAAATTGATTTTCACTAATCGAAGTTGACTTATGTTTGTGTTAAAGTCATTTAGGTGTTCTGAAACTGAACCATTCTCTGCCATCTTTAGATTGAACAAGCGCTTCATAAGAAATACCTTATTGGATGCAGATGGTTTCTCGTAGAAGTCGTCAAGTGACTTCATCAAGTCCTCCGTGGTCTTCATCTCCGAAACATTGAAGGCTACCGTTGACGCCAAGCTTAACCGGATTGTTCCAAGTGCCTTTCGATCAAGGACAATCCATGCTTCATCTGCCATTGTTGCGGGCTTCTTTGCAAGACCGCCTAGTGGCAAATAGAGGTCCTTCTGGTAGAGATAGTCTTCAATCTGCATCTTCCAATGTTGGTAGATTTTGTTGTTGAACTTCTCAATCTTGAGCTTCCCTTCCTCCGCCATACCTCCCACTCAATTCAAGGAATCCTTTCCTTGAGATAATTGAGCTACGAGCAAACCTTGCTCTGATACCAGTTCTTAGGAAATAAGACGTAGCTAAATAGATAATTGAGTAGATTACTTAATGGAGAGAGACAGATTTATATACACGAGATTATAGAGTAGAGAGAGAGAGAGAGAGAGAGAGAGAGAGAGAGAGAGAGAGTACACACGATATACGTGGTTCACCCAATGTGGGCTATGTCCACGGGAAAGCAGCCACTCAATGGCTATAGTACTTCAAAATAAGAAGTAGTTTACAAAGGGATTATACCCTTAATGGAGCTCCCGCCTTGCTTCACTCTCACCACCTCAACTTCACACTATGAGATGTGTGTAGAAATGGCCTCCTTTTATAGGCCAAAAGGGCTGCCCTCTCTTATGAGAGACAGCCATGTGTAGCCGCCCTTGTGAGAATAAGTCCAAGTCGGACCCTCCAATCTGCCCATGTGTGGCCGCCCTTGAGAAGACAAGTCCGCTTTTGAATTCGGCCACCATCCATTGAATTCGGCCACCGGCCACCGGCCATTGACTTCCGACCACCGGCCATTGACCATTGACTTTCAACCACCGGCCATCGGCCATTGACTACCGGCCACCGGCCAACCGACCGGTTGTTTTCCGACCACTTTCCGGCCGCCTTCCGGCCATAATATTCCGGCAAAAAAGAATATTCCGACGAAAAAAAAAGTCTCGGGGGCCTCCGCCCCCGAGGCCTTTAAAGTTGCCCCTGATTCTTGTTCGTGAAAATTTTGGTTTCCAGTGAGTGATTTTCCTTCACGCACGATGGCTTCTCCTCATAATGGGGGCCTTACAAATGTGCGCTTTTACCACAGAAAATTACAAGGGTAAATCAGGCTCCATACTTAACAGAAAGTGCTAATGGACAAATCATCAAAATGTTAACAAAGTATGTGTATAAGCAAGAAGCTGAGTGGGAAACAAATCTAGAGAAGTGTTTGTGGGCGTATAGAACATCCTATAAGGTAGCTACAAATTTCACTCCATTCGAGCTAGTCTATGGTAAAGAAGCTCTGTTGCCGGTGCATGCACAGCTAGGCGCTTCGAAGGGTATGTGGCGTGTCAATGCCACTCAGCAGGGAGTTCTATAGTATTAGATAGCCAGTTTGGAAGCTTTGCATATGGATAGAGAGGTAGCAACAGTAGACTACTATGTGAAGGAGAGAGAGAAGCGGGTTGCCAAGTTCAATCATAACCTGCCAGACAAGAATATAGAAAAAGGAGACCTGGTCATGAAGTACGAAAGCTACCTGGATTTCACATTCCATAAGAAGTTCAAGAAGAAGTTGACAGGTCCGTATAAAGTGAAAAAGACATTTCCAAATGGGACCTATCAGCTAGTAAGAGCAAATGGAAAGCTTCTTAGGAATAGGGTGAATGGTGTGCGGCTCAAATTATATTTTGAGAGGGATTTCACATTCCATAAGAAGTTCAAGAAGAAGTTGACAGGTCCGTATAAAGTGAAAAAGACGTTTCCAAATGGGACCTATCAGCTAGTAAGAGCAAATAGAAAGCTTCTTAGGAATAGGGTGAATGTTGTGCGGCTCAAATTATATTTTGAGAGGGATTTAGTGCCTGAAGTGCATCAAATTGTAATCAAGGGGGATGGGCAACCCACCTAAATCATGCGATGTGCGAGACAAAGGAGATGAAGCTTTTGTACATAGCTTGTACATACAATTATGGTTTTGTGAATGCTTTTAATCGGCAGTTTGGTGTGCCAGTTTTAAAGTTTTGTACAGATGCTTTTGGTCGAGCATAAATGTTCAACAAGGGGGATAAGCAATGATGGTGCAGCCAAAGTTGGTCTAAGCTAGGAAATGGTCTATGCGAGGCAGAGGCAGTAGGCAAGTGCACTGCAGAAGGCTAGGGTAGGTACCAAGGTCCTAGGCGGCCAAAGGGAAGCGGGAATGTATATCCAAGGAAGCTTTTTAGGCTAAAATATCTCCAAGTTGGATCAATTGGAATGATAGGTGAAGGTGCTCAAAATGCCAAGCAGTGCTCTGGAATGTAGTATTTAGTGCACTCTAGAAGTTGGTCCAGACGGCTTGTCAAACAGAGCCCCGGTGCTCAAGATATTGCAGTTCAAAGTTGGAAGGTATTGCAGATCCCCGACGTGTAGGGCAAGTGGGGACAGGTGGCCGAGGCTGATTTTAGTGGATGCATGTGTAGAGCTCAAATTATGGTGCGTGCTTGTTTTCTCAGATTGCAAATTGAAGCTCTAGTTAGCAAGTTATGATCAGGTGAAGATTTTTCGGGGGCCAGTTATGAGCCAAGTTGACCGTACTGGGGAATGGGCCATCTGACGTGTTTTAGGCCTCAACAGGGTTCAAGCACATAAAGCAGGCCGTGGGAGTTGGCAGGAAGTCACGGTTTGTTGATTTGAGCCCCGAGCACCGAGTTACAGCTCGAAAAAAATTGGAGCTTCGGCCGTGAAAAGTTTGCATATGATTTTGTCTGTTCTTTATGGGCTCGGATAGCGAGCTCAGAGGAGCGAAAATGCTGGGAGATTGGCACGGCCATGGACCGATGCGATTATGATCCGACAGGGCTTTACGGATTTAGCCATGGGCGTGATAGGAGTAAAAGGGAGCAAATGGTGGTGTGCTCCCAAAGTAGGGGGGTAAAAGAACATATTGGAGTTTTTTTTATGAAGGCTTAGGAACCCATGAGGGTGCATGAACGAGGAGACGACACGTGGCAAAGGAGGTAGTCCCACATGGCAAGTGTAATGGCCGAATTATGGGCCATTTAGCCTGGTTTGTGAGCGCCAGTAGGAATGTATGAGACACTGAGAGCTCTCTTGGAAGGTTGGCCATGATGTGCACTGGTGGCTCTGCGTTGGCTGCCCCAGTGGCGCTGAGCCGGTTTTGGGAGCGGCAAGTAGCAATGTCTTGCGGCGGTGGCA
Source organism: Adiantum capillus-veneris (assembly GCF_014529385.1). Lineage (NCBI taxonomy): Eukaryota > Viridiplantae > Streptophyta > Polypodiopsida > Polypodiales > Pteridaceae > Adiantum > Adiantum capillus-veneris. Next base: position 141,117,416 of record NC_140950.1, on the reverse strand, counting down.
CACGCTGGCAAGCGGTGTAGCCGTCCGCAACTGAAGTTTAGTAATGATGTGGTAGGACCATAAGGCCTTGTTCCCACGCCCACTAGGGCCCAATTTTTTGAAGGCAAAAGACCCACCCCCCCGTTAGCAATGTTGCTAATGGTAGGGTAAGGGGTGCGTCCTGCAGGGATGAAGGGAGAAAGGCAGAGAAGCCGGGTACAATGCATAGGAGGTGGGGTGTCCCACGAGTGAGAGGCAGCGAGAGCATAGGGGAGGGGCTCCCGAGCCGACAGAGAGGTCGTTTCCCGAAGCAGTAAAGTGAGCCAGAGAGAGAGAGAGAGAGAGAGAGAGAGAGAGAGAGAGAGAGAGAGAGAGAGAGAGAGAGAGAGAGAGAGAGAGAGAGAGAGAGAGAGAGAGAAAGAACCCGAGGGTGGCCATGTGGACCAAGTGCAAGAAGACAAAGGAGGCCATTCCAAGGCTAGCCGAGCAAGGGCCAGCAGAAGACAAGCCAAGGCAAGAGCAAGGTGGAAGCCAGACCAAAGGGAAGGAGGAGATAGAAATAGAGAGAGAGAAGGCAAGTGGAGTCGGACAAAGAGAACCAAATCACGGCCAAGGAGGTAGTGTGAGCTAGGTGCCTCAAAAGGGATAAAAAATGAAGGAAAAAGTCAAAAAATAAAAGTGTCAAGGGGTAATGGTGACCTCACTATTGCTCCCCCCCCCCCCCCCCCCCCCCCCCCCCAAGTACAAGGAGAGCAAGAGAAAGCAGAGAGAAGCAAAGCGGCTACCCCTTCCAAGAGATGCCAAATCAGGGTGCCAGATGGACCAGTTGAAGTATAGTTTTCAAAGTTGAAATCCCCCCCTATAAAAGTTAAATTTTAATCAAATTAGGGGATTTTTTTGGTGCCATTTGAAGCCTGCAAAGTGGAGTTCTCTGACAAGTTAATCCCTTTGTAACCTTTTCTTGAAAATGGCCATAGTGATGGAAGTGCAAGCTTGTGTACATGCTTTTTAAAGTGAAATCAAGCCACCGTTGCCCCCTCTTGCTCTTGTTTCCCCTTCCCCCCTTCTCTTTCTCCTGCTTTCATGATTCCCCTCAATGCTAGTTGTGTGGAAGTGTACTGTACCCCCCCCCCCCCGACTGACAGTGTTTGGTGTGAAAGAGTGAGATTGAGCGACCGCGTGCGTGTGTAAGGGTGGAGATAGATCATGGCAGTAGTTGTGCTTTGTGTGGTGAGTTAATGGAGTGTGTGAGCAGTCGAAATTGAGCAGGCGGTGGTCTGCTAGTGTAAGGTATGTTTTTGAAGGTGTTTTCCGAGAGGATAGGGGTGTTGTGGATACCCTGAGCTATAGAGAGGCCCTTGTGTCTATGCCGGGTGTGTTCCCCCCATTCCCCCTCTTTAACACTAATTACCACATGTCAATTAGAGCACTTCATCAATAGCTACACACACGAGGTGAATGGTGCTAGAGCTTCATAAAACCTATCTACACACAAGCAAAGAATAGGGCACACACACAAATTACAAGATTAAAACCCAACTTGATCAACCTAATTTGTGATGCTAAATATCGCAAATCAATTGCTTGTAGAGAGATAAGAGTGGTTACTAGCAAGAAGTACATGCATCTCTCAAACCTAGAATAATGAAAGTGTAATAGTACTTCATGACAAGATGAAATGTAGAGAAGAAGAGACTAATGAGAAAATAAGGATTAGATTAATCAAGAAAATTTTACTCTAATTACAACGGTTAGCACTCGCCTCTCAAGCATAGACATTAAGCTCAAGGCTAGGCCAAAGAGTGAACACTCTAGAGAGAGGGAGCTCTCAAAAGTGGATCCTCAAGAGTGGATACTCAAGAATGAATCCTCCTTGCATAAAGGCTTCCTTTTAAGGGCTTTCACCACAATCCCTTCTACTATGGGTTTAAGCTTGAGCCCTCAAACTACCATATACAACTTTGACTTATACAAATTGAGAGGAAAATATTATGCGCAACCATAGCATATCTCCCACTTGATGCATATTCAGTGTAGCCCGTGTTAGCCGCTGCTAACACAATGAATATCTATAATATGAATTGAACGTGTTGGAATCTGCTATCCTCGTCATGATTACATTAGATGAGGTGTTAAAAAACCTCCAGCATGAGATGATCACCCTGCCACTGATGCGGCAGGAGGCTAGATTATGGCAGCAAAGAATGCTACCAGACCTTGAACCAAAAAGCCAAGGGGATTACAAGGATATCCCTGTCACTGCAATTCAGATTCAAACCATCATTGACAATCAACCCCTCTGGCAAAAGAAGTGGTTTGAGAAAAGACCAACAGATGAAACCTACTACAGGTACGCTCCAGAGCACCTCAGGATCGATCCAACTTATTGTCCCATCAACACACGGCGATCTTGGGATAGCTTTTACTCTTGGCAAAGCAAAAAGACGACAGTGCTAAACTACCTAGTTATCACAAAGCCAATCAATAACAACCAACCATCCGAGAAGTATATGGTTCAAACTCTCAAAGGGGTCATTAACATGATGAAGAAGATCCCGGATCTCACATGCGAGATGCTCGTAAAAATTGCCAAGATTCTAATTACCTACATAATAGATTTGAATGATATAGAGGCAGTAGAGCATCCCTGGCAGAGTTTTGTGGAAGGCACAAGAGGGCTTTGCTGGAATATGGAGACAAAAATCCCAAGCAAGAATGTCATCATGGGATTGTATGCAAGAGTCATGTTCCTACCCTCTCACTACATGCATACTTTCAAGGAGGCATTCATGACCGGCTTCTTTGAAGTGGACTGCTCCATATTCAATCCCATGACTAAAGATCTACCAGCACACCATATAGCATATCAAAGTACTCTCAACAACAACCCTTTAAGAGAGCTGGCCAGCAAAGTAGAGATTGAGGCAAGAGCACAGAAGTTCAAACACCTCACTGCAACGCTCGAGAGAAGACAGTAGACTACACTCAGAGACAGATTGCATGAGGACGTGCAATGAATAGGAAGGGGAGAATGTTTGGTGGACACCACAGACTGACAAATGTACACCAAACCCTGTAATACTCACTCATTTTTTGAACGAAGCGGTGTAATTCAGCCCATGAAGATTTGTAATTGTAATATATATTGGCATACCCTCTGAGTCTCAGTCTACACCTCTTGTAAGTGGCCAAAAGGCCGTGGAAAAGCTCCCTTAGCCTTTGAGTCAAAACCCTTAGTTTTAGAAAAATGAGATATCATTAGCTTGAAGGAGTTTTTTGAACATTCACTGTGAGAGCTTCTTACTGCTACAAATTGGAATCCTCTTTTCTCCTGGTTTGGTAATCAAAATTCATTTCCAATTAGCACATTGCGTTCCTTGTCTCTTGCTCTACAATCTAAGTATAGCCATTCTCAATTCTGTTGTGGTTTGCGATGTGTTGCTTGTGAGCTAAATGCATTGATTTGAAAGTTAAAATGGTTGTTCTTTCATGTTTTGACCATGAATAAGTGTTTCTATGCTTAAGGGGGACCTTTCCGAGTAGTTCTATTTCAGTTTTCTACACATTTTTTGTGATGGATCGTAATTTAAGTACCTTCCCAGATGGTTGCAAAACTTAGCAAGATTGTGTCCCTAGGTGCTAGAATACTTCTCCTTAAGTTTCCTTGCATTCATAATTATTTTGGATGCCGAAAAGGCGTGATGACCTAGAGCGGTGAGATTGGACGCATACCGATTTTCAGACTAGGAAGTGGTTGATTTTCTTTTGTCGTAGAATGAGTAGCCCTCTGAGTTCACTTTGGTGAGATTGACACTCTCATTAATTCTCAGTGCCCCATCCCGAGTCACTTCCTTTCATATTGACATTATGTTAGTACAAAAAGCTATGATGTAGACGTCGCGACGACCCGCTAACAGTGATTTGGGTATTGCCTATGGAATCCTGAAGATGGTAAAGTATTTAGGATTAGTGATGTAATTTTTAACGAAAAAAATATGTACAAAGATTACTTGGAAAGAAAACAAACAAAAGAAATAGGTGATGAGTACGTGGAGCCTGAGGACGGTGAAGACTCAAGGAGTGCAAACGGCGACAATGTACAACAATGTCAACCAAATGAGGAGCCTTAACCCATTCTCTGAAGATCTACAAGAGCAAGTTGACCTCCAGAAAGGTTTATTCCTACCTTCTTGATCTCAAATTCTGGAGAGCCGAAATCATACAAGGAATCTATGCAACACAAATCCAAACAAGAATGGATAAAGAGCATGCAAGTGGAGATGGACTCATTACATCACAACCAAACATGGGAGTTGGTTGAGTTTCCTAAAGGTAATCGGGCACTTGAAACAAATGGGTGTACAAGTTGAAGGAAGAAGAAGGTGGGAGGAAAAGCTACAAGTGTAGGTTTGTAGTAAAAGAGTTTTCTCAAAAGAAAGGTATTGACTTCAATAAAATATTTTCTCCTGTTGTAAAAATGAACTCAATTAGACTTTTCTTAAGCCTTGTGGCTGATCATGATTTAAATCTTGAGCAAATGGATGTAAATACGGCATTCCCTCATGGTGACTTAGAGGAGGAAATTTACATGCTTCAACCAAAGGGGTATGAAGTAAAAGGTAAGGAGAAAATGGTTTGCAGATTAAAGAAAATCTTGTATGGTTTAAAGCAAGCATCAAGACAGTGGTACTTGAAGTTCGATCGATGGATATTGGATCATGGATTCACAAGATGCAACTCAGATCACTGTGTCTACACAAAGGATTTGGGAGATGGGAAGTTCATCATAATATTGATGTATGTTGATGACATGTTGATTGGAAGTGATAACATGCAGGATATCAAATACCTAAAAGAGTAGTTATTCAAATATTTCTCAATGAAATATTTAGGTGTTGCAAACAGGATACTTGGTATGAAGATATCAAGGGACAAGAAGAAGAAGAAAATAAAGCTATCTCAAGAGGATTACATCAAGAAGGTACTAGAAAGGTTTCCAATGCAAAAGGAAAAAATGGCTTCTACACCTTTGGCTGGTCACTTTAAACTAACCAAGGATATGTGTCCAAAGACACAAGAGAAGATAGCCTATATGTCTAAAGTTCCATATGCTACGGCGGTAGGTTCTCTTATGTATGCTATGGTCTAGACAAGGCCAAATATTGCACATGTAGTGGGAGTTGTAAGTAGGTTCATGGACAACCCAGGTAAAGAGCACCGGCAAGCTGTGAAGTGGATACTTAGGTATCTAAAAGGGACAACAACAAATGCTTTCTATTTTGGAGGAACTGATATTTTTTTTCAAGGGTATGCTGATGTAGATATGGCAGGTGACAAAGATACCCAAAGGAGCACTACTAGCTATGTCTTCATGGTTGGAGATACTGTGGTAAGCTGGGATTTAAAGCTACAAAAAGTGGTCTCACTTTCTACCACGGAAGCAGAGTATGTAGCAATGATAGAGGAAAGCAAAGAAATTTTGTTGCTTTACAGATTCTTAGAAGAGCTTGGATTCAAACAAGACAATTGTGTCTTGTATAGTGACAACTAGCACTATGAGAGATCGTGGTGTTTACCATGGGCCATTACCGCAAAACAAGAGAGAGTAATTCAAAATGAGGAGAGAGAATCATTTTGATGCAGAAGCGGCACTTTACCGCACATATTACCGCGGAAATATCCGCGATTATTTCCTCAAACATTACCGCTAAGACAGGCTGGACCCCCTTCCCCCTCCCTCTCCCGCGGGTTTCCATTTAAATCCAATACAACTCTTACACTCTCCAGAATGCTTGCTCACTTCACTTAATCTCTCTTTCACTCTAAAAATTCTATACATAAATCATTGAACTCACAACAAAACCATTACAAATACTATTCATAAGCACATAACGAAACATTTGCAAATTAATCATATACTACACCAAGTGAAAGAATGGAGATTTTTTTTAATTCTCATCTTGTATAAGATCTCTACAAGCACTAGGATCCATATTTAGACCCATAGTATTCAAATCAATAAACAAATTTAGAGATTCTTCCTCCTCTCCATCACCTCCTGTAGAATCATCATCGCTTTCCCTCTTCCTCCTCCTCAAGATGACTATTTGCAAGGCTTGGCTGACCTTCTTCAACTTCTACTACATCTTCCTCTGCATCTTGTTGTGATGGTATGATGGGATCAATTACTGGCTCAATGTCCATCTCTGCAAAGATAGATCTACCCCGCGGCGTGATTGGAATGACATACCAAAGTCTTCTTTTTATACATGGCACATAAAAGACCTGTACGTCACATACTAAGAATAAGCTGATATACATAACTTAAATTTTTAATTTAAGTTAATTGCACATAGCCTAAATTACCTGCTCGCAACTACTAGGATACACCAAGTTGTCAGTTTTTCCCTGATGGAATTGGGTGGAATCCACCATAATGAGCCCATTTTCATGTCTTTTGACCTCACCCGCAAACCATCGACACTCAAAGAGGATTTTGTGAAAAGATATGAAATCCACTTTGATTATTCTCTCTATAGTACCACAATATCTGACCTCATTTGTTGTTGTGTCAAAGTTTCCCATCATGCCACAATCATTAGTGGTTAGACGCTCATCTATCTTGCGGGTGCGAAAATGTCGGCCTTCGGACCAAATGGAGTTGAAAATGAGACCCTACAATCACAATGCATAAGAGGTTACATCGCATTTCATTAAGTGATTTGCATACATGCATACATAACATATACACACTCACCTTGCGCAAGCATCCTCGTGCATACTCCCATTCTTTAGGGCTTATTTGTTCTCCTTGTGCTTTGGTATTGGTCATGGCATTATGGATCCACTCTACTTGAATCAAGTTAGGATATTTTGCAAGCTCTTTAGGAAAAGGAGGTGTACGTCTACCTCCATGGGACCTCTTCCATGCATCTCTATCCCTTTCTTTAGCTGCGCGGGCTTCCAAGTACATATTGACCCATTTGGTCATGATAGTGGCATTTAGTAAAGATTAGTTGTTGACTATGGCATGAAACTCTCTATCCATGACCAAGAGTGAGCCTTTTCCACTGGGAATGGTTGAGTGCTTCCTAGGATCCTCTTCTTCACTCCACAGACAAGGCAATGATGGATCCACTGTGATGAGATACTGTGAGACATACACAAATTCCTCTTGTACCACCCAACCTTCTGCCATGCTCTCCTGAAAACATTAAAACCACATATTTTTATTAGTAACTCCATTGAGTTTAAATGCTGTCTATATTGTATTTATTTTGCATACCTCCGGTTGTGACCTAAATCTAACAAAATCCTTTAAAGTCTTCAAGAATCTCTCCAAGAAGAACATCCATCTAGAGTGAACCACCCCACAAATGGCAATCTCCTCAACAAGGTGAAGCAATAGGTGTATTTGGCTAACAAGGATTGTACGTGGGAATGCATCCTCAATAGCACACACTGCCTCTACTGCTAGTTGATGGGCTAATGGTATGGCTTCTACTTCTATCTCCTTGGAGCTCACAAATCTACAGGGCAAACGTTATATAGTAGATGAAAAAAAATTCCAAAGTTCATGCATGCACAACATGATATAGTACTTGAAAAAAAACCATTACCTCACAACCTCACCCACTTTGAATATTACAGCCTGCACCTTAGTGTCCCCATAACCACTAATAGTTATGGGAAGTACAAACTACAAGCAATAAAACATCTTAGTGAATGTCAACCTATATATAAGGACACATAGACACCACAAATTGTTCTACTCTTACCTGAAGGATTTTATGCCAATCATGGGATTTCAATCCATACAATTGAGTGGAGCCACCCTTTTTGGTTTTTGTGAAAGCACCTTTGAGTGACCGCATATATCCTGTTGGAGTTCTGATGGATGCAATAACTTGCTTTGTCCGCTCTTGGTCTGCCTTTGACATTATCCACGGTGCTTTTGGGAGAATCATCTTTCCCCGCTCCCCCATGCGGGGCGTGGCTGAAGGGGGGAGACGTCTAATGGCTCTTAAATCTTCCCTAACACCCAATGAATCCTTCTTGCCAATTATGTGATCCCATATAGCTTGCCCAACATTTTTGAATACATGCATAGGGTCCAATAAGTGCTGAATTTTCAACGAAGCCCAATAGGGGAGCGACAAGAAGATTGAGTACCTCGACATACCCTTTGGAAACCCATTGGGAGGCGGTGAGGTACCATGATGCTCCTCCCAATGCTTTGCCCAATCAGCCATGTTCCAATGGAACGGCTGCACTCCATTGATAGGGGGAGCATATCTACGATGTGAAGGAGGTAGGAAGCGATGGTTGTTGGGATAGATCACCTTCCCAAGAAGAGGAGGTCTCTCTGTCACAAGGGAAGGGCCACAAGTGGGACATGCACTATGTCTAGATGTTGCCAATCCTGCCAAGAGGTAAACAAACGTTACACATGAGATGATAAACCTAAAGCAAAGAGTACAATTAACATGTGCATACTTACCATATACCTCTCCAAATCCTGGGTAATCATGCATGGTTCACATGAGGATGCACTTGATGACGGCATTGCGGTCTCGTGGTGGCTGTGAAATGTCAATGACATCTATGCCTCTCCATAGTTCTTGAAGCTCATCAATAAGAGGCTGCAGATATATATCCATGTTTTTTACCTTGTGCTTTCCTGGAATGAGAAGTGATAGTAAAATGTTTCCCTTTTTTGTTGCCTCCCAAGGCGGAATATTGTAGTTTACAACAACCACCGGCCAAGTGCTCCATGACGTAGAGCAGTGCCCAAATGGATTCACTCCATCACTAGCTAACCCAATCCTCAAGTGACGAGGCTCATCCCTGAACTCTGGCCATGTGTCCTCTATGTGCTTCCACGCTGGTGAGTCAGCTGGCACTCACATAATACCATCTGTGGAGCGGTTTTTTGCATGCCAACTCAAAAGATCGCTCGTACCCTTCGATCTAAACATGTGTTGGATGCGAGGGATGAGTGGAAAATGCCTCAAAACTTTACGTGGAATTCTATTTCTCTGCATTCCTTCTTTGAACCTAGGCTCCCTGCACGATGGACATGTGTCACAATGAGCATGCTCATTACGAAAGAGCACACAATCGTTCACGCAAGCATGAATGCGATCATAATCCATCCCTAATGCAGTCACCACTTCGCGGGCTTTTCGTCTATTCTCTGGCATGTGATTGCCAGCTGGCAACATCTTTCCTAGAAACCTATCACAAGAAGAAAGTACATTAGAAGCTAATTTATGCACTCCACAAGCATCCTTCACAATCTGTAAACATACCTCAAAAGTGCGTCACTCGGATAAGGAGATGGGAGAACCCTAAATTCATGTAAGGAGATGGGAGGAGAACCCTAAATCCACGTAAGGAGATGGGATGTGGTCACTCGGATAAGAGGGAGCAACAATACTTGGCTGATTTGATGTGCTTCCTCCCTCTCTAATGGATTCCTGGCGCATGCGCTCTTCCACCCTCCTTTCCCCTCCTCCACCAACCACACTCCAATGTGGGGTGACGTCAATAGCCGCAACAATTTGCGGATCGTTTGTTTCCATCCATGCACGCTTGCGAGGATCGTCCCATAGTCCATAATCTTCTACATGGCTCAAGCATATCTGTCGAAGTCGAGCAATGGCGCATTTGCACCGCACGCATGGACATGGTAATCGCTCGGCCAACCACCGTGATCTATCCGGTTCAGTGGACGGGCCAAAATCATCCCAAGAAACCTACATTAATAAATTACATACACTAATTAAAATCAAATTACCAAAGAATGTTAATAAAATATCAGTAAAAAGTAAAAATTAACCATTTAGGTAAAAATGTCAATTTCAAAGTACTAGAAATACTTTCATTTTATATATATTTTATAAAAAACATAGTACCAATAGATTGTGAGGATCAATAGTAATAATGTCAGAACGTGGCCATCTGTTTATTTGGCCCGAATTTGCGCCGCGGTAATATACGCGGTAATGTTTGCGGTAAGAGATGTGGTAATGCTCGCGGTAATAGCAGCGGAAAATCAAATTTCTTTATAAATAGGGGCACCCGCGTGCCCCGCAAAGTTCAAAGCCCTAAAATTCGAATTTCATCGTCTTCTCCACAGAAGCCGAGAGCGTGAACCTCACAACCTTGAGCTCTACCTCCATCTCTACTCTTCTACTCTCCATCATCTCTACTCTTCCACTCTCCTACCCTCTCCCAACAAGCGCTTCAATTCCATGTAAGTTTTGTTGTTATGTTTTTTGATTTTTTCACACACATACACACATGCATACACACACACACTAATTACACACACTAATTAGTGCATGTGTACGTTCTTTACACATTCATTACACACACTAATTAGTGTGTGCATTATTCTAATGCACACACTAATTAGTGTAAGTAAAGACACAGCAAAACTTAAATTTGTTAATTATTAGTTACTTGGAAAATCTAAACTTGTTAGATTTTATTACTTGCATAACCTAATATGTTAAATTTGGGATTGGCCATGCACACACTAATTAGTGTGTGCATTGGCCAATGTGATTGGTCAATGCACACACTAATTAGTGCTCATTAACACACACTAATTTTTGAGTGATTAGTGTGTGCATTGACCAATGTGATCGGTCAATTTACACACTAATTAGTGTGCTATTAGTGTGTGCATTGGCCAATGTGATTGGTCAATGCACACACTAATTAGTGTGTTATTAGTGTGTGCATTGGCCAATGTGATTGGTCAATGCACACACTAATTAGTGTGTTATTAGTGTGTGCATTGGCCAATGGGGTTGGCCAATTCACATACTAATTAGTGTGTGATTAGTGTGTGCATTGGCCAATGTGATTGGTCGATGTACACACTAATTAGTGTGTTATTAGTGTGTGCATTGGCCAATGTGATTGGTCAATGCACACACTAATTAGTGCTCATTAACACACACTAATTTGTGTGTGATTAGTGTGTGCATTGACCAATGTGATTGGTCAATGTAAAAACTAATTAGTGTGCTATTAGTGTGTGCATTGGCCAATGTGATTGGTCAATGCACACATTAATTAGTTTTGGATTAGTGTGTGCATTGGTCAATTGGATTGGCCAATACAGACATTATTTAGTGAATGTGATTAGTGTGTGCATTGGCCAATGTGATTGGTCAATACACACACTATTTAGTGTGTGATTAGTGTGTGCATTGACTAATGGAATTGGCCAATGCACACACTAATTAGTGTATGTTAACACACACTAATTAGTGTGTGCACAAGCCAATTAAACAAGCCAATTATTCACGCCAATGCATACACTAATTAGTGTGTGCACAAACTAATGCACACACTAATTAGTGTATGCACAATCTAATGCACACACTAATTAGTGTGTGCACAAGCCAATGCACACACTAATTAGTGTGTGTACAAGCCAATTACACAAGCCCATGCACACACTAATTAGTGTGTGCACAAGACAATTACACAAGCCAATGCACACACTAATTAGTGTATGTTAACACACACTAATTAGTGTGTGCACAAGCCAATTAAACAAGACAACACTAAAACACACACTAATTATGTTAAATTAAACAACAATCAATACAAAAACAGAAACATACCTCCATGATTCAATCGTAGGTGACGTATTAGGCCCCAATGACCGTCCAAGTGATCACACTAATCATAAACACAATAATCTCTTATTAGTCAATACACACACTAATATCTTATCAGCACTCAAGGCTTTGCAAGACTCTTTTATAGGTTGTAGACACACATTGGATTCTTTCCAAATTGGATTCTTTCAACATTGGATACTATAGAGAATCCAATGTTTGAAAAAAATCAATGTGTAAATTTTTAATCATATATTCAAATTTTATACCCTAGTTTAATCTTTGTCATGATAAATGTAGACCATGTCTTCTTCTTCCACACCACGCTTTTGCAGCATTGAGGATTTCATGGCAGAGGGGATGTCATATCCCGATGCTCTCTCTGCCTATCATTCACAGCCGTCGCCTCAGCAGTGATCATCAAGGTTCGGCTGGTTTCGGGACGCTCTAGGTGGATCCACTGCTGTACCTGTGACCAATCCAGATGTGGAGAGGGCATTGCATCTTTGGGCTGAGTGGTTAGGTTCACAGCAGACCCTTACACAGCGCTATTCATCGGCGCAGCTAGCAGCTTTTGCATTATCAGAGGTCTCTACTCTGACTGGTGGCACTCCATACCTGCAGAGTTTTCCAGCTACAACTCCAGGTTCAACTTTTCCTTCACAGGGTCCAACGCCCCAGGGTCCGACGCCGTTGGGTGCGATGCCACAGGGTCCGACGCCACGCGCGTCCACCTATCTATCACCTATCCCACCTTCTGTCATAGATTCACGTCGGCGCTCCTCTCGCAGTGAGCGTCAGGGCAGCTCGCGCGCTAGCACTGGTCGATCTCGACGAGGGAGTGGAGCTAGTTGTTGTTTTGGGGGGGGGGGGGGGGGGGGGGGGGGGGGGGATTCTCCTCCACAGTCACCGCTCCCTGCTTCAGTAGAAGATGAGGACCATGACATGCCTTCACCAGATGCTCGCGGGTTATACTAACAGGTTCATAGAGGAGGTATGGTGGATCTCGGGACAGCACAGGGCAGGAGATTCTGCACACATGTCAACCAATTAATCCACTCCACATATATCAATTGTTTTCTCAAATTTGATCAGCAAGATCCCTACAACCTCACATATATAGAGACAACCATGCACATGCGTTTCCCCAACCCTGAGGGGCAACAATTCTCAAGGCAATGGTTGCAAGAGCATGTCAAAACATTTCTGAAGAACAAAAAATCTAGTGTGAGGAGAGCGGCAAAGAAGACAATGGAGTCTCTAGAGCATAGCTATCAGCCAGGAAATGTCCATGATGTGGAGTGGGAGACCGCTATGGGCGAGAAAGAGGACGAAAGGGCAACTGGTGCGAGGATGTATACGCGTCAAGTTGAGGCCAAATCCCATCAGACTCCTATGCATTATGGTTCGGGAGGAAAAACGGCTTGGAAAGATAAATATGTAAGTAAAAATATTAGTTTTATTGTAAAAAATCTAATGTTTTTCATTTAATTAATTGGTTTCTATTTTTTGTCAGTATAACATTACCATGAGTCGCCCAACCAGAGAAGTGCAGAGATATAGAGAGAACCATACCAAGTATCAAACTTGGTGTTGGTTGTTTGAAAATCAAATGATCTCTCGAGAAAGGTTCGAAAATGCGTGCAGAAGTCTGCAACATGTAAGTTTAATCTTATCTAAATAATCAAATTGTGATTTTATATCAAATATTAAATAACAAAGTGTTAATTATTTCTTTTTTATGGTTTTGCAGAGTCAAAGAGTTCCACGTGAAATGCCGCCAACTCCCCCATGAGCATCCTCTATTTTGTATACGCGGGCCCTATCCCACATGACCATACTCTATTTTGTACACGCAGGCTTTTTTTTCCCTTTATGTAAATGCAATACCTATCATTTTTTGGCTCAATACCTCCCCCAATTGTAATTCCACAAAGAGAACAAACCAAATCATCAAAAATATGTTTAGAGCTTATTGTATGCATGAACATAGTAAATGGACTAGATATTTGTATTTGTTGAATTTGCATATAATTGCTCATTCCAATGATCAATTATAATTTCTCCTTTTCAAGCATTGTATGGACCAGAGTGTCCTACTTCACTCAAATGGGCAGACCCTCTCATACAAGTTCAAGTATCCAAAGAAATATTGGATAAAATGCAACTACAAATCGATCTTATACGACAGGATGGTAAGATTGCTCAAGATAGACAGAAGAGTTATGTTGACCCAAGACGATCTATCATACTTTTTAAAGAGAGCGATATGGTATTTCTAAGAGTAAAACCCAAAAATAGTCCTTTATCAATGGGTAAGTGTAAGAAGCTAAGTGCTAGATATTGTGGACCTTTTGTAATGATCAAGCTTACATACTCTTGTTGTTACTACCACACATAAAGGTATATGATGTTTTTCACGTCATCTTACGTAAGAAGTATGTACCTGATCTGCAAAATATTCTTGATGATTCTCTATTATCTACTTCTACTGATGAAACTTTTGTAGTATATCCCGAAGTAATACTTCAGAGAAGAACCAAACATCTATGTAATCGGACCATTATTAAACACCTTTTTAAATGGTCAACGTATCCTCAGGAGATATCACTTGGGAACGTGATGATGTAATGAGACTAAATTATCCATATTTCATGTCGAGGTAAGGACACCTTGAATTTTTTAAGTGTGGGAGGATGTAAGATCCCCAATTTTTGTGTCTCTTCTAAAATAAGAAAAATAGGTTTCAATATCTATTTTGCCAAATTTTGACTTAAGATGCTTGATTGACAGTATTGTAAGGTTCTAAAGTAAAAAGCAAGGCCGTTCCAATGTTTCAGTAGATTAGACGGACATTTGGTTCAGTTTTGGAAAAATACACTATTTTTAGCTTTTTCATGCTTTTCATGTTTTTCGGTGCTTTTTGGCAAAAAGCAAGGTGGGGTCCTTGATCTACGTGTTCCAAGGAAGCAATAGTCCAATTTTATAAAAATCTATTTTTTGAGTGCTTTTTACTCTATTTTAGCTTTTTATGATTTTTAGTGTTTTTTAGTGAAAAGCAAGTCCGCTTTCTTATTCCAGTGGACAAAGGGAACCCGTGGTTCAATTTTAGAAGATTTTGCTTTTTTTCTTTTCTTTTTACGTTATTTTTAGGTTTTCGTGCTTTTTGGTATTTTTGAAAAGCAATGTGATTTTTATGATGACCTAAACATAAAAATATTATTTTTTTAGTCTGCGTCGGATTTAAAAATGATCACCCGGAGCAAAAAGGGACCAAACGAGATTTTTACGAGAATTATTTTAATAAAAAGCTGTACCATAAATATGCCGGGGGGGCAGTACGGGACAGTCATAGTTATGTCGGGACATTACAGTGCGGCATAATCTAGCTACAGTTTCCACCATTAGTTGGCCAAATACTGTTCAATTGGCCAATTTTGCTGTAAAAAGTGAATGATAAGTGGGAACGTTGACCACCAAAAGCAAAGGCTTGTTTTTAGGAAAGCTCCCTAAAGGAGGAATCTGTTCCTAGATGTAGAACTAGCGCTACCTTCATCTTGTGACACACTCCGAGCAGTTGGAGAACCTATAAATTGGCATAGAGTGCTCAATTTTTAGGGTCGTCTTGTTGCGTCTACTACTGAAAAGCGATATGTATCTATTATACGGAGTAGTGCAAGCTCTTCATCACCATCTCCATAAGCTCTTATCTCTCGAGAAAAAGAAGAAGAAGAAGAAGGATACTCTCTCTCTACTTGCTTACAATCTTCTCTCTTGTTTTCACGATGTGCACGCTCTCAAGAAGTTGTCGTGGTGGATACCTCTACGTAGCTCTCATCACCGCTCTCTTGTGGCAAATCAAGAAGCCTTTCGACATCCCCTAATCGATGCTAAGGCACGGTGAGAATCTCTAAACTTCATAGCCATCATCTCTCTCTCTATGTCGTCTTTCTGAGTCGTCACCCTCTCAATGATTGTTTTTTAGTATACGAGGGCATGTACGGATTAACTGAGTATGTATGAAGTTTTTCCATGATTATTTTATCAGGTTTAACACGTTGATTTATGCACATGATGCGTTTATGATCATATGCGTGCATAAAAAGCACTTTTCGTTTCACGTCATAAAGGAGGTAGTATCACTTTTTTGGTCATAAATCACAAACCGTTATGAATCAACTCAAACCCTTTATACCAGAGACAAAACACATCATTTAATTTTTTTTCTCTTAGGTGCCATATAAAAAACACGCACGAGCTAAGAGTTATGGTCAAAAAATAGCTTGCTGCCCATTGCACAACCAAATTTTTCGACTCCAGGCTCCTTGGAGAACCACTATATAGATTCACCGGATGGGAAAACCCACCGAACCAATTGCAAATCTTGATGAAACTTGATGATAAATGTATTTAGGTCTCCATTATCACCTTGGGAATGCGAGTTATTAATCATTCCATAACTGGTTTTACCTACACGTGTAGACGTGCTACCAAAGGGGGGGTACCATATGACATCGAGTTAACCAAGCTATTTATGTATGACTAATGGTTTGTTTTGGTGAGTTGATTTCAACTATTATATGACCATAAAATTATGTGAGAGTATATGGTTAGACATCCCGAACCGCATAGGCAGTTATGATTAAAGTGGCTTTCTTTTGGGGTTAGCGTTTGTTGTGTGAGTGCCATATGGGTGAAATGATATGATAGAGTGATAGTCTATGTTATGGATTTAAGCTTGATGCATTAGTTTAAGGTCAAATACTTTCATTTGCATGTTTTGAATGCTCCTAAAAATGCAAAAAAGTTGTTTTTTGCATATGTGTGAAGTTATAGTTTACGTTTGACCTAAAGGTCGGAGTTGTTTTGCATCATGTTCATGGTGATGCAATGTTATCATATGATGTATGGGAACTCATGGATTGATGTGGATGTCTCATATACATATTTATGCTTTCCACCTTTCTAGGTCAAAACTAGCTCTATATGCTAGGGAGGTGAAGTGCAGATGTGATGCATCAACTTTGCATGGTTGGATGTTATCAAAATTGGATTTTTATATCATGATTAGTTTTTGGTAGTACTCTTTTTATGCATCAAATAATCGCGTCTTAAGAGTCATATGTGTATGATTTCCGGTTCACTACATGGGATATGTCAAACTCCAATTGTGTGGGAGTTGGTTTAGTGTGGTTATGATTTATGGTTAAGGGATAAGATTCCCTGATGGATTATGGCTGTGATTTTATGGTGTAAGCCGCTGTGGCTCATGGTTTTTTTTTTGGGTATGATTATGCTGTCAAAATTTTTGCAGCCATGTTATGTTCTAAAGTGGTTATGCAGGATTGGTCGTGCCTCACCCAAGTTGGGTCTAGTGCTCGCCCGTGTGATGTGATTACATTATGGTTTATTGTTTTTGGAATGGATCATAAAGTTATCTAGATGGTTGATGGTAGACGTGTAAGGGTAGAGACCGTGTACAGTCTAACTGCTTGGAAAATATTGTTTGTGCATATGGAACATGATATTGTGATTGGACTCACATTTTATGTTTCTCATGGCAGCGTCGCTACAAGACTAGGATCACCTACATCACTTAGCCTTAGATTAAAGGGTCGTTGACCTGGGGATTTGCTGGATCGGGGGTGTTGCCTAGGTCATCTTCATTTTTTGTTAGGCTCATCTACACAGTTAGTGCGTCGGGGGTTGAATGACCTTCACAGAATTGGGGTGAAAGCGTCGTTTGGTGGTACAAAAAAAGGACCTATTTTACTTCTACCAATGAAAAAGTGGCGACTGGTAAAATTTTTGTAGTTTAGGTCAAAACTTGTCGGACCTTGTGTTTTTAGATTCTCCTTTTGAAGATCTATCCACTGATATATAGTATGATAGGTAGTTTTTGATGTGACATGTAGAAATTGTAGCTCAAAGATTTGTCAAAGGTGATGTCAAGGACAATACTTTTTGTACCACCAAAGCATGCTTTTAGCCATTGGGGATTTTTCCTTTGATTTGCCTAAACAACCGGTGCTAGGTATCGAAGAGGAATTCACCTAAACTGATATGGTTGGTGTTGATACCCTATCACCTACTGGTACTTGGGATCCTTTTAGAGCTTGAGTTCATGGAGGGAGGCAAAGCGGACTCATCTTATGTTTGGCTCAGGTAGGTTGGAGGTGTTCTAACTGGCTCCCAACGAAGTGAAATTCTCTTTGTTCGTAGTAGAGCGGAAGTGGACGGGTGGACCGATTGATCCCTACACAAGGTCCGGTGCTTTGCTAGTTATTTTGTTATAAACTTTTTGAGGTTATGGTATACTCAGATTTTGTCATTGCATTAATACATGGTTGCCTATTCCATTTAGAAGAGGCATTTAAATATTCTCTGTTCTCATTTTCTCATGTCTCCATGCACTCTATTTCACCATCCACTATATTATCTCTCTCTCTCTCTCTCTCTCTCTCTCTCTCTCTCTCTCTCTCTCTCTCTCCCACAACGCGGTGTACACATATATTCACCCTCTGCAATGTTTTTGTTTTTTGAGTACACTTTCATTCATAACTCCCATCCAGGGGTAGCACTAGTCGTCGCTACGTACCTCTGGATGCAGTCTGGATCATGGCCTAAACTCCATGCTTGGTCATGCATTGAGAACTCCTTCCCTATGCAAAAGCTTCCACAATTCTAATGTATATTGAAAATTGTATAAAACTATAAAGTGTATAATTTGTGCATAGACCCACGGGGAGGGGTATCTCTCAGTAAAGATAATTGCCTGAAGGCTTATAGAGATGATTAAGCTATTTCCGCCTATAACAAAGATCATGGATGATATGTAATTCCTAAATGTGAAGGTATAGTGTTATAAGGTTGTGAATTGAAACAATGGTTTATAAAGTGAATGAATGCTTAATTATTTTCCATCTTTTTGCAGCTCCCCTTGGAGCTAGATCCTTTCACCTATGGATGGAGAGATGCAATGAATACAAAGTTAGTGATTGATTACATCTATTGCAATTAGGGTAAGCAATTTGTTAGTTGAAAGATTATGACGATATTTAAATACTTGTTGAAAGCTAACACACTGTCTATTTTTTACTAGATAAAATGGATTGCTACTCCGATAATCATGCTTGGTGGGTCAGAGTCAAGATTATCAAATATATGCTTAGTGTACAGAAGCGACTACCACCAAAAACCTCAAATATAGCAGGGATTTTCAAGACAAGTGGAACAAAACCACTAGAAACCTCAAAGACAATTGAAAAAAGAAGCCAAAGGAAGAGGCCACGAGCACATATGGCACCAAGATTGACCCACAAAAAAAGTCAAAAGGGGAGAAAAGAAGGAGGATCCAATGAACTCATAGGCATTTAAGGAGCAAAAGGAGGCACAATATAAGGAGGAGAAGAAGGAGTAAAAGAATATGGAGTTGCCAGAGAATCTAACACTTACTTTTAGATTCAACAAAATTTAACTATGAAAGGAGAGAATTTTCCTTGAAGAGAGAGATAGCAAGAGAACAGAGGTTCTGCTAGGCTGATTTCTATACACAAACACACATTAAAAACACTTTAACCATGCCTTGCTTGAATCAAGAAGATGATTTCTTCACCCCTAGCGGGGAGAAAAGAACTGCGGGGAAAGAGGAAGATGAAGGTGGAAAGAAGTAATATTTTTCAAGCAAGAGAATTGATATTCCATGGAAGTTTGTTCATGGGAAAGATCTTAGCATAGCTTAGTAATTGAATATTATAGTTGGAGAAGAAGAAAATTTCATCGGCTTGAATTTACATCCATTAGCCAAGAGCTTGAGCATAGAGTCCATCTCTAGAGCTCCTATGAGGGGGGGGGGGGGGGGGATTGAATTATCATCCCATAGAGGTCAGATATGAAACCATTACAAAGAGGAATGAGGGTCAAATACATTTTAGTTAAGGACCGAGGGTCCATCAAAGGGTGGAGAGAAGAAAATATGAAAACCTAAGGAGGGATAGGCGGGCGGGGGGGGGGCGATTTGATGGAGCTCTTGAATAATGGATTTAATTCCTCAATAAACTACCCATTTTCCTTACATGCATGCTTCTCACATCTTTTGTAATTCTACCTTCTCCTGTTTGAGTTGAGCACGTGTAAGATCTTTTGCAAACAAGATTTTAGTGTCCTTGAGAAGTATTGATTGCTCGAGGAGGTTGATTTAGTACTCTTTGGTTTAGAGAGAGAGAGAGAGAGAGAGAGAGAGAGAGAGAGATTTGCCAATATTGGGAACGTGAGAGTGTGTGTGAGAGGATCAAGAGCCCCAAAATTTAGCAATTCCTCTCTTATATAGCTATGCAAGTGTGCAGCTGGTCTTGAGTTACAATGCTTTACACTTGACCAATGAGGTGGAAACACTTCCTAATCAATTTCAAGCATGCCCAACACTTTTCCCCTCTTGCCTTGCATGCTATAACTCACCCCCCCTTCTTAGGACTCATCTTGGCAAGTGGAAACACCACACACACTTGCTAAGTTCACTCAAAAAAAGTGTAGGCTACTTTGGACATGTGGCTTAGTTAAGCTTAATAAACCAAAACTAGAGTCAACTTACTAAATGAGGAAGCTTGGCTGATGTAGCCTTAGTCTTTAGCTTTTTTATTTCATTTAATAAAAGCCATAAAATTACCCTTTTATTAATTAGTTCGGGTGTAAGAACTTTTCACAAACCTTGGAGGCTTATGAAGCTGACCCACGGTTACAACCTATGTTAGTGAGTCACCATGATCGACATCTGCAGCATAGTTGTCTAGCACTAACATAATATCAATACTTAGGGGAGTGACCCCGATGGGGCCCAAAGACTCTTTGAGGGTGTCAACCTTAAAAAGTAGACCTAGTAATCTAAGCAATTATCAAAACTAGAAAACTATTACTCTATGATTTGGGAAATCTCTCTATGCCCTATCTCACCTCTCTCGGTCATCACCCCATTTCATTGACCATATGAACTTGGAATGCAATGAAACTTTAGGAGAAGATATAATTGGCCTAGGGAAATTATCCTACAAATTCTAGAGGTCAATGGACAAGGTATAAAAATCCCGATCCATCATGGTCCAAGTCCTAAAAACTGTAAGAGAACAATTTAGATAGGTTGCTCTATATTCTAGGAGCACTCTCTTATGGTCAAAATGTCAAAAAACAATCATTTTTGTAGTCAAAAGTGTAAATTTAGCTCACTGACAGGTAGTCACAAACCACAAAAAAAATGAGAATGCTTATACTTAAATAAAAGAGCATAAGACAAGGAACACAATGAAATTCATGGAGCTAAAATTTGATTACCAGATTAAGAAAAAAATTGATTACAAAGTGTTGTTGAGTAGCTGCTCACAGTCGTACATACAAAGCTCTTCAAAACTTGAATAATGTTATAATGATGTGTTCAAAATAAAGATTTTGAACTTTATACTTATGGCTTTTCATAGGGGATTTTATTTTTGCGAGGTTCCAGCTTTGAGCTTTTACAATTGGAATTGTTTTTTTGAGCCTTTGAACCCTAGTTTTACACTAATGATATCTTTAAGTATCATTGTGTAGTGGAAAAACTCAAAACCTCATAGTACAATCCTTCAACTACCAAACACGTTTAAGAAATATGGAAGCATGTCTATGCTTATGCAAAATGAAACTTTATAAAAAGCACCGTTTTTATGTATGTCTATGCTTATGCAAAATGAAACTTTATAAAAAGCACCGTTTTTATGTATTTTTGAGCTTCTACATAGAACATGATTCTTAAAATTTTTGCCAGAGTCTCCTGTGTATGGATACCTCTTCATAAAAAAAATTGTACACCATTTCTTGGGCTCCCACATGGGATTTCCTTCACGTAAGCTCTTATTTCCATCACTTTAACAATTTTGTTATCTCACAAAAATTAACACACAAGCCAATGGTGTCAACATAATCTAACTACATAGGAAAGCTCCAACCAAAGTCATCTCCACATCATGTGGATCATGTACCAAACAAACACAAACGAAACATGCAAATGAAATGTATGGAGCATACCAAAATTCCATGTCAGTGTCATATGGCTTCCATATACATAAAAACATAAATCAAAACATCAAGATGTGTACTATTAGAATAGAGTTTCCTCAACCAAGTGTGCATCCGCAATCAACATTTCACAGGTCCACATGCAATGCCTATCAAACATCTTTCATAGAGCACATCATCTAGCTCTAGACACATGCAATGCCTCATATCTTTCGCAGAAGCTCGACCCAAACCACCGCACCCCGCAAACAAGTCCAAAACATAGTCATGAGGCTTAGTAAACATTTCTAGAAACCACCTAACCATATAAAAAGTAAATTATAAACCTAATGCAAACAGATATATACCATAACATTCACTAGTATCATACTTTGGACTAGTCTTATGGAAAGAAGAAAGAAGACTGCTCTGTCCCACCTCTAAGAAAAACACCATCAATATCAATGGGGAAGACTACATCATCTATCATGTAGCTACAATATGCTGGAAACAATCTCTCCACAATTTTCTCCCTTGCCTCTCTATCATAGTGTGGCATAGAATGGCCAATACAATAACAAAGACACATGGTAAGATCAAGTATCTGCATAGATAAATAACTCAAAGAATGAATGTCATAGCTACAATGTTTTTAGTTAGGAAATTAAACTATGAGACTAAGTTTGTTATCTCACCGCCTCTCTAGTGAGTGGATGTTGATATGCCTTCTTATTACACATGAGGGTCCATGTACGTAAGAGCACAAGTCCTACCCTAGTTGCATCTGCAATAAAATCTCCAATATGCTTGGCCATGCACATGGTGACTAAAAACCCCTCATCGGCCAAAAACTCACGAGCAACATCCATGCACCCTATCACTAGATCCCTCGAAAATGTGTTCCACTTGGAAACACTCATTACCTCTACAAAAGTGAATGATGACATGTAAGCATACAACCATAGTTAGTTGTAGGTACTAGTCTAAAGAAAAGTAACTTACCCAATGGGATTGGTCCTATACCAAACACAAGCAAACTTGCAGGAAAATCTGCAAAGATAACCCTAGCAACCTCACAACACGGCATGCCATCTTTGCTATATAGATTTTTATTATGTGTAGCAAAAAAATTGTTGATGCTACAAGAAAACCAAACATGAATCATGTTCAAAATTATAGAACAATGCAAGAAGAAAATGAAAGTAAGTAGGCATTATGGAAATGTACCTATCAAGGGCAAACTTATCAATTTGTGATATATCCACAAGCAAAACATATACAATGTTTTGCTTATGATATATCCACAAGAAAAACATATACAATGGTTTGTTGGTAATGGAACCCTGCAAGAATTATCCAAATTAGCTTTGAATTAGGAAATATGGAAGACATATTTGCAAACAATTTTCTTAAACTTACCAACAGATCGTGTGATTGACCTTCTCTCCCAAGCCTCTCGCCGAAGTGAAGAATCTGCAACAATCGAGGTAGTGTGCACCAATGAGGATGTAGTGGGCACATTAGAAGAGGGTTCCATATGGGGTATAGTGGTTTCCAAAGACGACATGCTAGGCTCTGTAGATGGCACAATGGGAGGCATTGAAGAAGGAGTGGGTATTCTTGATGTACTTGGAGGCTCCATTTTCCCTTTACCCTTCTTGAGTACATTTTTTTCTAGTGGAGTACCTTGAGAGCCACTCTCAATAGTGTTTTGAGTAACTCCATGATAAACAGGAGGGAGAGTCTCTTCTTGTGTCTCCTCTATGTACTCATCACTCTCATTTTGCAACCCTTTGTTCAATAACCATATATCACAGTATCACATATATTAGCACTAAAGTAGGACATATACATTCTCAAAAGAAAAGATCCACAAGTGTTAAGGTGCTTATTCTTCCATAATCCAAACTCTTGATTTGGAATAACTCCTAGTGGATAATCCAACCACCAAGGACAAACATTGGCTTCCCATGTTGTCATATTCCTTTCAATCAAAGAGAGGGATAAATTGTATTCTCATCACGCACATTAATCCGCTCTCTAGTGAATAATGGGGCTTCATTTAATTCGTGTGCCTCAACGCATTACATAACCCATCTACACAATTTTTAGAGCATCATCCACTTTGAAAATCACATACACGCAATGGTATAATAAATGTCATGTATTCAAAAACAAAAACACCAGAGTCTCCTTTGTATGGAGAACAATTTTTCAAAATAAACCATAAACCCTATCTTGGCCTCCCATATTGGATTTAGGTGTTTTCAACGTAGACATTATACACACGCGTATTTTCAAAAAACCATCCACCCCATATCGGGCTTCCACAGGGAATTTAGGATTCTTTGTAAACACAAAATGATATTTCATCATTCTCAAAATGACCCACTGTCACCAAACCATGGCAAAAAAATGAAATGCTCTTTTTTTGCAAAGAGTGCAAGTGGAAGATCCAACCTGTAAATCACTCTCTTAGCTTACAACACAAGCTTCGACATCTTCTCACTAGAGTTGGAAGGCTTCACCGCATCCATTAGATTTAAAAAAATCCTATATACATAGTAGCAATAAAAAAACACACTCAACTTGATCTTGTGTAAATTAAAACATGTCTATATTTTATTAAAAACAATGGTCAAATGTCTACCTGCAAAATATGATTCTTCATGCTCATCTTGTAGAATAGGTCAAAAGAATTTGGAAGTTGTGGACCTTCTGCTTGAAGCCTTTCAATCATAAGTGTAGCCTCCCCTTGCAAGTGAGCCCAGTAAGTCTCCTTTTTCATGTAACTTCTAAAAAGCTTGTAATCATCAAAATGAAGATATTGTGGATCCTTAGACTTTATGAGGCTCATGAGGTGCAAAATCATCTTCTTTCTACAAGCAATAAGAACAACATGTCACTTAATCATATAGAAAAAAAAATTGAAACGAACACAATTAAAAATGAGAAACTAATAGCTTCAATACCTTGCAAGAGTGATTTTAGAACTTGTCAAACAATAGAGCTTATCTCTAGTGATCTTTAGCATTCCAGGTTCATTCCATTCAATGCTAAAAACCAACTTGAAGAACTCATCACCATTAAGAGAATTGGCAATTGATAAGTACTTGTAGCCCCTATCTTTCAACCATTCCTCTTCTACCTTTGTGGCCTTGTCGATTCTCTTCTTCTTCTCAACATCATTTAGTCCAAGTGCATCTAGGTTTTCTCTTTCTTTGGAGATAAATGCAATGAACTGATCCTAATATAAAACACTGTATTGACACCACAATAAAATTTTACATTAATTTCCCAACATGTAGAGCAATATCACCTTCCTCACAAGTTGAGATATAAATCCACATGGATTGTTGTACCATGGTGCAGCACCATGGTAATACCTTGCCTCCATAGTGATCTCCACCCTAGCCCATTCTCTCATATCGGGTCTATAGAAAAATAGAAAACAAAGAGTTGAACACAAGCATTGTTTGCAAAAAAAATGAGAATCAACATGTGATTAGCAAACTTACACATTGGAAGTATCAAGTGTAAGAAGCAACTCTGCTTCTTTTGTTCCGGTCAACTCAAGGAATTGGCAACGAACACTAACATGGTATAGACCATTGTCCAAGTACTCTATCACAAAAAAATAATCATCGTTTGTAAAACAAAGCTTTGTTCCGGTCAACTCAAGGAATTGGCAACGAACACTAACATGGTATAGACCATTGTCCAAGTACTCTATCACAAAAAAATAATCATCGTTTGTAAAAGCAAAGCTTTAATTTACAACAAAAGAGTAAAAAAGGTGAAAGATCTCACTATCTTTGATTCTCTTTCACAATGTTTTTAGCCTATGGTTGCCATCCCATACCAGAAAAAATTTTCCTTTGAGCTCCTGCCACTCTCTACCGAATGCTCTTTCAAACTCATCATTTCTTTCCCGCCAAATTGGTCCGTGTTCCTCCAAATCCGGTGCGGTCACAAGAATGGTATCTCCTCTACAATCCCCAACGGACACAAGAAAATGCTCCATAGTTTCTAAATACCTAGCAAAATTAAATAAGGAAATGATCCACTCTACATCATTTCTAGAAAACCTAGCAGCCTCATGCACCATGAGTCAACAAAGTGGAACAAGAGGAGGCAATGTCTTCTTCTTGACATAAAACTGACTTAGAACATCTTTCATCAAGCCAAGTGAAATTTTCTTGCCTAGGTGTTTGGAATGCTTATTCTCCTCATCCCCTTCATGATCACTATCTTCTTCATTGTCATGAGGATCTTCAATGTGAACATTGGTCTCTGCATAGAGAAAACAAGTGACAAACATTTAATTGTCCAAAAACATATGCAATCAGGATTAGATAGTTTAAAGTACTTAATTTACAAAAATTTTTCTAGAGTCTCATTTGTACGGAGACAAATTTTTCAAAAAAACCGCACACCCTATATAGGGCTCTCAGATGAGATTTAAGGACCTTTTCTCCAACATAAACAAAAACAATAATTAATATTATCTCTAGCAACTGTCAATGGTATGTCTATAAAAAATGGTTCACCTTTTCTTAGTCTCCCGCATGGTTATTTATTACCAAACTTTCTCAACAAAAGTTAAACTTCCATCAAATTTAACCATCTACCATTGCAAAATTTATAATACAAACTATGTATCGACATAAAATTATAGCATATACTCATAATTTACCTGTGATCTCTACATCATCTTTGACGTTGTCCGGGAGTGTTCATCAACTTGAGTCTCATCATCAATAAAACACATCTTTTTATAATCGGGGATTTAACATTTGCGAGTTTTTCATTTCAAGTTTTTTTTGTCAATTTTAGCAATCTTTAGAGTTTTTTAAACCAAATATGTGTCATAGCATAAAGTATCTATTTAATGTAATTTTCAATCGTCATAAGACTCCATATATGTGTGGTTGATGGAGAGAGAAAGTATAAATTCTAGAGAGATAGTATTTATGCGAGTTACCATTGGAAGAAGAGATCATAAATCCTTGAGAGAGAGAGAGAGAGTGACTTCTCTTCTATAGAGAGAAAGTAAAATCATAGAGTTGTATATCACTATGCAGAGAAAGAGAGAGAGAGAGAGAGAGAGACCGAGAGGGCATAATGACAGAAAAAATGTAAACAAATAAAATCACCATTTCACAACTCATGCCATTAGAGTCAAATATGCTCGCAACGCATGTGATCAGAGTCAAATAATCCACAGCATATAAACATGCGATAAAGTAAAAAATCATGCAGAATAGAGACAACACTAATTTCAGAGTTAAATATAATCCACAGCATATATAAACGTGATGAAGTAAAAAATAATGCCAGATAGAGACAATACTAATTTTCCCAAGCAATTGCTTTTTGAAACAACATAAGTTTGAGGATGTAAGTACAAACGCAAAACTACCACAGGATAAGATCAAAATTAGAGTACAAAAAAGGATAGTCGCCATAAATGTAATGGTCACTCTAAAAGGCAAGTAATTTTCTCCCAAATAGCTTGCAAGATGCTTCATATCTTTTGCTTG
The DNA here is from genome assembly GCF_014529385.1 of Adiantum capillus-veneris. Lineage (NCBI taxonomy): Eukaryota > Viridiplantae > Streptophyta > Polypodiopsida > Polypodiales > Pteridaceae > Adiantum > Adiantum capillus-veneris. Next base: position 141,090,229 of record NC_140950.1, on the reverse strand, counting down.
AAATTTGAAATCCTTTGCTGCATAAACAATGTTTTTTCAAGGTAAATAATCACAAGTATAATAAACCAAAATAAATACAGAAAAACACTTTCATATCATAGATCAATATTCTAGTTGAGTGAAAGAAGCATACCAAACCAGTTGTAATTAAATGGAGGGAGAAATCATCCTTGGTTGTCCAAGAATAAAAGCGATTTCCATTGGTGAGAGGGTTGGCTGATGAATAATCATGTGCTCCTTAGGTTCAAGTCCGAGCACTTTTGTGTACACATAGTACATATGTTTGCATGCCAAAAAGGATTTGTTGGTATTCTCTCGCTTTTGAAAATCCGGACACATGCATGCTGGACTCTGTTTTATATGAATCTCATAACTATTTTCAGTGAGAACTTGGAAAATTACATGCTCTTGAGACCTTTTCACTTCATCCAAAAATATATTTGTCATACTATTACATGCTTCCAATTTCTTCATGGCCTCTTTAGAGATTCCATGCCTCCACTTTTTCTTCCTCGAGCTGCCACCACCTTCTTTGCAGTCGCCAGCAAGAGGTTGTAGATTTACCATTGAATTCTCTGTCTGAAATCCACTCTGATGCAGCACGTCAAGTTCCTGTGTGGAGATATCTGTCCCTCTTGCTACTGGCCAAACATTTGGAGCAGGAGGTAAATCTTTGACTTGTCTTTTGATTGATTGGGTATGCAAAATATCATGATTACAAAACCATAACCATTGCTTGATTGTTTTACCCTTGAACATTCTTTCGGACCATATACATGGAGCAACAAGACCAATTGAGCGACTATGCAAGATATTGTCACAATTTTTTCTCCCTACTGTTCCAAAACATTTTCTTTGACTTTGAATGGGCATTCTCCTGAGGGCCCACTGAGTGCGTGGCACATCAATCTCAAACAAATTGTTTGTTTTAGATGACAAAGGTGTGGTTGTTTCTTTTTGAGATCCAATATCATCATCACTGTCACTAATTTGCAGCGGAATGTTAGAAATACCTGGTCCTTGGGTATCAAACTTGATTTTTTTTGGTCGACTGCGATGGTTTCGTTGCTTAGATTCCATGACATATTCCGGCCGATGGGAGCTACTTGTTCCTGTTCTGCCCCTCTTTTTGCGTTGTACTGTTTCTTTGTCTCCATGCAAAATTGGCTGCGCATACATGGGAGTCCCTGCAACAGCCTCGTGTAATAGATGGGCCACGTTGGTTGGAGTTGGAGTTTACTGAGATTCAACTCGAGAAAGCAAGGTCTCCATTGTGGGACCCGCTCCTATATAACGCCCAGTAGTATATCCCAAACGCTTTGCACATTGAATATATGAGTTTATAACATTTGTTACACATGCATCATACAAGGATATTTTTCCCTTTCCACCTTCACCTGCTAACCAACTGGCATGTACACTTTCTGATAAATTAACATTGGAAATTTGTGCCCGCTCCCACGGACTTAGACCACCCTATGAAATGCAAAAAAACATGAATTAAAATTTATAAATTTCATGTATGAAAGGAAATTTTTCTAAAAATATAGATTGTCATAAAGGTACTTACATCTGTTCCAATTCCTCCCCAGTGTGAAATTTGTTGCTCCCACCATTTAAACCATCTGCTCACTCTTGTGATGCTCTCTGTAGATAGATGTTGTCTCCACCACTTTTGAATTGAAAGTGCCTTTTGAGATGCAAGCACAATGGTCATACAAGCTCTCCAATCCTCACACATATCAATGTGTTGATTTGTTAGATGTTGAGGTATCCACTTTTTAACATATTTGTGGAGACTCTGCTCCCAATGAAATAGGCATGATCGTTCACGTCCCTCCATGATATTATCTGGCCCGCCATTGAAGACTGTTCGAATAGCATTCCAATTTGCACCAGCTTCATCAGACATAAAACCTGCAAAGTCAGCTGCACCATGTCAGTACTTTTCCATTGTTGAATTAAGGCTCTCCCAAAAAATAACTTGAGTCTTTGCATCCTCCTCTTTAGTTTCACATATAGCAATTATTTGTAGTGATCGTATGCTGCAAGATATTCAACATAAACATTTTCACACATCTTCTTTTATTTAATGATAAAAAAATACGAGATATTTAAATACTTAGAGATTACCTTGGATCATAAACTCAACATGACATTGTTGCCCATCCATCTATTCTATGGGTAAAATCAAAATGTACCCACGCATTTCTCATGTCACCAGTTTCAGTTCTTTTCATCCGATTTACTAGATCAATCCCAGAACCTGGTCCTTTAGTGGACATTTTAAATAGGAAGCACTTGTCATCCTCTTCACCCTGTCCAGGAAATCTACTCCCATGAAAAAAAGGAAATATGCACTTTTTTTGAAGCAATAAAATATTATCATATCCATCCCCAATAACAGCACCTTGACTCTTTCTCTCCTTTGAAACAATTGAAGAAAACCTACACGATGTATCACAAGAAGGCTAAATTTATAATAGTTAAAAAATTAACAAATTCAAGGAACCAAATTGAGTTTTCTTACCCTTTGGTTTGAACTAGTGGCATCATTTCTTCCAAAAAATCATTGAATTGTACATCAGATGTAGCTTCAGCTTCCTCACCAATCAAGGAGTGAAGAACAAGTTGTTGAGCCACCAACATTTGAATTTTTCTTGGGCCACCCTTTTCTATTTTTAGTACTGCACCTACCAGTTTCCGCACTCTTGAAATAGCAGCCCTAGAGGTTCCTGCCTTAACATTATGACAATGCTTACCAACATGTATTGCAAGTCACGACATTGTACCATCTCTAGGCAAAACATAATAGATTTTCCAGGGACAAGCAGCAACACAAGTAACAACCTTCTGACAATAATGACAAGTTATTGTTGTATTCTCTTCCATTGCAAGGTAGTCCTTTTTCACATGTCTGTCCAAATATCCATGAAAATCTCTACTATTGAATTTTTGTTCCTTAATATAATGAGGACACGTTGAATAATTACACTGCATGAATCCCAAACAGTGGCTTAGATGAATTGTGCATGCTATTGCCATGGTTGTCACAGATGGACGAGTCCACAAGTGACCATCAAAGCGTTGTTCCATCCCTGTCATTCGTTTTGTTTTATCCTGAGTCGCAGGTAACTCAAAACAAAAATTTTCATCATAATGTTGTGGAAGTTCAGCAACTTGCAAAGGACCTCCACATAATGTTAACAGATCATTTAACTTTTTTTCCCCTAGATTTTGTTGAATCCAAATAACGATTGACTAAGTTTTGAGTTGTCCTATATCGTCACCACTACTTTCAAGATGCACAATGCTTAAAACATCTTCAGATATCTCTTTGTCATTTCCTTTCTCATTGTCAGATACCTGTATAAATGTGTCTGAATGAAACATCTCAAACAAGCTCGAAAAAGAACCATCTATTAAGAAATGCTGATGACCTTCTATATCCCACTGTGGTTGCAGCAAGACTTTTGTTAGGCCACAATCACTTTCAATAAGAGCAGATAGTGACTGAAAATGGCAAGATGGAGGCAACAAACTCTGCAAATAGAAAGCACTAAGAAACAATGAGTTTCCCTTCAACTGAATGTCACGGTTGACTATCTGACCACCAACCTTCCAAGTTATTGTTACTTTCATGTTGGACATATTCTCTCAAGCAACAGATTACAGGGTGAAGATGCGAGAAAACTGTGGTGGATTAAGTGAAGGTGGTGAAGGTTAATGAAAGTTAAAGATAAAGTGAAGGTTAATGAAACTGGTGAAAGTTAATGAAAGATGTGAAGGTTAATGAAAGTGAAAGATTGGTAGGTAGACGAAAAGACAGTTGCATAAGATCTTGTGACGGCTCAAAGAATAATGAAAATCATAATTGAAGAAGTGCATTTAATATATGACGGTTATGAATGTATGTGCAGTGGAATATGTCATCAAATTTGAGGGGCCATTTAATTTCTAAATGGTGGTTCAAGGACTGCATTTAATGCAGTCTAATAGTGTCTTCATCTTTTGTGTATGTGTGTGTGTGTGTGTATATATATATATATATATGATTGTGTGAGTGTGTGTATAAAAAACGTAACATTCTATATGACTGACTTTGTATAAAAAACGTAGAAATTTTTTTAGTTAAGTTATATATATGATTCCATCCTGCCATTTTATATATATGTGTGTGTGTTTTTGGTAGTGTGTATATATAATTATTTTAGTTAAGTTATATACATTACTGTGCGTGTGTATATATGATTTTGTGGGTGTGTGTAAACAAGGTACGTAGCATTTTATTAAGTTAAGATATTTAAGTTAAGTGTATGTGCACATAGTTTAAGTTAAGATATTTTTAAGTTGAGTGTATGTGCATTTTTTTAAGTTAAGATATTTAAGTTGAGTGTATGTGCACATAAGATATTTAACTGTGCACATAGTTTTTACATTTTGTGTGTGTGTGTGTGTGTGTGCATGACTTAACTTTAAGAATGCTACGTTTTTTATACACACAAACACATACAATCATTTTTTAAAATATATGGTTGTGTGTGTGTGTGTGTGTAAAAAACATAGTATTTTTTTAGTAAAACCATATATATGAATCCATTTTGTGTATATCTTTGTGTGTGTATATACATATATATATATATATATAAATGAATGTGTGTTTGTGAGTTTTTATACCACAATATCATTTTTGTAATATATGGTGTGTGTGAAAAAAGTAGTAGTTCAGATGAAAGTGGAGTGAAGTGAAAGTGAAGTTTTTCTGTGAAGAAGGAGATGAAAGTGGAGTGAAGAGAAAGTGGAGTTTTGCTGTGAAGAAGGAGTAAGAGAACACAAGGTACTGTGTGTGTGTGTGTGTGTAGATTTTCTACTCACGTGTGTGTGTGTGTGTGTGTGTGTGTGTGTGTGTGTGTGTGTGTGCTTACCTACGCACGCTCGCCCGATCCACCGGAGGAGGTCCAATGGAGCTCCTATTGGAGCTCCCCCATGCGTTGAAAGGCATGGTGAGAAGGCACGCACGCGCTGCCCTCTCACCATGCCTTTCAAGGCATGGAGGAGCTCTAATGGAGCTCCATTGGAGCTCCTCCATGCCTTGAAGCGTTGCCTTCTCACCATGCCTTTCAACGCATGGGGGAGCTCCAATAGGAGCTCCATTGGACCTCCTCCATGCCTTGAAAGGCATCATGAGAGGGCAGCGTGCGCGCTGCCTTCTCACCATGCCTTTCAAGGCATGGGGGAGCTCCAATAGGAGCTCCATTGGAGCTCGTCCCGTGGATCGGGCGAGCGTGTCCAGGTAAGCACACAGACACACATACACACACTCACACACACACAATGATACACACACATCAAAACACTTGCACACATAGCACAAACACACACACACACAGTCATGTATACGCACACACATTACACTTGCATACACACACACACATACATACATACACCCACGTATATAAATACTTGTATTCACAACATCGACACACTTGCATATATACACACATACACATATAAACACTTGCATTCACAACATCAACACACTTGCATACATAGCACAAACACACACACAATCATGCATACAGACACACACATATTACACTTACATTCACACACACACACAATCATGCATACATCCACACACACACACATATAAACACTTGCATTCACACACATCAACACACTTGCATACACACATATTAAACACACTTAGAGTAACAATTACAATGATGTAAGAACAGGTCGTTGTAGAGAAGAGGTATACAAATGTCAAAGTGGATTTGTATTTTTCCTTGCCATGAGCAAGTTGAGAATGGTTTTTTTTGTAATTTGCATTTTACGCCGTTATGCTACCGAAATTTAGAATTTTATATTTGTATTGTCAAGCATATACACACATACACATATATAAACACTTTTATTCACAACATCAACACACTTGCATACAAACACATATTACACTTACATTCACACACACATAATCATGCACACATCCACTTGCATACACACACATACATACATACATACACCCACATATATAAACACTTGCATTCACAACATCAACACACTTGCATACATACACACATACACATATATAAACACTTGCATTCACAACATCAACACACTTGCATACATAGCACAAAAACATACACAATCATGCATAAAGACGCACACATATTACACTTACATTCACACACACAATCATGTATACATCCACACACACACACACATATAAACACTTGCATTCACACACTTTTAACACACTTGCATACACACTTACAGTAACAATTACAATGATGTAAGAACAGGTCGTTGTAGAGAAGAGGTATACAAATGTCAAAGTGGATTTGTATTTTTCCTTGCCATGAGCAAGTTGAGAATGGTTTTTTTTTTTAGTTTGCATTTTACGCCGTTATGCTGCCGAAATTTAGAATTTTATATTTGTATTGTCATTGCTAAGAAGATTTTTGTTGTTTGTGGTTAATAGATTATGGCTCGTACACCATCTAAACGTGGCAGGACAGGTATCTCTCAAAGTAAGTTCAAATACATTAAGCTATTTGTTTTCTTTTCTTTTGTCTCATCATACTCACTAAACTATTTGTGTTCTTATTGTTTTTTGCTTGTAGGAGTAGGATACACATTAAGGTCTGGCACTACAGGGCATAGGGCCAATGCACGATCTTCCATTGCTTCTTCCAATGTCCATCAAAAGGAGGATATTTTGGGTGATGTGCATGAAGAAGAGGATATATTGAGTGATGTGCATGAAGAAGAGGTGTTCATAGATATTCATGCTACACAAGGTGAATTGGCGGCTCACAGCGTGTCTGAAGCAACAACAATTGTTGCTAAACCTCCCGATCATCCAACAATATTTGGCCGGAAAGGATGTTCATGGTCGAATATTAGAGGAGATTGTAGAGGGTTTTATTGTAAAGAGAGGTGGGGAACCTCCTCGAATTCCTCTTTGTAGATTGATGGAAAATGAAGCCATTAGAGCGGTGGGTCCAGGCACTGAGGGCTTGGTGAAAAGGTTTGAGATGTCTGGATACAGTGTGCTTGGAGCTCCATTTCTTGTGTCATTTAAGAAGCCAGGCCATGATCAACATTATGTTTCCGACTTAGACAAAGATGAATGGGGGCCTATTTGGCGAGAAATAAGCGATGATTTTGATAATTCCCTTCCCCTTGAGTGGGAAGACTTAAGGGGAAAAAAAATTATCGTTTGGGATGGTAATCACCGTTTGAAAACTTGGATGCGCTTAATAAAAACACGTAAGTGATTTCTTTTTTGTTTAATATAAAGTTGACTTGTATTACTCTATGCTTTCTAATTTTCTTTTTTCGGAAAACATTATTTGTGGACCCGGCTTTGGAACCTTTTCACACGCATATGAACACCAAAGCTCTCTCTCTCTCTCTCTCTCTCTCTCACACACACACACACACACACACACACACACACACGTGAGTAGAAAACATGCACACAACCTCCTTCTTCACAACAAAACTCCACTTTCATCTCAATTAAAATGTGGGATATTTATAAAATATATAAATTAAACCAACACATAAACAATTCTATAGCAAGATACTAAATGAAATAATTTGAACCAGCTTGAGAACCTTCTTGTCCAAACTTGAGCCGAACTTTTTTCATTTTGAACCTATCTTTCGATTCCTCTCTCCCCCTCATCTCCCACTCTCTCTCTCTCTCTCTCACTCACACACACACTCACACACACACACACACACACACACACATGTGAGTAGAAAACGTGCACACAACCTCCTTCTTCACAACAAAACTCCACTTTTACTTAACTCCACTTTCATCTCAATTAAAATGTAGGATATTTATAAAATATATACATTAAACCAACACATAAACAATTCTATACCAAGTTACTAAATGAAATAATTTGAACCGGCTTGAGAACCTTCTTGCCCAAACTTTAGTCGGACTTTTTTCATTTTGAACCTATCTTTCCTCTCTCCCCCTCATCTCCCACTCTCAGGCTCTCTCTCTCTCTCTCTCTCTCTCTCTCTCTCTCTCTCGTTGTCGGTACTCTCACACCCCGATCCTATCTCTATTTCACAAGTATGTTTTTCTCTCTCCGTCTAATCCTTCTTCTCTCTCCTTCCCTCGGTACTTATTTAACATACCACAACTCCACCTTAGAGAGCATACATATGAGTGGAATCCATGCTTCTATAAACTCGAAAAAGCATCACCTTTAGCAAAAAAACACGAATTGATTAACTCGCAAATAAAATTAACCCTTTATAATCCTGTTCTTTTTATTGGGTGGAGTGTCCAAATGTCGGACTCATGATGATGCCTCCTGATCGATAGCTCCCTTTGCTATGCAACCGGACCTTGGCTTCACGATCACTTGGGTTGATGGTTGCTAAAAGAAGACTGGACGTTTTCTTTTCTTGCTATCCCTCTTTGGTGCCATTATCTACAAAACACATATTATATAGTTTCTAGTTTATATAAGACCAATAATTTGCAGATAAACTAGACCAATAATTTCCAGCTAAGTACTAATTACATAAAGTAGACTACATATTAATTCAAAAACATATTTTAAAATGTAGATTATAGTATATAACACTATATGTGGTATACTATAATATGTATGAAGTAATATATAATACTATATGTAGTATACAATATATATACTATGTGTACTGTGTCCAATTTTTACCTCTTTTATGTAGTATATTATATATAGTCTAATTTTTATTATATAGTCTATATATAGAGTATTAAAATATTACATTATTTGATATATATTTGTTTAATAAGCACATTAAAAATGCAAAAAAGAGGGAGATAGAGCTCGCCCATCATCCGTGCTCACGAGGATGATGGGGGAGCTCTGTCTCCCCTTTCTTTTGCATTTTTGATGTGGTTATTGAAAAAATATATGTCAAATAATATAGGTTTTATTTCAAAAATCTTCATCAAAAGACTTTTTCCTGCAATACCATTGACAAATCTCATCAAATCGACAAAAAAGGGGGAGGCAGAGCTCCTCCATCATCCGCGCACTACCTCCCCCTTTTTTTTGTCGATTTGATGAGCTTTGTCAAATTTTTGTTAATTTTGTGGAGTTAATCCCAAATTTAATGAAATCTCTTTGATAATCCGTAAAATTTTATCCCAAAATTGTAAAAAAAAAGGGGGGGGGAGGGCCTCTGCCACCCCTCCTTTTTTTGTAATTTTGGATTAAAGTATATGGATTATCAGATAGATTTGACATGATCACCAAAAACGTTATAAACAAAAACTTGAAGAAAGCTAGTAATCTATAGAAGCCAGTCCGCAAAGAACCGTTCAACGCAAAAAAGGGGGGGGACGCTCCCCCCCCCCTATTTTTTTGCATTGAATGGTTTTTTGCGGACTGTCTTCTGGTATCAGAATGGTAGTAGTGAGAGAGAGATGGTACCTGTGTTAGCTCGAGCAGGTAGATGATGGGTTCCCAAAGTAGTAATGCTTCAAACCTAAGCTTTGAGATTCACATTATGCAACTAGCTAAAGCCAAACTCGACCTGACTATGAACGATAAATATTATATAGCATTTCATTTACTCTACTAGTACTGGTACTGTACGGGTATTGGTATTGGTACCAATACGCTACTAGTACTGGTACTGTACAGGTGCTGGTATTGGTACTGGTATACTCGTACGTGTACTAGTATTGTAATGATACTAGTACTAGTATTGTACTGGTAGTGGTATACTCATACGTGTACTTATATTATAATGGTATGGATATTGATATTGTATTGGTATTGTACTGTGTAAGGACATGGGTCCTACGGGCAAGGCCATCGGCACCATGCAGTGAACAGTGTGTACGCTAGGGGGAGGCTATAAGATAGCACGGTTGGGTGGAGACTAGAACACGCATTACCACCGCCCTTTCACTGGTATCTGAGCTATTTTTGGGAAAGGAGAAAAGCGGGTTGCATGTTCAAGCAACGCGTACGATTCATAGACAAGGACAACAACATCTCTGCGGTGCAGCAATAAGAAGACAGACACAGAGTTCTATGCACATCATGCAAAGACAAATAACAAAAATCGGCCGCTACAACCCCACATACGCCCTCCATAGCGCACGACCAAGGCAAACTCGACCGACAACTCTATAGCACCAAGGCTCTGTTGGTGTCGTTGGCTACGCGCGTAGGAAGGCCCTCTAAACCCTTGCATGAAGGAGGGTTGAACCCAATCCAATAGGGTAAAAGGCCAACACTCTACCATCCAAGCTATTGAGCGTTGTTGCGTATAACTAGTAAAGATAGCATACTTTTGTTGACAAGGAAAGCTAGAAGAAAAGAAAAGCTTCAAACTTCAAGGAAGTAGTTTCACCCTTCCTTTTCACTTCTTAAAGAAAGGCAACGTCTCCTCCAAAAATTCTCTTTTCCTCAAGGAGGAAGATTCAAATTAAACAAAAGCCTTCACAAAAACGATGAGTTTTTGGGAAGAATCCACAAAGGTGTTCTTATGATGAACGACACGTGAAGCGCTACAATTTTTGCAAGGTGAGGTTCACATGTAGCACAAATCGCCAAGCATAAAAAACACAAGGACTTCAAGCTTTACAAGGTACAAGTTGACGTTTTCTTTTCTATGTTTACATTAGTGTGTGTTTACCATGGCCAGTGACGATATCCCACCTACATACACTTTTGATTTTGAGCACATAGATCAAAATCAGGGCACCACAGGTGCTGCCAACACTAATATGCATGACGATGATGATCTAGGAGATCATGGCCTTGTAGATATGGCTTCTTTCAAGACTTTGGAAAATTGCCAAAGTGTACTTGCATGCAATCTCTCTACACTAACTACAAATGTTACCAATCCTCCGAGCATCCGACTCTGTCTTTTTGACTGTCAAAATCCCTTATGGTTGCGCTTTGCCTTGTTTGCTTAGCTACTAGTTTTAGCCTGGTGGAAGGTCTGGCCACAAGTCTTACTGCTCTTTTAGACTTGTGAATTAGATCTATCTATGCTTCTGTGGGTGGTAGATCATCAATCATCCCTTATGCTTGGTAGGAGATTCCCATCAGCACTGGTCCCGCATTCATGTAGGCCTTGCTTTTTTGGCTCCCCTTTAGGTTTTCTTTGACAATGTTGTCGAGAAGGCAATTTCCAAAGTTGTAGGTAACCACTCTCCTCTTTGCCAAGCCCATTGCCATTTTGGTGATGACATTGAGTCAGTCGTCTAACTCCCCTTGGAGAGCGTCAATCACCATCTCTAACTCTTTGGCCCGTGTGCTACGACCAAGTGCTGCTGAGCGAAGTTTTTCAGTCATGTCCTGCATTTGCTTAGCATATTCATTAACTTGCAGGACGACTTCGTCATTTGATTTCTAGTCTTCATTTCGTGCCAGCTCACTTGATGTTTTTGCAGTCTCTTGTGTATCCTTTGGCTGCGTCATGGTGGCTGGTTGCTGATGCCCTTATGGTTGTGGCTGATTTTCTTCTGTCTTGTCATCCTGATGCTTCGTGGATGCCTCGGCCTTCTCATGGTGTGTTGAGGTAGAGGGTGTTTACTCGGCCTCCTGTTCTCTTGTGTGCTCAAACGTTGTGGTGTCCTCTTCTAATGCAGGACTGGATGCCCTTTCTGGCTCTTTGTCGTGCTCCTTTTCCTGTTCTTGTGTAGACTCTGCTGCCTTTTCTTCTCGTGCCTCTTTTTCTTCAGGTTCTTGTGTAGATTCAACTGCCTTTTGCTATTCAAGCTGTGTTTGCTTAGTTGCTGGGGTTCTAACTGCTAGTGGTGGTGGTGGGCTCCGCATGGGGTGATCTTGGTGTTTGGAAACAGGAGAAGAGATGCGGGGAGACACATCACCTTGAGCATGTTGTGCTTCTCCTTGTGCAATGGCTTCCTCTGCTTGCTTTTGCTGTTCTTCCGCCTCTTGTGCTTCTTTCAGCTTTAAAGTTTCTGCTTCTTGGTACATCTTTTCTAGTAACTTGGTGGGATCTTCAACTTGTTTCCTGGTATGATGCTTTGTTTTGGCACCTTTAAGCTCAGTGGGTACCCGCTTTATCGGGTCTTTCCCTTGTGCTTGGCGGTTGCGTTGGTAAGAGTTTTTTTCTCATTCAAATCGAGCTTGATTTTGTACAGGTTCCTCCTGGTGTGCTGCCACAGGTTTTCTCTTCATTTCTTCAATTCTAGCTCTCCTTTCCTCGTTATCCGAGCTTTTACTGCTGTGCCGTTCTGGCGAGCTCTCAGCAGACTCTTCATCTGACTTGTATGATCTCTTGGCAGATCTTGTAGCTCAAGGAGAAGGTTGTGCTGACACTATCGAAGTGTTCTGATCTGGGGCAGGTGGCAAGTTGCCGGCTATGCCGATGGCATGGTAGGCAATCTTTGTTAAAACCTCTGGTGCACCTAGGTTTGTGATTTTTCCTTCTTTCTTTGTCCCTTTCAATGTGGACAAACATATTGGGCATGGTCAATTGGTTGCCTGATTGTTGATTTGAGGACCTGCATAAAGGTTGTGGCAACCACATGATTGGCCATTGTATACCTTGGCGGCCTCTTAGTAAGGAAGTGGACGTGTTGGTGGTACAACCTTGCGGGCTTTTCCACTTGTTTGTGAATGAGGTCTGCAAATGTGGCCACGGTGATTTCTTTGGTGAAAGTTCCGACTGTCTTCCTATCTCTTGACCTCATTGTCATTCCTTCTGTTGGTAATCTGAGTGCTTTTGACACTATCTCCTTGGTGATCACCACTTCAACTTAAGTCCCTTGAGGGTCAGAGATCTGAGCGGTTCCATATTCTTTGATCGTGGACAAAATCTCGTAATACTTTTGGAAGTCCACCCCACACGGCTCTTGTTCATAGAGATCTCTGAGTCCTAACCTTCTATTGGCTTCTTTGGTTTCGGGCTTTGCAGCGACATCATATACTTATTTGGGTAGAAGTTGCATCTTTACCTGGTGTCCCTCCTCGCTCTTCAATGTGTCGGTAAACAATGTGGTGTTGTGCTCTTCAAGCTGTTCCTTCGAGAGATAGGTCGCTTTTGCATTCTTGACTACATCGGGGTCTAGTTGATATGATGGTAACTCTTGCAACTTTTCTTTTTGGTTGAGTATCTGCTTGGCCCTCTCTGCTGCTTGTATGGCTTTTGTTCAGTGAATAGAGTGTCAAAGTTAGCAGATTTGACAGATTTTTCTCTGAAATATCCTTTAGTCTAAAATGCTGACAATTTTGGTCCAATTTACTTCAAATCAATTTTTGAACAAGCATAGATGCATAAAAACATGTAAGGAATAAAATTATAAAGTCCAAACAAAAGATTACAAGAAAAGTAAATAATCGCGATTATTTACAGTTGAGTAAAATTTTCAACTTTTTGCAAATTTAGCATTAGAGGCTTGAAGTATATACCAAAGAGATGCTCTGAGTTAAATATGGGCTCATTTGGATGCATACGATGAAAATGGTACCAGATTTGGCTTTGGGTCTCTGAAACAGTAGATATAAAGGAAATTTGAGATTTTGAGCTCCAAATTTGTTCAAACTTGGCTAGTGGGCTTAGCACATCATGTACTTTGGGATGTATGATGGTAAAATAGCAAAATTCTCCTATTTTGGCATGAAAGTAAATAATTGTGATTATTAAATTTTCTATCAAAATCAATATTTTTTGGCACAACTTGATTCTAGGCATTGTATAGACCTTGTGTATGGGATATGAGGTGATTTGGATCAAGAAATGTGGTCCATAACTGAAAAATTTGCTTGCAAAGACTTCTTTGCGTTTTTTTGGCAATTTTCCAAGTTATATGTGGTCATTTTGGCTCATACTTGAATTTTTGCATGTATTAGGTGTGTACAAATGATATGTATGGTGATGATGCAATTTTCAAGAAAAAATAGTGCAAAAGTAAATAATCGTGATTATTTACAGCAGTCACATTTTTCTTGCAATACTTAAATATTTTGACATAAACACATTCTATACACCTAAAACAGGTCCTAAATTGAATTTGGTAATTTTTGGTCCTATCGGCATCACTTCGTGCTTTGTCGACTCTAAAATCATCGATTTTTGTGACTACACTGCCTATTGAGTTGGTCAGCCACTTTTGAGGCTTTGGACTTGTCCGCAGCATAGTTGTGAAGCAACTCATCTAATTCAAGCTCATTTGGAGTCAGTTTGACCTTGTATGTCAAATCTGATGCTTTGTAACCTTTGAGCCGTTTTCTGCTTTTTGAGGGCTTTGCTTGATTGATTTCACAAAACCAATCATATATATACATTGTATGTAAACCTCGTAGGCAAACTGTCTATGAAGTCATAACCGAATTTTGGCATCTGCCAAAAACCTACCTTTTCTACTCGGGACCCCCTTGACCCCTCTTGAATGGTCAACTGATGATATAGAAAGGTTCTATTATGGTAGGGTATGCTACAGTTCAAATCCCATTCGATTTGGTTGAGTTGGCAGGTTGCTATGGTCAGTTTTTGGTCGTAGGTCTTCGTGCACTGCTCGGATTCTAGGGTTTTTTTTAAGGGTTTAGACTAGCTACCGGCCGTACAAAATGGATCATTGATGAGTAAAAAACTTACCCCTCATGTCTCGTGTGAGACGGTATTGAAAACGGGTGATTGTAGACTCCGGGAAGTACGCGCGAAAGAGGTCGAAAAGCTCTCTCTCCAAAAGCAAAAAGTGTAAATGAGGTGATTTTAGCCTACCTTCGGTATCTATACTCGGACTTCCTAAACCAATTTCTCCCAGATTCCCCTGTTAGTCCTACTAGGCCGTAAAATCTATATTAGACTCAAAAATTTCCTCAATCGGATTCCTGTAGCTCATTCTGCAAGAATTCTCCAAAAATAGATTTGGCCGCCTAATTTAGGTTTCCCGCTGCCATCTTCCGATTTCATTGAAATTTTTTGTGCTTGTCCGCCTTGTCTTTCAGATCACCAACGTGTCTTCAGTTTTTCCATCTGAGCTTCTTTGCTATTTATTATTAATTTTTGACCTGTTTATTGAAAAAACAAAGAAAATAACAAAATGCGCTAAAATAGCAAAGTGAAAATCCAATAATTAAGAAAATCCATTGGAAAACATAGCTTTATTGTTTTTTGTTGAATTTCTCCATTTTTAAGTCTCGATATCAAGAAAAATGATGAAAAATAATAAAAAACGACTATTTTTTGATAGTATATACACTATTTACACTCATCGGGGAGATACTATCCGTTTAATTTCCCCTGTTGATGATATATTAAGGGAATTAACAGTAAAATTTGCAAAAAATCACACGTTAACATCAAACGTTTTTCCTCCCTCTTCAAACATTGCCCTTAATTATGTAGTGCCACTCCACCCCTCCTAGATGGCATACTCCCGGATGACTGTGTGCATAGGTTGAGCAATCGTGTCTTATGCATAGCCTTGGTTGGCTCTACCATGCTTTAAGGATCAATGCAATTCAAACCAATATGATGTGCAAGAGTTGGATCTTGAGTAGTTAACTGAAGGGTTTCTGATGTCGAGGCTTGCTATTGCTGTCTTCCAAAGAGTAATCTTGTAGCTTATGTGCTCTTTGCTTGATTTTAACATCAGGATGCTTTAGCACGTTCATTTCCTGAGCTGTTGGTAGCATTTTTTACTATTTTCAATCTTTTACTCCCCATTGATACCTTGGTTTGTCTTGGTCACAATGGTGTGGTTGAGGTTTATGAGGCTTAAATCTCCATTGCTTGATTGGTTTTGCAGTTTGCGGAGAAGATAAGTGATCATTTTTCTTCCAAACCCAAATTGTGTTAGGTTCCCTTCTCGGAGAAGTGCATCTTTGTGTTTTGACTCTTGGAATCGTTTTTGGTTTTGTCGATGATGTTTTGGACACCCAGATTTGAATTGGTTTGTCCTTAAGCTGTGCTTTCGGTACCCAAATTTTCTTGATTCCTTGCATGCTACTTTTAGCATTTGCTTGTCGAGAGGATGGAGAAGATTGATTGTTGCATGGTTTTCTTTGCTGATAATTTCCTTTCTATTCCTCCTTGCTTGGTGCAATTGGAACAATGAGTTGTCTGCCTTTAGGTGACAACCTGAGCTGATTCGTATTCCAATCTGATACTGCCTTGTATGTCCGCATCCAGGGAGTTCCAAGAATCCTCATCTCATTCATGTGTTCATCTGGTAAGCATACAAACTGATGAGGACATGAACATCCATGTACCATCACATTCAATAGGACTCACCTTGTTTTCGTAACTCCCGAAAACGTTGTTCAACTATGATTTTTTGATCTTGGAGAGTATTTTTTTGTAATGGGATGGAACACTCATTATATCTTTACCATCCTCTTCTGTGGTTTTCATTTTGGTTGTATATATCTCCTATAGAGCTTTTTTCGACTCTTGATATTTCTTTTCCCACTCAATTTGTGTCATGGTTGGCTCCTTGTCCTATTTGTTTGGCTTTGCTTGAGTATTTGTCCTTGTTTTTCTCAATGTTCTCGATCTTTCCGGATTTTCGTTTAAAGGGTATCTGCCAGTGATTTTGTCCTTGACACAATCATGTGCATCTATCAGTATTAAGAATTGTGTTCTATTGGAGACTGATGGAATAGGTCTTGTTTTCATGTTTCTAGTGTCTCTTTTTCGTCTATACCATTTTTTGTCTTCTCGATTTCTAGTTAGAAAAGTCAAAAACCTTTTCCTCCCCTCCTTTCAAGGGTAGCTTAGACCTTGAGACAAGGCAAGAATGATAATTGTAGAAGAAGAGGCCAAACACTATCTGCTCATTGCCAACCAATTGTATAGGCGGGGAAAAGACAAAAAACTATGCCTGTGTGCTACAGAACGAAAATATTACGTTATCTTAGAACAAGCACACTCAGGACAACCATGGGGGCATTTCTCTGCTGTGGCCAACCCTCATTATGGATGCAGATACCTATGTCAAACAATGTGATGAATGTCAACGCACAAAACCACACCCATGGAGAGACGAAATGCCACCCAGTCCAATGATGGTGGTATGTGCTTTTGCCAAATGGGGCATTGACTTTATTGGTCCCATCATACCTCCTGGATATAGATCACATGCACAATACTTCATAGTAGCAATAGACTACATGACAAAATGGACGAAAGCAAAGGCAACCCATGAAAATGATGCATGAACTACAACTAAGTTACGTTTTAAACACATCTTTACAAGATATGGTCTACTCATAGAAATAGTGAGCGATAGGGGAACACACTTTTTAAAGGACGTCATTGAAATCCTCCTTGAAAAATTCATGGTGGTCCATCACAAATCAGCACCCTATCACCTGCAAGCTAATGGGCAAGCAAAGAGTACCAACAAAATCTTATGTACTATACTCACCAAAATAGTCAGTGACTCGCAACACTTGAAAGTGCACAAGCCACCAAGATATACAAAACCGTTGTTGCACACAGGCAAGTGCAGGAGTTGAAAGTGGAAGCCGAACAACATCAGCTCGCAGGGATAAGCAGCAAAAAGAAATGGAGGAACTGGATGAATTGCTTACAAAATTGCCAGATGCATGCAAAGCAAAGGATGAGCAACTGACAGAAGTTACAAATGAACTTCTAACCACAACCCTCTCAGTTTAGAAATTCAAGTACATTTAGATGTAGCCATGCTTCCCTATAGTAGTTAGAACAAAGAATAAATGATCAGGTGATATTCTTGTGGAAAATACGAGAGAATCCAACCATTGCCTCGATCAAAGGAACAGACGAGGTCTACAGGCATTACAAAAGAAAAACAAAGACCTCGAGCTAGAGGCAAAATTGGAGTAGTCTCAGCGCAGAGACCTGACTTTAATGCGGGTCCAAAGAGAAGACGAGATGTTGAAGAAAATAGATGAACTCAAAAGAGTCAACCATCTACTAAGAGAGGGACAGTCGAAAACACAAGAAGAGGTAGACACTTCAAAGCAACCTCAAATAAAAATCCTCTTAGTTTCATTTCCTGAGATGGAGACACAGTTAGCAGTAGAGCTAAGTGGCGAGGAGAAGTTTCAAATACCCATTACCGAAGCAGACATAGTGCCAATGGTCTAGCTCTCAAAGACTGAGAAAGATGCACTGAAGGAAAAAATTACAGAAGAGGTAGATGAGCAATGGAAGGCATCAATGCATTAGGAAGAGAATGGGGTCTAGGAGGGACTCTTTATTTGGCAGTTTAAGGAAGTCAAACCTTTAGTATTAAGAAAGTAATCAAAGGACAGCTTTTGAATTCAAACAGGAAAAACGGCTAGTTTATTTGACTTTAAAATCCCCCCCAAAATGGAATTTAAAATCTAGCTAGTAAAACCATATCATGTAGCATATCTATGGAAAGAGTGCGATGTGTAGATTACAGATCTATGATCTCCACTCAAATAAGAGATCATATGTGGGTGTTATGGAAGGCCAAAAATCATAAAGTTATCCACCTCCTTTTTGGGGAGAAAACTGTATCCTTTGACCACTCTTACACATCTCTTACACACCCACCATTCTTGCACACATGTCGTACACCTATTTGTCAAAATGTTAATCACCTCCATAAGCTCATGCCAAATAAAGAGGACCTCCTACACCCCATTCTCTTCCTAATGGGATTTGGAGCTGAGAGTACTTCATTCCATCAATGTCACACAACTCACTTTCAATCAAATCAATGCGCAATGGCACCAAAAATCCCTATCCTATCCTCTGATTAAAGTGGAGCTGCTACAAGTGAAAGAAAGGCTTTACACAGACATGAAAGTCGAGGGCGGGGATCAAGACCACCCAAAGTGGAGGTTAGGCTGGTTGAACAAGAATCCAAGGTACTTGATTTTGTTCACAAGAGCACCTGCAACCCTGCAAAAGGATCCTACCTTTTGTCTTGTACCACGAGTAAGGACCTGGATAGCACATGAGGCACTAGCAAAGGAGAGGCCAACTTGACTGAATTACCCAAGATTGCCTGCTCCAAAAAAGGGACCATCGACAGAAGAGTACATGGTGAAAACCCTAAAGGGCACCATGTCATTCTTTAAAAGTCTACCAAAGTTGTCATGTGCAATGTTATACAAAATCTACCGAATGCTGCTCACCTGCATCGAAGTGTTCCATGAGCCAAAGAAAGTAGGCGCCCCTTGGATGTCATTCCTTGAGGGTAACAAAGGGTTGTTCTATGATCTCAGTGGCCAACCTTTCGAAGAAGTCCTCTATGGCTTCAACGCTAGATGCATGTTTCTACCTTCTCACAATATGCTGGCATTTGAGAAAGCGTTCTCATAGGATTGTTCACTTGGCGAATGAAAATATTTGGGCCAATGATTAGCAACCTGACATCACGCTTTGTACGCTACTTAGTAGTGGGCTGAAGAACAAAGTCGCCATGCAGTTTTTGCCAGTGCCCAATAAAGAGAGAAAGATCAGATACCAAAAGTCACTCAATGCGCTTAATGACCACCTCGCCAGCCGCCGTCAACCCGAAGACTACTTTAGCCCATAAAGCTGTGTCAAGGGACGACACATGCGAGAAAGGGAGAATGCTAGCAGAAGCTAACACGAACACCACATATACCATTTTTTGGAGCTCTCATTGTAAAAACACTTATTATTTTGATAAACCGGGAATATTGTAGCTCCTACATTCTTGGATAAACCCTGTAATGGATGAGCCGAGGCTACAAGCTTCCAAATTGTATCAACCTGCCATTGCCTATCTTTAGTTAGAGATCCCAGATAATTAGTTTTGACCACCAAAAACCTTGGCTAAGCTTTAAAAGCCAATTTTTGTAAGTTATTTGTAAGTTTTGGATAATGAAATACACAGCGTGAGCTAATGGTGCTCACTTCTCTCCTTCTCACTGAAGGAGTACGAGCGGAAGTGCGACGCGAGAGAGTGTGCAAGAAGAAGAGCACGATGATATGGTGAACTGGCTCTATTGTAATGTGTAGAGCATAGTGAGTTCTTATTAGGTTTTTACAAAAGAATATGTGTACATACCTGGCGGCCCGCCCACTTACCTGGGCGACCACATTGGGCTTTATACCCCAACAACCTCCCACTTAAAGTCCAATGTGGTACTTTAAGTGTGAGAGAAGCTACTATACAAGCTAATATACAAGAGATGTAGAGAAGTGATGTACTACCCTACACCTAACTGCTTGCGAAAATACGCAAAACTCTCTGAGGGAAGTCCTTTTGTAAGTAGATCAGCAGGATTTTCTGTGGTGTGAACTTTGACAAGCTGAAGTTGCTTATCCTCGAGCATTTCCCTGATGAAATGATACTTCACATCCACATGCTTTGTCTTTGAGTGATAAACTGGATTGCGAGCCAATTGTATAGCACTTTGACTATCACAATATAACATGGGCATCTCTTCTTTGATTCCCAAATCTATTACTAGTCGATTAAGCCAAATTGATTCTTTGCATGCCTCTGATGCTGCAACATATTCAGCCTCTATAGTAGACTGAGTAACACAATCTTGTAATCTAGAACGCCATGATACTGCTCCACCAGCCAATGTAAAGACATACCTTGACGTAGACCTTTGGTTGTCTAAGTCACCTGCATAATCTGAGTCTGTAAAACCCTTTACACTTAGCTCCTGACTCCCATAGCATATACGCATACTCTTTGTAGCTTTCAGGTATCTCAATATTCCTTTCACTGCCTCCCAATGTGTCTTGCTTGGGTTTGACATGTATCGACTTACTACTCCCACTGCAAATGCAATGTCTGGGCGAGTAGCAATCATTGCATACATCAAACTACCCACTGCAGACGCATATGGAATCTTATCCATTTCAGCCCGTTCTTCCTCAAACACAGGACAATCCTGTTTGCTAAGTTTCACATATGGTGGCAATGGAACACTCAGTGCTTTCCCTTCTCCATATTGAAACGTTGCAAAACCTTGTCAATATACTTTGTTTGAGATAACCAAATCAACTTCTTTGATCTGTCTCTCTCAATGTGCATACCAAGTATATGACTTGCCTCACCCATGTCTTTCATGTCAAACGATTTTGCCATCTTTGACTTCAAAGCTGAAATTTCTTCCAAGTGCTTGCCAGCAATCAACATGTCATCCACATACAAAATAAGGATCAACCAACTACCATCCTTAGCCTTCTGTGTATATAGACAGTGATCGAACTCACTACGTTTGTAGCCTTGAGAAAGCATAAACTTGTGGAATTTATGGTACCATGCCCTCGGTGATTGTTTTAAGCCATAAAGACTCTTTAACAACTGGCATACCCAATCTTCCTTGCCTTTCTCAACAAACCCTTCTGGCTGCTGCATGTAAATTTCCACATCTAAATCACCATGCAAGAACGCTGTCTTGACATCCATTTGGTGCAACACCAAATCTAATATGGCAACCAATGCAAGAAAGCATCTCAATGTAGTCATCTTGACCACCGGAGAGAAGACTTCATCAAAGTCAATGCCTTGTTCTTGCTTAAAGCCCTTGGAAACAAGCCTTGCTTTGTACTTTGGCTGACTATCATCAGCGGTGATCTTATACCTATAAACCCATTTACAAGGTAGAGCCTTTTTGCCCTGTGGTAATTTAACTAGCTTCCATGTCTTGTTTTTATGCAGAGCTATCATCTCTGACTGCATGGCCAATTGCCAATTCCCGGAGTCCTTCATTTGCACTACTTCCTTGTAACATGAAGGCTCATTGCAATCAGTCAACATGACATAGTTCATAGATAGAACAAACCTATCAGGAGGTCGTGTGACACGTCCAGATCTACGCACAATAGGTGGCTCAGGCTCAGCCACAACCTCTGGTTCCACTCTATCCTGTCCTTGCTCCTCTTGAGCCCTGACATTTTGTCTTGCACGTGCAGGTCCATCTTCTTGGAAGACAACTCTTCTAATCTCCTCAACTTTCTCTGGTTTAGAATGATATTTGGCTTCATTAAAGTGAACATCATTGCTGCGAATAACCTTTCTGGATTCAGGATCCCAAAGTCTGTACCCCATCTCACCAGAATTACCATAGCCTAGAAAGATGCATTTTCTACTCTTTGGGTCACAGCCAAAGACTCTGAGATGCTTGTATGAGGGCATTTTGCCTGACCATACCATCTCTGGCACTGAATCCTTCTCCAAAACCTTGCTAGGAGATCTATTTACAAGATGAACAGCCAAAGACTCTGAGATGCTTGTATGAGGGCATTTTGCCTGACCATACCATCTCTTGCACTAATCCTTCTGCAAAACCTTGCTAGGAGATCTATTTACAAGATGAACAGATGTTGATACAGCTTCAACCCAAAACCCATTTGGCAGTTGTGCATTAGACAACATACTTCTGACCTTCTCTTGTATGGTCCTATTCATCCTCTCAACAACACCATTTTGAGGAGGATTGTAAGGAGCAGTAAGTTCACGTTTTATACCTTTTGACTCACAAAAGTCCTGAAAGGCCTTTGAAACATACTCTCCACCATTGTCAGTGCGTAAGCATTTAAGCTTCTTGCCACTCTGATTCTCCACAAGTGTCACAAACGTTTTGAAAACACTAAACGCTTCATCCTTGTGCTTGAGAAAGTAAACCCATACTTTCCTCGAGTAATCATCTATAAATGTCATAAAGTAAGAAGCTCCCCCTAGAGATAGGTTAGGCATAGGTCCACACAAATCACTATGAACAAGTGCCAACTGTGTATCTCTTCTACTGCTTCTATGCTTATGTGGCTGCTGTGTTTTCTTACCATACAGACAATTTTCACAGAATTCAAAATCATTAAATGAAAAGACAGACAAATAACCAGAACGAGACAAGATTTCCATTCCCTTCTTGGACATATGTCCTAACCGGCTATGCCACAAAGAAACATTCGGCTGCTCGGTTACATTGATTACATTTTTAGAGACATATGATACATAAATCATGTAAAGTCCTCCAAACTTTACTCCATGTGCTACTGTCATAGAACCCTTGGATATCTTCCACATGTTCTATCCAAAAGTGGTGACGTAGCCAGAATCATCAAGTAAACCTGTGCTGATCAAGCTCTTTGTAATTGCGGGAATATGTCTCACATTCTTCAGCATGAAAGAAGAGCCATTCTGAAACTTCAATTGAACATCTCCAACACCTAAGATCTCACATGTCTACCCATTGCCTAGCCGAACATGATCTTTAGTGGTCACATAAGAGGTAAACCACTCCTTGTTTGGAGACACATGAAGTGATTCCCATGAGTCTATAATCCAGTCACTCAATGCATTTCCATCAGATGCTGTAAGAAGAGCTGAGTCCATTGTATTCTTCAAGAAGTAGATGTCTCCTGACACTAGACTGTCATCCTCTGCAACAGTGTTTGTCACATTTATTTCTTGAATCTTCACTGAGGACTTTTTCTTCTCACCATGGTCTTCATCTTTGTCTTTGCCTTTTTCTGCTTTCCATTCTCTGCAGTCTCTTTTCATGTGACCCTTCTTGCCACAATGGTAGCATTCTATGTCACTCCTGCCTTTAGCACTGCGGGACTTTCTACGAGACTGATTCCTCTTTCCACCTTTGTACTGCTCTTTGGTCCTTCCCCTGACAACTAAGGCTTTTCCTTTGCCTTTGTCCATTGTCTTTCTATTGGTTTCTTCAGTAAGCAGATTTCTTTCTACACCTGCTATGTTCAAACCATCTGGAGGTGCATAATTACTCAAAGCTGTGCGAAAAGTGTCCCAACTTTCCGGCAATGTGATCAACAGGAACATAGCTCTAATAGGTTCATCAAACTTGACACCTTGAGCTGACAACTGACTGTAGATTGTGTTGAATTCATTCAGATGATTGGACATAGGTGTCCCTTCTTTCATCTTCAAGTCAACAAGCTTCTTAAGCCAGTATACCTGTGAAGCTGCACTCTGCTTCTCAGAAAGATCACTCAGCTTTAACCATGCTTGATAAGCCGACATCTCGTCTTCTACATTTAAGTAAAGGCTTTCTGCCAAAGTCAGCATAATGGTAGAAAGTGCCAATTCATCCATTTCGCTCCATTCATCTTCGTCCATATCTTCTGGTTTTATCCCTTTGAGCTTTATAGGTTTTATCTGCTTCTTTTGTACCAACACGTGCCAAATCTGCTTCTTCCACAATGGGAAATTGGTTCCATCCAGCTTCTTGATATTGTAAAGAGCAGTGTCTTGTGATCCAGCCATAGCTACGCTTCACAGTGGTTTACTTTCCTGGGAAAAATTCGGCAGAGTTTCCTCTGTAAACTGACCTCTGAACCAATATCAACCTGTCAAATGAACCAAGAAAGCTTCAGATTCTACATAAATTTTGGCAGAGTCTCCTTTGTAAAATGGCTCTGGTGTACTAAAAAAACAGGCCAAAAACGAGCTCAAAAAACACTGTCTCTCTGATACTGTAAGCTGCGAGTAAACCTGTCCTGCACCTGTACTGTCTCTCACTGTCCTGTCACTGTCCTGTAAGCATAGATTGTTACAATGCCTCAATGGAATTAAATCAAAGATGCAATCCCAACTGTCTAACTCACAGTCAATACATCCTAGCTGCCTATCTAAGGGTGCTCGAGGGATCGCTCCAAGACCTGTATCAGCGAAAGGATCTCAACATTCGAGAATCCCCCAGCTCAATAAAACCTCACTCGACCCTCAACAAAGGCTGTAGTAAATCTGACAGTACATAAACTTCCCACAAAGTCATACATCCACAAATTTCCCACTATATGCTGTAACCGTTGCGGCAGTTGTTTGCTGCGTGACTCACAGCCAGCAAACCCTCAACAGACATACATCATCTCTGACAATACATCCCATGTGGAAGTACCTGCAATGTCAGAATGAAATCTGGAATATCAAGTAGCAAACACAAGCTACCTGATGAACTAGTGGATGTCGCCTACAGACTGTGTGTAGATGCGCCTGTGTCGTATGTGACACGCCTCCAAGAACTGTGAGCCGTCCTTCGATGTGTAGACAGCCACAAATCAACACTCTGGGAGTGTTGATATCCTCAGCACGTGCAGTCGTAGGCTGAAAAACCCCAAATTTGCAGAGTCGGATCTGCACCCGCCGAGACCACGTAGTCGAAAATGGCCTGTGCAGACCTTTGTCGAAGCCGAACGGTGGCCGAGATGACCTCAGAATGAAATTCTGAGAACACCAAGCCCGTCGGGCTTGCCCACAGGATTTGGGTCCGTGTCTTCGCCTGTCGAATTTCACTCCAATCTGAGCTGGTGACTCTAGCCTCCTGCAGTGCTGCCCCGAGCCTCGATCTGAGCTCTGATACCAGTTGAAGGAGTACGAGCAGAAGTGCGATGTGAGAGAGAGTGCGAGAAGAAGAGCACGACGATATGGTGAACTCACTCTACTGTAATGTGTAGAGCATAGTAAGTTCTTATTAGGTTTTTACAAAAGAATATGTGTACATACCTGGCGGCCCGCCCACTTACCTGGGCGACCACATTGGGCTTTATACCCCAACACTCACGCTTCCTACTCCCTCCCCGGTTGTCACATTGTAGTCGCGTTCGTTGCATTGCAATCGTAGGTAAGAGCTCTACGCATTGACGTAAACACATCACAATATTTCATAGTTTTTGGTGTCGCCGACCCCGACCTAATTTCATCATAAGTAGGAATTTACACTTCAATCAAAAACTAAGCATAGACGGGGTATTGGGGCATCATTGCTAAGCATTTAGGTGCATTCTGGGTCGAAAACAACTAGGTCAAAAATCCACTGCTGTTAATAATCGCGGTTTTGGCACTTGACCTAAAGTAGGGTTTGAGACCATAAGCATGTATACTTAGGTCGTATAAACATGTCCTAGAAGTTTCGTTACATTTGGATATCATTTTATGTTGTAACAAATGTGATTTGTTTGCCGATGAGCGATTGGCTTTCGGTGATTTCAGTCACTTGAGTGTAGCTTGAGTTAGATACGAGTTGTTAGTTGTTTTTCGAGAGATTGACAACCTCTTGTAGCCTCTATGCACTAGTCGAGTTAGCTTCGTCCCATGGATTGACAATTTAATCGTGGTTCTCGCTAAAGTACAATATATATAAGATAGGATAGTGAGATTAGACATGCATCCCACAGTGATGAAGAGCTTAAACCACTCCATATAATAGATACATATAGGTTTATGGTAGTAGACCCAACATACAACACTGAAAATTGAGCACTCTATACCAATTTATAGGTTCTGCAGGTGGTCAGAGTGATGCCAAGCTATAAGTAGCACTGGTTTTCAGCCTGGAATATCCTCCTCCTTTTGGGAGAAGACTCCCACTACAAGAGGTGTGTGCACTTGTGATGCTGTTAGCGACGTAAAAACATTGGGTTTTTATACTCCCGGGCGTCGCTAATACCGTTGCTAAAAGCATCGATACGGGAACGTTGCTATAATGGTTGCTATATGCATCGCTATAGCCATCGCTATATAGCGACGCCTATAGCGACGATCGTAGCAACGTTTATAGGCCACCTATAGAGACGTTTATAGCGACGCTGCAGAGCCTTATATAGAGATGGTCATAGCGACGCTCGAGAGAATTTTTTTTGGTGGCAGGGCACCACCCATCAACCATATTGAATGTTTCAATAATTGAGTAAACCTAAATGAATCCAAGATAAGCCCAGATTCACCTTTGAAAGAAAGTGCAAGCTTATATATAGACCCAAAGTAGTCACCTACAAGACAATATAACCATTAACTCCATCATCCATAGTATTGTTTGTAGAATAAAGATACAAAATTGACAAAAGTAAATTGATGAAAGCAAATCAATGAAAATTGTACACATCATAGGCAAAATCACTTGATTGTTAAACTTTGCAAATGTAATAGTTACAACACCATTATCATTATTGAAAAAATATACATGGTTTTCAAAAAGACATATAAACGTCATCTCATGATACATATGCTATAACAAAAGGAAATTAATGCTATCTAGCTATGGCTAGAGTGACGTCGTCTAATCAGACGTCTCATCACGTCCAAGCGGCGTATCTATCAAATTGTGCACAAAAAAAAAAAGACAGCTTTCTGTAAGTATAAACAAAAAATTTATAAACAATACAACAAATAGAAAAGAGTAAACCCTAATACTAACCATGCCGCCGCGAGAACTCAGAATGTCCATTAGGGCGTTTAAGCCCTTCCTGGCTGCCAAAGAATCCATTATGTGAGAATTTAAAAATCCCTAAACCCTAAACTATCAAACCTAAAGAGCAAAAAATCGGCCTCAAATGATGCCCACCCGCCGCTTCCCAAGTGGGGCGAGCTCCCTTCCTCTACTCGCACTCTGGCTACCTCCTTTTGTTGCTTCCACTTGTCGAGATTCTCGCATGCTGCTTTCTTCGCATTCTTCCAATCTTGTTTTGCCAGCCAATCTGGTTTGTTCCACCCATGCTTAATTGCTTTTTGCACTTTGTGCTTGCAGTATTCGCGCATTCAAACCTTTATCAGGTATTCATTGAAGCGGTCATCCCATGTTGAAATGGGAAACTCGTCATGCAGCATGCTGATGACTCTTTCTTTTAAATCACTTGGTAATTCACTCCACGTGTTTAGGATGTAGTGTCTAAACACCTGAGATCAAAGACCGCACATGTGCGAGATCACCTTCTTGCCTTCATCATCCAGGATGATGCCACCGCTAAAGTCGACGGAGTAAGGCAATCCCTCTTACCGACGACGCGTGAACCTGGGTGTCCCGACAAGGGTCTCTGGCGGAGTGTCGATGGGGGTACGGACGTCAGGTGTCTCCACTGGATTCTGAGTCCCAAAGCGAGGAGTGTCGACTGGAGTGACTCCTGGAGGAGTAGCTAGTGGTATGTAGCCGCTAGGAACGTCCGTCAGCCATGCAAAACCTGGTGTAGATGGCAATGTCGTGGCTGGTGTGGGTGTGGGAAAAGAGGGGGAGGAGAAAGAGCCTCGTCGAACACGAGGCAGTGTCGAGGCATCGGCGGCGGCATGCCCACAACAACCGCCACCGCAACCACTAGAGCATTAGTGCCTAGACGAGTGTGAAGATCATCTCGTTGACACCAAAGCTTCACAGCACGCTGAATGATCCGAAACAGAGGGAGACGATAAAGGAGTAGGAACGCGTGATGGAGCTCCAGAGCGACGCTCCACGTACCATTGTCTCTGCTCGGGTGACAAAGAAGAAAGAAACTCCTCATCATCCATACCTACATTAAACACACGAACATTTAAACTTAATATTGAATGAATGGAGAAGAGAACATGGACAAGTAGAGAGAGAGAGAGAGAGAGAGAGAGAGAGAGAGAGAGAGAGAGGACTCATAAAGGGGGAGGGATTCCTATGTAGAGAGATTTCATTGAATTTCTGTGAATTTATAAAATCACAATGCTCCAACTGCAATGAAGAGTGAAGCTGCATTGCAAAGGTCTACTCATAGAAGCTGCTTGCCCCACCACTAAATCTAATTGATCGGGTGAAAGAGACGCTGAGAAGCAGTAGTAGTGCTTCTTAGTGTCTCTTTCACCCGATCAACTAGATCTAGCAGTGGGACGAGCACCATCTATATTGAGCAGACCAGCTTCATGATTGGAGCTTCAGTCTCCATCCCACTCGGAGCGCGGTGCTCATCATCCCTGCTTGTGAGAACATACCTAGATCATACGTACCTGGAATGGATGCAAAGACCATTAAATACAATGATGCAATGATGCATATAGACAAAAATGGACTAAAAGGCACGTGAATATAATATACATTACAAAACGGAGCTAGATTGTTTCAATACAATATTTATGGCTTTAAGAGATCTCTCTCTCATCCTCGCAAAGCTCAGCATAACTTCCTATATCTATATAGAGCTCTCTGTTTAAACAGAAGTCCTTCGTCTCATTTTGTAGATCCTCTACATGCACCCCATAGAGAGTAGAATCTTGATGCTCGTCTGGCACCACCTCAACAGCTTTTGACTGAGCATCTTCTTTATTCTCCTCCATTGATGCCACTGTGATTGGCACATGGTAGCCTTTATACATCCGTGCACTACGAGGGGCTACCTCTATGACGTACCACCAGTTTGATGCAGACTTTGTAGGATGAAATATCACCTGCCAAAGCCACATAACTTACATGAGAGCTTCCAAGCACATAACTTCTAAAATTGGATGTTAACTATTTACATACTTACTTGTTCACAATGCTCGATCAGTATGAAAGTGTCTCTTAGGTCAGTCCATTTCTTAGTTGAATCCACCTCAAGAAAACTAGACTCTCCTCTACGCACAGTAGCGTTGCGACCCTCCATGATTATCTTGAACCATTGCATGTTGAACAAGTCGACAAAAAATCCTCTATAATCAATCCTCAAAATCTCTTGTAGCGTGCCGAAGTAAGTGAGTTCCGCCACCACAGGATCTGCATCAGAGGACCGTCGTCGACTAGACTGTTCAAATTTTTCCATGATTCCACAATCTTGAGTAAAACGCTTTTTGTCGATCCATTCCACCCTAAAATGTCGACCTTTACACCATGTTGCTGTGTATGACTTATACTACAACCAACAAAGATTATGAGTGGCCGTTCAAACATCTAGAAAGTCACTAGTCATACATTGCAAACTTACCTTGGTCGTGCAACCCCGAGAGTACTCCCACTCCTCCTCAGTCACTTATTCACCGCACTGTTGTGAGCTTTTCAATTGGTTGTGCAACCATCTTAAGATCATGAATGTTGGTAGGATCTCCAGACCCGTCGGATAGTGCATCGGTGGTCGTCATCCCCGTCTCCACTTGATTCATGACCTTTGTCGCTCGTGCTTTGCATCCTAATATTCTGAAATCCACTTTTGCATCACTAGATTGTGAAACATGCAAAATCGGTTGATTTGAGCCTCTAGATCTTCCATCATCTTCTTCTCAACACTGAGATTGCACATGACAATCCCAGATATGCGCTCATCATCTATGGTTCTCCATAGAGTGTCCCGGGCTTTATTAAATCCATCTAGCCACTCTCCAATGTACACTAGGGACTCTGACACCAGCCAACCTTCTGCCATGCTACCCTCCAGACGTGCCTTCTGACGCACATATCCCTTGAGAGTTTTTGTGAAACTCTATAAAAAAACATCCATCTGGAATGTATTGTGCTAGCTATTTCCATCTCATCAACTATGTGAACAAGAATATGCACCTGGATGGTTAGCATGTTAGTAGGAAAGTGTTTCTCAAACATGCAGACAACCGTCCTCAGCGTTTAGTTTGGCGAATGGTATGGAGTCTATGTTGATCTCCTTCTATGAGATCCATTGCACCAACTTCACAAGTTTGTAGATTGTGTTACGAACGTCAAGAGACAAACATCCCTCAATGGCCACCGATAAAATAAACTGCAAAACACGTAAAACAATGATATTAAAGTCCACACTCAAATTTGTTACACAATTTCCACTATGATATATTACACTATGAACATAGGTGACACATTTTATGCCAGTCTTGTGACTTCAAACCGGTAAGAATTCTTTCTTTAGTAAAACAGGTTCAGAGCAAGTGCATTACGCCAGTGGGGGTCCGCAAAGATCAAATGGTCTCTTTTACTTTGCATTCTTGGGCTCCTGTGAAAATCCATGGTGCTTTAGGAAGTTTGATCGATCCATCGGATGCTGTCTACGGCCAACTGTCTGCGGCCAATATTGCTCCATACAATCCACATTTCTAAGGTCAACCCTGGCTCCCAAAGTATCTTTCTTGCTGGTCAGATGGTCCCATAGCAGATCACCCACATTCTTGAATATGTGCATTGGATCGAGAAAGTGATTGATCATGAGGCAGGGACAATATGGTAACTCATACCATAGAGAGAGTCTCTTCATCCCTGGGGGCAAACCATCATCACACATCTCCTTCTGCTCCAACCATGCTTGTGCATACATCCTTGGTGGCTCTCTTCCCAAAAATCCGTCGTATAACACATGATTCTCTGGAAGATACGCTTGATGACCTTTGTAGATTTTCTTCTTCAACGAGGGCGCCCAACGTGCATTCAGTCTAGGTCCACATGTGACACATGCTCTGTATTTGCTTGTTTGAAGCCCTGCATGTATACACATGATAATAGATAAGCTTGAGAAAAACCAAGATTTACAGTCTTTGAGTTTAAGTGTAAATTACTTGAGCATTCTGTTAGCCCGGTATAGTCATGCATGGTCCACATTAGAATGCCTCTGATCAAAGCATTCTGTCGAACTGTGTGTCGTCTCATACCACCACTTCTATGCCAATCCACAATTGTTGTAGGTCTTCCAATAGTGGATGAAGATACACATATATATTCTTCACTTTATACCACCCCGGCACAATCAAGCTTAGCCATAGGTGCCCCTTCTTCGTATTCAACCATGGGGGAATGTTATAGTTGACGATGACAACGGGCCATACACTGTAAGATGTTGATCGTTGACCAAATGGATTTACGCCATCCATAGCTAGGCCTAGGCGCAAATTTTGAGCTTCCCTGGCAAAATCCGACCATGTTTCATCTATATGTTTCCAGGCTGCACAATCTGCAGCAATTTGTAGCACACCATCCACTTTTGTGGAATTTTTGTTCCGTGGAGATCTACTCCATATCTCTTGGAATCACATTTCGGACACTTCTCCATGTCTATGTACTCCCCTTTGAAAAGAATGCAATCGTTAGGACAAGCGTGGATCGAATTGTAATCCATCC
This sequence comes from Adiantum capillus-veneris, assembly GCF_014529385.1. Classification (NCBI taxonomy): domain Eukaryota; kingdom Viridiplantae; phylum Streptophyta; class Polypodiopsida; order Polypodiales; family Pteridaceae; genus Adiantum; species Adiantum capillus-veneris. The sequence continues at coordinate 141,058,493 of NC_140950.1, read as the reverse complement.
CCAAGTTTCACAAAATCTTTTTTGCTTCCTCTTTGGAATCTGGCATCACATTATCAGCTGGCAGTATATGCTCTTTGAGCAATCTACACAACGAAAAAAATACGGTACAATTGTGTAAAAATCTATCAGATCATTATACATCTAGAGTTTTTTATTAAAGTAAACACATTGTAATAGATCACCTAAAAAGTGTTGTGACGCTATTGTCACTCCATCCAAACTTTGTCTGCATGTTGAGAAGAACCAGGAGCGCCTTCAATCTAGACACACGTGCTCCATCATACAATGGCATATCCGCTTCACTTTTCATATCATCATAGATAAGCCTTTCTGAATCCATGATCGTCTTGATCATTTCATCAATCTCGAGCTCAAACATTGCCTCGCTGGGAATGTGGTCTACATGATCATCCCCCGAGCTGTCAGAGGCTACATCTTGTGGCCTCACATATGTTGCTTGACCAAAGCGCCTGTGAACACGTCTATTGGGTTGCAAGATTGCTACCAGTTGGCCAGCGTCAAAGTCCGATGAGTTATAATTGGAAACAACTCGATCTATAATAGATGGATCGAAATCGCCAAATTTGCAAAGTGCTGCAAAGAAACATGTCTTGTCCATCGCAGAGCATGCTTGCATTGACAAGGACATAAGATTCTCGTTGAGAGATAGGTGTTTCTGTTGGACGGCCCCACATCCTCGCCATTACTCATAATGAGGGTAAAAACCTTATAATCTGGACAACAAATTTAATCTTCTATTGGCATTCTCCATCTCTCTCTCTCTCTCTCTCTCTCTCTCTCTCTCTCTCTCTCTTTGTTCACACTGTAAACTACCTCACATTCTCTAGTCATGCCCAATCCCCGCACACCTCGGTCTAGAGGTGCATGGAGATCAGAACCACCGGGTTATAATCTCGTCTTTATTGGTCAATGCCTATATTTTTGGGTACAAGAAATCTACACACCCACGTCTACATGATAGTGCATGTAGTGGAAAAAACCCCTTTGCCTCTTCTCTAGTTGTAGCATTTCACATCATCTTAACATCTTTTCACAGTAGATCTTTGTTCGAGGGATTACTTAACACATTACATAATGGCCTCCACTCTGAGTATCATGCCGTTGAAAGCTTTCCAGCTTAAGGTCACATCCGTAGAGAGAAAGAGAGGGATCACCGTTCGAATACTCTAATTTTTTTACCGTAATCTCGAAGGTAGACTCTGATATAAAAAATAAATCCAAAATCTAATCTTAAATTTAACCTAATTGAACATGTGGTGATTCGTTTCATTGAAGGGTAAAAGACATACCAATGGGACTACTAGCTCCGTAGATGTGAATGGGCCTCACTTCATAACATGATTTTAATTTCAAACTCATCGTTTGCTCTTGCGCTCTCTCTCTCTCTCTCTCTCTCTCTCTCTCTCTCTCTCTCTCTCTCTCTCTCTCTCTCTCTGTGCAACAGCAGTTGAACATGCAGGTGGAATTGCTGGTCCACATGGTCCACCGAACATAAATCTAAATCTAATTTAATCTTAAACTCAAAATAAACCTAAATTTAATTTAATCTAACATAAATAAACCTAAATCTAACTCAAAATAAACATAAATCTAATATAATCTAACCTAAATAAACCTAAATCTAATCTAACGTAAACCTAAATCTAATCTAACGTAAACCTAAATCTAACATAATTTTAAACTTAATATAAACATATATCTAAATGTAATCTAACGTAATTTAATTTAAATTTTAACATAATCTCTTTCTCTCTTTGTTTTGTCCCCTTACCTCTCTCTTTTGTCTTCTCCCCCCCCCTCTCTCTCTTTGGTTTTTTATTGTCTCTCTCTTTCCCTTTGTTCAACAGGTCTGGAGTTTAGCTCCTCATCAGCTAGATCTTTAAGGTCTCTTGGGATGGTTTCCTACGACGTTAAAACTCTCTTCTTCTTGGGTGTGTGTGTGTGTGTGTGTGTGTGTGTGCGTGTGCCAATAAAAAGAGGAAAATGGTATAACCTTTCTATCACCAAAGTGTGGTAGATTGGTTTTGCCATTTCCCTCTTGAATAACATGTCTTGAATTCAACTCCTCGTTGGCTAGATCTTTAAGGTCTCTTGGGATAGTTTCCTACGACGTTAAAAGTCTCTTCTTCTCGGGTGTGTGTGTGTGTGTGTGTGTGTGTGTGTGTGTGCCAATAAACCGAGGAAAATGGTATAACCTTTCTATCTCCCAAGTGTGGTAGATTGGTTATGCCATTTCCCTCTTGAATAATAGGTCTTAAGGTCTCTTGAGATAGTTTCCTACGACGTTAAGACCTATCGGCTAGATCTTTAAGATCTCTTGAGATAGTTTCCTACGACGTTAAAAATCTCTTCTTCTCGGGTATTGTGTGGGTGTGTGTGTGCCAATAAAAAGAGAAAAATGGTATAACCTTTCTATCACCCAAGTGTGGTAGATTGATTATGCCATTTTACTCTTGAATAACATGTCTTGAGTTCAACTCCTTGTTGGCTAGATCTTTAAGCTCTCTTGGGATAGTTTCCTATGACGTTCAAACTCTCTTCTTCTTCTTCTTCTTCTTCTTCTCTCTTCTGTCTCTCTCTCTCTCTCTCTCTTTTACTCTCTCAATGTGTGTGTGTATGCATTCTTTGTTTATGCATGTGTGTGTGTATGTTTTTTGTTTATGCATGCTCTCTCTCTCTCTCTCTCTCTCTCTCTCAAACACAATGTGTGTGTGTGTGTGTGTGAGAGAGAGAGAGAGAAAGAGCGGAAGGGAACATAAGAGAGAGGAGAGGGAAGGAGCATACTTGGCTCTCCTTCCTCTCCTCATGTATGTGTGTGCGTGTGTGGAGAAGAAAGAGAGAGAGAGAGAGGGAGAGCGCGGGTTACCTTTGCTTGCTTGAGCACCGAAAACTCAGATCTGAGATCTGAGTTTTCGGGCGCTCTCGACTTATATTTTACCCCTGTCGGCATCGTTATGGGCGTCGCTATGAGCGTCGCTAAGTTACAAATAAACTAGCGACGCCCATAGCAACAACCATAATGACGCTGTGGATTTTCACTTTTAAGTGTCGCACTGCGAGCGTCACTAATGTGAAGTACCTCTTGTAGTTTCCAGTCTTTTCTAAAAACATGGCACATCTTTTGGTGGTCAACTCCCCCACTTACCATTCAATTTCTACAACAAAATTGACCATCTAAGTAGTATCTCGCCAACTAATGGAAACCGTAACTCGACTATGCCGCACCGTGATGTCCCGACTTAATTATGACTTTCTTGCACTGCCTCTATTTATTTACGGTACTGCTTTTTATAAAAACAAATCCCATAAAAATCTCGTCAGGTCCCGTTTTTGCTCCGAGTGATTATTTTTAAATCCGACAGAGACTAAAATTAATATTTTTATACCATAAAAATTACATTGATTTTCAAAAGCGCAAAAAATCACGAAAAGCTAAAAATAGCATAAAAAGCAAAAAAAAGTAAAATTTTCTATTGAAACACCGGTTCCCCTCGTCCATTGGAATAAGAAAGTAGACTCGCTTTTCACTAAAAAGTACTAAAAATCATGAAAAGCTATAAATAGCATGAAAAGCAAGGAAAAAGAAGATTTTTACAAAATTGAACCCTACCGTCTCTGGAACACGTAGATTAAGGATCTGACCTTACTTTTTGCAAAAAAGCACCTAAAAGCATAAAAAGCATGAAAAAGCTAAAAATACCAGATTTTTTTCAAAACTAAACCAAACGTCCGTCTAACCTACTGGAACATGGAAACGACCTTGCTTTTTACTTTAGAACCTTCCAATACTATCAATCAAGCATCTTAAGCTATTTTTCTTATTTTTAGAAGAGACCCTAAAATTGGGGATCTTACAAATCCATCACCATAAAGAAAGTCAAATTGAAAACCTAGCCTTTTTATGTTGCACTCTCTCTTAGACTCAATATCATAAAATTCAACTAGATCTAAGTCAATTCATAAGTACTACTTGTCAAGGTATGCTCGAAGTGCATAAGTTCTTAACCAATTCTCTATTGTAGAATGGGTGCTTATGTATCAAGTCTACCACTTTTCCAATATAAGACCCATTTGAATATGGTAAGAGGAGCTCATAACCACTTGTGCAAGTGATCATAAAAATTTTAAATCTTGATTTCTGTAACTCGTAGATCATACTTCTCTCTATGATCACTGGAGACAAGTGGGGGACCTTGTATATTAGTTGCTTAGCCATTCTATTAGAGATTATAGTTTGGAAAAGTGGTGTATCTTGTAGTCATTCATAGTAAAAACCTTGGAGAAGTGGTGGAATTTACTCTGTATGTGTTTTAAGGAAGCATAGCTTGGACAAATTATGGCCCTTATTTCTCTTCAAGCTTGGAAAAGTTATGGAATTTACTCTCTATGTTTTTTAATGAAGCATAGCTTGGGCAAGTGGTGGACCTTGCTTCTCTTCAAGCATCAATGGACTAGGGTTTGGGTAGGTGGTGAACCTACCCAAACATAATGAGAAGAATCACTCACTAATCATCCAAGTTAGGCTATAAGTAGGTATCTAATGTGTTAGCCTACATGGCCTTTGGATATTAGCTTCCATTTGTACAAATAAATGATATAAGTAGGAAACTCATGTTGATTTGAAGGCTTTTCACTTGTCTACGCTAATCTCTAACTCAATCATAAATTTTTGAAGCTCCATCACTTGTTTAATCTAGGATCCAAAAGAGTCTTTATTGATTTATGATCGATTCTAACTTTCTCAATGGAGTAGAACTATAGAAAAATGAGGCAATTGATGAATTAAACAATACACAAATATTTGACTTTTTCCCAAACTAAACAAGTACAATCAATTTGTTCACCACTTGTACAAACTTGGCTTGTTGATGTATGGAGATCATCAAAGGTCCACCAGCTCTCCAAGCTAGAGCTATAGCACAATTTTAAGATCCACCACGTGCACAACATATGAGGGGCTATAGCATGAAAGTTCTTACTTCAAGGTCTACCATCTCCTCTCCAATGCTAAGGTTCCATTAAAGCATGGCGAGAAGCAAGGTCCACCATCCAAGCTAGTACTTATTTCCAACACTTCCAAAATCCATGATATGTTGTCCATGGGGTTTTGGTTTCAAGTTCCACCACTTGTACAAGGTAGGTGCTCCATTGAAACATGGAAAGAAACAAATATCTGCCACTTGTACAAGCTAGGATCCATTGAGCGAGCTCTACCACTTGTCCAAGCTAGGCTCCATTGAAACATGAAAAACCCATGAGATGTTGTACAATGGGTGGTTTTGTTTCACTTGACTAATCTACGATACTTTGCAACATTTAGAGAGGTCAAGTTCTACCACTTGTCCGAGTTAGGCTCCTCTAAAACATGGAGAGAAGCAAGCTTCACCAACCTTGGCTTGATGTATGTAGATAATCAAGGTTCCACCATTTCTCCAAGATAGGTATATAAAATAATTGCAAGGTCCACCATGTGTACAACCTATGATGGTTGTAACAAGAGATACTTATCCACCTCCACTTGTCTAACCCAAGCTCCATTGAAGCATGGAGAAAAGCAAGGTGCACCACTAATCTAAGCTAGGATCCTTTGAGGATAAGAACCACTAGCTTTCCTAAATATGCATTGGGGAACCTCCACAAAACCCATTGTTTGTCAACATATCCTATGCTCCAACATGTGGATTTTTATTTGAAGGTCCACTCTATGTTCAAGCTAGAATCGATTTAAGCATGGAGATAATTAAGATCCCAAGGTGTCCACTAGAAAATATATCAGATAGCATGTGCAAACAAAATAAGGGATTTATAATTAGGTACATTTACAAAAAAATGTACTTACATAAAGAGGTTTTCAGTTGAGAAAGTAAAAAATTTCATACATAAGGGCTAAGTTTTTCACAAAAATTCATACATAAGGGATACATGTAATACTTGAAAATATACAGGTAATGAATTATTTAAATACCTTGTGTTTGCACGTGATATATGGAATTTTTACATAGTGGAATCCCTGGGAGTAAGATATACATTAGTCCAAGACAGGGTCCATTGAAACATGAGAGAAGAAAGGTTCACCACTTGTCCAAGCTACACGTGGGTAGTTTAATTTCAAGAACTTGTCTAAGCTGCACTTCATTGAAGCATGGAGATAAAGAAGGTCTACCACATGGCCAAGATATGCTTCATTGCAGCACAACTAGAAACAAGGTCCACCACTTGTCCAAGCTAATGTAACAAATTGGTGTTGTTTTAAAGTCTACCACAATTGTTTTAATTAGACTCCATGGTAGGTCCACCACTTATCCAAGCTAGAATCCAATGTAGCATATGAAGGGGATATTAATACGAGGTCTAAAACTTACAAAAATCAAGCTCTTCAGCCATTAAGTTTAGATTAAGTATTATATTTTTAATCTAAGGATTCACCATTAAAACATTAAATACTTGATATCAAAAAGATAGACTCAAGCAATACTATATAAAAGAAAATCTAGCACTAAGAGTATCAAATTACCAAAATGAAAACATTAACATGTACAAGAAGTTCAAAATGTTTGTTTCTCCATTTCCAAATAGTGCTCCAATGATAATCTTCTTCTTCTTCTTCTTCTTGTGGAGAAATCTCCTTTTCACTACGCACATTTTCATCTGGTTTCAACATGAATTGTTGAGTTTGAAGACCAGCCCACTCTTCTATATCAGCATGGGCCTTAGCAACGTCTAGAAGCTTGATTGCTAAGGTTGTTTGCTCCTCCACTCTCTCAACCAAGCATAGGACTTTTTTTTAAAAAATTGTAGTTCTTCTTGTGCAACCAAGGAGCCAACACCAAAGAGAGCAACGAGCTTTTTGTATTCAAAACAATATGTATGAATGTAGTGCTTGACCAAAGCGTTTTTTTTGCTTCCAAATATTGTAAATCTAACATGCCTTCATTTGATACTTGAAGCAATGAAAAATCAATTGGCATGGGATGCTCCTCTGATATTGTTCTTAATTCTTCAAAAGCATTACATTGTCCCAAGAAGGCTATAGCTGCTAGGAATTAAATTGCTCCTTTACAAGGAGCTAATGAAAAGTGATTCAAGGAACCACAACAATGGTAGCTCAGATTATCTCCCAATCTTTGGAATGTACATTGCAAATTTGTGAATTTAGTGAAATCCACAAATGCAAGAAAGAAAAACCCAGTACCCGTTGACCATCCAACAATATCCCATCCAAATCATTGTTAATTGTCTCCTCACTCCACTACAAACTGCCCCCATAGTGTTTTGCCAAGTCTAAAACACATAAGCTGATAGACATTTTGTTGTTAAAGTGGGTCTTCAAATAGAGATTTCTTTCCATCTGAAGGCTCACCACATATGTAGACCATGGAAAATCTCTAAACTCAATTCTTTGCTTTTGAAGTTGAACTGCCTAGTGCATATATTTTATTGCTTCATTTGGAAAATCCATTTCTTTATTCCAGGCTTCAAGCTAGATTTGAGCCATTCCTCACATAGCATCAAATTTGTTTTATAAACTGCATCATTGATGTTATACATGATGGAAACTTCTTCCTAATTTTTACATGGGGATGCCACATTCAAAGCATTGCAGCCCTCAAGAAGTGCATCTTGAATGAATTTGTCTTGCTTGGGTTTCTTGATTCGATCATACATATCAGTTACATCACCATCTTTTGCACTCTTTGATAATAGAATCTTCTCATCTTTGATTTCTTTCTGAATAGTCTTTACCTCTGGTTCATCAAAAGCACAAATGAATCTAGTTTCCTATTCTCCTCCTCTAGTCTTTCAACGATTTCTAACCAAGAATCATAAACTTCCATCAAAATATGTCACCATGTGCGCTTGTTTAACAATCCAACTTGCTTCGACACTCACTTTTTCCAATTGAAGAAAAGCTCAAAAGAAATATAACCATAATTAAAAGTTTGAACATCATTTTGAATATAAAGACTACAAGAAAGGAAAAAAGTGACATACATCCCATCCCACACAAAATACATGTCCCTCTGCCCTTGGTGGTCGTCCTCAGAAGATCCATTGACTTTGCAAGTGTCTCAATATTTGACTATAAGGTTTCTTGACATACAATGATTTATTCTCATCATTTGCAATGGTAGATATAGCACTTGCAACAAATGGAGGAGCATTCAAAACAATATGAGCCTTTCTAAATTTATACACATCAATCAAACTTTGAAATATCTCTTTATTGGTTTGTTGATTGTGAAACAATACTTTTGCAGCATAGATTGAATGTTGCCCATCAAGAATCCAATAATGATAATCTTGTAACTTGCTCTCTTCTACCTCTTCTACTGCCAAAGGTGTACCATCCTTTGTCTTTGCATTCCACACGGGCATCAAGTATGCACATGTTGCAGGCTTAGTTGTACTGCATGAAAATCTAAATAACATGCTTTTAGAATTTTTTTAATCCAAAAATATGTGCATTTTAGTGATCCGGAGCAAGCCAGTAATTTTGAACAGGGACATAAAACTCCCCATATTGGAAAGGAAAATAGTTTATGTACTTGTTCATTCCACTTGTGTCTTTTTCTTGTCCTTTCATGGCCGCAGCTTCTAAAACATTTGGATCCACAATTTTCATCTTTGATGTTGAACCCTGTTTTGACGATGTCAAAGATCCATTGTCTACATCCAAAATGGAACTGGTTTCGTTAGGTTCCCCTTTTTGCACTTTGGCTTGCTTTTTTGTAGGTGTTATGAAGGTTTCACCTTTGTCCCTTGTAGTGGGGCAATGATGGAGCTTTGAAGTTGATATGTTGTGAGATCTACAATTGATTCTTTAATCTTCCATCCTCAAGAGTACATGGTCTCTTGTTTATTTTGAGACATGCGTTGTCGTGCTGTGACACGTACATAGTGGGAACGCATGCTACAAGATCTATCTTGTATTTTTTTAGATACATAATTATATTTATTATAGTGTACATATGCATATTTAAATATAATAATAAGCCTTCTATCTCATCCTATTATTTTTCTCAAGGGTAACCTATCCTTACTTTACTATCAGAAAATACTATGGGAAAAGCATCAATAGCTCCGCCTCTTTAACTTGGGACAAAAAGCATTGATTCTTTATTTCTACTATTTCATTATCATCTCACACCCTAGCTAGATCCTATATCTAGGGTAAACTCCAATATATATATATTCTACGTATTTTTTATACTTTTCTTATATTTCTTTTTACTAGGAGAGAATCAAATCCTAGTGGGACACTAGGTGGCATGATTTCAAAGATACACTTATTTTAATGCATTATTGGAAGCATGATTACAAAACTTTATCAAGGAGCAATGTCATGCTTTCATATGGCATGAGGTGTCCTTTGGAATTAAATGAAAGTCTAGGCTAAGGAGACCACATGAAGACTTTTGCTGCCATAAATGGACCCTATTTTGATGAATTTTTTACACAAGGTTCCAATCCGAATTGGAAAACGATTTTAAAATGAAAATCGTAGCTAATGAGCTGAAGTTTTTGTCCATATTTTTACTTTTGTATTTGGAGCCACGGTTGAGGAGATATGATCAAAATACTGGACCCCAGTCTGCCCACATCATGCAGGGACAGCTCATTTTCAACTTTTCCAATTCCTGTTCACACTGGCTCCTCTCTTCTTGTGTAAACCCTTGTGGGTTTCCTTCACCTATAAAAGGGGACCTCTTATTCCTTGGAAAGAACTCAAGCATTCAAGCCATTGATGAGAGCAATTCTTGAGGGAGTGAGTAGTAATGCCTAATTGTACTTAGCCCCATTAACATAAGCCCAAGCCTACACTTTCTCCTAGAGGAAGACTAGCCATTCTTGTACGCTATGCTTGGAAGATCAAATCTAATCAAAGAAGGTGTTGTACTTGGCGTATCAATCAACATTGAATTCTCCCCTCTTCTTCTCTCTCCCATCAATAATGGTGCCGAAGGGTTTCAAGTAAGATGTGTTCTACATTGATGTTTTCTTGATTTCTTGTTGTTTTCATTTTCATCTCTAATCCAACATATATATATGTATCTAATCTCATCTCCTTAACCAAACCTATCTCTCTCATTCTTAGTAATTCATCCTCTCTAGGTTCTCTTTGCTACAGGTACATCTCTCCCCGCAGTATCCTTATTGTCTACGTGCAAGAATAGGGCTTGGGAGGGAAACTTTTCATCTCTTCACTTCACCCATATCTACATTTCTCACATACTATCCTAGATGAATAACCCACATGATGATCATTTCTATCTCTTTCACTCTGTACGATCTATTAGAATTAACGTATGGATTAGCCGAAAAATACACTTTCAACAATTTATAGTGTTTCTCTTGGGCCCAGAAAGGCTTAATGAAATACTTCTATCACCGGATCCCATCATAATACCTCTCATAGACTATAACTTTTCTTTTGACGTAAGCGTACTTATCTTGCTATGAACCAAGAGGATTTGTACACACAATTAATCCCAATCACTAGACAAAATATATATATTATGGTAAGCACAAAACTACAATTCCAAAGAACAATTCGTAGCCTATTTGGTCAGTCAAGATTGGATGCCATTAACTCATCTATTAACCCTTTCATATTACCCATGATACGATATGACCATAGCCTTGATGTTTTGATCTTTGTATTGTTTTGACATTCTCTTGTGCGTTCTTTCTTTGTGTATGTGAATGCAAGAGAGAAAGAGTGAGTCTTCTTTGATTGCACTTCTTTCCAAACCCTAGTCTTCATGGCATCTATGGTTTAACTCCTTTATATAGTTTTTGTTGAGTTCTCTCACAAACTCTCACAGCCATAAGCCCGGTGCTTTCCTGGTAAGACCGCAAAATTTCTCGATATATTTTTGGTGAACCCGACGCGAATCTGCTCGGGTGAGAGTTTGGGGGTAACCATGGGTGATCATGTTGAGCAACAGGGTATGCATTTTGACCCAGCAACAATGCAAATGTTTCAAGAATTTGCAATGTTCATGCAACAACAACATGCTAGTGAAAGAAGGGAGATTTCAGCAACGAAGGCCATACAAGCGGTTGTCAACAGAATGGATCAGTTCAATGGAAAAGATGTAACCAAGTACTTACGCGAGTATGTGAAGGAGATGGAGCTGCATCGCGTGTCAGAAGGTGAGATGATTCAAAGCTTTGAGCTAGTTGTTGCTCCAGAAATTAGGGAGCATGTTAGGGCAATTAAAGATGGGCATGGGAGAAATTGGGAAGAACTCAAAGTAGCTTTAAAGGAGGAATATTTCATGGAGGACTCGGAGAGAGTGACCAAAAGGACATTCTTAGAATGGGTAGTCAAGCCAAAGCAAGGACTATCAATAAGAGAGCTACTTAGGGAATTTGAGCGGTGCTATGCACAACTCACTAGGACAGAAAGGGCCACACTAGATGCAGAGAAGACAGATCTTTTCTTACAAGCTGCAGGGAAAGATTTTCAAGAAAATTTGGAGCTTCTTCTTGAAGATAAAGATGCCGAGCAAGGACTAAAGACCGACTGGAATGAGGTTGAAGGTGCTGTCTCACTGCTTGCCAAACGACAAAGAAGAAGGGACAAGATGGTAGTAAACACTACTAGTCCTTCCACCTCAACTTCTGACAAAATGGTAAAGCCTACTTTTATTGCTCCTAAGTTTGATGAGTCCATGCTAGATGAGCTTGTGAAGGGACTGCGTGACTTCAAGGTGAAGTTTGCAAAGCTTGAAGAAAAAGGCCAACCATCAGGGCCACTTCCTAGGCAAAGACAACAGCCCAAAGAAGGGTTTGTTAATAGATGTATTTGGTGTGATAGTACAGACCATGTAAGAAGGGATTGTGATGATTTTAGTGATGCTTTGTCAAAAGATGTTGTCTTTTTTAAGGATGGTAAAATCCACTTAAGAGAGACAGGTCTACCCTTGAGAACTAACTTTGGGAAGGGGGGAATGCAAACCTTAGTTGAAGATATGGCAACCAAGCATGCCACCTCTTCAGTTGAGGCAGCTACCTATGGAGTAAAAATTGAACATTTTTGTGATGAAGAGGTGAGTGACCATCATGGTTAAATTTGGCCAAATGTCATGCAATTAGCTAAAAAGGGAAAGCTTACAAAAGAGATTCTACATGAAGCAGGTGATTGCATACGTCTAGAAACAGGATGGAATGATCCAGTGGACTCATTGTCAGTGCATGCCTACATTACAAAATGCCAACAAAATGAGGCAATTGTAGAAGAGAAGCGCAGACATGAGAATGTTGATGAAGGACCATCAAAAAGAGCTTCTAGAAGTGGGGGAAGAAGCGACTCAATGCCTTCTCAAACACCCTCAACACAAGGAGCATCTCCACCTGAGGTACTCATGGAGGAGTCTACAACAGGAAAGAAGAAAGAGCCAACGAAAGGTAAGACAAAAGGCCCAAATTATAAACTACAATATGATATTGAGGTTGCTACAGATTTAAAGAAAGTCTTGGAGGAAAGGATCTTGAATAGCAAGATTGAGTTTACTCTGGGAGAAGTTCTTGGCATTGCAAAGCATGAATTCCATGAGGAGATCATTGACATCATCAAGAGAAAGAGGCAAACCCTTGCTGAAGTTTCTCGTCCACAGGTTGAAGGGGAAACCTCAAAGACACAAGGGATGCAACTGCAAAATAAGGAAAATGATGGAGCTGTGGTAGGATACTACCAATCTAGTGCGAGAGTGAAGCAAGTGTATTTCTCAAATGATGATGAAGAAGTTGAAGATATTCCTAGGAGTTACTATTCACGAAGTCATTGGGCAAGGGCTACTACAGAAACTTTGGTCAAGGTAGGTGATCTTGAAGAGCCATTTGTTGCCTTGATTGACCATGGTTCAGAAATAAACATAATGTCAAAGAGTCTCTACAACAAGTGCAAATGGCCGATGGACACAGATCATGGATGGATGGTAAAAGTGGCAAAAAATTCATCCGGTGAATTGCATGCAGCATGTCCAGGTGTGAAGGTAACAATAGGTGATGTAAAGATTGACCAAAACTTCTTTGTACAGGATACATCTTCATATCATCTCATCCTTGGACAACCCTACATTGTGGGAGTTCGAATGGAAACAAAGGTAATGGACGATGGTTCAGCATATGCTAGAATACGTAGCAAAGATGGTAAACGAGCTGTCCAATTTCTCACAGTCTGTGTAAACCATGAAAGAAATCGTGACAACCTCAGAGAACATCGTCTACCAAAGGTAAGCAAAGAGTTTCATGATCATAGAGAAATGATGGGTTTTGGCCAAGTACCATTGTAAAGCGGGATTGCAGTGGTACACAAAGAAAAAGGGTCTCGCTTGATCCAAAAATAGGTGCAACTTTCTCGATGAGCTCCTTGGTAACAAGGAATGGATCAGTATGTTTTACAAAACTTGAAGATTTGAAGAGATATGAGAGGCAATATGTGCATAATGTACAAATAGGCATGAAAAAGAGTGGGTTGATAAAGCCTATTGAGAATGTTTTGGGTTTGTGTGAACAAGTTTCTTTTGTAGATACTATGGGTGAGCTCGATGCTATAATGAGGTCTAGTTTGCATCTTGAAAATGAAGTTGTGGAAGTTTGCTCTATGGAAATGTATCAAGTAATAGAAGCCCTTAAAGAAAGCCAAACAGTTGGCCCGGAAGTCCATGTTGAAACTAAATACAAGAGTGTAGCAAAGAAGGTGAAACCAGTAGCTTCACCCTTACCACCCAACAACAAGGAAAAGATTGAACAGGCTTCTTTACAACCAAGTTTGCAGAATCCTAAAAAGATCGGGCATACCTTCACAAAGGAGTCCTTTCAAGAGTTACAGATTGGTTGCGAGGAGTTTCTAACACAGGAGGAGACGAAGTGCTTCAAAGAAATGCTTTCAAAGCATGGTAAGGCTTTTGCATTTGATCCACATGAGATAGGATGTGTTGATCCTTATATTGTAGCTCCTATGGTAATTTTCACAATACCTCATGTGCCTTGGAATCTGCGGCCTATTCCGGTTCCAAAGGCTCAATTGCCAAAGTTAGTAGAGCTACTGAATGAGAAAATCAAAATGGGAATCTTGGAGCCTTCTTGTGCTCCATACTCAAACAGGTGGTTCACAGTTCCAAAGAAGAATGGTTCTCTACGCTTCATCCAAGATATGCAACCAGTGAACAAGGTGACAATTAGAAATGTAGGAATAGGTCCAATTGTGGATGAATTTGCAGAGGCGTTTGCAGGGAGGGAAATCTACTCAATGGGGGATCTCTACTCAGGGTATGATCAATTTCAGCTTGCAATCGAAAGCAGAGACTTGACAACCATGAGGACACCTTTGGGTTTGGTAAGGATGTGTACATTGCCACAGGGAGCAACCAACTCGGTTGCACATATGATGAATGGGATGAATAAGGTCTTACGTGACTTTATTCCTCAAATCACAATTCCTTTCATTGATGATTTGCCTATCAAAGGATGTGAAGAAAGTGACAAAGATGAAGCTTTGGATCTCAAGGGATGTCGCAGGTTTGTGGTAAATCACATAAATGATTGTGATAAAATTTTGTCTGGGTTGGAAGAAGTGAATCTTACATTGTCAGGGAAAAAGTCTATGTTTGGTGTCAAAGAAGTGCTCATTGTGGGGCACATGTGCGGGCCATATGGTAGGAAACCTTGTCCATCAAAGGTAGATTCCATACAAAGAAAGAAAGAAACATGCACTAGCATCACTGAGGTTAGAAGGTTTCTGGGAGCATGTGTCTTCTATGTTATTTGGATTCCACATTATTCACATGTAGCTGATCCTCTTTATCAACTGCTTAGAAAGAATCAAAAGTTTAAATGGACAGAAGCACATGTAAAATCCATGAAAAAGCTAAAGGAGTTACTCTAGTCAGTAATGACTTTGAGAAAGGTAGACTATGAGTGTCAAAGGCCAGTGATTGTGACAGTAGATACCAGTCCTACTGGGATTGGATGGGCAATAGGGTAGGATGACAAAGAAGGACACAGGTATGTGGTAAGATTTGGAGCAAAGGTACTAAGTGCTCGCCAAAGAAACTATCCACAGATAAACAGAGAGTTATGGGGTATGGTTACAGCCTTGAAAAGTGGGAAAGAGTACCTAATTGGTGCATGTGTGGTTGTAGAAACAGATTGTCTACCACATCTTGGGATGATTACAAGCTGCTCAACACCAAACATTGCTATGTTGCGGTGGATTGCCTACATTAAGTCCTTAAATCCCGAGTTTAAGCACATTGCAGGTAAAGACAATACAGTGGCAGATATGCTATCAAGGGCAAGGTATGAAGATGAGTCACAAATGATTGATGAGGGAGATGATGTAGGCACAAAATTCTATTCTATCTCTCGTGTCAAAGGTAACAATGTCTGCATGACTAATTCACTTGAATTGTTCTTGAAAGATCTTTATGAAGGTGATTGGCTTTCTATTGGAAGGTACTTGAGTACTCTAACAAAACAGGATGATTGGTCTGAATAAGAATTCAAGAGGATACGCAAGAAAGCATAGGGGTACTTTTTAAGGGATGGTTACTTTTGGAAGCATCCTAAACAAAAGGGTGCTACACCACAACGGGTTATGTGTAAAAAAGAGACTCAAGTAAAGCTTATGCAAGAGTTTCATGAGAGTCTATGGGCTGGACATAGGGGTGTGTGGGCAACCTTCTCCAAGTTGAAAGAAAAATACTGGTGGAAGGGTATGTATAAAGATGTATCTCAGTTTGTAGAGTCATGTGTAACTTGTCAAATGTATTCAAATGTTCTACATCGTGATGGATTGCACCCTACATATCCACTAGCCATGCACTATAAATGGGTTGTGGATCTAGTCACGATGCCTTTAGGACTCTGGCAGATGAGATACTTGGTTCTTGCACGAGAGGACCTAACTAACAAGGTTGAAGGAAGAGCATTACGAGCTAAGACCACAGAAGCTGTGTGCAAATTCCTTCTTGATGAGGTGATTTGCCGTTATGGTTGTGTGGGAAAAATCACCGCAGATCGAGGTGAACTGGATGCCGAAGAAGCAAGGGAGTTCTTTTCTAGATTAGGGATCAAGCTTTCTCTTACTACAGCTTACAACCCTGAAGGCAATGGAAAGAGTGAAAGAGGGCATCCTCCTATCATCAAATCTTTGGCCAAGGCTTGCGAAGGAAGAGTTGGTGAGTGGCCAAAATTGCTACCATATGCTTTATGGGCTAATCGTACAACACATAGCTCTGTAACTGGCTACATGCCTGCGGAGCTAATGCATGGTCAAAAGCAAGTGATGCCGATTGAGGATACAATTCCCACATGGAATGTACTACCTTGGCAAGAGGGGCTTAGTAGGGAAGATCTCCTTGCACTGCGTATAAGGCAGCTAGAGAGAAGACCTGGAGACATTGAAGCTACAAAAGAATGACTCAAAAATGCAAGGTTGAAAAACAAGGACTATTTTGATAAGCGACATCGACTCAGGAGCAAAGGAATTGACAAAAGTATGTTATAAAGCATGTGCATGAAAATGCTACTTACAACTTGTCTGAACTAGATGGTACAGAAGTAAAGATTCCCATTGCAGGAAAAAGGATTAAAATGTTTAAGAGAAGAGGAGACAATGATCTAGAAGATATGGATGAGCAAGAAGAGAAAAACACAGGTGAAGATCAAAGTGAACATGAAGCTCTCGAATCATCCAGTGAAGAAGAAGACAAGGAAGATGTACAAGAGGTGTAATCTTACAAAGAGACAATGTGGCACATACCAGAGGATGTGCAGGTTTAGAGGGGGTGGATGTCGTGCTGTGACACGTACATAGTGGAACGCATGCTACAAGATCTATATTGTATTTTTTTAGATACATAATTATATTTCCTATAGTGTACATATGCATATTTAAATATAATAATAAGCCTTCTATCTCATCCTATTATTTTTCTCAAGGGTAACCTATCCTTACTTTACCATCAGAAAATACTATGGGAAAAGCATCAATAGCTTCGCCTCTTTAACTTGGGGCAAAAAGCATTGATTCTTTATTTCAACTATTTCATTATCATCTCACACCCTAGCTAGATCCTATATCTAGGGTAAACTTCAATATATATATATTCTACGTATTTTTTATACTTTTCTTATATTTATTTTTAAATAGCTACTAGGACAGAATCAAATCCTAGTGGGACACTAGGTGGCATGATTTCAAAGATACACTTATTTTAATGCATTATTGCAAGCATGATTACAAAACTTTTTCAAGGAGCAATGTCATGCTTTCATATGGCATGAGGTGTCCTTCGGAATTAAATGAAAGTATAAGCTAAGGAGACCACATGAAGACTTTTGCTTCCATAAATGGACCCTATTTTGATGAAGTTTTTACACAAGGTTCCAATCGGAATTGGAAAACGATTTTAAAATGAAAATCGTAGCTAATGAGCTGAAGTTTTTGTCCATATTTTTACTTTTTTATTTGGAGCCACGGTTAAGGATATATGATCAAAATACTGGACCCTAGTCTGCCCACATCATGCAGGGACAGCTCATTTCCAACTTTTCCAACTCCTGTTCACACTGGCTCCTCTCTTCTTGTGTAAACCCTTGTGGGTTCCCTTCACCTATAAAAGGGGACCTCTTATTCCTTGGAAAGAACTCAAGCATTCAAGCCATTGATGAGAGAAATTCTTGAGGGAGTGAGTAGTAATGCCTAATTGTACTTAGCCCCATTAACATAAGCCCAAGCCTACACTTTCTCTTAGAGGAAGACTAGCCATTCTTGTACGCTATCCTTGGAAGATCAACTCTAATCAAAGAAGGTGTTGTACTTGGCGTATCAATCAACATTGACTTCTCCCCTCTTCTTCTCTCTCCCATCAATAATGGTGCCGAAGGGTTTCAAGTAAAATGTGTTCTACATTGATGTTTTCTTGATTTCTTGTTGTTTTCATTTTCATCTCTAATCCAACATATATATATGTATCTAATCTCATCTCCTTAACCAAACCTATCTCTCTCATTCTTAGTAATTCATCCTCTCTAGGTTCTCTTTGCTACAGGTACATCTCTCCCCGCAGTATCCTTATTGCCTACGTGCAAGAATAGGGCTTGGGAGGGAAACTCCTCATCTGTTCACTTCTCTTATATCTACATTTCTCAAATACTATCCTAGATGAATAACACACATGATGATCATTTCTATCGCTTTCACTCTCTACGATCTATTAAAATTAACGTACGGATTAGCCGAAAAATACACTTTCAACAATGTATAGTGTTTCTCTTTGGCCCAGAAAGGCCTAATGAAATACTTCTATCACCGGATCCCACCATACTACCTCTCATAGACTATAACTTTTCTTTTGACGTAAGCATAGTTATCTTGCTATGAACCAAGAGGATTTGTACACACAATTAATCCCAATCACTAGACAAAATATATATATTATGGTAAGCACAAAACTACAATTCCAAAGAAGAATTCGTAGCCTATTTGGTCAGTCAAGATTGGATGCCATTAACTCATCTATTAACCCTTTCATATTACCCATGATACGATATGACCATAGCCTTGATGTTTTCATCTTCGTATTGTTTTGACATTCTCTTTTGCGTTCTTTCTTTGTGTGTGTGAATGCAAGAGAGAAAGAGTGAGTCTTCTTTGATTGCACTTCTTTCCAAACCCTAGTCTTCATGGCATCTATGGTTTAACTCCTTTATATAGTTTTTGTTGAGTTCTCTCACAAACTCTCACAGCCATAAGCCCGGTGCTTTCCTGGTAAGACCGCAAAATTTCTCGATATATTTTTGGTGAACCCGACGCGAATCTGCTAGGGTGAGAGTTTGGGGGTAACCATGGGTGATCATGTTGAGCAACAGGGTATGTATTTTGACCCAGCAACAATGCAAATGTTTCAAGCATTTGCAATGTTCATGCAACAACAACATGCTACTGAAAGAACGGAGATTTCAGCAACGAAGGCCATACAAGCGGTTGTCAACAGAATGGATCAGTTCAATGGAAAAGATGTAACCAAGTACTTACACGAGTATGTGAAGGAGATGGAGCTGCATCGCGTGTCAGAAGGTGAAATGATTCAAAGGTTTGAGCTAGTTGTTGCTCCAGAATTTAGGGAGCATGTTAGGGCAATTAAAGATGGGCATGGGAGAAATTGGGAAGAACTCAAAGTAGCTTTAAAGGAGGAATATTTCATGGAGGACTCGGAGAGAGTGACAAAAGGACATTCTTAGAATGGGTAGTCAAGTCAAATCAAGGACTATCAATAACATAGCTACTTAGGGAATTTGAGCGGCGCTATGCACAACTCACTAGGACAGAAAGGGCCACACTAGATGCAGAGAAGACAGATCTTTTCTTACAAGCTGCAGGTAAAGACTTTCAAGAAAATTTGGAGCTTCTTCTTGAAGATAAAGATGTTGAGCAAGGACTAAAGACCGACTGGAATGAGGTTGAAGGTGCTGTCTCACTGCTTGCCAAACGAAAAAGAAGAAGGGACAAGATGGTAGTAAACACTACAAGTCCTTCCACCTCAACTTCTGACAAAATGGTAAAGCCTACTTTTATCACTCCTAAGTTTGATGAGTCCATGCTAGATGAGCTTGTGAAGGGAATGCGTGACTTGAAGGTGAAGTTTGCAAAGCTTGAAGAAAAAGGCCAACCATCAGGGCCACTTCCTAGGCAAAGACAACAGCCCAAAGAAGAGTTTGTCAATAGATGTATTTGGTGTGATAGTACAGACCATGTAAGAAGGGATTGTGATGATTTTAGTGATGCTTTGTCAAAAGATGTTGTCTTTTTTAAGGATGGTAAAATCCACTTAAGAGAGACAGGTCTACCCTTGAGAACTAACTTTGGGAAGGGGGGAATGCAAACCTTAGTTGAAGATATGGCAACCAAGCATGCCACCTCTTCAGTTGAGGCAGCTACTTATGGAGTAAAAATTGAACATTTTTGTGATGAAGAGGTGAGTGATCATCATGGTTAAATTTGGCCAAATGTATGCAATTAGCTAAAAAGGGAAAGCTTACAAAAGAGATTCTACATGAAGCAGGTGATTTCATACGTCTAGAAACAGGATGGAATGATCCAGTGGACTCATTGTAAGTGCATGCCTACATTACAAAATGCCAACAAAATGAGGCAATTGTAGAAGAGAAACGCAGACGTGAGAATGCTGATGAAGGACCATCAAAAAGAGCTTCTAGAAGTGGGGGAAGAAGCGACTCAATGCCTTCTCAAACACCCTCAACACAAAGGAGCATCTCTACTTGAAGTACTCATGGAGGAGTCTACAACAGGAAAGAAGAAAGAGTCAACGAAAGGTAAGACAAAAGACCCAACTTATAAACTACAATCTGATATTGAGGTTGCTACAGATTTAAAGAAAGTCTTGGAGGAAAGGATCTTGAATAGCAAGATTGAGTTTACTCTGGGAGAAGTTCTTGGCATTGCAAAGCGTGAATTCCATGAGGAGATCATTGACATCATCAAGAGAAAGAGGCAAACCCTTGCTGAAGTTTCTCGTCCACAGGTTGAAGGGGAAACCTCAAAGACACAAGGGATGCAACTGTAAAATACGAAAAATGATGGAGCTGTGGTAGGATGCTACCAATCTAGTGCGAGAGTGAAGCAAGTGTATTTCTCAAACAATGATGAAGAAGTTGAAGATATTCCTAGGAGTTACTATTCATGAAGTCATTGGGCAAGGGCTACTACAGAAACTTTGGTCAAGGTAGGTGATCTTCAAGAGACATTTGTTGCCTTGATTGACCATGGTTCAGAAATAAACATAATGTCAAAGAGTCTCTACAACAAGTGCAAATGGCCGATGGACACAGATCATGGATGGATGGTAAAAGTGGCAAACAATTCATCCGGTGAATTGTATGCAGCATGTCCAGGTGTGAAGATAACAATAGGTGATGTAAAGATTGACCAAAACTTCTTTGTACAGGATACATCTTCATATCATCTCATCCTTGGACAACCCTACATTGTGGGAGTTCGAATGGAAACAAAGGTAATGGACGATGGTTCAGCATATGCTAGAATACGTAGCAAAGATGGTAAACGAGCTGTCCAATTTCTCACAGTCTGTGTAAACCATGAAAGAAATCGTGACAACCTCAGAGAACATCCTCTACCAAAGGTAAGCAAAGAGTTTCATGATCATAGAGAAATGATGGGTTTTGGCCAAGTACCATTGTAAACCGGGATTGCAGTGGTACACAAAGAAAAAGGGTCTCGCTTGATCCAAAAATAGGTGCAACTTTCTCGATGAGCTCCTTGGTAACAAGGAATGGATCAGTATGTTTTACAAAACTTGAAGATTTGAAGAGATATGAGAGGCAATATGTGCATAATGTACAAATACGCATGAAAAAGAGTGGGTTGCTAAAGCCTATTGAAAATGTTTTGGGTTTGTGTGAACAAGTTTCTTTTGTAGATACTATGGGTGAGCTCGATGCTATAATGAGGTCTAGTTTGCATCTTGAAAATGAAGTTGTGGAAGTTTGCTCTATGGAAATGTATCAAGTAATAGAAGCCCTTAAAGAAAGCCAAACAGTTGGCCCAGAACTCCATGTTGAAACTAAATACAAGAGTGTAGCAAAGAAGGTGAAACCAGTAGCTTCACCCTACCACCCAACAACAAGGAAAAGATTGAACAGGCTTCTTTACAACCAAGTTTGCGGAATCCTAAAAAGATCGGGCATACCTTCACAAAGGAGTCCTTTCAAGAGTTACAGATTGGTTGCGAGGAGTTTCTAACACAGGAGGAGACGAAGTGCTTCAAAGAAATGCTTTCAAAGCATGGTAAAGCTTTTGCATTTGAGCCACATGAGATAGGATGTGTTGATCCTTATATTGTAGCTCCTATGGTAATTTTCACAATACCTCATGTGCCTTGGAATCTGCGGCCTATTCCGGTTCCAAAGGCTCATTTGCCAAAGTGAATAGAGCTACTGAATGAGAAAATCAAAATGGGAATCTTGGAGCCTTCTTGTGCTCCATACTCAAACACGTGGTTCACAGTTCCAAAGAAGAATGGTTCTCTACGCTTCATCCAAGATATGCAACCAATGAACAAGGTGACAATTAGAAATGTAGGAACAGGTCCAATTGTGGATGAATTTGCAGAGGCGTTTGCAAGGAGGGAAATCTACTCAATGGGGGATCTCTACTCAGGGTATGATCAATTTCAGCTTGCAATCGAAAGCAGAGACTTGACAACCATGAGGACACCTTTGGGTTTGGTAAGGATGTGTACCTTGCCACAGGGAGCAACCAACTCGGCTGCACATATGATGAATGGGATGAATAAGGTCTTACGTGACTTTATTCCTCAAATCACAATGCCTTTCATTGATGATTTGCCTATCAAAGGATGTGAAGAAAGTGACAAAGATGAAGCTTTGGATATCAAGGGATGTCGCAGGTTTGTGGTAAATCACATAAATGATTGTGATAAAATTTTGTCTAGGTTGGAAGAAGTGAATCTTACATTGTCAGGGAAAAAGTCTATGTTTGGTGTAAAAGAAGTGCTCATTGTGGGGCACATGTGCGGGCCATATGGTAGGAAACCTTGTCCATCAAAGGTAGATGCCATACAAAGAATGAAAGAAACATGCACTAGCATCACTGAGGTTAGAAGGTTTCTGGGAGCATGTGTCTTCTATGTTATTTGGATTCCACATTATGCACATGTAGCTGATCCTCTTTATTAACTGCTTAGAAAGAATCAAAAGTTTAAATGGACAGAAGCACATGTAAAATCCATGAAAAATCTAAAGGAGTTACTCCAGTCAGCAACGACTTTAAGAAAGGTAGACTATGAGTGTCAAAGGCCAGTGATTGTGACAGTAGATACCAGTCCTACAGGGATTGGATGGGCAATAGGGTAGGATGACAAAGAAGGACACAGGTATGTGGTAAGATTTGGAGCAAAGGTACTAAGTGCTCGCCAAAGAAACTATCCACAGATAAACAGAGAGTTATGGGGTATGGTTACAGCCTTGAAAAGTGGGAAAGAGTACCTAATTGGTGCATGTGTGGTTGTAGAAACAGATTGTCTACCACATCTTGGGATGATTACAAGCTGCTCAACACCAAACATTGCTATGTTGCGGTGGATTGCCTACATTAAGTCCTTAAATCCCGAGTTTAAGCACATTGCAGGTAAAGACAATACAGTGGCAGATATGCTATCAAGGGCAAGGTATGAAGATGAGTCACAAATGATTGATGAGGGAGATGATGTAGGCACAAAATTCTATTCTATCTCTCGTGTCAAAGGTAACAATGTCTGCATGACTAATTCACTTGAATTGTTCTTGAAAGATCTTTATGAAGGTGATTGGCTTTCTATTGGAAGGTACTTGAGTACTCTAACAAAACAGGATGATTGGTCTGAACAAGAATTCAAGAGTATACGCAAGAAAGCATAGGGGTACTTTTTAAGGGATGGTTACTTTTGGAAGCATCCTAAACAAAAGGGTGCTACACCACAACGGGTTATGTGTAAAAAAGAGACTCAAGTAAAGCTCATGCAAGAGTTTCATGAGAGTCTATGGGCTGGACACAGGGGTGTGTGGGCAACCTTCTCCAAGTTGAAAGAAAAATACTGGTGGAAGGGTATGTATAAAGATGTATCTCAGTTTGTAGAGTCATGTGTAACTTGTCAAATGTATTGAAATGTTCGACATCGTGATGGATTGCACCCTACATATCCACTAGCCATGCACTATAAATGGGTTGTGGATCTAGTCACGATGCCTTTAGGACTCTGGCAGATGAGATACTTGGTTCTTGCACAAGAGGACCTAACTAACAAGGTTGAAGGAAGAGCATTAAGAGCTAAGACCACAGAAGCTGTGTACAAATTCCTTCTTGATGAGGTGATTTGCCGTTATGGTTGTGTGGCCAAAATCACAGCAGATCGAGGTGAGCTGGATGCCGAAGAAGCAAGGGAGTTCTTTTCTAGATTAGGGATCAAGCTTTCTCTTACTACAGCTTACAACCCTGAAGGAAATGGAAAGAGTGAAAGAGGGCATCCTCCTATCATCAAAGCTTTGGCCAAGGCTTGCGAAGGAAGAGTTGGTGAGTGGCCAAAATTGTTACCATATGCTTTATGGGCTTATCGTACAACACATAGCTCAGTAACTGGTTACATGCCTGCGGAGCTAATGCATGGTCAAAAGCCAGTGATGCCGATTGAGGATACAATTCCCACATGGAATGTACTACCTTGGCAAGAGGGGCTTAGTAGGGAAGATCTCCTTGCACTGCGTATAAGGCAGCTAGAGAGAAGACCTGCAGATATTGAAGCTGCAAAAGAACGACTCAAAAATGCAAGGTTGAAAAACAAGGACTATTTTAATAAGCGACATCGACTCAGGAGCAAAGCAATTGACAAAGGTGATTGGGTTTTAGTGTATGATAATAGCCTTGATAACCAGCACACAATCATGCGTAAGTTCTCAAAAAGATGGTTTGGACCGTATGTTGTAGTGCATGAAAATGCTACTTACAACTTGTCTGAACTAGATGGTACAGAAGTAAAGATTCCCATTGCAGGAAAAAGGATTAAAATGTTTAAGAGAAGAGGAGACAATGATCTAGAAGATATGGATGAGCAAGAAGAGAAAAACACAGGTGAAGATCAAAGTGAACATGAAGCTCTGGAATCATCCAGTGAAGAAGAAGACAAGGAAGATGTACAAGAGGTCTAATCTTACAAAGAGACAATGTGGCACATACCTGAGGATGTGCAAGTTTAGAGGGGGTGGATGTCGTGCTGTGACACGTACATAGTGGAACGCATGCTACAAGATCTATCTTGTATTTTTTTAGATACATAATTATATTTCCTATAGTGTACATATGCATATTTAAGTATAATAATAAGCCTTCTATCTCATCCTATTATTTTTCTCAAGGGTAACCTATCCTTACTTTACCATCAGAAAATACTATGGGAAAAACATCAATAGCTCCGCCTCTTTAACTTGGGGCAAAAAGCATTGATTCTTTATTTCAACTATTTCATTATCATCTCACACCCTAGCTAGATCCTATATCTAGGGTAAACTTCAATATATATATATTCTACGTATTTTTTATACTTTTCTTATCTTTCTTTTTAAATAGCTACTAGGACAGAATCAAATCCTAGCGGGACACTAGGTGGCATGATTTCAAAGATACACTTATTTTAATGCATTATTGCAAGCATCATTACAAAACTTTGTCAAGGAGCAATGTCATGCTTTCATATGGCATCAGGTGTCCTTCGGAATTAAATGAAAGTCTAGGCTAAGAAGACCACATGAAGACTTTTGCTGCCATAAATGGACCCTATTTTGATGAAGTTTTTACACAAGGTTCCAATCAAAATTGGAAAACGATTTTAAAATGAAAATCGTAGCTAATGAGCTGACGTTTTTGCCCATATTTTTACTTTTTTATTTGGAGCCCCGGTTGAGGAGATATGATCAAAATACTGGACCCCAGTCTGCCCACATCATGCAGGGACAGCTCATTTCCAACTTTTTCAATTCCTGTTCACACTGGCTCCTCTCTTCTTGTGTAAACCCTTGTGGGTTCCCTTCACCTATAAAACGGGACCTCTTATTCCTTGGAAAGAACTCAAGCATTCAAGCCATTGATGAGAGGAATTCTTGAGGGAGTGAGTAGTAATGCCTAATTGTACTTGGCCCCATTAACATAAGCCCAAGCCTACACTTTCTCCTAGAGGAAGACTAGCCATTCTTGTACGCTATCCTTGGAAGATCAACTCTAATCAAAGAAGGTGTTGTACTTGGCGTATCAATCAACATTGACTTCTCCCCTCTTCTTCTCTCTCCCATCAATAATGGTGCCGAAGGGTTTCAAGTAAGATGTGTTCTACATTGATGTTTTCTTGATTTCTTGTTGTTTTCATTTTCATCTCTAATCCAGCATATATATATGTATCTAATCTCATCTCCTTAACCAAACCTATCTCTCTCATTCTTAGTAATTCATCCTCTCTAGGTTCTCTTTGCTACAGGTACATCTCTCCCCGCAGTATCCTTATTGCCTACGTGAAAGAATAGGGCTTGGGAGGGAAACTTCTCATCTATTCACTTCTCTTATATCTACATTTCTCAAATACTATCCTAGATGAATAACCCACATGATGATCATTTCTATCTCTTTCACTCTGTACGATCTATTAGAATTAACGTATGGGTTAGCCGAAAAATACACTTTCAACAATGTATAGTGTTTCTCTTTGGCCCTGAAAGGCTTAATGAAATACTTCTATCACCGGATCCCATCATACTACCTCTCATAGACTATAACTTTTCTTTTGACGTAAGCATAGTTATCTTGCTATGAACCAAGAGGATTTGTACACACAATTAATCCCAATCACTAGACAAAATATATATATTATGGTAAGCACAAAACTACAATTCCAAAGAACAATTTGTAGCCTATTTGGTCACTCAATATTGGATGCCATTAACTCATCTATTAACCCCTTCATATTACCCATGATATGATATGACCATAGCCTTGATGTTTTCATCTTCGTATTGTTTTGACATTCTCTTTTGCGTTCTTTCTTTGTGTGTGTGAATGCAAGAGAGAAAGAGTGAGTCTTCTTTGATTGCACTTCTTTCCAAACCCTAGTCTTCATGGCATCTATGGTTTAACTCCTTCATATAGTTTTTGTTGAGTTCTCTCACAAACTCTCACAACCATAACCCCGGTGCTTTCCTGGCAAGACCGCAAATTTCTCGACAGCGTGCAAATGCATATGCTCTTGGAGATAGTTGAAATTCTTGATTCATTTTAACTACAATGTCAATGCACTCCACCTTTGGATGACTATCAACTGCAGAGACGGATGCTTTCACTACTTGTCCAACATCTTCAAACAGACTAGCATTCTCCTTTTTTGCAATAAAAAGATACATCTTGTGAAGTTGTGCACCCCCTAGACAATGTATATCCAAATAAAAAATCCTAAGATCATTGGAAGTATATTCAATTGAGATAGCAACCCTTGTTACATTTCTTCTGAAGCCATCCCTTCCTGAGACAAAAAAAAATTCAATTCTTAAATTCCACCACTAGTTCAAGCTAGATGATCCAAGCAAGTACATATAGTAAGTTTTGTAAACTAGTTAACTAAGGGGGAAGAGTGAAGCAAGGTCCACCACTTGTCCATGCTCAACTCTCAACAACATAGAGAGTTGGGAGGACACTGGTTGTCTAATGTAGGCATGTGGAAATCATAGAAGATTGACCACTTATCCAACCTATATTTTTTTTAGGAAAACAAAACGGTTGGCCTTACAATTAGACATGTGTCTAACCTAAACATCATTGTTTGATAAAAATTCACTTGTCTAGACTAGGATTGAAACATGGAGAGAAGAAATATCCACCACTTGTTATCTAAGCTAGGAATGGGGATTTTTTGTCTCAAGAATCATTTGGACATGGAGAGAAGATAAGTTTCACCACTTGTCCAATATTGGATCAATTGAGATATGGAGAGAAGCAGGCTCCACCAGTTGTCCAAGCTAGGCTCCATTAAACCATGCAAAACCCCAAGTGTTTTCAACATCTCCATTGGAACATGGGGAAAAACAAAGCTCCACCAATTGTCCAAGCCAAGCTCCATTGAAAAACAAAGAGAAGCAAGTTTAACCATTTGTCCAAGATAAGATCCATAAAAACATGAAAACCCCATGATGGTTTTATTCCACATGGGGTTTTGGTTCCAAGCTCCACCAATTGTCCAAGCTAGGCTCCATTGAAGAATGGAGAGTAGCTAAGATCCACCACTCATCCAAGCTAGGATCCATTGAAACAACTACAACAAAAAGCTCTACCACTTCTCAAAGTTAAGCTCTATTGAAACAACTACAACAAAAAGCTCTACCACTTCTCAAAGTTAAGCTCTACCACTTCTCAAAGTTAAGCTCTATTGAAACAAGAAAAAACCATATATATGTTGTACATGGGAATTTTTGTTTCAAGGTCTACCACTTTTTCAAGCTAGGCTCTAGTGAAACATGGAAAAACCAGATATATGTTTTACATGGGGAATTTTGTGGCAAGGTCCACCACTTGTCTAAGCTAGGATCTATTGAAACTGGGAAAGCCCAAATATATGTTGTACATGTGTATTTTTTAAAAAAGATCCACCACTTGTCTAAGCTAATCTCTATGGAAACATGGTGTGAAGGAAAGATCCACCGCTTGTCCAACCTAAGCGTCATAGAGAGTAGTTTATTTAGTTCAAGGATCCAACACTTGTCTAACCTCTAGAGAGGGTTGGAAGGAAATCTAGTTATCTAAGCTAGGAATGGGGATTTTTGGTCTCAAGAATGATTGGGAATGGAGAGAATATAGTTACTACCATTTGTCCAAGCTTGAATCAATTGAGATACGGAGAGAAGCAAGCACCACCAATTGTCCAAGCTAGGCTCCATTAAACCATGGAAAAACACATCTATTTTTAGCATCAATGATTTTCTTTTTGTCGACTTAGCTCCATTGTAATACGGCGAGAAGCAAAGCTCCACCACTTTTCTAAGACAATCTCCATTGAAGAACCAAGAGAAGTAAGTTTAAACATTTCTCCAAGCTAAGCTTCATTAAAACATGAAAACCCCATGATGGCTTTATTCCACATGGGATTTTGGTTCCAAGCTCCACTAGTTTTCCAAGCTAGGCTCCATTAAAGCATGGAGAGTAGCTAAAATCCACCCCTCATCCAAGCTAGGATCCATTGAAACAACGACAACATAAAGCTCTACTCTACCACTTCTCAAAATTAAGTTCTATTGAAACATGGGAAAACCATATATATGTTGTACATGGGGATTTTTGTTTCAAGGTCCACCACTTGTCCAAGCTAGGATCTATTGAAACAACCCTAACCAGATATATATTGTACATGAGGATTTTTGTGTCAAGGTCTACCACTTGTCCAAGCTAGGATCTATTGAATCAACCATAAACCAGATATATGTTGTACATGGGGAGTTTTGTTTAAAGATCCACCAATTGTCTAAGATAATCTCTATTGAAACATGGTGTGAAGAAAAGCTCCACCACATGTCCAACCTACGATTCATAAATAGTAGTTCATTTAATTCAAAGATCTAGGACTTGCCTAACCTCTAGAGAGAGGTGGAAGGAAAGATAGCTGTTTAATCTAGGAATGGAAATTTTTTGTCTCAAGAATCATTGAGACATGAAAAGAAGATAAGTTTCACCACTTTTCCAAGCTTGGATCAATTGAAACATGGAGAGAAAGAAGCTCCACCAGTTGTCCAAACTGGGGCCTTTTTTAAGGTCCATCACTTGTCCAAACTAGCCCAATTTCAATTGAATCATGGAAGCATCTAAGGACCACCACTTGTCCGTGAGCTAGGGTCCATTGAGACATGGAGAGAAGAAAGATGAACCATTATTTCAATCTAAGCTCCATTGAAACATAAAAAAATATATATATGTTGGACAAGGGCAGTTTTGTTTCAAGGTTCACCACTTGTCCTAGCTAGGCTCTATTGAACCTGGAAAACTATGAATTGGGAAAAGTGATGCAATGCACCACTTGTCCAAGCTAGCCCTATTGAAACTCCACCATGTGTCCAAGCTAGGATCCATTATGAGAAACCACTTGTCCAAGCTAGGATCCCTTGAAACATGGGTATAAGAAGAGATCCACCACTTGTCCAAGCTATGAAAACCCTTAAAACATATTGCTTTAATTCGAAAATCATGGTGTTTTTTACTTGAAAACTTTTGTTACAAGGCCCGCTACTACTTGGCAAAGATTTATCCAACCAGGCTATGATATTATTTCCCATCATTGGCAAAACCCATGATATGTTGTACATGGACAATTTTGCTTCAAGCTCCACCACTTGTCCAAGCTAAATCTATTGAAACATGGTATAGAAGAAAGCTCCACCATGTGTCCAAGCTAGGAAACATTTAAAAATGGGAAACCACTTGTCTAAGTTAGGATCCATTCAAACATGAGCATAATAAAAATCTACCACTTGTTGAATCTAGGGACAACCATAAATGATATTGTTTCTCATCAATTGGGAACCCCTTGATGTGTTTGTACATGGATAATTTTATTACAAGGCCCACCACTTGTCCAAGCTACCTCCAAACTATAATAATATTTCTCACCATTTGGAAAATACATGGTATGTTGTGCATGGGGGGTTTTGTTCCAAGCTCCACCACTTGTCCAAGATAGTTCTCTTGAAATACAAGGTAGAAGAAAGCTCCACCATATGTCCAAGCTAGGCTCCATTGGAACTTGGAAAACCACTTGTCCAATCAAGGCTACCTTGAAACATGGAGGGAGGCAAAGATTCACCCCTTGTCCAAGCTAGGCTACATAAACAATGTGTGGTTCAATCCAAAGGGTCACCACTTGTCAATCCTTTAGAGATGCAAGATGTACCATATGTATAAACTAGGCATGAGAAAATACCACACCAAAAGATCCACCATTTTTGTGTTAGGAAATAATACGTAGCTAGATAGATATTTGAGATTATTACTTAATGGAGAGAGATAGATTTCACACACAAGAGATTATAGAGTACAGAGAGAGAGAGAGAGAGAGTACACACAATATATGTGGTTCACCCAATGTGGGCTACGTCCACAAGAAAGCAACCACTCAATGGATTTAGTACTTCAAAACAAGAAGTAGTTTACAAAGGGATTATACCCTTAATAGAGTGTCCGCCTTGCTTCACTCTCACCACCTCACACTCACCTTGTTGCCTCAACTTCACACACTATAGAATTGTGTAAAAATGGCCTCCTTTTATAGGCCAAAAGGGATGCCCTCTCTCATGAGAGGCAACCATGTGTAGCCGCCCTTGTGTAGATAAATCCAAATCGGACCCTCCAATCCGCCCATGTGTGGCTGCCCTTGAGAAGACAAGTCCGTTTTTAAATTCGGCCACCGGCCGACCGGCCGGTCGTTTTTTTGACCACTTTCCGGCCACCGTCCGGCCATAATATTTCGACAAAAAGTAATATTCCAACGAAGGAGATTGGTAGTGAAAATTTTGGTTTCTGGCAAGTGATTTTATTTTCCAGCGAGTTATTTTTCTTCCTGCATGATGGCTTCTCCTCATAATGGGGACCTTACAAATGTGCGTTTTTACCACAAAAAATTACAAGGGGTAAATCAGGCTCCATACTTAACAGTTTGTAGCCTATTTTGTTTAGTATCAAGCTCCACCATGTGTCCAAACTAGGCTCCATTCATACATGGAAAACCACTTGTCCAAGCTAGGCTCCCTATAAACACAAAGAGAAGCAAAGATCCACCACTTGTTTAAGCTAGGGATGACATGTTCAACCTGTAAGTTTATATCTTGAATAGTATTGTTTCTTACCAATTAGAAAACCCAAAGTATGGTGTACATGAATAATATTTTTACAAGGCCCATCTCGTGTCTAAGCTACCCCAAAGCTACATTATTTATTTTTCACAATTTGAAAGTACCATGATGTGTTGTACATGGGGGATTTAGTTCCAAGCTCCACCACTTGTCCAAGATAACTCTATTGACATGTGATAAAAGCAAGCTCCACCATGTGTGCATGCAAGGATCCATTAGAACATGGAAAACCATTAGTCCAAGCTAGGCTCCTTTGAAGCATGAGTAGAAGCAAAGATCCACAACTTGTCGAACCTAATAAAAACCTTGAACAATATTGCTTTCCACTAGTTTCAAAATCATGGTGTGTTTTACATGGAAACTTTTGTTAAGGTCCACTACTTGTCCAAGCTATCTCTAAACTACGATATCATTTCTCACCATTTGAAAACCCATGATATGTTGTACATGGAGTGTTTTTCTACAAGTTCAACCACTTGTCCAAGCTAATGCTAATGAAACATGGAGGTAGAAGCACGCTCCACCATGTGTCCACGTTAGGCTCCATGAAACATAGGAAACCACTTGTCTAATCTAGGATCCCTTGCAACATGAGCATAAGAAAATCCCCACCACTTGTCCAAGATTTAGACAACAATGAATGATATTTTTTCTCACCATTTTTCAAGACCCTTGATGTGTTTATACATGGATAATTTTGGTACAAGGCCCACCACTTGTCTGAGCTACCTCCAAGCTACAATATTATTTCTCACCATTTGGAAAATCCATGATATATTGTACATGGGGGGTTTTTCTCCAAGCTCCAGCACTTGCCCAAGATATTTCTACTGAAACATAAGGTAGAAGCAATCTCCACCATGGGTCCAAGCTAGGATCAATTGGAACTTTGAAACCACTTATCCAATTGAGGCTCCCTTGAAACATGGAGGGAAGCTAAGGTTCACTGCTTGTCCAAGCTAAGCTACATAAATAATGTGTGGCTAAATCCAAAGGGCCACCACTTCTCCAACCTTTAGAAATGCAAGGTGTACCAAATGCATAAACTATGCATGAGAAAATACTAGAAGATCATTTGTGTAGCCTATTATCCTTAGTGGCAATCTCCACCATGTGTCCAAGATGGGCTCTATTCATACATGGAAAACGACTTTTCCAAGCTAGGGATGACATGTTCAATCTTTAAGGTTATATCTTAAACAATATTGTTTCTTACCAATTGGAAAACCCATAATATGTTGCACATGAATAATTTCTTAACAAGGCCCATATCCTGTCCAAGTTTCCTCCAAGCTACAACCCATGATATGTTGTACATGGGGGATTGAGTTCCAAGATCTACCACTTGTCCAAGATAACTCTATTGACAAGTTATAGAAGGAAGCTCCACATGTGTCCAAGCTAGGCTCCATTCAGACATGGAAAACCACTTGTCCAAGCTAGGTTCCCTTGAAACATGGGTAGAAGCAGAGAAACACCACTTTTCCAAGCTACCGAAAAACTTGAACAATATTTCTTCTCACCAATTGAAAAATAATGGTGTATTTTACATGAAAATTTTTGCTACAAGGCTCCCTCCTTGTTCAAGAAGCTACCTCCAAGCTACGATATTGTTTCTCATCATTGGCAAAACCCATGGTATGTTGTACATGGAGAGTTCTTCTCCAAGATCCACCACTTGTCCAATCTAACTCTATTGAAATATGGGATAGAATAAATCTCCACCATGTGTCCTAGCTAGGCACCATTGCAACATGGGAAACCACTTGTCTAATACCTCCAAGATACAATATTATTTCTCACCACTTGGAAACTCCATGGTATGTTGTACATGGGGGGTTTAAACATGGGATAGAAGAAAGCTCCACCATGTGTCTTAGCTAGGCACCATTGCAACATGGGAAACCACTTGTATAATACCTCCAAGATACAATATTATTTCTCACCACTTGGAAACTCCATGGTATGTTGTACATGGGGGGCTTTAGTTCCAATATCCACCACTTGTCCAAGCAGGTTCTATTGAGATATAAGGTAGAGGCAAGCTCCACCAAGTGTCTAATCTAGGCTCCATTAGAACTTGAAAAACCACTTGTCCAATCAAGAATACCTTGAAACATGGAGGGAGGCAAAGATTCACCACTTGTTCAAGCTAGGCTACATAAATAATGTGTGGTTAAATCCAAAGGACCACCACTTGTACAACCAAATGAGATGCAAGGTGTACCATATGTATAAACTAGGCATGAGAAAATACCACACCGGAAGATCCACCATTTGTGTAGCCTGTTCATTTTAGTAGCAAGCTCCACCATGTGTCCAAGCTAGGCTCCATTTGTACATGGAAAACCACTTGTCCAAGATAGGATCCCTTTAGACATGGAGAGAAACAAAGCTCGACCACTTGTCTAAGCTAGGGATGACATGTTCAACCTGTATAATTATATCTTGAATAGTATTGTTTCTTACCAATTGGAAAACCCATAATACGTTGTACATGAATAATTTCTTTACAAGGCTCATCTCGTGTCTAAGATACCCCCAAGCTACATTCTTTATTTTTCAAAATTTTAAAGTCCCATGATGTGTTGTACATGGGGGATTTAGTTCCAAGCTCCACCACTTGTCCAAGCTAACTCTATTGACATGTCATAGAAGCAAGCTCCACCATGTGTGCATGCAAGGATTCATTAGAACATGGAAAACCATTAGTCCAAGCTAGGCTCCCTTGAAGCATGATCAGAATCAAAGATCCACAACTTTCCAAGCTGATAACAACCTTGAACAATACTGCTTTATACCAATTGCAAAATTATGGTGTGCTTTACATGGAAACTTTTGTTACAAGTTCCACTAACTATCCAAGCTACCTCCAAGCTATGAATTGTTTCTCACCATTTGAAAAACCCATGATATGTTATACATGGGGCGTTTTGCTCCAAGGTCCACCACTTGTCCAAGCTAATTGTATTGAAACATGGTGATAGAAGAAAGCTCCACCATGTGTCCAAGTTAGGCTCCATTGAAACATAGGAAACCCCTTGTCTAAGCTAGGATCCCTTGCAGCATGATCATAATAAAAACCCCACCAGTTTTCCAAGATTTAGATAACCATGAATGATATTGTTTTTGACCAATTGGAAAACCCTTGATGTGTTTGTACATGGAGAAGTTTGTTACAAAGCCCACCACTTGTCCAAGCATTCTGCAAGCTACACTGTATTGTTTCTCACCATTCTAGAAAGTCCATGATATGTTGTACATGGGGGCGGTTCTCCAAGCTCCACCACTTGTCCAAGCTAGTTCTATTGAACACAGTGTAGAAGCAAGCTCCACCATGTGTCCAAGCTAGGCTCTATTTGAGCTTGGAGAACCACTTGTCCAGTCAAGGCTCCCTTGAAACATGGAGGGAATCAAATGTTCACCACTTTTTCAAGCTAGGCTACATAAAAAATGTGTGGTTAAATCCAAAGGGCCACCACTTGGTACAACCTTTAGAGATGCAAGGTGTACCAGCTGTATAAACTAGGCCCGCTACTTGTTCAAATTAGGTCCACCACTTGTCCAAACTAACTCTATTGAAACTTGGGATAGAAGCAAGCTCCACCATGTGTCCAAGCTAGGCTCCATTGGAACATGGAAAATCACCTATCTAAGCTAGGTCCCCCACAATCCAAGCTAGGGTCATTTGAAACATACATTGTACATCATATGTTGTACATCAATGTCCACCGCTTGTCCAACCTATATTTCATTGCGATGTGTACAAGGTACACCACTTGTCCAACCTTCAATTCAAAATTCTCCCGCTTCAATTCAAATTCTTCCCCTTTATTTCTACCCATTTTTAAACTTTACCGCTAAAATTTAAAATATAATGCCCAATGTTCTTTGATTATCCCGACTTAATTCAAAATTTTCCACCTAGATTTGAACTTTGTTTAAAGTAACTATCCTGCCTAAATTCAAAATATCTAGAAGCTAGCTTTTTCAATGTAGCTATCTCGCCTAGATTTAAATTAACTCACCTCAATTCACCACATGTCTAGCCTATACACAAAGAAGGATTGAATATACAAGGTGTTGTTTTGAGTTCCTTATAATCTACTTGCCCCAAGGTCCACCATTTGTACAACCTACACAAGAGCCACTACTTGCACAAGCTACATCCCAGAAAAAAACACCAACATCTTTAGCCTATATTATCAAAGTGGGAGAAACATCTAGTGTATATATTCATTTAATTGAAGAGATTTGGAAACCAATCATATTCGAGGGAGTCTTGTATGAAATGTTATGGCCAAAAGCTCAAGAATTTGGTAACCTACAAAGCACTACAAGGAGTTTACAAGAAGGAGCATAACAATTTATAGGCCTTGAGGAGTTGAATGACCGTTTTTGTGGGCCTCAATGCGATAGACCAAGGGAAGAGTTGATCCTATGTGTAATGTGCATCAAGGTGACTTTGCTTTGCTAGCTCCAAATGAAATATAAATCTATCCAGTTTGGCTTGCAGTGGCTCTATTTGACATTGATAATAATGATCCTACATTACCAAATTACAAAAAAATATTGATGCAATATTGGACACCTTGTGCAAGAAAGAGTGGGATGACAGATGCTCAAGCTTACAACAATTGTTGCAAGGGTTTTTGGGTTGTCAACTATAAAGATCCCCAAGTGTGAGAAACTATAGATGCAATTGCTTGGTCTTGGAGACCCAAAAAAGAAGGAACATTTTCTAGAATTAAGATTGCAAAAAGGCATGCTCAAAAATCCAAATAAGGTCTCATGCGTGCACATCAACCACGCTTGGATCAAAGTGTAGATGTTGTATCAAACGTGGAGTATATTTATTTGGAGCTTCTATTGTGATTATATAAGTCAATTTTCTAAGCAAGATCTTTATTTGTATATTCTTTTTTTTGTGGTAATTTGGAATATCTATAAGAGTTCATGTGTACTGCATCCTTGTGGGACAGGTGTCTAACCTCAAATCCTATCTTATTGCAGATTTAGTGAGAACCATGATTAAATTGTTAATCTATGGGACGAAGAGGACTCAACTAGTGCATAGAGGTTACAAGAGGTTGTCAATCTCTCGCAAAACAAAAAACAACTCGCATCTAACTCAAGCTACACTCAAGTGACTGAAATCACCAAAATCCAATCGCTCATTGACAAACAAATCACATCCATTACAGCATCAAATGACATCCAAACGTAACAAAACTTCTAGGACATATTTAGAATACCTAAGCAAGCATGCTTATGGTTTCGAATCCCACTTTCGGTCAAGTGCCAAAATCGCGATTATTAACAGCAGTGGATTTTTGACCTAATCATTTTCGACCCATAATGCACCTAAATGCTTAGCAATGATGCTCCAATACACACCTATGCTTAGTTTTTTATTTTGAAGTGTAAATTCATACTTATGATGAAAGTAGGCCACAGGCTGGCGATGCCAAAAGCTACAAAATACCGTGAAGTGTTTACGTCAATGCATAGAGCTCTTACCTGTGATTGCAATGCAACAAATGCGACTGCAATGTGACAACCGGGGAGGGAGTAGGAAGCGTGAGAAGGAGAGAAGTGAGCACCATTAGCTTACACTGTGTATTTCATTATCCAAAAACTTCATAATAACATACAAAAATTGGGTTTCATACCTTAGCCAAGGTTTTTGGTCGTCAAAACTAATAATTTGGGAGCTCTAACTAGAGATAGGTAATGGCAAGTTGATAAATCTGGAAGCTTGTAGCCCTGGCTCATCTATTACAAAGTTTATCCAAAAAATAGGAGTTACAATATTCTCGTTTTTACAATGAGAGCTCCAAAATGGTATCCAAGTTAGCTTGCTGCTCACAGCCCCCCTCCTCCCCTGTGTCGTCCCTTGACACAGCTTTATGGGCTGAAATGGTTGACGGCTAGCGAGGCAGTCTTTAAGCACATTTAGGGCCTTTTTGTATCTGATCTTTCTATCTTTATTCGGCACCTGCAAAAACTGCATCGTGACTCTGTTTTTAAGCTCCACTATTGAGTAGCCTACAAATCTCGAAGTAAGATGCTGATCACTGACCCAAATATCTTTGTTCGCCAAGTGAAGAACCTTGTGTATAATGCTTCCTCAAACGCCAGCATATTTTGAGAAGGTAAGAACATACATCTAGCGTAGAAGCCATAGAGGACTTCTTCGGAAGGTTGGCCACTAATATCGTAGCATAAACCTTTATTACCCTTGAGAAATGCCATCCACGGGGTGACTGCTTGCTCTGGCTCATGGAAAACTTCGATGCAAGTGAGCAGCATTTGGCAGATTTTATATAGCATTAGACATGATAGATCCGATAGACTTTTGAAGAAGGACATGGTGCCCATTAGGGTTTTCACCATGTATTCTTCTGTCGATGGTCCCTATTCTGGAGCAGGCAATCCTTGGTAGTTCAGCCAGTTGGCCGCTTATTTGTTATTGCCTCATGTGCTTGCCAGGTCCTTACTCTTGGTACATGACAAAAAGTGGGATCCTTCTGAAGTGCTGCAGGTGCTCTTGTGAACAGAATCAGATACCTTGGATTCTTGTTCAACCAGCTCAGCCTCCACTTTGGGTGGTCTTGATTTGCATCTTCTACTTGCATGTCTTTGTAAAGCCTCTCTTTGACTTGAAGCAAATCCACCTTTATCAAAAGATATGGTAGGGATTGCTGATGTCATTGCAAATTGATGTGATTGGGAGTGAGTTTTGTAACATTGATGGAGTGAAGAACTCTCAACTCCCAATCCATCGTTGCTTTCCACTGCTCAACCACCTCTTGTGTAATCTTTTCTTTTAGTGTATCTTCCTCAACTTTTGACAGCTGGACCATTGGCACTTTATTATTTTCTGTTATTTGTACCTAGAATTTATCCTTGCCACCTAGCCCTTCTGTTGGCTATGTCTCCATCTCAGCAAAAGAAGCTGAGGGGATATCTATCTGTGGCTGTTATGAAGTTCTCGCCTCTTCTTGAGTTTTTGGTCGTCCATCTCTCAGCAGCTGGTTGACTCTTTTAAGCTCAGCTATTTCTTTTAGCACCTCATCTTCTAGTTGCACCCTCACATTAAATCCAAGTCTCTACGTTGAGACTGCTCCAGTTTTAGCTCTAGCTTGAGGTCTTTGTTCTTTTTATCTAATGATTTGTAGACTTTGTCTGTTCCTTTGATCGAGGCCACTGCGGGATTTTCTCGTATTTGCCACAAAAAAGTTGCTTGATCATTTATTCTCGGCTCCGAGTATTGCAGGGATGCATTTGCTACATCTAGCTGTACTTGCATCTTTTGAACTGACAGGGTTGTAGTTAGAAGCTTGTTGGTAACTTCTCTCAGTTGTTCATCTTTGGCTTTGCAAGCATCTGACAATTTTGTAAGTAGGTCACCTAATTCCTCCATCTCCTTTTGATGTTTATCCCTAGCTAGCTGATGTTGTTCAGCTTCATCTTTCATTTCTTGTATTTGCCTTTGTAGATCCGTGATGACATTTAATATGCCGTCTAACTCCCCTTGGAGAGTGTCAATCACCATCTCTAGTTCTTTAGCCTTTGTGCTGCAGTTAAGTGATGTTGTTCGAAGTCTTTCCATCATATCCTACATTTGCCTTGCATATTCATTGACTTGTAGGATTACCTCATCGTTTGATTGCCATTCCTCATCTCTTGCGAGCTACCTAGATGTCTTGGCAGTCTGTTGTGTCTCTTTCGACTACATCATGGAGACTGGTTTTTCTTGCCCTTGAGGATGTGGCTGGTCTTCTTCTGCTTTTTCATCCTGAGGCTTTGTGGATGCCTTGGCATTTTCTTGTTGTGTAGATGTAGAAGGTGTTTCCTTGGAATCTTGTTTGTTCAAACTTTGTGGTGTCCTCTGGTGCAGGACTTGCTGCCCTTTTAGACTCTAAGTTCTTGCTCTTTGTGTTGCTCTTGTGTAGTAGCGTCTTGTTGTGCAGATTTAGCTGCTTCTCTTTGTTCAAGCTCTGTCTCCTTCTTGGGCTCAGTTTCTATGGCTTTATCTGCTAGTGATGGTGTGCGGTTGCTTCTTTGGCTTGTTTTTGCTACTCTGCCGCCTCTTTAGCTTTCTGTTCTGCTTCCTGGGCTTCTTTCAGCTTCAAAGATTTTTCCTCCTGATACATTTTTTCCAATAGTTTTGTGGGATCTTTCGCCTGTTTCCTTGCATGGTGCTTTGTTCTTAGTCCTTTCAATTCAATTGGTACCCACTTTGCCGGGTCCTTGTCTTGTGATTGGCAGCTGCATTCATAGGAGTGCTTTTCTCTTTCAAACCTGGCTTGTTTTTGTGGCAGCTCCTCTTGATGTGCTGCCATGGATTTTGTTTTCATTTCCTCGATCTGTGCTCTTCTTTCCTCATTATTGGAGCTTTCAATACTATGCCATTATGGCGAGCTCTTGGCAGACTCTTCATCATACGTGTATGTTCTCTTGGTAGATCTTGTGGCTTGAGGGGAAGGTTGTGCTGATACAATCCAAGTGTTTTGATATGGGGCAGGTGACAAGTTGTCAGCCATGCCAATAGCATGGTAGGCAATTCTGGTTAGAACCTCTAGTGCTCCCATATATGTTATTTTTTCCTCTTTCTTTGTCGCTTTTAGTGTGGACAACAGGTACTGTGCATGGTCAATTGGTTGCTTGATTTTTTATTTGAGAACTTGTCTAAATGTTGTGGCAACCGCATGATTCGGTGTTGTATACCTTGGCGGTCTATTGGCGAGGAAGTGGAAATACTGATGTTACAATCTTGCAGGCTCTTCCACTTATTTTTGGATGAGGTTGGAAAATGTTGTAGCAGCGGTTTTCTTGGTGAAGGTTCCTATCGTCTTTCTATCTCTTGCCCTCATTGTCATTTCTTCTATTGGCAGTTTGAGAGCTTCTTCCACTATCTCTTTTGTAATTACCACTTCTACTTTGTTCCCTTGCTGGTCAGAGATTTGGGCGGTTCCATCTTCTTTGATCATGGACAAGAGCTCATAAGATTTTTGGAAGTCCACTCCACATGGCTCTTGTTCATAAAACTCTTTAAGTCCAAGCCTTCTGTTGTCTTCTTTTGTCTCAGGCTTTGCAGCAACATCATAAACTTCTTTTGGTAGAAGTTTCAGTTCCGCCTGTTATCCTTCTTCTCTCTTGATAGAAGTTTCAGTTCCACCTGTTATCCTTCTTCTCTCTTGAATCTACCTGTGAACATTGTTGTGCTATGCTCTTCAAGCTGTTCTTTCAAAAACTAGGTCACTTTGGCAGTCTTGACTGAACTGGGGTCCAGTTGGTATGGTGGTAGCTCTTGTAGCTTCTCCTTTTGCAAGAGCTTCTTATTGGACTTCTTTGCAGCTTGCATGGCTCCTGTTGAGTGAATAGAGTGTCAAAGTTAGCAAATTTGGCAAATTCTTCTCTGAAATGTCCTTCAGTTGGAAATGCTGACAAATTTGGTCCAATTTACTTCAAATCAAATTTTGAACATGTATAGATGCATAAAAACATGTAAAGATCATAATTATGAAGTCCAAACAAAAAATTGCAACAAAAGTAAATAATCGCGATTATTTACAGTCTGAGTAATTTTTTCAACTTTTTGCAAATTTGGCATTATAGGCTTGAAGTATATACCAAATAGATACTCAAAGTGAAATATGGGCTCATTTGGGTGTACAGGATGAAAATGGTGCCAGATTTAGGCTTTAGTTCTCTAAAACAGTAGATGTAAAAGAATCTTGAGATTTTGAGCTCCAAATTTGTTCAAACTTGGCTAGTGGGCTTAGGACATCATGTACTTTGGTTCCCTGATGGCAAAGTTGCAAATTTTTCCCATCTTGGCCAAAAAGTAAATAATCGCAATTATTACCTTTTTCATCAAAAGGAACATTTTTTGGTGCAACTTGGTTCTAGACATGGTACAGACGTATATGATATGAGGTGATTTGGATCAAAAAATGTGGCTCATAGCTCACAATTTGGCTTGCAAGGACTTCTTTGCATTTTTTGGTAATTTTTCAAATTACATTTGATCATTTTGGCTCATACTTGAAATTTGGCATGTAATAGGTGTGCACAAGTGATAGGTGACGTGATGATACAATTTTCAAGCCAAAATAGTGTAAAAGTAAATAATGACGATTATTTATAGTAGTCAACTTTTTATTGCAAAACTTGAAAATTTTGTCCTAAACACATTCTATACACCTAAAACAAGTCCTAAATTGAATTTAGTAAACTCTGGTCTTGCCAGCATCACTTTGTGCTTTGTCGACTCTGAAATCACCGATTTTGGTGACTACATGGCCTGTAGAGTTGGTTAGTTGCTTTTGAGGCTATGGACTTGTCCGCAACATAGTCGTGAAGCAACTCATCCAATTTTGGCCCATTTGGAGTCAATTTGACCTTGTATGTCAAATTTGACGCTTTGTAGCCTTCAAGCCGTTTTCTGCTTTTCAAGGGCTTGGTTTGATTGAATTTATGAAACCAATCATATACATTGTGTATAGACCTCATAGGTAAGCTGTGAGTGGAGTCAGAATCCAATTTTGGCATCTGCCAAAAACTTAGATTTTCTACTTGGGACCCCCTGACCCTTGCCAAATGGTCAACTGTTGTTATAGAAGTGTTCTATCATGTTGGGGCATACTACAGTTTAAATCTCATCCGATTTGGTTGAGCTGACAGACCGCTATGGTCAATTTTTGGTCGTAAGTCTTCATGCACTGCTCGGATTCTAGGGTTTTTCCTAGGGGTTTAGACTAGCTACCGGCCATACAAAATGGATCATTGATAAGTATAGAACTTACCCCCCATGTCTCGTGTGATACAGCGCTAAAAACAGGTGACTGTGGACTTGGGAAAATACGCGCGAAGAGGGTCGAAAGGCTCTGTCTCCAAAGGCAACAAGTACAAATGAGGTGATTTTAGCCTACCTTGGGTATCTATACCCTGACTTCCCGAACCACTTTGCCCCAGATTCCCCTATTATTCCTACTAGGCTGTGAAATCTATATAGACTCAGCAATTTTCCCAATCGGATTCCTATAGCTCATTCTGCAAGAATTTTACAAAAATAGGTCTGGTCGCCTAATTTAGGCTTCCCGCTTCCATCTGCTGATTTGATTGAATTTTTTTGTGCCTGTCCGCATTATCTTTCTGATCACCATCGCGTCTTCAATTTTTCCATCTAAGGTCCTTTGCTATATATTATTAATTTTTGACTTGTTTACTGAAAAATCAAAGAAAATAACAAAATGCGCTAAAAAAGCAAAGTGAAAATCCACTAATTAAGAAAATCCATTGAAAAACACAGCTTTATTGTTTTTTGTTGAATTTCTCCATTTTTAAGTCTCAATATCAAGAAAAATGATTAAAAAAATAAACAAAAAGAACTATTTTTTGCTTATTTTTTGATATTATATACACTATTTACACTCATCGTGAAGATATTATCAGTAAATGTTTCCTTGTATGAATTATAAGGGTATTGTTAGGTAATTTTGCAAAAAATCACACGTTAACATCAAACTTTTTCCTCCCTCTTCAAACATTGCCCTTAACTACTTAGTACTCTTCCACCCCTCCTAGATGGCGTACTCTGGGATGACTGTGTGCATGGGTTGAAGAATTGTGTCTATGCATAGCCTTGGTTGGCTCTACCATGCTTTGAAGATCAATGCAGTTCAAACCATTATGCTGTGCAAGAGTTGGGTCTTGAGTAATTAACTCAAGGGTTTCTGATCTCAAGGCTTTCTGTTGCTATTTTCCAAAGAGAAAATCTTGTAGTTTGTGCACTCTTTGCTTGATTGTACCATCGGGATGCTTTAGCATGATGATTACCTGAGCTGTTGGTATCACTTTTGACTGTTGTCGAGCTTTTACTTGCCATTGATACCTTGATTGTTTGATTACTTAATGGGGAGAGATAGATTTCACACACAAGAGATTATAGAGTAGAGAGAGAGAGAGAGAGAGAGAGAGAGAGAGAGAGAGAGAGTACACATGATATACGTGGTTCACCCGATGTG
The DNA here is from genome assembly GCF_014529385.1 of Adiantum capillus-veneris. Classification (NCBI taxonomy): domain Eukaryota; kingdom Viridiplantae; phylum Streptophyta; class Polypodiopsida; order Polypodiales; family Pteridaceae; genus Adiantum; species Adiantum capillus-veneris. The sequence goes on along the minus strand of NC_140950.1, from coordinate 141,014,961 downwards.
GGCTATGTCCACAGGAAAACAACCACTCAATGGCTTTAGTACTTCAAAAAAAGAAGTAGTTTACAAAGGGATTATACCCTTAATAGAGCTCCCGCATTGCTTCACTCTCACCAAATCACACCCACCTTGTTGCATCAACTTCACACTATAAAATGTGTGTAGACATGGCCTCCTTTTATAGGCCAAAAGGGCTGCCCTCTATCATGAGAGGCAGCCTTGTGTAGCTGCCCTTGTGTAGATAAGTCCAAATCAGACCCTCCAATCCGCCCATGTGTGGCCGCCCTTCAGAAGACAAGTCCGCTTTTGAATTTGGCCACCGGCCATTGACTTCCGACCACTGGCCAACCAGCCAACCGACCGGTCATTTTCCGACCACTTTCCGATCGCCGTCCGACCATAATATTCCGGAAAAAAGTAATATTCTACACGATGGCTTCTCCTCATAATGGGGCCTTACAAATTTGCATTTTTAACACAAAAATTACAAGGGGTAAATGAGGCTCCATACTTAACATTGGTTTGCTTGGTGTAGAATGGCGTGGTTGAGTGTTCTGAGGCTTAACTCTCCATTGCTTGATCTATTTTGCAATTTGCGACAGAGAAGATAAGTGTTTTTTTTTCTTCCAAGTCCATTTCATGCTAGGTTCCTTGCTTGGAGATGCTCGTCTTAGTGTTTTGATCTTTTGAACCGTCTTTGGTATTGTTGATGATGTTTTGGGCACCCAAATTTGAATCGGCTTGCCCATAAGCTGTGCTTTTGGTACCCAAATTTTCCTGACTCCTTGCATGCTACTTGTAGCATTTTCTTGCTGATAGGATGGAGAAGATTGATTACTTCGTGGTTTGCTTTTCTGGTATTTGCCTTTCCACTCCTCCTTGCTTGGTGCAATTGGAAAAATGAGTTGTCCGCCTTTAGGTGATAGCTTGAGCTCGGTGGTATCCCAATCTTGTACTGCCTTGTATTTCCGCATCCATGGAATTCCAAGGATCATTGTCCCATTCATGTGTTCATCTAGTAAGCATACAAATTGATGAGGACATGAACATCCATGTACTATCACATTCAAGTTGACTACTCCCAATGTTGGTGTTGGATTCTTGTTGCATCCTTTGATAGTCGCTATTCTTGCTATCAAAGGCTGACTTGTTGATTTCTTGTACGTGAAATAACTAACTGCATTTACTCTAGCTCATGTATTGACCAATGCATTTGTGCTATGGTTTTTGAGCTGTACTTTCATGCAAAGGTCCATTCCATCTAATCATTCATCATCTATTGATACTACATCTTTCTGAAATTCCAATTGTCAGTCATCTATTTCCAGGGTATTGATGGGAATGGGTGTTTGTTGATTTTGAAGAGATTTGAGTACTTGGAGTCGAGCTTCCTCCTAGGCTTCATCAATAACCTGCTGTCGTTTTATCTTCCTTTGCTCGGCTGCATGTATTCTTTCTAACAATTCATTGGTTAGCGGAAAATTGTACTTCTTTAAACAACATCCACTAATCCAATTAGCCATTGGTTCACCGTCTAGGATGGACAACTTAACTGCTCCACTTGGAGATACATATTCAATGATAAACGGTCTGTTTCTTTTCTTAAACTTGGGAATGTGTTGCTTAAGGGAATAGACTAGAACTAAGTCCCCTTTTCTGAAGATTTTTTTGATTAGATGGGAATCAAAAACTGTTTTTGTTTCCGCTTTTGTGCATAGATGTGAGCTACAACAGTCAGCCTTTGCTCATCTAGCTTTCTTGAATCTTCAAGTCTCTCTGACAATTCACATCGAGTCCACTCAAGAGCCTTAGCTACCCTTAATGTTGGCAATAGAGATTCTATTCGTAGTATGCATCAAGACCATAAACAAGATTGAAGGGTGTAGCATTTAAATCTATTTTGAATGAAACTTGATAAGCCCATAGAACCGCATGGAGATTCATTTCCCAGTCAGTCCTTCTTGAACTAGCCACTTTAGTCAATACCGAGCTAAGAATCTTATTCATATGCCATTAGGCAAAATTTGGACTCACAAAGGGGCCCTTTAAAGAGTTTGACTTTACCTCTCTCTACCAAAACGGACGCATGGATAAATTTTGCAAACAAACTCCAAAGTTGGCGGAGGTTTGAATGTCCTCTTCAAGCTCTATCTAACTGATAGATAGCACGCCATGAGATTCCTCATATTTTAGAAGATTCTTTTTTTGATTCACCTATGATGTGACAACTCTGTCAAAATCTAAGTGAATCAAAAAAAGAATCTTCTAAAATATGAAGAATCTCATGGCGTGCTATATATCAGTAGATAGAGCTTGAAGAGGACATTCTAATTGTCAAACCTCCGCCAACTTTGGAGTTTCTTTGCAAAAATTTATCCATGCGCCTGTTTTGGTAGAGAGAGGTAAAGTCAAACTCCTTAAAGGGCCCCTTTGTGAGTCCAAATTTTGCCTAATTTCAGCTTTTCCGTTTGCTTGTGGGTGATAGGTTTTGTTATGGATGACCATAAATTCATTAAGCAAATACTCAATTACCTCATTAAGAAAATGAGTTCCCCTATCACTGACCATTTCTATTGGCAGTCCACATCTTGTGAATACATACTCATATAAGAATGCGGTAGTGGTTCTAGCATCATTCTTTTGAGTTGCTTTAGACTCATCCCACTTAGTCAAGTAATCTGTAGCTACAATGATATATTGAGCTTGGGTTCTATAAGCAGGTGGTTGTATTGGCCCAACAAAGTCTATACCCCATTTTGCGAAATCTCTAGCTCCCACCATTGGTCTTAAGGACATGCTATCTACTCTTGTTGGCATTTTTTCTCGTTGACAAGCATCACACCTTCGAGCATATTCTTTGGTACCTGCAAAGTGTTTTGGACACCATATGCCTACCATTATGATTGCGCTTGCTGTGGTCTCACTAGAAAAGTGACCTCGAGCTAATCCATCATGTGCTTGTTCTATGATTGGAATATATTCGTCTTCATTTGCACAAAGGTGCAAATGTTGGTCCTTATCTCTCCAATACAATTGATTTCCAATAAGAGAATAGTCTCTTGCTTCAGTTTCAATTGCTCTTTGACGACGTTTACTCATATCCTCAGGAAATGTTCCGCTTGTTAAGTAAGTAAGTAGATAGTTACTCCACTTAGGAACATGTGACATTTGGAACAATGTTACATGAGGTATGAGTGTCTATTTTTGACATTGAGGACAATCCTTTACAAAAGAACGAACATCACCTCTCATAGTTGGCCAAAATACTCCAAGTCTCAGGATCCTTTGCATAGTTTGGTCTTTCTCAAAGTCCTACTATGATAATATGTGCTTGACTCAGGTATTGGGATTTCCCCTCAGGATTAATGCATAAGAGAAATATTCCATCATAATTTCTTTTGTATAGTCTCCCAGCTAGTAATTGATACATAGCCAATTACTCAATTAATCCGATTGTAATAGGAAGTGGTATTCGCGAATCCACTTAATCTATGGACATCAATGATACCATATTTTCCGACCATCAAGGTATCATTTCCACGGAGAACAGATAGGCATCTGGTATATCATTGTCTACTCCTTTAAGTGATTCCCTTGAAACAATTCTAAAGAAATGATCTACTCTTTGATGAGTGGTGCCCTTTTTCACAACTACAATGAAATCAAATTCTAGAAGAATGATGAGCCATCTCATCATTATTCTTGTGCTGCATGGCTTGTTGACCAAATATAGTAAGGCTTGGTGGTCCACAAAGAACAAAAATTTGTTTGCTAATAGGTAGTGTCTATACTTCTTTACAATATAGATCATTCCTAGTCCTTCCTTTTCAGTGGTGGTATAATTATTTTCCGCCATATTCAACTGTTGCCTAGCATAAGAACTAGGAAAATCGATTTTCCCGTCTCCTAGTTGAGCTAGTATGCATCCAATGGAAAATTTGGAAGCATCTACATGTATGTGGAATATCTTATTCCAATCTGGTGCTTTCCTGAGGTGAGAGCTTGCCTAAGCTTTATGAAGGATTCTTCACACTCATCAGTCCATTCAAAGTGTGTAATAAAGCTATACATGAGTTTTGCAATTATAGCGTACATGTAAATGAATTGTTTGTAATATCCACAATGTCCCATGAAGGCTTGAACCACCTTGACTGTTGTTGGTCTATGAAAATCAACAATAACATGAATCTTATCCATATCAGTAGCTATGCCATTTTTTGACACTATATGTCAAAGAATTTTTCCTTGTCTACCCATGAATGTGCATTTTCCAGGATTTCAGCAAATCCTACAAAGTCTACACTTTTCGAATACCTTTTTGAGGTGTTCAAAATGATAAGCCCAGATTGCTAAATGTATGCATAGATCATCCATATATACTTCCAAGAATTTCCTAAGATATTCTTTAAAAGCATGACTCATCAATCTTTGAAAGGTGGCAGGAGCATTAGTTAACCCAAAAGGCATAACCCGATAGGCAAAAATACCCCATTTCATTGCAAAAGTAGTTTTATGCTGATCTTTTGGGTCAACCAAAAGTTGATTGTATCCCAAAAATCCATCTAAGAAGCTGTAAGCTTCTTTTCCTGCAACTTGTTTTAAAACATGCTCAGTGATTGGAAGAGGAAAGTTGTCTCTAATGGTAGCTACATTCACTTTCTTGAGGTTGACACACACTTGTAATTTTTCATTCTTCTTGGGTACTACCACAATTGGAGACACCCAATCTGTGTGTTCAATTTCATAAATGAATTCGGCTTCCTTTAGTTTTTCAATCTCTTTTTTGATCTTCCTGGAAAATGTCTCATTATATGTGTATGGCCTTTGTCTACTTGGTTTTGCATCATCTCTCATGGGTATGGTATGTTAACAGATTTCTATATCAACACCCTTGGGATCCTTATAAGACCAAGAAAAGATATCTTGGTATTCTTTCAGTAGGCTTATCAAAAGCTCTTCATCTTCTTATGTTAGGTCATTTGCAATGTAGGAAGGCCTAGGCTCTTCTCCTGGTTCAGCCAAATCTATCTTTTTCGTGTTTTCAGGCTCTTTGTAGAACTCACCCTGTTTTTGTAGTTCTCTAACAAGTTGTTCACCTATGATTTTCTGATCTTGGAGCGTATATTTCTTGTAATGGGATGGAACACTCATCACATCTTTACCATCCTCTTTTGTGTTTTCCATTTTGGTTGTATATATCTCCTTTAGAGATTTTTTCAACTCTGGATATTTCTTTTTTCGCTCAACTCGTGTCATGGTTGACTCATTGTCCTGTTTTCTTTGGCTTTGCTTGAGTATCCTTTCTCGTTTTACTTGAAGTTTTTGACATTCCTGGATTTTCGTTTGAAGGATATCTGCCAGTGATTTTGTCCGTGACACAATCAATGCATCTATCTACATCAATAATTGTGTTCTACTGAAGACTGATGGCATAGGTCTAGCTTTCATGTTTCTGGTGTCTCTTTTTCGTCTATACCATTTTTGTCTTCTTGACTTTTGGTTTGGAAAGTCAAATGACTTTTCCTCCCCTCCTTTCATGAGTAGCTTATCTCTCACATGTTCTTTTTCCAACCCCGAATCATCTGAGGTAGCTGAATGTTCTTTCAAATCATTTGTTGCATCATAGTAGAGGTCTGAAAATACTTGTTGAGCTTTATTCAAGGCTTTGGGCTCCTCAATTTCATCTTCAATGTAGAGGGTTGAAATCATTTGGATGGGAATTATTTCATAGCTATCCTCATTGCAAAATTGAGTAGGCATAGACGTATTCACACATACATTTATTGTCGCTAAAATTTGAGTCCACTCAAATGGCTCAAACAAATGCTTTGGAAAGGGTTCAGGTACATAGGCTTCATTGGTGCAATCCCTTTCTAGATACAATCTTTTCATTTTAAACTCTTGTTTTTTGAAGCTCCACACGTCCAAATAAGAGTGTCTCTATTTAACCAAGATGGAAGTTTAGTTTCAGCCAAAAAACTGAATTGAACTCTTGTATGGGCCTTTTCATGAAATCTCTATAAGAGTGATCTTTTAGATTAACCCTTGTTATGTATCTCGCTTGCTTCAAGTACAGAGAATTGTTTCCCCAATCTTGGATAAGTTGTACTTGTCGCATGAAAGGTTTTTCCAATATGATTTCGTAATTGAGTTTCTTCCCAAAGTCCACTATGGAAAAAGTGTGTTGATATTCAATCCCACAGGAATTAACTATCACTTTTTCAAGCAGTCCTAAGGTCTTTCACAGTGTCCATCAGCAAATTACAATTTTATTCGAGTTGGTCTAATGGTTGATTGTCCCCAAGATTCCTATACTACTTTGTGGATATGACTATGCTTGCCCCACTATCCAGTATTTGCCATGGTTTCTATGTCATTATATTTCACTGGAAGGGTGGTGTTTCCTTCTTCCCTTTCATAATATTCTCTGACTTTGTTCATTGGAACAAATTGAATTTATTTGTTATCCATTTCATGTTTCAATGTCTCTCCAAATTTTTTGCAATGAGCCCTGTTATCCCCACATTCTCTAGGATTTTCTGTAGATCATTCCATAGATATGGTCTAATTTTTAATAGTTCTCCCAAAGCAGCAGTGCATTGGATGGGTGTAGACATGATTGAATGAATGTTGTCTACTTCTAGGGTCTGTTTTTCTCTTTTTACTTGAGTGATCTTACACACTATGGATTCATCTTCGTTATCTCCCAAGTAAGAGGGTAATGTTTTCAAGGTCAATGGTTTAGACATTCCTGAAGCTTCATATCTGCAATCCCCATACAATAATTGTACATCCACGTCCATATCAGGAGGTAGATTTTCTAACCAAATTTTCTCTATAGGAGCTAACTTTAGAGTTAGGCTCCCATCATTGATCTCTCTAACTTTTTCCATAAAGGTCCTGGCCAGTCTTCCTCTATGAATAAATTCCATACAAGAATTGTACATTCATGTCCATATCAGGAGGTAGATTGTCTAACCAAACCTCCTCTATAGGAGCTAACTTTAGAGTTAGGCTCCCATCATTGATCTCTCTAACTTTTTCCATAAAGGTCCTGGCCAGTCTTCCTCTATGAATGAAATTCCATCTAAGGCATCTTTGTTGTTCGGCACTATAAGTTCTGGCTCTTTTGGTTCAATGTAGGGTTCTACCACCACTTTGGATTTTTTTTTATTGTCTTTTACCACAAGCTCCTCAGGTTTTGTCATACTTTCGAGCTTGGGTTTTTGTTTTTCCAGCATCTCTTGCGTGATTCTAACCAGATTTTGATAATCTTCAAGCTTAGTTGCTTCTATGTCTGGAGAAGGATAGTTTTTACATTTGTGTTTCATGTTTTGGTCTGCTTTAATTCTTGCTTGGTAGGCTTTCAAGACTTCATTAATAGGCTCAAAATTTTTATCAACCAAAATTGACACTCCAAATTTCACGGTTGTTGCTTTGATTTTACTTCCAATTTCTTTCACCTTTTCTTGGAATAGATTTTTTGCTTTCTCCTTGATTTCAACTCGTTGTTTCTGTTTTCTCATCTCATACCTTTTGCTTCTGCTTCTTTTGGTATTTTGAGAGGTAATTTTTTGTATTCTCCGAACCATCAGAGGAGTTATGTTTCTTGGATTTATCATGGGTCTTGTCATAGGAGGTCTAGCACCTTGATTAGCCACATAGTACATTGGTGCAAGCTCTGATGTAGCATAAGTCACACGTTCTTCCATTGGTGGTGGATGTGCATTATACCAATATACTTCTACCATTACTGTAGATGGACTAGGATCAGCATAGGGTATTATAATATGCACTAGTGCTTGCTCATCTATGAATCCTTTCGAATGCATGTACTTTATAGGCACTGCATTATGTCTCAGATACAAAGGTGGTTGACCCAAGATGGGTTGAGTTCTTTCCATACCCATCGGTGGTCTTTGAGCTGGTCCCATGCTAGATTGATATCTGTACATTGGTTGTCCTTGTGGACTCATGGGCACCTACTGAACATTCCCATCATAATTTGGTCAGTAGTAGCACTCATTGGTCTCATGGTTGGTCCATTACCCTCGATTGCACACCATTTTTGCGGTCTAATTGGTTGTCCCTGTTGAGATATCCCTTGCCCTGGTACCCTCATATATGTTTTTTGCATGTTATTCATCATGTCATTCATCCTTTTGAGCGTGTCTTCTATGTCTAAAAGTGGTGTTGTAGTAGCCGTTCCCACTTGTGCTGGTTTAGTGGATGTTGTTTTCTCACTTTGGTTATCCTTAGGGATGTCTTCTTCATTGAAAATATCACAATTTTCTCCTAAGTCAATAGAATCTGAAACGCACTCTTCTAGGGTTGTATGCTTCTTGCTATACAGTATAGCATGAAGTTCTTTGTTTAGCAGTCCGTGTAGAAACAATGATACTAGTCGTTCTTCTGTAGGTATCTCTAACTCTGGGCATCTGGAAATGTATTTTTTCATTCGAGTTACACAGTCCCTAACAGACTCACCTTGTTTCTACTTAAAGCTGTAGATTTGAGCTACTGTATTGTGTTTGATCCCTATTTTGAAACAAGCAGCTAAAAATGCTTGAGCTAATGTGTTCAAGTCCATGATTGACCTTGGTGGAATATTTTGGAACCATGTCAATGCTTTTTCTTCTAATGTCATTCCAAACCCCTTGATATAGAGTATGAAAATCGAATATGCATTCTACTCTTAGCACTTGCTTAAGCTTGCTAAGTGATCGTATGGATCCCCTGATTCTCTGTATTTTCTAACCCATTTTTAAAAATCCGTTGGTCTGATGCATCTATTTGGTTCAACTCCCGGTCTCCTGGCAGTTGTGGTCCTGTTCCGAGTCCTTCAAACTAGTCTGTTGGAAATAGTGACTCATATAGCCCTGGACTGTTACCATATACATGTGGTAGTGATGTGAGTGAACACACTAGGACCTCCGGGGCATTTTTTCCCTCTTTAGGAGGTTTTTTCCCCCGTGCATTGTATATACGCCCATCACTCTAGGGCTATCTATCTTTGCATTGCACACTAATTAACACACTCTCTATTGTGTGCCTTGAGCTTCCTTCATCTTCTCCAAGCTGTGTGTGTTTCTCTGCAACCCTAATTCCAACAATTGGTATCAGAGCAGGTCATGTCCTCCTGTACAAATGTATCCATTGTTGAGTCTTCTGTGAAAAGAGATTGTGATGCTGATGTTGATGCAGAATGGGCTTTTAGTGTAGAGTGCTCTTACAATCCTGTTGTCCATGATGCATGCTTGTCCGTTCCTGCAGATTCACATGTGTGGTATTTTGACAGTGGTGCTACAAAGCACATTACCTCACATCGTGAATTGTTTACCTCTCTCGAGTCAGTCCCTCATGGGAATTCAGTCACTTGTGCCAACAAAGCCTCATATCCAGTTCAAGGAGTTGGGAAGATTGTGCTCACTGCTGCTAATGGCAGTTCCTTCATACTTGTTGATGCACTTTTTGTATTGGGGATCAGGAAGAATCTCTTGTTTGTATCCGCACTTGCTACGCTTGGACTTGTAGTCAAATTTGTGGATGACAGATGTACAGTTCATGATCTCAGTTTTGGTGATGAAATTGTTGCATCTAGGGTTTTGTGCCGTGGGTTGTATAAGCTCACTTTGTATGACAAGTGTGGACAAAATTTTGCAAATGCTTTTGCAGATTCAAGGGCTATTTCAGATGCAAAACTTTGGCATGCACGTTTTGGTCATCTGAATTTTGCCAGTTTGCTGCGTTTGCAGAAATCTGATATGGTTTCTTCTTTGCCACCTCTTGAAGCACCTGTCAAACATGTTTGTGAAGGCTGTATTTTGGGTAAGATGTAGCATTCTAAGTTTCCAAAGGATGGTTCAGTTCGGGCCACAAGCAGGTTGTAGCTTGTGCATAGTGATGTTTGTGGGCCCATGCAAACTCCGTTCTTGGGCAATTACCTGTACTTCGTGACTTTCATTGATGATTACTCCAGGCATACATGGGTATTTACGCTTAAAGAGAAGTCCGAAGTTTTTATGTGCTTTAAACAATTTCTGGCTATGGTTGAAAATGTCTCGAAATGTACTATGGGCACCCTCCGTTCTGATCGAGGGGAGGAGTATATGTCCATGAATTTAATGCATTTCTGGCTAGTCGTGGGATAAAACACCAATGTGCAGTGCCTTATACACCTTAGCAAAATGGTGTTGCTGAGAGGAAAAACAGGTCACTGACGGAAATGGCATGATGTATGGTCAAAAGTCAAGCTTTGCCGCATTCTTTTTGTCTTGAGGCCATTATGTGTGCCACTTATGTACTTAACAGGTGTCCTATGAAAGCTTTGCAGTCTATTACTCCATATGAAGCATGGCATGATAGAAAACCTTCTATTCAGCACATGCGTGTTTTTGGTTGTTTGGCATATGCTTTGGTGCCACAAGTGCAACGTAGAAAATTGGATGATAAGGCTGTCAAATGTTTTTTTTTTGGTTATAGTGCTGAAAGCAAAGGTTACAGGTTGTATCATCCGCAAAAAAAACGTATTCTAGTTTCACGGGATGTAGTGTTTGTGGAAGATTCTGTTCAGCCCTTGCTGTCATGTACTAGAGACAATAATGTAAGCTCACAGGACATTTATGACACTTTGTTGCCTCTTTTCAGTGGTGGAAATACGAATGTAAGTTCCAATGAGGCAAATGTACAGCCTATGGGGGTTTCTGAAAATGTTTTAGATCAGCCTATTACTGATGTAGATGTACATGATGTACTTGATGAGGAAAGGGCTGAAAATGAGCAGGCTAGAGGTATGCCAAAATGGCTGGTGCACACTTTGCGTGACAGTAAATTGGATGCACCTTTGTCTAGTCGTACTCGTTCAGGCTCTCGCCATCCATCTTATGCATCAGATTGTTATGCTTTGGCTATGTCTAGTTTACATGATGTTGAGGAGCCTTTGTCGAAGCACAGAATTCAGAAAATTGGATGGCTGCCATGCAATCAGAATATGATGCACTTATAGAAAATGGCACATGGACTTTATGTGATTTTCCTCCTGGAAAAAGGCCATTCGTACGAAGTGGGTTTACAAGTTGAAACGCAAGCCGGATGGTGAGATTGATCGCCATAAGGCTCGACTTGTTGCAAAGGGTTATGCACAGGCAAAAGGCATAGATTATGAAGAGACTTTTTCTCCCAATTGTCGTATGACTACTGTGCGTTTTCTATGTGCATTGGCAGCTCATTTTGGTTGGGATGTACATCAATCAGACATTGTTACTGCTTTCTTGAATGATGACATATTTGAGGAAGATTATGTAATGCAGCCTCGCGGTTTTGTCATAAAAGGACAAGAGGACAAAGTGTGAAAATGTCACAAGGCTTTGTATGGGTTGAAGCAATCTCCTCGTGCTTGGTATGAGAAAGCTGACACTCATTTGTGCAAACAAGGCTTTCGTAATAGTCCAACAGAAAGCACATTGTATGTAAAGCGTGAGGGTGTTGTACTTCTCATTGTGGTTCTTTATATTGATGATTTGCTGATCACTGGACCAAATGAGAGACATATTGCTGAATTTAAGGCTGATTTGAATTCTACTTTCAAGATGAAAGATTTGGGGCTATTGCATCATTATTTGGGTATACAGTTTAAGCAGTGTGATGGTGGTATTTCCTTGTGTCAGAAAAGTTACATAGAGACATTGCTATGTAAGTTTGGACTTGAGGATTGCAAACCTATTGCCACTCCCATGGAAACAGGTTTGAAGTTGAGTCTACATGATGCTGGCGATCCTGCTGATGTCACTCTTTACCAAACTGCTGTTGGCTGCCTCATTTATGTATGCAAAACGAGACCGGATATTCAGTTTGTAGTCTCATAGGTCAACAGATTTATGCATAGCCCAGGGTCTAAGCATTGGCAGGCTGTCAAGAGGATTTTCTGCTACCGTAGTGGCACTTTACATCTTGGCTTGTTTTATCCCAAGGGGGGATCATTGCCGCCAGACTTACATGCTTTTTCGGACTCAGATTGGGCTGGTTGTTTTGACACGCGAGTGTCCACAAGTGGTTTTTGTTTCATGCTTGGCTGCTCATGTATATCATGGTTGAGCAAGAAGAAACCTACTATGGTCACTTCGAGTTGTGAGGCTGAGTACAGGGTAGTCTTCATAGCTACGGTTGAGTGTGTATGGCTCAGACGCCTTATGGCTGATTTGGGTGTTGGACAGGACATTGCCAACACTATCTACACTGACAATCAGAGCACATTGGGAGTTGCGAGGAACCTAGTTTTTCATGCTCGCACAAAGCACATTGAAGTGCATTACCACTATGTCAGGGAGAGGCTCTCAGCAGGAGAGATCATCTTGGCTTATGTGCCAACATAGGACAACCTTGCAGATCTTTTCACAAAGGCATTGTCTCGTGAGAAGCTTGAAGCTTTCCGCAAAGCTTTGGTCTTACTCCCATTTGTGGACTAATCCTGTCCTCAGGGCATGGCACTTCCCTTTACTCATGTGCCAGCTCTCGTTCACCGCATCACTCCAGGGGGGATTTGTTACCATATACATGTGGTACTGATGTGTGAACACACTAGGACCGCCGGGGCATTTTTCCCCTCTTTAGGAGGTTTTTTCCCCCGTGCATTGTATATACTCCCATCACTCTAGGGCTATTTATCTTTCCATTGCACACTAAGTAACACACTCTCTATTGTGTGCCTTGAGCTTCCTTCATCTTCTCCAAGCTGTGTGTGTTTCTCTGCAACCCTAATTCCAACATGGACTGGCCTTAGTGTCACCCGTTTTTTTTTGTGATGAGGTGGTTTCTAGTTTCTTAACATTACTCTCAAAAGATCTCTCACGGTGTTCATCTCTTGGAATAGTTTCTGGTCCTTGGCCTAATATCCAATCCCTTATGTAATATCCTTGATATTTGGTTTGTTCCACCTCCTCAAGAGTCATCATAGCAAAGTTGTTGCTATAACAATCCCTAAACAAGTAGGTTGGTAGATCTGCTGATCCCTTATCCTTGATCTTGAAGATATAGATGATCTTCATGGGTGTTAGTTGTCTTGATTTGGCATGCGAAGTCCACAGAAGATCTTTTGCATTTCTATCCTCCCAACAATAGACTCCGATCCTAGACTTATATGTACTAAGCTGTTTCAAAGTCTTCAAATCAACTTGATCGTATCCCTTGAATTCTAAAGTTGGTGGTCCTTCTTTAGCTGCCATATCTGGAATTATGGTAATTTACTTCTAACCCCCATTTGTCTATCACGTCTGGGTTTTCAACTTGTAAATATTGAGTTCCATTTCTATCTATGTACATTTTTCCTTGTTTGTTTGCCCTGATTTCTTCTTTGAGCTCAATACCATGGTCATCAATGCGAATAGGGTACTCTTCATTACTATTAGCATACTTTTCATTAGGATCCACGTAAACCTCAGCTCCATGGCAATTATTTTTATAAAAAGAGAGTATATGCTTATAGCATATTGTCATTCCGGTTTTCGAGTGAGTCAAATAAGAAGACATTTTCGAGGTTGAATCTAAGAAATTTTCTGAAACTTCTTCAAGGATAGTTTGCAAAGAATTTCCTTGATTCACACTTTCTTTGGTGGATACTTTACTGGAGGTTTCTCCAAATATGCCTTGATTTCCTAGTACACAACCAGATCTAAGGTTCATAAAGACTTGTGAAGCCCTGGATACAGTACTTAATGTCAGATTGACTTGTTGTCAATTTCTTCCAAAAAACTTGACTTGATTGTAATTTTTGTCAAGCTACCGATTCCTCGTCTACAACCTGATTCATGTATCAATTTGATCAAGTTAGCTATTCTATCATGAAGACTGTGTAATTTTTGCTAACTATTGTGATTTGTCTCTGTGCATCACTTCAATTCGACCTATTTTAGTCAGCAGTTGAAATTTTCAGACTCGACTTTTGCAAAAATCAAAGGATTAATCTACAACCTGGAAACTCAGTGAACATATACCAATTTGGATCTGATTGAACCCAAAATTGCATGGTGGCTTTGTATTATGTTGGTCTAGCACTGTACAAGCTCCAAAGTAAAAAATGGTACCTCTTTGTAGCAGTAGTAAACAATCGTGATTATTTACTTTTGTTAGTTTTTTGCACTTTTTGGATTGGTTTTCAAAGTATACAACCTGTTTAGGTCCTTAGATAAGTTTCAACAAGTTTGAAGAAAATCTATTCAAGTTACTCAACTATTTCGTGTCAGCAGACTCTGATTTCAAGAATCTGGATTAAGTCTCATTTTTGTGATCCAAATTTCACCAGAATTGATTTCTATGGTCTACTTGATTTGTTGACCTTGTGGTATGCTCAAATGTGCAAGATTGTCAATTTTTGAAGCAGATGTAAATAATCACGATTATTTACTCCAGCTATTTTTTTGCAAGTTTTTGTCCCAACCTTGACACAAATCTATTAAGCACTTCAACTTAAGGTCTCTAGCCAATTTTCATCAAGTTTGGATAATTTTTGGTCAAATGGTCATCAGTTTTCTGTCCAAAGATTGACTTTGCAAATTTGGTCACAATTTTCAATCCAATGATCCAAATCTCACCAAATTTGGTTTGTGGACTTATTACAACATGTAAAACTAGTGGTATGTTAACTTGGTCAAAAAATTTGAAAAATAGGGCAGATGTAAATAATCGTGATTATTTACTTCTGTCAAATTTTTGCATCTTTTTGGTCTATCACATTAATATAAGCCTATGAATCAAATTTCATTGAGTCTGGATTTTTTTTTCCTCAATTTACACTCAACTTCTCGAAAGTCATTACAAACTTTAGTTTTTACCGAGTTTTTTGCAAGTTTGGTGATCCAAATCCAATGTGCCTTTACAAAAAAAAAATTACACATGCAATGAGTCAGTGGTATCAACCTTGGTCAATTTTTAGCTAAAAGTAAATAATCATGATTATTTACTTTATGCCCAAAATGAACAATTTTTTGTACTTTCTCAGTGGATAGTCTTTTCATGAGTTATTTTAAGCCTATGAATCAAGTCAAAACTTAATTTGGTCTAAAATGTCAAGAAAAAGTAAATAATGTGAGTTTCTGCAAACTCTTGAAATTTTTACCTCAATGTGTCCTTGAGCTTACCCACTGGTCCATACAGCTTTTAAGAATACTCTCCAGTCGAATTGAGTGATTTGGAATCTTTGCATGCTATTTCTAGCCGTAGGCCTGAAATTTTGCAGCTTCAAATACAACTCACAATGATTCTTTCGGAGAGAGCAATGTTCTGAAATCCACCTCGGATCCTACTTACCCTACTCCTAGGTTCTCATGCAATGGGGTTGTGGAAAGTGTCCACAAACACTTGTTTTCTTGTTTCTTATGGTTTTCTGAGCATTGATCTTAATACTTGTCTCGTTTATCAATCATTCTCAAAATCTTAATCTAGTTCTACAATCCTACAATCCTAAAGGCATTGAGCAAGTACAACTTACCTCCAAGCTACCTCTACACAACAAAAGACGAAAATCTTAAGCTATGCAATTTCTAAAAAGAAAGTTTTGACTCTATAAGATCCTAGAGGAAGTTAAAGGATAACTTCACAAAACACTCCTATTTTTCCCTAGTTTAGGTCTCTTCTATCCCCGACAACGGTGCCAAATGTGGGACGGGTTTCTAACCACGATTAAATTGTCAATCCATGGGATGAAGCCGACTTGACTAGTGCATAGAGGCTACAAGAGGTTGTCAATCTCTTGGAAAACAACAAACAACTTGCATTTAACTCAAGCTACACTCAAGTGACTGAAATCACCAAAAGCCAATCACTCATTGGCAAATAAATCACATTCGTTACTGTATCAAATGACATCCAAACATAACGAAACTTCTAGAACATGTTTATAAGACTAAGCACACATGCTTATAGTCTCAAAATTCCACTTTAGGTCAAGTGCCAAAATTGCGAGTATTAACACTAGCGGATTTTTGACCTAGTCGTTTTTGACCCAGAATACACTTAAATGCTTAGCAATGATGTCCCAATACCCCACCTATGCTTAGTTTTTTATTTTGAAGTGTAAACTCTATTTATTAATCATAAACTAGCACATTTTCCTGGTATTTTTCCACTTTAAGTGGATAATTCCCATATTACACGAATGTGGTCAATTTGGAAACTCCCATAATGTGATATTCTTACCAAAATACCTAATATGGTATTCTATGGAAAAGAAAATCAATGCTAGGTTTGTAGCTCAACGCATAGGGTTACTATGAGGGTGTGTCTATCACAGCGGAGCAAGAAACACTTATCTTGGAAAGCCATTTTTTGTGGAGACAAAAATGGTTTTTGGAGCACCCTACACATGAAACCCTTTACAAGAATACTCCATGACATATCAAGATCAACGCAACGTATTGCCCAATACCACGAAGAGAATCCTAGGATACATTTGCAACATGGCAAAGTTGAAGGCCGTCAGTTCTGAAGTATCTAGTG
The DNA here is from genome assembly GCF_014529385.1 of Adiantum capillus-veneris. NCBI lineage: Eukaryota > Viridiplantae > Streptophyta > Polypodiopsida > Polypodiales > Pteridaceae > Adiantum > Adiantum capillus-veneris. The sequence goes on along the minus strand of NC_140950.1, from coordinate 140,998,476 downwards.
TTGCCAGCTCATGGCTGTCCTCCAACATAATCTTATATGAAGTATACACTCAAGGCCACCATTGACATTATTAGAGATGTGCCATATTTCACATGTGAAATGACTTGTAAGATCGCCAGGATGATAGTCACATGCATCAACGATTTTGATGACGTGGAAAAGGCTAATCATCCATGGTAGGTATTTCTTGAAGGTATAAAGGGGTATAAGTTGGAACCTAAAGAAAAAAGTGCCAACAAAGAATATAATTATGCGAATGTATGTGCACATAATGCTCTTTCCCTCACACTCTATGCAAACTTCTGAAGAGGCTTTTGTCACATGATTTTTTGAGATGGCCTCCACCATCTTCAACCCTCTCACAAAAGACCTCCAGGCAAGTCATGTTGAATACCAAAGAAATCTGCTCAACAATCCATTCCAAGAACTATCTACCAAAGCAGACATCATGGCATGGGCGGCCAAATTCAATAGCGCCCTCCAGACCATGGAGAAATGACAATTTGACTACCGAGGAGTCACCCATGGGTTGCACGAGGACATGCAACAAGCAGGAAGGGGGTAATGTTTGGAGGATGCAACAGACATGCACCCAAATAGCTGGCTACAAGTCACATTTCATCATATTCTATCTTTTTTCCAAAGAAACCTTGTAATTAGAGAGTAATGATTCATGAAGTGTACTCACAAAGCCTATTATTCTCTATCTTCCGCTCAAAAACCAACAAGCCTTGTAAAGTGGCCAATGGATGTGGGAAAGGGTCCCAAACCTTTGGGTCAAAACCCTTAGCTCTTAGAGTAACATTATCATTATCTGTAAAGAGTTTTTTGGACGTCGACTGTGAGTTGCAACTTGGCGACAACTTGTAATCAATATTTCTGTTTGTCTAGTAACCAAAAATTGATTCCAATTAGTGCATTGTGTTCCTTGTCACTTTTTCTTGAATCTAAGTGTAATCATTCTCAGTTTTGTTGTGGTTTGCTTCAATGTGTTTGTGAGCTAAAATGCATAGATTTGAGTGCTAAAATGGTTATTTTTTTATGTTTTGACCATTGAAGAGTGTTTCTATGCCATAGAGCAACCTTTTTGAATAGTTTTGTTGCATTTTTTGCACATTTTTTTGTGATGGATGGTGATTTGGGTACTGCTCATATGACCAGAGGACTTGGTAGGATTGTGCCCTTATGTGTTGTTATACCCCTCCAGGAGTTTTGTTGCATTTTGAATCTGTTTGGATGCCAAAAAGGCGTAACAACCTATAGCGGTGAGATTGGATAGATGAAGATTTTTGGACTAGAGAGTGGTAAATTTTCTATAATGTTGATTGAGAAGTTCTATAGGTTCACTTCTTAAGATTGAAAACCTCAAAGATTTTTCGTGCCCCATCTTGAGTCGCTTCCCTGAGTATTGACACTATGTTAGTGCCAGATAGCTATGCTACAGACGTCCATCGTGGCAACTTGCTAAACAGGCTTAGAGAGGAGCTTTTGGAGAAGCTTTGGTTCCAACGAGGGTTCCAACAAATAATTTTTTTACTGTGCTCTCAGTGAGGAGATCCACATGACAACGGATTCATTGATTGCCCCAATTTTTCTTTTGCTCGATGTTATCGTGTCAAGAAAAATTGTAGTTGAGGTTTATATGGTGTTTGTAGGGAAGTTCTTTGCCATAATTGATGCAAACCATCTCAGATTCTGGTGTCGTTTCATCCCCCTTTTTCCCTTCTTCTCTTTGCTCTACTCCAATCATCTGGTGCCGGTGTTTGAGATGTGCATGCCTCCTAGGGCCTATATGTGTGTGTGAGAGAGAAAGAGAGAATGATGTGTGCTATGGCACATTTGTAAACATGAAAATTTTGGTGTGGCATGGTGTCAGTTTTGTGAGTTTTGAAGGTGAACTCTAGTGGATTGGGGTGCAATGATTATCCTGGGCTATAGAGAGGAATCTTGTTTGTTTTCTGAGTGTGTTCCCCTTCCCCCCCTATTCAACATGAATCTTATCTCAAGATCCATTGCAAATCACAATCTTCATCTCCATGCTCCAATTTCCCAAAAGTAGGAAGCTCTCACCACATTTTCTTTTCTTCTTGCTGGAAGATTTCAAAAATAGATGCCTAATCAAGAAAAGAAGATGGTCAAGTGGTTTTTTGAGCCCTTGTAATAGAAAGTGATTATAACTTTCCCACAAGAAAACCATTAGATCTTTGTTTACTTTCTATTTATGTAGAGTGAAGGGCTATGAGTTTCTAAGCTGTATCTTAAGCTATTGTTGAAGCAATTTTAGCCCTTGTACATGAGACCCTTAGCCAAGGTATAAAATGTAAGGTATTTGCATGTCATGTGTTGCATCTTCCTACCGTGTCTTCATCTCTTTGCACTACACCGCATGATCATTGTATCAAATTTTTAGAGAACGCATGTTAGCTTCAATGAGCTCTACACGTGGATATCAATATTGCAAGTGTATTGCAAGATTTGAGCATGAGCTCTCACAACTTTGAAGGTGATATATCTTTCATTTCAAGTGTTGTTTCACATATCCTACTGTTGGGTTAGAGTTTTGATGCTTAGGAGCACCTCTTAAGTGGGAAAAAATTTAGATTTAGTGACTTATAATTTGTATATGTAGAAAATTGTGATGTTTTCAAGAGTGTAGATTTAGGATTTTAGGGTCTAGAAGTGTTTATGACCTTGCAAGGATAGTGCCTATTAAGTTTGATACTATTTGGAGTTGATTTCCTATCGGTTCTATATGTTGATGTGTGCATAGATCATTGAGAGAAGGAACATGTTTTCCATGGTTAGAGCATACATAGATAGTTTTACTGGAGTGCATTGTGCTCAAATGAGAGATTGATAACCTCTTGGCATGCCTCCATGCCCTAAACAAGTCACTTGCTTCTTAGAATGGACATTTTAGTCTTGGGTCCATCTCTTTGTGAGATGTGATAGGTGATGATAGAACTAGCTTCCCAGACATTGACACCATTTCAGGGAATGAAGTACCAGGACTAGTATGGATACATACAAACTAGTAGAGTTTCTTGAATTAGTTTAGCTAGATAAGGTAGAGGAGAAGTGGACATCAATGTATCCTTGATATTTGTGTTTTCAAAGGTGAGTTTATTGACATAAAACTCATAAAGAGATAGAGTAGAGGATTGTAAGTGTGGATCTTGCTGCATAGTTTTGTTGATTGTAAAAGCACAAAAGTATGCACTAGGCTGAAAAACGTAAGAAAACATAAATTTCAAGTAGTAATTTGTTGATTTGAGATGTATTTTATGCTATTTTACTTTGTCATGAGAGTAGGGTAAGTAGAAGAGTTTTGACAAGTACTCTTATCTTTTTAAATCTGAGTTGAGTTGAGAGACCATCATTTTGGCTTTGAATCTAGAAGTGTGGTTAACATCCAAGAAAGGAAACACATCATTTCAAGTTGTGATTTGAGGACATAGATTGCATACACAAGAGTGTGTGAGGGCACACTCTTGTGATTTGAATCTAGAAGTGTGGTTAACGTCCAAGAAAGGAAACACATCATTGCAAGTTGTGATTTGAGGACAGAGATTGCATACACAAGAGTGTGTGAGGACACAAAATCGAATTTGTTTTTCAAAAAGTTGGATATCAGCCTCTATGAGAGAAAATTGAGATTTTTTCCAATACAAAAATAGAAAGAAATTTTGCACTTTTTGACTTGATAAGAGTGTCTGACTAGTTTATTTAGCATTTTTGTGGAATTTGGTTGCAAAGTGGAGTATAGTTTGCATGCAAGATCCGAGTGACTTGATGTTAGTAAGGTCATATACTTTCTAACTCCAATTTACAACACCAAGCTAGGATACATGCCATTCATTGTGGATAATAGTAGTGTGATGAAGCGACGATACATGCCTTTCATAGTGTATAATAGAGTGTGATAGAAGCATAGGAGTTGGAAAAAAAGAAGAGGAGCATATCTGGGCATTTATCAAATAGCTCTAGAAGTCCAATTTTTGGATCTTGCTTGGGCACATGTATTCACTGGATACTTGAAAGCTAGTTTGTGCTGGAAAATTTCATCCATGTTTGTGGACACCCGGGGGATTCACTCTATATACGAAATGGGATGCCACCTGCAAGCGGACCACTTTGATAAAACCCCTATATACGACTCATATTTGGAAATATGACCACCCTTTCTACGCTTATACAACAATCCATGCAAAAAACTATCATACCCCTATCTTATATATAAAATTTAGGTCTTACATGATCTAAATGAGTAAAACTAGTCGAAGAGCATATAGCATAGTGACTCGCAACGTACTAAGGAGCCACTTCTATTGATAACTAGATGTAACCTCAATGTGTCTTGGTGTGTGATCAGCCTCCACTCTATCGTCCAATTTGGGTCCAATTTTGACCCATCTAAATTACTAAAAACCATGGTTATAAATTCTTCTAGGTTCTCCATGTAAATTTGCATCTATACAAACTCAACAAATGAACCATATACAAAGCAGTGTTAGTTCTTGCATGTATCTTTGTAGCTATTGACTCACAAGTTCAAGGGAAGAATATTTTGGGAAGCAATGATTTTGAAACACAAAACTTCCTCTCATGTTTCCCTTTTTTCACTCCCCCCCCCCCCCCCCCCCCCCCCCCCCAACATAAATATGATACCCCTTCCCTTATTTTTAATCTTGGGAGATAAATTATTGGGGGCCTACCCCTAACTTATACACTTATGTAACTTGTAAAAGAAAACCCCTCCCCTGCACTTACGTGGTGCGGTAAGTTTTCCATGGTGAATCCCCCGGGGTGGACACTCAAGCAAACAAAGATTTGATTTAGAAAAAAGCATTGGAAAGGGGAACACACCCGGAACACACACAACATGACTCTCTATAGCCCATGATATACACAACACCCAATTCCACTAGAGTTCACCTTCAAAAGTCACACAACTCACAAGAAAAATTCCATTTGCACACAACACTATGCTCACACTTGTTTCTACACACGCAACAAGCCCAATCATCTCGCACTTCTTAATTCATTGAATTCACCACACACATAGCCTTTGTCAATATCTCTTTGTACAACAAACCTTGGGGGGTACACATGCCAACACACTCCCGATATCCTCCTTGCTTGTCTCCCAGGAACTCAAACTTGTATCTTCATCATCATCACCATAAAACGACTCTATATCAGCATCCTCACCCACTTACTGCTCCACAAAAGGTCAACCATCCCTATGGCTTTGCACAATTCTTTCATCTCCTTCCGAGCACTTGGTATCTGCAACCTAGCTATACTTTGCTACCTCTTCATGCATTGGCTTCAACAAAGAAGTACTTATCTCTTCAAGCTTCTCTTGGATCTTCACATTGGCTACCTCTTTTGCACACCGATTCTCTTTGACAGGGGTATTATCCTCATTGACAAGCTTGTCCACCACCACTGGCATAGGCCCTTCACACATAGGAAACCTCTAAGGAACATAATGGACCATTGGTCTTACCTCAACATGCTTCGAACAACCGGCACCACCTTTGGTTTAACCATGGAACACTCCGCTATTGCTGCAAAACAGGCACATAATCCATAGGCTTCAGCAAGCCTAACTCCAGTTTTTGCTTCACTTTTTTTCTCTTCATATTGGCCAAATACATTATATTCTCATAGTTGTTGGAATCAAACTCAACCTTTTCTGATCTTTGGATGTAAGAACTCTAACAACTTCGACAACTTCAAATAGTGATTGCCTTTGATTCCATAGCAACCTCTAATTGCTTCCACCATGCTTCAAACTATTCAAGAAAAACTAAAATCTCTCTACTTACATCTTGGTGTAGTGCCATCAACTTTTCATGTCCTTCCACTAGAGAATCACCTTTCAAAACTGCTAAAAATTGATCTCAAAGCTCTTGCAATGAGCCTTGATCACCACTCTTCAGACCATCAAACCATATCTTTGCACATCCGCACATCAGCAATAGTGATACTATCTGCAACTTTTCTTCACCACTGAACATCCATGATGACAACATCCATAATTCAAAATCCGCTACCCAGTCCTATGGACCTTCAACACTTGTAAATATGGGACTATAGCTTGGCTCCACTTTCCTTGCCAACTTCAAATTTGTCCAATGAACATTTCCCGACCATCTACCAACCGCTTGTCAGTGTCAAACATCACCATCAACCCTCAAACCGGAGCATCGGTGCGCTCCTTAGCAAGGGCACCAGAAGATGGAAAGGGTGAAAGGGGAACACACCCAAAACACACAAAACATGCCTCTCTATAGCCCAAGATATACTTTGGGCTAGCTCCATACATCACCCACTACCTCTGTGAACCTTGTCAAGTTTCAAAAAACCTCTAATGGCATGCTTTCCAAAGAAATCAAATCGGCTCAGATCGTTGATTTGAAAAGACTGACACGCTCCATAATTCAAGTTCTACACATCCATCACTTCAAAGTGGCTATGAGCACATGTCATCAGCTACCTTGTCCATCTTGAATCTACAAACACCTCCACAACATGTTCCACCTTGTAGCTTCATTTGATGATCCATCTGACCATCTCCCTTAGCACTCAAGCACTACATCACCAAGAAAAAAACCGGACTTGCCATCACTTCTAGCCCATTTATTTTGTATCCTATTTGGCCTATAGAACCTCATCATCCATACACAACAAATTCTACCTACCTATTCTTGACTCTTCACACCTGCTTCAACCCTTTTCCATGCAACCACTAGCATGTACACTCTTGCTTGTGCCATCTTCTATGGTCAACACACTTTGGCTCCACCAGTGTGACAAGAGCATAATAGATAGTTGAGATAGTCAAACTTAACCAAATTTGGGTGAATAAAATTGTTGGAGAATACTAAGTATAGTGCAATTTTTAAAAACCAAATTGGACTCAAGGGCAAGAGGAAGAGAGAAGAAATTGCATTTTTTTCTTGGCCCTCTAGTATAGGGGTCAACACTTGATCAAAGTTAGGACAAGGCTCCTTAATCCAAGAGAGCAAGCCAACAAATCAACAATTCCAGGTAATATATTAGATTTCATTCTCTTACATATTTCATGCTCTTAAGGTCATGATCTCTCTATAGGTTGGGTGAGAGACTACCTAGAGATCAGTTCACTCACGTATGTTACCATAGATGTGGCAGTGATGTGTGTGAACACACTTAGGACCATCATGGCATTTTCCCCTCATTGGTAGTTTTTTTTTGTCATGCATTATGCATATGCCCATCATTCTAGGGCTAAATTATATTTCCATTGTGCACTAAGAAATATACTCTTTGTTGTGATCCTTGATCTTATTCACCTTCTCCAAGCTGTGTGTGCATCCGTGCAATCCTAACTCCAACAATTGGTATCGATGCAGGTTGCATCCTCTTAGGCATAGTTTCTAGTGTTTCTAGCACTCGGATGCTCACTTGTTGCAATTTCTAAGAGCTTTGGTGAGCATCAGCATGTTGAAAAATACTTTTGGAATTCTCAAAGAGCATGGTTTTCTCAGAATTTTGATTCAGGATCATTTTGTCCTCCGTTTACACTACTATGCATGCAAGAGCAAGTCCTTTACAGTCTTCTTTTGGTTGTGCTATATAGAATGTGTTGTTCCTACTTTTTTCTTCCTCTTTTTAGGAAGGTTTAACATCAGGTGTAGTCATGCACCATGGATGAAAACAACACAAATGTTTTCAATCCATGTTTGATGTTGAGGATAAAATCGATGGGGATAACTATCCAATGTGGGATTACATGATGACACATGTTCTTGTGTCAAAGGGCATTTGGAATGTTGTATAGGGCATTGATGTACCTCTACATTCTGTGGATACACGCTTTGCTCGTTTTGTATGACAAGTGTGGGTAGAATTTTGCAAATGCAATTGTGGATTCAAAGGTTGTTTCAGATGTAAAACTTTGGCATGCATGTTTTGAGATGTAAATCTTCCCAGTTTTCTACATTTGTAGAAATATAAAATGGTTGCCTCTTTGCCCCCTTTTGAAGTACCTTCTGAGTATGTTTGTGAAGGCTATATTTTGGGTAAGGTGCAATGTTCAAAGTTTCCAAAGGATAGTTTAGTTAAGGGCTACATGAAGGTTGCAACTTGTGCATTGTGGGCATCTACAAACTTGATTACCTATACTTCTTGATTTCAACAATGATTACTCTAGGCATGCATGGGTGTATCCTCTTAAAGCTATGTCTAAAGTGTTCATGTGACTCAAGCAAGTTCTAGCTAGAGCTGAAAATTTCTCTAAATGTACTATGGGATCCCTCTATTTAAATTGAGGGGCGAATATATGTCCCATGCATTTAATGTATTGCTAGCTAATCATTGGATAAAACACTAATGTACACTGCCGTATACACCTCAACAAAATAGTGTTGTTGAAAAGAAAAGAAGGATGCTTATGGAAATGGCATTATGTATGGTCAAGAGTCAAGCTTTATCACATTCATTTTTCTTGAGGCTTTCATGTGTGCTACTTATGTACTTAACATGTGTCTTACCAAAGACTTGCAGTCCATGACTTCTTATGAATCATGACATGATAAGAAGCCATCTATTGATCACATGCACATTTATTTGTTGTTTAGCTTATGCTTTGGTGCCACATACACAACACAAAAAATTGGATGATAAGGCTATTAAATGCATCTTTGCTGGTTACAATACTAGAAGAAAAGGCTACAAGGTATACATATCAACAATGCTACCTGCCCAATCTGCATCTGTATACCCATACAATGCTAATGGCGCATCTGCTGCATAGAACAATGTGTAGTCAAGAGTCACTTGCACATACCAAAGTGTGCGTCGTACTCCATCCAAATGTGGCTTCCTCGGAAGCTGCATGAACTGACTCTCCAAGCCTACTGTGTAGCTCAAGTCTGACCTCGTGATAGTCAAGTAGATTAGACTACCCACAATCTTCCTGTACATATTGACATCCTCAACAACATCACCTTTCTCTGCACTCAGCTTTGCATTCACATCCAAGGGAATAGAAATTGCCTTACAATCAGCCATACCATACTTTGACAACATGTCCAAAGCATATTGTCTCTGTGACAGCCATACACCCTCTGGAGTCCTGATCACCTCAATGCCAAGAAAGTAGTGCAACTCGTCTAAATCTTTCATTTCAAACTCCTGTTTGAGAAGACCTTTCACATGGTCAATCTCCATAGCATTGTCACCCACAATAATAAGGTCATCTACATATATGGTAATGACCACAATCCCCACATCACTCTCATGTACATAGAGTGAATGATCAGCATGAGCTCTCCTAAAACCAATACTGACAAGATACTTGGCAATCCTGTCATACCATGCTCTAGAGCCCTGCTTCAAACCATACAAAGCTTTGAGAAGCCTGCATACATAATCTGGGTAACCTGGATCGACATAACCAGGTAGGTGATCCATATACACTTCCTCTTGCAACTCACCATTCAAGAAGGAATTCTTTACATCCATTTGATGCATAATCCATCCTCTAGATGCAGCCACTGCTATGACAGCTCTCACAGTCGTCATCTTTGCCACTAAAGCAAAGGTCTCCTCATAGTCTATGCCATACATTTGTGCATAACCCTTTGCGACCAGCCTTGCCTTGTGACGCTCAATGTTACCATCAGCCTTATGCTTGGTTTTATACACCCATTTACAACCAATAGCTTTCTTGCCGCTTGGCAATGGCACCAACTCCCATGTGTCGTTTGCTTCCAATGCAGCCATATCTTCATTCATTGCATCATCCCAATGCACATTTACAACTGCATCCTCAAAACATGTGGGCTCCACATCCTGTATCACCTTAGCCATGTAGACTTGGTGATGCGCTAGATACCCATCATAAGTCAATTTCTGAACTGAATTTCTGACTCTGTTAGATCTGCGCGGTCCTGGGTCACTCCTTTGCCCTCTAACATCTTCTTGTACTTTCCTTACACCAGGTGTCCTTTCCCAATGCACATTTCCAACTGCATCCTCAAAACATGTGGGCTCCACATCCTGTATCACCTTAGCCATGTAGACTTGGTGATGCGCTAGATACCCATCATAAGTCAATTTCTGAACTGAATTTCTGACTCTGTTAGATCTGCGCGGTCCTGGGTCACTCCTTTGCCCTCTAACATCTTCTTGTACTTTCCTTACACCAGGTGTCCTTTCCTTTTCCTTTTCGTGATACATTCCCTGTACCTGCTGGTGGAGTAACCTACGTATGTAGTCTACCATTCCATGGCTTCTCAATAGAGCCACAAGAAGAGGACTCTTGTGGTCCACTCAAAACCTGTGACTATGGCCTCACATTTTGTACAACCACATCATCTTTTACATCAGCCCCAATAGTGCCATGTGCATTACTGTACCAGCTGCTCATCTCATCAAAGACTACATCTTTGCTCACTCTTAATTCTCGTGTAGTAGGATTGTAGCACCTGTACCCCTTTCGTTCAAGGGAATATCCCACAAGAATACATTTCTCTACTTGAGGATCCAATTTCCTACGCAACTCATCTGGTACATGCACGTAAGCTATGTAGCCAAACACTTTCAAGTGTGCCAAATCAGGCTTTGTACTTGTAAACTTTTCCTCAGGTGTTACATCATGCACCGCAGCTGTAGGTGTCCTGTTCATAATGTACACAGCTGTATTTATAGCTTCAGCCCAGAAATGATGAGGCATGTTCTTCTCATTCATCAATGCACGTGCAACTTCTCCAATGTGCCTATTTTTCCTTTCTGCGACCCCATTCTGCTGTGGAGTATATTTGCATGTAAACTGTCTGCGTATACCATGCTTTCGCAGAAAATTTAAAAAATCATTGGAGAAGTACTCTCCCCCTCCATCTGACCTCAATGTCTTGATTTGCATATCTGCCTCCTTCTCAATCATGACTTTGAAGTCTTGAAAGTGACCAAACACTTCACTTTTGTTACGCATGAAGTAGACCCATACTTTCCTTGTATGGTCATCAATGAAAAAGACATAATACCTGCAACCATGTATACTTGCAGTATCGGTTGGACCCCAAACATCTGTGTGCACCACCTCAAGTGGCTTTTTACATACATTGCGCTCATGTGGAAATGAGCCCTTTGACTGTTTTCCAAACTGGCATGCTGCACACACTTTATGCATACCATCCACCTTGAATTTGGACAAACCTTTTACAATTTGTTTTGATTGCATGCTGCACAATCTCTGCTCATTGACATGGCCAATGCGTTTGTGCCAAATGTCAACATCAGCCACAACACCTGTGCCCTGTGCAAATAATGCAGCTTTTACCTCAGCCATGTCTACATTCAGTGTAAACATTCTGCCCACACATTTGCCCTCTGTGATCAACTTACAGCCATTCTGGAAATCTTCTACATAACAACCATTCGGATTGAAGCGAACTTGCAAACCTTGCTTAACCATTTGTCCAACAGAAACAAGATTCTTTGTAATGTTTGGGACATGAAGTACATCTGCTAAGTACTTTGATTTCCCACTCTTCGTATTTAGAGGTATGTCCCCTACATGAGCAATGGGGTGAGATGTGTCATCTCCTGTCTGCACATAGCCTAACAATCTGGTTTGCGCATATCTCTAAACCACTCTCAACGAGACGTCATGTGATTAGAGGCACCTGAATCCACATACCAAACATCATCTAGGGTGGAATTCTCTGCAGTCATTGTATTCATTACATGCTGCATAACAAACATGCGCTCATTTTTGCTGTCATCTGCATCTCTCCTAGTAGATGCATAGTTACCCTATTCTCTCTTTCCACTTGCTTTTCCCTTTGGACAGTCACGTGACATGTGACCTCTTTCACCACAAGTCCAACATTCTCTGCTATCTGCAGTATGTTGTTGCCTGCTTGATCCTGCACCATGACCTCTTTGACTCCCCCTGCCTTGAGAATGGTTTCCCCTGCCACCTGTATTGTTTTGATTTGATTGACCTTCTTGGAATTGGCCCCTGCAACCCCTTGGGCCTCGACCACGACCTCTACCTCTACCTCTGTTGGAGTTAGAATAGAAGGCCTGTTCAGAATTATTTCTACCATGAGAAGAAGATGTATCAAGGTTCTTCTCCTCAAGAATAAGCATAGAAATCAAATCTTGGAACGCGGGGATGTCATCTCTTGTATTCATGGAAGACCTGAAATGTACATACTCATCTCCTAGACCATCCAAGCATGCACGAACAATGTCATCGTCTTCCACTGAGACTTTAATAGATCCAAGAGACTCAATGATACTCTTGATCTTCAAGGCATAATCATTGATTGAGAGGTTGTTCCTCTTAACCCGATTTAGCTCCGACTTTAGTTGAAGCTTCCTGGCCTTGGTGTTCACCTCGAACACTCTGCCTAAGTTTTTCCATGCAATGGCAGGGGTTTCAGCATCCTGTAGATAGCCCATCATGCCATCTGTGATGCTCATAGAAAGCCAATACATCACTTTGCTCTGGCCTTGTTGCCAGTCCCTCAAAGATTTTCTTTGTTCTACTGTAGCATTTGCCTCGGGAATCTCTGGTTCCTTTTCATTGTCTCCTTCTACATAGTCCCAATAACCTTTTCCTTTTAAGAAATTTTTTATTCTGAACTTCCATGCAGGGTAGTTATTTTTCTCAAGCTTCTTAGTGACAATCTGATTGAAACCGTCAGACATCTTGAAGCACTAAGACAAAATAGCTGCAATCTGCAAAAACCTACAAATCTGTTGAACCTGCTATCGTGGTACCTGTAACGCTTTCTACACTCAACGAGTGTCCAGAATCAAGTGTGCATACAACCACTGTACTTGTACAGTAAATCTCTGTGTACTGCACTTTGGAGACCTGTTCAGAAACTTCTACGAAAAACCCCTAAAATTGTTGATTACGAACGAAGGTATTGTGATGCTCTTGCTCTCTTAGCCTCTCTTGCTTGCACCAAGCTCTCATACCATGGAAAGAATGAGGATGCAAGAGAGCTACACAAGACAAGCAGAAAGCACACAGAGATGGAAAGCTTCTTCTTCTTCTTCACAGAAAAGAGAGTACAAAATAACTAAGTGCTAAAACTGAAAAGTAGCACATATGTACATGCGGTCACTAATTGTGAACTCGCTAGAAGCGTTCTAGGCTGGCACTATAAGTGTAGTCCAGCTGTAGAATCACTGGCAGAGATCCTCCGTGTCGGTCACCTAACGCACCAGTGAGTAAATGTCGTAAGCGGCCAAGACCCGTAGTGGATGCCAGCTCAAGATGTAGAGCTCGACATCTCAACACTGCCTTCTTGTGTTCTGATGTTCATATAATGTAAGGCAGTTTGAGGGTAATCATTCCCGTAATGCTTATTGCCCCTCTGTGGGAAATAGTCATTACATCTGGCGACCACGATGCACAATGAGCGACCTGTGGTGAACATGTATGCGCACTAGGGTGCAAGGTCCTCCTGACCCTGTGGTTCCAATTGTGGGGAGACGTCGGCGGAGAGGCGGTTTGGATGAATTTATTTTTTCTACACCGCAGGCTGAGGAACATGTATCTCCATCACCAAGTCCGGTGCGTGGTAGGCGTATTCGGCATTTGTGGAGTACTCCATGTAGTCAGTCATGTCCTCCTGCCGTGCGTTCACCCTCACCCAGCCATGTTGCTCCACCACTGTCTCCGGTAAGGAGTCCTGGGGTTTCACCACCATTGTCCCCACCTCCTAGTGTTTGTCAGCTTTTTTTGGGAGGGGGAATAGTTGGGCAAGGGACAATGGCATAGCCTCAGATTAAGTATAGCTATTTTTGAGGTCTTTCAAAGGAAGACCCTGATGCACATTTGTGACAATTTAATAAGTGTATGGATTGAATCATCCTGGGGTGGTGATTCCTCTTCATCAACACTCAGTGTTTGAATCTACACTTTCCGGGAAAGATGCCAAATGGTTGTCAAAATACCTTGATTATCATTTTCAGACGTATGACAAAGGGTCCAAAGCGTTCTTGAGACGGTTCAGAACAAAAAAAATGGTCCCTCAACATTTGGAAAAGCTTCATACGCTGCAATAATTTTGGATGCTTTCGCAGCAGGTACCTTAGGCACAAGGGCTAGCAGCCGAGGTGTTGAATGATTATTTTCTGCGAGGACTCAATAAGGATCTCAGAATTGCTATGGAAAGAGTGGATAAGGTAACTACCCCACTGGATAATGTAATTGCAAGGGCTATTGTAGCAGGAGAAGCTTTGGAGGATACGGAATCCCCAAAGAAATCAAAGAAAAAAGAGCAGAATAAATCTCATCGTAAGTCTCAAGGAAGTGGCAATGATAGTTTGGAGTTGGAGACTATAGACTCAGATTCCTCAAACTCACGCAGCAGCAGCGATTCGGGGAAAGAATAGGAGGAGGCACCTCAGAGAAAATCCGAGCGGCATCAAGGGAAAGGTCTTCCATCCGGGTCGTCAAAATCTGTTGCGGTGGTTAAAAGTCTGAAGAAAATATGGTGTACTTAGTGCCAAAATCCGTGACATGCCGCTCAAGAGTGTGCAATGAATCAGAAATGGTGTGCGATCTGCACAGCCAACACTCATAATACAGTGGAATGATATTTTAATGGTCGGGTTTGTAGGAATTGGGATTCTTCTACATGGCACTCACCACAGTCATGTCAAGGACAGGAGCCTGCGGTGGCAATGGCTCATGCTCATACATTTGAAACACCCTTTCAAGGACAAGCAGGGGGTCAGGATCAAGGAGGGGGTCGTGATTGCGGAAGAGGTGGCTGAGATCCTAATCGACCCAAGACATGCCTTTTCTGTTTGGGGGATGGGAATTGGCGGTCCAAGTGTTCAGAGGCTATGGATATGATCAGAAGAAGCAGGAACGTGTTGCGGGAAAACAGCCTAGTGTGGCTATGGTTCAGATTGAAGGGTTGGAGGAGTCAAATCTGGTGGTTTCACTGATTACGCATTCTGGAAAAATGTGGTTCCAACAGCAGATGTTAAGCTTTCAGATTGTGCGACTCAAGAAGATGAACGGAAAAAGACTGTGACGTGGATGCCAACTCATCACCACCATTGCAACCATCAGGACCATCGACTGTTGGTCTGGAAATAAACAAGGGGAAAGACAGAAACAAGGTTGATACTAGGGAAGGGAATAATTGGAATTTGATTTGGAAAGAGGTCCTCGATTCGCCAATACAAGTACCTTTTGGTTCATTACTAAAATTGGTTCCAAATTTTCATAATGCCTTGCTAAGTTAGAATTCCAAACAAATGATGGAAGTTGACATTGCAATAGCTGAGGGTGAGGGAGACGAGTCAGTCTCGTTGCCGAAAAACAGGATCACGGATACCCACAACCCGGAGCTTTCAGTCAAAGACATACATCGACAAAGTACTGTTAGAGGGAGGTGCGGAAGTAAATATTATTACTCAAGCAGCTTGTGAGCGTTTTGGACTCAGTGATTGGGAACGTGGACCCTTTGTAGTCTGCATGGTAGATCAAAGACGAGTGCAGCCAGTAGGGTTACTCCGAGGAATTGTCCCGGATGTAGCTGGCTTACCTTTTGCTGTTTCTTTAGTAGTCTTGAATATTGAGGATCACAATCAGGATTATCATATTATTTTGGGGAGACCATGGTTACGACAAGCCAGGGTAAATCATAATTGGGAGGCAAATATGCTTACTGTTAAAAAGGGTCAGAGGAAAGTTCGGGTGATGTTGGGAACATGTAGGCAACCAGTTCAGGCAGCATGGCCTGTAATAGCAGAGATAGTAAATGTGGTGGAAGGATTAGAAGAGGATGAAGAGGAGCAATTTTTGAAGGCTAACCCGGATTTAGTTTCTTTATATCTTGCATACATTTCTATGATTTCGGAGGGGAAATATTTAGGGGCTTCAAGAATTTCACCAGAAATAGGGATGCAATAGGAAGCTTTTCCTAGTCCTGAATCATTGGAGGACATTATTAAGCAAGAATGTACGTTTGAAGCACAAGTGGGAAAAGTTACAAGGGTTAAGGAAGATGAATTGGAGAAGGTCTTCCTAGGAGGGCAAGTGGAGTCTCATCCCATTTATATAAATAAGCATCTTGAGGCAAGTTTCCAAGGAGACTTGATTAATTTACTGACAAAATTTAAGGATGTTTTTGCATGGGAATATGTGGATATGCAAGGATTGAATCCAAAGGTTTATCAGCATACCATTAATCTGAAACTAGATGCGATGCCAGTGAAGTAGCATTTATATAGGATGAATCCAAATGTGTCAAAGAAAGTTAAAGTGTAAATTGATCGTCTCTTGGAGGTGGATTTTATTACCCCCATTGATAATCCTAAGTGGATTTCCCCCATTGTAGTGGTACTAAAGAAAAACAAGCAAATTTGTATTTGTGTGGATTATCGAAAGTTGAATGCAGCTACTGTTCCAGATCCTTTTCCTCTTCCATTTCTGGATTCTATTTTGGATGATGTGGCAGAGCACGAGATGTATACTTTTTTGGACGGATTTAGTGGATATAACCAAATTCAAATGCGGTTGCGGAATCAGCCCAAGACAACTTTTATTATAGCATGGGGTGTTTTTGCATGCACAGTGATGTGGTTCGGATTAAGGAATGCGCCCTCAACTTTTCGAAGGGATATGTTTCAAATTTTTGGTCCCTATTTGACAGATTTTATGCGAGTTTTTTTGGATGATCTTAGTGTTTTTGGAGCGCAATTAAAGCATTTGAAGCAATTGTGGTTATGTTTTATGAAATGTCAAGAGGTGAAATTCAGTTTGAATCCTCTAAAATGTGCATTTGCAATTAAAAGTGGAAGGTTATTGGGGCATATAATCTTTGAGGATGGCATTTCCGTGGATCCGGATAAAATAACGCAATTATGGAAGCACCTCCGCCGGTGAACCAGAAACAGTGTCAAGTCTTTCTGGGCCAAGCTCGTTGGCATGGGAGGCATTTGAGGTTTGTCGCACATTTGGCAATCCCTATTAATCAGTCAGCACATGCTAAAGATTTTGAATGGATGCAGGAATGTGATCTGGCTTTTCGGAGATTAAAACATCAGCTGTCCAAAGCTCCGATTATGATCCCTCTGAATTGGGGTCAAGATTTTCATGTATTTGTGCATGCTTCTGACCGGGCAATTAGTAGTGTATTGATGCAGGAACAAAGTCAAGGGTGGTTTCACCCTGTCTATTATGCCAGCAAAAGATTATCATCCGTAGAAATGAATTATTCAGTAATAGAAAGAGAATGTTTAGGGATGATTTATTTAGTAAATGTTTTTTGGCATTATCTGTTGGGCCGGCGGTTTTTCTTTCATGTGGATCAATCAGCTCTTCTATATCTAGTGCACCAACCAAATTTGACAGGAAGATTGGCGAGATGGGTGATCTTGATGTAGGAATTTTATTTTGAGGTCATACATCATCCAGGAGCCCAACATGTGGTGGCTGACTACCTATCTAGGATAGATTATAGTGAGCCGCCAATGGGGGTGGCCGATGAATTTTCAGATGCATCTCTTTTTTTAATAGGAGCTGTTGCGGATGATCTTCCAACTACGCAACAACCTAGAATCATCCCCAGCATTCCATGGATTTGGTATGCTGAGATGTTTCATTTTCTCTACATTGGGGAAATGCCTTTATTCTTGTCTATTCATCAAAGCAAACGGATGGCTATTAGAAGCAGGAATTTTGAGATTATCATAGGGAAGCTATATTATCGCACGGTTGCGGAGGTCTTGCTGAGATGTGTTCTACCACAAGAACAGGAATCGGTTTTGGAGGAAGTCCATACCGGCATTGCAGGGGGGCACTTTCCAACATTGATCTTAGCTAGGAAATTTTTACAATCAGGATTATGGTGGCCTACATTGTTTCAAGATGCGAGAAGCTTTGTGTAAAAGTGTGATGTGTGTCAGCGGTTGGGACAACCTACTAAAATGTTGAGAATTCCTTTTCAACCGTATTGCCTTTGGAACCTTTTCAAAAATGGGAATTGGATTTTATTCGACCTTTTAAACCAGTAACAGCTCACACTGGTAATAAGTACATTTTAACAGCCACAAATTATGCTACCAAATGGGTGGGGGCATGGCCTTTGAAAGATAATACTGTAGTTTTTGTTGTTGGGTGTTTATATAAGGATGTTTTTTCTAGGCCCACAAGAGAATGGGCAGGCGGAATCTACTAATAAGCAATTGGTTTGTATTTTAACAAAGTTAGTGAATATGCATAGAACGGATTGGGATGTGAAACTTCCTTTCGCATTGTGGGATTATCGGACAACATATTAAGTGGCAATAGGATTGACTCCTTTCAAGTTGGCATTTGGTATGAAGGCAATTACCCCAGTGGAGCATGTGGTTCCAAGTTTGTGGAAAAGTTTCTTCTGAAAGATTCTGTAATTTATCGTTTGGATGTTTTGTAGGAATTAGATGAGGAGCGGTTGCGCAGTTTTGCGGTGTTGCACGATCTGCAATCCATGTGGAAGAAATGGCTGGATCGCCCTAAAGCACGGAAATTTTTATGGGGGCAGTTGGGAAGATGCTTGGGAAGCTAAAATTACGGTGGTCGGGACCACTCGAGTTTTTAAAGCACGCAGGCCTACTTCTTTTTATTTGGCGGATTTGATGGGAGAGGTGATTTCTGTGCCGGTGAATGGATTTCGAATACGTCATTATTTCTCACCTACCTCAATTCCATGCCCCTTTGTTGTGGTACAAGAGTCGGAAGCCGCCTTAATCATGATTGGAAATTCTTTTGTATGCAATCTTGGAAAGCGGGAAAAGGGCAATGATGATCGCGACACCATGGCACGCCCTATTTTGAGAACTCTTTGTGAGTGGTTTAGTGCATCAGTCGCTACCTTATACTCTCCTCACGTTTTTTGCATCGCGCTTGCAAGGTTCTCCTGTCTCATTTCTTTGTGCTTCTGTGTCTCTTTGCTACCATGACGGCTTCCCTACTACAATGCATTCCATTTACTCCAGTGCAGCAGCTAGATCTTCGCAGAGTGGATGCTTGGTTGCAGGATTTGAGCCTGCGTGTTTTTGCCAACCTGGATTGGCAAGGAATACCTGTTCACCCGCAGGCCACAGCATTGATTGAGAAACTCACTACTGGTGAGATGGTGCAAATCAACAACCAACAAATTCAATTGACAGCAAAGAGGAGTTCAAGATGTTGTTGTTTGCCCAGTGATGGTGTTGTGCGAGCATTGCATGTTATCCCTGCTGTAGAGGCCAAACAAGAGTTTGGTTTGAAAAGAAGGGAGAATACAAATTATTAGGGCTTACAGATGCAACGATAAGGGATTCCTATCGTTGGTTTCTTGAGGAAATTTGTCTGCAAGCCAAAACCTATACAATTTCAGCCAAAGCACGCAATGTTTTGCATTTGGCCAACTTTGGGTCAGTGGCATGGGCAATGATTGTCAGACAGAGGTTGCTAGCAGAGTGCCAAAGAGTGGTAGCATAGATGGGGTGAAGTACTCTAACAAATACAAAAGTTGGCCAGCTACTTACATTAGTATTTCCATTGAGAGAAGTTTTCCCTCTCACCCTTCAGCCTCTATGTCCTCGGGGCGGTCACTTTTTAGAATGTGTATGATATCATGTGAGTTAACCGGAGAGGATTATTAAAAGACCAAAATGTATACATACAGAGGGGGGTGGGGGTTTTTTAAATAGGCTCACATTGTAAAAATAGTATGTATATTGGGGTATTATTAATTACCTCTTGAACGCACGGGATATAGGGGTATTTTGATAAGTGACTGCCCCGGATCTATGTCACTTTGAAGATGACAGATTTGTAGTACGTGGTACTGCAACACCCTTGCCACTAACTCAGAGTCAGGAAGTGCCTGATGTTCGGGTAACTCAAACCCCTGCTCGCATTGTGGATATTCCTGGTACATCGAGCAGTGGTAGCCTCTAGTGCACAAGATATGGTCAATGCAGGAACATAGATCCGAAAGCAAGGTCGGGAGGAGAACTTGTTTTCCACACCACCTCTTGCTTCGACATCCGCCTTGCTAGAGGATTCCGTTGTTGCACGCTAGAGATGCAGAATACAGGAAAGTGAGGCAACCTCCACTCCGGCTGGGATTGGCTCTGTGGGTGCAGACACTTTCTCACAACCAGAAAATCCTGGAGTCACTATCATCGTTGCTCCGACGGAAGGCACCATTCCAACAGTTTTTCCCTGGGAGGCGATAGCCGCAAACCCCTTTGATTAGCTCCAAGTGTGCGGAACATTTTTGCAGCGTCTTGCAGAGTCTATATGTTCGGTCTGGCCATCTCCCGCAACGGAGGCACAAGTCACTGAGCTAGAAACGCAGGTAACGGCTTTGTAGGCTAGCATCACCGATTTAACAAATCAAAATGAACTACGGCAGCTTGGTGGTAAACTGAAGAAATCCAGGCACTTAGGGAGGCTAATTGTGCATTTGTTGCTTCCATTCAAGAGGAATTTCTTCAATTGCACACACAGAATAGCCTTGCCACTTACTTAGAATCTCATCCTGGTGATGTGATGATGAACATGAATGATCTGGATGCCTTAGCAGTGGAGATGCAGCAGGACCTCCACAATTTTTTGGAAACTCAAATGCAGAGTTGGAGAGCAAGGTTGTTTGCTGAGGTGATAACGCATCAACCAACTCAACAGGTTGTAATGAGGCAACCTGAGCCATCGAATACTGATAGAGGTAATAATATTGTCCTAGAAGGTTTTGATATTGCTGATTGGGTGAAAGCTACATAAGATTTTGCTGAGGCCCAGGCTCATGTCTCTCGTTTGCAGTAAGTGATTCATCGCCTTCGTAAGGAGCGACGCAGAGTATGTTTTTGGGTGGAGACTTTGGCTCATTCATTCTCCCTCAGTCTTCCTCCATGTCCTCCTTTTTGGTTTGCACTAAACAGATACTTGTCACGGTATTATCCTCTACATACACCTCTTGCTCCTTTGCCACAGGAACCCCAGTCAATTTCTTTTCCAACACAATTTATTCCAAGGGATCCTTGTCCGGAGAAAACTGAGATAGATCCATGTCTATTGGCTGGGGTGTATCAGGCTCATCGTGCAGATTTTTGAGGATTTGGCTATATTGACATTTCCTCCTCACCAGAGTAGGTGGAGGAACAACAACCGAAATCTTCGACTTGGAGGGGCTAGTGTGGATTCGTGCAATCCACCGTGCATGCTAGTTGTTGCGGCATAAGACGCACAGTTTGGTCCTGTGGAGGTCTGGACATTGCGGACTAGGAGTCATGCGGCTTTGGGGCAGTTCTTCATAGGATATCATGGGACAGGATGGGGATTTTCACCGTTCCCGATCTGCACTAGAGCAGCAATTGTATATGGGGTGCATACATGTATTTGGGGGATATCTTGAATATTCATGTTATCAATACATCTTCTCTCTCTTGTACTAAGCATTCGGTTGCATATCAATGAAGAAGACGGTGTTCTATTTCTGTAACTTGTCTTCTGTTCTGCCTTCCTGTGTTCTATTTTTCATATAATGTAAGGCAATTTGAGGGTAATCATTCTTGTAATGCTTATTGCCCCTCTACGGGAAATAGTCATTACACTAAACAAGAATTTCCTATCCCTATGGTTGAGAGAGAACCAACTATGAGCTATACTGGTACCTCTAGGAGATTAGAAGCCATGTTGGCCATGCTTTTATAGAACCATTACACTAATAAAAGAAGAGCCCAAATTTATGTTGATAACCATAACAAATGCTATGTTTGTGAAGACTTAGGAAAGCCTGAGTTTTAAGAACATGTAGAAGCTACTAGAGACCATTTCATTGATGAGAAAGGTGTTGCCTATCTTAGTACAAATATTTGTGATCTTTTAGATGCAATGGGTATGGCTAGAACCAAGGACAAATTTGATGAGGGTATAGAGAGACCGCCTTTGGAACATGACCCGAGAGATAAACTCATAGCCATGAAAGAGCTTGAGAGAGTGCTTATTGATAGTCCTAATGCGGGATTACATAAGTTGATGATCAAAATATTACATTAGGCTAGATATGAACCCAGAGGAGCTTACAGACATCAAGAGGATGCAAATGTATGTCTATGAAATTGAAATGAGAAAAAAACCAATTTTGGTAGACAATAATGGGCATGAGTACACCTATGCATATGTGAAAGACATAAATAAGCTTTACTATTTTGGAGAACCATTTTTTTCCATTTACCTAAATCAAGTGGCAATAGAAAGAAAAATGCAGAGAGAGTTAAGCTTTATGGATCAAGTCACAAAAATTTCACCATATGTAGAGAACAAACAAAAGACGGTGCAGGAGCACGAAGAGTCTCAAATACTGGAGTGAGAGAGAGTTACTTGTTAGAACCAAAGCCTATGAAAGTTGCATTTATGGCTGTTACTAGGTCATCTATGCCACTTTATACCAAGCGATTAGTGCCATATGTGACTATGAGAGAAGTATCAAGAGCTATACCTAGAGCGCCAACACCTCCAGTGTATGCTGAGGCTTTCCTAAGAGCTCTAGAAGTGATGAGATATGTTGTTGAGCTAAGGCCTATGCATCCATATCATGTTGCAAAATGCATGGCATCAAACACTACAAGAGGTTGTGTGCTCTTGTGACGCTGTTAGCGACGGAAATACACTGGGTTTTTATAAACCCCGGCGTCACTAAAACCGTCGCTAATAGCATCGCTATATGCGACGCTATAGGCATCGCTATATGCGTCGCTATGAGCGTCTCTATATAGCGACGGTCATAGCGACGGTTATAGCGACGTTTACACAGAAGTCTATAGCGACGCTCATAGCGATGCTACAGAGCCATAAATAGCGACAGTTATAGCGACGCCCGAGAGAAATTTTTTTTGGTGACAGGGCATTGAATGCCCTGCCACCCATCAACCATATTGTACTTGATTCACTTTTTAAAAAAAGTGCAAGGGTAGATAATAGACCCAAAATAGTCACCCACAAGACGCATTGTTTGCAAAATTGACAAGCGTAAAATTGACAATTGTACACATCATAGGCAAAATGAATTGATTGGCAAATGTAATAATGACAATTGTACAACATCATAGGCATAAAGAATTGATTGGTAAAATGAACTGCGGTGACAAATGTAATAATATACATGGTTCAAAAAGACGTATAAAATCCGTCTCATGATACATAAGCTATGAGAAACCCTAAACTAATGCTATCTAGCTACGGCTAAACTGACGTCGTCTAGTCAGACGTCTCATCGCGTCCAAGCGGCATATTTGTCGGATTCTGCAAAAAAAAGACAATAAGACAGCTTTCAGTAAGTATAAACATATAACGAAATTTATAAAACAATACAAAAAATAGAAAAGAGTAAACCCTAATACTAACCATGCCACCGTGAGAACGTCCATCAGGGCGTTTAAGCCCTTCCTGCCTGCGTACTCGCGCTTGTACGGTGTGGGATCACGTCCTGTCATCGACCACTGTCAAAACATACAAAGAATTCATTATGTTAGAATTAAAAAACTCATAAACCCTAAACTATCGAACATAAAGAGCAATGCGAAAACACTTACAAAATCGGCCTCAAATGATGCCCATCCACCGCTCCCCAAGTGGTGCGAGCTCCCTGCCTCTACTCGCGCTCTGGCTGCATCCTTTTGTTGCTTCCACTTGTTGAGATTCTCGCTCGCTGCTTTCTTCGCATTCTTCCAATCTTCTTTGGCCAGCCAATCTGGCCTGTTCCACCCATGCTTGATTGCTTTTTGCACTTCGGAACGCTTGTGTTTGCAGTATTCGCGTATTCGAATCTTCATCAGGTCTTCATTGAAGCGCTGATCCCGTGTTGGAACGGGAAACTCATCATGAAGTATGCTAATGACTCTGTTTTTTAAATCACTTGGTACTTCACTCCATTTGTTTAGTATGTAGTGTCTAAACAGCTGAGAGCAAAGACCACGCATGCGCGAGATCACCTTCTTGCCGTCATCATCCATGATGATGCCGCCGCTGAAGTCGAAGGAGTAAGGCAAGCCCTCTGGCCGGTGACGCGTGAACTTGGGTGTCCCGGCAGGGGTCTCTAGCGGCGTGTCGATGGGGGTATGGATGTCAGGTGTCTCCACCGGCGTCTGGGCCCTGAAGCGAGGAGTGTCGAGTGGGGTGGCTCCCGGCGGAGTAGGTAGAGGTGTGTAGCTGCTAGGAACAGCCAGCCGTGCAAAACCTAGCGTAGATGGCGATGCTATGGCTCATGTGGGGGCGGGCAAAGAAGGGGAGGGTAAAGAGCCTCGTCGAACACGAGGCGGTGTGGAGGCATCGGTGGGGGAATCCCCACAACAACCACCACTGCCACCACTAGAGTGCCGGTGTCTAGACGAGTGTGAAGCTCGTCTCGTCGACGCCGAAGCTTCGGAGCGTGCCGAATGCTCTGAAAGAGAGGGAGATGCGGATGGAGTAGGAACTCGCGATGATGCACCAGAGCGATGACGCTCCACGTACCACTGTCTCTGCTGCGGTGACAAAGAAGAAAGAAACTCCTCATCATCCATACCTGCATTAAACACACGAAAATTTAAACTTAATATTGAATGAATAGAGTAGACAATGACGCAAAGACCATTAAATACAATGACGTAATGACGCATATAAATACAATGACGCAATGAATTGAGTGATAGAAGAGGCAAGTCGAAAACTCAGAATTTTCAATCAAAAGATGTGAGCGCGAGTAGAAAAGAGCGTTATACACCATGGAAGGTACTTAGAGAGCCAGAGCTTTTACATCACGGAGCAAAATTGTTCAAATACAATATTTGTGGCTTTAAGAGATCTCTCTCTCATCCTCGCATAACTCAGCATAACTTCCTATATCTATATAGAGCTCTCCGTTTAAACACATATCCTCTGTTTCATTTTGTAGCTCCTCTGCATGCACCCCATATAGAGTAGTAGCATCTTGATGCTCGTCTGGCACCACCGCAGCGGCTTCTGATTGAGCATCTTCTATGATCTCCTCCATTGATGCCGTTGTGATTGGCACATGGTAGCCTTCATACATCCTTGCACTACGAGGGGCTACCTCTATGACGTACCACCAGTTTGATGCAGACTTTGTAGGATGAAATATTACCTGCCAGAGCCACATAACTTACATGAGAGCTTTCAAGCACATAACTTGTAAAAGGGGGATGTTAACTATTTACATACTTACTTGTTCACAATGCTCGGGTAGTACGAAAGTGTCTCTTAGGTCAGTCCATTTCTTAGTAGAATCCACCTCAAGAAAACCAGACTCTCCTCTACGCACAGTAGCGTTGCGACCCTCCATGATTATCTTGAACCATTGCACGTCGAACAAGTCGACAAAAAATCCTCTGTAATCAATCCTCAAAATCTCTTGCAGCGTGCCGAAGTAAGTGAGTTCCGCCACCACAAGATCTGCATCAGAGGAACGTCGTCGACTAGACTATTCAAATTTTGCCATGATTCCACAATCTTGAGTAAAATGCTTTTTGTCGATTCGTTCCACCCTAAAATGTCGACCTTTACACCATGCTGCTGTGTATGACTTATACTACAACGAACAAAGATTATGAGTGGCTGTTCAAACGTTTAGAAATAAAGTCACTAGCTAGTCGTACATTGCAAACTTACCTTGGTCGCGCAACCCCGAGAGTACTCCCACTCTTCCTCAGTCACTTCGTCACCGAATTGTTGTGCGCTTTTCAATTGGTTGTGCAACCATCTTAAGCTCATGAAGGTTGGTAGGCTCTCCAGAACCGTCGGATAGTGCATCGGTGGTCGTCTTCCCCGTCTCCACTCGATTCGTGCCCTTTGTCGCTCTTGCTTTGCATCCTCATATTGTGAAATCCACTTTTGCATCACTGGATTGTGAAGCATGCAAAATCGGTTGATTTTAGCCTCTAGATCTTCCATCATCTTCTTCTCAACACCGAGATTGCACATGACAATCCCAGATATGCGCTCATCATCTATGGTTCGCCATAGCGTGTCCCGGGCTTTATCAAATCCGTCTAGCCACTCTCCAATGTACACTAGGGACTCTGATACCAACCAACCTTCTTCCATGCTACCCTCTGGACGTGCCTTCTGACGCACATATCCCTTAAGCGTTTTCATGAAACGTTCTAAGAAGAACATCCATCTGGAATGAACTGTGCCAGCTATTTCCACCTCATCAACTATGTGACCAAGAAGATGCACATGAATGGTTAGCATGGTAGTAGGAAAATGTTTCTCAAACATGCACACAAGATCCGCAGCATTTAGTTTGGCGAATGGTATGGAGTCTACGTTGATCTCCTTTTGTGAGATCCATTGCACCAACTTTGCAAGTTTGTAGATTGTGTTACGGATGTAGAGAGACAAACATCCCTCAATGGCAACAGGTAAAATAAACTGTAAAGTATGTGCAGCAATGATATTAAAGTCCACATTTTATGCAATGATATTAAAGTCCACTATGAACGTACCTGACACATTTTATGCCAATCGTGTGACTTCAAACTGGTAAGCTTTCCTTCTTTATTAACACATGTTCGGAGCGAGTACATTACGCTAGTGGGGGTCCGCAAAGATCGAATGGTCTCTTTTACTTTGAGTTCTTGGGCTCCTGTGAAAATCCATGGTGCTTTAGGGAGTTTTATCGATCCATCAGACGCTGTTTGCGGCCAATATTGCTCCATACAATCCACATTTCTAAGGTCAACTCTGGCTCCCAAAGTATCTTACTTGCCGGTTAGATGGTCCCATAGTAGATTACCCACATTCTTCAATATGTGCATTGGATCGAGCAAGTGATTGATCATGAGTCGGGGCCAGTATGGTAACTCGTACCATAAAGATAGTCTCTTCATCCCTGGAGGCAATCCGTCATCGCACATCTCCTTCTGCTCTAACCATGCTTGTGCAGACATCCTTGGTGGCTCTCTTCCCAAAAAGCCGTCGCGTAACACATGATTCTCTGGAAGATAAGCTTGATGACCTTCGTAGATTTGATGACCTACCTTTTCCATTATACTTTAAAGTATAATGGAAAAGGGTGTTGAGAGCTAAAAATGTGAGAAATTTTCACATCCAGTTTGAAGGCTTTGGAAGGAACAACCCTTACATGGTTCCAACCATTGAAAAAGAAGACTATGGGAAGATAGAAGTGTTATTATAAGACATTGTGGAAGAGTTTTCCATTCAAGGTATTAAGCACATTACTATGTCACAATTTCATTCTTTCAAGTAGAAAGATTGTGAGAGAGTACAAGAGGCTACTTTGCAATTCAAGCAGTATATTAAGAGATTTTTCCAAGAGAAAAACCTTAGGAGGACAAACAAGTAGTGTTGTTTATAAAAGGAATTAGGAACAAGCACCTCAAATAGGACTTTGCACTTGAAAAAGTATGGAACTCTAGATGACTTCACAAGAGAAGCTATCTATTTAGAACACATCTACAAGACCTACGGAGAGGTATCACAAGATGCAGATAATACCTCAAATCATTCACATTCAACCAATAGTGATTCAAATACAGTAAGGATGACCCCGTTACAATAGAAACCATTGACTTAGATAGCATCTTGCATATGAGCTTATGAGAAGAATAAAACTATGCCAACACCACCACCACCACCATCAAGATATGCATCCAGACCAGTAAATCCATAGCCAGGAATTGAAAGGGTAAAATTGGTGTTGGGGCACCAACCATCACTACCAGGTGAAGACCATGCAATTCTGAGGTGTGTGTGTGTATCCAAATTGATACTCAAAAGAGAAGGCCTTAGTGCTAGTACAATCATATAAAAATGAGAAAACCTATGGGTATCACCATGCATAGAATCCTAACATGGATTCATATGACCATGAGAATACCCCTTCATCCTCTTATAGTTCTCATTCAAGAATAAGTTCTGTATCTCAAAGTGGAGGGTTTCATTTAAATCAACGAGCACAAATTTTCATACCCAATCAAGGAGAGGCTAGAAAAAATGCATATGCCTAGCAAACAAGACAAGAAAGAACCCTAGGACCTTGTTTCAAGTGTCAAGGATACCATTTGGTGAGAAAATGTTCGACCAACCAAGCTAATGCTACAAAAATGTTTACTAATGTGATTGGTAATGCTATGCAATGCTTCACATGGATATTCTAGTGATTGTAGGTGAGACCAATTGTACCAAGATTGTTCTCAACACCTAGATAAGGAAGAGAAAGCAATGGTGAACATGGTAGAGCTCAAGCCCTCTTCAAGTGGTTCAGATTAAGATTGAAAAAGTTCCATTGAAGGTGGTGACAAGAGCACAAGCAAGGCCAAAAGAAACAAGTGAGAAGCGTAGTGGTGACTATAACAAATCCATGAGTGTGAAATTTACAAAGAAACACTACAAGGGATAGAGTTAGAACCCAATCTAATCAAAAGGTAAAGGTTGTTATAGTAGAACTGTCACAAGCTTCAGAGCAGTTAACTAAAAAGATCTTCATCTAGTATGATATTAGAATAAATACCTAGAACTGAACAAAATTCAAGTAGATTAGAGCCAAAAGTTACTAGGTCAAGAGGTTTAGCCTTTGTTAGTAAAAAATTCAAGCCATTGGAATCAATTTTAAAGGCATATGAGATGCGATCAGACAATTGCTAGACTATAGAGCATAGATGGATGACTTATCCTAATGCAAAGTTGGAAAAGATGAGGTTAAAGATGTGAAATTTGTTTTATTGAGATTACTCAAGTGCTTATGGAACCTCCAATAGTTATGTTAACTCGGGATAGAATAATATCTCAATCACATGTTGACTCTAGAGAAGCAAATTAGAGAAAGGAAGCAAGTTTGAGAGGGGCATGAATGTGCAAGAATCTATGAAGAAGGCTGAGATTTTAGCTGGCGATGGGGTTCATAGAAAGAGAGTAAAAGAGGTGAGAAAGAGAGTAAACTAGGGATCCAAGATCCTCAAGGAATGGAGAATTCATTTATACGAAAAGAAGAATATGTTGAACAATTTTAACCCTCTTACCCTTTATGTTGACGTCAATGACTGGAAGGATGTCAACCATGTTGTAACCCAAAATTGCTCCGGCTACCTTTCTTTGGAGCACCTTGTACTTACCATTTTAGATCATTTCCACCGTACCTTTGGTGCAAGATGTAGCAGATGTGGCCATGTAATCTTTGGTCCGTGCTCTACCACATCCAATGTGAGATCATAGGGCTTAGAAATCTCTCCTAATTGACAGTCAGTGATGCCTATTTTTCATCGTGGCCTTGACAGACTTTTTCTAGTCTCTCCCTCCATGCTTCTCTCATCATCGGCTTGTGTAGTTTTCTCCCTCCTAGCTCTCTTTAAAGTCATGGTTTCAAATGGTTCTAAAAAGTTCGCCTTCACCTTACCCTTGTCTTTCTCCTTCACTTTGGGTGGATCCACTACTATAGCCTTTCCTTTCTCCTCTAAGCTTATAATGCTTAGATTGCGATCATGTGGTGGTGCCGGTGGAAGAGGTAGAATGGGTGCTTGTGGTGGTGCCTGGGGTGGATGTAGAGTTTGGGTTGGTGCTCAGGGTTGGTGCTCGGGGTGGAGGTGCTCTCTCTGTCGGGGGTGACAGTTGGTTTCTCTTACCTCCTCTATTAAAGTATTGTCATGGTTGGGGGTAGTAATACACACCATGACCATAGTTGTAGTAGTCATACTCCATGTTTTGTCATCCTGCTCTTCCCGGGTCTTGATCTCTCTCCTAATTCCTTCCTTGTTGTACTAAGTGGACATACAAATTTTGCAGCTGATCAATAATGTGGGCCAACATATCTTGTTGGTCATCTCTTACCTCAGGAGCCAGTGGTGGTGGAGGTGGAGTGGTGGTTGTCATGGTTGGAGGTTGACGTGATGTTCTTTCTTCTATTGACTTGGTTTCCTTGGCTTTCATCCGCAGCTTCTTGTCCTTAAGGCAAGAAATCTCAATGGCTAGCTCATACGTAGCCGATAATCTGCCCTTCACCTTATCCTTGAGCGGCGACCACAAGCCATGCGTGAACCGATCCTTCTTGAGGAAAGCGGGAGCAGCCCTTTGCCAGTGACTCAACCCACCATTCCCAAAAATCCACAAACTTGGACTCATAGGTGGCATACTCTAAAAGACATCCTGCTTCAAGTCTCTCAACTTGTCCCACAACTTCTGAAGTGGTACATCCCCCAAAACGCCCATTTAAAGCAATTTTTAGGAGTCCCCAATTATCCTTTGCTTGTGGGAGTGCATTGTACCATGACCTAGCTTCTACCTTTGTGAGATGCTTAAAGATTCTAACCTGAGACTCATTTGTGTATTTGTTGCTTACTACACATGCTACTTCAAAGTCATCTAAGAAATGTGCTACCAAATCCTCCCCTTCTTTCCTTTAAATTTTGGAAATGCTACACTTGCCATGATTACTAAGAGAGAGAGAGAGAGAGAGAGAGAGAGAGCTAGAAAGATACACTGCTTAGCTTACAGCCAAAAGATTTTTTATTTTTTCTTCTTTCAAAAAGGTGTGTAAATCCATTCTATACTAGAACATAGATTAAAATCTCAAATGGTACATTGCCTTGTACCAACGGTAGGACAAATGGCTGATCTTATGCCAAAAACTCAAAGAAGCACTCCCCTCCTAGCATTGTGTTGATGATGTGCTGGTAGTGAGCCTTCCAATCCAGTACTACCTTGATTGAATGTACCCGTATCGGAATGTGTGATGTACCTTGAGGTAGGTTGTACTGACTCGTGTGAAGATTAGAGGTACTGATAGCCAACTTTTGAAAATCAAAGAAAAAGAAAAAAAAACTCATTTTTCCTCTGTTGGAGCCTTGGCGACACTGTTGGAAGGCTCGGCACCACTAGGTCAATCCTCCCAACCACCTCTACAGGAATGACACCCCCCCCCCCCCCTTTTGATTGGCCGGCCTTATCACCCTTAGCCCCGTCGGTCTATACCCCAGCCTAGCCGGCCGCCCTCGATTTCAGATACCCTTTCTCTCTTCCCCCCCCCCCCGTTGCCCAACGGGCATTGGATGAAATAACACCTCCTCTCTCTCTCTCTCACTTTCCCTATATACCTCTCTCTAAAATCCTCTCTCCCAAATTTACCACCCCTCGGCCAGGCGCAAGCCTTGAGCACTCACCCCCGACCCCTCTCTTGTGCTACCTCTGTGTTGAGCCGCATGGAAACCCACCCCCGCTCTCCTGTATTCTTACACTCACCCTCTTCCCCCCCTTCTCACACTTCCCCCCCCCCCACTCTCATTACCCCCCCCCCCCCCCCCCCCCCTGGACCGCTAATATTCTTTCCCCTAACCCCTCCCCCCCCTCTTCCCCACCCGCTCGCCTCGCCCTCCCCTAGGCCTCATTCCCTCCTCCCTTGGCCCGCTAATATTCTCCCTCACTCCCACCCATTGACTTGCTCCCCTCCTCTCGTCCCTCTCTCTCTCACCCACACATTCCCCCTACCCCACTCCATTGCCAACCCCCCCCCCCCCCCCCCCCCCCCCCCCCCCCCCCTTCCCTCACTCTCTTGTCCGGAGGCTCACAAGGCGCGGACCTCACCCTATCCGTCTCTCTCCCTCACACTCTCTCTCTCTCTCCCTCTCAGCCAGCATGTGAAGGCGTAGAGAAAATACTCTCTCTCTCTCTTTATTATCCACACACACTCCCTCCCTTATTCTCCCTCACACACTCTCTCTCTCCCCACTCATCCCCTCTCACTCTCTGGCGCTCTGGACAGGCGCATGCCTCTCTCTCTCTCTCTCTCTCTCTCTCTCTCTCTCTCTCTCTTTTCCAGCCCGAAGACGCAGCACCATTAGACTCTCTCTCTCTCTCTCTCTCTCTCTCTCTCTCTCTCTCTCTCTCTCTCTCTCTAGATGCACACACCTCTAGCCCGCTATCTTCCCCCCCCATTCACCCCATCTCTCTCCCTCTCAGGCGCTCAAGCCGCCAGTAGCCCGCAAACCTCTCTCTCTCTCATCTCTCTCTTTCTCTTAGCCAGTGATGGCCGCAGTAAAATCTCTCTCTTTCTCCCTCTCAGCCTGTAGAAGACGCAACGCCAGAAATTCTCATCTCTCTCGTTTTTCCAGCCCGAAGATGCAGCACCATTAGACTCTCTCTCTCTCTCTCTCTCTCTCTCTCTCTCTCTCTAGATGCACACACCTCTAGCCCGCCATCTTCCCCCCCCATTCACCCCATCTCTCTCCCTCTCAGGCGCTCAGGCCGCCAGTAGCCCGCAAACCTCTCTCTCTCTCTCATCTCTCTCTTTCTCTTAGCCAGTGACGGCCGCAGTAAAATCTCTCTCTTTCTCCCTCTCAGCCTGTAGAAGGCGCAACGCCAGAAATTCTCTCTCTCCCTCTCCACACTCATACACACACACACCCCACATACTCTCTCACACACACACTCACACACACCCCATCCCACCCCTGCCTCGCGTATCCAAGCCGCCAATCAGCTAAAAAAAAGAAAAAGAAAAAAAATATATATATATATATATATATATTATTTACATAATAATATTAAGCCCCTTTCCCACGCATGCTTACACACACACACATACATATACAAATACACACACCTACACGCATGCATACGCACTCGCACATACACACACATCCTCCCTCATGCACCAATACGTACACACACACGCATATATGCACCACACCACAAAAACAAAAAAACCCAAAGGTCTACGACCAGGACGACCACGAAAAAGAAGAGGAACCTAAATCACGCGCCACCAACAACAAAAAAGAGAAATGCACCGAAGGCATGCTCCGGCCGACCCCGAAAAGAAGTACGCTCTACAGCGACGCACCGACAACACAGCATTCTTCGGCAGCACGCAACCACGATGCTATCTTCAGTAAATTATAGGGTGCTTAAGGAATTCAAGGTGCTCTCAAAAGTCAACAAGATCCCTTCTCAAGGGGGGGAGAGAACACACACATCCTCACACCAAGTCAAGCCTTGCCTAATGAATCAATAGGGACACATGTCAAGTTCCTCTTCATGTTTCCCTCATGGTGTGCCTAAAGCCTATTGGTTGGCCTTCCAAGGGGTCCAACGATAATTTAGCTAATTTATTTAACTGATTATGCATTTATCCAGTCATCTCTCTCAAAGGAAAAAGGGGGACACTTTTTCCAAGGCTAGCACGGTTGCTTGATATGCACCCTCCATGTGATTGGCTAGGCTTGTAGGGGTCCAATCATCTTCTATCGTGATCTACAAGGGGGGTCAACCAAGGAAGCTAGGAGCTAGCTTGGGGGGGGGGGGGGGTATACCCCCCCCCCCCCCCCCCCCCCCCCCCCCACACACACACACACACATACACACACTCTCTCATTGTGTGAGGTGCAAAGTGCAAGAGCTCTATCTCCTTCTCCAAGCTTGTTGAGAAGTTGAGGCCTACACCAACACTCTTGGCTATGGAATGCAAATCCAACCAAGAGCCACGCCCCAATGCTTAATCTTGTCATCTTCTTCATCATCATTATTATGCTATTATGATATGCATGTAAGAAGAGTGATGATAAGTGAGAAATTATCTCTTTCTCGTATGTTACTTCTTCTTCCACTTCCATACCCTCATTCCCCGCTAGCTCTCTCCACCTTTGAAGGTGTTTGAGACCTTGGGGTTGAGGCTAAGGATGCTTAATGATTTTACATCTTCATTGCATCACCTAGGTCATAAGGAACGCAAATATTGTATTGTACCAAGTCTCTCTTAATGGGACAATCTATAATACAAAAGCGGGAACGGCTCCGAATAAATCCCGTCTTCAATTGTTGTCAGGTTCTCTAACTCTCTCTATTGCAAAAGTATTGTTTGTGCTAGGTTAATTAAATATATGGTTGTGTTCCTACCACAAATTAAGTTCACCCTCTATGTTCTCAAAGTAGTCTCATAAAAATGCTCACTCTAATTCTGTTAATTTTACTATTCTCAAAGTTCATAGGCCATTTCCATTACATTGGTATCAAAGCTATTGGTTTCTCTTTTCTTGCTTAAGAAGAGAGTTTTGTAAGTTCTTTATGAAAGGTTGGACCTGTTCATTGCAATAGGGTAAGTGGGACATGGATCTATTATCTTGGTTGAGAAGTACTTACTTCAAGGTACACCGTTTGGAACTATAGTCTCAATAATGGAGTCTTTCGGGGCTTGCCTTTGGATTAACCATTATTAAGCTACGAACAAGCTCAACAAGAACCATAATCAATTGAGCAATGTTATACCCTCTCCACTAGTCTTTGCAATCAATAGTGTCTAAATCACGGGTGTGGCTTGTGGGACGCGTGTCTAACCTCACTATCCTATCTTATTGCAGTATTAGCGAGAACCACGATTAAATTTTCAATCCATGGGATAAAGCTGACTCGACTAGTGCATAGAGGCTTCAAGAGGGTTTCAATCTCTTGGAAAACAACTAATAGCTCGCTCATCGGCAAACAAATCACATCCATTGCAACATCAAACGACATTCAAACGTAATAAAACTTCTAGGACATGTTTATACGACCTAAGCACACATGCTTATGGTCTCAAACCCCACTTTAGGTCAAGTGCCAAAATCGCGATTATTAACAAGAGTGGATTTTTGAACTAGTTGTTTTTGACCCAGAATGCATTTAAATGCTTAGCAATGATGCCCCAATACCTTGCCTATGCTTAGTTTTTTATTTGAAAGTGTAAATTTCTAGTTATGATGAAATTTCTAGTTATGATGAAATTAGGCTGCATGTTAGCGACGCCAAAAGCTACAAATTACTGTGATGTGCTTACGTCAATGCGTAGAGCTCTTACCTGCGGTTGCAATGCAACAAACATGACTGCAATGTGACAATTGAGGAGGGAGTAGGAAGTGCGAGAAGGAGAGAGGTGAGCGCCGTTAGCTCACATTGTGTATTTCATTATCCAAAAACTTGATAATAACTTATAAAATTGGCTTTTATACCTTAGCCAAGGTTTTTGGTGGTCAAAACTAATAATCTGGTAGCTAGTTCTACAAAGATGGGTAATGATAGGTTGATACAATCTGGAAGCTTGTAGCCCCGGCTCATCAATTACAAGGTTTATCCGAGAAAACAGGAGCTACAATATTCTTGGTTTATCAAAATAATAAGTGTTTTTACAATGAGAACTCCGAAAAATGGTAGCTGTGGTATTGCTGCTAACATTCCTCCCCTCTTCGCCTGTGTCGTCCCTTGACATAGCTTTATGGGCTAAAGTAGTCTTTGGGCTAGCGGCTAGAGAGGCGGTCTTTAAGCATTGTTAGAGCCTTTTGATATCTGATTTTTCATTCCTTATCTAGCACTTGCAAAAACTGCATAGTTACTCTGTTTTTCAGCTCCACTATTGAGTAGCCTACAAACCTTAAGGTCAGGTTGCTGATCACTCGTGCAAATATCTTCGTTTGCCAAGTGAAGAATCCCATGTAGAATGCTTTCTCAAATGCCAGCATATTATGAGAAGTTAGAAACATGCACCTAGCATAGAAGCCATAGAGGACTTCTTCGACAGGTTGGCCATTGAGATCATAGGACAACCCTTTGTTACCCTCAAGGAATGACATCCAAGGGGCACCTGCTTGCTCTGGCTCATTGAACACTTTGATGTAGGTGAGCAGCATTTGATCGATTTTGTATAGCACATGACAAATCTGGTAGACTTTTAAAGAATGACATGGTGCCCTTTAGTTTTTTCACCATGTATTCTTCTGTCAGCTGCCCCTTTTTTGGAGCAGGCAATCTGGGGTAATTCAACCAAGTTGGCGGCTTCTTTTGTAGTGCCTCATGTGCTATCCAGGTCCTTACTCTTGGTATATGATAGAAGGTAGGATCCTTTTGCAGAGCCACAGGTGCTCTTGTGAACAGAATCAAGTATCTGGGATTCTTGTTTAGCCAGCTCAACCTCCACTTCGGGTGGTCTTTCTCTGTGCCCTCAACTTGCATGTCGATGTAAAGCCTTTCTTTTACTTGCATCAAATTAACTTTAATCAGAGGGTAGGGCAAGGATTATTGGTTCCATTGCGCATTTATTTGATTGGGAGTGAGTTGTGTGACATTGATGGCATTGTCTCAAC
This sequence comes from Adiantum capillus-veneris, assembly GCF_014529385.1. Lineage (NCBI taxonomy): Eukaryota > Viridiplantae > Streptophyta > Polypodiopsida > Polypodiales > Pteridaceae > Adiantum > Adiantum capillus-veneris. Next base: position 140,962,344 of record NC_140950.1, on the reverse strand, counting down.
TCCCAATCCATTGCTCATCTACCTCTTGTGTAACTTTTTCCTTCAGTGCATCTTTTTCAGCCTTTGAGAGTTGGACCATGGGCACTATGTCTGCTTCAGTAATTGGTACTTGGAATTCTTCCTCGCCACTCAGCTCTACTGCTGGTTGTGTCTCCATGTCAGCGAATGAGGCTAAGGGGATTTCTATATGAGGTTGCTCTGAAGTGCCTGCCTCTTCTTCTGTTTTTGTCCTTCCCTCTCTCAGTAGCTGGTTAACTTGTTTGAGTTCAACTATCTCCTTCAGCATCTCATCTTCTCTTTGGACTCTCATCAAGGCCAGGTCTCTGCGCTGAGATTTCTCTAAATTCAGCTCCAGCTTGAGTTCTTTATTTTTCATTTGTAACGCCTTGTAGACCTCGTTTGTTCCCTTGATCAAGGTGACGGCTGTATTTTCTCATTTGCCGCAAGAATATCGCCTAATCATTGATTCTTTGTTTTGAGTATTGTAGGGAAGCATTGGCCACATCTAACTGCATCTAGATCTATTGATCTGATAGGGTTGTAGTTAGAAGTTCATTTGTAACTTCTATCAGCTGATCATCCTTCTCTTTGTATGCATCTGACAGTTTTGTGAGCAACTCACCCAGTTCCTCCATGCCTTTTTGTTGCTTATCTCTTGCGAGCTGATATTGTTCAGCTTCTGCTCTTAGCTCCTACACTTGCCTCTATAGACCGGTGATGACATTGAGTTTGTCGTCCAGCTCCCCTTGGAGTGCGCCAATCACCATATCTACTCTTTGGCTCGTGTGCTACGGCCAAGTGCTGCTAAGAGAAGTCTTTTGTCATCTCCTGCATTTGCTTAGCATATTTGTTAACTTGCAAGATGACTTCATCATTTGATTTTCAATCTTCGCTTTGTGTTAGTTGTCTTGATGTTTCTATAGATTCTTTTACCTCTGGCTGCGTCATGGTTGCCGGTTGCTATTGTTGCCCTTGTGACTGCTGATCTTTTTCTATTGAGATAGAGGATGGTATCCCAGCCTTATCTTGCTCTGTTGAGGTAGAGGGTATTTCCTCGGCCACTTGTTCTCTTCATGCTCAAATTTTGCACAGTCCTCTTCTGGTGCAGGACTGACTGCCTTTTTTGTCTCTAGCTCTTTCTCTATTTGCTTCTCTTTTAGTAGAGACAGCTGCTTGTTGTGATGTTTCTGCTGCTTCTTGTTATTCATGTTCTTGTGTAGATTCAGCTTCTTTTTCCTGTTCAAGTTCTTCTTCTTTTGTTGGCTCATTTGTTGTGGTTTGAACTGCCGGTGATGGTGGTGGGCTCCGCATTGGGTGATCCTGGTGTTCAGAAACAAGAGAAGAGATGCGGGGAGACACATCACCTTGGGCATGTTGTGCTTCTTCTTGTGCAGTGGTTTCCTCTGCTTGCTCTCTATGTTATGACCCCTCTTTCGCTTCTCTCTTTGCTTCTTGGGTTTCTTTTAACTTTAAAGCTTCTGCCTCTTGATACATACATTTCATTACTTCCGTGGGTTCTTCAGCATTCTTCCTGGTGTGATGCTTGGTTCTTGGTCCCTTAAGCCCACTAGGCACCCACTTTTCCGGGTCCTTTCCTTATGCTTGGCAGTTTTGTTGGTATAAGTGTTTCTCTCTTTCAAACCAGGCTTGCTTTTGCACAAGCTCTTCTTGGTGTGCTGCCACAGCTTTTCTCTTCATTTCCTTCATTATCCGACCTATCACTGTTGTGCCATTCTGCAGAGCTCTCAGCCAATTCTTCATCAAATTTGTAGGATCTCTTGGCAGATCGTGTAGCTCGAGGTGATGGTTGAGCTGACACTAACCAAGTGTTTTGATCTGGGACAGGTGGTAGGTTGTTGGCCATGTGGATGGCATGGTATGCAATTCTTGCCAACACCTCTGGTGCACCCAGGTATGTGATCTTTCCTTCTTTCTTTATTCCTTTCAAAGTGGTCAATACATATTGTGCATGGTCAATCGGTTTCCTGGTTGTTGACTTGAGGACTTGCGTGAAGGTGGTGGCAATTGCATGGTTTGTTGTTGTATACCTTGGAGGCCTCTTTGCAAGAAAATGGAAGTGTTGGTGGCATAACCTGGTTGGCTCTTCAATCTATTTGTGAATAAGGTTTGTAAAGGTGGTTGTGGCAGTTTCTTTTGTGAAAGTTCCGGCCGTCTTCCTATCCCTTGCCCTCATTGTCATTCCTTCTGTGGGAAGTCTAAGTGCTTCTGCCCCTATTTCCTTGGTGATCACCACTTCCACTTTGTTCCCTTGTGGGTCAAAAATTTGTGCAGTTCCATCTTCCTTGATCATGGACAAAAGCTCGTAAGCTATTTGGAAGTCCACTCCACACGGCTCTTGTTCATAAAAATCTCTGAGTCCTAGCCGTCGGTTGGCTTCTTTGGTTTCGAGCTTTGCAATGACATCATACACTTCTTTTGGTAGGGGTTGCAACTCTACCTAATGTCCCTCCCTGCTCTTGAATCTACCAGTGAACATTGTGGTGTTGTGCTCCTTAAGCTCTTCCTTGGAGAGATAGGTTGCGTTGGCAGTTTTGACTGAATCGGGGTCCAGTTGGTATGCTCGTAGTTCTTGTAACTTTTCTTTCTGGTTGATCTTCTTCTTGGCCCTCTCTACTGCTTGCATGGATCCTTTGTCACTTGTGAGGCTTTAGACTTGTCCACAACATAGTTGTGAAGCAACTCATCCAATTCTAGCTCATTTGGAGTCAGTTTGACCTCGTATGTTGAATTTGACGCTTTGTAGCCTTCGAGCCGTCTTTTGATTTTCGAGGGCTTTACTTGATTGATTTCACAAAACGAATCATATACATTTTATATAATCCTCGTAGGCAAGCTATCTATGGAGTCAGAACCAAATTCTGGCATCTGCCAAAAACCTAACTTTTCTACTGGGGACCCCCTTGACCCCTACCAAATGGTCAACTGATGATATAGAAAGGTTCTATTATGTTAGGGCATGCTACAGTTCAAATATCATCTGATTTGGTCGAGCTGAGAGGCCGCTATGGTCAGTTTCTGGTTGTAGCTCTTCGTGAACTGCTTAGATTCTAGATTTTTTTTCTAGGGGTATAGACTAGCTACCGGCCGTACAAAATGGATCATTGATGAGTAAATAACTTAACCCACATGTTTCGTGTGAGATGGCGTTGAAAACGGGTAACTGCAGACTCCGGAAAGTACACACAAAAGAGGTCAAAAAGCTCTCTCTGCAAAGGTAACGAGTGAAAATGAGGTTGTTTTAGCCTACCACGGATATCTATACCCGGACTTCTCGAATCATTTTTCCTCACATTCCTCCGTTAGTCCTACTAGGCTGTGAAATCTATGTTAGAATCAAAAATTTCCCCAATCAGATTCTTCTAGCTCATTCTGCAAGAATTTTGCAAAAATAGGTTTGGCCGCCTAATTAAATCTTCCCTCTTCCATTGAAAATTTTTGTTCTTGTCCACCTTATCTTTCTGATCACCACCATGTTCTCCGTTTTTCCATTTGAGCTCCTTTGTTATTTATTATTAATTTTTAACCTGTTTATTGAAAAAATTCAAAGAAAATAACAAAATGCGCTAAAACAGCAAAGTGAAAATCTAATAATTAAGAAAATCCATTGAAAAACACATCTTTATTATGTTTGATTTCTCCCTTTTTAAGTATGGGGGTTTTATTTTTGCGAGCTTTTACAATTGGAACTGTTTTTTCGAGCTTTTAAACCCAAATTTTACACCAATGATATCTTTAAATATCATTGTATAGTGAAAAAACTCAAAACCTTACAGTACAATCCTTCAACTACCAAACACTTTTAAGAAATATGGAAGCATATCTATGCTTATGCAAAATGAAACTTTATCCATAAAAATGATGAAAAATAACCAAAAAGGACTATGTTTTGATGATTTTCTGATAGTATATACACTATTTACACTCATCGGGAAGATATTATCGCTGAATTTTTCCTTGATGATGAATTATAAGGAAATTATTAGGTAATTTTGCAAAAAATCACACGTTAACGTCGAACTTTTTCCTCCCTCTTCAAACATTGCCCTTAATTACTTAGTGCTCTTCCACCCCTCCTAGATGGCGTACTCCAGGACGTCTGTGTGCATGGGTTGAACAATCGTGTCTTTTGCATAGCCGATTGGATATACTATGCTTTGAAGATCAATGCAATTCAAACCACTATGCTGTGCAAGAGCCGTGTCTTGAGTAATTAACTCAAGGGTTTTTGAGGTCGAGGCTTTATGATGCTGTCTTCCAAAGAGCAAATCATGTAGCTTTGAAGATCTCTATTTGATTGTACCATCAGGATGCTTTAGCACACTGATTGCTTGAGTGGTTGGTAGCAATTTTGACTGTTGTCGAGCTTTTTCTCGCCATTGGTAGGTTGGTGTACTTGGTGCAGAATGGTGTGGTAGAGTCTTCTGCGACTTACCTCTCCATTGCTTGATTGGTTTTACGGTTTGTGGAGAAGATAAGTGCTCCTTTTTTTGCCAAACTTGTTTCAAGTTAGGTTCCTTGCTCCGAGATGCTCGTCTCTGTGTTTTGACCCTTGGGAACTTTCTTTGGTTTTGTCACTGATGTTTTGGGCACCCATATTTGAATCGGCTTGTCCTTGAGCTCTACTTTTGGTACCCAAATTTACATGTCTCCTTGCATGCTACTTGTAGCATTTGCTTGTCAAGAGGATGGAGAAGATTGATTACTTCATGGTTTGGTCTATTGATTGCTTCCTTTCCATTCCTCCTTGCTTGGTGCAATTGGAGCAATGAGTTGTCCGCCTTTAGGTGATAGCTTGAGTTGATTTGTATCCCAATCTGGTACTGCCTTGTATGTTCACATCCAGGGAATTCCAAGAATCATCATCTCATTCATGTGTTCATCTGGTAAGTATACAAACTGATGAGGGCATGAACATCCATGTACTATCACATTCAAGTTGACTACTCCCAATGTTGGTGTTGGGTTCTTGTTGCATCCTTTTATTGTCGCTATTCCTACCGTCAATGCTTGATTTGTTGCTTTTTTGTACGTGGAATAACTGACTGCATTTACTCTAGCTCCTGTGTCGACCAAAGCATTTTTGCTATGATTGTTGAGCTGTACTTTGATGCACAAGTCCATTTCGTCTAACCATTCATTATCTGTTGAAACTGTATCTTTAGGTAATTTCCATTGTCAGTCATCTATTTCCAGAGTGTTGATTGGAATCGGTATCTGTTGATTCCTGAGAGCAGCTTCCCATTTGAGTACCCAAAGTCGAGCTTTTTATTGGACTTCATCAATAACCTACTTTCGTTTAATCCTCCGTTGTATGCATTCTTTCTAGCAATTCATTGGTTAGTGGAAAATTGTATTTATTTAAATGACATCAACTAATCCAATTAGCCATTGGTTCACCATTTTGGGTGGACAACATTACTGCTCCACTTGGAGATACATCTTCAATGATAAACGGTCCGTTTCCCTTTTTCTTAAACTTGGGAATGTGTTGCTTAAGGGAATAGACTAAAACTAAGTCCCCTTTCTTGAAGATTTTTGTTATTAGATGGGAATCAAAAAACTGTTTTTGTTTCCGCTTTTGTGCATAGATGTGAGCTCAGCACTTAGCATTTTCTCATCTAGATTTCTTAAATCTTCAAGTCTTTCTGACAATTCATGTCCAGTCCACTCAAGATCCTTAGCTACCCTTAATGTTGGCAATAGAAATTCTATTGGCAGTAGTATGGCATCAAGACCATAAACAAGGTTAAAGGGTGTAGCATTTAAAGCTGTTTTGAATGAAACTCAATAAGCACATAGAGCTACATGGAGATTCATTTCCCAGTATGTCCTTCCTGAACTAAACACTTTAGTCAGTACCAAGCTAAGAATTTTGTTCATATGCTCAGCTTTTCTGTTTGCTCGTGGGTGATAGGGAGCTGATTTGTTATGGATGACCATAAACATATTAAGCAAATACTCAATTACCTCATTGAGGAAATGAGTTCCCCGATCACTAAAAATTTCTATTGGCAGTCCATATCTTGTGAATACATACTCATATAAGAATGAGGCAGTGGTTCTGGCATCATTCTTTTGAGTTGCTTTAGCCTCATCCCACTTGGTCAAATAGTCCGGAGCTACAATGATATATTGAGCTTGGGTTCTATAAGCAGGTGGCTGTATTGGCCCAACAAAATCTATACCCCACTTCGCGAAAGCTCTAGCCCCCATCATTGGTCTTAAGGGCATGCTATCTATCCGTATTGGAATTTTTGCTCGTTGACAAGCATCACACCTTCAATCATATTATTTGGCATCTGCAAAAAGTGTTGGCCACTATATGCCTACCATTAAGATTGCTCTTGTGGTGGTCTAACTAAAAAAGTGACCTCCAGCTAATCCAGCATGTGCTTGTTCCATAATCGCAATGTACTCGTCTTCATTTGCACAAATACGCAAATGTTGATCCTTACCTCTTCGATACAATTGGCTCCCAATAAGAGCATAGTCTCTTGCTTCAGTTCAATTTCTCTTTGACTGTGTTTACTCATATCCTCAGGAAATGTGCGGCTTGATAAGTAAGTGACTAAATAGTTACTCCACTTAGGAACAAGTGACATTTGAAACAATGTTACATGAGGTATGGGTGTTTGTTTTTGACATTGAGGAAAATCCTTTACAAAAGATTGAACATCCTTCCTCATAGTTGGCCAAAATACTCTCAAGGTTCTTTGCATAGTTTGGTCTTCCGCAAAGTGAAGTCCTACTATGGTAATATGTATTTGACTTAGGTACTAGTTTTTCTCTTCAGGATTAATGCATAAGAGAAATATTCCGTCTCAATTTCTTTTGTATAGTCTACCAGCTAGTAATTGATACATAGTCGATTGCTCAATTAGTCTGATTGTAATAGGAAGTGGTATTTGTGAATCCACTTGAGCTATTGTCATCAAAGATACCGTGTTTTCCAATCATCAAGGTATCATTTCTACGGAGAACAAATAGGCATCTGGTAGATCATCGTCAACCCCTTTAGGTGATTCTCCTGAAACAATACTTGACAAATGATTTGCTCTTTGATGTGTAGTGCCCCTTTTACATCCACAGTGAAATCAAATTCCAGAAGAATTATGAACCATCTTACTATTACTCCTGTGCTACTTGGCTTGTTGACCAAATACAACAAATCTTGGTGTTCTATAACAAACTTGTTGGCTAATAGATAATGTCTATACTTTTTAACGGCATAGATCATTCCTAACCCTTCTCTTTTAGTGGTAGTGTAATTTTTTTCTGCCATTTTCAACTTCGACTAGCATAAGAAATAGGAAAGTCAATTTTCTCGTCTCCTGGTTGCGCTAGTATACAACCGATAGCAAAATTGGAAGCATCTACATGTATGTGGAATATTTTATTCCAATCTGGTGCTTTCATTATTAGAGATGAGGTGAGATCTTGCTTAAGCTTCATGAAGGATTATTCACATGCCTCGGTCCATTAAAAGTGTGTAATCAAGCTAAACATGGGTTTTGCAATTATAGCGTACATATAAATGAACCGTCTATAATATCCACAATGCCCCATGAAGGATTGAACCCCCTTGATTGTTTTTGGTCTAGGAAATTCAACAATGACATGAATTTTCTCAATATCAGTAGCTATGCCATTTTTAGACACTATATGTCCAATAATTTTTCCTTGTCTACCCATGAATGTGCACTTTTCAGGATTTAGGCAAATCCTATACAGTCTACATTTTTTGAATACCTTTTTGAGGTTTTCAAAATGACCAGCCCAGATTGATGAATGTACGCATAGATCATCCATATATAATTTCAATAATTTCCTCAAAAGCATGGCTCATCAATCTTTGAAATGTGGCAGTTAACCCAAAGGGCATAACCCGATAGGAAAAAATACCCCATTCTGTTGCAAAAGTAGTTTAATGTTGATCTTTTGGGTCAACCAAAAGTTGGTTGTATCCCAAAAATCCATCTAAGAAATTGTAAGCTTCTTTTCCTGCAACTCGTTCTAACACATGCTCAGTAATTGGAAGAGGAAAGTTTTCTCTAATGGTAGCTGCATTCACTTTTTTGAGATTGACACACACTCGTAATTTCCATTCTTTCTGGGTACTACCACAATTGGAGACACCCAATCTGTGTGTTCAATTTCGTAAATGAATTTTTCTTCCTTTAGTTTCTCAATCTCTTCTTTGATTTTCCTGGAAAATGTTTCATTATATGTGTATGGCTTTTGTCTACTTAGTTTCGCATCATCTCTCATGGGTATTGTATGTTGATAAATTTATGGATCAACACCCTTGAGATCCTTGTAAGACCAAATGAATATATCTCGGTACTCTTTTAGCAAGCTCAACAAAATCTCTTTTTCTTCTTGTGTTAGGTCACTTGCAATGTAGGCAGGCCTAGGTTCTTCCCCTGGTTCAGCCAAGTCTATCTTTTTCGTGTTCTCGGGCCCTTCGTAGGACTCACCCTGTTTTTGTAATTCCCTAACAGGTTGTTTGACTATGATTTTTTTATCTTGGAGAGTATACTTTTTGTAATGGGATGGAACACTCATTACATCCTTACCATCCTCTTCTGTGGTTTCCATTTTGGTCGTATATATCTCCTTTAGAGATTTTTTCAACTCTTGATACTTCTTTTTCCGCTCAACTCGTGGCATGGTTGGCTTATTATCATGTTTTTTTGGCTTTCCTTGAGTATCCTTCTTTGTTTTTCTCGATGTTTTTGACATTTTTGTATTTTCATTTGAAGGATATCTGCTAGTGATTTTGTCCTTGAGACAATCATGTGCATCTATCTGCATCAAAAATTGTGTTCTACTGGAGACTAATGGCATAGGTCGTGTTTTCACATTTCTGGTGTTCCTTTTTTGTATGTATCATTTTTGTCTTCTTGGTTTCTGTTTAGGATAGTCAAAATAATTTTCCTCCTCTCCTTTCAAGAGTAGCTTCTTTCTCACATGTTCTTTTTTTGACCCCGATTCTCTGAGGTAGCTAAGTGTTTGTCTAACTCATCTGCTGCATCGTAGTAGAGGTCTGAAAAGACTTGCTGAGCTTTCATCAAGTCCTTGGGTTCCTCAACTTCATCTTCAATGTTGAGGGTTGAAATCATTTGGATGGGGATTATATCATAGCCGTCCTCATTGAAAAATTGAGTAGGCATAGACGTATTCACACATACATCCATTGTTACTAAAATTTGAGTCCACTCAAATGGTTCAAGCAAATGTTCCGGAAAGGGTTCAGGTACATAGTCTTCGTCTGTGAAATCCCTTTCTAAGATACCTCTTCTTGTTTTAAGCTTCCGTTTTTTGAAGCTCCACACATCCAAATAGGAGTGTCTTGGTTTAACCAAGATGGAAGATTAGTTTCAGCCAAAGAGACTGAATCAAACTCTTGTATGGGCATCTTCATCACATCTCTATAAGTGTGATCTTTTAAATTAACCCTTGTTATAGATCCCACCTGCTTCAAGTATGGATAGTTGTTTCCCCAATCTTGGATAATTTGTACCTATCACATGAAAGGTCTTCCCAATATGATTTCGTTAATTGAGTTTTTTCCCAAAGTCTACTATGGCAAAAATGTGTTAATATTCAGTTCCACAGGAATTGACTCTCACTTTTTCAAGCAGCCCTAATGGTCTTTCAATGTGTCCGTCAACCAATTTCAATTTCATTCGAGTTTGTCTAATGGTTGGTTGTCCCTAGGATTCCCATACTACTTTCGTGGTTGTGGCTATGCCTGCTCCACTATCCAGTATTGCCATGGTTTCAATGTCATTATATTTCACCGGAAGGGTTGTGTTTCCTTATTCCCCTTCGTAATATTCTCCGACTTTGTTCATTGGAATAGATCAAATCTCTTTGTTGTCCATTTTGTTTTTCAAATTTTCCAATTTTTTTGAGATTAGCTCCGTTATCCCCACCTTCTCTAGGGTTTTTTGTAGATCATTCCATAAACATTGTCTGAGTTTTAATATTTCTTCCAAGGTAAGAGTGCATTGGATGGGTGTAGACATTATTGAATGAATGTTGTCTACTTCTAGGGTCTATTCAGCTCTTTTTACGTGAGTGGTCTTACACACTATGGATTCATCTTCGTTATCTCCCAAGTAAGAGGTTAATGTTTTTAAGGTCAATGGTTTAGACATTCCTGAAGCTTTAGATCCGCAATCCCTATACAAAGATTGTACATCCACGTCCATATCAGGAGGTGTTTGAGGATAAATCAAACGGGCGCCCAACTGGTCGGCCACATAGTCGGACACCACATTTGTAGTCTATTATTTTGTCCGAGCTAGTGTAGTGATACTCTGTGTAAATCCTGATTGAAGAAGAAGAAAGGAGATCAAAAAAAGTACACTCAAGCTATGAGCTACTCCAACCTTGTAATCATCACAGTTAATGATTGGGTAATCCAAAAGTTTCATTGTGTTCCTCTCTCTTTGCTCTTTAATTTAAGTGTAAGCATTGTGAGTTATGTTGTGCTTCACGACTACGTGTCTGTGAGCTATAATTGCATATTTGAGTGCTTAAATCGCTGTTTTTAGTCGTTTTGACCATAGGAGAGTGTTCTTAGACCATAGGACGACATTTTTGGCATGTTCTATTGTAGTTTTCATGACCATTTTCATGATGGATCGTGATTTTTGTACCTTATTGGATTGCGACCAAACTTGCTAGAATAGTTCCCCTAGGTGTCTTAGACCTCCTCCTAAAGTTTCGTTGCATTTAGAGTCCGTTCGAGTGCCAAAATGGCGTGATGACCTAGAGCTGTGAGAAAGGACATAGGCAGATTTCCTGATCATTGAGTGTTGGTTTGCTTGTAGAGTTGTTGTGTTTGCTTGTTAAGGTTCACTTTGTGAGATTGACGATCTCATAGAGTCTCCATGCCCTATCCGAGTCAATTTACCTGAGTATTGACATTATGTTAGTGCTAGAAAGCTATGCTGCAGACGTCTGTCACGACGACCCGCTAATAGAAGGTAGGTTGTCCAACCAAACTTTCTCTATAGGAGTTGACTTTAGAGTTAGGCTCCCATCATTGATCTCTCTAACTTTTTCCCATAAGTGTCCTGGCCAGTCTTCCTCGACGAATGGAATTCCGTCTAAGGCATCTTCACTGTCCGGCACTATAAGTTCTGGTTCTTTTCTTTCAAGGTGGGATTCTACCGCCACTTTGGATTTTTTTTTAGTGTCTCTTACCACAAGCGGTGGTTTCTGGTTTCTTAACATTACTCTCAGATGATCTCTCACGGTGTTCATCTCTTGGAATTATTTTTGGTCCTTGTCCCAATATCCAATCCCTTAGAGAATACCCTTGGTATTAGGTTTGCTCTACCAGGGACACGATTCTTAGATGGTGAGTGACCTAGTGCATTTTTAGAGCGTTCTTTTTCTAAGATTTGTCTCTCCATTCCATTTACACTTTAGTAATGAAGCAGCTAGACACGGGGTTTAGTGATTGATAGAGTCTAGAAGTTGAGGACTTGCTAGATCTATTCTTGAGAAGTAAAGAGGGTTGTGAGTGAGATAGCCAAAAGCATTTCATTCTTCAATTTTCTCTATGCTTTTAGAGTGCTGTACCGTTTTCTGTTTCGACTTTATTTTGTACCGTTTCGTTTGATTTTGTTTCTTGTTTCATTTCAGTACTTAGGAGTAGGGTAAGTAGAAAATACCACCATCAAATTTGGGCTAAAAGATTCAAGGAAAAAAGAGTGAAAACCATATTTATTGAAACGACCATAACTCTGAAATTATGAAAATTTGATGGTAGAGAGCTCAAAAGTGATCCAAATTTTAAAATTTGTGGATCAAAGGCATCAGTATACTCTCTAGAAGCAATCGGAGAAGTTTGGCCATATTCTGTGGAGGAACATGGATCGCGATCCATGTACCCCAAAAAACCATTTTTGGGGAAAAATGACCAGTTACAGTGAACATCAGTAGGAAACTGCTCTGATCAATTTTGCTTGAAAGAAAAACTCAAAAATCACTCCAGAATTGGCTATTAGGGAAAAAATAGTAAAACAGGCATTGCAGACACAAAATTGAGCAAATCTTGAGATTTTGGGATTCAAATTCAAAAAGGGGTGAGATTTGGCTTCTACAGGGCATAAAGAACCAATAGAACAAAATTCATGAAAAAATGATGCCAAACATGGATCGCGATCCATGTACCTTTTTTACATTTGGGGCTAATATTTGACAAGCACATCCCTAATATCATTTAAAAAAACTTTTCCAAAAGGGGCCATGTCAAAAAATTGAAAAAAGTTGATCAAAGTAGCCAAATACAGAAACTAGTCAAAAACCGCAGGGCAGACAAAAAAACTCACTTTTGACTAGGAAAAAGTTGTCCAAAATCGAAAAGATTTGGGGAAGAGTATCACAATAACATAGACTACAAGCTGACCAAGTTTCATGTCAAAATGTGGTCAAACATGGATCGCGATCCATGTACCTCATGAAATTTTTTTGGCTGAGATTTAAGCTGTAGGTAGCTGGTATCATTTGGAACAACTTTCCCAAAAGAACCATATGCAAAAAAGTTGTAAAATGTGTTCAAAAGAGCCAGAAACAATTCATTGTTAAAACTGTCTTAGTAGACTGTAGAAGTCAGATTTGGTAGGGTAAAATTGATCCAAATTTAGCAAAGATTTGGTGAGCAAGCTACAAACATCATAAGCTATCAGCACACCAAACTTTAGATCCAAAAGTGGTGGAACATGGATCGCGATCCATGTACCCCTGAGAAATTTTTGGACAGAAACGTTTCCAGCCTGTAACAGAGACCATTGTGAACAAAAGTCCCCAAAGAAATTTTGTCAAAAAAGTTCTAAAATTGGGTGAAAAGTGCCAAAAACAGTTCAAGGTGAAAACCCTAAAACAGACCTGGGGATTGACTTTTGCCTGACCTAAACAGGTCCAAATCATACAAAAACCATATAGCAAGAATCAGGAGACCAAGGATAAGCTATGTGCCAAGTTTCAGTGCAATCTGACACATAGGTACATGGATCGCGATCCATGTTCCTTTGTCACAGACTGATACCAAACTTGCACCATAGCTAGAGGATATCACCAAGAGTCTAGTGTCTTTTCATAAGTGAAATTGGATACCAAAAACCAAACCAAAAGTCCAGAACTGCCAAGTACTCTGTGCAAGTGCCAGAACTGACCTAAATTTCAATCTAGAGGTCCATTTTCAAAAAAATTGATACCATAGGACCTCCTAATCATGTTGAATGTGATGGTACAAAGAGAAGTCAATTTGGGCTCCAAACATGGATCGCAATCCATGTACCCATAGTGATAGCTTGACCTTAAACTTTCCAGATCAATAGTGCATAGACAAAGAAACATATCCCCAAGTCCAATTTTGGAAAAAATTGAGAAAATTTGGATCAAAAGAGAGAAAAGCAGGTGACACACAAAATACCGCAGTGCAGACCTAGTATTGGGTATTTAACCTGTCAAAACAAGTCCAAATCCAAAAATATTTGAGAGTTAGCGTGTGGACATAGTCAGGAAGAAACCCCTAAGAGATCAAGTCCAGATGTGGTTGAACATGGATCGCGATCCATGTACCTCAACCTCAGAATTTGCTGAAAATTGGTATATAGCTTGCATATGACCTTGTCTACACACAATCAAAATTTGAGAAAATTTGGGAAAAAAATAAAAAAATTTGACAGGGAACATGGATCGTGATCCATGTACCTCTCAACATAGTGGGGGTATCCGACTTGGTGATCTTGTAGACATACTTGAGGACCAAATCTCAAGTTTAAGCTAAAAATACCTTCGGGAGGCCAAGATACAAGCCAAAGTTCCCGTGTTCTGGTCCTGAGACTGTTTTGAGTGCTGTTATAAGTGCAGTTCACTAAAAGTGCTCTAACTTTTGATAGACAACTCCAAATTGATTCAGGTATAGCTATGAAGAAAGCTTGTGGGCGATAGCTGAATTTTTCTAGGTTTCCTGATTCCAAACTTTTGGGGTACCCAGAACCAATTTCCAGAGACCAAAAAAGTCACAAATTCTTGACTTTTGAGAGACCTGATCAAGGGCAGCAAGGGATAAGTTGCACTAAGCCAAAGTGGGATTGTCAAGGACTATGTTGAGACTTTTGAGTGGACCTTAACCATGAAAAATCATCCACCACCAAGGTTCTCTACTTCACTCGGAGACATGAAAAACGCAAGAAACGTTGCAATGCCTTTAACAGAGGGATTGAGAGAATACATAGAGGACAGGCATCCTCTAATCGACAAACCAAACGTGAGATTCATCAAAGCCATTGAATCCATGAGAGTGCTTATAGATTATTCTCTTGATGGCTTATATAGTTTCAAAAACGGGGAGCCATACATATTTTACAGATGTGTAGAACCCAATGCTAGAGAGTTCACCACACATAAGAACCTCTATGCCTTCACATATACATATGCCAATGGAGTGCAAGGTTTGATGGTAGATAAGTATGGATGTGAGTACAAACTTGTCGATCCAATTGACTTAGAACAATACACATACAAGGGTACTCAGATCTCTACTTACTTTCATCCAACAACGATGCCAGAGCACATATCTAAGAGGATTCCACCGGGATTTTCTCTTAGACGAGAGGAGAGAGTGAGAGACATTTTTCCAAGAGACAACAAATTGGTTAGATTGGTGACTAAACCCCAACGATTAAGACCATATCAAGTGGTTCAATGTGTCAAGACAAAGTACAGTGGGTCAAAGGATCCATATGCTCATGTCTCACTCTTCAAACAAGTGTTGAGAGATGAACGAATTGCAGATTTCCATACTCAATATGAGGGATTTGGGTTGACATTGGAAGGAACAGCTTTGACTTGGTTCCAACCTCTAAACAGAGATGATTTTCTAAACATAGCACAACTCTTACAAGATTTTGTATAGGAATTCTCAAAAAGGGAAATCAAACATAACACCATGTCCCAGATCTACGCTTTCAAAAAAAAAGCAAATGAAAGAGTGAAGGAAGCTTTGCTTCGCTTCAAACAATACATTGATAGATGTCTTGGGAGAGAATTATCGCAAGATGAGAGGTTATCAGTTCTCTTTATAGAGGGCTTGAGGAACAAAACTCTCAAAAAGGACCTACATTTGAAAGGATGCACAACATTAAACCAAGGCACTAGAGAAGCTCTCTATCTAGTTGACAATTGCAAGGCCTACGGAGAGGTGATTGAAGATACAGACAACACAACTAGTAGTGCCTCTTCTCCAAAGAGCAAAACCACCACAAAGCAAGATGTTCAAACTCCTTGGGAACCAATCATTGATCAAGTGGTAGAGGGGGTAATTAGAAGGATAAACCAAGGCTACATACAGAACCTAAATGTACGACAATCTCAATTGAGAAGATGTAATACTTATGGAGGGGATCATCCCACTCCATGGTGTAACACTCAACCAAAGCCACAACATGTGGTAGGGCAACAACCACAACTTCTGGATGATGGGAGAGTGATAGTCAACTACCCTCAACCAATGCATATGTCACAACCCATGAGAAACTAGTATTCCAATGTGAATACGCTCATGTTCATAGCCAATCATCAGGAGTATGGTTCAAAGAACATCCTCACAAGGCAAGAACAACCATTGGCTGGATCACCAGCTATGAAACAAGAAGGTCCATGCTATGAGTGTGGAGGTGATCATTGGGCATGAAGTTGTCCAAACAAGGGTCCACAAATAGAATTATTTGTGTTCTGTGAACGTTGTAGTATATGCCATCTACGCCAACACTATGCTAAAAATTCATACTACAAAGGAAGACCAACAATGAATGTTGTAGGTGTGATGCCTTCTTCAAGCGGATCCAGCCATTCCTTTAAACGTGATGACTCGAGCTCAAGCTCAAGAAGCTGCCAAAAACAAACCAGCTGAAAAAGCCACATTGCCTATTCAAACTGAATTTGAGATCAAACCGGTGAGAAGCTTCGGAAGAAGATCATGGAAAGGCAGATGGGACAAAATGAGATTGAAGAGGTGAAGGAGAAAGTGGATTTGGAAACTGAATTGAATCAAACAAGAGAGCAGCTTAGAAAAGAGCAAGAAAGAAACAAAAACACAAAGGGACCTAAAGAGTCAAAGACTAACTCGGGAGGTTCAGTCTTGGTGGACAAAGTGGTTGAACCTTTGGATGCGATCTTGAAAGCTTATGAAGCTATGCTAAAACCCAACTAAACCCAAGAGGATAGATGTCTAACGTTCCCTCATCCAGGGTATGAAAAAGAGAGGTTGCAAATGTGCAAGGAGCTCATCCAGAAGGCCCAAGCTCTTATGGAACCAGTCCCAGATGCTCCAAAAATGGAGGTGCTAGTCCACAAAAAATTCCAAGAATTGGAAAGTCGTGGTATTGTAAACAGAGACCAGGAAGAGCCAAAATTTGAGGCGCCTTTAGATACAAGGGAAGTAGCCAATACCACAGATGGGGTGGTCTCACAAGCAGTGATGCCTATTTCGGAGGTAGCACAACCGTGTCCACAATCCTTGTGGGAATCGATCAGAAACCGAAAATATGGTAGTGCTACTTTACAGTCACCACATATCCCTAAGATAAACATGGATCACAAATTTTTCCCGGGGGATATAAGATCTCTATATGGGGATGTTGGGTCTGTCACATCTAAAGAGAGTAAATCACGCTGTCTAAGGACTTTGCCATCTTTCATAGGAGAACTCAAAACAAAATGGGAGGTTAACAAGGTATCTTCTCAGTGGAAAGCCACACCAAAAATTATGGATGCCAAGAGCTTGCATGAATTGATGTCTTCTCTTATACAATGCATACTTTATCTCTCAGAGCTACTGAAAATTATACCGCATCTATGGGGCAAAATGGGCAAACACCTAGAAAACATGGGACTGAAAATCCCTTCACATGACCAACTTGCGGACAAAAACATGGATGACACCTCACCAAAGAAGCGATAGACAAAGCCAGTACTGGTAAATAAGGTGGGTGACTACTGTGAAGGAGATGAAGGAAACACCACCTTACAACTTGAGTACAAAGGAGTAAAGACGGTTGCTATATTAGATAGTGGGGCAGGAATGTCCATTGCAACCAAAGAGGTATGGAAAAAATGGGAAAGCCTGCTCTTAGGAAAACTCGAATGAAACACTGCAATTAGCGGATGGATACATGGAGAAACCGATTGGAATATTAGAACAAATCATTGTATCCTCGTGTGGCATCGAGTATGAGCACACCTTTGCCATAATGAATTTTGACAAGAGCAACAACTTTGAAATCATATTTGGCAGACCATTCATGCGTCAGCTCAAAATGGTACAAGACTGAGGCTATGACTATATCTACTTGAGACACAAGGATGTCACTACGAAGATCAGTGTCACAAATCATAGTTATAAAGATGTAGTACAAACCCAGGGGAAGACTTAAACTCCACAACTGATTTGGAAAGCAAAGAGCATATTTGGATGTATGGAGCTTCTGAGAGTGGAAGTCTTAGAAAGCAGGATTGCATCCTAGAGCATTCAGTAGCAGATGAGGCAATTGTACCAAAGCCATTTTTAGAGGAGTTGTTTGAACCCTTTGGATGGGATCAAATACTGCCGACTCTTGATGTGTGTGTGAATGAGGTGACCCCAACTAAATTTTGTGATGAGGAAGGGTATGATATAACTCCCATATTTACAATAAAGGTGTTGAAGGAAGCTAATGAAGTTTGTGAGTGTGAAAGCAGAAAATGTGAAACAGATAGCTACATCATGGAGCATGGTTCCAAGGTACAACCGAAGGAAACAGAGCAACCACAAGAATATGTCATCATTGACATACCTTAAGAATTGACAAAAGCTGTTTCAAAGAAGCCGACTCCAGAAAAAGTGCAAATGGAAGCAGATGAAGGAAAAAAGTTTACAAATTCACCGTCAAATGTTCAAAAAATGCAAGATCAAAAGAAGAACAGAGACAAAGAAGAAGATCGACTGTCTCCTACAATGATCAAATTTAGCATATATGGAGAAACAGGACTCAAAATGACATGTTCAGTTGTGATGGATCCAAAAGCGATAAAGAATCTAATGACTTATGGAATGTGGATCATTATGGGAAATCCACCGATCAATGAGCTAGAAGAAACAGTTTACACAAGTTCAAAAATGGCGATTCCTAGCTTCGGAGTGGCAGAAGTTGTACTCAAATTGAGTACCGGGGAGTATAAGGATACATTCCACATAATCGACTCCCATCACATCAAAGAGAGTCTAGTCTTGACAGAAAGTTGGAGCAACATCTTCTTTCAACCACAAGGAAAATCTTCAACAACAACACCATCAAAAATCCCAAAAGTACATCAAGTCAATGCCAAAAAGGAGCAACCAACCATCAAGGAAAAAGGTAAAGCAAAGGTAAACACTGAAGTATATCAACCTCGCAAGATGAATTTACCTTCAACGAGCTTCCATCAAACTTCCCACGAAGCCTATACATCAAGAGCCAAACCATCGACAGTGCAATGGAAACCAAAGCAAAAAGTCTATCAACCAAAGTTTTCATCACAAAAAAGCATCCAAAAGAAGCCAAAGAATGTCAACCAAGTGTTGGTATCCAAAGAGCACATCAAAGTCAAGTGGGTAGCATCAAATGAGTCAATCACTACTCAAGGTTACTTCCAAGGAAACGCTAATGTTTGGGCCAAAAAGTCTAAAGTAACAGCCTGGACCTACCCACCTCAATCAATGAGTTCTACAAGGAACAAGATGAGCTATCAACGGAATACAAAATACTCAGGCAAGCAATAATCACCAACAACCAACATAAGCGACAAGTTTGGGTACCAAAGCCAGACTTCAATGAAGCTACCCAACACAAATAGGAGAATCAGCGGATGATTCCAATTAAGCTACTCGAAGCACAAGGATTCTATGCAGGTAACACTCAAATATGGGTACCAAAAAGTGTAGCTCAATCTGGAACAACCAAGAAAAATCATGCAGAACAAGCTTCTACCCCATGGCAAGAAATGATCACCAACATCCTGTGAGGTCCCCACCCCGTCGTATCAAACAACGGATCAGATGGTAAACCTGGTGGCCACTAGATCTATAGCGGAAGCAAACAAAATGGTTCAGGGTTCGACTAGCGGACGATCTCTCATCACAAAGTGAGTCGACTTCGAGCCTACTAGCAAGGAGATCTAGCTCCACCTCGCAGGGGAAGTGTACCTAAACTAACTATCGATCCTATGACCCACCTTCCAAGAGGAGAGAAGCCTCGAGTGCCTTTTTCCCCATGTTTCAGAGGCACGTACTCTCGAGAATTCCCCGCTCTAGGGGCAATGAGCGTTACTAATATCGAGTAAGCACTATGGGGACAGAGAGTTCCCAACCAATCGGGACCACCCATCTCATAGGCATTGGCAACCTGAGCCAAGCCCCCACTTTCCACCCCCACACTCACACTTCATTGTGTGACCTAATTACTACCACAAAGGTTGTTCAACATAAATATTCCTTGTTTAATTCCGAAATACATGGTTCGTTAAAACAGCCCTTCAACCAGTATTGCAAACAACACCAAGACAGAATTCTAGTAAAAATTCTACTCAAACTTATGCATAAAAATTCCAATGTTCTGGAGGTACAACATCCCCCCTCCAGCGAGAGTTCACTCCTCCCATTGTCGCCTAGCTGCCCATACAACTAGGTATGTCCACCGCATAGAAAGCACGTCATGGACACTCCCACCGCATAGAAAGCAAGACGTGGGTACCCACCGCATAGAAAGCAAGTCGTGGGTATCCACCGCATAGAAAGCATGTCGTGGATTCAAGAGTCCTAACGAGGAACTCTACCCCCTGTGATCAGTAGGGGGGTCAGGACTGATTCAACATTGGAAATAAAATGAACATGTCGAGCTAAATTTTCCCTAGCAAACATTCTTTCCTCTTGCAAACAGCATACCCATCAGACATTACCTTCCTACTTTAGAACTTAATGTACAATGATTTCAATGCCGAGGTTTCCGTCGGATTTCTCCAACATGTTTGGGGATATGAGCATTCCTAACTAGCGTATGCAATGTTAATTTAAACAACTTGAAAAAAAATATGATCTACCTCTTCCACTTCTTCATCGATGGCCCGTGAGATGGCCGGTATTTGCTCGTCCATGGAAGCCTTCCCCTTTCCGTTGAAATTGCTTGTTCCTGCTTCGCGATCATGGGCACCACCGAAGCGCGTCCTCTTAACCGGGGCCATTTCTCACTACTTTAAATGATTAGCTTGGAGAAAGAGCTAAGGTTCACAGCATCATAACAGTCCAATGGGTAGATTAGTGACATCAATTAATCCCTCCTATATGAGAGTCTAGATTTCTTTCATAAGCAATCATTAAGGATGGCACATAATCCTATGGGAACCGGCTCTAAGATAATTATTCGGCTTGCATGATCAAGAATAATTAAGATTTCACTCTTAGAATTACCAGGGAATTGGATTAAGTATGATTAAACTATTTCCTAGCAATTAGATGATGCAGATTTACCCTATGCATATGTGTGAGGAAAAACCAATTCTTAGAGACTTAATGACGGATTAATTTCTCCTTAATTATGTCTTAATGCATAAGAAAAATGAATTCAATTAAGTTGCAGTGTTAATGAGTGATTACAATGATGATTCTCTTCAATCTGCACAAATACTAGCTTACCGATTAATTACTATGCTATCTAGAGAGAGGAGATTCTGATAATTATGCTCTAATCATTAATCAAGAGTGAAGAATGGCTGATAATTCAGCTATGGAATGATGATTACATAATAGAGTACGAATAAGAGAATTTAGGGAGTAGTCATAGAGATTTTTGGCTAGGAATAGGCATAATGTACGAGAACTTTTGATGGTAGAGAAAAGAATTTTTGCAGATAGCATTAATTAAATTGTCGTTACCGTGATTAAGAGCTGGTAATCTTCTCGATTTTCTAATCTAATCGAGCTCCTTGAGATGAAAATTCGGCAGCACCTCCCTCTTAGCTTCCTCTTCAATTGGTGTGTGATTCGGCAGCACCTCCCCAATGTGTGTGGGTGTGTGTGTATGCACTGTGTGTGTGTGTGTGATCATAAGTGTCTGTGTGTGTGTGTGTGTATGCAGGTCTTTAAATAGGCTCCTACAGGCTGAAAATCGATTTGTGCTGCTAATTGCATCTGGATGAGCACTCAGTCCTTGCATGGCAAGTCCAGTTGCCAACCCACCAAGTGTCCAGTTGGCTCAGTAAACTGACCCTCACACTGAGTTGCAGGCTTGGCAGCTTCCCCAAGACTCCCACAAAGCAAGAGGGCGCCCCCTAGCTGCTAAAGCAGGTCTGGAGTGGCCTGGGACCTGTTCCCACACAGTCCCGGGCCCCCGGTACCTCCCCGGACAATTTTTAGGAAATTTGGTTCTAGGCTAAAACGGGTCATACGAATCGGATTTTGATGACGTAAATTGCCATACGAAGCTCTAACTAAGCCGTACTGGCCCGAGTACCTGCCATATTTAGCAGCCCCCGAGGTCCGAAAATGCATTTTTTTCAAATTCGGGGTACAGGTGCAGATTTTCGAGACGGTCAAGACTGGACGGGTCGGGTGACCAAAAACTTACTATTTTTGGAAATTTTTCTCAAAAATTATTTTAATTCACATTTTGAAGCTTTATAACATTCTAAACATCATGGCACTGACAGAATCTGAAAAACTGCTAAAAATAGTAACTTATTCCATTGTATTCATTTCGTGGTACAAGGGTGCTCTTGTGATCGGGTCAGAGACCTTACAACCTCCCCAACGTGAAAAATTTGAGATGTCCTCATCTCAAGAATGAGTTTGGGTAATCTTTTAAGAGATTCGATTCGTCTTCCCAAGTTGCATCTTCTTCAGGGTAATCCTCCCACTTCACCAGATGCTCCGTGATAGTTCTGTTGCGTAATTTTCTTTCCCTTGTTTCAAGTACGTAGTCAAGTTGGAGCTCGAGAACTCCTTGTGCTGGAATGACTAACTGATCTGAGTCCAGGAATTGATCGGGATTGGGAATATAGGGTTTGAGTAAGCTGACACGGAATACATCATGAACCTTCAAGTTTGCAGGTAACTTTAGCTTGTAGGCCTGGTCACTTACAACCTTAATGATCTCGAATGGTCCACAGTACCTTGGGCTAAGCTTCTTATATCTGCCTAGCGATAAGGTGCTTTTCTTAGGTCGGACTCGCAGAAAAACTTTATCTCCTTCCTTGAAAGTCCTTTCCGAACGATTCCTATCTGCATAGTGCTTCTGTCTATCCTGAGCTGCCTGAATGTCCTGGCGAATAGCTCTAGTCTGCGCTTCCATATCTTCTAACATCTTTCTAGAGGCTTCTACTCTGATGGTTGGATCTGAAAAGTTCAGTGGTGCTAAGCAATCCTGTCCATAAAGAGCTTTGAAAGGTGACATTCCAATGCTTCTGTGTTCGGAAGAGTTATAAGCATATTCTACCAAAGGTAGATATTGTAACCACTTCTTTGGTTCTTGCGAACAATAGGCTCTGAGAATGTCCTCAATGACTTGATTAACTCTTTCGGTTTGCCCGTCAGTCTGCGGATGATATGCGGTGCTGAAGGCTAATTGTGACCTAATAGATTGGAAAAGAGAGGTCCAAAATTTTGATGTAAACTTGGCATCTCTATCACTGACGATACGCTTGGGTAGACCATGTAACCTAAAAATCTCCTTGATGAATACCTGACTAATATCTGAAGCAGTAAAGGTTGTCTTTACGGGTATTAGATGAGCCACTTTTGTGAGCATGTCAACAACCACGAAAACAGAATCATAACATCCTGTAGAAGGTAACCCTGTAACAAAATCCATACTGATGCATTCCCACTTCATCTGGGGTATGTCAAGAGGTTGAAGTTGCCCTGGTAATTTGATCCTTTCGGCCTTTATCCGTTGACAAGAAAGACATTGCCTCACATATCGAAGTATGTCTCCTTTCATTCCAGACCAGAAATAACTCCTTCTAACGGCGTGAAGAGTTTTAGCATAGCCTGGGTGTCCGGATGTAGGGCTATCGTGTGCTTCGTATAGAATGGCCTTCTTTAAAGCTGGGTCTCTGGGTACACAGAGTCTATGTCTGTAGTAAAGACATCCTCCCATAAGAGAGTAATCTTTAGCTTCAGGCATCTTATTCTGCTGGACTAATGAAGTCATACGTTGGTACTCTGGATCTTCGAAGGATGCTTCTTTGATTCTATCCCAGATAGGGTTATTTGGAATAGAGATAGCTCCGAGAAACGATTTTTGGCTAAGACCATCTGCAACTGCGTTTTCCTTCCCTGGTCTATACTTTATGTCAAGGTCATATTCCTGTAATAGCTCTATCCATCGCCGTTGTCGCATATTGAGAATGGGTTGGGTAAAAATCCACTTTAAACTCTTGTGATCTGTAACCAACTGAAACTTGCGTCCCAAAAGATAATGTCTCCATAGTTTCAGTGCATGTATAACTGCTAAAAGTTCCAGATCATGAGTGGGATAATTCTTCTCATGATCCCTCAGCTTTCGCGAAGTATACGCCACTGGTCTTCCTTCTTGAGTAAGAACTCCGCCTAGAGCGAATTTGCTAGCGTCTGTCGCTACTTCAAATTCTTTACTGAAGTCTGGAAGCTTTAAAATAGGAGCTGAGACCAAGAATTCTTTTAGCTTAGCAAAGCTAGACTCGTGCTCGGTCTTCCAATCGATCCTCATTCCTTTCTTCAGGAGTTCCGTCAAAGGTGCAGCAATATGTGCATAATCCTTGACAAAAATCCTGTACCATCCCGTTATTCCAAGAAATCCCCTTACTTCGCTGACAGTGGATGGTTGAGGCCAGTCAACGATGTCCTTGACTTTGTCCGGGTCCACTGAAATCCCCTCAGCCGAAATGACAAATCCAAGATAGTTGACCTTAGGTGAGCAAAAAGTGCACTTGCTCTCTTTAGCGTAAAGCTGGTGTTCTCGAAGGAGATCAAGTACTTTGCGAACATGTTCCTCGTGATCTGCCTCGTCTTTGGAATAAATCAGAATGTCATCAAAGAAAACCAAGACAAAATCATCCAGGTAAGGTCTGAAAATATCCTGCATAAGTCTGTTGAAGCTTGCAGGAGCATTTGTTAGACCAAAAGACATTACTGTGAATTCGTAGTGCCCATACCTAGTATTGAAAGCTGTCTTCGGAATATCTGATTCCTTGATCCTGATTTGGTAATATCCTGACCTTAGATCTATCTTTGTAAATATTCTGGCGCCGTGGAGTCTGTCCAAAAGTTCGTCAATCCTTGGAATTGGATACTTGTTCTTGACAGTTACCTAGTTCAGTCCACGATAGTCTATGCATAGCCTTAAGGTCCCATCCTTCTTCTTTTGGAAAAGAACTGGAGCACCCCAAGGAGAAGTACTGGGTCGAATGAATCCTTGCTCAATGAGTTGCCTAAGTTGTTCTTTGAGTTCGATGGCCTCCGGAAGTGACAGTTTATAAGGTCTTTTTGAGATAGGTTCACACCCAGGGATAGTCTCAATCTCATGATCTACCTCTCTGTGTGGTGGAAGATTCGTAAGGTCTTCGGGGAATACGTCATCATACTCCCTCATCCAGTCTGGTCGAAGTGAGGTATCTGATTGGTCCACCTTATTGAGTTTAACTGCATATATTTGCTGACCCTTTCTTAGTCCCTTCAAGAGTCTGCTGGCCTTAACTAGAGTAGCCTTAGGTCTCCCATTTTCCCCCTGAATTAAAGCTTCATTACCCAAGTTATCTGTAAAGGTAAAATTCCCTTGTGCACAATGTATGTGGGCCCTATTTTGCTTTAGCCAGTCCATCCCTAGTATCCCATCAAAGAATCCTAAGGGTAGGGTTCGAAATTGGGCAGAAGTTGTGTGTCCCCCTAAATCAAAGTCAATTTTGCCTGCAGAGTGTTGAGATACTACCTCCTTGCCGTTTGCTAACTCGACAACTAGTTTGCTTGATGGATACTTATCTAGCTTAAGCTTTCTCATGCATCTGGGTGAAAGAAATGAAAGAGTACTGCCACAATCTATAAGGAAGTTAACTTGTTCACCTCTGAGAGATCCTGGCGTATGAATGACTGCGTATTGCTCGCAACCATTGGGATTGTCAATTGCAGCATGTAGGTTTGCTCTCTCCACTACTTCATCACCCACAGTTGGTTGAATTACTGCGGCATTTACTCTGGCAGTAGCTCCACGCCCTTGCCCTCGGTTCATTCTTCCGCGTCCTCCTCTTCCATTAGCTTGGCCACGCCCACGGTTATTCAAGGGTATGGCATTGGCGTTGGTTGCATGAATGTTCCTAGGGCAATTTGATCTGTAGTGTCCATGCTCGCCGTAACCATAGCATCGAACATCAGGGAACTCCATGGTTGTGGTGGTAGCCACAATAGGGCGCTGGTTATAGGTTTGGTTGGCTGGTCTGTTGTCCCAAGCAGTGTTCCTTGCCCTCTTTGCCCAATTATTCCTCCTATTCTGATTAGCCTTTTGTACTTCGAGAGCTAGAGGTTTAGCCCTCAACAAGGCATCTTGTAGCGTTGACGGCCTGCGAGCCTCCAGCCGAGTGTTCAAGGGATTGATTAGTCCTTGACAGAACCTTGCCACATGTTGTTCCAAGGTCATCTTAGGAGCATATCTCCGAAGAGTGACAAACTTTGCATAGTATTCTTCGACCGTTGAATTCAGCTGCCGAAGTGAAAAGAATTCGTTCATTCTCAAGGTCCTATAAGCGGGTGGTAAATAACGTCCCATTATCGCAGCTTTGATGTCTTCCCAGGACTGGGAAGATCCCTTAATATCCATGTCCCTGCAATGTTGCTTCCACCATATCTTGGCATCGCCAGTCAGGCGGAACATCGCAAGCATGGTTTGATTTACGGGTTGGGTTCCCGCAGCTTCAAAGTAATCGTCCATGGCTTCCATCCATACTTCCGCATCCCTCTCCACATTTGCCCCCTCGCCCTTAAAGATCGGAGGTTGGGCTTGTTTGAGGAGAAGCTTCTTCTCTTGCGCTGCCGAATACAGAGCAACAGGCGGTACCTACATGGGTTATACGAAATTCTTGATACCATTACTTGAATTTCAAGATAGACACGAGACTTTAATAAAATTCAAAATTCCACTTTATCAAGAGACAGAGATTCAGAGACAAAAAACACTTTATTGATGGAAATTTATTACAATCGAAACCCCTCAAGGTTTAGAATGACAGATGACCGCTTATTACATGGCTTAATGGATTTGCGTATAACATACACCTAGGAAATGGTGTTGACATGATGCACTACTTCATTCGTGTAATAGTTCTTATACACATTCTTGAGGGGATAATAAACTAAGATGTCGGGCCGGAGTTCTGCTTTCAGTAATCCAAAGGTTTTGACTCGGTTTTCCGGGATCACATTGGTGACCTTCTCCAAGAGCCAGTCATTGATAGTTTGGTTGGAGTTGCCCAAAACAGTCTGGTCCAATCGTGTGGGCACCAAGTAGAATATCTCTATTACTCTCAACTCTTCTCCCCAACGTATCTTCTTCAAGTCGGTAGCCAGGCATCCTAGCTTCCGAGCGTTGATGTAGTAAACCCCTCCTGGAAATGTCCAATCAAGTTCCCATCCTTTATCAATGCGAGTGGAGTGTGGCGTATAAGCCTTCAACAGTATCTCCATGACATCTCGCCTGAACTGGTAAACAGGGGATCTTCGAGCTTGCTCATAAATAAGCTCAAACACTTGGAACTTCCGATATTCGAGCACGGGGTCTTCCTGCAACACCAATGCAAGGAATTCGGATCAACTACCTATATATTTTCAGTTCCTTTTAAATGTTCAAACAATACGACTCTATTTCCCCAGCCTAACCTAGGCTCTGATACCAGGTGTGAGGTCCCCACCCCGTCGTATCAAACAACGGATCAGATGGTAAACCTGGTGGCCACTAGATCTATAGCGGAAGCAAACAAAATGGTTCAGGGTTCGACTAGCGGACGATCTCTCATCACAAAGTGAGTTGAGTTCGAGCCTACTAGCAAGGAGATCTAGCTCCACCTCGCAGGGGAAGCGTACCTAAACTAACTATCGATCCTATGACCCACCTTCCAAGAGGAGAGAAGCCTCGAGTGCCTTTTTCCCCATGTTTCAGAGGCACGTACTCTCGAGAATTCCCCGCTCTAGGGGCAATGAGCGTTACTAATATCGAGTAAGCACTATGGGGACAGAGAGTTTCCGACCAATCGGGACCACCCATCTCATAGGCATTGGCAACCTGAGCCAAGCCCCCACTTTCCACCCCCACACTCACACTTCATCGTGTGACCTAATTACTACCACAAAGGTTGTTCAACATAAATATTCCTTGTTTAATTCCGAATCACATGGTTCGTTAAAACAGCCCTTCAACCAGTATTGCAAACAACACCAAGACAGAATTCTAGTAAAAATTCTACTCAAACTTATTCATAAAAATTCCAATGTTCTGGAGGTACAACATCCCCCCTCCAGCGAGAGTTCACTCCTCCCGTTGTCGCCTAGCTGCCCATACAACTAGGTATGCCCACCGCATAGAAAGCACGTCATGGACACTCCCACCGCATAGAAAGCAAGACGTGGGTTCCCACCGCATAGAAAGCAAGTCGTGGGTATCCATCGCATAGAAAGCATGTCGTGGATTCAAGAGTCCTAACGAGGAACTCTGCCCCCTGTGATCAGTAGGGGGGTCAGGACTGATTCAACATTGGAAATAAAATGAACATGTCGAGCTAAATTTTCCCTAGCAAACATTCTTTCCTCTTGCAAACAACATACCCATCAGACATTACCTTCCTACTTTAGAACTTAATGTACAATGATTTCAATGCCGAGGTTTCCGTCGGATTTCTCGCGTATGCAATGTTAATTTAAACAACTTGAAAAAAAATATGATCTACCTCTTCCACTTCTTCATCGATGGCCCGTGAGATGGCCGGTATTTGCTCGTCCATGGGAGCCTTCCCCTTTCCGTTGACATTGCTCGTTCCTGCTTCGCGATCATGGGCACCACCGAAGCGCGTCCTCTTAACCGGGGCCATTTCTCACTACTTTAAATGATTAGCTTGGAGAAAGAGCTAAGGTTCACAGCATCATAACAGTCCAATGGGTAGATTAGTGACATCAATTAATCCCTCCTATATGAGAGTCTAGATTTCTTTCATAAGCAATCATTAAGGATGGCACATAATCCTATGGGAACCGTCTCTAAGATAATTATTCGGCTTGCATGATCAAGAATAATTAAGATTTCACTCTTAGAATTACCAGGGAATTGGATTAAGTATGATTAAACTATTTCCTAGCAATTAGATGATGCAGATTTACCCTATGCATATGTGTGAGGAAAAACCAATTCTTAGAGACTTAATGACAGATTAATTTCTCCTTAATTACGTCTTAATGCATAAGAAAAATGAATTCAATTAAGTTGCAGTGTTAATGAGTGATTACAATGATGATTCTCTTCAATCTGCACAAATACTAGCTTACCGATTAATTACTATGCTATCTAGAGAGAGGAGATTCTGATAATTATGCTCTAATCATTAATCAAGAGTGAAGAATGGCTGATAATTCAGCTATGGAATGATGATTACATAATAGAGTACAAATAAGAGAATTTAGGGAGTAGTCATAGAGATTTTTGGCTAGGAATAGGCATAATGTACGAGAATTTTTGATGGTAGAGAAAAGAATTTACAGATAGCATTAATTAAATTGTCGTTACCGTGATTAAGAGCTGGTAATCTTCTCGATTTTCTGATCTAATCGAGCTCCTTGAGATGAAAATTCGGCAGCACCTCCCTCCTAGCTTCCTCTTCAATCGGTGTGTGATTCAGCAGCACCTCCCCAATGTGTGTGGGTGTGTGTGTATGCACTGTGTGTGTGTGTGATCATAAGTGTCTGTGTGTGTGTGTGTGTATGCAGGTCTTTAAATAGGCTCCTACAGGCTGAAAATCGATTTGTGCTGCTAATTGCATCTGGATGAGCACTCAGTCCTTGCATGGCAAGTCCAGTTGCCAACCCACCAAGTGTCCAGTTGGCTCAGTAAACTGACCCTCACACTGAGTTGTAGGCTTGGCAGCTTCCCCAAGACTCCCACAAAGCAAGAGGGCGCCCCCTAGCTGCTAAAGCAGGTCTGGAGTGGCCTGGGACTTGTTCCCACACAGTCCCGGGCCCCCGGTACCTCCCCGGACGATTTTTAGGAAATTTGGTTCTAGGCTAAAACGGGTCATACGAATCGGATTTTGATGCCGTAAATTGCCATACCAAGCTCTAACTAAGCCGTACTGGCCCGAGTACCTGCCATATTTAGCAGCCCTCGGGGTCCGAAAATGCATTTTTTTCAATTTCGGGGTACGGGTGCAGATTTTCGAGACGGTCAAGACTGGACGGGTCGGGTGACCAAAAACTTACTATTTTTGGAAATTTTTCTCAAAAATTATTTTAATTCACATTTTGAAGCTTTATAACATTCTAAACATCATGGCACTGACAGAATCTGAAAAACTGCTAAAAATAGTAACTTATTCCATTGTATTCATTTTGTGGTACAAGGGTGCTCTTGTGATCGGGTCAGAGACCTTACACATCCAACATAAGCCAAATGAAACCAAGGTTGCTACAATCTCTAGATGGGTATCTCCTCATCAACTCCAAAATCAAGGCTTTTACAACGAAAATCATCAAATTTGGCTACCAAAGACTAGTGTCCATCAAGTCATCGAGCAAAAGGAGCAAATGCAAAAGACGATCACACACGAACCAAAAACAAGATGGGTTCCAAAATCGCTAAAAGAAATTCAATCACAAAGAACCCGCACATTTCAACAACCGCTTCTCATGCGAGATAAAGCAAAGGCTACATCAGTCACTCAACAAGCAAGTCAAGAGGAGCCAAAGTATGCCAACCTTCTCGAAAAAATGGTGGCATCCAAAGACCAACACAATGGAAGAGGCCTAAATTTCCAAAACTTATGGAATTCGGTTTGTGGCCTTGAACACGTAAGTCCAAGTCGCCATTAAAAAATACATGGCATAAAAGTCAGAGTCGGGCAGCTAAGCCACTAAATGAGCGAGGCATTAGTCCCAAACCTACATGTAATATTCTCTATGCTCTAAGAGTCTTAGTTATTCTAGGTACTGCTCAAGCTAGAAGAGCTTAGTATAATTACGTTGTGTCGCTCATGTTGGTATAGGTGAGCATAAAGTCATTGTAGTATAGTGGTAAGTGAAGGAGGAGGTCCAAAAGACACTCACGGACTTAGCACAGTCAGGAATGAGTGAAGAAGCTTCTACATCAAAAACCCTTCTTGGACATGGAAGCTATGAGATGTCCTTTGATGTCACATGTGCTACATTTGTTCCTTGAATCACCCATCAATTCCATCTCTTATACTACATGCTTTTGTTTGATAAATTTCTCATCAGCATATAGAGTGTTCCATAATTGGCACTTGCATCAGGCACTCTTCCTTTGTTTTCCCCAAGCACTCACCTTGCATGACAGGTACTTCAAGTCCAAATGCTCAACTCCAATAAGAGCGTATACCAAAGGCACTTTTTTCCCACCGAGTTTTTTCCCTTTGGTCATCCAGGTTTTAAGACCTTAATCTAGAAACCCTCACATCATCTTCTTGTATATATTCCTTCTACATCATCTATAAGAAAATGTCTACCCAAATCAATTGACAACGACTTAGAGAAAAAATAGCAGGTCTCCATATGCTTATCAAGAGCATATTTTATCTTCAAGGGCGACAACAAAGCTCCATTCAACAATGGCAAGTCAAAGAATGGCCTACAACATCAAGCAATGAGAAATTTAGCAAGTGAGCTATCCACAACAATCATAAGTAGGTCACACAGTGCTTCAACATTGGTGACCTATTGCAGACAACTCACATTGCAGTGGACCTTGAAAGAAAATCCATCATAAAGTCCACTCCCCAAAGAGGTTCAGTTCTGTAAGCTCAGACACATCAACATCCATCTTCCCGGCAGCCAAGACTGGCAACAAAGAGGAGAATGTGCAACAAGAACAAACGTTGCCTCGACAATCACGCTCAAATCACGTATCAACAACACGAAAGATATGAATCACTCAAGGAAGGGGGGAGTGTCATCAGCGACAAAGCACTTCCCAAGCTGAAGACCAACCTTGAACACAAAGCTAAAGAACAACCTTGAAGACAAAGCTACAGACCAACCTTGAAGACAAATCTGAAGACAACCCTATGATAAGACTGCACAAGGTCGTGTCAAGGGACAACACAAATTAGGAAGGGGGAAATGTTTGAGGATAAATCAAACGGGTACCCAATTGGTCGTACACATAGTCGGACACCACATTTGTAGTCTATTATTTTGTTCGAGCTAGTGTAGTGATACTCTGTGTAAATCCTAATTCTAGAGTAATGGATCAATTCCCTGAGTTGTAGTGCTTTAATGATATTTGTAAAGGTCCATGTCAACCAGCCCCACTGGCCATTTAGAATGCCCTAGGTATAAAGTTCAATAACCTTAATGTAAAAGGAGTCTTATCTTGAGAAGAAGAAAGGAGCTCAAAAAACGTACGCTCAAGCTACAAGCTGCTCCAACCTTGTAATCATCGCAGTTAATGATTGGGTAATCCGTTTTTAAATCCAAAAGTTGCATTCTGTTCCTCTCTCTCTTCTCTTTAATTTAAGTGTAAGCATTGTGAGTTTTGCTGTGGTTCGCGACTACGCGTCTGCGCGTCTGTGAGCTATAATTACAGATTTGAGTGCTTAAATCGCTATTTTTAGTTGTTTTGACCATAGGAGAGTGTTCTTAGACCATAGGACGACATTTTTGGCATGTTCTATTGCAGTTTTCATGACCATTTTCATGATGAATCGTGATTTTGTTACCTTGTTGGATTACGACCAGACTTGCTAGGATAGTGCCCCTAGGTGTCCTAGACCTCCTCCTAAAGTTTCGTTGCATTTCGAGTCCATTCGAGTGCCAAAATGGCATGATGACCTAGAGCTGTGAGAAAGGACATAGGCAAATTTCTTGATCATTGAGTGTTGGTTTGCTTGTAGAATGGTTGTGTTTGCTTGTTAAGGTTCACTTTCTGAGATTGATGATCTCATAGAGTCTCTGTGCCCCATCCGAGTCAATTTACCTGAGTATTGACATTATGTTAGTGCCAGAAAGCTATGCTGCAGACGTCCATCGCAGCGACCCGCTAACAGGAGGTAGGTTGTCCAACCAAACTTTCTCTATAGGAGCTGACTTTAGAGTTAGGCTCCCATCATTGATCTCTCTAACTTTTTCCCGTAAGTGTCCTGACCAGTCTTCCTCTACGAATGGAATTCCGTCTAAGGCATCTTCGTTGTCCGGCACTATAAGTTCTTGTTCTTTTCTTTCAAAGTGGGGTTCTACCACCACTTCGGATTTTTCTTTAGTGTCTCTTACCACAAGCGGTGGTTTCTTGTTTCTTAACCTTACTCTCAGCTGATCTCTAACAGTGTTCATCTCTTGGAATTGTTTTTGGTCCTTGTCCCAATATCCAATCCTTTATAGAATACCCTTGGTATTTATTTTTGCTCTACCTCCTCAAGAGTCATTATAACAAAGTTGTTGCTATAACAATCCCTAAACAAGTAGGTTGGTAGGTCTACTAATCCCTTATCTTTGATCTTGAAGATATAGATTATCTTGATGGCTGTTAGTTGTCTTGATTTGGCATGCGAAGTCCATAGAAGATCTTTTACGTTTTTGTCCCA
Source organism: Adiantum capillus-veneris (assembly GCF_014529385.1). Classification (NCBI taxonomy): domain Eukaryota; kingdom Viridiplantae; phylum Streptophyta; class Polypodiopsida; order Polypodiales; family Pteridaceae; genus Adiantum; species Adiantum capillus-veneris. Next base: position 140,929,467 of record NC_140950.1, on the reverse strand, counting down.
TAACAATAGACTCCGATCCTAGGATTATCCGTACTAAGCCGTTTCAAAGGCTTCAAATCTACTTGATCGTATCCCTTGAATTCTAAAGTTGGTGGTTCTTCTTTTGCTGACATATCTGGGATTATCGTGTTTACTTCTAATCCCCATTTGTCTATTACGTGAGGGTTTTTGACTTGTACATATTGAGTTCCGTTTTTGTCCATGTACATGTTTCCTTGTTTGTTTGCCCTAATCTCTTCTTTGAACTCAATACCATGCTCATCAATGCGAATATCATACTCCTCATTAGGATCCAGGTAAACCTGAGCTCCATGGCGATTAGTCTTATAAAAAGAGAGTATATGCTTATAGCACATTGTCGTTTCAGCTTCCGAGTGATTCGAGTAAGAAGACATTTCATATGTTGAATTTGAAAAAGTGTCTAAGACTTCTTCAAAAATAGTGTGCAAGGAATTGCGTTGATTCGCGCTTTCTATGAGGCAAAACCAAAAATCAAAGCAGCAAGGAATGCGATAAGTTTGGGTACCAAAGTCAGACTTCAATGAAGCTACCCAACACAAATAGGAGAATCAGTGGATGATTCCAATTAAGCTACTCGAAGCACAAGGATTCTATGCAGGTAACACTCAAATATGGTTACCAAAAAGTGTAGCTCAATATGGAACAACCAAGAAAAATCATGCAGAACAAGCTTCTATAGACCCCATGCCAATCAATGATCACCAACAGCCAACATAAGTCAAATGAAACCAAGGTTTCTACAATCTCTAGATGGATATCTCGTCATCAACTCCAAAATCAAGTCTTTTACAACGAAAATCATCAAATCTGGCTACCAAAGACTAGTGTCCATCAAGTCATCGAGCAAAAGGAGCAAATGCAAAAGACGATCACACACGAACCAAAAACAAGATGGGTTCCAAAATCGCTAAAAGAAATTCAATCACAAAGAACCCACACATTTCAACAACCGCTTCTCATGCGAGATAAAGCAAAGGCTACATCAGTCACTCAACAAGCAAGTCAAGAGGAGCCAAAGTATGCCAACCTACTAGAAAAAATGGTGGCATCCAAAGACCAACACAATGGAAGAGGCCTAAATTTCCAAAACTTATGGAATTCGGTTTGTGGCCTTGAACAGGTAAGTCCAAGTCGCCATTAAAAAATACATGACATAAAAGTCAGAGTCGGGCAGCTAAGCCACTAAATGAGCGAGGCATTAGTCCCAAACCTACATGTAATATTCTCTATGCTCTAAGAGTCTTAGTTATTCTAGGTACTGCTCAAGCTGGAAGAGCTGAGTATAATTACGTTGTGTCGCTCATGTTTATATAGGTGAGTATAAAGTCATTGTAGTATAGTGGTAAGTGAAGGAGGAGGTCCAAAAGACACTCACGGACTTAGCACAGTCAGGAATGAGTGGAGAAGCTTCTACTTCAAAAACCCTTCTTGGAAACATGGAAGCTATGAGATGTCCTTTGATGTCACATGTGCTACATTTGTTCCTTGAAGCACCCATCAATTCCATCTCTTATACTACATGATTTTGTTTCATAAATTTCTCATCAGCATATAGAGTGTCCCATAATTGGCACTTGCATTAGGCACTCTTCCTTTGTTTTCCCCAAGCACTCACCTTGCATGACAGGTACTTCAAGTCCAAATGCTCAACTCCAATAAGAGCGTATACCAAAGGCACTTTTTTCCCACCGAGTTTTTTCCCTTTGGTCATCCAGGTTTTAAGACCTTAATCTAGAAACCCTCACATCATCTTCTTGTATATATTCCTTCTACATCATCAATAAGAAAATGTCTACCCAAATCAATTGACAACGACTTAGAGCAAAAATAGCAGGTCTCCATATGCTTATCAAGAGCATATTTTATCTTCAAGGGTGACAACAAAGCTCCATTCAACAATGTCAAGTCAAAGAATGGCCTACAACATCAAGCAATGAGAAATTTAGCAAGTGAGCTATTCACAACAATCATAAGTAGCTCACACAGTGCTTCAACATTGGTGACCTATTGCAGACAACTCACATTGCAGTGGACCTTGAAATAAAATCCATCATAAAGTCCACTCCCCAAAGAGATTCAGTTCTGTAAGCTCAGACACATCAAAATCCATCTTCCTGACGGCCAAGACTGGAAACAACGAGGAGAATACGCAACAAGAACTAAAGTTGCCTCAACAATCACGCTTAAATCACGTATCAACAACACGAAAGATATGAATCACTCAAGGAAGGGGGGAGTGTCATCAGCGACAAAGCACTTCCCAAGGTGAAGACCAAACTTGAAGACAAAGCTAAAGACCAAACTTGAAGACAAAGCTACATACCAACCTTGAAGACAAAGCTGAAGACAACCCTATGACAAGAGTGCACAAGGTCGTGTCAAGGGACAACACGAATTAGGAAGGGGGAAATGTTTGAGGATAAATCAAACGGGCACCCAATTGGTCGTACACATAGTCGGACACCACATTTGTAGTCTATTATTTTCTCCGAGCTAGTGTAGTGATACTCTGTGTAAATCCTAATTCTAGAGTAATGGATCAATTCCCTGAGTTGTAGTGCTTTAATGATATTTGTAAAGGTCCATGTAAACGGGCCCCATTGGCCATTTAGAATGCCCTAGGTATAAAGTTCAATAACCTTAATGTAAAAGGAGTCTTATCTTGAGAAGAAGAAAGCAGCTCAAAAAATGTACGCTCAAGCTACAAGCTGCTCCAACCTTGTAATCATCGCAGTTAATGATTGGGTAATCCGTTTTTAAATCCAAAAGTTGCATTCTGTTCCTCTCTCTCTGCTATTTAATTTAAGTGTAAGCATTGTGAGTTTTGTTGTGGTTCGCGACTACGCGTTGTCAGGAGTTTTTTTGAGCAAGGGATTTCGCATATGTACATACGCATGGATGGTGCATCGAATAAAGGATTACCCAATTTCCATAGCCAGGTGGTTACGTGGGGCCCACGTGTGTACAGGTAGGACAGGGTGTACATAGTGCAGTGATTCTCACTATTATCAGTACTAGTGTGTTTTTTGTACAATAAGGAGGAGTTGGTAGCGCATAAAACTTCTCGAGGAAGCTATCCGCGTGCTGACAACATGAGGTAAGCAGGTGCGTCAGATGGCATCGAGTGGCGTCAAGAGGGCGAACGGGATCAATATTGGCACGTGGATGAATACGGACACAAAGTGGTGTTTTCTTGTGAGAGTTATGCAGAAAGGTCATCATTAGGATCACTTTTTGGGGCCACTTCACATGGTTGCGAGACACATTATTGAAAAGAAATGAGTGCCAGGTGTGCGCATGGATGCAACAGGGTGACAACTATGCACTGCGAGGTCAGTTTTTGGCCTGTTCGGGGTCCGTTTGAGGTCATCTAAAAGGCCAAGGGTGCCCAAGTAATGAAGCTGAGTGTGGGAACTGAAAAAAAGGAGAGAAGACCAGAAAAACGTGGAGAAGAGAGGAGGAACAGCCGCAGCTGTGTTTTTGCTCATTTTGGAGCCTGTTTTGGCCGTAAACTACTCATCCGAGGTCGGATTTCAGCAATTTGACATTGTAAACTGGGGTTTTGGGCCGTTCCGGACGCGATGGCGCTGTCCATTTTGCCAAATTCCTCACTCTTTTCTTGCTATTTTTCTGTGTAAGTTTCTCCTATGAGCGAAGTTTCTACTCTAGTTTGTGATTGTATCTGGCTCTTTTTACCCATATTGTGTGAGCTATTTGCCCCATTGGTGTTGTCCCAAGCTCAATTGTATCTAAACATGAGAAATTCTCCTCTTTTGAGCTGAGTTTTTTGGGTGTGTGTGTGTGTGTGTGTGTGTGGAGTGGGCAAATGGATAGTCTCTCTCCTCTCACTCCAGAGGTGTGTTCCCTGTCTCGGCTAGGTGTGTTGTGTAAGCCGAGTGGTGCCCCATAGTGTGTGTGTGTGTGTGTATCTTCCCAAGAGTGTGTGCCGGATCGTTATAGAGGCGCTGTGTGTGTTTTCATCCCGCTCACATTCTTTTGGCGCCCCCAGGGAGGATCTTCTTCGAGTACCTTCTGCTTCGAGCTTCGAGCTTCGAGCTTCGAGCTTCGGGATTACAGGTTGCAGATTGCAGATTACAGGTTACAGGTTACAGGTTACAGGGACAGGGACAGGTACTGGTGATTCACACAGGTACAGGTAGCTGGAGTACAGTGATATACTAGCAGTGATGTCACTTGCAGTTGTTGTGGGAATGCATCACTTGGCGCCTATTTGAGCGCATTGTCTGCTGGATTTTGCGTTACTTATGGAAACTACCATTGTACGCATTTGTGGAGCCATATTTGGTTGTATTTGGCAGTCCCAGCCATTTCTGAGACTTGGTCTGGAAGATAGTCATTTCTGAGACTTGACTATATGCGATTTGCATTAGCCTTCGTGTGAGGGTCGATAGCGTGAGGTTTTTATTGAGCTGGGGGATTCTCAAATGTGGAGATCCTTTCGGTGATACAGGTAGCTGGAGCACCCTTTTTGTGACCTCGCCATAGGCTATGTACTAGTGAGTCCTACTTGATGCTCGGGTTCTATTGTTGACAGTTTATGCATACATAGACAGTCTATATTTTGGGTTCCTACTGCTCTACTTCAGGGGAAACTCTGTCGAAATTTTCCCAAGTTATTATGGCTGGTTTTTTGGTATTTTGAGCCATTTATGCTGTTATGTTGCTGAAATTTGGGCAAAAATCAGAGGATAAGTCAGGTGTGCCTTCTTGGGAGCTTCATGGTTGGCTTTAATGGATGATCAAAATGGCCCTCATTTCACTCCTTTTCATTTAACTCAAAGGCTTCAGATTAATGTTCATGTGTCCAGGAAGATCTTTTTCCAGCAGCGCATAGTCTTTATGTTTGGGCCAAGAAGATTGAGAGAGATCCTGGAATGTCCTTTGCCTGTTGTCATTCCGATGATCAACTATGAAAACTCATTTGATGTGCATGTGTTTGTCCTTATCTAAAGTTGAGCTCCATTGAAGTTTCTGGGGATTGGGTAGTCAAAAGTTTTGGGTTCTTGCACGTGTGTTCAAAGGGGTTCTCAAAGCATTGTAACTTGGGTAGCCATGGCTTTCTCTTATCCGGAGTTTCATGGAAGACGTGATGAAGATGTGGAAGAATTTTTGGAAAAGATGGAGGTTGCCTGCATTAGCGACCAGATTCATGACCCTACGCAAATGTTACGCCTTCTCCAAATTTGTTTGAAGAGTGATGCACGAGTTTGGTCCAAGGCATTTGAAGAGGAGTTGCGTGCAGCAGATCCACCTATAAGATTGAGTTGGGACAATCTAAGACATGGATTGGAAGTGGAGTTTGTGAAGATAGAAGATCCTGACAAAGTGTGGCAAGAAGTACAAGGTTTGGTGCAGAAGGAAGGTGAGCCAGTAGATGCGTACATACGTAAGTTTTCATTGGCATGGGAGCGAATGTGCAAGGCTTTAGCACCACAGGTACCCCCGCCTGACATGATGAAGAAGGACAGGTTCTTGGCTGGTCTTTGGGAGAATATACGTTGGAGAGTGGAGCTAAAGAAGCCTAGGACATATGAGGATGCACTAGAGGTAGCAAGGAACAAAGAGTGGAAGCTGAGGAAAATGAGCCAGTTAGGGGTGGAGTCTTTGCCAATGAGGTCTGAATTTCAGCCTATAGAGTCTTTACAAGGGCGCATGTCAGGGGTTCATCATGAACCAGTGGTTCCTGTTACTACTCAGGTTATGCCAACAGTGGTCACTACAGCAGTGCAAGATGATGGGCTAAGGCAAGACATGAGGTAAATGGTAGATTTTATGAAGAATCTCAGCCTAAACATGCTAGGTCAAGTGGAAAATAATCGAGGTTGAGGGAGGTTTGCAAATCATCCAGGAGGTGAAGAAAGGCCTAGGAATGGTGTTGGACAAAGCAATGGTAGGTTTTGGAGGCAGACGCCCACATGTTATAATTGTGGAGAGTTGGGTCACATCATCCCGCAATGTGATAAGCCACCAAGGATGGGGGGAGACATGTATCCATTGCCAAGACAGGTGCTAACTAGGTCAAATCATTATGGCATCGAAATTAAGGGAGACGAAGGAACCAGTGGACTGACCCAGGAGGAAAAGGGAAAGACAAAAGTGCTAAGTGTAGTCACCTTGGAGAAGGCATCAAAGCTAGAGGATACATTAGTGATGCCTATTGGGAAGAGGACCACAGAGGATAAGGAAGGAAGAAGTGTCTCAGGTCCTAGTAAGAAGAAAGGAAAGAGCCATGAAGGCGAGGATGTCAAGGCCAAGAGAAAAAGGAGAGCTCGTCGAAAGTTTCATGTTTCAGATTTTCCACTAGGGGATGGGCAATTAAGCTATGACTTGAAGGAGGATATGACGAGCAGGAAGGAAGGTGTTACTTTTGGGCAGCTTATAGAGATGGTGCCTAAGCTAAAGCGGCAGTGGAAGAGGATGGTTAACCCAATGGAGAAAGAGCCAGAGAGAGGTTCAGTAAAGGTGTTGGCAATGGATGAGCTACTAGACATTTGTCCAATAGTAGATGTGTGGCATAAAAGGAAAAATTTGGGACAAGGTTATGTGGATGGCGGAGCCCAAATATGCGTCATAACACACTCATGCGTTGAGAAGATGGGTCTCACAGTGGCTGGGGTGTCAGGTTTTCGGATCAGATTGACAAACCATCAAAAAGTAAAATGCTTAGGTGTTGTAAAGAGCTTAGAAGTGGAGGCATATGATGCAAAGGCAGTGGTTGATTTTCATGTGATGCCAGCAGGGTTGGGAGAATATCCTATTATACTAGGCAGACCATGGTTACGTGCAGTGGGAGCTGTTCAAGATTGGTGACATGGTACGATTAGCCTCTATGGAAAGACAGGTACCAAGAAGCTTTATAATATGGACACAAGGAAACGATTAGAGGAGCTTTATGAAGATGAGGATGGGTCTAGTGATGAAGACTCTTCCACGGTGATAGACGAGGACAGTGATAGCACTACCAACAGTGATGAGGATGCTGATGTTGCATTTCTTTTGATGGATAAAGAAATCCAGGAGTCTGGTTTAATCGCATTTGCAAATGAAGTCGAGGATGAAAGTGAAGGGCCTTATGAAGTGATTGAAGGGCTGATGCAAACCAAGGTTGAGTTGTCAAAGAAGCAGGAATTAATGACGCAAATGATTAGTGGAGACCTCTCAGCTATGGAGAAGGATATATATTTGCATATGCTCGCTAGTTTTCCTGATTTGTTCATTACTTCATATGAAGAGATCAGAGGGTTCAAGGGTGAAGAGATGCATATAGAGCTAAAAGAAGGTGCTAAGCCAGTGCGGCAAAGGCTAAGAAGGATGGGTCAAGAGCAAATGGAAGCCTTGCGAGAAGAGGTGGACAAGTTATTGAAGGCAGGGTTCATAGTCGCTGTGTAGACCACAGAATGGGTGAGTCCAGTAGTAGTCAGTCCAAAGAAGGATGGGAAGTGGAGGATTTGTGTAGATTTTAAACCCTTAAATGCAGCCACTAAGAAGAACCCATATCCTCTTCCATTCATTGATCAGATCTTGGATTCAGTGGCAGGTTATGAGAGGTACAGTGTGTGTGATGGTTTTTCAGGCTATTTTCAATTGAAGATTGCTCTTAAAGACCGCACAAAGACAACTTTCATTACGTCATGGGGATGCTATTGCTACACAGTGTTGCCGTTTGGGTTGTCAAATGGACCATCTTTCTATCAAGAGAGAGCAAATTGGGTGTTGGAACCATTCATTGGTAGTTGTGTTAAAGCTTTTATGGATGACTTTTGTGTTTATAGCAGTAGGGCTGAACACCATGAGAAGCTACAGATGGTATTGGCTCGATATGATGAATGTGGAGGACAACTAAATCCAAAGAAATGTCATCTAGCACAGCCAAGGGTGAATTTATTGGGCCACATGGTGTCAGAAAATGGCATTGAGGCTGATCCAGACAAGGTTAAGTCTATTATTCTTCTTCCATCACCTACGAGTACGAAGCAATTGGCAACCTTTATACACAAAGTGAAGTACATGGCACGGTTTATTCCATTATCTTCGCAGCTTCTTTATCCATTACAGCAAGTGGCAAAGCATGATCCATTGCAATGGGATGACAAGTGTGAAGAAGTGTTTCAAGAGGTGAAAGAGGTGTTAGGGGGGTTGTCAGCCATGCAGGCTCCTGATTGGGAGAAAGTTTTTTATGTAAATCCATCAGTAGGGGATGATGCCATTGGAGCCATGCTATTGCAAAAGGGGAAGGGCAGCCATTATATGAGGCCAGTGTATTGTGCAAGCCGAGTGAAGTTGGTAGCGGAGAGAAAGTTATCGGAAGTAGAGCTAGTGATGGCCAGTGTAATATTTGCTTGTCGACGATTTCGTCATTACTTGCTACCACGGCCTTTTGTTTTCTTGACGAGTTATGCCTTTTTGCCACAGTTAATTAATGGTACTAACATGTCAAATGTGGTGAAGAAATGGGTAATTGAGCTGCAAGAGTTTGAGTTCTCTTTTCTAGTGGAAGATAGTACAAGGGCTACCCTAGCTGATTTGTTGACCTACAAGGAGAATCCCCTTATTGTTAAGGAAGAGGTGGTGAGAAAGGTAGTTGAAGAAGTGCCACATATCAGCAATGCACATGTGTTGTTCTTTGATGGTTCATACAGAAAGAGCCATGATGTAGCTTCAGGGGGTATAGCACTTTATGATCCAGAGGGGAAGCTAGTATGCAAGAGAGGGTTCAAATTGGATGCTCGTAGTAACAATGAGGCTGAATATGCTACTCTGGAAGCCGGATTACACATTTGTTTGAAGCATGGGGTTCGAAGGTTGAGCATAAAAGGTGATGCCTTGTTAGTGGTGAAGCAAGTGCTGGGTGTGTGGAAGAGCAAGAACAGCTCATTGAAGGAAATGTGCTTCAGAATTAAAGGCCTGTTAAAAAAGTTCGAAGCATGGATCATCAGACACATTGAACGTGCTCTAAATGGAGAGTCACATGAAGCAGCTCAAGGCATGATTGGGGAGCTATTCGTGTTGAGGACCACTTTACCTCTTTATCATGGCCGGGAAAGTTTGGCTCAAGAAGAGGAGTTTTTGCTAACAGGAATCATTCCAAAGGAGATTCAGAAGTCTAAGAAGTATGGATTTGTGCGTAGAGCATACAGGTACAAATTGATTGGTGATGTCTTATACATGAAAGGGGATGATCTCGTGTTGAGACGTGTACCTTGGCGGGAGGAGCTTTACAGAGTGTTGGAAGAGAATCATGAAGGCGCATGTGGTGGCCATTTTGCTCTAAAGATCACCTTGCATAAGATTTTGCAAGAGGGGTATGTATGGCCTAGTTTGCACAAGGATGCTCACCATTGGTGTAGGTATTGCAATAGGTGTCAAGCATTTGGGAAGAGAGTGTTGAAGCCAGAGCTACGAAAAACCATTATGGCGTTTGATGTGTTTGAAAAGTGGGGGATTGATGCAATAGGCCCGTTACCTATCACAAGCAGGGGCAAAAGCTAAATCTTGACGGCAGTGGACTATCTCTCTAGATGGGCAGAGGCTATAGCAGTAAAACAGATCGCTGCAAAGGATGTGGCAAAATTTGTGTATGATGAAATATGTTGCAAGTTTGGGGTGCCATTAGAGCTACTTTCAGATAAGGGACCAGGATTTAGAGCTAAACTGCTAGACTTCTTATGCACAAAGATGAAGATTAGGCACCAGCATACCACTCCTTATTACCCACAGTGTAATGGCTTAAATGAAAGATTCAATGGTGAGTTGGTACAGATTCTTTCGAAAGTGACAGAGCACCAAGGAAAGAATTGGGATTTGGAATTGCCTAGTGCACTATGGGCTTACCATACTTCAGTGAAGATAGGTACAGGGTTTACTCCATTTCATTTGGTGTATGGAAAAGAAGCACTATTGCCTGTGGAAGTAGAGTTGCCTGTGGTCAAGATGTTAGAGCAGTTGCTTGGGCCGCCTAGTGATGCATTCGAAGAGAGGCTCTTACAACTACAAGAGGTTTAGATGGATAGGATGAGTGCATTGGAACATTATGGGCAGATGGATAGGATGAGTGCATTGGAACATTATGGGCAGATGCAAGATAGGGCTTTGGCAAAGATAAATGAAAAGGTCAAAAGTAAGGGTATCAAGAAGCATGACTTGGTTTTGCGCTACAACAGTAAGCTGGACAACACCTTCCAAAAGAACTTTCAAATTAAGTGGGAAGGCCCTTTCAAGGTAGTGGAGTGTTTTCCAAATGGCACATATCAGCTGGCTAACCTGGATGGTGTTCTACATAAGTCAAGGGTAAATGGATTACGTCTTAAATTGTATCATGCTAGATTGATGATGGTGGAGCAAGATGAGCTGTCTATGGAGCAAGCAATGTTGGTGAAGGATGAGGAGATCTGTGATGCGGCGAGTCTCATATCTCTCTTTGCTGCTGCTGATCATGAATGATCTAGCAGGCTAGGGGATGGGCAAATTATGTCAGGAGTTTTTTTGAGCAAGCGATTGCGCATATGTACATACACATGCATGGTAAATTGAATAAAGGATTACCCAATTTCCATAGCCAGGTGGTTACGTGGGGCCCACGTGTGTACAGGTAGGACAGGGTGTACATAGTGCAGCGATTTTCACTATTATCAGTACTAGTGTGTTTTTTCTACAATAAGGAGGAGTTGGTAGTGCATAAAACTTCTCGAGGAAGCTATCCGTGGGCTGACGACATGAGGTAATCAGGTGCGTCAGATGGCATCGAATGGCGTCAGGAGGGCGAACGGGGTCAATATTTGCACCTGGATGAATACGGACACAAAGTGGTGTTTTCTTGTGAGAGTTATGCAGAAAGGTCATCATTAGGACCACTTTTTGGGGCCACTTCACGTGGTTGCGAGACGCATTATTGAAAAGAAATGAGTGCCAGGTGTGCACATGGATGCAACAGGGTGACAACTATGCACTGCGAGGTCAGCTTTTGGCCTGTTCGGGGTCCGTTTGAGGTCATCTAAAAGGCCAAGGGTTCCCAAGTAATGAAGCTGAGTGTGGGAACTAAAAAAATGGAGGGAAGACCAGAAAAAACGTGGAGAAGAGAGGAGGAACAGCCGCAGTTGTGTTTTTGCTCATTTTGGAGCCAATTTTGGCCGTAAACTGCTCATCCGAGGTCGGATTTGAGCACTTTGACATTGTAGACTGGGGTTTTGGGCCGTTCCGGACGCGATGGCGCTGTCCATTTTGCCAAATTCCTCACTCTTTTCCTGCTGTTTTTCTGTGTAAGTTTCTCCTATGAGCGAAGTTTCTGCTCTAGTTTGTGATTGTATCTGGCTTATTTTACCCATATTGTGTGAGCTATTTGCCCCATTGGTGTTGGCCCAAGCTCAATTGTATCTAAACATCAGAAATTCTCCTCTTTTGAGCTGAGTTTTATGGGTGTGTGTGTGTGTGTGTCTGTGTGGAGTGGGCAAGTGGATAGTCTCTCTCCTCTCACTCCAGAGGTGTGTTCCCTGTCTCGGCCAGGTGTGTTGTGTAAGCCGAGTGGTGCCCCATAGTGTGTGTGTGTGTGTGTGTGTGTATCTTCCCAAGAGTGTGTGTCGGGTCGTTATAGAGGCGCTGTGTGTGTTTTCATCCCGCTCACAGCGTCTGTGAGCTATAATTGTAGATTTGAGTGCTTAAATCGCTATTTTTAGTTGTTTTGACCATAGGAGAGTGTTCTTAGACCATAGGACGACATTTCTGGCATGTTCTGTTGCAGTTTTCATGACCTTTTTCATGATGGATCGTGATTTTGGTACCTTGTTGGATTACGACCAGACTTGCTAGGATAGTGCCCCTAGGTGTCCTAGACCTCCTCCTAAAGTTTCGTTGCATTTCGAGTCCATTCGAGTGCCAAAATGGCATGATGACCTAGAGCTGTGAGAAAGGACATAGGCAAATTTCTTGATCATTGAGTGTTGGTTTGCTTGTAGAATGGTTGTGTTTTCTTGTTAAGGTTCACTTTATGAGATTGACGATCTCATAGAGTCTCTGTGCCCCATCCGAGTCAATTTACTTGAGTATTGACATTATGTTAGTGCCAGAAAGCTATGCTGCAGACATCCATCGCAGCGACCCGCTAACAGGAGGTAGGTTGTCCAACCAAACTTTCTCTATAGGAGCTGACTTTAGAGTTAGGCTCCCATCATTGATCTCTCTAACTTTTTCCCATAAGTGTCCTGACCAGTCTTCCTATACGAATGGAATTCCGTCTAAGGCATCTTCGTTGTCCGGCACTATAAGTTCTGGTTCTTTTCTTTCAAAGTGGGGTTCTACCACCACTTCGGATTTTTCTTTAGTGTCTCTTACCACAAGCGGTGGTTTCTTGTTTCTTAACCTTACTCTCAGCTGATGTCTAACAATGTTCATCTCTTGGAATTGTTTCGACACCACCCCATGCCATTGCGACCACCATCACATGGGCATTAAAGAGCAATATGCCAAAAGAGGTGAATTACGCTCAACACATCCACGAGCAAGTAATTGCCATGCACAACGAGAAGCCAAAATACATAGGAGGAGCGGAAGTTCTGACAAGAATAGCTTATGAAGCTATTGGAGCTAGAGATCAGTGGCCAAAGGCTCCCTCCCAGAATGAGTGGCTTAGAGAAGCCGACGAGGAGGAAGAACAGCCCAAAGGATCCAAGAGGGCATCCACAAGAGCACGCCGAAAACTAGAAGTAGTTTCAGAACCTGAAGAGGATGTGGACGAGCCACTTAAGAAGAAAGTAAAGAAGGAGGTTTCTCCCAAGGAAACCAAAAGTCAGAAAGCGGCAAGAATGGAAAGATTAGTGGAGCAGTTTAGAGCAGAAAGAGCTCTAAAGGGTGACTTTGAAGAAAAGTGGGTGCCAGACCCCACTAAAGTCGGAACTAGCTCGGCCAGGCCAAACATTGATCAATACGATCAATATATTAAAGCTTATGAGGAATCAGAGGCTATTTTGGAGCAGCAACCTTTCGAGCTATACACTGAAGAGGAGGTACAGCAATTAAAAGTTGAGCTGAAAAAGGACGACAAGGGGAAAAGGAAAGTAGATGGGTCTACTAAGCCTCAAGAGAAAGATGGGCAAGCCGACAAATGGAAAGCCAGGGAAGCTGAGGACCAACATCCCTCTATGACTAATGTACCAAGCCCGAAGAAGACGGAAAAAATTGTGGAAGAGACCACAGTAGAGGTGGACACAGATGTTTTGGAAAAGCCAGAAGCCGAGACCAAAGAAAAGAAGATAGATCCAGTTCAGCAAAAGAGAAATGATTATGAGGATTTGGTAGAGATAGGATACACCGAAGAAGAGGCCCTTGAGGCAGTTTATGGGATCACCCTACAAAAACAAGATGAACGGAGAGGGACGGAGAAAAAGACAAAGAGTAAAAAAGAAAGTGAAGAGAAACTGGACGAACCGAAAATACTAGAAGATCCAAAGCCAGTGGAGATGGTGGCGGAAAGAGCTTTAGAGTTGACAGATGATGATGAAAAAGACATGCACATGGTGCATGAACTGCTCAGCAAGATAAAAGAAAGGTCCAAGGCAAACGAAGTAGAGATTGAGACAGCCAAACAAAGGAAAGCGGAGTTGCAGAGAAATTTAGAGAATGCTATGACTGAATCTGAAAGTCATAAAGCATCACTCTATGACGCGGAAAACGAGAGAGACGGCTTGATACTCCAACTAGCCGAGGCTTCAAGAGAAGTAACAAGTGCACAGGAAGCAAGGGAGCGGATAGAGGATGAGTTGGAGGCGGCTAAGGATGAGCTCATTGAGCTAAGGGAAAGAGTCGAGCTCTAAGAAAGAACAATCACTAGACTCAGGTCTACCCCTAGAGCTAGCAGAGCAGGAACCAAACAAGAGGGAGCTATCGTACCAGTTTTGGAAGACCAGGTCTGAAGCTTACAAAGAGAGCTAAGATTAGAGCAAGTGCAAAGGTTTCACATTGCGGAGGGATCATTGGCCGCAGAGGAGAGGCTCACATTAGAAAATCAAACACTACGGACAGAGAATGAGGCCCTCCGCAAACATCTCCAAGATCTACAAGAGCAACAAAGAAGAGAGACAGAGACACCACACGAAGAATCAGGTGGAGCAGCCATAGAGCTACTAGAAACTGGAGAGGCAACCACAATTGAAGATCCAGCCCCAGCTCAAGAGGTGGCCTCGACTTCAAGAATCTCTGAAGAAGAAGAACAAAGGCTCCATGACCAAATAGAAAAGTCAGCAGAGGAGAGTGCCAAGGCGGAAATGGAATGAGAGAGGAGACTCCTAATCTCCATTAGACTTCAGGGACTAGACACAAAAGTGCTCCATGAACAGTGGATGCAACCCAGCCTGCCTTTCCCTTTGATGAAATTTGAGGTGCTAAAGAAGAAAAAGAGACTAGAAGGAGAGCAGTATGTCGCTCTTTACGAAGGCGACATCACAAAGGAGGAACAATCAAAGAAGATAGTAGATTCACAACCTAGATGGAGGAAAGGTTGGCTGAACAAATACCGAGCCTACCTCATCTACTTGGTGGAGGCACCAAAGGAGATCCGGGAGGATGCAACCTTCTGCCCGGTGCCAAGAGTCAGAAACTGGAAAGAGCAAGCAGGATTGCAAAAAAGAAGCCAAATTGGCTTAATTATCCCAGGATGCCAGGACCAAAGGTAGGAGAGAGAATAGGTAAAGCCTACATGGTGAAAACCCTAACGGGCACCATCAAGCTCTTTACTGGCTCTCCTGACCTTTCATGTCAGATGCTCAAGAAAATCTGCAGGACTCTCTTAGCTTGCATTGAAGTGTTCGCGCCAGATAAAGCCACGACCTCGAGTCTACTATCGACGGCCGACACGGTGTCTGATATGATGTACGATCTTTCATTGCAGCCTTCTCCAAAAGTGTTACACCTCCTATACCAAAGGATTATGTTTTTGCCTAGCTTCCACATGCAAACATTTGAAGAAGCTTTCTACACCGGCTTTTTCACCCACGAAAGCAAAATATTCGGCCCCCAACCTTGACCATCGGCAACCTACGATACGAATCACATTTGCAGATGCTCAAGACGACAGGACTTTATTGACCAAGCATAAAAGTCATGTGAGGGACGACATGAACGGGGGGGGGGAGTGTTGAGCCAGCAGAGGATCACACCCACATTTTTGCTCACACTCATCATTTTGTAACCATTGATTGTAATAAATGTCTTTCCGACATTAATTTTGATTTGAGCCATTCATTAAGTAACGGGACTTAATTGAGTTTCTAGCTTGTAATCCCGAAGTAGTTTCACTTGCTGATGTAATTAGTTAGAGATGTTCTCACCTCCAAGGCTGAGGTATATAAGACAAAGTTTTTGTAACCTAGGGATTCAGATTATTAATCAAAGTGAGTTTTTGAGCGCCGTGACTGTGTCTGAGAGAGAGAGAGAGAGAGAGAGAGAGAGAGAGAGAGAGAGAGAGAGAGAGAGAGAGAGAGAGAGAGAGAGAGAGAGAGAGAGAGAGAGAGTCTTATCTACTTGCTATGCAAGCTACGGAGCCGCCATTGGAGAAGCGACACCGCCATTGTGTTAGCAACGGCGAGAGCTACACACAGATACCAAGAGTACGCGCTATCGGCTTCTATGTGTGGTAAGTTCCTACAAGCTTCGGTGTGAGTTTTCTTCCAACTCGTGTGTCGGAATTGAGCGTGCAGCATATCTATAGAACCACAACAAGTAGAGCTACACATTAGTACCATCGGGGTCAATTTTTGGTCACCTGTATATTTTGGCCTGTCTTCATACGCTTTTACCGCACGGAGTGGTTATAGGTTGATTTTGCACTTCAAGTCTTTAGGGTGTTGTTCTTACCTAGTGTATAGACTTCCCCTTGAGTTTGAGATCGATTCAATGATTCTAGATCCTGTTTCGTATAGCATTTGTTCGTAGTACGGATTTCAGCCACTTGCGTATTTTAGAACTTAGATTTGATTTCCTTAGTAGTGATTGTCATTAGAAGGTCGAGTAGGTGATTTGACACCCACCTAGTTGTTTCCATGCGCCTGCGGGTCAAACTCCGTCCTCGTCTGACAAATTCTGTTGTTGGTTGAGTTCTCGCTATTTAGCTTCCGCTAGCGGCGTAACCGCCTTAACACCTTCCTTCGCTTCCGACAAAACCAGTAGATATTCACCTAAAGAGTACAAGAGGAGAGGACATCACAAATCTTACCCTACATGGTGAAGGTCTCAAAAGCTCAAGAAATTCAAAGAGGGAGAAAAGAGTATCTCTTTTCTCACCTATGATGGCACCTTTGGTGCTATCAGGTATTGGCCTTCATCCTAGCAATTTGATGCGGCCTTTAGAGATGAGGGCTTCACGGAGTCCTCCAAGCTGCACCATGTAGCTACGCACTTCCAAAACTCTGCTCGTCAATGGTGGGATAGCCTTCGTGGAAACAGCAAATCCCCAAAGACATGGAAAGCTCTACAAGTTTCCGTCATGAAGCAATTCCTTGCACAAGTGATGCAAAGGACAAAGTGCATACAGAATGTCAGAGTTTGAAATTTCTCTCCAATGAGTCTATCCACAAATATGTGGACAAGTTTTTGGATTTACATCTCAAGGCTACTGTCTTTCAAAAGATAGAATTCATCGATCAAAATCAAGAATATTGTGCAGGATTACCTGAAGAGATGGCCAAATACGTCAACTCCCAACGGCTTGGTCTATCACTGAAGTAATCCACAACACTATGGTTGATTTGCGCATTAATTTACAACAAGGGGCTAAAAGGAATATCAAGCCCATGGAAAGCAAAGACAAAAGTGATGCAAAGGGGAAAAACAATGCCCAAGATTCTTCCCAAGCCAATTCCAACAACAACAACAAGAGGTCCAAGGAGAAGGGAGTTTACAAAGGTAAAAAATAAACTCTCTCCTGAAGAGCTTGAAGCTTTTTGTAGGGACCAAAAAAATTTAAGTGTGGGGAGCAAGAACATGGCTATTGTTCTTGCCCCGAGAGAAATTCCTGCAATGACACCCCTAGAGCTTCCACGATCAAAGCTCCAAAAGAGGATGCTCATTGCAAAGGATCACCTCTCTCGGATGCTTGGGGAAAGGTAAGGGCTCATGATGCCTTCATCTTGTTTGACCCTGGATCTACTCACAACTTCATATCAACAAAGTTGGCCACTAAGTTGGACATTCAATCTTTTGAGATGGGAGATATTGTAGCTGCCGATGGAGATCTCAAGGGACAACAAGACTCTATTACTCCCTTGATTGGGAAGTTGAGCCTTCATGTCCAAAGCTACATCGACAAAGAAGACTTTTTCATCTCTCCTCTCCGACATGAGGATGTTATCCTAGGGGCACCATGGTTCAATTGCATCACTGCCAACATGACGTTCCTTGAAAGGAGAATCTACTTCATCTATAGGATAAAGAGCATGTATATAGATGCTAGTGAGTCTGGTCATACTATACCACTTGTAAATTTACTTGCTTTTGATAAGTCAATGAAAAGCTCAGTTTTTGCATACACGATTTGTGTCAAAGAGTCTCTAAATGATGCTAATGTTTTAACAAAGCAAAGAGTTAAGAATCAAGAAGAATTAGACTTGTCTAATTTCTAAATGGATTCCAAGATGTGTTCATTGATGATATCCCTATTGACTTACCTCCAAAATGAGGGGATGATGACCATTGAATTGAGCTCTTACCAAGAAGCTCACCGCCTAACAAGCCTCCTCATCGGGTTTCCCAAGCTCAACAAGAGGAGATCATGAGGCAAGTACAAGAATTGATAGACAAAGGGATTGTGAGGCCTATCTCCTCTCCCTTTTATTCTCTAGTTCTTTTAGTGCAAAAGAAAGGTGGTATATACCACATGTGTGTGGAGTATCAAGCTCTAAACCATATCACTATCAAAAACAGATTTCCCGTACTGTGGGTAGAAGATCTATTTGATAAGCTACAAGGTTTGACCTACTTCAATAGGATTGACCTTAAAAGTGGTTATCATCAAATAAGGATAGTGAATGAAGATAATCTAAAGACCGCGTTTTGTACAACGTTTGATCTTTATGAATATCTAGTCATGCCTTTTGGCTTGACTAATGCACTAGCCACATTCAATTGATTGATGGAGAAAATATTTAGACCCTATCACAAATTCACTGGGGTATCATCATCTACTCCAAGTCCTTGGAGGAGCACAAGCAACATTTCCAGGTAACTTTTCAAGCTTTGAGGGAGAACAAGCTTTTTATCAATCAAAAGAAGAGCAAATTTTTCCTTCAAGAGATTCAATACTCATTAGGGAAAATTTGGACTCACAAAGGGACCTTATAAGGAGTTTGACTTCCTCTTTCATGTCCAAAACAGACGTGTTGTAAAATTTTTCCAAATCAACTCTAAACTTGGCGGAGATTTGACAGTTAGAATCTACTCTTCAAGCTCTTTCTATTGATATATAGCACGCCACGAGATTCCTCATATTTTAAAAGATTCTATTTTTTATTCTCTAGATTCTAGACGGAGTTGTCACATCACAAGAGAATAAAAAATAGAATCTTTCAAAATATGAGGAATCTCATGGCATGCTATATATCAATGGAAAGATCTTGAAGAGTAGATTCTAACTGTCAAATCTCCATCAAGTTTAGAGTTGATTTACAAAAAATTTACCACATGCCCATTTTGGACATGAGAGAGGAAGTCAAACTCCTTAAAAGGCCCCTTTGTGAGTCCAAGTTTTCCCTAATGTAGGTCATATTATCTATCGAGATGGTATCGGTATGGATCCACCAAAGTTGGAGATAATAAAAGCATGGCCTAATCCAAGGAATCTACATGAGATAAGAAGCTTTATTGGTATGTGTGCATACTATAGATGCTTCATAGCCAAATTCTCTCAAATAGCAAGAACATTACATGACTTAACAAAGAAGAACATTAAGTATTGCAAAAGAGAAAAATGCTTTTGACAAGCTCAAAGAGAAGCTTACCTCCCAACCAATGCTTATGCTTTTGGATCTCTCAAAGCCATTTGAGGTCCAATGTGATATTGGTGGTGATTGCCTTGGACCAGTTTTGCTTCAAGAAGGGCATGCCATAGCATATGAGAGCTGAAGGATCAATTTGATGAACGAGTCTTGCGCATATATGAAAAAGAGATTTTTAGTTGTTCTACATGCCCTAGACAAAATCTTTTGTCAAAGCATCACTAAAACTATCACAATCCCTTCTTGTATGGTTTGTACTATCACACCAAATACATCTATTAACAAATCTTTCTTTGGGCCGTTGTCTTTGCCTAGGAAGTGGCCCTGATGGTTGGCCTTTTTCATCAAGATTGCAAGCTTCACCTTCAAGTCATGCATTCCCTTCACAAGCTCATCTAGCATGGACTCATCTAGCTTAGTAGCTATAAAAGTAGGCTTTACCATTTTGCCAGAAGTTGAGGTTGAAGGACTTGTGGTGTTTACTACCATCTTGTCCCTTCTTCTTTGTCGTTTTGCAAGCAGTGAGATAGCACCTTCAACTTCATTCCAGTCAATCTTTAGTCCTTGCTCATCAGCATCTTTATCTTCAAGAAGAAGCTTCAAATTTTCTTGAAACTCTTTACCTGCAGCTTGTAAGAAAGGATCTGTCTCCTAAGTAGCTCTATTATTGATAGTCCTTGCTTTCGCTTGACTACCCATTCTAAGAATGTCCTTTTGGTCACTCTTTCAGAGTCTTCCATGAAATATTCCTCCTTTAAAGCTACTTTGAGCCCATCCCACTTTCTCCCATGCCCATCTTTAATTGCTCTAGCATGCTCTCTAATTTCTGGAGCAACAACTAGCTCAAAACTTTGAATCATCTCACCTTCTGAAACAAAATGCGTCTCCATCTCCTTCACATACTCGCGCAAGTACTTGGTTACATCTTTTCCATTGAGCTGATCCATTGTAATGACCTCTTGTATTGCTTTGTTTGTTGAAATCTCCCTTCCTTCAGTGGTATGTTATTATTGCATGAACATTGCAAATGCTTGAAACATTTGCATTTTTATTGGGTCAAAATGCATACCATGTTGCTCCACATGATCACCCATGGTTACCCACAAACTCCCACCCTGACAGTTTCGCGTCCATTTCACCACCAAAAATATGTCAAGAAGTTTGCACTCATTCCAAGAAAGCATCGGGCTTCTTGATCTATGAATTTGTGAGCTAACTCCAAACCTATATGAAGGAGTTAAGTCACGGTTACCATGAAATTTGGAGTTTGGTAGGGAGTGCAATCAAAGAAGCCCCATTATCTCTCTCTTGCACTTACACACACAAAGAAAGAACACAAGATAGAAAATCAAAACAGCACAAAGATGAAAACATGAAGGATTTGGTCATATCTTATCATGGGTAAGATTAAAGGGTTAATAGATGAGTTAATGCAACCTTTGCCGACCAAACAAGCTATGAATTATTCTTTGGAACTGTAGTTTAGTGCTTACTATGATATAAATATTTTGTCTAGTGATTGGAATTAATTGTGTGTACAAATCTTCTTGGTTCATAACAAGATAAATACAGTTATATCAAAAGAAAAGTTATAGTCTAGAAGGGGTAGTATGATGGGATCCAATGAAAGAAGTATTTTATTGAGCCTTTCTAGGCCAAAGAGAAACACTACACATTGTTGGAAGTGTATTTTACGGCTAATCCATACGTTAATGGTAATAGATCACACAGAGTGGAAGCAGTAGAAATTAACATCATGTGAATTATTCATCTAGTATGTGCAAAATTTAGATATGAGAGAAGTGAAGAGAAGATAAGTTTCCCTCCCAAGCCCTATTCTTGTTTGTAGGCAGTACAGATGCTGTGGGGAGAGATGTACATGTAGCAAGGAAAGCCTAAACTTTGTAGAGAGAACCAATTTTTAAGATTGATAGATATTTTTGAGAGTGTAATGGTATAGTTACTCAGCTTGTGTATTAGCATAACTCTACAAGAAGGTTGATCATAGCTTTGGCGGAGTGTTGTAGCTTAAATTCCTTCAGTAATTAGGATACAAGAGAGATGGAGATAGAGATAGAGATAAGGATAGGTGTATAATAATAAGTGGATAATAGCTAGGTTAAGGAATAGATTTGGAAATAGAGATAGAGGTAAGGGTTGGGCTAGAGATGAAAGTAAAACATCAAGAAACCAACAAAATCACAAATAAAAAACACACCTTGTTTGATAACCCTTCAAGATTTATTCGCCAATTTGATGGAGGGAGAAAAAGAGGGAAGACTTCCAACCTTGAATGATGCACCAAATCCAAGGCCTTATTTGGCTAGAATTTATCTTACAAGGATTGTTTACAAGATTGGCTAGCCCTCCTCAAGAAGCAAGTGTAGTCTTAGGCTTATGATTAAGGCTAATTACAATTAGGCTTCAATCTCCTCACTCCCTCATGAATGATTTTCAATGAAGAAGAGGTCACCTTTTACAGGTGAAGGGAACCCCCAAGGGTTAGAGAAGAAAGAGAAGAGCCACTATGAACATGAACTGACAAAGTTCAAAATGGGTTTTCCCTGCATGATGTGGGCAGACTAGAGATATTTTGATAATATCTCCTCAATCATGGCTCCAAATAAAAAAGTAAAAATAGGGGCAAAAAATTTAGCTCATAAGCTACAACCCCTGTTTTATTTATACTTTTTAATTTGGATTTGAACATTGTGTTAAAAAATCATCATAATAGAGTATATTTTTGGCAGCCAAAGTCTTCTTCTGGTCCCCTTAGCCTAAACTTTCATTTGATTCCAATGGACACCTCATGCAATATTAAAGCATGGCATTGCTCCTTGACAAAGTTTTGTAATCACCCTTGCACTAATGCATTAAAATAGGTGTATCTTTGAAAATCATGCAAGCTAGTGTCTTACTAGGATTTGGTTCCTTCCTGGTAGCTATTAGAAAGAAATATTAAAAAACACATAGAATATATATATATTGGAAGTTACCCTAGATATATGATCTATCTATGGTGTGAGATGATAATGAGATAGTAGAAAGAAAGAACCAATTCGTTTTATCCCCAAGTTAAACAGGTGGAGCTATTGATGCTTTGACCTTATAGCATTTGTTCCCGTTATGTACATGTCATAGCACGACAGCGTAAAGAGTTGGAGTAGAAGATTGTGCATGAGGAAGATGTGGTGGACATTTTTCTTGCTGGTGTCAAGGATATCAATGGGCAACTTATTTTTGTAGGCTATGTCATTTATGGTAGTTCCCTTGTGTAGACTGTTCTTGATGCTTTGCCAGATTCTTACCAAACATTTGCTAGTCCTTGGAGACTTATGACCGAAGGAAATCCAAAAGCTGTCAAGATTGATGCATTGTGCACATTGCTATTGCAATAGTCACTTTCCAAAAAAAATAGGACCAGAGAGAATGCAATTGAACAAACCTTTATTGTTTCTCATAGAAAAGGTGGTAATAGCAATGTAGCCACTTCTCATGGTTCTACTGTGAGTGGTGAATCACCTGTTCCAAATGCTTTTGCTGGAAAAAATTCGTCTAGGAATTATGGTGAAAAGAGGGAAAAGAAAATGTGTTGCCATTATTTTAAATCTAATGATCACTTGATCAAGCAGTGTCCAAAATTAAAGGCAAAACAAGCTAAGAAGAAAGAGGGTGGATCAAATACAGGGTCCAATACAAGAGCAGCTATTGTGGAGTCTTCTATGAAAGGATATTGTGATGTCAAATGTGGATGCAAAGTGGGCTTTTAGTGCAGAGTATACTTATGATACTAATATCCATGATGCATGCATGTCAATTAATGTAGATTCACATGTGTGGTATTTTGACAGTGGTGCTACAAAGCACATTATCTCACCATGATTTTTTAACCTCCCTTGAGTGTATCCCTCATGGGAATTCAGTCACTGTGCCAACAACCCCTCTTATCCAGTTCAAAGAGTTGGAAAGATTGTGCTTACTACTGGAAATGGAAGTTTTTTCACACTTCTTGATGCATTGGATGTACCTAGGATCAAGAAGAATCTTTTGTCTATATCTTCACTTGCTAGACTTGGTCTTGTAGTCAAATTTGTGGATGAAATATGTACAGTACATTATCTCAGTTTTAGTGATGAAATTGTTGCATCTGGCATTTTATTACATGGGCTGTTATAATCTCACTTTGTATGAAAAGTGTGGGCAAAATTTTGCATATGTTGTTGTAGATTCAAAGGTTGTTTTAGATGAGAAACTTTGCCATGCACGTTTTGGGCATCTGAATTTTGCCAATTTGTTGTGTTTGCAAAAAATTGATATGGTTGCTACTCTGTGACCTCTTGAATCACATGTCAAACATGTCTGTGAAGGTTGTATTTTGGGTAAGATGCAGCGTTCAAATTTTCCAAAGGATGGTTCAATTAGGGCCACATGCACAATGCAGCTTGTGCATAGAGATGTTTGTGAGCCCATGCAAACTCTGTTCTTGGGCAACTACCTTTACTGAATGACTTTCATTGATGATTACTCCAAGCATGCATGAGTGTATCCTCTTAAAGAAAAGTCCAAAGTGTTTATGTGCTTCAAATTTTTTTGGCTATGGCTAAAAATGTCTCATAGTGTACTATGGGAACCCTCCGTTCATATCAGAGGGGGGAGTATATGCCTCATAAACTTAATGTATTTTTGGCTAGTTGTGGAATAAAACACCAAAACCTCCTAAAGAGGGGAAAATGGCCCCCGCGGTCCTAGTGTGTTCACACACATTACTACCACATGTATATGGTAACAAGAGCACCGTCTACAACAACCTTGAAAAAACTCCTGCTGCTACAACCGACTCCATCAGCTACAAGCCCGACAAGCGCAAAAAAAGGAACTTGTCAATTGATGGCTTTGCCTCCGTGTGGCTCCCCTCATAGAGAGCGACACAAAATACATTGTTGTTGATGCCCTCGTCGGCTTCAACAGCTTCTCCAGAAACTCTACCCCCGAGTTTTGTCTCCTCCCGAAGAGTGCCTTGTCGAACCTTTTTCCAAATCTGTCCAAAAAAACACTCTCCTTGAGAGCTCCGTCTTCACTTTTAGAGCGGCCGTGAAATTGTCCAAAGATTTCCCTTATAGGGTGTGTGAGGGCCTCTCTATTCTTGGCTACACTATCCCTTTTTTAGCTCCCAATCGTGCATGTATTAGCCCTATTTTTGGCTCCTTTGCTTGGGCACCAAGGTATGTGCCAGGGGGCCCCTGGATATCACGGTGGCATGACAACACCGTGAGAGACCCCCCTCTTGCCTCCTCAATTCACAAAGGACGCGGCCTTTCAAGGCCAGCATAGGAACCTGGGTCAGGCATGCCATGTCATCAATGGCTACACAGTGAATGCACCTACATACAGCCGCCAAAGAGCACCTGATTGCGATAGTGCAGTTCCACAGAGCCAGACTACCATAGTTATAGCTCCTCAAGCTCTTCCTCACCTCATCGATGCCTTATGCGACTACACCATCTATCCTAAGTACTACACTCCTCTGCCTCTATGATCGGCATATGGGTTTGGTACCTGCCATGTGGCACTTTCTCACAAGCTTGGCCCATCCCTCCTTGGACGTCCAAGTTTAAAAACCCTTCAGAAAAAACCCCCTTGGAGAGAGGTTTTCCCTTGCCACTTTAACCCTTTGCCTTTCTCAGCACAGGCTCCCCATCACCGAACTGTCAAAACCCAATGCAAACCCCAGCTTTGGGCATGAACATGTAAAGACCTCGATCGATGCCACCCTCAAACTTCAGTATCTTGCTCGCCTAGTCTCTGTTTGAGATGCCATCACCTTTTGCTAGCTCCATACACCACATAGAATGCATAGAATCCTTGGCAAACCTCCAAAATCATCAGATGGCACACCTCTCAAGACGGCCAACCCTGCACAAACTTGGCCCCCAACAAAACTTTATCTGGCAATAACTCTCTCATCCAGGCTCTAATCACCGATCTGAAAAGACCAACAAGCTCCATAAATCAAGCACTACACACCCATAGCCCCAAGCTGGTTCAAACTACCTGGCATCACTTGGCCTATCCGTCTTGGATCTGCAACCACTTCCAACCTCGAAGCTCGTGTCTTGCACACCGTGGCTCTTTTTGACGGGCCATCTCGACGTGTTCCTTTAGTACTTCAAGCTCTACATATGAGGACCAAAAACCAGAACCTCGGACATTCTTCACCTACCGCCTTGTCACGCCCTATTTGGAGCCTTTTTGAACTTAAAAACCACATAAAGCATACATCTCCGCTGTCACTTTCCTGCCCATGCTCTTCCCACCTACTCTAGACCTTTTTCAAGCATCTGCAACATAAATATCATTGCTTATTCCCTCTACTAGGATTGGCACACTTTGGTTGCACCATCATTGCCGAACCCTCTTGTTGAACATTCAATGTTCAACCAAAAAGACGACTAAAGAAACTGAGAAACTGCAAAATTCACAAGCACCGTGAGCAAAAAAAAAGGAAACCTATTGTATGTACAAGGTCTAAGTTGTGGCTAATGTAAACCCTATTTAGGTTGGTTTCCCAACTCCTTCTATCAAAACTTAATGCACTACTAGCACCAACTCCCTTTCAAAATAGGGCTTGAGACGCACACCATTCACTTTGTTCTTGAGAATACTATCGTTCATCTGCATCAGCAAATAAGTACCATTAGGAAAAACCTGATGGATTTTATAGGGTCCTATCCACTTCTTCTTAAACTTCTTCAGGAAGGTGAAATTCAAATATCTTTTGTACTTCACCACCCACCCTTCTCGATTTTCTTCTCTGGCAAGTGTTGGTTGAACTTTGTGTTGGGGTATAAAGCCCAATGTGGTCGCCCAAGTAAGTGGGCGGGCCGCCAGGTATGTACACATATTCTTTTGTAAAAACCTAATAAGAACTCACTATGCTCTACACATTACAATAGAGCGAGTTCACCATATCGTCGTGCTCTTCTTCTCGCACTCTCTCTCTCGCGTCGCACTTCCGCTCGTACTCCTTCAACTGGTATCAGAGCTCAGATCGAGGCTCGGGGCAGCACTGCAGGAGGCTAGAGTCACCAGCTCAGATTGGAGTGAAATTCAACAGGCGAAGACACGGCCCCAAATCTCGTGGGAAAACTCAAAGGGCTTGGTGTTGTCAGAATTTCATTCTGAGGTCATCTCGGCCACCGTTCGGCTTCGACAAAGGTCTACGCAAGCCATTTTCGACTACATGGTCTCAGCGGGTGCAGATCCGACTCTGCAAATTTGGGGTTTTTGGATTACGACTGCAGGTGCTGAGGATATCGACACTCCTAGAGTGTTGATTTGTGACTGTCTACACATCGAAGGACGGCTCACAGTTCTTGGAGGCGAGTCACATACGACACGGGCGCATCTACACAGACTGTAGGCGACATCCACTAGTTCATCAGTTAGTTTGTATTTGCTGCTTGATATTCCAGATTTCATCCTGACATTGCAGGTACTTCCACATGGGATGTATTGTCAAAGATGATGTATGTCTATTGAGGGTTTGTTGGCTGTGAGTCACGCAGCAAACAATCGCCGCTGCGGTTACAGCATACAGTGGGAAATTTGTGGATGTATGACTTTGTGGGAAGTCTATGTACTGTCAGATTTACTGCAGCCTTTTTTGAGGGTCAAGTGAGGTTTTATTGAGCTGGGGGATTCTCAAATGTTGAGATCCTTTCGCTGATAGAGGTCTTGGAGCGATCCCTCAAGCACCCTTAGATAGGCAGCTAGGATGTATTCAGTGTGAGCTAGACAGTTGGGATTGCATCTTTGCTTTACTGCCGTTGAGGCATTGTCGTAGTCTATGCTTATAGGACAGTGAGAGATAGTACAGGTGCACGACAGGTTTACCTGCAGCTTACACTGTCAAAGAGAGAGTGTTTTTTGAGCTGTTTTTTGTCTGTTTTTAGTACACCAGAGCCATTTTACAACGGAGACTCTGCCAAAATTTCAGTAGAATCTGAAGCTTTCTTGGTTCATTTGATAGGTTGATATTGGTTCAGAGGTCAGTTTACAGGGGAAACTCTGCCGAATTTTTCCCAGAAAAGTAAACTATTGTGAAGCGTAGCTATGGCTGGATCACAGGACACTACTCTTTACAATATCAAGAAGCTGGATGGAACCAATTTCCCATTGTGGAAGAAGCAGATTTGGCACGTGTTGGTACAAAAGAAGCAGATAAAACCTATAAAGCTCAAGGGGATAAAACCAGAAGATATGGACGAAGATGAATGGAGCGAAATGGATGAATTGGCACTTTCTACCATTATGCTGACTTTGGCAGAAAGCGTTTACTTCAATGTAGCAGACGAGATGTCGGCTTATCAAGCATGGTTAAAGCTGAGTGATCTTTATGAGAAGCAGAGTGCAGCTTCACAGGTATACTGGCTTAAGAAGCTTGTTGACTTGAAGATGAAAGAAGGGACACCTATTACCAATCATCTGAATGAATTCAACACAATCTACAGTCAGTTGTCAGCTCAAGGTGTCAAGTTTGATGAACCTGTTAGAGCTATGTTCCTATTGATCACATTGCCGGAAAGTTGGGACACTTTTCGCACAGCTTTGAGTAATTCTGCACCTCCATATGGTTTGAACATAGCAGGTGTAGAAGGAAGTCTGCTTACTGAAGAAACCAATAGAAAGACAATGGACAAAGGCAAAGAAACAGCCTTAGTTGTCAGGGGAAGGACCAAAGAAAAGTACAAAGGTGGAAAGAGGAATCAGTCTCGTAGCAAGTCCCGCAGTGCTAAAGGCAAGAGTGACATAGAATGCTACCATTGTGGCAAGAAGGGTCACATGAAAAGAGACTGCAGAGAATGGAAAGCAGAAAAAGGCAAAGAGAAAGCTGAAGACCATGGTGAGAAGAACGAGTCCTCAGTGAAGATTCAAGAAATAAATGTGACAAACACTATTGCAGACGATGACAGTTTAGTGTCAGTAGACATCTACTTCTTGAAGAATACAATGGACTCAGCTCTTCTTACAGCATCTGATGGAAATGCACTGAGTGACTGGATTATAGACTCAGGGGCATCACTTCATGTGTCTCCAAACAAGGAGTGGTTTACCTCTTATGTGACCACTAACGATCATGTTCGGCTAGGCAATGGACAGACATGTGAGATCTTAGGTGTTGGAGATTTTCAATTGAAGTTTCAGAATGGCTCTTCTTTCACGCTGAAGAATGTGAGACATGTTCCCGCAATTACAAAGAGCTTGATCAGCACAGGTTTACTTGATGATGCTGGCTACATCACCACTTTTGGACAGAAGATTTGGAAGATATCCAAGGGTTCTATGACAGTAGCACATGGAGTAAAGTCTGGAGGACTTTACATGATTTATGTATCAAATGTCTCTAAAAATGTAATCAATGTAACCGAGCAGCCGAACGTTTCTTTGTGGCATAGCCGGTTAGGACATATGTCCAAGAAGGGAATGGAAATCTTGTCTCGTTTTGGTTATTTTCCTGGCTTTTCATTTAATGATTTTGAATTCTGTGAACATTGTTTGTATGGTAAGCAAACACAGCAGCCACATAAGCATAGAAGCAGTAGAAGAGATACACAGTTGGCACTTGTTCATAGTGATTTGTGTGGACCTATGCCTAACCTATCTCTAGGGGGAGCTTCTTACTTTATGACATTTATAGATGATTACTCGAGGAAAGTATGGGTTTACTTTCTCAAGCACAAGGATGAAGCGTTTAATGTTTTCAAAACGTTTGTGACACTTGTGGAGAATCAGAGTGGCAAGAAGCTTAAATGCTTACGCACTGACAATGGTGGACAGTATGTTTCAAAGGCCTTTCATGACTTTTGTGAGTCAAAAGGTATAAAACGTGAACTTACTGCTCCTTACAATCCTCCTCAAAATGGTGTTGCTGAGAGGATGAATAGGACCATACAAGAGAAGGTCAGAACTATGTTGTCTAATGCACAGCTGCCAAATGGGTTTTGGGCTGAAACTGTATCAACAGCTGTTCATCTTGTAAATAGATCTCCTAGCAAGGTTTTGCAGAAGGATTCAGTGCCAAAGATGGTATGGTCAGGCAAAATGACCTCATAGAAGCATCTCAGTGTCTTTGGCTATGAGGCATATACTCAAGTTCCAAAGGAATTTAGGAACAAACTTGAGCCAACGAGTAGAAAGTGCATCTTTCTAGGCTATGGTAATTCTGGTGAGATGGGGTACAGACTTTGGGATCCCGAATTCAAAAAGGTTGTCCGTAGCAATGATGTTCACTTTAATGAATCCAAATATCATTCTAAACCAGAGAGGGTTGAGGAGATTAGAAGAGTTGTCTTCCAAGAAGATGGACCTGCACGTGCACGACAAAATGTCAAGGCTCAAGAGGAGCAAGGACAGGATAGAGTGGAACCACAGGTTGTGGCTCAGCCTGAGCCACCTATTGTGCGTAGATTTTGACATGTCACGTGACCTCCTGATAGGTTTGTTCCATCTATGAAGTATGTCATGTTGACTGATTGCAATGAGCCTTCATGTTACAAGGAAGCAGTGCAAATGAAGGACTCCGGGAATTGGCAATTGTCCATGCAATCAGAGATGACAGCACTGCATAAAAACCAAACATGGAAGCTAGTTAAATTACCATGGGGCAAAAAGGCTCTACCTTGTAAATGGGTTTACAAGTATAAGATCACCGCTCATGATAGTCAGCCAAAGTACAAAGCAAGGCTTGTTGCCAAGGGCTTTAAGCAAGAACAGGGCATTGACTTTGATGAAGTCTTCTCTCCGGTGGTCAAAATGACTACATTGAGATGCTTTCTTGCATTGGTTGCCATATTAGATTTGGTGTTGCACCAAATGGATGTCAAGACAGCGTTCTTGCATGGTGATTTTGATGTGGAAATTTACATGCAACAGCCAGAAGGGTTTGCTGAGAAAGGCAAGGAAGATTGGGTATGCCAGTTGTTAAAGAGTCTTTATGGCTTAAAACAATCACCGAGGGCATGGTACCATAAATTCCACAAGTTTATGCTTTCTCAAGGCTACAAACATAGTGAGTTCGATCATTGTCTATATACAAAGAAGGCTAAGGATGGTAGTTGGTTGATCCTTATTTTGTATGTGGATGACATGTTGATTGCTGGCAAGCACTTGGAAGAAATTTCAGCTTTGAAGTCAAAGATGGCAAAATCATTTGAGATAAAAGACATGGGTGAGGCAAGTCATATACTTGGTATCCGCATTGAGAGAGACAGATTAAAGAAGTTGATTTGGTTATCTCATACAGAGTATATTGACAAGGTTTTGCAACGTTTCAATATGGAGAAGGGAAAGGCATTGAGTGTTCCATTGCCACCATATGTGAAACTTAGCAAACAAGATTTTCCTGTGTCTGAGGAAGAACAGGCTGAAATGGATAAGATTCCATATGCTTCTTCAGTGGGTAGTTTGATGTATGCAATGATTGCTACTCTCCCAGATATTGCATTTTGCAGTGGGAGTAGTAAGTCGATACATGTCAAACCCAGGCAAGAAAAATTGGGAGGCAATGAAAGGAATATTGAGATACCTGAAAGCTACAAAGAGTATGCGTATATGCTATGGGAGCCAGGAGCTAAGTGTAAAGGGTTTTACAGACTCAGATTATGCAGGTGACTTAGACAACCGAAGGTCTACGTCAGGGTATGTCTTTACATTGGCTGGTGGAGCAGTATCATGGCGTTCTAGATTACAAGATTGTGTTACTCAGTCTACTACAGAGGCTGAATATGTTGCAGCGTCAGAGGCATGCAAAGAATCAATTTGGCTTAATCGACTAGTAACAGACTTGGGAATCAATGAAGAGATGCATGTGCTATATTGTGATAGTCAAAGTGCTATACAATTGGCTCGCAATCCAGTTTATCACTCAAAGACAAAGCATGTGCATGTGAAGTATCATTTCATCAGGGAAATGCTCGAGGATAAGCAACTTCGGCTTGTCAAAGGTCACACCACATAAAATCCTGCTGATCTACTTACAAAAAGACTTCCCTCAGAGAGCTTTGCGCATTTTTGTAAGCAGTTAGGTATAGGGTAGTACATCACTTCTCTACATCTCTTTTATATTAGCTTGTATAGTAGCTTCTCTCACACTTAAAGTACCACATTGGACTTTAAGTGGGAGGTTGTTGGGGTATAAAGCCCAATGTGGTCTCCCAAGTAAGTGGGCGGGCCGCCAGGTATGTACACATATTCTTTTGTAAAAACCTAATAAGAACTCACTATGCTCTACACATTACAGTAGAGTGAGTTCACCATATCGTCGTGCTCTTCTTCTCGCACTCTCTCTCGCGTCGCACTTCCGCTCGTACTCCTTCACTTTGCCACTCTTTTCTCCCGCTGCTTCACATAAAAATTTGTTGCTGCTTCATGGTCCATTTCAAAGCTTCAAGACTTGTTATTTTATCCTGCAAAACATCTTGGTGCTACTTATCAATCTTCCACATACCTTTTAGTGTACCTAGCTACACATGCACAGGCCGCAGCACCACCTCCTTGCCATAAACCAACTCATAAGGAGTAATGTTGGTAGCCACTTTATAAGAGGTCATGTATGCCCACAAACACTTATCAAGATTAGCTTCCCACTCCTCAACCTGTTTGTATATATACTTGGTGAGCATTTTGACTATCTGTCCATTTGCGCTCTCAACCAAACCGTTGCACTGTGGATGATAAGGAGATGAAAACATGTGTTGAGTACCCAACTTCTCCACTAGTGCACGCACTAGCTTGCTTCTAAATCCTTGGCCCCGATCAGAAATGATCACCCAAGGCACCCCAAAACGACAACATACCATATGCAATAAAAAACAAATTAGGCAACTGTATGAGCGTTTACCTCCTTTATCGCCTTTGCTTCATCCCACCTTGTAAGATAGTCAATGGCCACCACAATGTATTTTTTACCACTTGCAAACTTGGGCAACAGACCCATGGCATCCAATCCCCACTTTTCAAATGCATCTTGAGCTATGATAGCTCCCTGTGGCTCGGCTAACAGTCTTCTTTTACCTATTGTTTGGCACTAGTGGCATGTCTTGCACCAGTAGCGCACTTCTTGCACAATTGAAGGCCTTAAAAAAACACCTCTTAAAATACAAAACAGTACCTGATCTTTGCCTTGATGACCGCTTTCTTCATGACATTGCTCCAATACCATGCCAATCTCTTCCTTGTAAAGAAATCTCCTCAACACTCCATCCCTTCTATATGTCATCAAATCTTCTCCCACCAAGGTGAACTTCCGTTCCTTTTGGACCATCCTTCTCTTCTGCAACTTCCTTCCAAACATTGACATGTGCTCAAAAAATCATCAACCTCCTTGAGAGTTTCCCTACTTGCATAAGTAGACGGTGCCACATATAAACTTTGATACTTGAGTCTGCACTTGACTGCTGGCTAACCAATCCACTTCTTGATTTTGTTCTCTTCTAACGTGCTTGAACTGCACTTCTTCAAAAACTTTAACAGCTTCTTTATGAAAAAAAAAAGTTCTTGAGAGAATCTCTTTTTACCTGCCATTGCCCCAAAATCTGCTTTATAAATAGGAGAGCATCACCCTTAACTACCAACCTGGAGATGCCAAATTCCACACAGCCCCAAATCAAGTGTCAAGTATTTCACTTCATTATTTGTTTGAACACCCTCCAAATCATAGGCCTTCGAGAAAATTACCGTACCTTGTGGATCCTGAATGACCACACCACCTCCTGCCTTCTGCACAAATCTTCGATAAGTGCCATCAGACCACATGGTAAAAGATTCCTTCAAGTCTGGTTCCTCTGCAACATCTTCTCTCACCACCCTTGGGTAGATGGGTAGGTCCGCATTCTTATTGACTAAAACATCCGCCAAATGGGACCTACTCGTATGATCAATTTTAAATTTGAACTCAAGCTCCTGCAATTCAAGTACCCATTTCCTTATCCTTCTCCCTGGCTGGAGATGAAGCACCACTTTAGGAAACAAGTTGTTAGAGGTGAGCACATAAAACTTTGAAACAATCAAATGCACCTTAAACTTGCGGCAGGCAAAGACCAAGATCATCACCCACTATTCAGCCTCCGTATATGATCTCTCCCCGAGGTTAATCACCCTACTATCAAAATAGATCGATATGTAGCACTTAGCCAACTTTTGCATCAATACTGTACCTATAGAAACAGTACCCGCCGTCATGGACACATAAAAAGCATCCTCATGGTTAGGAGAACACACCATAGGCATCTGACACAATATCTCCTTTACCATGTCAAAGGCTATCTGTGCATCTTCAGTCCATTGGAAATTATGAACCTAATAGCTCAATTTTTGAAGAGGTTACACATATTGGGAAAGCATCCAAAATAACCTTGCCAAATACTTGAGTTTGTGCACAAAAGAAGCCAAACCTATTGCATTGGTGGGAGTCTCCATCAAAACTAAAGCCTTCACTTTTTCAGGATCCGCTTCAATACCATTTTGTGAAAGATCTAATTTCTCTTGCCTTATTTCTAAACTGAGTAAGGGCTTGCCGAGTCTCTTTAAAAGCATTATCCCATGCAGTAAAAGCATTATCACTAGATGAAAATGCAGACTTGCAAATGCTCTAGACTTTTTCTTGAACTGGGGGAAGTTAAAATAAAGAATTGTCAAGGTTAGGTCAACCAGATTTGAAGTTATGCTCATCTTTGTGGAGTTTAAAAATTAACTGGTTTATGATCCAGCAAAAGCAAGGAAGAGTCAACCTTATAATCAATAAGCCAATGCTCTTGATCCAAATCTACTGCCATGTATACTCTGTCAAGCCTTGGAGATCTGAAATAGTTTCAAGTTTGATTATTAGTCCAAGTGAAGCCAGTATCTTATGCAACATCCCATGAGACAATGCTTGCCATACATATTCTCCCAATTTTGTTATATTTTTCCTTGAATAACTTGACCCAATGACCTACATTTGTTCTTTATAGAGGTGACCATATTGAAATCCCCTACTAGAATGAGAGGGTTTGTCAAAGCATTGATCTCATTCCAAGTAGAAGCCCTTTTTGAGATAGAGTTAGAAGAATAAACACAGACAATAGTGTAGTTAGGAGGTTCCTTAAAGGAGACAGCCACTTAATGACCTAATTCACCAATGGTGCTTCTTAAAATCAGAGGTTCCAGCCTTGAAGGAATACCAATGACAAGACCTCACTTGCCTGTAGAATGTTTGGAATCAAACCATTTGTGAGCCCCACTGATTCTCTAAAGGTTCTGGTGCAAAAAATGATCATTGACTTTGACATCTTGCAAACATATAAAATCAGCATGTTTTATTGAGTCTGTTTTTTTTTTAATGTTATTAAGTAAATTTTTGTGTATGTAGGCTATTCTCATTATCCAAAGTGGCATTTTAAAGTGAAATGTAAGTTTTTGGACATCGAAGGAAGGCAAGAAGGTTCCTCTTGGCACTATGAGCTACAAATGAGTAAGTACTTTAAAAGTAATAATGACAAAATAATTGATAATAGATCAATATTGATGTTAAAATAACTTCTAATGTTTATTATTCTAATTCAAGATTACAACCATGCATATTACTCCTACATTGGCACATGAGTTATTTATGTCAAAAGTTTGGCAAGTGTAATAAGGATAACTTACTTGAGAAACATCCATTGATCATCAAAGATGGTTGGAGATAGAGCTACAAGCTGATAAAGAAGTGTCGCACCAAACTTGGTACAATGCTCCAGCAGTAGTATTGGCCTTTCTTGTGTGGAAGATAAATCCATACTTTCTTACATAGATTGTAAATAATTTAAGTTCAATTCTACCCTATGTTTGTATAAAAACAAACCAAGGCTGCCAAAAAAAAGGCTGTGGCAAAAACCAATACGGAATCCCTAAGTGATTAGTAGTTTGAGGTAGAGAAGAAAAAATCATGGGCAAGTTTTGAGAAGAAAATGGCTACCAAAGCATACAAGTATCTGCATATTGAAAATACCACGCACGATGAAGGATTTTTTTGTATTATTTGGGACTATGATTGGTCTCCTACAAATAAGCATGGTCCACTAACAAAAAGCAACTTAACATCATCACCATTGCTTGCATATATAGTAAAAGTGATGAGACATAAATAGTTGTTTGATTTCATCTTGATGAGAAGCTTTATTTTTTTTAATTACTCTTTCTCTTCTCGCTTACCCATAAACAAGAAATATTTCATAGTCTTTTTTTTCAGACAAGAGTACGACCGTGTACACAGAGAGATATAGAGATGCGCTCAATCTTAGGCGATACTTGGACAAGAAGATTGGTTCTTTATTTATGAGGAGGCAGAGTCCATTGTGGAGGAGCTTCAATTGCATCTTCCCAGATGGTATGGCAAACTTTTCTTTGTCTGTCTTGATTTGCATCTTGACAATGCATTCTCTTATTTATGGAAAAAATTTAATTCAAATGCCTCAAAAGGCTCGTCTCCCGAGCTGCACTTTTCTTCCATGCGATTTGTTTATAGGTAAATTTAATATGGTACTTTATTATGATGCACTAGATGTTTTTATTTAGCACTAAGTTAGATGGTTGCTTGTAGGTGGTTGCACTCAATGGTTCATTAAGAATTTTCATGTATGTTGCCTCCTCTAGTGCAAGCTTGGAGCACCAAGGGCAACACTCCTTGTATGTACTCACCTTGGTTTTGGAAAAAACAATCTATCTCAATGGGAGATTAATGCATGTCCATGTTGGTTGGAGTATCAATTAAGCATGCATCAAAAAAGTGAAGAGACTCTGTATGCAAGTGAGTCTATTCTCACAGTTTATGAATTTAAATCTTAATTATTATATTAACAAATCAAATTTTAGATTTCATGCACTATGAGAAGGAGAGAATTGAGGAGGAAAAGGGACATTTGTAGCATCTCAACTTGGTGGAGATGAAGATTCAAAGATCCCCAAGAGTCAGCTACCAAAAGAAAAGGTATAGAGGATGCTCGTCAGCTCTTATAGAATAATGAACAATGATGTGTTTGTGTATAGGGACAGAGGGTAATTATCGAGAGTGTTGATCGAAGACCAACTTGATTTTAATGTAAATAAAAAGAATGATGGTGAGGGATCTAGAGGTGAGTTATTCTCCTTTTAGATTGAACAATTATAATGTCGAGTGGATGGACATGAATGGTGATTTTGTTAGGGGTTTGAAGTCTCTAGGACCACATGGCCATGACACTCGATCTTTAGGTGAGTATAAGACTCTTGGCTACTTCATAATAGTACTCCAAATCTTATGTCTCCATGTTTATAACAGGTATTCAATTCATTTATTATGTGGATGTGATTCCGTACACATTTTTTATATGGGAGACAATGCATCTAATGGACAGTGAGTATTGCAATTAGTTGTTGCAATAAGATAACGTGATGCACAAAATCCACATTCATCCAATATTCTGGCTCTTGTTATCTGTTATTAAATTGATCAATGGCTAAATAACATGAATGCAAAATATATAAGTCACAATAGTACTCTAAATGCATAGGTGGTCAATGTGGATTGGACAGATTTCCCTACAGGGTTAAGTATGGCTCGTTCATTGCCTAGCAAGTGTCCAAAGTGGAATATTTGGAGCAAAGATATTAGCATGGCAGTTGCCCAATTTATAGAGTCATTTGTTGCAGATAAGGGAGGGTATATTTTGTGTGGTTTGAGAGAGCTTTTTCCCATTGTGGTTTTACATGCCCGCAACAGAGGATTCACTATGTATCGTGCATTGACATTTCTCACAAAGATAGGTTATCTTCGAGATGATGGTGAGGAGGTAAATATATTTTTTGTCATGTTTAAAGTAAGATAACATGATCTAGGATTAACATCATTCTTTTATTGACTAGGTGGTCACTTTTACACTTGGACTTTTTCATTTCTTAGGTTGTGATGCACCTTCAATGTATCAAAAGGGCGGCTGAGGAGATAGATCCAGATTGCTATGATTGCAAAAGAAGTTTGATTATAGAGCATAGTGATATTAATAGAGAGGAGCCAACATTGGACGAGAGCACAACTCAAACTTCTAGAAGTGGCCTCTACTAACCTTCACAGAGAAGTATGATAGCATTATAGATTTACTTTGTGGTGTGGAAGGGTTGGACATAGTGAGTACGTAGCTTGTGCGGCATTGTTTTTCCATAGACAATGATGATGATCTTTGGAGAATCCTAGATGATGTGGCGTGTACATCCATGGAGTAGTAGTGGAGGATTCTATGTGAGACTATTTATTTCATACTTTTATCATGTGACTTGTATGTATTATAGGACATGCTTAATTATTTAAATTAAATATGGAAGTGTTTTTTGGGATTGTGGGCATTTCCCTTGTGCACCCAAGGAGCTTTTTATCCACAATTAGAGTATGTAGATATAGTAGGGTGTTTGCATCGTATGTTTCACACCATAACTAAATCATAGTCTCTTTTCGGGGCTAAAATTGGGAGTATTGTTATCTTATGTTGTATCAAATTGTTTGAATATATGTAGTATGCGTATACATATAAAGTTACCTTGTGAGATATTTTTTAAGTCAATTTTAGAGTCTAAATATCCAAGTGTTGTTTCAAAACCCTAAAATTAGAACTAAGAAAATACATTCAACTTCACTAGCTCTAACTTTGTTTCTTATAGTGTTGTCAAGTTCCTAGCATACAGACACCTACATGCTCTGCAAAATTGCCCTTGAGAAGGTTTAGTTTGCAGTTTCTTGAGTGCAGTTTCTAGAGTGAAAATCATCCAAATCGAGAATAGATTTAGGCATTGAACTTCTTGTTTTCCAATCCATCAAGCATAGTGTAGTGCTTTGATACATGCTTTTGCATGATAGATTGTAAATCAGACATGTCCATGCCTAGAATGGGTCTCGACGTACAATTTTGACTGTCAAATTTCCTTCGGATAGCATCTTGGGATACTCGAAGACCCATTTGTCAATGTTTGAACCAAAAAAATGAACTTAAGCCTTTTGGAATTTCCTCTAATCAATGGTTTGTATTTTAGTGCATCAGGACATTGTCATCAAAGTTTCACCCTTTCGCAGGCACAGACTATTGCAGTCCCATAGATCTCCCTTCAAGCATCATTTGGAAAAACTTAGAATTGAGAAAATATAGTCAAATTTTCTAGCTCTACCTTTTATTTTTATAGTGTTATCAAATTTCTATCCTACAGATATCCACGCGCTCTGCAATCACGCCCTCGAGAAATGTTTAGTGCAATTTTTAGAGTGCAAATCACTCGTTGGGAGCAAATTTGGGCATTTGACTACTCATTTCACAATCCATCAAGCAAATACAATAGTTTAATGCTTTGATATACGCTTTTGTCTGACCAATTGTGAATCACATATATCCATGCTCGGAATGGGTCTCGATGGATGATTTTGACTCTGAAAGTTCTTGCCAATAGTGTCTTGGGACATTGGAATACCTATTTGTCAATCCGTGAACCAAAAATGTGATTTAGAGACTTATAGAATTTCATCTAATCGACAATTTGTATTTGAGTGCATCAAACATTCTCATCAAAATTCCACCCCTTTGTGCAAGCATGGAATATTGTTGTCATATATCTCTCCCTCAAAGTGTTGTTTGGAAAAACTTAGAACTAAAAGTATTGTCTATTGGCATAGCTCTAACTTTGCCTTTTATAGTGTTGTCAAATTCCTAGTTTATAGAAATCTATACACTCTGCAAACTCGTCCACCCTGAGGAAGGCTTAGTGCAATTTTTGGAGTGCAAATTGCCCATTGGGAGCGGATTTGAACATTGGGTTGCTTATTTCACAATCTGTTAACAAATGCTATACCTTAATGCTTTGATGTATGTTGTTGCATGACAGATTGTGAATCGAACATGTCCATGCCCGGATTGGGTCTCAACGGGCAATTTTCACTCCGAAATTGCTTGTTGATAGTGTCTTGGGACATTGGAGGATTCAATTGTCAATCCGTGAACTAAAATTCTAATCTTGAGACTTTTGCAATTGCCTCTAATCAATGGTTTACATTTGAGTGCATCAACTTAGAGTCTAGAAAATATAGCCCATCATCCTAGCTCTATTTATTCTTTTTATAACATTATCAAATTCCTAGTTTATATAAATCTATGCGCTCTACAAACTCACCCCTCAGGAAGGTTTAGTTCAATTTGTGGAGTGCAAATCGCTCGTTGAGAACGGATTTGGGCATCAAACTGCTTGTTTCACAATCTGTCAAGAAAATGCTATACTTTAATTCTCTGATATACTTTTTTTAATGACAAATTGTGAATCAAAAATGCATATGCCTGGAATGGGTCTTTACGGATGATTTTGACTCCAAAATTTCTTGCCAATAGTGTCTTGGGACATTGGAAGGACCATTTGTCGATTTGTAAATCAAAAATGTGATCTTGAATCTTTTGGAATTGCCTCTAATCAATGTTTCTTATTTGGGTGCATCAGAATGTTGGCATCAAAATGTAACCCCTTTGCAGGCATAGACCATTTCAATCACTTAGCTCTCTCTCAAACCGTCATTTGGAAAAACTCAGAACTGAGAAAATATAGTCCATTTGCCTATCTCTAACTTTTCTTTTCCTAGTGTTGTCGAATTCCTAGTTTACAAAAGACTACATGCTCTAGAAACTTGCCCTTGATTAAGGTTTAGTGAAGTTTCTAGAGTGTCAATCATCCGTGAGAGCATACTTGGACATTGGACTACTCGTTTCACAATCCTTTAAGCATATGCAATAATGCAGTGCTTTGATATACTCTTTTGCATGAAGGATTGTGAATCAGACATGTCCATGCCCTGAATGGGTCTTGACGGACGATTTCAACCCTGAAATTGCTTGTCAATAGCGTCTTCGGACACTGGAAGATCGATTTGTCAATCCGTAGACCACAAAGATAAACTTAAGCATTTTTAAATAGCCTCTAATTTTGGATGGTTTTCATTTGAGTGCATCAAAATGTTGTCGTCTAAAATTCATTCCTTTGTGAGCACGAACTATTGTTGTCCCGTATCTCTTTCTAAAAGTGTTGTTAGCATGCAAGCGACAAGGAAAACGAGTGACTCTAAAGCCTTGCAGGAGTCACACTGTCGGAAGGAAGAACTGTTGTACTACCAAAATCACCTGTGATAAGCACCTGTAAAGATTTATGAAAAACCCTTCAAGCATGAAACACACTTGGAATTAGGAGAAACCAAGGACATCATGATGTAGTTCGTCTTGTGGACATGTCCGTAGAGTATTCATAGGCAAAAAAACAGATAAAAACTGAGAGAGTTATGGCCACTCAAAACTAGCTCTCTGGAAAGTGTACAGGTGTTGCAGCTATTAAAAAGGGGCTTCTCTTATCCTTTCTAATCAAATTTTCCTCTTCTCTCTTATCAGATGACATGGCATCTTGGGGTCTTCATTTAATTGGTTCATTTTGGGCCCTTTTTAATTGGGGGTTTCTCTTACTCATTTTGCTCATTTTTCTCTTCCTCTCCTACCCTCCTCCTCACTTGCTACAAATATGCTATCACAGGGCTTGGCGGACTTGGGATTTCCACTCATATGATGCTTCACATCAACAAGGTAATCTTCTTTTCAAGATAATTTGTAGTAGATTTGCTCACTTGTGTGTGTGTGTGTGTGTGTGTGTGTGTGTGTGTGTGTGTGTGTGTGTGTTTGCAGGTTTGGCAACATTTTTTCGAGTGCTTTTTGCTCAAATAGGTCGCATGTGATTTCTCTATCATTCTCTGTAAATGTGTGTGTGTGTGTGTGTGTGTGTGTGTGTGTAACAAAAGAGAATGATAGAGAACTCACATGCGGCCTATTTGAGCAAAAAACACTCGAAAAAAAGTTGCCAAACCTGCAAACGCATACACACACACACACACTATGATACTCACACACACACATTACATAAAGATGCATGCAAGTAGAACTAAAATGCACACTAAACAATATAAACACACTATATAGGGCGCACACACACATTTTTCAATTCAAACCAAAAAAAGAAAGAAAATATAACATTTTTTATTTTATATATAATATTAATTAAAAATCATCATCAACAAAGAAAGTTAGCGGCATTTGATCATTAAAAGAAAGATTTATTTTGACTTATGCTATTTTATAATTAGTTTTGCTATTTTTGTGTAAATAAATTTAGAAATTAAGAAATTATATTGTTATTTTTTTAATTGTGACTTGTCGTAGGTGTTGTAAATGTAGATTTGAAACTTTAGTATTAGGTTCTAAGTACCTTTGATTAGGTCTATTTGTTAATTTGCAAATCATCGAATCTGCGTTGTTATGTCGATCACTGAAGACACAACGATGTTCTCTCGATAGAACGTGTTGTTCACTTTGGGCTATTTGCTTAATTAAGGTTAGCCCCTTTGTTTAGGTAATAAGTTGTTTCATCGCTTAGGACTGGTGCGTATTTAGACCAATGAAGGCTAGCTACTTAATTAGAGCTAGCTACCTAGGTATTGAATCCTTTAGCCAAGCTCGCTTAGTCCTGCACACAGCTCGGCTAGCTTTGTTATTTAGCCACTCAACTGCTTAGGGCTAGTTTTGTATGTCTAATTGATATTCATATGGTTTATTAGGGCTTGCTGCATAAAGCTAGCCTCTTAGGTATTTAGTCGCTTAGCCACTCAGGTCGGACTTCTTTGTATTAAGGCCATTGAAGGTTATACTCTTAGGGCTGGTCGATAAGTGTTAGCAGCCTCTCGCTAGATATTTAGGGTTAGTCGCTTAGGTATTCAATCGCTTAGCCACGTCACTCAATACTACCCCCTTCTTTATTTAGTCGCTCAACCATTGAGGATTAGTCACATAGTTCTAATCGGTATTCACACCACTTAATTAGGTTTGGCCACTTAGGGTCCTCCGCTTAGGTATTTAGTCGCTTAGTCACTTCCACTTAGGACCACCTGCTTTGTTATTTAGTCGTTAAGCCACTTAACTAAGGCTAGTCATGTAGGGAAAATTAATATTAAGATTGATTAGGAATGATCGCTTAGGACCTATCGCTTAGGGCCTACCGCTTAGGGCTAGCCTCTTAGGTTAACAGCCTCTTTGCCATTGAAATATTTAGGCTTGCCCGCTTTGTTACTAAGGTAGGGTTAGTCGCTTATATGTTTGGTTGTAGGAACCCTAATATATAAGCATTGACCAACAAAGATGAGATTATTACCTGGTGATCTTGATCTCTATGCACCTCTAGACTGATGGTGTGCGGAGATTGGGCATGTCTAGAGGATGTGAGGTTGTTAACGGCAAATGGTAGAAAAACGCAAACAAACTTGACAAAGGAATCGATCTTCATAAACGACTTGTGTACTTCATAAACACAAACGAACTTTGACAAACAAAGTAAAAT
Source organism: Adiantum capillus-veneris (assembly GCF_014529385.1). NCBI lineage: Eukaryota > Viridiplantae > Streptophyta > Polypodiopsida > Polypodiales > Pteridaceae > Adiantum > Adiantum capillus-veneris. The sequence goes on along the minus strand of NC_140950.1, from coordinate 140,887,006 downwards.
AACGCAAATGGACTTCAATAGCGCACATAGACTTCAAAAATGTAAACAGATTAAAAAAACAGACTTATATCAAACCCTAATATATAGGCATTGACCAATAAAAGACGAGATTATTACCCGGTGGTCCTGATATTGGTGCACTTCTAGACCGAGGTGTGTAGAGATTGGGCATGGCTAGAGAATGTAAGGTTGTTAGAGAAATGTGGTCCTAGACTTGGCTTTTGCCACTTTGATCATTTGAGCAAGATAGTTTACGAGGAGCATAGTAAACTTTTTCCTAAAGGACATGAGCTACGTGGACCAAACATATGCAAACATGACATGACATGCATCTTTGGAAACAAAACTTCAACTTGGACAAGTGCTCCTCTCTGGAACTATAGCAACCAATATCATCCATGAAAACTCTGATAAACTTACCCAGGTATGGCCCAAATACCTTATTCATTCAATCCTGAAATGTAGCATATGCATTCACCAATCCAAAAGGCATTTGACGATAAGAATAGCACCCCCATGGTGAGATGAAAGTAGTCTTTAAGTGATCCTCCAATGCAATACCAATATGAAAGTAGCCTGAAAAGCCATCCACTATAGAATATCGTTCATGACTAGCGACCTGGTTCAAACACTCATCTTGAAATGGCAAAGGGTAGTGGTTCCGCTTGGTAGCAGCATTTAACAGCTTATAATCTACACAGACCCTCCACTTCCAATTCTTCTTTAGCAAAATGACAACAAGGGAAACCCACTCAGCTTCTTTCACAGGATAGATAATACCTGCCTCGAACAACTTGTTGATCTCCTGACACAAAGCTTCCATTTGAATATCTCCCAACCTTCTCAATTTTTGTGCCTTTGGCTTGCATCCGACTTTGAGTAGAATCCAATGTTCCACCTCTTTAGCTCCCCATAAATCTTTGTACTCCATAGAGAACAAATTCGGATATAAGGCACATAGCTCCATAGCTTTTCTTTTTCTGCTTGGTCAAATCCTCTCCCAGCATATCCTCTACTTCTTTAGCCTCTAACCACAAATTGGAAATTTCATACCTTCAATGGGCTTAGTAGAATCCATGGTGACTCCAAACAGATCCGTGTCCAGCTTTAGCAGGTCTTCATCACTCTCCTTCTCTTCTGTGCTACTCGAGCCTTCATCATAAATCAATTCCGTTTCATACTCGCAACTCGTACTAGAGCCTTCTCTATCATCCTTAGCCCCTGGGTGAAAACGGCTTTCTCTGGTCTTCAAGTCCATCACAATTTTCCCACTATTCTCCCGATCTGACAAGGTAAAAACCCAGTTTCCTAATCTTGTTTGGCCCCAATTTCCAACAACTAGGGTCTCTCTAGTATGCTTGGATAAGCATTTTCCCCTGCTTTCATAACAAATAAGTCAATGAAGCACTCAATACCCATAACTTTTACCTTCACATCCTAGGCCACTCCTAAACATTGACCTTTGGCATGGTTAGCCATCCTTATCCAAACATTAGACCTGATCATAGACTTGATGCCTATATCTTTCATAGCAGACTTCATTATCACACAGGCTTGAACACCACCATCAATATAGTCTTGCACCTCCTTCTTCCTTTCCACCAAAACCTTCACCATTGGAAGCACATCGTGGGACTCCCCACCCTTAAGGCTAGATTATGTACAGCATGGGAATCACCTCTTGCACGGGGTAGCCTCATACTAACACTGGTTGACCATTGCCTCCTCAATCTGGGGTTCAATGCAAGAAATTTTCCAAAGGTGATATTAGCTTTTTGGTTTTGAACATCACTCACCAGATCATATTCGGGATGACCACGCCCTAGTTGAAAATATGTCTGCCTAATCTTCCATCATTGTCTCCTTTTTCTTGACTCCTCTTGCTCTTTTGTTGGCCATAACATCGACCTCCTGCCTGTCAACCCCTATAGTATTAACTCTTTGCACTTTATCATAATCTAGTGGGGCTGGTTGTGCTTGATTTTCAATCGCTTGCTGCTCCCTTTGACCATTGAACTATGCTTGTCCTCAGCCTTGACCAAATAGAGGGTATATGCCACCTCTCTCTCTCAATGGATGAGGGAAATCTGGAGCATAATTGCCCTCCTCTCCGCAACCATAACACCTACCAGGAAATTGCCTAGCCCTGCCTCTTCGTGCCCTTTCCTATCCTCTGTCCATAATACTTAAACGCAAATCTTGCATTTTCTCACTCAAATCTTGAACAGTACGTACCCACTGTTGAGGAATTGCCGCCACTCCTTGGTTTGCTTGGTTATCCGCTTGAACTTCCTCTCTTGGACTTGGAGCAGGGTTAGGGGCCATCAACTCGTACCCCAATGCACCGCTTGATCTTCTTCTTTATTTTTGTGCTTTTGGCTCGTGGAATAGCAACTGCCCCGTTGTAATTCTCCAGGCTTTTAAAATCCATTTTTTCACAAACCTTGGGATGCAGACATGCCATAAATTTTTCCAATTTAAAATACTCACCGCCACATGCCAACTGCATGGCTGTTGCAAAATCCCTCCAATGTTCTTCAAAACGGGCGAGAAAAGCCCCGAATTCCTCTTTTCAAAAGTCATGCAAAAACCAAGTCCGCAAAGCTGGCCAAATGAACCCGGTTCACCTTCTAGAGAATAAAACCAAGTTTTGGCCCTCCCTCGCATCAGCTATAGAATCATCTGCATCTTGTCATCCTTGGTAGGCATATGTAGTGAGAACATATATAGCTTAAATTCGGCCATCCACTCTTCCATATATTCTTCTCCGGTGAAAATTGGACCATAACCTCTTGCTGCCATCTCTTCTCGATGAAAAATCCACTTCTTTGATCAAACCCAAAGAGCAATCAGATGCTCCTTAGTGGGGGCACCAGGAGATGGATGGAGGGAAAGGGGAACACACCCGGCACACAAACAACACGCCTCTTTATTGTTGGGGTATAAAGCCCAATGTGGTAGCCCAGGTAAGTGGGCGGGCCTCCAGGTATGTACACATATTCTTTTGTAAAAACCTAATAAGAACTCACTATGCTCTACACATTACAGTAGAGCGAGTTCACCATATCGTCGTGCTCTTCTTCTCGCACTCTCTCTCGCGGCGCACTTCCGCTCGTACTCCTTCAACTGGTATCAGAGCTCAGATCGAGGCTCAGGGCAAGATTTGCAGGTAGCCAGAGTCACCTGCTCAGATTGGAGTGAGATTCGACAGGCGAAGACACGGCCCCAAATCTTGTGGGTGAGCCCGAAGCGCTCGGTGTTCTCAGAATTTCATTATGAGGTCATCTCGAGCACCGTTCGGCTTCGACAAAGTTCTGCGCAGACCATTTTCGACTACGTGGTCTCAGCGGGTGCAGATCCGACTCTGCAAATTTGGGGTTTCGGCCTACGACTACAAGTGCTGAGGATATCGGCACTCCCAGAGTGTTGATTTGTGGTTGTCTACACATCGAAGGACGGCTCACAGTTCTTGGAGGCGTGTCACATACGACACGGACACATCTACACACAGACTGTAGGCGACATCCACTAGTTCATCAAGTAGCTTGTGTTTGTTGCTTGATATTTCAGATTTGATCCTGACAGTGCAAGTACTTCCACATGGGATGTATTGTCAGAGATGATGTATGTCTGTTGAGGGTTTGTTGGCTGTGCGTCACGCAGCAAACAACTGTCGTAGCGGTTACAACATATAGTGGGAAATTTGTGGATGTATGATTTTGTGGGAAGTCTATGTATTGTCAGATTTACTGCAGCCTTTGTTGAGGGTCGAGTGATGTTTTATTGAGCTAGGGGATTCTCGAATGTTGAGATCCTTTCGGTGATACAGGTCTTGGAGCGATCCCTCGAGAACCCTTAGATAGGCAGTTAGGATGTATTGACTGTGAGTTAGACAGTTGGGATTGCATCTTTGCTTTACTGCCATTGAGGCATTGTCGCAGTCTATGCTTACAGGACAGTGACAGGATAGTGAGAGACAGTACAGGTGCAGGACAGGTTTACCCGCAACTTATAGTGTCAGAGAGACAGTGTTTTTTGAGCTCTTTTTTGGTCTTTTTTTGAGTACACAAGACCCATTTTACAAAGGAGACTCTGCCAAAATTTCTGCAGAATCTGAAGCTTTCTTGGTTCATTTGACAGGTTGATATTGGTTCAGAGGTCAGTTTACAGGGGAAACTCTGCCGAATTTTTCCCAGGAAAGTAAACTACTGTGAAGCGTAGCTATGGCTGGATCACAGGACACTGCTCTTTACAATATCAAGAAGCTGGATGGAACCAATTTCCCATTGTGGAAGAAGTCGATTTGGAACGTGTTGGTACGAAAGAAGCAGATAAAACCTATAAAGCTCAAGGGGATAAAGCCACAAGATATGGACGAAGATGAATGGAGCGAAATGGATGAATTTTCACTTTCTACCATTATGTTGACTTTGGCAAAAAGCGTTTACTTCAATGTAGAAGACGACATGTCGTCTTATCAAGCATGGACAAAGCTAAGTGATCTTTATGAGAAGCAGAGTGCAGCTTCACAGGTATACTGGCTTAAGAAGCTTGTTGACTTGAAGATGAAAGAAGGGACACCTATGTCCAATCATCTGAATGAATTCAACACCATCTACAGTCAGTTGTCAGCTCAAGGTGTCAAGTTTGATGAACCTTCTAGAGCTATATTCCTGTTGATCACATTTCTGGAAAGTTGGGACACTTTTCGCACAGCTTTGAGTAATTCTGCACCTCCAGATGGTTTGACCATAGCAGGTGTAGAAGGCAGTCTGCTTACTAAAGAAACCAACAGAAAGACAATGGACAAACGCAAATAAATAGCCTTAGTTGTCAGAGGAAGGACCAAAGACAAGTACAAAGGTGGAAAGAGGGATCAGTCTCGTAGCAAGTCCCGTAGTGCTAAAGGCAAGAGTGACATAGAATGCTACCATTGTGGCAAGAAGGGTCACATGAAAAGAGACTGCAGAGAATAGAAAGCAAAAAAAGGCAAAGAGAAAGCTGAAGACCATGGTGAGAAGAACAAGTCCTCAGTGAAGATTCAAGAAATAAATGTGACAAACACTGTTGCAGAGGATGTGAGTCTAGTGTCAAGAGATATCTACTTCTTGAAAAATACAATGGACTCGGCTCTTCTTACAGCATCTGATGGAAATGCACTGAGTGACTGGATTATAGACTCAGGGGCATCACTTCATGTGTCTCCAAACAAGGAGTGGTTTACCTCTTATGTGACCACTAAAGATCATGTTCGGCTAGGCAATGGGCAGACATGTGAGATCTTAGGTGTTGGAGATGTTCAATTGAAGTTTCAGAATGGCTCTTCTTTCATGCTGAAGAATGTGAGACATGTTCCCGCAATTACAAAGAGCTTGATCAGCACAGGTTTACTTGATGATGTTGGCTACGTCACCAGTTTTGGACAGAATATGTGGAAGATATCCAAGGGTTCTATGATAGTAGCACATGGAGTAAATTCTGGAAGACTTTACATGATTTATGTATCAAATGTCTCTAAAAATTTAATCAATGTAACCGAGCAGCCGAACATTTCTTTGTGGCATATCCGGTTAGGACATATATCCAAGAAGGGAATGGAAATCTTGTCTCGTTCTGGTTATTTGCCTGGCTTGTCATTTAATGATTTTAAATTCTGTGAACATTGTCGGTATGGTAAGCAAACACACCAGCCACATAAGCATAGAAGCAGTAGAAGAGATACACAGTTGGCACTTGTTCATATTGATTTGTGTGGACCTATGCCTAAACCTATCTCTAGGGGGAGCTTCTTACTTTATGACATTTATAGATGATTACTCGAGGAAAGTATGGTTTTACTTTCTCAAGCACAAGGATGAAGCGTTTAGTGTTTTCAAAACGTTTGTGACACTTGTGGAGAATCAGAGTGGCAAGAAGCTTAAATGTTTACGCACTGACAATGGTGGAGAGTATGTTTCAAAGGCCTTTCAGGACTTTTGTGAGTCAAAAGGTATAAAACGTGAACTTACTGCTCCTTACAACCCTCCTCAAAATGGTGTTGCTGAGAGGATGAATAGGACCATACAACAGAAGGCCAAAAGTATGTTGTCTAATGCACAACTGCCAAATGGGTTTTGGGCTGAAGCTGTATCAACAGCTGTTCATCTTATAAATAGATCTCCTAGCAAGGTTTTGCAGAAGGATTCAGTGGCAGAGATGGTATGGTCAGGCAAAATGCCCTCATACAAGCATCTCAGAGTCTTTGGCTGTGAGGCATATACTCATGTTCCAAAGAAATTTAGGAACAAACTTTATCCAAAGAGTAGAAAGTGCATCTTTTAGGCTATGGTAATTCTGGTGATATGGGGTACAGACTTTGGGATCCCGAATCCAAGAAGGTTATCCGCAGCAATGATGTTCACATTAATGAAGCCAAATATCATTCTAAACTAGAGAGGGTTGAGGAGATTAGAAGAGTTGTCTTCCAAGAAGATGGACCTGCACGTGCAAGACAAAATGGCAGGGCTCAAGAGGAGCAAGGACACGATAGAGTGGAACCACAGGTTGTGGCTGAGCTTGAGCCACCTATTGTGCGTATATCTGGACGTATCACGCGACCTCCTGATAGGTTTGTTCCATCTATGAACTATGTCATGTTGACTGATTGCAATGAGCCTTCCTGTTACAAGGAAGCAGTGCAAATGAAGGACTCCAGGAATTGGCAATTGGCCATGCAGTCAGAGATGACAGCGCTGCATAAAAACCAGACATGGAAGCTAGTTAAATTACCACAGGGTAAAAAGGAACCACCTTGTAAATGGGTTTACAGGTATAAGATCACCGCTCATTATAGTCATCCAAAGTACAAAGCAAGGCTTGTTTCCAAGGGCTTTACGCAAGAACAAGGCATTGACTTTGATGAAGTCTTCTCTCCGGTGGTCAAGATGACTACATTGAGATGCTTTCTTGCATTGGTTGCCACATTAGATTTGGTATTGCACCAAATGGATGTCAAGACAGCATTCTTGCATGGTGATTTAGATGTGAAAATTTACATGCAGCAGCCAGAAGGGTTTGTTGAGAAAGGCAAGGAAGATTTGGTATGCCAGTTGTTAAAGAGTCTTTATGGCTTAAAACAATCACCGAGGGCATGGTACCATAAGTTCCACAAGTTTATGCTTTCTCAAGGCTACAAACGTAGTGAGTTCGATCACTGTCTATATACAAAGAATTCTAAGGATGGCAGTTGGCTGATCCTTATTTTGTATGTGGATGACATGTTGATTGCTGGCAAGCACTTGGAAGAAATGTCAGCTTTGAAGTCAAAGATGGCAAAATTGTTTGACATGAAAGACATGGGTGAGGTAAGTCATATACTTGGTATGCACATTGAGAGAGACAGATCAAAGAAATTTATTTGGTTATCTCAAACAGAGTATATTGACAAGGTTTTGCAACGTTTCAATATGGAGAAGGGAAAGGCATTGAGTGTTCCATTGCCACCATATGTGAAACTTAGCAACTAAGATTGTCCTGTGTCTAAGGAAGAACAGGCTGAAATGGATAAGATTCCATATGCGTCTGTAGTGGGTAGTTTGATGTATGCAATGATTGCTACTCACCCAGACATTGCATTTGCAGTGGGAGTAGTAAGTCGATACATGTCAAACCCAGGCAAGAAACATTGGTAGGCAGTGAAAGGAATATTGAGATACCCGAAAGCTACAAAGAGTATGTGTATATGCTATGGGAGTCAAGAGCTAAGTGTAAAGGGTTTCACAGACTCAGATTATGCAGGTGACTTAGACAACCGAAGGTCTACGTCAAGGTATGTCTTTACATTGGCTGGTGGAGCAGTATCATGGCATTCTAGATTACAAGATTGTGTTACTCACTCTACTACTGAGGCTGAATATGTTGCAGCATCAGAGGCATGCAAAGAATCAATTTGTCTTAATCGACTAGTAACAGATTTGGGAATCAAAGAAGAGATGCCTGTGTTTTATTGTGATAGTCAAAGTGCTATACAATTGGCTCGCAATCCAGTTTATCACTCAAAGACAAACCATGTGGATGTGAAGTATCATTTCATCAGGGAAATGCTCGAGGATAAGCAACCTCAGCTTGTCAAAGTTTACACCACAGAAAATCCTACTAATCTACTTACAAAAGGACTTCCCTCGGAGAGCTTTGCGCATTTTAGCAAGCAGTTAGGTGTAGGGTAGTACATCACTTCTCTACATCTCTTGTATATTAGCTTGTATAGTAGCTTCTCTCTTACTTAAAGTACCACATTGGACTTTAAGTGGGAGGTTGTTGGGGTATAAAGCCCAATGTGGTAGCCCAGGTAAGTGAGCGGGCCGCCAGGTATGTACACATATTCTTTTATAAAAACCTAATAAGAACTCACTATGCTCTACACATTACAGTAGAGCGAGTTCACCATATCGTCGTGCTCTTCTTCTCGCACTCTCTCTCGCATCGCACTTACGCTCGTACTCCTTCATTTATAACCCAAGATAATCATTGCACCCCAATACATTAGATTTCACCTTCAAAACTCGCACAACTAACAACAAACCACACCAGATTTAGCCCGTTTACTATCGTGCCACAGCACACACCACTCTTTCTTTCTCTATCACACACACAGAGGCCGGAGGAGGCACACACATCTCAACCACCAGCACCAGCTTGTTGCAAAAGAGCAAAGAGAAAAGGGGGGAAAGGGGAAGAAATTGCACAAAAAATCGATATGGTTTTATTCAATTGTGGCAAAGAACACCGTCTACAACAACCTTGAAAAAAATCCTGTTGCTACAACCGACTCCATCGACTACAAGCCCGCGCAAAAAACGACCTTGTCAATTGATGGCTTCGCCTCCATGCGGCTCCCCTCATTGAGAGAAACACAAAATACATTGTTGTCAATGCCCTTGTCGGCTTTAACAGCTTCTCCAGAAGCTCCACCCCCGAGTTTTGTCTCCTCCCCAAGAGTGCCTTGTCGAAGCTTTTTCCGAAGTTGTCCAAAAAAACCTCTCCTTGAGAGCTTCGTCTTCACTTTCAGAGCACCCCCTGAAACTGTCCAAAAATCTCCCTTATAGGGCATGTGAGGGCCTCTCTATTCTTGGCTCCACTATCCATGTTTTTAGCTCCCAATCGCACGTGTACTATCCCTATTTTTGGCTCCTTTTCTTGGGCATCAAGGCATGTGCCAGGGGTTCCCCTGGATGTCACGGTGCCCTGACAACACCGCTAGAGACCCCCTTCTTGCCTCCTCAATTCAAAAATGCCTCCGCCTTTGAAGGCCAGCGTGGGAACCCGGGTCAAGCATGCCACATCATCAATGGCTACATAGCAAACACGCCCGCATACAGTCGCCAAAGAGCACCGGACTGCGGCAATGCAGCACCACAAAGCCGGAACACCATAGTTGTAGCTCCTTGAGCTCTTCCTCACCTCATCAATGCCTTATGAGAGTGCGCCATCCATTTTAAGTAGCACCCTCCTCCGGCTCTGAGATCCGCATGTTGGTACCTACCGCATGGCACCTGCTCACGAGCTTGTCCCACCCCTCCTTGGACCTCCAAGTTTAAAAACCCTTCAAGAAAAAGCCCCTTGGAGAGAGGTTTTCCCTTGCCACTTTAACCCCTTGCCTTTCTCGACACAGACACCCCATCATTGCAATGTCGAAACCCAATGCAAACCCCAGTTTAGGGCGTGAACATGTACAGAACTCAACCCCTTTTGACTTTGTTGTGCACTCCAACCAAGCCAATTAAAACATGTACAGACCTCAACCCCTTTTGACTTTGCTGTGCACTCCGACCGAGACAATCAAAACGGGAAAAAATCACCAACTACCACCCCGTTAGCAACTGATGCCACCCTCAAATTTTAGTATCTTGCTTGTCCAGTATGTGTTCGAGACGCCGTCATTTTTTGCTAGCTCCGTACACCACATAGAATCCTTGGCGAAGCTCCAAAATCATGAAATGGCACACCTCGCGAGACAGCCAACCTTTCACAAACCCAACCCCCCTGGCAAAACTTCATCTTGCAATAACTCTCTCATCCAGGCTCTGATCACTGATCTAAAAAGACCAACAAGCTCCATAAATCAATCACTACACACCCATAGCCCCAAGCTAGCTTGGACTACCTGGAATCACTTGGTCTATCCGTCTTGGATCTGCAATCACTTCCAACCTCAAAGCCCCGTATCGTGCACACCGTGGCTCCGTTTGACAAGCCGTCTGGACGTTCTCCTTCAGCACTTCAAGCTCTACATATCAGGACCAAAACCAGCACCTCAAAAATTCTTCACCTGTGGCCCTGTCAGGGCCTATCTAGAGCCTTTTTGGCCTTAAAAACCACATAAAGCATACATATCCACTATCACTTGCCCGCCCATTCTCTTTCCACTTGCTCTAGCCCTCCATCAAGCATCTGTCAACATCGATATCATTGCTTATTCCCTATGTTGGGATCAACACCATTTCGTTGCACTAGCGGCTTGACTTCTTCAAAGGGTTATGCACAACCAAAAGGCATAGATTATGAGGAAACATTTTCTCCCATTTGTCGGGATTTAACATTTGAGAGTTTTTATTTCATGTTTTTTTTACAATTTCAGCAAACTTTTGAGTTTTTTTAACCAAACATGTGTCATAGCATAAAGTACATGTGTCATAGCATAAAGTATCTATTTAATGTAATTTTGAATTATCATAAGACTCCATATATGTGTGCTTGACAGAGAGAGGAAGTATAAATTCTAGAGAGATAGTATATATGCGCGTTACCATTAGAAGAAGAGATTATAAACCCTAGAGAGAGAGAGAGAATGACTTCTCTTCTAAAATCTTTAGAGAGACAAAGTAAAATTCTAGAGTTGTATATCACTATGCACACCAATTTAAATCTTATATAACTTTCGACTAGCCAAATAAACCCTAAATCTTGACTACGTTGGTAAACTATCAAAATTTTATTAGCATAACGACGTGAAAATGTAAACCAAAAAAATCCCCATTCCACAACTCATGCCATCATAGTCGAATATGTTTGTAGTGCATGCCATCAGAGTCAAATAATTCCACAGCATATACATGCAATAAAGTCAAAAATCATGCCAAATAGAGATGAATACCGTTTTTGCGATACTTGAGCTTTTTGAAACAACGTAAGTTTGCGGATGTCAGTACATTCACTAATCTACACAGGATAGGATCAAAATTAGAGTATTAAAAAGTCATAAATTCCATAAATGTAATGGTCACTCTAAAAGGTAATTAATTTTCTCCCAAATAGCTTGCAAGTTGCTTCGTGTCTTTTTTTTTAAATTTAAAATCCTGCACTGCATAAACAATGTTTTTCTAATATAGATGATTACAAGTGGAATAAACTAAAATAACTGCTACAGAAAAACACTTTAGTTTCATAGAACGATCATCTAGTTTAGTGAAAGATTCATACCAAACCAGCAGTAATTAAATGGGAGGAGAAATCCTCCTTGGTTGTCCAAGAATAAAGGTGACATCCTTGGTGAGAGGGTTGGCTGATGAATAATCATGTGCTCCTTAGGTTCAAGTTCGAGAACTTTCGTGTACACATAGTACATATGTTTGCATGCCAAAAAGGATTTGTTTATCTTCTCTCGCTTTTGAAATTCGGACATGTGCATGTTGGACTCCCTTTTATATGAATCTCATAACTATTTTCAATGAGCACTCGAAAAATAAGATGCTTTGTAGACCTTTTTACTTCATCCAAAAATAAATTTGTCATACTATTACATGCTTCCAATGTCTTCATGGCCTCTTTAGAAATTCCATACCTCCACTTTTTCTTCTATGAGCTGCCACCACCTTCTTTTCAATTGCCTGCCTAAGGTTGAGCATTTACTGTTGCATTCTCTGTCCTTAATTCACTCTGATGCAGTGCTGCAAGTTCCCGTGTGGAGATATCTGTCCCTCTTGCTACTGGCCAAACATTCGAAGCAAGAGGTAAATCTTTGACTTGTCTTTTGATTGATCAAGTATGCAAAATATCATGATTACAAAACCATAACCATTTCTCAATTGTTTTACCCTTGAACATTCTTTCGGACCATATACATGGAGCAACAAGACCAATAGAGCAACTATGCAAGAGATTGTCACAATTGTTTCTCCCCACTATTCCAAAACACTTTCTTTGACTTTGAATGGGCATTCTCCTCGGGGCCCACCAAGTGTATGGCACATCACTCTCAAACACACTGTTTCTTTGAGATGACAAAGGTATGGTTATTTCTTTTTGAGATTCAATATCATCATCACTGTCACTAATTTGTAGTGGAATGTTAGAATTACCTCGTCCTTTGGTATCAAACCTGATTTTTTTGGGCCGATCATGATGGTTTCACTACCTAGATTCCATGACATATTCCGGGTGATGGGAGCTACTTGTTACTGTTCTACCCCTCTTTTTGCATTGTACTATTTCTTTGTCTCCATGAAAAAATGGTTGCACATATATTGGAGTCCCTGCAACAGCCTCGTGTAGTAGATGGGCCACGTTGGCCGGAGTTGGAGTGTGTTGAGATTCAACTCAAGAAAGCAATGTCTCCATTGTGGGCCCCATTCCTATATAACGCCTAGTAGTATATCCCAAACGCTTTGCACATTGATTATATGAATTTATAACATTTGTTACACAAGCATCATACAAGGAAATTTTTCTCTTTCCACCTTCACCCGCTAACCAACTGGCATGCACCCCTTTGGATAAATTAACATTGTGAATTTGTGCCCACTCCCACGGACTTAGACCAGCCTATGAGATTCAAACAAACATGCATTAAAATTTATAATTTTTGCTAAAAATATAAATTTTCAAAAAGATACTTACATCTGTACTAATTCCTCTCAGTGAAAAATTCAATGCTCCCACCATTTAAACCATCTACTCACTCTAGTGATGCTCTCTGTAGTTAGATGTTTTCTCCACCATTTTTGAATTGAATGCACCTTTTGAGATGCAAGCACAATGGTCTTACAAGCTCTCCATTTCTCACAATATCAATGAGTTGATTTGTTAGATTTTGAGGTATCCACGTTTTAGCATATTGGTGTAGACTCTGCTCCCAATGAAATAGGCATGACCGTTCATGCCCCTGCATGATATTATCTAGACCACCATTGAAGACTATTCAAATAGCATTCCAATTTGCACTAGGTTCATCAGGCATAAAACATGCAAAAATAGTTGCACCATGTCCGTACTTTTCCATTCCCAAAAATAACTTGAGTCTTTGCATCCTCCTTAGTTTCACATATAGCAATTATATGCAGTGATCGTATGCTGCAAGATATTCAACATAAATATTTTCACACATATATATTATTTCACATGATAGAGTTATTAAATATGCTACAAGATATTCAACATAAATATTTTCACACATATCATCTCATATTTTCACACAAACATGAAAAAAATATCAGATATTTTAATAACTTGCGGCAATTGCCAGTCGGGTGGTGTCAAATGATTTTTTGTCGTTTTTGTGGTCTTGGTTGGTGGGTCCAAAAAGGTCCAAATATGGCAGGACTATTGCAGATATAAGTCAATTAGCAAGAGTTTCACTCAGGTTTTACGACTTGGGAGTTGGACCACTATGTAGCAAATGGAAGAGCCTTGGAATGGAGAAAAAAAGATTTTTTTTACATTTTTTTATGGGGTTAATTCCACATGCAAGAAATGGGGGAGCGGGCATATGTTTCTTATACCGGGCCATTGGCCACATTGTGCACAAGGAGCAAGAGAGAGAGAGAGAGAGAGAGATCTCTCTTGGTGTGGTTATGGTGGCCCTCATGTGAAGCATTTCACGATGCGTGATCCTGGCTACGCTTTCGTCATCCAATGGAGTTGTTGTATTGACCGGTGGCCATGGTTAGGTGGCACTATAGGTTGATGATGTGGCATTGTCCACGGGGATCTTCCCACGGTGCCTACAACTTCGAACATTTTTATTGAGGGGAGCCTTCATGTGGGTGGTTGTCACACTGCCGTGACATCCCCCCCCCCAACGTATAGCTCACGGAAGCCTTGAGCTCCAAGGTAGCCATGAATAGGGGAAAAGGGATGGCTTACACGTGATCATGCTAAAAATAGAGCGAGGGCTCGGGTTTTTTTGAAAAAAAGGGAGGCTCAAAATAGCCTATGGGTCTATAAGAGGGGTTTTTTCGTATTTTTTGGAGGATAGCCCTTGTAAGAGCAAGAGAGGAAGAAGAAGAAGACCCGGTTGTACTCAAGTCTGGAGAAAAATGAAGCTCACCATCTTTCCTTCTTGTCAATAACCCCCCCCCCCCCCCCCCCCCCTTTTTCTTCTTGTCTCTATCATGTTTTTTATCCTTGTTGTGCAATGTCGGTGTGTGTGCATGTTCCCTCAAATTTGGTTTGTATGGTGCAAAGAGAGAAGAAGAGATAAGTGTTGTGTGTTTGTGGTGCATGCAATCAAAGGAGTTTATGTGCAGTGAGTGTGGATTCTCCAAAGTGTTTGTGCGTGTGCCGTCGAGCTGACAGGAATTTTTGGTTGAAATTATGAAGTTTTGAAGGTGATTTTGAGAGGATTGGGGTTTGGGGAGTTCCTTGAGCTAAAGGGAGCCATCTCTGTTGTGTTTCTAGGTGTGTTCCCATTCCTTCTCTCCAACACACTCCCTAATCACAGAGTTACCTGATGGATTATGCTTGAAGGCCGAGGTGTTCAATTTAGGTTTAAAAATCGCATTTCAACTAATTCATGCCTAGAAGAAACTGCCACAAGTATCACCAATAAAGTGAGCAATAAGGCTATTAGACTCACTACTAGTGCTTGGTGCTTTGACATGTTTTTGGCCTACCACTCCACTTTTCCTCCACAACAAAATGTGCTTTTGATCATTCAAAACATTTGGATCTTCAAGGCTAGCCTATATTGAACTTGAGGAATTTCTAACCTGACAAAATGCACGGGCAATGTGCAAGTAACAATGGCCACTAATGAGGAGCTACATGCACAACACAAAAAAGAGATGCACACCTTTTGATGTTTCACATAAGCAAACATTTGCTAAGTTTAGTAGTGTTGGAACCTAGAATTGTACACGAGGCCACTCTCACAAGATTCAAAAGTACTAAATTGTGCTTGGAGTGCTTAGAACCCAAGGAGACCACTATGAAAAAATTTCATATAGCACATGCGAACAAGAGGTGAGAGTAAGAATGTGCTATTGAATTGACTGAGATGAACTTTGGTACAACTAGCCAGTGTTGTTGTATCAATAATTGAAGAATTGCATGGGCATTAGACTTTTAATGCAACTATGATCCCATTGTACTTATCATAATTTACAACTCTCACCACAAGCAAGGGTTCTATGAGGCCAAGTATTTCCAACACAATGCTTGTTGTTTGCTGAAATATTTCTTTGTTCTATGATCCATAGAGAGTGTCTCCTTTTGTTTATGTGGTCTTTAATGTCCACATCATTTCTATTGCGAAATGAGAGCTCTACTTAACAATTGAAAGCATGATCTTTGCAAACGAAGTTAAATGATGCATAACTTTGTAGACAGCTCCAACTCACTTGATCACTAGCAGTAAATCCTCCATGACTACTTCAGCTTGCTTTAAGATGCCTCTCACAAAACATGCATATGTGTTCAATGGAGAGCAAGCCTACTTGCTTTGAGCATGTGTTTCTAAGTGGACATGAAAGAGCTATAGGAAATCTCAACTAATCGGCGGCATGGACTAAACACTTGTGAGATTAAGCATGGCCAACCTAGGCATAGGTGCAGCTCCAAAAATCTAGCTTTCAACCATCACAAAGGCTAAGACTAGACAAACAGGTGCACTTAGAAACATTTCAAGAAACCATGTAATACACCTCACAAACACATGGTAAACCTTCCTAACACACCCCCTCTAACTTACACATCCTCCGGTATAAGCGAACCATTGTCCAGACCTGTAAGAATAATCCTATAAATACATAAGCACTAGACCACTCTAAGCACTCCATCTACAAATCCCAATTTGTGGCTTAATGTGAGAATACCCTCCTCCAGGATCATAGGGAAAACACAAAAACTTCCTATCAGTAGAACATAGACATGTATTACTTCATAAATTATCATGAATACCACCTGGATCATATGTCACATAAGTCAATCACCCTACACCACACACATATCCATCTCCATCTGGATCAAATGGCATATCAATCAATTTCCCTAAACCATACATATAATTGTCTCCTCCTGGATCAAAAGCTAGTAAAAACTCTCCTACATCATAGGGTAACATTAAACCCCATATAGCATGCCATGTCACTAGATACTACCATATCCCCTGTGCAGCTTGATCAGCAGATTGTGGAAAATTTATCATGGGTAGAAGCATTGGTGATGCCCCTTCACCCCCTCTAGCATTAGAATTTTGGTCTTGCATATATGAGTACATGAGTTCTTTGGAAAAAATCTCTTTATTATGCTCCCAAGATGCATCAAAAAACATTTCCCTATCTTGCAAATTTTGAAAATTGAGTAGAGCCTCATTTAGCAATTGCATAAGGTCAATATCAGCCACATCTAGATAAACTTGCTAATGCACAGAACTGGATTGTTTGGCACACTTTGCATCTGTAATTGAGAATCTTTCCAAAGCTTTATCCACTAAGCACATAAGTTTTAGGTTCACAATTTCAAAAAAAGAATCCACCTTGCACATCTCAAGTTGCAAACTAGGATTTCCACATATGACATGCATACTAGACACATCTGCTATATACTTCTCTTCAATTTTCTCTCCCTCATCCAAATATCTTTGAAGTTCTATAGCACAAATTTCAGCATGCATATTGGAAATTACATCTACTACCCTGTCCATATTAGGAGAACAATGAACCCAATCATATGCAACACCGAGAGATTGCACTTTATCATGCACCCCCTTTGAATATGCATCATCAAGTTTAGGATCAGCCTGCCACATTGTGAGTTGTGCATCACAAAATCTTAATAAAGAAAGAGCCCGCACCCCCTCTTAATCATCACCTTGCAGATATTCAAGCACACACTCTTCTTCATCCAAGCCCTAAAAATATGGTGTATCCAAACATTGCAAAATTGGTATACCACGGTCCTATAGATGCTCATGCACATTCACACCCTATGAATCTTCACGTGTGTAGAGGCCCTATAATTCTTTAGCTTCATCCATTAGTAAGAAATCTGCAATTCCAAGCTTTGCATAGATAGCTCAAACAACTTCTTCATCATCTTTATCTTGTAATAGCATGTCATCCTCAAGCAAGCACTCATCAATAGCAGTTTCAAGCTTAGCCCAAATTTGCTTGCAAACCTCTGCATAGGTAGGTACATTAGCACATTACTCAGTATCTTCATACATGCTTGGATCCCATCATTCTCGTATGGCAGAAGCTTTAAACTTGCTCGAGCTATGCAAATTTTGTTGTTGAAACTCCTAGAATTGATCAATAAAATCCAAGATCACAAACATATCAAACTTTAGAATCTTGTGTTCTTTTGGCACTCCATGCAGCTTTAGTTCCTTGTCATAGCACTCCAAGTAACTTGGTGGATCATAACCATCCAAAATGCTTTGCTTATCGAAATTGAGCATTTGGCATTTTCAAGAGCCAACCACTGCAACATCTCTCGCTTCCAACCTTTTGGATCTTCAGATTCCCTCTTTCCCATTGTTGACTTCGATACTTGAAATTTTGTTGTGTTATTCTTCTCTTAAAATCCACTCAATTCACTTTTGAAAAACTGCTACAATTCTCAGTTCTCAGTTTTCAAATCAGTGTCTGAATTTTAGTTCATTACTTGCACTTGACTTGCATATTGCTGCTACAAAATACCAGCCTCATTAGACCCATAATCTGCTACATCTCTTTCTCTTGACTTGTCCACATGGCTGGTCCATCTACCCCGGTCAGATTCGCATTGTTCACCAAAAATGTGGGAGTGTGTAGTTCTCCAAGGTTGATCGGGAAAGCACCGAGCTTTTTGCTATAGGCGGATAATCAGCAAAGGTGCAAACCAAATGAAATGAGTGTACATATAAGGGTATTTTTAGGGTTGAGAAGAGGACAAGGTGAGAGAAATTGTGAAAGAAAAGCACGACTCAAAACACAAACAATGGCTAAAAACATATTGAAAGAAGATATCTACAATTAAATAATCTTGGCAACTAGTAGATGGTTTCAATTTTTGACTTCTAAAAACCCCTAATCATAATCCCCAACCCAATGAAAAAAATATGTAATTGCCAAACACAAATACCGCCATGTATGATTAACTTGCGCGCTCTTGATTCCTTGTGTGTTTCAAATGAAAAACACCATAAAATATCCCCATAAACGAGCTTCCTTACTCCCTTCTCATAGCCTAGAAGTTATTGCTTGCAATCCTTCCGCACTTCTTATGATCTTTCTCCCTAATCGTCTTTGCTCTCCTTCGAGCTCCCCCTTTTTTAGAACCTCCACCTTAAACTCCTCAAAGCAATTTCTCCTCTTGCTTCCCTCTACATGCTCTATAATGCCATCTTTAGAGAGAGATCTTTGATATGGCTAGAGAGAAAGAGAGAGAGAGAGAGAGAGAGAGAGAGAGAGAGAGAGAGAGAGAGATCTTTGATAAGGCTCGAGAGAAAAAGAGAGAGAGAGAGAGAGAGAGAGAGAGAGAGAGATCCCTTTACTTGTTCCAACTCCCCTCCTTCCTCCTCTCTCCACCATCTTTTTTTCCAATGCCTCGAGCACTACCAGCTTCCTCCCTCCTCCTTCTCTATCTCCCCCACGTTCCCTACCCCCTACTTCTCCTCTTTTGTCCTCCTCCTAGCCATGAACTCTCCAGAGTTCTCGTTTATTACCCCCCAGAAACCTCTTCATGCAATACCCCCTTTATTTTCCACTTTTCTATAAAACAAAAATTGATGGCATCGTCGTTGCATGGAAGGTGCCTTGATGATGTGGCAATCCGGGCTTGGAGCAGCACAAAAAGTACGAAGAGTGGGGCCGAACAAGGGTGCCATGACACACTGAGCAACTTTCTCTTCAGTAGCAAAGCCAATCAGGCATTGCACCGACCCTTGTGAGTGCATGAGCCTCTTCCTCCTCTCTCTGCTCGCTTCCCTACGCGATTGCCCTCCTCTTTTTATTCACATTTTATTAAAAAAAATCCTTTGATGGGAGGCCTTTTACATAGTGGGCAGCCGACTCCCCTCAGGTGACGATTGATTTTTTCGTCAAAGGACACCACATTTGGCATACATACCACTACCTAGCTCAACATGGCTCTCCAATATCCATCGATTGGCTTGCTTAATCAACTATAACATTTCCAAACACAGCATCTTTCTCCAAAAAAAATCTTGACTAGCACTCACATTGTGAATTCTCTCATCTATCTCAATATTTTGCATAAGGTTAATACCCTTCAAAGTGAAAGCATAGATGAAAGAATTTGGAGATAGTCCTTCCCTTTGCATCTCAACCACAAATATGCTGGCCTGTTATCAATCAAAGCATTCCAAGTGATGATGAGAAGCCCCTTTTAGAATCCTCTATGCTTTTGTAAAAGCATCACATATAGCATAAACATCAACCCAACACCGCCAAGTTGACATTTAGCTTGCATACCAACCAAAGCATTACTAAGCACCCCAACTGGCTCAAATTTTGACTAAAGCATTGTCAATAAAAAATTTAATTGCGTCCACTTCAACTTCAATTTAATTGCGTCCAATATCCCCTGATTACGATGTCCAAGACTGTGGACAAATTTTGAAGCGGCTATAAGTTGAACAATTATTGCCCAAATTGAACCGTGTAAAGCACATGCGGTAACCTTTTCTGAGCACTATCCATCAAACCCTGTTAAACTTGGTCCAATTTCTTTAGAACACATCTTGAGGTAGGTCCAAACATTGATAGAACTGACCCCCAAAAATTATTGTATTCGTTGTATCATCCTCGTATGGACTTTGATTGACGAGCCATAAAGCTAGGCATGGAGAGCATGTCAGGAACTATAATAATTCTATATTAAACCACATTTTGGTAGCATCATTGCATCTTGGCCTGCAAGCATCAAACCACATCTAATGGCCCCAAAACCCACAATTAGCATACATTCCAGTCATTCGGATGTCATAATAGATTTTAGCATAAATTGTAAGTTTGGCAAAGCTAGAAAATATATGAAGCTCCTTATCTTTCATCGTGTGTCTGCAAACCAGCACGACACCGTCTACAGCTAGGAGCCCGATGCTTTCATGATCAACCTTGGAGATCTACACACTCCAACATTTTTGGATGAAAAATTGACCAAGGTGGACAGAATCAGCCATGTAGACAAGCCAAGATAAAGAGATGCAGCAAATTATGGGGATAATGGTACTTATTTTTAGCAGCGGGCTGAAAGTCAAGTGCAGGTAATGACTCAAAATTTGGGTACCGGTTTGAAAATCAAGAAGTGAAAATTGCAGCAATCTGCAAACGGTGAATTGGACGGATTTCAAGAGGAAGATAACACAAAATTATTTACATTATCAGAGAAGGAAATGGGAAAGTCTACACCATTCCTGTAAAAGAGGAAGAACTGCCTTGGTCTTTCATGCACTATACCCAAGGTATACTGAGCCTGTTGACAACCACAGATACATTCACATTTCCACTATGTTCAAAGAATGGTATGTAGTAAGAAAAGTTGATAGGACTGCATGGTGGGAGGCTCTGAACAAAGCTGAAGAAAAGACAATCCTAGACGAGTTGAAGGTAGATCTCCGGAATTTTTTGCTCAAGATGGGGGTCGATGGAGGAGCTTTCTTTTAAGTTTACATGCCCAATTCTTTTGTGCCATTGTTCCACATTTTCATCATTATGTGTAGCCCTTGTATACATATTCTCATGAGAAACCGGATTACCTACATCCAACACAAACAACCGTCCAACTCGCTTATGTCTTCTAAGAAACTTCCCATACCTATTGTGGTTAAATTCATGTATCAAACAACCAAATTTATTGAATGTCACTTGCATGTTTTGATCAACCATTTGTACAACAAAAACGAGACTTTTAGAAATAGTCGGCACATGCAACACATCTCCCAAATTATTTTGCACACCACTCTCAATTATCAATGGTACATTACCTATATGTGTAATTGCATGCATAGTGTTACTTCCCATAGCCACATAACCCTCATTAGGCATTGGTTTCTTTTCATCAAACCATTCTCCATGACAAGTCATATGATTAGTGCATCCAAAATCAACGTACCAACTTCTATCACTTCCCGGTTTGGACATGATTCCAAGATGTTTCATAGCAAACAAATGACCATGTGAATCATCACCATTAGCACTACTATAGCCACCTCTTTCAACAAAATGAGAGTATTGTGATCTTCCATGACTTCTTCCATCACCATTAGCACTACTATAGCCACCTCTTTCAATAAAACGAGAGTATTGTGATCTTCCATGACTTCTACCATGATGCATTTCATTTTGTCTATGATAACAATCTCTCTCAAAATGTTTATATCTACCACAATAGTTGCAATGGCATCTCTTTGCATAAAGGCACCACCTCTACTTTGTGGCATGACTTCTCTTCTTGATCTATGCATAAAACCGCCTCCTCTTTGCATAGGGCATCTTCGAACATAATCATTGCCTCTTCCTTGTGCATGATTTCCTCTTCCATGCATTGCACCTCTTCCTCTTCCACGATTATGATAGAAAACTGCATCTCTATTCGAGCCATGCATAGATGCATTGAGACCAAGTTTCACTTCTTCCACCTGTAGTAGCAGGCCTATAGTGTCACAGGCACCATTAGTCACAATTGGCCCAGGTTCACACTAGACGGTTGGTGACTGTGACAGTGGGCAGGTATGGGTGGTGGTCAATCAACACCGTGGCCAACACACCACCTCACAGCTAAGAGATAGTCTTAGTTGGAGTGGATATTTTGCAGCCATTGGTGGCTCTTCATGTTTGTATATATCCGTAGCTATTTGGGGTTTTTTTGGACTTATGGTATGGTTTTAGCGTCCAGTTGTGAGCTCTAAGTCTAGAGTTTTGCACGCCACTAGCACTCTCCCTACACATTGGACCCTCGACACACCCTTTGTACCTTGAGACTTGAGCTTGGAGATGTGTGTGCTGTTGTATGGTTCTTTGAGCTTGTCGAGTTCCATTGAGTTGAGTCTCCACTTCTATTTTGTTTTGAGTCATATTTCACCTCTATTTTTGAGTCATGTTCTTGTGTGATGTTTCTTCTATTGGAGTGAGATTGCATGCAAACTGCATTGAGGAGCAACGCCTCTAGAGAGCACGACACCTTTTCCTTGCTACAGGTGCTCTCATTTTTTAGCATGCTTAGTGGGACCTCAACTAAAATATCACTCCGTGTAGAGAGCAGAGTCAAGTTGAGGAGTTGTTGGGTTCATCTCTCTTCATGTCTTGCTCGATTTGGTTCAACTATGTTGGCTTAGTCTTAGTTCTAGCCCAGTAGGTCTAGTCTCTTATCTTGGTCTAACCTCTCTGATCCAGGTCCTGATCCAGGTCCAACCAAGTGGTCAAATCACTCACCTTGGTCAAGTCTCTCTCGTCCAAGTCCAGCCAAGTGGTCCAGTCTGGCTCGCCTTGGTCTAGTGGCGATTGGACCATTTTTCAGTTAAAGGTCTTCGTGTCCAAATCTTGGGTGGGCTTTTGGTTATTGCATGACACATACAAGGCAATCAAAAGAGTTACATAGCCCACTATTAAGTCCTTTGAAGCATTACCATAGAAAGCTCAACTCTTTGTGCCAAGTAGAAGTCCACCAGTCCCATTGGGCCCTACCTTCCCCTGCAGCTACCTCCAATCCCTCAACCAGTTCTACACCTCCTCAGTCACCCCCATCAAAAACCTTCTCATCCATTGTGTAACAACAAGCTCTAGTGCAACAATCTCCTGCACAGACAGCCATGGAGGAGCTCACAAGTGTTCTAGCTAAGGTGAATATAAAGTTTTCAACTTTCAAGGGTCTCTCCGTAGAGGATGCTGGCGACTATGCCTATGCAAATGGCCTCAACCACAAGATGCCTACTTAGTACTCTTCCCATCTACCTTGGATGGATTAGCAGACAAATAGTATGGTCAATTTGCAAAGAACCACTTTACTAATTGGGCCACATTAAGACAACAATTTTGTGAAGCTTTTTAGACCAGGGAACTTCCAAGAAAGGGTTCTGGATGAGTTGGCCAATCTGATGCTTCATCCCAAAGAGACTTTTGTAGAACTCATGACCCACACAAAGTCTCTTGTTGCCAAGATTCCTCAGCAACCAGAGGATTTTATGGTCAAGAAATGGGTAGAGAAGTCTCTTCCAAAGACTTCTCATCAAAAACTCAGAGAGAATCTCTTACCTGACGCTAACCTAGAGGAGTTTTTTGTGGCTGCTACTAGGATAGAGGGGGCAAGGAAACTATTTACCATCTCTTCTTAGGTAGAGACTTCCTTTTTACTCTTGGAGAGTCCATCTGACCCTTTGACTTCTTTACGTAGGGAATTGGAAGCCCTAAAACTACAAGGCGCTCTTCAAGAGGAGAAATCAATCTCTCTTAGACATGAGACGCCCCCACATCATGAGGCTTTAGATCAAATCAAGAGAGAGAGTTAGAAGACCTTAGGTCTCAGCTGGAGACTAAGGCTATGGTATGGTGCAGCTCATGCCGCTCTATAGGACACCCTCCACAGGATTGTCCCCTTCGTGCTTATTGCTACTTCTGCAATTCTAGACATGAAGACAAGGATTGCTACTATGTCAAGTGATTGCGGAAAACACAACAAAGTCTTGGTCCTTCTCTCCAACAAGGGCTCTCACCAACATCCAATATGGTTTCCCCATATGGCCATCCAAATTACATGCCACAGTTGCTCAATATCCCCATTGCACAAGGTATGTCAAGTACTTTTCTGTCTCAAAATTTTTATCATACTCATGCTCCCTCAGCATGTCATAGTAACTAATATCTGATTCTCCTAAATGATTTTCTCATGTTAAACTAATCATTTAATATGGGAAAGTACCACGAGAGAAAAAGCTAGAATATTGGTTATGCTAGCAGACCGATCACAGTAGGGATCCAAAGGAGGGGGAATAGGGATCCAAAGGGTGGGAGGGGCATATTCAAAAGAGCAATGTGCATGAATGGTGCTTCAAAGACCTTAGGGTTTAGCCCATTAAGACTTCCAAATGCTAAGGTTCCAAAATTCAAAGGTAAAGTCCAATGGCCAAAGTGTGGGGGAATTGGATGTTCATGGGGAAGACTACAAAGTCTTCCCACATCCCTATGAAGGAGGGGGCGAGCCCAATTTGTAGGAGATGAGAGAGAAACACACACACACTCTTCCAAGCTCCCTTTACACAAAGGGCATAGTGGACACATGTCAGGTTCCTAGCCTAGTTGCCCCCAAGGTGCATTCAAATCCTATTGGATGGCCATAGAGGTGGACCAATGAGAATTAGGCTAGAGTAAATTTATTTTAATTAATTTAAAAACACTTGATAAAAGAACCAATAGAAATTAAGCTCTCTAGAAGACTATTGGACAGTCTCCCAAGGGGTCCAATGAGCATTCATCAGTCCAATGGCTTGTCCAATTCCTATTGGCACAGAAGACTAAGGAGTCCAATGAGAGTTTAATTGAATTATTTAAATACCTAAAGCTCTCACAAAAGGGGAAAGGGGGACACATGTCACAAGGCTAGCAAATATGCTTCTAATTTCCTATTGGCCAAGCCTGGCATGAGCCAATGAGAGGCCAGCAAGAGGGGTCGACCAAGAGAGGGAGGGGGCTAATTTTTGCAAGGCACTATCACACACACACTCACACAAGCTCATGTGTGAAGTAAAGAATACTATCTCCTTCTCAAGCTTATATGGAAATCTCATCATCTATTCCAAGCTTGTGAGAAGGGAGGCCTACACCAACAAATCTTGGCTTTGTGATGTAAATTCAACCAAGAGCCAAGATCCAATGCATGTTCATCTCCTCTACCATGCTAATTATTAAGCTATGCTAATCTATTAATAGTGATTATGTGATGAGACATACTCTTTTCTCGTAACAATACTTCTTCTTTCTCTTGATCTACTCTCATACCCTGGTAGTTCTCACCATCTTCGAAGGTGTGTGAGGTATTGGGTCTAAGACTATGAGAGAATTGATGTTGTGTTTTCAAGTGTAAGCTTGGTGCTTAAAGCTTCCATCTTCATTGCACCAGCAAGTTATTGAAGGAACACAAAGTATTGTATTGTAAAATATCTCCCTTGATGGGGGAAACCTATAATACAAAGCCTTTTGGAGGGGGGACAGCTGGCTCCATGTAAATCTGGTCCTCAACTATTGTCAATAGCTTAATTTCTCTCCTTTTTGAAGTATTGTTCATGCCTATCTAGCTAGGTGTTATGCTTTTGTTGCTCTCTCCATCCAAGCACACTTGTTATGCTCATTAGGAGTCTATTCTTAATGAAATTCTCACTATGTTTAAGTTATTTTCCGCTATACACAAGTTACTAGACCATTGAATGGTACATTGGTATGAGAGCACAAGGTTTCTCTTTTCTTGCTCAAGAAAGGAGGTCCTCAAGCTAACTATAAATGGTTGCTATTATTAATTGAAACTGAGTAAGCAGAATAGGGATTTTTCAGCCTTGCAGGGTGCCTGCTTTGTGCAGATATAATGGGGAATCACCGTCTAAAGTTATGGTCTTAATAGTGGAGTCCTACGGGGCTTGCCTACAGTTTAACCACTATTGAGCTATTAGAAGCTTGACAGGAGCGAGTACTATTTTGGTGGTGAAAAACCCTGTCTTCTATTCCTTGCAATTGATGATATTTGAGCCATGGGTATAGGAGCTTGAGTGCTTTTCTAAACTCTTAAGAGGAGTAGCAACTAGGGCTTGAAGTGCCAAAGTACACTTAAAGATTTTACACCTAAAATTAGTGAGAATGGATGACAATAGTAAAGAGAGTAAAATTAATGTTGATAGCTTTGATTTTGCTAATGAGCAGGCTACTAATGATGCCCCTATGCTTGTCAATTACCTTGTTAATAGGCTTCAACAAGCCATGGGCAATCCATCCCTCCAAGGTGAAGTGCAACGGCAGCTATGTACTCATGGGATTCTCCAAACTCCCCACCAAGAAGAGAGAGTACCTAGGAAGCCTCCTTGTGAGACTTCCAAAAGAGGCCTCCCTCTGATAAGGGAAGAAGAAGAGGATCCATACAAAGGGCTCAAAAATCTACTACTTGACAACACATCTCCTTCCAAAGGAGAACTCAAGTTTCAATGGTAGAGCCCCACCAAAAGAACAAGAAATAAGTGAGTCTCATGCCACCTCGGTGGAGATGGCTCCATGAAGACGGTGGGCAAAAAGCTCTCCAATACCCCCTAAACGGAGAATACCATTGTACACTTCTCTACACCATAATTCAAAGAGGGACGAGAGGAAACAAGAAAAGGAAAAGGCGAGAAAGAGGTCACCCTCTTCTCCATCTTCTTCATCCTCTTCCTCTTCTGAAGAAAGTGATGGTGCAAACAAGGAGAAACAAGGGAATAAAAAGGCAAGAAAGAGGCCACCCTCTTCTCCATCCTGTTCATACTCTTCCTCTTCTGAAGAAAGTGATGGTGTAGCTTTTGAACCACCTAAAAGAAGAGGCCATAGGAAATCCTATGCTGCGTGGAAGAGGTCGGCCAAGCTCATAAAGTTCAAAGAGGGAGGAAAGAACATCTCTTTCCATACCTACAATGGCACCTTTGGTGCTACTGACAAAGTCTTGGCCTTCATCCAACAATTCAATGCGGCTTTTGGAGATGAGGGCTTCATGGAGTCCTCTAAGCTACACCATGTAGCTATGCATTTTCAAAAGTCCGCCATGCAATGGTGGTCTAGCCTACGAGCAAGTGGTGAAGCTCCACAAACATGGGAAGATTTAAGAGCTTCCATCATGAAGCAGTTTTTGGGTACCGATGCCAAAGACAAAGTACTCACTGAATGGTGAAGCTTGAAGCTCTCTCCCTACGAATCTATTTTCAAATATGTAACAAGTTTTGGGACTTACATCTCAAAGCCATTGTCTTCAAGAAAATGGATTTTGGAGACCAAAAACAACAATTTTGTGCGGGTTTAACTGAAGATATGGTGTAGTATGTCAACTCCCAAAGGCCACGCACCATATCTACGATCATACACCATACCATGGTGGCTTCATGAATCAATTTCCAACAAGGGGCTAAGAGAAATCCTAAGCCCACAAAAAAAAGGGACCGTAACGAGCCTAAGGGGAAGGACAATTTCCAAAAGTCTCATTAAGGAAACACCAACAACAACAAAGCTAAGGAGAAGGGAGTTTATAAGGCAAAAATAAACACTCTTCTAAAAAGCTAGAGTGTTATTGTAAAGATAACCGTATTTTCAAGTGTGGGGAGAAAGGGAAGAGGCCTCAATCACTCCCTTAATTGGGAAATTGAGGCTCCATGTCCAAAGCTATGTGGACAAGGAAGACTTCTTTATCTCTCCTCTCAAGCACGAGGATGTAATCCTAGGGGCACCATGGTTTAATCGCATGGTTGCCAATGTTAAATTCCCTGAAAGGCAAATCTACTTTAGGTTCAGGGAAAAAGATATGTATATAGATTCTAACGAGATGGGTAACACCATACCCATTGTACATAAGCAAGCTTTCAATAAGTCAATAAAGAGCTCTATTTCCGTGTACATGATTTTTCTTAAAGATTCCCAAAATGAACCTAATGCTTTAGCAAAAGAAAATATAAACAATCACAAGGAATTAGAGTTATCCAATTTTCTCAAGGGATTTCAAGATTTTTTTATTGACGACATCCCTTGTGAACTACCTCCTAAACGAGGCAATGATGACCATGCAATTGAACTTCTCCCAGGGAGTTCACCACCTAATAAACCTCCTGATAGAGTTTCTCAAGCTCAACAAGAGGAGATTATACGGCAAGTGTATGAGTTAGTTGAGAAGGGCATGGCTAGGCCTAGCTCATCTCCATTTTGTTCACCTGTTTTATTTGTGCAAAAGAAAGACGTCACATATCATATGTGTGTCAACTAGAGGGCACTAAATAGGATCACTACCAAAAATAGGTTTCCCGTTTCATGAGTAGAAGACCTATTTGATAATCTACAAGGGTTGATCTATTTCAGTAGGATTGACCTAAAAAGTGGCTACCATCAAATAAGGATAGTTGATCAAGACATTGTAAAGACCGCATTTTGTACCACATTTGGTCTTTACAAGTACATTGTCATCCCCTTTGGCTTGACCAAGGCACCAACCACATTCAATCGCTTGATGGAGATGTTATCCAGGCTTCATTGAGCCTTTATTGGAGTGTTCTTTGATAATATAATTATCTACTCTAACTCACTAGATGAACATAAGCAACACCTCCAGGTAATATTTCAAGTCTTATGAGAGAATAAACTTTATATCAATCGAAAGAAAAGTGATTTTTTCTTACAAGAGATTAAATATTTAGGTCACATTATCTCTCAAGATGGCATCAAAGTTAGAGGTAATAAAAGGATGGCCTAATCCAAGAAACCTACATGAACTAAGAAGCTTTATAGATATGTGTGCTAGATGCTTCATAGAAATGTTCTCACAAATCACAGGACCATTACATGACCTAACAAAGAAAAACATTAGGTATACATGGTCTGCCAAGCAGCACAATGCTTTCAAAAAGCTGAAAGAAAAGCTTACCTCTCAACATGTGCTTACACTGTCGGCTCTCTCAAAGCCATTTGAGGTCCAATGCGACGCTTGTGGTGATTGCCTTGGATCTGTTCAAGAAGGCACGCCATAGCCTATGAAATTCAAAGGCTCGACCCTGTTGAGAAATCTCTAGGCATATATGAAAAGGAACTCCTCACAATCCTACATGCCTTAGACTCATGGAAGCACTATTTATTGGGGACTCGTTTCATTCTGCAGACGGATCACCAAAGCCTTAAGTACTTCATGACGCAGACCAAGCTCTTTGACAAACAAATGAGGTGGGAAAATTTCCTTTTGCAATTTCATTTTCATATTGCTCGCATTGCTAGCAAGCATAATCAAGTAGCCGATGCACTCTCGAGATGATCGAGAGTGAATGCGGTTTCCATAGCAACTCCAATGATCTATCTTCTATGATAGATGAGTACGCTATTGATCTTGATTTTAGACATGCGATTTCAGCCCTTGCACTAGGGAAGAAAGAAGAACCATTTACTCTACAAGATGGTTATCTTCTCTATGGCAATAGACTATGCATTACTAACTCACTACGTGAGAAAGTAATGTATGAATCTCATGCTCCTCCTTATGCGGGGCATAGAGGGATTCAATCTACCCTAAAAGGGATAGAAACATATTCTATTGGCCTTCCATGAAAGAAAACATACAAGAGTATGTTTCAAAATGTGTGGTATGCCAAAAGACGAAGTTTGATAGAGGGAAGAAACTTGGATTGCTTCAACCATTGCCAACCCCTAATTCACCATGGGAGAGCATATCCATGGATTTTATCTTTGGATTTCCCAAGTCTATCCATGGGAATATCTAATTCTCCTGAATGATTTTCTCATGTCAAACTAATTGTTTAATATGGGGAAGTACCAAGGGAGAAAAAGCTAGAATATTGTGTTGGAATTAGGGTTGCAGAGAAACATACACAGCTTGGAGAAGACAAAGGAAGCTCAAGGCACACAATAGAGAGTGTTACTTTGTGTGCAATGGAAAGATAGATAGACGAAGGAAGTACCAAGGGAGAAAAGGTTAGAATATTGTGTTGGAATTAGGGTTGCAGAGAAACATACACAGCTTGGAGAAGACGAAGGAAGCTCAAGGCACACAATAGAGAGTGTTACTTAGTGTGAAATGGAAAGATAGATAGCCCTAGAGTGATGGGCGTATATACAATGCTCAGGGGGAAAAATCTCCTAAAGAGGGAAAAAATGCCCCGGCGGTCCTAGTGTGTTCACACATCCTTGTTGGAATTAGGGTTGCAAAGAAACACACATAGCTTGGAGAAGACGAAGGAAGCTCAAGGAACACAATAGAGAGTGTTACTTAGTGTGCAATGGAAAGATAGATAGCCCTAGAGTGATGGGCGTATATACAATTCTGAGGGGGGAAAAACCTCCTAAAGAGGGAAAAAATGCCCCGGCGGTCCTAGTGTGTTCACACACATCACTACCACATGTATATGGTAACAAATCCCCCCTGGAGTGATGTGGTGAACGAGAGCTGGCACATGAGTAAAGGGAAGTGCCATTCCCTGAGGACCGGATCAGTCCACAAAGGGGAGTAAGCCCAAAGCTTTGTGGAAAGCTTCAAGCTTCTCATGAGACAATGCCTTTGTGAAAAGATCTGCAAGGTTTTCCTGTGTTGGCACATAAGCCAAGCTGATCTCTCCTACTGAGAGCCTCTCCCTGACATAGTGGTAATGCACCTCAATGTGCTTTGTGCGAGCATGAAAAACTGGGTTCCTCGCAACTGCCAATGCGCTCTGATTGTCCGTGTAGATAGTGTTGGCAGTGTCCTATCCAACACCCAAATCAGCCATAAGGCGTCTGAGCCATACACACTCAACCATAGCTGTGAAGACTGCCCTGTACTCAGCCTCACAACTCCAAGTGGCCACAGTAGGTTGCTTCTTGCTCAACCATGATATACATGAACTACCAAGCATGAAACAAAAACCACTTGTGGACACTCTCATGTCAAAACAACGAGCCCAATCTGACTCTGAAAAAGCATGTAAGTCTGGTGGCAATGATCCCCCCTTGGGATAAAACAAGCCAAGATGTAAAGTGCCACTAAGGTAGCGGAAAATCCTCTTGACAGCCTGCCAATTCTTAGACCCTAGGCTATGCATAAATCTGCTGACCTATGAGACTGCAAACTAAATATCCGGCCTCGTGTTGCTACATAAATGAGGCAGCCACTAGCAGTTTGGTAAAGAGTGACATCAGCAGGATCGCGAGCATCATGTAGACTCAACTTCAAACCTATTTCCATGGGAGTGGCAATAGGTTTGCAATCCTCAAGTCCAAACTTACATAGCAATGTCTCTATGTAACTTTTCTGACACAAGGCAATACCACCATCACACTGCTTAAACTGTATACCCAAGTAATGATGCAACAGCCCCAAATCTTTCATCTTGAAAGTAGCATTCAAATCAGCCTTAAATTCAGCAATATGTCTCTCATTTGGTCCATTGATCAGCAAATCATCAACATAAAGAACCACAATGAGAAGTACATCACCCTCACGCTTTACATACAATGTGCTTTCTGTTGGACTTTTACGAAAGCCTTGTTTGACCAAATGAGTGTCAGTTTTCTCATACCAAGCACAAGGAGATTGCTTCAACCCATACAAAGCCTTGTTACATTTGCACACTTTGTCCTCTTGTCCTTTTATGACAAAACCGCGAGGCTGCGTTACATAAACTTCCTCAAATATGTCATTATTCAAGAAAGCAGTAACAATGTCTGATTGATGTACATCCCAACCAAAATGAGTTGCCAATGCACATAGAAAACGCACAGTAGTCATACAAAAAGTGGGAGCAAAAGTCTCTTCATAATCTATGCCTTTTTGTTGTGCATAACCCTTTGCAACAAGTCGAGCCTTATGGCGATCAATCTCACCATCCGGCTTGCGTTTCAACTTGTAAACCCACTTCGTACCAATGGCCTTTTTGCCAGGAGCCAAATCACATAAAGTCCATGTGTCATTTTCTATGAGTGCATCATATTCTGATTGCATGGCAACCATCCATTTTTTTGAATTCTGTTCTTCATCAAAAGACAAAGGCTCCTCAACATCATGTAAGCTAGATACAGCCAAAGCATAACAATCTGATGCATAAGATGCATGGTAAGAGTCTGAACAAGTATGACTAGACAAAGGTGCATCCAATTTACTGTCACGCAAAGTGTGCACCAGCCATTTTGGCATACCTCTAGCCTACTCATTTTCAGCCCTTTCCTCATCAAGTACATCATGTACATCTGCATCAGCAATAGGATGATCTAAAACATTTTCAGAAATCCCCATAGGCTGTACATTTGCCTCATTGGAACTTACATTCGTATTTCCACCACTAAAAAGAGGCAACAAAGTGTCATAAATGTCGTGTGAGCTTACATTACTGTCTCTAGTACATGACAGCAAGGGCTAAACAGAATCTTCCACAAACACTACATCCCAAGAAACAAGAATATTTTTTGTTTGCGGATGATACAACCTGTAACCTTTGCTTTCAGCACTATAACCAACAAAAATACATTTGACAGCCTTATCATCCAATTTTCTGCGTTGCACTTGTGGCACCAAAGCATATGCCAAACAACCAAAAACATGCATGTGCTCAATAGAAGGCTTTCTATCATGCCATGCTTCATATGGAGTAATAGACTGCAAAGCTTTCGTAGGACACTTGTTAAGTACATAAGTGGCACACATGATGGCCTCAAGCCAAAAAGAATGCGGCAAAGCTTGACTTTTGACCATACATCGTGCCATTTGCATCAGTGACCTGTTTGTCCTCTCAGCAACACCATTTTGCTGAGGTGTATAAGGCATTTTACATTGGTGTTTTATCCCACGACTAGCCAGAAATGCATTAAATTCATGAGACATATACTCCCCCCCTCGATCGGAACGAAGGGTGCCCATAGTACATTTCGAGACATTTTCAGCCATAGCCAGAAATTGTTTGAAGCACATAAAAACTTCAGACTTTGCTTTAAGCAAAAATACCCATGCATGCCTGGAGTAATCATCAATGAAAGTCACGAAGTACAGGTAATTGCCCAAGGACGGTTTGCATGGGCCCACAAACATCACTATGCACAAGTTGCAACCTGCATAGGGCCCGAACTGAACCATCCTTTGGAAATTTAGAACGCTGCATCTTACCCAAAATATAGCCTTCACAAACATGTTCCACAGGTGCTTCAAGAGGCGGCAAAGAAGCAACCATATCACACTTCTACAAATGCAGCAAACTGGCAAAATTCAGATGACCAAAACGTGCATGCCAAAGTTGTGCATCTGAAATAGCCCTTGAATCTGCAATAGCATTTGCAAAATTTTGTCCACACTTTTCATAAAAAGTGAGCTTATACAACCCACGGCACAAAAGGCCAGATGCAACAATTTCATCACCAAAACTGAGATCATGAACTGTACATCTGTCATCCACAAATTTGACTACAAGTCCAAGTCTAGCAAGTGCACATACAGATAAGAGATTCTTCTTGATCCCAGGTACATAAAGTGCATCAACAAGTGTGAAAGAACTGTCATTAGCAGAAGTAAGCACAATCTTTCCAACTCCCTGAACTTGATAAGAGGTGTTGTTGGCACAAGTGACTGAATTCCCATGAGGGACAGACTCGAGAGAGGTAAACAATTCACGATGTGAGGTAATGTGCTTTGTAGCACCACTTTCGAAATACCACACATGTGAATCTGCAGCAACTGACAAGAATGCATCATGGACAGCAGGATTCTAAGTGCACTCTACGCTAAAAGCCCATTCTGCATCAACATCAGCATTACAGTCTCCTTTCACAGAAGACTCAACAATGGCTGCCTTTGTAGTGGAACCAGCATTTGCAGTGGAACCACCCTCTTTCTTCTTAGCCTCTTTGGCATTCAACTTAGGACACAACTTGATCAAGTGATCATTAGCTTTACAATAATGGCAACGCATCTTCTTTTTGCCCTTGTCACTAGAATTTCCAGACAAATTGCTGCCAGCAGAAACATTAGGAACAGAATTTTTTCCACTCGCAACAGAACCATAAGAAGTGGCTGCAATACTATTACCACCCTTTCTTTGAGAAGCAATAAAAGACTGTTCAACTGCACGTTGCCTAGTCCTATTTTTTCTGGAAAGTGACTCTTGCATTAGCAATGTGCATAATGCATCAAACTTGACAACTTCTGGATTTCCTTGGGTCATAAGTCTCTAAGTACTAGCAAAAGTTTGGTAAGGCATCAAGAACAGTCTGCACAAGGGAACTGTCTGAAATGACTTCTCCTGCAGAAATAATTTTCTCATTGATATCCTTGACACTAGAAAGGAAAGTGTCCATATCATCTTCCTCATGCATAATCTTCGACTCCAACTCTTTACGCAACAAAGCAATTTTAGCCTCATTGCGACTTGCATAAAGACCAGCCAAAATATCCCAAGCCAGTTTTGCAGATTTTGCTAAACGGATGTGAGGAACAATGGTACGCTTCACAGACAATGCAATTAATGCATAAGCCTGCGCATCCTTAACATCCCAACGAGCTTGTTCTGCCGTAGGAAAAACAACTCTAATAGCAGCAATCCTTGCAGCAAGACCTGCAGCATCCTCAACATCGCCTACATCTTCAGAACCACGACGTACATCAATGCCCTGCACAATGTTCCAGACGCCCTTTGACACAAGAACATGTTGCGTCATATAAGCCCACATATAGTAGTTGTCCCCATCCAACCTGTCCTCAGCAGCAAACATCTTGGTAAATGTTGCACCTAATGTGAAAATTGCCCGAAAATAGGAGAAACGGAGTGGGAACAACACGTGCTATATAGCACAAACCGTAGAAGACTATAAGGCACCTGTTATGCAAAAAACGGCACTGACATAAATTCTACACAAAATGACAAAATAGCCTGTGCAGTACTGCCTGTAGTCGAAACGGAGGCCGAAATGAGCCCAAATCAAAATTCTGAGCAGACCATGCTCTACGAGCTTTCCCAAAAAATTAATCGACCTGCGAACGCTCGCAAAAGCTCACTGAAATCGGAGAAAGTGAGCAGGCGTGTGCTGGGGCAGCTTGCGACTAAGCTCGGGAGGACGTGACCTGCTCTGATGCCAATTGTTGGAATTAGAGTTGCAGAGAAACACACACAGCTTGGAGAAGACGAAGGAAGCTCAAGGCACACAATAGAGAGTGTTACTTAGTGTGCAATGGAAAGATAGATATCCCTAGAGTGATGGGCGTATATACAATGCTCGGGGGGAAAAACCTCCTAAAGAGGGACAAAATGCCCCGACGGTCCTGGTGTGTTCACACACATCACTACCACATGTATATGGTAACATATTGGTTAGGCAGGTAGACCGATCACAGTAGGGATCCAAAGGAGGGAAAATAGGGCTCCAAAGGGAGGGAGAGGCATATTCAAAAGAGAAATGTGCATGAATGGTGCTTCAAAGATCTTATGGTTTAGCCTATTAAGACTTCCAAATGCTAAGGTTCCAAAATTCAAAGGTAAAGTCCAATGGCCAAAGTGTGGGGGAATTGGATGGTCATGGGAAAGACTAAAAAGACTTCTCACACCCCTAGGAAGGAGGGGGCGAGCCCAATTTGTAGGGGATGAGAGAGAAACACACACACACTCTTCCAAGCTCCCTTTACACAAAGGACATAGTGGACACATGTAAGGTTCCTAGCCAAGTTGCCCCCAAGGTGCATTCAGATCCTATTGGATGGCCATAGAGGTGGACCAATGAGAATTAGGCTGGAGTAAATTTAGTTTAATTTATATTAAAACACTTGATAAAAGAATCAATAGAAATTAAGCTCTCTTGAAGACTATTGGACAGTCTCCCAAGGGGTCCAATGAGCATTCAGCAGCCCAATGGCTTGCCTAATTCCTATTGGCCCCAGAAGACTAAGGGGTCCAATAAGAATTTAATTGAATTATTTAAATACCTAAAGCTCTCACAAAAGAGGAAAGGGGGATACATGTCACAAGGCTAGCAATTATGCTTCTAATTTGCTATTCGCTAAGCCTGTGGCATGAGCCAATGAGGGGCCAGCAAGAGGGGTCGACCAAGAGAGGGAGGGGGCTGATTTTTGCAAGGCATTATCACACACACACTCACACAAGCATTATCACACACACACTCACACAAGCTCATGTGTGAAGTAAAGAAGACTATCTCCTTCTCAAGCTTTAATGGAAAGCTCATCATCTACTCCAAGCTTGTGAGAAGCGAGGCCTACACCAACAACTCCTGGCTTTGTGATGCAAATCCAACCAAGAACCAAGCTCCAATGCATGATCATCTCCTATCATGCTAATTACTAAGCTATGCTAAGCTATTATGAGTGATTATGTGAGGATACATACTTCTTTCTTGTAAGAATACTTCTTCTTCCTCTTGATCTACTCTCATACCCCGCTCTCACCATCTTTGAAGGTGTGTGAGGTTTTGGATCTGAGACCGTGAGGGAATTGATGTTTTGTTTTCAAGTATAATCTTGGTGTTGAAGCTTCCATCTTCATTGCACCAGAAAGTTATTCAAGGAACACAAAGTATTGTATTGTAAAATGTCTCCCTTGATGGGGGAAACCTATAATACAAAGCCTCTTGGAGGGGGGACGGGCTCCATGAAAATCCGGTCCTCAACTATTGTCAATAGCTTAATTTCTCTCTCTTTTTGAAGTATTGTTCATGCCTATGTAACTAGGTGTTATGATTTTGTTTCTCTCTCCATCCAAGCACTCTTGCTATGCTCATTAGGAATCTATTCTTAATGAAATTCTCACTATGTCTAAGTTATTTTCCACTTATACACAAATTACTAAACCATTAAATGTTACACATCCCCTCAGAGCTTCTACACCTCAGCTTCCAACTCCATGCAACAAGACCAAAGACCACCTTGTCCCCCATTTTGTCCATCAAACTGGACCATCTTATGCTAAAAATGTGGAGAATATGGGCATTACCAAAGCAAGTGTCCTTTACCTGAAGGGTCTCCTCCTTGTTGTCATTGTCTTGAGTCTAAAGGCCACTACAGTAAGGATTGTCCCAAGCAAAGGTAATCCTCATCTTCACGCCCAACTCAGAGCCAACAAGAATTCACATTCCCAAAGATCAATCTAATCGTAGTGAACAACATCCCTTAGCCATCACCTGCTACTCATACGGTTAGGCCACAACAAGTGGGGAGCCCGTTGGCATCCTCACTCGGTCACAAAGAGTAGCTCTTGGTCTTAGCTTTCCAATAGGTCCATCTCATCCATCTCCACTTCCACAACCTGACCCGACTGACAAGCCCTTCATTGGTGCTAAGATCATGCCAGTCTCTATGCTTTTGGACATTGATGGAGCCTTATTAGAAGCAATGGATGACTTGGAACAAGTGAAAGTTATAGAGGAATATCAGATTGAGGGAGCTAAACCCACAGCAGAAGAAATCTTGAAGAACACCTTCCAGAAAGTGTCCCTTTACAATATTCTCTGGCTCAATGCAACCCTCAAAAGTGAAACCCTCTCAGTCATCCAGCCTCTATACCCGGGTTCACAGCCTAGTGGTGGGCACCTCCCGTATAGCCCTCAGAGTCTTACATGATTTCTTATCCAGCTCCTCCCCTCACCGATTACCAAATTCCTCATCTCACTGTATCTATTCTTGGGCATCAATTCTCAGGAATCATAGTGGATGGTGGATCTAGGATCAATTTGATGTCAGAGTTCACTATGTTGGCTTTAGGTCTACAGCCTATCCATCCTGATCCATTGACTGTTACATTGGCCAACCAGAGGATAATCTATCTAGTGGGCATAGTAGACAAGGTGCCTCTGAAGTTACAAGATTTCACCTTTAGCTTGGATTTTGTGGTGGTCACTCTTCCCCAGGTGGAGGGAGGATTTTCTTTACTTATTGGTATACCATGGCTGAGTCACACTAAGGCACTTCATGATTGGGGAAACGATGCCATGTGGATGTTGGAATTAGGGTTGCAGAGAAACACACACAGCTTGGAGAAGACGAAGGAAGCTCAAGGCACACAATAGAGAGTGTATAACTTAGTGTGCAATGGAAAGATAGATAGCCCTAGAGTGATGGGCGTATATACAATGCACGGGGGAAAAAACCTCCTAAAGAGGGAAAAAATGCCCCGGCGGTCCTAGTGTGTTCACACACATCACTACCACATGTATATGGTAACAAATCCCCCCTGGAGTGATGCGGTGAACGAGAGCTGGCACATGAGTAAAGGGAAGTGCCATGCCCTGAGGACAGGATCAGTCCACAAAGGGGAGTAAGCCCAAAGCTTTGCGGAAAGCTTCAAGCTTCTCACGAGACAATGCCTTTGTGAAAAGATCTGCAAGGTTGTCCTGTGTTGGCACATAAGCCAAGCTGATCTCTCCTGCTGAGAGCCTCTCCCTGACATAATGGTAATGCACCTCAATGTGCTTTGTGCGAGCATGAAAAACTGGGTTCCTCGCAACTGCCAATGCGCTCTGACTGTCAGTGTAGATAGTGTTGGCAGTGTCCTGTCCAACACCCAAGTCAGCCATAAGGCGTCTGAGCCATACACACTCAACCGTAGTTGTGAAGACTGCCCTGTACTCAGCCTCACAACTCGAAGTGGCCACAGTAGGTTGCTTCTTGCTCAACCATGATATACATGAACTGCCAAGCATGAAACAAAAACCACTTGTGGACACTCGCGTGTCAAAACAACCAGCCCAATCTGAGTCCGAAAAAGCATGTAAGTCTGGCGGCAATGATCCCCCCTTGGGATAAAACAAGCCAAGATGTAAAGTGCCACTAAGGTAGCGGAAAATCCTCTTGACAGCCTGCCAATGCTTAGACCCTGGGCTATGCATAAATCTGCTGACCTGCGAGACTGCAAACTGAATATCTGGCCTCGTGTTGCATACATAAATGAGGCAGCCAACAGCAGTTTGGTAAAGAGTGACAACAGCAGGATCGCCAGCATCATGTAGACTCAACTTCAAACCTGTTTCCATGGGAGTGGCAATAGGTTTGCAATCCTCAAGTCCAAACTTACATAGCAATGTCTCTATGTAACTTTTCTGACACAAGGCAATACCACCATCACACTGCTTAAACTGTATGCCCAAGTAATGATGCAACAGCCCCAAATCTTTCATCTTGAAAGTAGCATTCAAATCAGCCTTAAATTCAGCAATATGTCTCTCATTTGGTCCAGTGATCAGCAAATCATCAACATAAAGAACCACAATGAGAAATACATCATCCTCACGCTTTACATACAATGTGCTTTCTGTTGGACTGTTACGAAAGCCTCGTTTAACCAAATGAGTGTCAGCTTTCTCATACCAAGCACGAGGAGATTGCTTCAACCCATACAAAGCCTTCTTACATTTGCACACTTTGTCCTCTTGTCCTTTTATGACAAAACCGCGAGGCTGCGTTACATAAACTTCCTCAAATATGTCACCATTCAAGAAAGCAGTAACAATGTCTGATTGATGTACATCCCAACCAAAATGAGCTGCCAATGCACATAGAAAACGCACAGTAGTCATACGACAAGTGGGAGCAAAAGTCTCTTCATAATCTATGCCTTTTTGTTGTGCATAACCCTTTGCAACAAGTCGAGCCTTATGGCGATCGATCTCACCATCCGGCTTGCGTTTCAACTTGTAAACCCACTTCGTACCAATGGCCTTTTTGCCAGGAGGCAAATCACATAAAGTCCATGTGTCATTCTCTATAAGTGCATCATATTCTGATTTCATGGCAGCAATCCAATTTTCTGAATTCTGTGCTTCATCAAAAGACAGAGGCTCCTCAACATCATGTAAACTAGACACAGCCAAAGCATAACAATCTGATGCATAAGATGCATGGCGAGAGCCTGAACGAGTACGACTAGATAAAGGTGCATCCAATTTACTGTCACGCAAAGTGTGCACCAGCCATTTTGGCATACCTCTAGCCTGCTCATTTTCAGCCCTTTCCTCATCAAGTACATCATGTACATCTGCATCAGTAATAGGCTGTTCTAAAACATTTTCAGAAACCCCCATAGGCTGTACATTTGCCTCATTGGAACTTACATTCGTATTTCCACCACTGAAAAGAGGCAACAAAGTGTCATAAATGTCCTGTGAGCTTACATTACTGTCTCTAGTACATGACAGCAAGGGTTGAACAGAATCTTCCACAAACACTACATCCCGTGAAACCAAAATACGTTTTGTTTGCGGATGATACAACCTGTAACCTTTGCTTTCAGCACTATAACCAACAAAAATACATTTGACAGCCTTATCATCCAATTTTCTGCGCTGCACTTGTGGCACCAAAGCA
This sequence comes from Adiantum capillus-veneris, assembly GCF_014529385.1. Classification (NCBI taxonomy): domain Eukaryota; kingdom Viridiplantae; phylum Streptophyta; class Polypodiopsida; order Polypodiales; family Pteridaceae; genus Adiantum; species Adiantum capillus-veneris. The sequence continues at coordinate 140,846,776 of NC_140950.1, read as the reverse complement.
TATGCCAAACAGCCAAAAACACGCATGTGCTCAATAGAAGGTTTTCTATCATGCCATGCTTCATATGGAGTAATAGACTGCAAAGCTTTCGTAGGACACCTGTTAAGTACATAAGTGGCACACATGATGGCCTCAAGCCAAAAAGAATGCGGCAAAGCTTGACTTTTGACCATACATCGTGCCATTTCCGTTAGTGACCTGTTTTTCCTCTCAGCAACACCATTTTGCTGAGGTGTATAAGGCACTGTACATTGGTGTTTTATCCCACGACTAGCCAGAAATGCATTAAATTCATGAGACATATACTCCCCCCCTCGATCGGAACGGAGGGTGCCCATAGTACATTTTGAGACATTTTCAGCCATAGCCAAAAATTGTTTGAAGCACATAAAAACTTCGGACTTCGCTTTAAGCGGAAATACCCACGCATGCCTGGAGTAATCATCAATGAAAGTCACGAAGTACAGGTAATTGCCCAAGGACGGAGTTTGCATGGGCCCACAAACGTCACTATGCACAAGCTGCAACCTGCATGTGGCCCTAACTGAACCATCCTTTGGAAACTTAGAACGCTGCATTTTACCCAGAATACAGCCTTCACAAACATGTTTGATAGGTGCTTCAAGAGGCGGCAAAGAAGCAACCATATCAGATTTCTGCAAACGCAGCAAACTGGCAAAATTCAGATGACCAAAACGTGCATGCCAAAGTTTTGCATCTGAAATAGCCCTTGAATCTGCAACAGCATTTGCAAAATTTTGTCCACACTTGTCATACAAAGTGAGCTTATACAGCCCACGGCACAAAAGCCCAGATGCAACAATTTCATCACCAAAACTGAGATCATGAACTGTACATCTGTCATCCACAAATTTGACTACAAGTCCAAGTCTAGCAAGTGCGGATACAGACAAGAGATTCTTCTTGATCCCAGGTACATAAAGTGCATCAACAAGTGTGAAGGAACTGCCATTAGCAGCAGTGAGCACAATCTTTCCAACTCCCTGAACTGGATAAGAGGCGTTGTTGGCACAAGTGACTGAATTCCCATGAGGGACAGACTCGAGAGAGGTAAACAATTCACGATGTGAGGTAATGTGCTTTGTAGCACCACTGTCGAAATACCACACATGTGAATCTGCAGCAACTGACAAGCATGCATCATGGACAGCAGGATTGTAAGTGCACTCTGCGCTAAAAGCCCATTCTGCATCAACATCAGCATCACAATCTCCTTTCACAGAAGACTCAACAATGGCTGCATTTGTAGTGGAACCAGCATTTGCAGTGGAACCACCCTCTTTCTTCTTAGCCTCTTTGGCCTTCAACTTAGGACACGACTTGATCAAGTGATCATTGGCTTTACAATAATGGCAACGCATCTTCTTTTTGCCCTTATCACCAGAATTGCCAGACGAAGTGCTGCCAGCAGAAGCATTAGGAACAGAATTTTTGCCACTCGCAGCAGAACCATAAGAAGTGGCTGCATTACTGTTACCACCCTTTCTTTGAGAAGCAATAAAAGCCTGTTCAACTGCACGCTGCCTAGTCCTGTTTTTTCTAGAAAGTGACTCTTGCAACAGCAATGTGCATAATGCATCAAACTTGACAACTTCAGGATTTCCTTGGGTCATCAGTCTCCAAGTACTAGCAAAAGTCTGGTAGGAATCTGGTAAGGCATCAAGAACAGTCTGCACAAGGGAACTGTCAGAAATGACTTCACCTGCAGAAATGAGTTGCTCATTGATATCCTTGACACTAGCAAGGAAAGTGTCCATATCATCTTCCTCATGCATAATCTTCGACTCTAGCTCTTTACGCAGCAAAGCAATTTTAGCCTCATTGCGGCTTGCATAAAGACCTGCTAGAATATCCCAAGCCTGTTTTGCAGATTTTGCTGAACGGATGTGAGGAATAATGGTGCGCTTCACAGACAACGCAATCAATGCATGAGCCTGCGCATCCTTAACATCCCAACGAGCTTGTTCTGCTGTAGGCAAAACAACTCTAACAGCTGCAATCCTTGCAGCAAGACCTGCAACATCCTCAACATCGCCTACATCTTCAGAACCAGGACGTACATCAATGCCCTGCACAATGTTCCAGACACCTTTTGACACAAGAACATGTTGCATCATATAAGCCCACATAGGGTAGTTGTCCCCATCCAACCTGTCCTCAGCAGCAAACATCTTGAACACATCTGTGTTGTTGTTGTCAGCCATGGTAAATGCTGCACCTGATGTGAAAACTGCCCGAAAATAGGAGAAATGGAGCGGGAACAACTTGTGCTATATAGCACAAACCGTAGAAGACTATAAGGCACCTGTTATGCAGAAAACGGCACTGACAGAAAATCTGCACAAAATGACGAAATAGCCTGTGCAGTACTGCCCGTAGTGGAAACGGAGGCCGAAATGAGCCCAAATCAAAATTCTGAGCAGACCGAGCTCTTCGAGCTCACCCAAAATATTTGTCGACCTGCGAACGCTTGCCAAAGCTCACTGAAATCGGAGAAAGTGAGCAGGCGTGTGCTGGAGCAGCTGGCGACTAAGCCCGGGAGGACGTGACCTGCTCTGATACCAATTGTTGGAATTAGGGTTGCAGAGAAACACACACAGCTTGGAGAAGACGAAGGAAGCTCAAGGCACACAATAGAGAGTGTATAACTTAGTGTGCAATGGAAAGATAGATAGCCCTAGAGTGATGGGCGTATATACAATGCACGGGGGAAAAAACCTCCTAAAGAGGGAAAAAATGCCCCGGCGGTCCTAGTGTGTTCACACACATCACTACCACATGTATATGGTAACAGTGGATACATACTGTTGGTTCCCCCATGCAACCAATTTGACTTGAAGGAGGCATGGATCCAGTTGTCCATCACAAGTCTTTGTGAGAACAGTCCACCAACCCCGACCTCGAGCAGCCTACCCCACCTAACAGGTCGACTTATTGCAGTGGTTGGAAGCTACCACATCGATGTCGTGCTATGTGGTCTCTATTCAAGCCTTGCCTATGGATGCACCCTCTGTCCCAAAACCTCAGGCTAAAACCAATGACCCAAGTCATCTGAAAGGAAATGTGTCAATCCCAGAAGCGAGTGTGTTAGTCCCTGATATCATGCTTCAAGTGTTTCCCTGATGGAAGTCGTCAGTCTTGGTGACCCTATAGAACATCATAGAAGGGTAAATAAATCTCCTCTGCATGAGTTCACCAACGGTCCACCTCTTCCCTCAACACCCCCAAGGTCTGACGCCCCACCCACTCCAAAGCACTTTGCTGTGTCTGAAGACTTACCCTTCAAGGAGTTTCCACCAGGATGGTTACAAGAGGAGTATGCGGAGTTTCCAATTGATCAAACACCAGCCCATGATTTCTTGAAGCTCCAATAGGCATCTCACTCTTCATTTTCTAAGGCACCCTCTCCAGCTACACCTCCTGACCCGATCACAGAAGTCAACTTGTGTGACCCTGACAACCCTCAAAATATCCTCTTAGCCGCTTGGTTATGGGAGCATCCTATGCTACTCAATCAGGTAGTCTCTTTCAATCACTCTTTAAAAGATTTGTTTGCTTGGTCCTACAAGGATTTGGAAGGGATCCCACCGAAATTGGGTATCCATGCTATCCCTCTGGTTGAAGGGGCTAAGCTTTCAAGCTCAACCCAAAGTATGCAAAAGCTATCAAGTCAAATCTAGAAAAAATGCAAGAGTCAAGGATCATTGTACCTGTGGAGCACTCTAAGTGGTTATCACCCATGGTGATAGTGCCTAAGAAGCAGTCCAATAAAATCCATGTGTGCGTAGATTACTGTGCCCTGAACAAGGTAACTATCCCAGAAGATTTTCCCACATCTTTCACTGAGTGTGCTCTCAAAGATGTACCAACGCATGTATTGTACAGTTTCATGGATGGGTTCAGTGGATACAATCAGTTGGGCATCCATCTAGGTGATCAGATCAAAATGGCTTTTCTGACTCCTTGGGGTATTTTTATTTACACTAGAATATCGTTTGGGTTGAAAAATGCTCCACCTTCCTTCAATCGCATAGTATATCTCATATTTTGTACCTTGCTTTGGATCATCTTTGGATCTTCATGGACAATTTTTCAACCTTCTTGTGTGCTCAGTTTTCAACCCCAGGGAAAAATCTAGAGGAGCACCTCACTCAGCTCCTTACTATCTTTACGAGGTACAGATAGGCACACCTAAAGCTCAATCGGAACAAATGTCACTTTTTGGTCACTGAGGGCACACTTCTAGGCCATATGGTGTCTGCTAAAGGTTTAGCACCTGACCCAGAGAAGATAGTGGCCATCTTGAAATTACCACATCCAATCAACCCAAAAGGTGTTCATAGCTTTGTAGGCCACACAGGCTATCATCGCAGGTTTATATGCATGTATGCATAGGTGGCTCAACCATTGGCACGACTCACTAGTGCTACTATACCCTTCCAATGGTCAAAACCTGAGGCTGAAGCATTTCCATACCTCAAAAAAATACTCATTGAAGCACCTATTCTAGTGGCTCCCAATTCTTCTATCCCTTTTCATGTGAATATTGATGCCAATCAATTGGTTATGGGTGATGTGCTGACTCAGCCTAGTAAGGAGTTCAACCTGGATCTCCCTATTCACTATGCAGGTTGCCTGCTCACCAAAGCAGAGCGTAGCTATAGCACCATAGAACGGGAAGGTTTGGCTATTGTGTATGCTCTACAAAAATGTTTTCATTTAATTTTAGGGATCCACTTCACAATTATTATTGATCACCATGCCTTGTGCTATCTGCTTAATAAGCTGCAAGTTGCAGGTCGAGTATGGTGGTGGCTATTTTTATTTCAAGAGTTTTATTTTGAGGTGCTACTTAGACCCGACAAACATCATGTCCTTGCTGACCACCTCTCTTGCATTCACACAGGTCAAGAAGCAACAAAGATTGCAGATGACTTCTATGACAGCAGTCTCTTTAAGGTGGATACCACCTCGGAATGGTACGGCAATGTCTTACATGGTCTGTACCCTGAGAATGCGTCTCCACTACAAAAGAGAAGATTTCTTTTGAAGTCTAGGCCATTCACTCTGACGGGAGGCCATCTCTACAAGTCAGGACTAGATGGTGTTATGAGACGGTGTATCTCCCCTCATGAAGTTGAGAATATTTTGGAGGATCTCCACAATGGTCCCATTATTGGCCATTACCCTGGTCACATCACCTTCCAGAAGATTCTCCAAAGTGTTCTATGGCTGGGCTGCATTTATTCGACCGAATGATGCAATTTATATCAAATAACTCGTCATTATTCATGTATTATCATATAATACATGGTAATTTCAAATAATTTATAATCTATTGATCGATAGTTTATCAATCAATACAGTATCAATCGATAAAATTTTGATCGATACAGTATCGATCGATACGCTAAATTTATATTAAAAAAAACCCGCGTCATTGTTCGATACATTTTTGATCGATTTCAGTTTTGGAGTTCTCTAGTTGTCTACAGCTCACACTCTTTACCTCATACTCTCGAGCAGGTCAGCTTCGCGTACTGGTAAGCATCTTTTCTCTTCACATTTGCGTTTTTATAAAAAATAATTTAAATTTTACTTTCATGTGATTATATTATCGTATGTGTCACTGATACACCTTCAAGCCCTCTTAGTCACATAACAGTTTAAATTTAGGATGTAGAAATTACTATGGCTTGTCTGATTTTATATCTTACTTCCACATTAATTTTAAAAAAAATTAGAAAACATTGACTCTTGTTCTGATATGCTTTGGAGCACTCTTACTTGAGTCAATGTTTTCGGAATTTAGATACCACCGTACATTGTTTTGATATGCTTGTCAGCACTCATACTTTGTACGGTGTTTTAGGAGACCATTAGATAGCATGTGCATTTGTTTGATATGTCTCACTACACTCTTACTTTGTATGATGCTTTAGGTAAAATAAGCTCCGATGGAATGTGAACTTACAAAAAATCATACTTTTTCCTGTGTCTGAGCCTTGGTTCTTACAATGGAAGAAGATACTCCTAGACATGATCTGTGCAAATAAATTTTTTATCCAGTGAGTCTTTAAGCTATACACTTTTCAATATACATAGTCATGGACCACATGATTTGCAGATCTACATTGTAGATTTAATAATGAGAAAAGTGTAATCTTTAAACTACTCCGCGCGTCACGATCTTCGGTTCTTACAATGTGAGGAGTTTCTCTCAGACACGATTTGTGAAAAAAAAACATTTTTTGATGAGCTAATGATTTTTATAGGGTAATCTTTCTCGGCATCTGGATCGAATGTTTATCCTTTGCTCTTACAACGGGAATAAAACCCCTATGTCTGGTGCTTAGGACTTTCTTAGATCCTTACAATGAGAGGGATACACACGTGACACCACATTTTACATTAACCTTTGTAATGCGTATTTGTATGACTTCGTCACATTCGTATTGATAATATCTCATACATGCGAGGTTTTTGATTCGAAAAATCATAACATATTTCTTTTTTATATGAAAAATCATAATTAACATCATGCATAATTGTGTGCATGTTCTTTATTATATTAATCATAAATTACATTCATGTGAACCTGTGGTTTAGGGTTTAGGGTAATTGCTTCTTGGTTGTGTTGTAAAGAATGATTAGAATGTGTTGTATTACATGTCACTTATACTGATGAGAAGTTTCAATTTTTTGTTTTTTTGTTTTAGCTTCTACGCACATTATGGGTACTATAGGCAAGATAACAAAAGTAGAGCGCAAATATGTCGAAGAATTTGTATGCACTCATCTTTATGGATTACGAAGTGATCGCCTCCAGGAAGTCTTGCAAGAGTCCTCATACAAATCATTTTTGGATGAGTTATGCTATATATGCAGCACTAGTTGCAAGATTTTTTGGTGCTTCAGGTGGGATTGAAGTCCTTACAGGTGGTTAGTTGGTCCACGATGTGAGTCGAATCATAGGGCAAGTTTGCAGAGTTGCAAAAACCCTTGACAAGCAAATTAAAGGGAAAAATGGCTTCATGGACCGCATGAAGGAAGTAGAGGTCCTCTACAAAAGCATGAAGCAACAGGGAAAGAGACCAAGGATCGAAGAAGAGCCCAAGGATGTACCCGAAGTGTCTGCCGCTTTGGAAGTACCAATCTCTAGCAATGATCCAATGCCGCCCAACATGGGAAGTTTAGACCCATGCAACCTCGTCATCATACACAAGTGTTGTCCCTCTTTTTTGTGAAAGATGTACTGTTTAGGAGGTCAGGTCGTGCCAAGGCAACGGTACCATTGAAAGTCCATTGCGCTCACAACTAGCACTAGATGCTGCGATCGAAAGCACCCTGGTCGCTACATGTTGTAACTCAACTACGTCTCCTCCATATTCTTTCCACCATACTGGGCCTGAAATCTTTTTTACGCTATTAAGAACCCAAGGATCTCCAAAATTTCCTTCCTTGTTGGCATAATCCACCCTCTGTTGGAATGCATCCATGCCATCGTCACCTGGCAACAACTGCGAGCAAACGTTTCTAAAGTCTCTCATCACCTCTTTGTTGGAGGCTTGTCCGTTCATCTGGAACTTTGGATCCAAGAAAAATGATGCACCATGCAATGGTGTGTACATTTGAGCCCATCGTTTTTCCACAAGATGCATGATATGTGATCTCTCTCTTGCATTGTAGTGGTTGTATTCTTTGGTTTGACATAACACCTCAGACATGATCCAATAAACCTTACCGATGACAAACTTATATGTGTCGACAACCCTTAGTAGTTCCACATAGGGCTTACTAGCCCCAACAAGTTTGTCAATGTTCCACCAAAAGAGAGGAGATTGCACCGAGGACACACATTTTTTAGCTGCTTCGCGATGGCTTGGATACTTGCTGGGCCAAGCCTCCCAACGACAATCTGCAACAGTTTTTGCAAGAGCCGCTTGCACTTCAATGAGATTATTCAAAACATAGTATGATGTAGCGAACCGTGTGGCACAAAAAATTTGAAGTGCTTTTTTTGGAGACTTGGAGCAAAAAAAGCATATGTAAACTGACGTTCCCATATAAACTTGACTATGTGATTGGCGTCAATAAGAACCTATTTTATGAATGATAATTTTTCCATATCCTTTAGGAGTAAATTTAGGGTGTGAGTTGCACATCCAATCCATGTAATTTCTGAATCCTTTTCCATAATGGCCAAACCCGCTCCTTTGTAGTTTGAAGCATTATCTGTAACAATAGCTATCACATTCTTTGGTCCACCCAGTCAAGCAATAGCTCACTCATATACCTTTGTCAAGTAGAGAGATGTCTTCTCTTTCAATAAGGTATCAATGACCTCCAAAAACATGGCACCTTTGGGAAAAATTACCATGACATTAATCAATGGTTTTTGCTTACAGCTGGTCCATCCGTCAAGGGCTATGGTACATCCAAACACCAGAACAAAGTCAAGCCCTGTTCGCCTGAGAATCGCTTATGTATTGTTGTTGACTTTGTCCACATACTCTGTTCGCATTTTATTATAATCAGGATAGATGAATCCTGTTTTTGCAGTTGACATTAGGGTATCTTTGAAAATAGGATTTCTTATGACATTAAATGGGATTCCACAAGCCATGAAGGCTTGTGTCCACTTTAGATGCAATTTGAGCATGTCCTGTTGAGTGAATGCTGTGTAGAGTCCCAGGCGTACCGGCTCTGCTGGATGTCCCGAGACTTGCATATATCCCTCCCATGGTACCATTTGGAAAAGTATAAGGACTTTGAGGTGTTCGGGTTGTTCCCATTGAAGGTCCTTGGTTAGCTCGCATGTCTTCTTGATCTACACTCGCTTCTTCTATGTTGATGAATGATGCACCTTTCATACCCTTCTGTCTCTTCGGAAGAAGTCCTGCCTGTTTGCATCTCTTTACATACCCTGCAAAATAAACCCATATGTCGTTAGGTGGTGCTCCACATTCTTTCACATTGGGACTAGTGCCGAATAGATGTTCTTTGATGCGAGTTGCGTTGCCGTGCCACTTATGCCCACAATGTTTGCATTCCACAAACAAAACTATTTTGCCTCTCTCTTTTTCCTCCACATACGACCACTCTTTTCCTCGCACCATGCTTTCTGACTTCAACAAAATATATCCTATAATCAATAAATACACTATGATTATAATTTTTCACCATAATAGTGCAATGAGAAAGATAAAAGGTTATAGATATGATTTGCTAAATTAAAATGATGAATGAATAGTGTTAAGATAATATTTTAGGGAAGATCACCAATGGATATATCATTCCTGGCTACTAGGTGGTAAAGAGCGTTTTCTCAAGACAACCTAGATGAGCGATGGAGTCATCTCACATTCCACTATCTATGTCTCTTGGAGGTAGGAGCTACTGCTCAAACACAATCAATCAACCCTAAAATAACTGAGGTCTCTAATTTCTATATCAACATAGAGGTAAGAGCATGAGCTCGATAACATCCATGTGACTCCTAAGTACTATGCATGACTAATATTCACTAGGAGGTAAGAGCTTTCTCTCAATCACAACCTAGTGAATTCTATAGGTAATCCACTATATTTACTTAGAGGTAAGATCATAAGCTCAATAACAACCAAGTGAATCCTACTTCATACCTTAAACCTCACTTGGAAGTAAGAAAATCATCTCATAACAACCAAGAGGCACTAAGTGGACCTATTCTATGTCTATATGGAAGTAAGAACATTTGTTCATGAGAACCAAAAGACCCTACATGTATGTGTATATGTTCCAAAATGTATGAATTAACACTATATGTGTGCACATATTATAGCTATGATATATTTTAACCACATCAAATATCACTTTTAGTATCTATTTTAAAACAAATAGAGCTAAGAGTATAGCTTCTAATGTTTATAATTATACATTCGCACTATATCTAAAAAAGTAACCTCTAATGCGTACAATTATTTATTTATCTATTCTTAAACAAGTAGAGCCAAAAGTATAGTCTCTATTGCTTAAAGTAATTTATTTAGACTTAGCAATAGAGTTAAAGAATAACTTCTATTGTTAAAAATATAGGTGATCCAAATCTATATATTTATTTTATTTTTAATGTATAAACATTAAAAATAATCTTTTCTTAAAAAATCAAAGATTTTTTAAGTTGACAACTCAACCTTTCTATGTCAGAGGTAACTTGACACTTTGGTAAAGGGAATTGTAGCTAAAACAGGAAAATTTGGGCTTTATATACTGCTATTATATCGATCAAAAACATATAGACCGATTTAAATTATCAATCGAAAGCCTATCGAACGATTAGGTATTGATCGATAGCCTATCGATCAATATGTAAGCAGTAAAATATTTTGTGAAAAAAGCTCACATGGAAAATAATACTCAGGAATAAATCTTTAGAACGTATTAATCGACCATTATTCACGAATAAAACGAATGTCGAATAACGAATCATGCAACCCACGTCTATGGTGGCCCTATGTTTTTTGGGATGCAATTGCCTATGTGAAAGTATGCGATGTGTGTCAACGTTGTGGACCTAAACCAAGCAAGTATTCCAACCATCCTCTGTAGATCTCTATGGCATGGCTGCCCTTTGAGAGATGGGGCATAGATTTTTTGGGTCCAATTGCTCCTACGGTCCAACCAGGTAGTCGAAAGTATCTGCAGGTGGCTACAAATTATGCAACCAACTGGGATGAGGTATTGGTAACAACTGATTGCACTGGCAATATTGTAGCCAATTTCTTGTATGAAAATATTTTGTGTAGGTTTGGATGTCCCCCAGAGATCACCAGTGATAGGCAATCACTTTGTTAACAAAATGATTTCAACCTTGCTTGCCAACTATAAGATTTTTAATCATAAGTCTTGCTCTTATTACCCTAGAGCAAATGGGTAGGCCGAGAGCACCAACAAGGTTTTGATAGACCTTCTGCGGAAAGCATGTCATCTACATCTGGCGTCTTGGGCTCAAGCTATCCATGGCACCCTTTGGGCATACCGCGCTTCCTTTAAAGCCACAATCAATCACACCCTATTTCAGTTAGCCTTTGGTTTGGAAGCAATAGCATCATTCGAATTCAACTCAGAATCTCTGCGAGTTGGCAATCTGCATGCCAATGGGGGTTTGGGGTCTGCATCTCTATCTCATCTCAACCTATTGGAAGAAATCCGTCGTTGGCTTTTCAGGCTCTTGAAGTAGAGTAGCTTTGTCGCAAGGCGTGGCATGATCGCCATTTTTGTAAGACAAAAATAATGACAGGATCACTAGTGTTACTAAACCATGCTAGATATTAGAAAAAAGCAAAGAAGTTGGTCCCAGCTTGGCAAGGACCATTCATAGTACAAGAGATTCTACAACAAGGGGCAGTACAGTTAGTGACTCTGGAAGGTGTTTCCTTGTCGTTGGTAAATGGCTCCAGGATTAAATGCTACTACCCTTCACCATAAGCCTTAAGTCGTTGTCTCTTCTACTACTCCGTTGTGTCCCGACCAATTGTGTGCCCTGCCTATTCAGCTCACTTCTATAACTTTCCTTCTAAGAGTCCTTCTTAACCCTCAACACTATTCTTTCTGATTATGTCTATCTTCTGTTCCCCAATTTTTCCATGGATTGCTCACCTTAAACATTGTTCTTCTCGCCTATGTCTATCTTCTGGTTCAATTTATTTTTAAACACTACTATATCTACTTCACGATATTATTTCATAAATCATTCTTCTATTGGGTCAATTGAATGAGTTTGTAGCCTTTCCTTTCCCTTTGATTCTTGGATTCTATTCACAGTCATTCTCCTAGTTCAATTTGCAGAGTGTGACTGTGTAAACTTTACAGCTAGTGAAGTTATCAATTTTTGGATGCAAATAGTCTCCACATCTTTCATTGCAAATCTCTTCCAGCCAAAGGGTCCCAACACAATTTCTTGGTCCCCCTACCTCCCCTATCTAGCAAATAATCACTTTGCCCCTACGTAACCCAGCTTGCCCTTAAATCCCCTCGCCCTCCATGAGATTTGTCCCTCGCAAGTGATGCCAATCAGTGCACTGTGTGGGATGATGGCTCTTTCTTGCTTCATGGTCAAGGCTCATCTAAGCTACACACAACTCACCAAAAGCTTATCTTTCCTTTGCGCCCTCCCTATTTGCTACCTTGCACTCCCTCCATGCTCCTCCCTTAGTTCAAATAATCCTCCCCCATTTTTTTAATGAATGGCTGACCAATGGTTATGGGCGGCCACCCCGGGGGATTCACCATGGAAAACTTACTACACCACATAAGTGCAAGGGAGGGGGTTTTTTTTTTACAAGTTACATAAGCGTATAAGTTAGGGGTAGGCCCCCAATAATCTATCTCTCAAGCTTAAAAATTAAGGGAGGGGGTATCATATTTATTGGGGGGGGGGGTGAGAAAAGGGAAACATGAGAGGAATTTTTTGTGTTTCAAAATCATGGCTTTCCAAAAGATTCTTCCCTCGAACTTGTGAGTCAATAGCTACAAAGATACATGCAAGAACTAACACTGCTTTGTATATAGTTCATTTATTGAGAGATGAAAGCTATACAGTGTTTGTATAGATGCAAATTTACACGGAGAACTTAAAAAAACTTTATAACCATGTTTTTTGAGTGATTTAGATGGGTCAAAATTGGACGAGTAGCTAGAGTACACGCTGAACAGGCACATAGTTTGAAAGTCAAACTAAGACACATTGAGGGTACATCTAGTTATCAATAGAAGTGGTTCCTTAGTTCGTTGCTAGTCACTATGCTACACGCTCTTTGACTAGTTTTACGCACTTAGATCATGTAGGACCTAAATTTTATATGTAAAATAGGGGTATGATAGTTTTTTGCATGGATTGTTCCATAAGCGTAGAAAGGGGGGTCATATTCTCTAATATGAGTTGTATATAGGGGTTTTATCAAAGTTGTCCGCTCACAGGTGGCATCCCGTTTTGTATATAGAGTGAATCCCCAAGGGCAGCCACTTATAAATTACACCATATTTTTCTTACATATTGGCCACATCATTTAGCACAACATGTTTCACCAACAACCCCCAACTGGCAATCTCTTTTTCACTCCTTCAAGGTGCAAGCTTTAGAGAAAGGTCTTTCCTTTGCATTCAATTAAAACGGCTCATAGCTTCCCTACCGCAACTATATTGGAATATCCTCAATCAATGCATTCTAAATGATGACATTCCAAAGAGATAGTCCATCAAGAACCTTTTAGCGGCTTTCATGAGATCATCACATTTAGCATACCTCTCAACGCCAAACACTTCCATGCATAGCATTATCTTACATGTCAATCAAAGCATTGCAACTCACCCAGATATCAATCAAAGCATTGCAAATCACCTAGTTTTTTCCACATTTCAACTAAAGCAATGCCGAGAACAAATTTAATTGCATTTTTTCTTGCTCATGGATTTCCAAGACTACCTTGAGACTGTGGAGAGTACCGAATTGGCTATAAGTTGAGAAGTTAATGCCCGATTTGAACCTTGAGAACACATGTTGTAGCCTTTTTTGAGCACTAGCAAGAAAAACCCTGTTAAATTTGATTCAATTTCTCGGCACACATCTTGAGACGAATCCAAAAATAGCAAAACATGCCCTTGGAAATTCTTGTACTACCCATATCTTCCTTGTCTAGACTCCGATTGATAAGCCGTAAAGACAAAAACTATACTTTTGGTCTAAAAGAACACAATTTTACATTATCTCTACATCCTAGCCTACATGCATTAAATCCCATTTAATGACGTCAAAACCCACAATTAGCATATATTGCAACCAACCTCATGTCATAACAAAATCTGGCATAGATCATAAGATTGTCAAAACTTCAAAATGCATATAGATTCTCATCATTTAGCCCATGCTCGCAAACTGGCATGACACCCACCCCCTCTAAACGTGCACATCCTTTGATATGTACCAACCAGTATCCAAACCTACAAACAAAAACCTGTAGACACATAACCAATGTCCCACTGTAATAATACCATCTACAATATCCTAATATGTGGCTTCAAGTGGGCATATCCTACTCTAAAATCATAGGAGAAATACAAAAGTTTTCCATCAGTAGAATATAAGCATCTATTAACCCATAAACAATCATGAACACCACCTCGATCATATGGCATATACATGAACTACCCCAAATTGTGCACAAATCCATCTTGTCTCCTTAGTAAAATGGCATATAGAAACACTGACATAATTCATAAGCACCACGAGATTCTCTGGGATCAAAATATAGCAGTGAATCCCCTTTAGCGTTGAGTGAGTATCAAGTATCATTAGATACTACCATATCCCTTGTGCAACCTGCTCAACTGATTGTTGATCATCTATCATGGGTAGAAACATTGGTAATGCAGCTTCACCCCCTCTAGCGTTGGAATCCTAGTCATGCATATATGGATATATCGGTTCTTTTGCAAAACATTCCTCATTGGATCCCAAGAATCATCAGGAAAAAATTCTTGATTTTCCACATGCTCAAAATCTAGTGTGAGCTCTGCATCACAAAATCTTGCTAACGAAGGAGTCTGCACCCCCTCTATTCATCACCTTCTACCCCATACTCTTGCACATTCAAGCCCTCTAAATTTGGTATACCTTCAGTAGCCCCTATATATTGTGCGTTCATGGGGTATTAAAATAACTGTTCTTTTACATCTCTGAAAGAATAAAGTAATCCCTTATTTTAGGAAATTTTTACAAAATTAAATATAAAAATCCCTTATATTAATGTATCTCTATTAAATTGCCTAAAAAAAATTGCATTCTAAAACCCCTCCTTTTGATCTCACGTTATACATTAACATGATTACATAGTGCACCCCCCGAGGTACTAAGACACCATTCTAGTAGTCTCTCTAGGACTTGAACACAACTTGGGTGTTTTCACAATCCGTTTTTGTGTGTAAATAAAGCCTCTTTTTATAGGCCAAAAGGGTTGCTCTCTCTCATGAGAGGCAGTCGTGTGTAGCCGCCCTTGTGTTGACAAGTCCAAATTTGACACTCCAATTCGCCCATGTGTGGCCGCCCCTTGAGAAGACAAGTCCGCCTTTGAAATCGGCCACCTGCCACCACTGACTTTCAACCATCGGCCACTAGCCATCGACTACCGGCCAAACGACCGGCCGTTTTTCAACCAATTTTCGACCGCTGTTCGGCCATAATATTTTGATGAAAAGGAATATTGTGGGGAAGCCAGTCTTGAGCTTTGCTCGAGACCTGGCCATAAAAATTTTGGTTTCTGACGAGTGTTTTTTTTGACGCATGGATGGCTTTTCCTCATAATGGGGGCCTTACTAATGTGTCTTTTTAATACCAAAACTCAAAGGAGTAAATCAGGCTCCATACTTAACAATTTCGCCATCTTCTCCACAAAAGAAATGCATCTGCAATTTTTGGAGATGGTTTTCAAGAGGTGCAAAGAGAAAAGAAGCATTGTGGTGCATTGTGAAGTTGATGTGAGGTGGTGACAGCGAAGCAAGGCGTGAGCTCCAAAAGGGTATAATCCCTTTGTAATAGACTTCTTATTTTGAAGTACTAAATCCATTGAGTGGCTACTTTCCCGGGGACGTAGCCCACATTGGGTGAACCACGTATATCGTGCTCTCTCTCTCTCTCTCTCTCTCTCTCTCTCTCTCTCTCTCTCTCTCTCTCTCTCTCTCTCTCTCTCTCTCTCTCTCTCTCTCTCTCTCTCTACTCTCTACTCTATAATCTCTCGTGTGTGTAAATTATCTCTCTCCATTAAGTAAACTACTCATTCATCTACTTAGCTACGTCCTATTTCCTAACAGAAATCATCTACAAATATGGCCAGAAAGAAACTAAATATCTCCATCATGCATCTTTGGAAAGTTGTTGGAGCATATTATAGAGTCCAAATGGCATGACTAAGTGCATAAATTCTCCCATTTAGTGATGAATGTAGTTATATCTCGGTCTTCGGGTGCAATCTTTAGTTGATTGTAGCTAATGTATCCATCCATTTATAGATGTATATTGCGTGGCCTACAATCTTATCCAGTAACATGTCTGTAAAGGGTGGTGGAAAAGGCTCTTTAATGGTCTGATAATTTAGCTTCTTGTAGTCCACACATACCCTTAGTTTTCCATTCTTCTTGGGGGCTACCACTTTAAAAAATAGCCAGTCACTGCTTACTATTCCATTCTTGTACTTCTTGATCGTCTTAGAAAAACCAATTTTAGCCTCCTCCCTTCTGTTTGGCCATTGACTCAGCTTCCTTTTTAGTTCAAATGCCAGTAACATAATTGTTGAAGGGGACACTTAACTCCAATTATCCATTCTGTATCTCCATTTGATTAGTTGTTTGGTCCCCCTCATCTAAGTCCGACTAACTGGTTTCTTCTACTAGTCTGAAGTCAAACTTGTCTGATATTTGTTGCTCTAGTGGCTGATCATCTAGCTGGACTAATCTTTCCGTAGGGTTTAGTTCAGTGAACTGATCTAGGTATTGTATTCTGTTTCTTTTATTTCGCTCCTTGTCCATCAAAATTGCCCTCATATCTATCTTTGTTAGTGGAAAAATGTTCATTGAAGCTAGCATTTTCTCAATGTTTTTTGTGGTTGACTTCTTATATAGCTCCTCTGTTATGAGTTCTTTCTTCCAAATTCTAGTATTATTAGTCTTTACATGTATTCTCCTAATAGATCCTTGAATTATTAATGTCTGGTTAGCGTAGTTATGAATTGCTCCAAACCGTCCTTAACCGCGGTCTTTCCAAAAGCATCCCATACACTCCTTGTACATCTAATAAGACTAAGAAGTTGGTCATCTTGTTCACTCTTCAAATCAAGCGCGATCATCAACACAAACAGGTGTTTCTTGTCCATTGGCATTGTCCCTTATCTTTTTGCATCCATGTTTGTCTGGTTTAATTGTGATTGGTAGCATGATTTTCAGCGCATTTTCTTAGTATCAAACATTAAATTCAATGTAATTTTTTTGTCATAATCACTTGGTCTAGGTTTAAAAATCAAGCAATTCGAGTAAGCTAATTTGACCAAGTTAGGTGTTAGACATCTTCTCTTAATACCATGGGGAATGCCGACCTAATAATCAATGGTTACTTAGGTTCTTAATCCGATTTAAGCAGAATTGTGTGCAATGTACTAGGGCTTTCTAGTGGTCTTAGTCCCTATTGACCTTTAGCTTAAGTATTATAAAGGGAGTTTACTAATGTGATGAGCCTGGGAGGGTAACACTGTTATATGACCCCCCAAAGTTACAAAATTAAAATGCTGAAAACGTACAAACACAAAAAATCAAAGTGCCACAATGTAAAATCTTAAGCGGGAAGAGAAATCTCAGCTTGATTTGGTACTTCACTCACATGTATCGCCTATGGTACTAGAGCCCTAGAGGTTCCCAGTGTGGGCGCTTTTCCTTGAAAAGCAAAAAACCCAAGGCATACAAAATAAGCACACACACATCAAAATTGAATAAGCACACACATCAAAATTGAATCACTGTGAAAAGACTTTGGGGGGTCAAAGAAAAGAAATAAGTCAGGCGATGATTTCATGAGCAATTCCTTTTATCGTAGCTTAACTACAAGGTATTCTAGATATAGCCTTTAGTCAGCCCTTGAACATGAAATACTTGGCTCTCGCGATTAAACAACTTAATTGACCAGAGAAAATTGAGAAGCTGGCCCATGGTATTAATAGTTGATCTCTAGTGCCTTTCGACCGTTAAATTAGTGACCCCAGACTTGTTTAGTTTTTGACCTTTACAACTGTTTATGCATTTAATTATATTACAATTTAATGTTTATTGCTGACAAATTGTTTAATATTTTGTTACCAATCAATTTGTGTGCCTACAATTGCATATTTCTTTTTATTGGATATAAGAATGCAATTATTGTGCCAATTTTGTTTGATTTTGTAGTGACTGAAGAAGGCTAAGGCCATTCATCTCAAATGCTCTTCCACCTCAACGAACGAGCTTCAACTCAATAGCTTCCGAGAATGAAATATACATCACCAAGGGAGGCATGTTAACCACCATCGTCCACTTTCAGTAGTCATGGGCCGGGCTTGTCGATCCAACAGGAAAAGGGTAAGAGTGATCGCCGATGAGAGGTGCACTCTAACTGGAACATTCAAGGGTTAGTTGGCCAAGGATGAGAGGTGCACTCTAACTGGAACATTCAAGGGTTAGCATGGACACCCAAGTGATAATGGGTGAGCTCATATAAAAGTCACCTAAACCTAAAAAATCACTCATTCTCTCATTGGTACAATTGAAGAGTGCTCTTGCTCCATGTCCATCTTCTTCTTTATCTCCTTGTGTGTGTGTGTGTGTGTGTGTGTGTGTGTGTGTATGTGTGTGTGTGTGTGTGTGTGTGTGTGTGTGTGTGTGCGTGCGTGAGAGAGATAGAGATAGAGATAGATAAAGAGAGAGAGAGAGAGAGAGAGCATTGTGAAGGCACGGCGGTGGCAAGGCAGTTGAGCACGACACGGCGGTAGCTCCTTCTTCTTCGCGGTGAGGAATCCTCCACGAAGGCGAGCGTAGGGCGGTGAGTGATACACCCTTGCTCTCTTGAACTTTCTAGATTAGTCGTGTTGTGTGCTTGCAGCTATTTGTGGCTCGCAAAAAGTGTATGACACGTCCCTTTCTTTGACACGTGTGACAAACGTGCACATCAGACACCTAGCTATATTGCTTACAAGCAAGCCTGAATCCCATTGGATAGCCAACATACAAAACCAATGACAATTAAGATTCACTAGAACAAGCTTAAATCTCATTGGATAGCCCACAAAGAGAACCAATAGCAATTGAGCCTGACATGATGTCATAAAATATAATATCTAACTTTACCAAATGATTTTCTCACATTAAACTAATCATTTAATATGGGAAGATAAAAGGGGAACAAGAGTTAGGATATAGATATGTGCTTTTAGACCTATCTCAATAGGGGACCAACAGGAGAAATGGTTGCATCTCAATAGGGGTCCAAAAGGAGACGGTCTACCAAAGAGCAATGTGCAATAAGTGCTTCTAGATTTACCTCAGTAAGGGACCAATAGGAGAGATGGTTACATCTCAATAGGGGTCCAAAAGGAGATAGTCTATCAAAGAGCAACGTGCATCTAATGGAACTTAAAAGACCTTAGGGTTATATTCATTAAAGACCTCCAAAAGTTGGTGTTAAAAAGTCCTTTGACCTTTGGCAAGCTAGGGCTAACCTTGAGGTGGGAATCCTCACCAAGCATGAGGTGCTTGTCAGCTTATCCTTTGACCTAGGCAAGCTAGGGTTGACCTTGAGGTGGGAATCCTACCCAAGCATGAGGTGCTTGTCAGCTTGGTAAGTGTTTGTGGAAACCTTGTCCAAAAGCTTGAGGTGCTTCTCACATGCTTAAATGACTAACGTTCCTAAAGTGTTCAATTCAAAGATAAACTCTCAAGAGACATAAAACGTTTCCATTCTTGATTGACTAAGTGTTTGAAGTATTTAATTCAAACCAAATGACTTAAGAAGCATAAAATACACATGTTCAAATGATCCTCCACATGTGGCCCTCATGATGTGTTTGAATCCTATTGGATAGGTTTTAAAGGGGTCCAATGAGAATTTAGATGCATAAAAATAATTAATTAATTTCTTTCTCCCAAAGAGGAAAAAGAGGACACATGTCCAAATGAAATAATTAAATAATATGTGAGTGAGTGAGAGTGAGTGAGAGAGAGAGAGAGAGAGGGAGAGGTGAAACAAGCATGAGAGGGGGGTATACTCTCTCTCTCACACACACACACATTCTCTCATTCTGTGGAGTGCAAAGTGCAAGAGCTCCATCGTCTTCTCCAATCTTGTTGAGAATTGGAGAGCCTACACCAACACTCTTGGCTATGGAATGCAAATCCAACCAAGAGCCATGCTTCAACGCTTAAGCTTGCCATATTCTTCTCTTCATTAATATTCTACTATGCTATGCTAAGCAAGAAGAATGATGATAAGTGAGGAACTGTTTCTTTTTCCTCTGGATGATTCTTCTTCCTCTTCCCTACTCTCATTCCCCGCTAGCTCTCTCCACCTTCGAAGGTGTTTGAGGCCTTGGGATAGTTAAAGACTGAGGCTTGGGATAGTTAATGCTTTTTGCAAAGTTTATGTTATGCTTATGATGCATGAAGGTTTCCATATTCATAGCATCACCAAGGTTACAAGGAGCACAAAGATTGTATTGTACCAAGTCTCTCTTGATGGGAGAATGTATAATACAAATGCCTTTTGGAGGGAGGATGGGCTCCAAGTAAATCCGGTCCTCAACTTGTGTCATGTTCACTAATACTCTCTCTCTTGCAAAAGTATTGTTTATGCCAAGTTAATTAAGTACGATGTTTATGTTTCTACCATCAATTATGTTCACCCTCTATGTTCTCAAAGTAACCTCACAAAAATGCTCACTTGAATTCTCTTAATTCTGCTATTCTCAAAGTTCACAGGCCATTTCCATTACATTGGTATGAGGGAATTTGGTTTCTCTTTTCTTGCTTAAGAAGAGAGGTCCTTAAGTAGACTATTAATGGTTGGTTTTGTTAATTATATTAGGGTAAGTGGGATTGGGATCTATTATCGGTTTGGTTGAGCCCACTATGTGGGATATGGTGCACACTTCAAGAGCTTTGGTCTTAATAATGGGGTCTGTTTAGACTTGCCTACGGCTTTACCATTATTGCACCATAAGAAGTCTAAAAGGAGCTATCCCTTGGTAATTATGCTATGTTAGACCTACCCCACTACTTTTTATAATTAACCAATTCGAGCAGTGGGTGCAGATACTTAAGTGCGCTAAAAGGAGTAGCAACTAAGGTTTTGAATTGCCAAAGGATACACTAAGTAAACACATAAGTATAATTAGCATGGCTGGCAATAACCAAGAGAGTAGAATGAACATTGATAACTTTGATTTTTCACATGAAGGTGCTAATGACGATGCCCCCATGTTTATCAATTATCTTATTATTACTAGGTTGCATTAGGCTATGGGAAACCCTACTTTGCAAGCCAAAGTTACCCAAAAACTTCATGATTATGGGAATTTCCTTCCTCTCCAAGAGGAGAGAGAGAGAGAGAGAGAGAGAGAGAGAGAGCTTAGGAGACCTCTTGATGAGACTCCCAAAATAAGACTCTCTCCCATAAGAGAGGAGGAATCCAAAGAACGAGAAAGAAGTGAATCCCTAAGTTCCTCTAAAGATGTGGCTCCATGAAGATGGCGGTCTAGACTATCGCCAACTCCTCCCAAGAGGAAAGAGTCAACCCATAGTCATTCTCCTTGTCATTCCAAAAGGGAAGAGAGGAAACAAAGGAAGAAAAAAGCAAGAAAGAGGTCACCCTCTTCTCCTTCTTCTTCACCTTCCTCCTCTTTCGATGAAAGCAATAGTTATTCTCCTAGAGAATACAAGAGGAGAGGACATCGCAAAACTGACCTTACATGGCGAAGGTCCCAAAAGCTCAAGAAATTCAAAGAGGTAGGAAAGAGTATCTCTTTTGTCACCTATGATGGAACCTTTGGTGCCACCGGCCTTCATCCAACAATTTGATGCGGCCTTTGCAGATGAGGGCTTCACAAAGTCCTCCAAGCTACACCATGTAGCTATACTCTTCCAAAAATCTGTTTGTCAATGGTGGGTTAGCCTTTGTGGCAATGGTGAGGCCCCAAAGACATGGAAAACTCTACGAGTTTCCATCATGAAGCAATTCCTTGCAAGCAATGCAAAGGACAGAGTGCTTACCAAATGGCAGAGCTTGAAGCTACTCTTCAACGAGTCTATCCACAAATATGTAGATAAGTATTGGGATTTACATCTCAAAGCTACAATCTTTCAAAGGATAGACTTCTCCAAACAAAAGCAACAATTTTGTGCGATAAGAAATGGCTAAGTGTGTCAACTCACAATGGCCCAGCACTATCACCAAAGTCTTCCACCAGACTATGGTTGATTCAAGGATCAATTTCCAACAAGGGGCGAGAAGAAATTTCAAGCCCATGGAAAACGAGGATCAAAATGAAGCTAAAGGGAAGAGCAATGCTCAAAAATATTCCCAAGGCAACACCAATACCAACAACAACAAGGCCAAGGAGAAAGGAGCTTACAAAGGTGAAAATATTCTCTCTCTTGAAGAATTAGAGGCCTTTCGGAAAGACCATAAATGATTTAAGTGTGGGGAGCAAGGACATGGTTATCGTTCTTGCCCCAAAAGAAATGTACTCAATGACACTCCTAGAGCTTCCATGGTTGAAGCTCCAAAAAACGATACTCATTGCAAAGGCTCATCACTTTCCTATAGGAAGCATGATGCCTTCATCTTGTTTGACCCTGGCTTGACCCTGGCTCTACTCACAACTTTATATCAACAGATTTGGTCACTAAGTTGAGCATTCAAGCTTTCGAGATGGGAGATATTGTAACTACCGATGGAGCTTTCAAGGGATAGCAAGCCTCCGTTACTCCCTTGATTGGGAAGTTGAGACTTCATGTCCAAAGCTGCGTCAACAAAAAAGAATTTTTTATCTCTCACCTCCAACATGAGGATGTTATACTAGGGGCACCATGGTTCAACCATATGGCTGCCAACATGAAGTTTCCTAAAAGGAGAATCTATTTCACCTACAAGGAAAAGAGCATGTAAATAGATGCTAATGAGTTGGGGAACAACATATCCGTGGTAAATATGCTTGCTTTTGATAAGTCAATGAAAAGCTCTATTTTTGTGTATATTATTTTTGGTTAGAGAATCTGTAAATGATTCTAACGTTTTCACAAGTAGCAATACAGGGAATCAGCAGGAATTAGTGTTGTCTAATTTCCTAATTTTATAAATGGATTTCAAGATGTTTTCATTGATGACATCCCTAGTGAACTACCTCCAAAATGAAGGGATGATGACCACGCAATAGAGCTTCTACTAGGAAGCTCACCGCCTAATAAACCTCCTTATAGAGTTTCACAAGCTCAACAAAAGGAGATCATAAGACAATTGCATGAATTAGTGGAAAAAGGGATGATGAGGCCTAGCTCTTCTCTATTTGTTCACCAATATTTTTAGTGCAAAAGAAAGATGGCACATATCACATGTGTGTCGACTATAGAGCACTAAATAGGATCACTATACAAAAAAAAAAAAAATCACATGCCGCGGGTAGAAGATCTATTTGATAAGCTACAAGTTTGGCTGGCAAATGCTCCAGCCGCATTCAAACTCACGCGATGGACAAAAATATTCATGCCACTCAAATTCTCTTGAGGAGTACAAGTGACACCTCCAGGTAATCTTTCAAGTTGTGAGGGAGAATAAGATTTTCATTAATCAAAAGAAAAGTAATTTTTTTCTACAAGAGATTCAATAGGTCACATTATCTCTCAAGATGATAGATGCATGAATCCATCAAAGTTGAAGGTAATAAAAGCATGGCCTAATCCAAGGAATCTACATGAGCTAAGAAGCTTTATTGGTATGTGTGCATACTATGACGCTTCATAGAAAAAGTCTCTCAATTAGCAGGACCATCGCATGGCTTAATAAGGAAGAATGTTAATTATTCATGGACTGCTAAGGAGAAAAATGCTTTTGACAAGCTCAAAGAGAAGCTTACCTCTCAACCATTCCTTATGCTTATAAATCTCTCAAAGCCATTTGAGGTCCAATGTGATGCTTGTGGTGATTTCTTTGGAGTATTTTTGCTTCAAGAAGGGCATGCCATAGCATATGAGAGTTGAAGGCTCAATATGGAAAAACGGGTCTAAGGCATTTATGAGAAAGAGCTTTTAGCTATTCTACATACCCTAGACACATGGAAGCACTATTTATTGGGGACTCCATTCATCCTACGAATGGATCACAAAGCCTCAAGAACTTCATGACGCAAACCAAGATTTTCAATAAACAAATGAGGTGGGCAAATTTCATCTTGCTCACATTGCTCACAAGAACAACCAAGTGGTCGATGCAATTTAACAATCGCCAAGGGAAAATGTGGTGTCTATAGCAACTCACAATGATCTATCTTTTATGACAGATGAGTATGCTACTGACCAAGACTTTAAGTACATAATTATAGCCTTTGCATTAGGGAAGAAAAAAAAGAACCATTCACCTTGAAGGATGGTTATCTTCCAAATGGCAATAGGCTATGTGTTACTCACCAATACAATAAGAAAGTCATGTATGAATCCCATGCTTCTCCTTATGCGGGGCAAAGAGGGATTCCATAATATACTCTTCGACGAGTAGAAATATATTTATATTGGTCTACCATGAAAAGTAAACATACTTCAAAATGCGTGCTATACCAAAATTTGATATTTGATCGCAGGACTCAACTTGGATTGTTTCAGTCGACAGGCTTAGCAAGAAAATACACTCTATGTCTATCAAACAGATAGGCACATCAAACGACAACCCTCTTTAGATCTCAAATTTTAAGTATCATGGCTTGCCAACATCCATAGTGTCAGAAAAAGTTCCTAGAATGACTAGAAGGGTCTCTTTGAGAATCTAGGAAGTACATTGAATTTCTCTTTCGGCCTATCATCCACAAACGGATGACCAAAGTGAAATAACTAATCTAATGATTCTTGAATCTACTAAAAGACAATGTCATGGAAGTAGATCAACGTTCTCAATGAGAGAAGTACCTAACTCTTATAGAGTATGCGCACAATGACATTGTACATACGTCTATGGGGAAAGCACCTTTCAAGTTTAAAATGGGAAGATCCAAAAGTCCCTTACTACTTAAAGTACATGGGAAGATCTTCACTGCTGATAAATATAGCCAAGACTCACAAGAGACTCACAAAATTATTTTTCCAAAGATTAAAGAGGTTATATCCATCTCAAAGAAAAGGCAAAAAGGGTTGTTGCTAATAAGCATAGAAGAGCCTTAGCCTTTAAGAAAAATGATTGTGTCTTTCTAAAGTTTCTCAAGGCTCATCTAAGGCATACTACGGGCAAGAATCCTACAAGCCACTAAGAGTATTATGCTAAAGTAGCAAAAAGATGCTATGGTCCTTTCTTTTAAAATTCTTAAGCCAATCAATGAGATGGCTTATTAGTTAAAGTTTCCAAACCATTGGCTCATTCATAATGCTAACCATGTGAGCCTACTCAAGCCTTACAAAGGAGAGCCACCAAAAGAATCAATAATGGAGGATCCGCTAAAGATCGAAGATCAAGAAGAGGTGTTGCAGTCCGAATCGATTATTCGACACGAAGACAAGGTACTAAGAAACAGTAATGTTATCTAATGATATCTTGTTAAGTTTAAGAATTATCCTTTTAAAGATGCTAGATTGATGCAAGGGACCTAGCTTAAGGATAATATGAACCTTGTCAATGCTTACAATGCTACACTAGAGTAAGCAAATGAAAATGCATTTTGAATGAACAATGTTTTTGTCTTATGAGACTCATTCTCTTTCTTTTATTGTGCAGAAAATTTAAGAAGTATGCATGCTTAGGATCATGTTTGAGGTGACAACATCTCCAAACACCAAGTAGAACTTGTCACTCTACTTTGGAAGTCTGATATGAACTATAGAGCAGATATGCTTGCCGCAGCTAAGTCTCTCGAGCACCAAAATGGATTAGTCATCCATTCTTGAATGATGCAATAGGGTAAAAAGGGATCCTCTACCAGCTAAGAAACATGGACTAATGACTAGGCTTTATCTTCTCTACCTCATAGTTGAGCACGAATATGATTTCAAGAGAGAGGTAATGTCATAAAATATAATATCTAACTTTACCAAATGATTTTCTCATATTCAACTCATCCGTTAATATGGAAAGATAAAAGGGGAATAAGAGTTAGGATATAGATATGTGCTTCTAGACCTATCTCAATAGAGGACCAAAAGGAGAAATGGTTGCATCTCAATAGGGGTCCAAAAGGAGACGGTCTACCAAAGAGCAATGTGCAATAAGTGCTTCTAGATTTACCTCAACAAGGGACCTAGAGGAGAGATGGTTACTTTTCAATAGGGATCCAAAAGGACGTAGTCTATCAAAGAGCAACGTACATCTAATGGAGCTTAAAGAACCTTAGGGTTAGCTTCATTAAAGACCTCCAAAAGTTAGTGTTAAAAAGTCCTTTGACCTTAGGCAAGCTAGGGCTGACTTTGAGGTGGGAATCCTACCCAAGCATGAGGTGCTTGTCGGCTTGCTAAGTGTTTGTGGGAACCTTGCCCAAAAGCTTGAGGTGGTTCTCACATGCTTAAATGACTAAGGTTCTTGAAGTGTTCAATTCAAACATAAACTCTCAAGAAGCCTAAAACGTTTCCATGCTTGATTGACTAAGTGCTTGAAGATTCAATTCAAACCAAATGGCTTAAGAAGCATAAAACGCACATGTTCAAATGATCTTACACATGTGGCCCTCATGATGTGCTTGAATCCTATTGGATAGGTTTTAAAGAGGTCCAATGAGAATTTAGATCCATAAAAATAAATAATTAAGTTCTTTCTCTCAAAGAGGAAAAAGAGGATACATGTCATGAAATAATAAAATAATAAGAGAGAGAGAGAGAGGTATGGACCAAGCATGAGAGGGGGGTATACTCTCCCACACACACACACACACACACACACACATTCTCTCATTGTGTGGAGTGCAAAGAGCAAGAGCTCCATTATAATGTGACCACATCAAAACTTTGGCCGGCTGACCCAACGGGCGCCTTGGCTAGGTGGGCACTTGTATGTTTTTATCACATCCAAACACTCCCCCCTTCCTAGCTCGTGTCGTCCCTTGACACGACCTTGTGCAGTCTTGTCATAGGGTTGTCTTCAGCTTGTTTTCAAGATTGATCTTCATCTTGGGAAGCGCGTTGTCGTTGATGACGCTCCCCCCTTCCTTGAGTGATGCATAGCTGTCATGTTGTTGATACATGATTTGAGCTTTGATTATCGAAGCAACGGTTTCTTCTTGTTGTGCATTCGCCTCTTGGTTGTCAATCTTAGCCGTCGTAAAGACGGATGTTGAAGTGTTTGATCATGTAGAACTGATCCTCTTTGTGGCGTGGACTTTATGATGGATATTATTTCAAGGTTCACTGCAATTTGAGTTGTCTGCAATAGGTCACCAATGTTGAAGCACTGTGTGAGCTACTTTTGATTGTTGTGGATAGCTCGCTTGCTAAATTTCTCATTGCTTGATATTGTAGGCCATTCTTCCACATGCCATTGTTGGATGGAGCTTTGTTGTCACCCTTGAAGATAAAAGATTCTCTTGATAATCCTATGGAGACCTGCTGTTT
Organism: Adiantum capillus-veneris; assembly: GCF_014529385.1. Lineage (NCBI taxonomy): Eukaryota > Viridiplantae > Streptophyta > Polypodiopsida > Polypodiales > Pteridaceae > Adiantum > Adiantum capillus-veneris. The sequence goes on along the minus strand of NC_140950.1, from coordinate 140,819,413 downwards.
TTGCTCCAAGTTGTTGTTGATTGATTTGGGTAGCTCTTTCCTTATTGTTGATGTAGAAGGAATATATACAAGAAGTTGATGATGAGGTCTAGATTAGGGTCAATAACCTGGATGACCAAAGGGAAAAATCCAGTGGGAAAAAAGTGCCTTTGGTATACACTCTTATTGGAGTTGAGCATTTGGACTGGAAGTACCTGTCATGCAAGGTGAGTGCTTGGGAGAAACAAAGGAAGAGTGCCTAATGTAAGTGCCAATTATGGGACACTCTATATGCTTATGAGAAGTTTTCAAACAAAAAGCATGTAGTGTAAAAGATGGAGTTAATGGGTGCTTCAAGGAACAAATGTAGCACATGTGACATCAAAGGACATCTCAATAGCTTGCACGTTTCCAAGAAGGGTTTTTGATGTAGAAGCTTCTCCACTCATTCCTCACTATGCGTAGTGCGTGAGTGTCTTTTGGACTCTCTTCTTCACTTTACCAAACTTAAAATACATAGACTTGGACTCTTATGCTCACCTATACCAACATGAGCGACACAACATAAATATGTTCAACTCCTCCACCTTGAGCAGTACCTAGAATAGCTAAGACTCTTAGACCACAGAGAATATTACTTGAAGCTTTGGGACTAATGCCTTGCTCATTTAGTGGCTCAACTGCCCGACTCTTGACTTTTATGCCATGTATTTTTAATGGCGACTTGGACTTACTTGTTCATGGCCTGAAACCCAATGCCAGAAGTTCTTGAGATTAAGGTCTCTATCATTGTTTTGGTCTTTGGAGGCCCGTCGAGTAGGTTGGCATATTTTGGCTCCTCTTGACTTGCTTGTTGTATGTTGATACTTGTTTGTAAAACAAGTCCTTCAACTATGATAGGGCTTGATGTAGCCTTTGCATTAATTTCCATGAGAAGCGATTGTCGAGATGTGTGGGTTCTATGTGATTGAGTTTCCACTAGCAATTTTGGAACCCATCTTGTTTTTGGTCCTTGTGTGACCGTCTTTGGCATTTTATCTTCTTCTACAATTTGATGGACACTAGGCTTTGGTATCCAAACCTGATGATTTTCGTTGTAAAAGCCTTGCTTTTGTAATTGATGACAAGGTATCCATCTGTAGATTGCAGCAGCCTTGGTTGTAATTGGCTTCTGTTGGCTTTTGGTTGTCATTGCTTCCTTTAGGGTAGGAGCTTGTGCTGCTTAATTTATCTTCGTTGTTCCCGATTGAGCTACAATTTTTGGTAACCATATTTGTGTTTTACCTTCATAAAATCCTTGTGCTTTGAGTAGCTTAACTGGAATCATTCACTGATTCACCTGTTTGTGTTGGGTAATTTGACTAGCGAGTGACTTTGGTACCCAAACTTGTCACATTGCCCGCTTGGAAGGTCTTTTTGTTTGCCTTTTGTTGGTGTTCTTTCGCTTGCCTGAGTATTTTGTATTCCGTTGATAGCTCATCTTGTTCCATGTAGAACTCATTGATTGAGGTGGGTAGGTCCAGGCTGTTACTTGAGGCTTTTTGGCCAAAACATTAGTGTTTCCTTGGAAGTAGCCTTGAGCAGTGATTGACTCATTTGATGCTATCCACCCTGTCACCTTTTGCTGTTGTGGTTGAACCCGTGTTTCATGTATCCAAACTGGGTCTTTGACTTGGATGTGCTCTTTGGATACCAACACCTGCTTGACATTCTTCGGCTTCTTCTGGATGCTTTTTTGTGATGGAAACTTTGGTTGATAGACTTTTTGCTTTGGTTTCCATTGCATTGTTGATGGTGTGGCTCTTGATGTAGAGGCTTCGTGGGAAATTTGATGGAATCTCGTTGAAGGTAAAGTCGTCTGGCGAGGTTGATATACTTCAATGTTTACCTTTGCTTTACCTTTTTCAACGATGGTTGGCGATTTCTTCTCTGCATGGATTTGAGAAGCTTCAAGGAGTCTTACTGTTGTTGTTGTTGTTGAAGCTTTTGATTGTTGTCGAAAGAAGATGTTCCTCCAGCTTTCTGTCAGGACCAGGCTCTCTTTGATATGATAGGAGTTGATTATGTGGAAAGTATCTTTATACTCCATGGTACTCAATTTGAGTACAGCTTCTGCCACTCCAAAGCTAGGAATCGGCATTTTTGAACTTGTGTAAATTGTTTCTTCTAGCTCATTGATTGGTGGCTTTCCCATCATGATCCATGTTCCATAAGTCATTAGATTCTTAGTAGCATAAGGATCAATCGCCGCCGAACATGTAACCTTGAGCCTTGTTTGTCCGCATAAATTGAATTTGATCATCGTTGGAGATAGTCCATCTTCTTCCTTGTCCGTGTTCTTCTTTTGATCTTGCGTTTGTTGAAGATTTTCCGTTGAACTTGGAAGATTTTCTCCTTCATCTACTTTCAGTTACACTTTTTCTGGAGTCGGCTTCTTTGTTTCTTCAGGTATCTCAATAATGACATATTCTTGTGGTTTCTTTGCTTTCTTCATGTGCACTTTGACATCATGCTCCATGACATAGCTATCTGTTTCACCTTTTTTGCCTTTACACTCACAAATCTCGTTAGCTTCCTTCAACACCTTTATCGTAAATACGGGAGTTATATCATACCCTTCCTCATCACAAAATTTAGTCGGGGTCACCTCATTCACACACAGTTTAAGAGTCGCCAGTATTTGATCCCATCCAAAGGGTTCAAATAATTGCTCTGGAAAAGGTTCCAATATGTAAGCTTCATCGTCCATTGATCTTTTTAGGATGCAATCCTCTTTCACTGAGCTTCCACACTTCGAAGCACCACACATCCAAATTTGTTGTTTGGTTTGTAGCCACGCAGGTATCTCTTTCCCATTGACTATAGAAGAGTCAATTTCTTCTAACGGAGTTCTATTCACATCTCTATAGCTATGGTCTTTTATGCTTATTTTTGTGGTGATCTTTTTATGTCTCAAGTAGATATAGTCATAGCCCCAATCTTGAACCATCTTAAGTTGACGCATGAAAGGCCTTCCTAAAATGATATCAAAATTTTTCCCTTTTCCAAAATCTACTATTGCAAATGTATGTTCATATTCAATTCCACAAGAAGTCACAATAATTTGCTCTAAGATACCCAGAGCTTTTTCCTCATTAACAATGCAACTTAATTGAATTCATTTTTCTTATGCATTAAGACGTAATTAAGGAGAAATTAATCCGTCATTAAGTCTCTATGAATTGGTTTTTCCTCACACATATGCATAGGGTAAATCTGCATCATCTAATTGCTAGGAAATAGTCTAATCATACTTAATCCAATTCTCTGGTAATTCCAATAATGAAATCCTAATTATTTCTTGATCATATAAGCCAAATAATTATCTTAGAGCCGGTTCCCACAGGATCATGTACCATCCTTAATGATTGCTTATGAAAGAAATCTAGACTCTCATATAGGAGGGATTAATTGATGTCACTAATCTACCCATTGGACTGTTATGATGCTTGTGAACCTTAGCTCTTTCTCAAGCTAATCATTTAAAGTAGTGAGAAATGGCCCCGGTTAAGAGGACGCGCTTCGGTGGTGCCCATGATCGCGAAGCAGGAACGAGCAATGTCAACAGAAAGGGGAAGGCCCCCATGGACGAGCAAATACCGGCCATCTCACGGGCCATCGATGAAGAAGTGGAAGAGGTAGATCATATTTTTTTCAAGTTGTTTAAATTAACATTGCATACGCTAGTTAGGAATTCTCATATCCCCAAACATGTTGGAGAAATCCGACGGAAACCTCGGTATTGAAATCATTGTACATTAAGTTCTAAAGTAGGAAGGTAATGTCTGATGGGTATGCTGTTTGCAAGAGGAAAGAATGTTTGCTAGGGAAAATTTAGCTCGACATGTTCATTTTATTTCCAATGTTGAATCAGTCCTGACCCCCCTATTGATCACAGGGGGCAGAGTTCCTCGTTAAGGGCTCTTGAATCCACGACTTGCTTTCTATGCGATGGATACCCACGACTTGCTTTCTATGCGGTGGGAACCCAGGTCTTGCTTTCTATGCGGTGGGAGTGTCCATGACGTGCTTTCTATGCAGTGGACATACCTAGTTGTATGGGCAGCTAGGCGACAACGGGAGGAGTGAACTCTCGCTGGAGGGGGGATGTTGTACCTCCAGAACATTGGAATTTTTATGAATAAGTTTGAGTAGAATTTTTACTAGAGTTCTGTCTTGGTGTTGTTTGCAATACTGGTTGAAGGGCTGTTTTAACGAACCCTGTGACTCAGAATTAAACAAGGAATATTTATGTTGAACAACCTTTGTGGTAGTAATTAGGTCACACGAGGAAGTGTGAGTGTGGGGGTGGAAAGTGGGGGCTTGGCTCAGGTTGCCAATGCCTACGAGATGGGTGGTCCCGATTGGTCGGAAACTCTCCGTCCCCATAGTGCTTACTCGATATTAGTAATGCTCATTGCCCCTAGAGCGGGGAATTCTCGAGAGTACGTGCCTCTGAAACATGGGGAAAAAGGCACTCGGGGTTTCTCTCCTCTTGGAAGGTGGGTCTTAGGATCGCTAGATAGATAAGTACGCTTCCCCTGCGAGGTGGAGCTAGATCTCGTTGCTAGTAGGCTCGAACTCGACTCACTTTGTGATGAGAGATCGTCCGCTAGTTGAACCCTGAACCATTTTGTTTGCTTCCGCTATAGATCTAGTGGCCACCAGGTTTACCATCAGATTCGTTGTTGATACGACGGGGTGGGGACCTCACACCTGGTATCAGAGCCTAGGTTAGGCTGGGAAAATAAAGTCGTATTGTTTGAACATTTAAAAGGAACTGAAAATATATAGGTAGTTGATCCGAATTCCTTGCATTGGTGTTGCAGGAAGACCCCGTGCTCGAATATCAAAAGTTCCAAGTGTTTGAGCTTATTTATGAGCAAGCTCGGAGATCCCCAGTTTACCAGTTCAGGCGAGATGTCATGGAGATACTGTTGAAGGCTTATACGCCACACTCCACTCGCATTGACAAAGGATGGGAACTTGATTGGACATTGCCAGGAGGGGTTTACTACATCAATGCTCGGAAGCTAGGATGCCTGGCTACCGACTTGAAGAAGATACGTTGGGGAGAAGAGTTGAGAGTAATAGAGATATTCTACTTGGTGCCCACTCGATTGGATCAGACTGTTTCGGGCAACTCCAACCAAACCATCAACGACTGGCTCTTGGAGAAGGTCACCAATGTGATTCCAGCAAACCGAGTCAAGACCTTTGGATTACTGAGAGCGGAACTCCGGCCCGATATCTTAGTTTATTATCCCCTCAAGAATGTGTATAAGGACTATTACACGAATGAAGTAGTGCATCATATCAATACCATTTCCTAGGCGTATGTTATACGCAAATCCATAAAGCCTTCTAATAAGCGGTCATCAGTCATTCTAAACCTTGAGGGGTTTCGATTGTAATAAATTTCCATCAATAAAGTGCTTTTTGTCTCTGAATCTCTGTCTCTTGATAAAGTGGAATTTTGAATTTTATTAAAGTCTCGTGTCTCTTGAAATTCAAGTAATGGTATCAAGAATTTCGTATAACCCATGTAGGTACCGCCTGTTGCTCTGTACTCGGCAGCGCAAGAGAAGAAGCTCCTCCTTAAGCAAGCCCAACCTCCGATCTTTAAGGGCGAGGGGGCAAATGTGGAGAGAGATGCGGAAGTATGGATGGAAGCCATGGACGATTATTTTGAAGCTGCGGGAACCCAACCCGTAAATCAGACCATGCTTGCGATGTTCCGCCTAACTGGCGATGCCAAGATATGGTGGAAGCAACATTGCAGGGACATGGATATTAAGGGATCTTCCCAGTCCTGGGAAGACATCAAAGCTGCGATAATGGGACGTTATTTACCACCTGCCTATAAGACCTTGAGAATGAATGAATTCTTTTCACTTCGGCAGCTGAATTCAACGGTCGAAGAATACTATGCAAAGTTTGTCACTCTTCGGAGATATGCTCCTAAGATGACCTTGGAACAACAGGTGGCAAGGTTCTGTCAAGGACTAATCGATCCCTTGAACACTCGGCTGGAGGCTCTCAGGCCGTCAACGCTACAAGATGCCTTGTTGAGGGCTAAACCTCTAGCTCTCGAAATACAAAAGGCTAATCAGAATAGGAGGAATAATTGGGCAAAGAGGGCAAGGAACACTGCTTGGGACAACAGACCAGCCAACCAAACCTATAACCAGCGCCCTATTGTGGCTACCACCACAACCATGGAGTTCCCTGATGTTCGATGCTATGGTTGCGGCGAGCATGGACACTACAGATCAAATTGCCCCAGTAACATTCATGCAACCAACGCCAATGCCATACCCTTGAATACCCGTGGGCGTGGCCAAGCTAATGGAAGAGGAGGACGCGGAAGAATGAACAGAGGGCGAGGGCGTGGAGCTATCGCCAGAGTGAATGCCGTAGTAGTTCAACCAACTGTGGGTGACGAAGCAGTGGAGAGAGCAACCCTGCATGCTGTAGTTGACAATCCCAATGGGTGTGAGCAATACGCAGTCATTCATACGCCAGGATCTCTCAGAGGTGAACAAGTTAACTTCCTTATAGATTGTGGCAGTACTCTTTCATTTCTTTCACCCAGATGCATGAGAAAGCTTAAGCTAGATAAGTATCCGTCAAACAAACTAGTTGTCGAGTTAGCAAACGGCAAGGAGGTAGTATCTCAACACTCTACAGGAAAAATTGACTTTGATTTAGGGGGACACCCAACTTCTGCCCAATTTTGAACCTTACCCTTAGGATTTTTTGATGGGATACTAGGGATGGACTGGCTAAAGCAAAATAGGGCCCACATACATTGTGCACAAGGGAATTTTACCTTTACAAATAACTTGGGTAATGAAGCCTTAATTCAGGGGGAAAATGGGAGACCTAAGGCTACTCTAGTTAAGGCCAGCAGACTTTTGAAGGGACTAAGGAAGGGTCAGCAAATATATGCAGTTAAACTCAATAAGGTGGACCAATCAGATACCTCACTTCGACCAGACTGGCTGAGGGAGTATGATGACGTATTCCCCGAGGACCTTACGAATCTTCCACCACACAGAGAGGTAGATCATGAGATTGAAACTATCCCTGGGTGTGAACCTATTTCAAAAAGACCTTATAAAATGTCACTTCCGGAGGCCATCGAACTCAAAGAACAACTTAGGCAACTCATTGAGCAAGGATTCATTCGACCCAGTACTTCTCCTTGGGGTGCTCCAGTTCTTTTCCAAAAGAAGAAGGATGGGACCTTAAGGCTATGCATAGACTATCGTGGACTGAACCAGGTAACTGTCAAGAACAAGTATCCAATTCCAAGGATTGACGAACTTTTGGACAGACTCCACGGCGCCAAAATATTTACAAAGATAGATCTAAGGTCAGGATATTACCAAATCAGGATCAAGGAATTAGATATTCCGAAGACAGCTTTCAATACTAGGTATGGGCACTACGAATTCACAGTAATGTCTTTTGGTCTAACAAATGCTCCTGCAAGCTTCAATCGACTTATGCAGGATATTTTTAGACCTTACCTGGATGATTTTGTCTTGGTTTTCTTTGATGACATTCTAGTCTATTCTAAGAATGAAGCAGATCACAAGGAACATGTTCGCAAAGTACTTGATCTCCTTCGAGAACACCAGCTTTACGCTAAGGAGAGCAAGTGCACTTTTTGCTCACCTAAGGTCAACTATCTTGGATTTGTCATTTCGGCTGAAGGGATTTCAGTAGACCCAGACAAAGTCAAGGATATCGTTGACTGGCCTCAACCATCCACTGTCAGCGAAGTAAGGGGATTTCTTGGAATAACGGGATGGTACAGGATTTTTGTCAAGGATTATGCACGTATTGCTGCACCTTTGACGGAACTCCTGAAGAAAGGAATGAGGATCGATTGGAAGACCGAGCACGAGTCTAGCTTTGCTAAGCTAAAAGAATTCTTGGTCTCAGCTCCTATTTTAAAGCTTCTAGACTTCAGTAAAGAATTTGAAGTAGCGACAGATGCTAGCAAATTCGCTCTAGGCGGAGTTCTTACTCAAGAAGGAAGACCAGTGGCGTATACTTCGCGAAAGCTGAGGGATCATGAGAAGAATTATCCCACTCATGATCTGGAACTTTTAGCAGTTATTCATGCACTGAAGCTATGGAGACATTATCTTCTTGGACGCAAGTTTCAGTTGGTTACAGACCACAAGAGTTTAAAGTGGATTTTTACTCAACCCATTCTCAATATGCGTCAACGGCGATGGATAGAGCTATTACAGGAATATGACCTCGACATAAAGTATAGACCAGGGAAGGAAAACGCAGTTGCAGATGGTCTTAGCCGAAAATCGTTTCTCGGAGCTATCTCTATTCCAAATAACCCTATCTGGGATAGAATCAAAGAAGCATCCCTTGAAGATCCAGAGTACCAACGTATGGCTTCATTAGTCCAGCAGAATAAGATGCCTGAAGCGAAAGATTACTCTCTTATGGGAGGATGTCTTTACTACAGACATAGACTCTGTGTACCCAGAGACCCAGCTTTAAAGAAGGCCATTCTATACGAAGCACACGATAGCCCTACATCCGGACACCCAGGCTATGCTAAAACTCTTCACGCCGTCAGAAGGAGTTATTTCTGGTCTGGAATGAAAGGAGACATACTTCGATATGTGAGGCAATGTCTTTCTTGTCAACGGATAAAAGCCGAAAGGATCAAATTACCAGGGCAACTTCAACCTCTTGACATACCCCAGATGAAGTGGGAATGCATCAGTATGGATTTTGTTACAGGGTTACCTTCTACAGGAGGTTATGATTCTGTTTTCGTGGTTGTTGACATGCTCACAAAAGTGGCTCATCTAATACCCGTAAAGACAACCTTTACTGCTTCAGATATTAGTCGGGTATTCATCAAGGAGAATTTTAGGTTACATGGTCTACCCAAGCGTATCGTCAGCGATAGAGATGCCAAGTTCACATCAAAATTTTGGACCTCTCTTTTCCAATCTATTGGATCACAATTAGCCTTCAGCACAGCATATCATCCGCAGACTGATGGGCAAACCGAAAGAGTTAATCAAGTCATCGAGGACATTCTCAGAGCCTATTGTAATATCTACCTTTGGTAGAATATGCTTATAACTCTTCCGAACACAGAAGCATTGGAATGTCACCTTTCAAAGATCTTTATGGACAGGACTGCTTAGCACCACTGAACTTTTCAGATCCAACCATCAGAGTAGAAGCCTCTAGAAAGATGTTAGAAGATATGGAAGCCCAGACTAGAGCCATTCGCCAGGACATTCAGGCAGCTCAGGATAGACAGAAGCACTATGCAGATAAGGATCGTTCGGTAAGGACTTTCAAGGAAGGAGATAAGGTTTTTCTACGAGTCCAACCTAAGAAAAGTAACTTATCACTAGGGAAATATAAGAAGCTTAGCCCAAGGTACTGTGGACCATTCGAGATCATTAAGGTTGTAAGTGACCAGGCCTACAAGCTAAAGTTACCTGCAAACTTGAAGGTTCATGATGTATTCCATGTCAGCTTACTCAAACCCTATATTCCCAATCCCGATCAATTCTTGGACTCAGATCAGTTAGTCATGCCAGCACAAGGAGTTCTCGAGCTCCAACCTGACTATGTACTTGAAACAAGGGAAAGAAAATTACGCAACAGAATTATCACGGAGCATCTAGTAAAGTGGAAGGATTACCCTGAAGAAGATGCAACTTGGGAAGACAAATCGACTCTCTTAAAAGATTACCCAAACTCATTCTTGAGATGAGGACATCTCAAATTTCTCACGTTGGGGAGGTTGTAAGGTCTCTGACCCGATCACAAGAGCATCCTTGTACCACGAAATGAATACAATGGAATAAGTTACTATTTTTAGCAGTTTTTCAGATTCTGTTAGTGCCATGATGTTTAGAATGTTATAAAGCTTCAAAATGTGAATTAAAATAATTTTTGTGAAAATTTTCCAAAAATAGTAAGTTTTTGGTCACCCGACCCATCCAGTCTCGACCGTCTCGAAAAACTGCACCCGTACCCCAAATTTGAAAAAAATGCATTTTCGGACCCCGGGGGCTGCTAAATATGGCAGGTACTCGGGCCAGTACGGCTTAGTTAGAGCTTCGTATGGCAATTTACGGCATCAAAATCCGATTCGTATGACCCGTTTTAGCCTAGAACCAAATTTCCTAAAAATTGTCCGGGGAGGTATCGGGGGCCCGGGACTGTGTGGGAATAGGTCCCAAGCCACTCCAGATCATCTTTAGCAGCTAGGGGGCGCCCTCTTGCTTTGTGGGAGTCTTGGGAAAGCTGCCAAGCCTGCAACTCAGTCTCAGAACCAGTTAACCAAGCCAACCTGACACTTGGTGGGCAGAGAACTGGACTTGCCATGCTTAACTGGAGAAGCTCCCAGATGCATTTAGCAACCCAGATCGATTTTCAGCCTGTAGGAGCCTATTTAAAGACCTGCATACACACACACACACACACACACACACACACTTATGATCACACACACACACACAGTGCATACACACACACCCACACACATTGGGGAGGTGCTGTCGAATCACACACCGATTGAAGAGGAAGCTAGGAGGGAGGTGCTGCCGAATTTTCATCTCAAGAAGCTCGATTAGATCAGAAAATCGAGGAGATTACCAGCTCTTAATCACGGTAACGACAGTTTAATTAATGCTATCTGTAAATTCTTTTCTCTACCATCAAAATTTCTCGTACATTATGCCTATTCCTAGCCAAAAATCTCTATGACTACTCCCTAAATTCTCTTATTCGTACTCTATTATGTAATCATCATTCCATAGCTGAATTATCAGCCATTCTTCACTCTTGATTAATGATTAGAGCATAATTACCAGAATCTCCTCTCTCTAGATAGCATAGTAATTAATCAGTAAGCTAGTATTGGTGCAGATTGAAGAGAATCATCATTGTAATCACTCATTAACAATGCAACTTAATTGAATTCATTTTTCTTATGCATTAAGACGTAATTAAGGAGAAATTAATCCGTCATTAAGTCTCTATGAATTGGTTTTTCCTCACACATATGCATAGGGTAAATCTGCATCATCTAATTGCTAGGAAATAGTCTAATCATACTTAATCCAATTCTCTGGTAATTCCAATAATGAAATCCTAATTATTTCTTGATCATATAAGCCAAATAATTATCTTAGAGCCGGTTCCCACAGGATCATGTACCATCCTTAATGATTGCTTATGAAAGAAATCTAGACTCTCATATAGGAGGGATTAATTGATGTCACTAATCTACCCATTGGACTGTTATGATGCTTGTGAACCTTAGCTCTTTCTCAAGCTAATCATTTAAAGTAGTGAGAAATGGCCCCGGTTAAGAGGACGCGCTTCGGTGGTGCCCATGATCGCGAAGCAGGAACGAGCAATGTCAACAGAAAGGGGAAGGCCCCCATGGACGAGCAAATACCAGCCATCTCACGGGCCATCGATGAAGAAGTGGAAGAGGTAGATCATATTTTTTTTCAAGTTGTTTAAATTAACATTGCATACGCTAGTTAGGAATGCTCATATCCCCAAACATGTTGGAGGAATCCGACGGAAACCTCGGTATTGAAATCATCGTACATTAAGTTCTAAAGTAGGAAGGTAATGTCTGATGGGTTAGCTGTTTGCAAGAGGAAAGAATGTTTGCTAGGGAAAATTTAGCTCGACATGTTCATTTTATTTCCAATGTTGAATCAGTCCTGACCCCCCTACTGATCACAGGGGGCAGAGTTCCTCGTTAAGGGCTCTTGAATCCACGACTTGCTTTCTATGCGGTGGATACCCACGACTTGCTTTCTATGCGGTGGGAACCCAGGTCTTGCTTTCTATGCGGTGGGAGTGTCCATGACGTGCTTTCTATGCGGTGGACATACCTCGTTGTATGGGCAGCTAGGCGACAACGGGAGGAGTGAACTCTCGCTGGAGGGGGGATGTTGTACCTCCAGAACATTGGAATTTTTATGAATAAGTTTGAGTAGAATTTTTACTAGAGTTCTGTCTTGGTGTTGTTTGCAATACTGGTTGCAGGGCTGTTTTAATGAACCATGTGATTCGGAATTAAACAAGGAATATTTATGTTGAACAACCTTTGTGGTAGTAATTAGGTCACACGAGGAAGTGTGAGTGTGGGGGTGGAAAGTGGGGGCTTGGCTCAGGTTGCCAATGCCTACGAGATGGGTGGTCCCGATTGGTCGGGAACTCTCCGTCCCCATAGTGCTTACTCGATATTAGTAATGCTCATTGCCCCTAGAGCGGGGAATTCTCGAGAGTACGTGCCTCTGAAACATGGGGAAAAAGGCACTCGGGGTTTCTCTCCTCTTGGAAGGTGGGTCTTAGGATCGCTAGATAGATAAGTACGCTTCCCCTGCGAGGTGGAGCTAGATCTCGTTGCTAGTAGGCTCGAACTCGACTCACTTTGTGATGAGAGATCGTCCGCTAGTTGAACCCTGAACCATTTTGTTTGCTTCCGCTATAGATCTAGTGGCCACCAGGTTTACCATCAGATTCGTTGTTGATACGACGGGGTGGGGACCTCACAGTGGAATAGCTTTGAGTTGAGTGGGAAACCCTAATGATGGATGAGTTGTCATGTTTAAGCTTCACTCAATACTTTCATGATGATCCTTGATAAGGTCAACTTGGCTTAGTGCACACAATCCCTTTTTGCCCCTGGTCAAGTCTCTAAAAAGTCAGGAATTTGTGACTTTTTTGGTCTCTGGAAACTTGGTTTTGGGTACCCTAAAAGTTTGGTCTAGGTGTGTGCTATTGCCCACAAGATTTCTTCCTAGCTATACCTGACTCAGTTTGGAGTTGTCTATCAAAAGTTAGAGCACTTTTAGTGAACTGCACTTGAAACAACACTCAAAACAGTCTCAGGACCAGAACACAAGAACTTTTGTGCTTGTATCTTGGCCTCCAGAGGGTATTTTTCACTCAAACTTGAGATTTGGGATGTACTCAAGTAGATCTACAAACTTATAAAGTCAGATACCCTCACTATGTAGAGGTACACCGATCGCGATCGTTGACCCCATGTCACAGATTTGGAAGATTTTTGCACAGTAGATAGACCTTGATGACTTGATACCAAGTGTCTTTGTATTTTTGAATTTGGATATGTTTTGACCAATGAAAACTCAAATCCCATGTGGTTATGCGATTATTGGTCTGACTGTGTAATTGGGACTTTTGACCACTTTCTTTTGCTTTTTTGACCTTGCTCCTTTTGGAAAATATGTTGCAGTAGATGTCAGCTACCTACTCATAAATTTTCAATCCAAAATGTCACTAAGGTACACCGATCGCGATCGTAGTTTCAGCTCCTTTTTTCATGAAATTTTAGGAGTTGATAGACATGGGTATGATTAGTCTATTCCCAAACCCATTTTGCATTTGGATTACAAAAACTTGAATTTTCTCAAAATTTTGGTCTGAAGGATCAGTGATCAGTGTTTGCCCTATTTGACAACTGTCTTTTGGTTTTTTGACCCTGGTTCTTTTGAGAAAGTTGTTTGTCTAGTCATCAACTACCTACTCACCAAGTCTCAACTCAAAATATCAGTATGGTACACCGATCGCGATCGTACTTTTGAGCCCAAATTGGATGAAACTTGTGGGTATGGTAGACAATGATGTGTACAGTCCACTCCCCAAATCTTTTTGAATTTGGACAAGAAAAAGTCATGTTTTCACCAGATCTTGGTCTGCTGCAGTGGTTTCCGAACTGTCTGCTGTTTTTGGCTATTTTGGTGATTTTTTTGAATTTTGAAAACTCCTGGTATCTTATATAACCTAGGTGTATGTGTGGGTAAAGTCTGGTCAAAATATGGCACTGAGGTACACCGATTGCGATCGTATTTCTAAGCCCAAATTGGATGAAACTTCACCAGCGTGTTCACTAGGCTATTATAAGACTACCTGCCAGACACTTTTGTATTTGGACTCAAAAAAGTCAATTTCTACCATTTCTTGGTTGGAAGTGCCTGTTTTTCCAATTTTATCAGTTTGACTTGATCTTGATGTTTGTTTTGGGAAATGAAAGCTATTTGGGATTGTCCTGTGTACAGGCTATCCCTCTGTATGCTTTCTTCTCAGTTTTGATGTGTTTTGGTCTACTGAAAGTCAATTTCTATGCCAGTTTAGCAGTTTTTTACTCGGATCTGTATTCAGTGGTTTTGACCTGTTTTTGTGGTTTTTGACCCTAGGTCCTTTAGACTTTTATGTTTGTATACACCTAAGGATCCCACAGATGAAATCTAGTCAAAATCTGGCACTTAGGTACACCGATCGCGATCGTAGTTTGGAGCCCAATTTAGACCAAATTTGGCATGCTTGTAGACACTGATGTTTTAAGGCTATCCCCCAAGTCCTTTTGCATTTGGATCACCAAAAGTCAAGATTTTACAGTTTCTGGGTCTGTCAGGCTAGTTTTACCCAAGTGGCCTGATTTCCTTGATTTTTGATGTTTTTGGGTGTGGTTGCTTTAGACAAACTTGTTCAGAATACTATCAGGAAGGCACATGTCAAATCTTGTACAGTTCTAACACTGAGGTACACCGATCGCGATCGTAGTACCAGAGCCAAATCTGATGAAATTTTTTCTGCTCCCTCTGACAAGTGTTTCCCAGTGTGTGGTGCTACCACTTTCTGATTTGAATCAATTTCAGCTCTGTTTGGTCAGATTTTCTAATTTTAGAGTCTTATGGCCCTTTTGCCAAAGTTATGGTTTTTCTGGTTTTTTGGCTCTGACTTTTGCCCCAAATCTTACTGGAATGTGATTTACTTATCCTACTCCTAAGTACAGAAATGAAAGAACATAAGAAAATGAATCAAACAAAACAAACAAGATAAAAAACGGATGATGGATCAGTACTCAATCAATACAAAGAAATTTAAAGAGAAAAAATGCTTAAATCAATCTCACTCACAACTCCCTATATCTCTCAAGAGTAGATCTAGCCAGTCCACTGACCCTATACTCCAATAAGCACTAAACCCCTGTCTAGATGCTTCACTGAAATGTAAATGGAATGGAAATTATATTTTCGAACAATAAGAAAACTCTGAATACGCACTCGGTCACTCATCACCTAAGATTCATTCCCCAGCAACCGCCAATGTTTGCGGGTCGCCGCGACGGACGTCCATAGTATAGCTCTCAAGCATTAACATAAAATTATCAATACAGCGGAAGCGACTCAGATGAGGCATGGAAACTCACTAGGGTGTCAATCCTAATGAAGTGAACTCGAAGAGATGCAACTACTAACTCTACAAGAAAATCAATCACACTAAAGCCAAGTAATCTGCCTATGTCCTTCTACACAGCTCTACAGTCATCACGCCCGTTCACCATGCAAATCATATCGGAATCGCACGAAACTTGAAGGGAAGCTACAGGGGACTATCAGGAACATATCCTATCATTGTCACGGCATTCTGGAGAGGTACAA
Source organism: Adiantum capillus-veneris (assembly GCF_014529385.1). Lineage (NCBI taxonomy): Eukaryota > Viridiplantae > Streptophyta > Polypodiopsida > Polypodiales > Pteridaceae > Adiantum > Adiantum capillus-veneris. The sequence continues at coordinate 140,803,892 of NC_140950.1, read as the reverse complement.
CGATCGCGATCGTTCGTCCCACAGTACGCAAAAACAGTAAACAAATGATCCTAAAGGGTCGTTTTTAGGTCCCTAAAGCCTCTCCTAGGGTCAAAACAACATAAAATACGCATGTAAACCTTCCCCGAATCTTGAATGCTTACACTTAAATGAAAGAGCAGAGTAAGAGGAACACAATGCAAGAAACAAAACTGAATTTGGATTACCGTAGCCACAGAAGCGATGATTACAAGTTGGAGCAAAGAGGTAGCTCTCTGTACGTAATGCAGTAGTCCCTTATCTTCAAAAAATAATCTCCCTTTCCCACTAACCTTAGTGTATTATATACCTAGGGCTTTCTAAAGTGGCCGGCATCCAACTTCTCATGGACCTTTACATACATCACTGGAAAAATTACATCTTTGACTCAGACTATAGACGATTGACATTATGCTTTTACAGGGTTTGATGTATTAAACATCGGAAAAATAATGTGACCACGTCAAAACTTTGGCCGGCTGACCCAACGGGCACCTTGGCTAGGTGGGCACTTGTATGTTGTTATCACCTCCAAACATCCATCTCCTTCTCCAAGCTTGTTGAGAAGTGGAGAGCCTACACCAACACTCTTGGCTATGGAATGCAAATGCAACCATGAGACATGCTTCAATGCTTAAGCTTGCCATCTTCTTCATCTTCATTACTATTCTATTATGCTATGCTAAGCAAGAAGCATGATGATAAGTGAGGAACTATTTCTTTCTCCTATGGATGATTCTTCTTCGTCTTCCCTACCCCCATTCCCCGCTAGCTCTCTCCACCTTCGAAGGTGTTTGAGGCCTTGGGATAGTTAAAGACTGAGGCTTGGGATAGTTAATGCTTTTTGCAAAGTTTATGTTATGCTCGTGATGCATGAATCTTTCCATCTTCATAGCATCACCAAGGTCACAAGGAACACAAAGATTGTATTGTACCAAGTCTCTCTGGATGGGAGAATCTATAATACAAACGCCTTTTGGAGGGGGACCGCCGGCTCCAAGTAAATCCGGTCCTCAACTATTGTCATGTTCTCTAATACTATCTCTCTTGCAAAAGTATTGTTCATGCCAAGTTAATTAAGTACTATGCTTATGTTGCTACCATCAATTAAGTTCACCCTCTATGTTCTCAAAGTAACCTCACAAAAATGCTTACTTGAATTCTCTTAATTCCGATATCCTCAAAGTTCATAGGCCATTTCCATTACACATGAGAAATCTTTGATCCTATTGAGTAGCCTACTAGGGGGACCAATGGGGACCAATGAGAGTTGGACATCCCACGAGCTAGCTTAAATCTCATTGGATAGCCTACCTTGAGAGCCCATAAGAATTTAGCATCATTTAATAAAAGAATTAAGCTCCCTTTTCAAAGAGTGAATGAAGGACACTTGTCATAAGACTAGCACTCTTGCTTGATATGAAGAAATCCATTCATTGGCTAGCCCATAGCATGGACCAATAGGATTCAAGCATGGGCCAATAGGCTTCAAGCATGCCTTGGAAGAGAAAATTGATGGGAAACTCTCTCTTGGACCTCATACAAGCATATTCACAAGGTGAAGTCTCCTTCTTATGAGTAAGAAAAGTGGAGAAGCTACACCAAGAGCAGTTGACCATGGAATGTAAATCCAAGAAACAGTCAAGCTTACAGCCATGCTCATCTTCTTCTCCATCTCCATTACTATGCTATGCTATGTTTTATGAGTGAACTAATTTGACAAGAGTGCTTCTTTCTTGTAAGAATACTCCTTCTTCTTCTTCTCCTTCCTCACTCCCCTCTAGCTCTCTCCAGCTTTAAAGGTGTTTTAGGTATTGGGATTGAGGCCACCCCAAATGTAATTGTTTGTGCATGAAGCTTCCCATCTTCATGGCATCAATTGGGCATTGAAGAGAACAAAGATTATATTGTAAACAAGTCTCTCTCAATGGGAGAATCTATAATGCAAAGTCCTTTTGGAGGGGTACGAGCTCCAAATAAATCCAGTCCTCTATTGTTGTTAGCTTTAATCTCTCTCTTTTGAGGTTATTTTTCATACCAAGCTAACTAGTTATGCTGCCTCTTGTTGTAAAGTCCAACCAAGCACTCTCTCTTTTCTCATAAGGAATCTCTTTAATGAAATACTCTCTTTTGTCAATATAATTCATCTACGATTAATATTATTGTCCTAATTCTATCACATTGGTATCAAAGCTTAGACTACTCTTTTCTTGCTTAAGAAGAGAGGTCCTAGGATAGGTTGGACTTTTGTCTTGCAAGAACACACATAAATTTTGTTTAGCATGGATGAAAATAATGAAGAGAGTAGGATTAATACTGATGACTTTGATTTTGCACATGATGGTGCTACTAATGATGGCCATTAGCTTGTGAATTATCTTGCCCCTAGGCTTCAACAAGCCATGGGCAATTTCGCTTACAAGGATAAGTTCAACAACAACTTCACACACATGGTAGTCTTCCAATTGCCCAAGAAGAGAGAGCCCTAAGAAGTCACTTGGTGAGACCTCCAAAAGAGGACTCTCTATGGGTGATGAGAAGAATCCATAGAAATGCATCTTCCCCAAAAAAAGATGTCATGTTTCAAATGAAGAGTCTCCACCAAGATATAGAAGCGAGTCTCTAAACAGTGCTATTGAAGATGCCGCTCCAATAAGATGGCGGTCAAAAAGGTCTTCAACTCCTCCAAAGAGGAAAAGATCATTGCATAGCTCTTCTCATCTTGATTTCAAAAGAGAAGAAAGAACTCCAAAGAAGAAAAAGGAGAGAAAGAGGTCACCCTTTTGTCCATCTTCATCACCCTCCTCTTCCAATGAAAGTAGCAACTAAGAGCCTAAGAGGAGAGGACATTGAAGATCCTATGTCGCATGGAAAAGGTCCAACAAGATTAAGAAGTTCAAAGAGGGAGGAAAGAAAATCACTTTCCTCACCTATGATGGTAGCTTTGGTGCCACTGACAAAGTCTTATCTTTTATACAACAATTTGATGCAGCCTTTGAAGATGAGGGCTTTACGGAGTCCTCTAACCTACGAAATGTTGCTATGCATTGTCAAAAGTCCGCTAGGCAGTGGTGGGCTAATCTACGAGCTAATGAAGAAGCTCGAAATACTTGGAAGGCCTTAAGGACTTCTATCTTGAAGCAATTCCTTTCAAGTGATGCCAAAGATATAGTTCTCACCAAATGGAGAAGTTAAAGATGGCACCCTATGAGTCTATCCATAAATATATAGATAAGTTTTGGGACTTACATCTCAAAGTCATGGTCTATAGAAAAATAGACTTTGGAAAGCAAAATCAACAATTCTGTGTCGAAATGTTCGTTGAAGACATGAATAAATATGTCGATTCTCAAAGGCCCAAAACCATCTCAGTAGTCATTCACCACACCATGGTCGCTTCAAGAATTAATTTCCAACAAGGGGCTAAGAAAAACTTTAAGCCCATGGAAATTAAGGACAAAAATGAGGACAAGGGGAAGAATAATGATATGCAAAATTCTTCCAAAGGCAACTTTAACAACAACAACAACAACAAAGCAAAGGACAAGGGAATCTACAAAGGTAAAAATAAACTCTCTCTTCAAGATTTAGAGCGTTATCGTAAGGATAACAAATGCTTTAAGTGTGGAAAGCAAGGACATGTCTATCGGTCTTCCCCACAAAAAAAATGTATGTAATGAACCACCTATAGATCTATGATTGAAGCTCCAAAAGAGGATGGTAATTGCAAAGGGTCACCTCTTTTCTATGCTTGGGGAAAGGTGAGAGAACTTGATGATTTTATCCTCTTTGATCTTGGCTCAACTCATAATTTCATATCAACTGAGCTAGCCACCAAGCTAGGGATACAAGCTTATGAGATGGGGGATACTTTGACGGCGGATGTGGCTTTCAAGGGACAAGATGTGTCGGTCACTCCCTTGATTGGGAAATTGAGACTCCATGTCCAAAGTTATGTGGACAAGAAGACTACTTTATCTCTCCTCTCAAACATGAAGATGTAATTCTAGGGGCACCAAGGTTAATTTGATGGCTACCACTATGAAGTTTCCTGAGAGAAGAATCTATTCCAAGTATAGAGAGAGAGATATGTATATAGATGCAAATGAGATAGGTAACACAATACCCCTTGTACATACACAAGCTTTTGACAAGTCAATGAAAAGTTCAATTTCCATGTACATGATTTTTGTTAGAGAGTTTATGAATGACACCACTATTGTTTTACCAAAAGTATCAATGATGGAACTCAAGAGGATTTAGAGTTGTCTAATTTCATAAACCGATTCCAAGAAATTTTTTGATATGACATCCCTGGAGAGTTACCTCCAAAGCAAGGGGATGATGATCGTGTCATAGACTAGGTAGGAAGTTCACCTCCAAATAAGCCTCGTTATAGAGTCTCTCAAGCTCAACAAGAGGAGATTATGAGGCAAGTGAATGAATTGTTAGAAAAAGGGATGGTAAGGTGTAGTTCATCCCCATTTTTCTCTTCCGTTCCATTAGTGCAAAACAAAGATGGCACTTATCGCATGTGCGTAGACTATAAAGCACTAAATAGAATCACAATTAAAAATAGATTTCTTGTGCCTTGGTTAGAAGATCTATTTGATAAGTTGCAAGGGTCTATCTACTTCAATAGGACTGACCTTAAAAGTGACTGTCATTGAATAAGGATAGTCAATGAAGATATTTTAAAGACCGCTTTCCGTACTACATTTGGTTAGAGAGAGAGAGAGATTTGGGAAGGCTCTCCATGCTAATAAAAAGGTGCTCATACAAGTGGCCAAGGGTGGTATGGCATAGAGCTTACATGCTCCAATGGATAGACCCGAGATACACACACAACTGTGATTGCTATTAATACTATCACTACTCTGGCACATGAGACCACTAGCAAAAAACTAAGAAACCAATGCGCAAGCGAGTCTTGATCTCCTCCTAACAAGGGAAGACGTGCCCTTAGGATCATCAGACCTAGGACTGTTGTACCAAGTGCATGGAGAAAAATTATAGCAAAGGTGGAAGATCCTCCGCGTATCTAATAGAAAGACCTATTGCTTCTAGCTCTCCAACTATGGCTACCAGATCATCATCCCAAAAACAAAGATTTGGGATGCCTAAAAAATTCTAGGGATGTCCCCCTCTACAAGCGTGTGCGCACCTAAAGATTGGTAAAAACTGCCAATTTTATTAGTGTGTGTGCGCCTAAAAAGTGTTTAATTTGCATGATTGATATAATTTTTGATTGCATATTTGATGTGTGTAATGGTTAATTGCTGCATTTTTGTGCTCAAAACAGGGATTTACACACTCCAATTGCATCAATTTTTTACCTAATTTTGTTGATAATTTTGCCGGTTTAATTGCCTAATCTTGATTTTATTGATGAAACTGTTTGGCAATTGACTTGATGTGATTGTGTGATTCTATTTGGCTGCACTATTCCCCTATGTGTGGAGAATTTTAAATTTTTTTTGGGTATTTTTTGGATAATTTTACAAGTTTTTGCATTAATTCCATACAAATTTGATATTTTGCGATCTTTAGGAGCTGTTTTTGTGTGTGCGTATTTACAGCATCATTTTGTTCGCATTTGTGCCCTCCGTGGTTGAGTTTTGAGCTTTTCGCTATTTCCGGGGACCAGATTGACGATTGTGTCGTATATTGCATTTTCGATAAAATTTGCTACTTTTGGTGTGCTTTTGCGTGTCGAAAATGTTTGATTGTGAATGTCGATAATTTTCTAAAATTCCTAGAATTTTTTGAACTTTTCTGGCAATTTTTGGGATTTTCGACTAATCTCCGACCTATTTTTGGCATTTGTGGACATTTTAAAATAAAAACATTAATAAAAACTTGGTTCGAACTGGACGCGGTGCCTTGCGGCGCATTAAAAAAAAATCTTCATCAACTAGATCTTTACGATCTCTTGTGATAATTTTTGCCGACAATAAAATTCTCTTTTTCTTCTTCTCTCTTAGGGGGAATCCACCCCAAAACCCACTCCAACTCTCTCTTTCTCTCAGTGCTCACTTCTCCCCCTCTCACTCTCTCTCTAACTCCCTTCTAACTTACTCTACTCTCTCTCTCTCTCTCTCTCTCTCTCTCTCTCTCTCTCTCTCTCTCTCTCTCTCTCTCTCTGCACCCCGTGCCCTGCACGTTGCCAGCCCGGGCCCCTAACCCCGCGTGCACCCCCTCTCACTCTCTCTCTCCTACTCCTGTCTCTTTCTGCTCAGCTTTCACCCACATGCTACTGTCGTTTACTGCCACATCAGCGCGTCTCATACTGCATGCGATCGCCAAGGCTGTCTCTCTCGCCATCACCCGCAATCAGCGGCATGTTGCTGGTCCCCGCATGCGGGCTGTCAGTAGGAGTCAACGGCTGCTCTCGCCCACGTGCTGCTCGGCGCTGCTCAACCAAGTGAGTTAGTTTAATAAGGTTAGTTTAGGTTTAAAAATTCAAAAAAAGAGGTTTTTTAAAAAAAAACACAAAAAACCATAATTAAAGCAAAAAAATTCAATAAAAATAAAAAGCAAATTAGAATATCACACAAAATTAGAAAAAAATAAAGTTGACAAAAAATTCCAATTTAAAAAAAAGGATTAAAAATATTAGAAAAGAATTAAAAAATCATTAAAAGAGCTCAAAAAATTCTAGAAAAATAGAAAAACACATAGAAAATTCACCCAAAAAAGAAATACATAGAAAATCATCAAAAATTCAAAAATTCCACAAAAACTGTAAAAAATTCATAAAAAGCACAAAAATTTCTAAAAAATAAATAAAAAATCACAACAATAGTAAAAACTCAAAAAACTCACAAAATTTTTTCAAAAATTGGTTGGAAAAATCACAATAAATTACAAAATTCATAAAACCATCAAAAATTCCATAAAAAATAGAAAATTCACAAAAAAATAGAAAATCATTAGAAAAAATCGTTAAAATTCAAAACTTTTCCAAAAACATAATAAAAAATCACAAAATACCAAAAAAATAGAAAATTCAAAATTTCACAAAAAATTAATTAAAATAAAAAGAAAGTCGTCGAAAAAGCTAAAACGAGGTTGAAAAGCAAAAAACAACGCCGAGAAAAACACACCATCGGAGAATCACACCGAGTAAAGCGAGTGAAAATTGAGAGCAGCAACTAACAAAAGAAACAAGCAAACAGCGGAACAGTCATAAATAGCAGAAGATCAGCTGAAAAAAGCGAGCAAAAAGACCAACTCAAAGCCATTTGAGGGGTAGATAAATTTCAAAATTGTGCAAACCGAAATTGGCAAGTGCAGTAATTGCACTAAAAATTAACTTCCTGTCGGACGAACAGGGGCACAACTCACATGTGATTGCAGATTAGGCTAGTACATGCAACAGAAATTGTGCTAATCAGCACTAAAATTTTCTAGGAGATAGTTTTTACATAACCAGTCAAAATGGACTCAAATCGAACTGAGAGTTCAAGTACAATAGAACAAGCCGATAGCAGTGGCAACACAAGTACAAGTACAACGGAGCAGATTATACAACTATATGGCTACAATGGAGATAAAGTCTTATATGCAAATTCAGAAGGCCATAGATACTTGTTGAGCAGTAAAAGCAACACAGGAGCCAAGGTCCTATTGATCAAAGTAAAGCCAGATTAAAAAAACTCCCAGATATTCATAGACTTTAGTGGAGCCAGGTATTGCAAGCTCAAAGATGAAGTGCATATAGAAGTGTAAAAAATCAACCCAAGTGTTTATCTAGAAATCTGCGCGAATCCATATGCAATCAGGGTCATTGTACATGGATTAAGTGGTCAGATCTATAGTCGAGAGCCACAATTGCAAGATCCAACAGATCAACCAATAAAATCTAATCTAATTAGAGAACCAAGCCAAAGACGGTACTAAGGTCAAGATGGAGCAGTCTACAGCTTGATGCTCAGTGTTTCAAAAGAAAATCCCAACAACTTGACAAGCATAGAAACAAAAACTTCTCTGCTAGACCTTGACATGACAAAGCCAATTGAAATACCACCAATCATGGTGTATTGCTCAGATTGTGGATGAAAAGGTGTACATTTTTCTGAAGATTGTCCAAGAAATCCAGGCAACAGGGACATATCAATTGCCAATCAGGACACAGAGAAAATTGGAAATGCGAATTTTGATGTAAGTGCATCTAACTTGTCATTTTTAATGCAATCAGATGATTTTGCATTACCGTTAGAAGTACCAGTAAAAGCACTACAAGTTCAAAATCAGCATAAAGATGCACAGACACTTGAAAATCTTAAAATTGATTCTTTGAACAACAAATTCCTGTATGAATTTAGTAAATGTGTCAAGATCTGACCAAAGATTGAAAAGACTACTAGGTTTGCAAATGATTTTGCATCCACTGCCACAAGTGTGCAATCATTCACGAGTCTAAGGGACACATCAAACAGAATGATGTTAGCATTGTATGGTACACATAATTCATATGCACACTATGTAGACCAAAAAGGAAAAATGTACAAAAAGAATCAACCAGTGTTTGAATGACCCACATACCATCTCATAGAAGTGCGTCCAGTGATAGATCATAAAGGATGGTTCATAGGAAAGAATTTATTATAGCCCATCCTGTTGGGTGAAGAGGGGGAGATCGACCGCTTAAATTATTCAACAAAAGCTCCCAAGCATCACCATCAACATGTCCACCTCTTCTTCCAATTTCCAAGCGCACACACTCACACCTAGACTATGACACACACACACACACACACACACACACACAGTAAACATAGAATTGACATAGACATGCTTGTAAGAGAGTGTAAGAGATGTGTAAGGGATGGAGACTAGATTAGAGAGTACACAGCAAAATAACCATAGCATAAGAGAGTAGAGAAGAGAATCTGCAAGACAAAGGCCTAAATCTAGCCCCAAACTCCACGGCACCTCTCTTGTGGAGTTGGTATTTAATATTATTTTTTTTTGAGTTTAAGGTGCCAAAAATTGATGCCCCTCTTTTACAACCACTTCACTTTTGTAAATGAGTGAAGCTCATTAGTTCTTGCATGACCCATAAGGGGAGTTACCACTACAACTATTTAGAGAGCCATAGTGGCTTATTGAAATGATATTCTAAAATACTGTGCAAATATAAAATGGCCAAGAGTAATTGCCGTCGCCTCTTCATCAACTCCCCGCATTCCGCTCTACAAAATCATCATTAACTCAATTAGTAAAATAAATAGATAGCACATAATTAAATAAATCATCATTAACTCAATTAGTAAAATAAATAGATAGCACATAATTAACCATTACGCCAGCTATCCCAATTGCAGTTAACCACTACAACAAGAGGGTGCCCAGTCTCGTAACATCCCTCCCACCAGGGATAGGAACTGTCCTCAGTTGCTCAATAGAGAAATCAACTGGACTGTGACTGATGGAAAGTGTGGAGAAGGTCGGGAAAGTTGCGAAAAAACTTTTCAGCCATCCATTTGGCATCCTCTCTAGGGTGGCCCTTGAAAGTCAAAAGGTAACGGTTATAAACCATTCCAGTGTGTGTAGTGGTGGTCTCATGATCAATTATTTTATCAGGGATGAGTTGCTCTTCTTGGTCTACAAGTGAAGGTGGGTCTTCATAAATGTGGTGTGTAGGTAGGGGTCCTCGGAATTGGCGTAAAAGACTAATGTGAAAGGAATTGTGAATGTGCCAATGTGCAGGTAGTTCTAAATGGAAAGAAACATCAATAATGACAGCTGAAATTTTGAAAGGTCCATAAAAACGAGGAGCAAGCTTAACAAAGACATTGGTATCAACACTTTTGATCCTTCGTTTTTCGATGCGAAGTAAAACATGATCACCTTTTTTGAATTGGTGTGCCTTGTGGTGCTTGTTAGCATGCTTGGTGTAAAGTTCTTGTGAGTGTTTAATGGCAGAATGCACACTTGCATAAATATCATGAAAGTCAGTAGTGAAATCATCAGCGGCGGCAGACACAACATTAGAAAGACGTGAAGCGGGAGTAGGAAGAGAGTGACCATATACAATTTCAAATGGAGACTTACCGGTGGCAGTGTGAGTGGTGTTGTTGTATGCAAATTGAAAAATATGTAGGTAATCATCCCATTTCTTAGGTTCAGAAGAAACATAAGCCTTTAACAATTCAATAATAGTGCGGTTGCTGACTTCGACTCGACCATTAGATTCAGGATGAAATGCAGAAGTGAAGTCAAGTGTTGTGCCAAGATTTTCAAACACAGTAGTCCAAAAAGCACTACAAAATTTTGAATCTCGATCAGAAATAATCACTTTAGGCAAACCATGATGTGGGAAAACAGTCTTAAGAAACAAAAGTGCAGCTTGATGTGCTATGAGTGTTTTCTTACAAGGAATGAAATATGCTTGTTTAGAGAAACGGTCTGTTGGGGTATAAAGCCCAATGTGGTCGCCCAGGTAAGTGGGCGGGCCGCCAGGTATGTACACATATTCTTTTGTAAAAACCTAATAAGAACTCACTATGCTCTACACATTACAGTAGAGCGAGTTCACCATATCGTCGTGCTCTTCTTCTCGCACTCTCTCTCGCGTCGCACTTCCGCTCGTACTCCTTCAACTGGTATCAGAGCTCAGATCGAGGCTCGGGGCAGCACTGCAGGAGGCTAGAGTCACCAGCTCATATTGGAGTGAAATTCGACAGGCGAAGACACGGCCCCAAAATCTCGTGGGAGAGCCCGAAGGGCTAGGTGTTGTCAAAATTTCATTTTGAGGTCATCTCGGCCACCGTTCGGCTTCGACAAAGGTCTACGCAAGCCATTTTTGACTATGTGGTCTTAGCGGGTGCAGATCCGACTCTACAAATTTGGGGTTTTCGGCATACGACTGTAGGTGATGAGGATATCAACACTCCCAGAGTGTTGATTTGTGGCTGTCTACACATCAAAGGACGGCTCACAGTTCTTGGAGGCGTGTCACATACGACACGGGCGCATCTACACACAGACTGTAGGCGACATCCACTAGTTCATCAGGTAGCTTGTGTTTGCTGCTTGATATTCCAGATTTCATCCTGACATTGCAGGTACTTCCACATGGGATGTATTGTCAGAGATGATGTATGTCTGTTGAGGGTTTGCTGGCTGTGCGTCACGCAACAAACAACCGCCGCAGCGGTTACAGCATACAGTGGGATATTTGTGGATGTATGACTTTGTGGGAAGTCTATGTACTGTCAAATTTACTGCAGCCTTTGTTGAGGGTCGAGTGAGGTTTTATTGAGCTGGGGGATTCTCGAATGTTGAGATCCTTTCGGTGATACAGGTCTTGGAGCGATCCCTCGAGCACCCTTAGATAGGCAACTAGGATGTATTGACTGTGAGTTAGACAGTTGGGATTGCATCTTTGCTTTACTGCCGTTGAGGCATTGTCGCAGTCTATGCTTATAGGACAGTGACAGGACAGTGAGAGACAATACATGTGCAGGACAGGTTTACCCGCAGCTTACAGTGTCAGAGAGACAATGTTTTTTGAGCTGTTTTTTGGTCTGTTTTTAGTACACCAGAGCCATTTTACAAAGGAGACTCTGCCAAAATTTCTGCAGAATCTGAAGCTTTCTTGGTTCATTTGACAAGTTGATATTGGTTCATAGGTCAGTTTACAGGGGAAACTCTGCCAAATTTTTCCCAGAAAAGTAAACTACTGTGAAGCGTAGCTATGGCTGGATCACAGGACACTGGTCTTTACAATATCAAGAAGCTGGATGGAACCAATTTCCCATTGTGGAAGAAGCAGATTTGGCACGCGTTGGTACAAAAGAAGCAGATAAAACATATAAAGCTCAAAGGGATAAAACTAGAAGATATGGACGAAGATGAATGGAGCAAAATGGATGAATTGGCACTTTCTACCATTATGCTGACTTTGGCAGAAAGTGTTTACTTCAATGTAGCAGACGAGATGTCGGCTTATCAAGCATGGTTAAAGCTGAGTGATCTTTATGAGAAGCAGAGTGCAGCTTCACAGGTATACTGGCTTAAGAAGCTTGTTGACTTGAAGATGAAAGAAGGGACACCTATGTCCAATCATCTGAATGAATTCAACACAATCTATAGTCAGTTGTCAGCTCAAGGTGTCAAGTTTGATGAACCTGTTAGAGCTATGTTCCTGTTGATCACATTGCCGGAAATTTGGGACACTTTTCGCAGAGCTTGAGTAATTCTGCACCTCCAGATGGTTTGAACATAGCACGTGTAGAAGGAAGTCTGCTTACTGAAGAAACCAATAGAAAGACAATGGACAAAGGCAAAGGAATAGCCTTAGTTGTCAGGGGAAGGACCAAAGAAAAGTACAAAGGTGGAAAGAGGAATCAGTCTCGTACCAAGTCCCGCAGTGCTAAAGGCAAGAGTGACATAGAATGCTACCATTGTGGCAAGAAGGGTCACATGAAAAGAGACTGCAAAGAATGGAAAGCAGAAAAAGGCAAAGAGAAAGCTGAAGACCATGGTGAGAAGAACAAGTCCTCAGTGAAGATTCAAGAAACAAATGTGACAAACATTGTTGCAGAGGATGACAGTCTAGTGTCAGGAGACATCTACTTCTTGAAGGATACAATGGACTCAGCTCTTCTTACAGCATCTGATGGAAATGCACTGAGTGACTGGATTATAGACTCAGGGGCATCACTTCATGTGTCTCCAAGCAAGGAGTAGTTTACCTCTTATGTGACCACTAAAGATCATGTTCGGCTAGGCAATGGACAGACATGTGAGATCTTAGGTGTTGGAGATGTTCAATTGAAGTTTCAGAATGGCTCTTCTTTCACGCTGAAGAATGTGAGACATGTTCCCGCAATTACAAAGAGCTTGATCAGCACAGGTTTACTTGATGATGCTGGCTACATCACCACTTTTGGACAGAACATGTGGAAGATATACAAGGGTTCTATGACAGTAGCACATGGAGTAAAGTCTAGAGGACTTTACATGATTTATGTATCAAATGTCTCTAAAAATGTAATCAATGTAACCGAGCAGACGAACGTTTCTTTGTGGCATAGCCGGTTAGGACATATGTCCAAGAAGGGAATGGAAATCTTGTCTCGTTCTGGTTATTTGCTTGGCTTTTCATTTAATGATTTTGAATTCTGTGAACATTGTCTGTATGGTAAGCAAACACAGCAACCACATAAGCATAGAAGCAGTAGAAGAGATACACAGTTGGCACTTGTTCATAGTGATTTGTGTGGACCTATGCCTAACCTATCTCTAGGGGGAGCTTCTTACTTTATGACATTTATAGATGATTACTCGAGGAAATTCTGGGTTTACTTTCTCAAGCACAAGGATGAAGCGTTTAGTGTTTTCAAAACATTTGTGACACTTGTGGAGAATCAGAGTGGCAAGAAGCTTAAATGCTTACGCACTGACAATGGTGGAGAGTATGTTTCAAAGGCCTTTCAGGACTTTTGTGAGTCAAAAGGTATAAAACGTGAACTTAGTGCTCCTTACAATCCTCCTCAAAATGGTGTTGCTGAGAGGATGAATAGGACCATACAAGAGAAGGTCAGAAGTATGTTGTCTAATGCACAGCTGCCAAATGGATTTTGGGCTGAAGCTGTATCAACATCTGTTCATCTTGTAAATAGATCTCCTAGCAAGGTTTTGCAGAAGGATTCAGTGCCAGAGATGGTATGGTCAGGCAAAATGCCCTCATACAAGCATCTCAGAGTCTTTGGTTGTGAGGCATATACTCACGTTCCAAAGGAATTTAGGAACAAACTTGAGCCAAAGAGTAGAAAGTGCATCTTTCTAGGCTATGGTAATTCTGGTGAGATGGGGTACAGACTTTGGGATCCCGAATCCAGAAAGGTTGTCCGCAGCAATGATGTTCACTTTAATGAATCCAAATATCATTCTAAACCAGAGAGGGTTGAGGAGATTAGAAGAGTTGTCTTCCAAGAAGATGGACCTGCACGTGCAAGACAAAATGTCAGAGGAGCAAGGACAGGATAGAGTGGAACCATAGGTTGTGGCTGAGCTTGAGCCACCTATTGTGCGTAGATCTGGACGAGTCACGCGACCTCCTGATAGGTTTGTTCCATCTATTAACTATGTCATGTTGACTGATTGCAATGAGCCTTCATGTTACAAGGAAGCAGTGCAAATGAAGGACTCCGGGAATTGGCAATTGGCCATGCAGTCAGAGATGACAGCTCTGCATAAAAACCAGACATGGAAGCTAGTTAAATTACCACAGGGAAAAAAGGCTCTACCCTGTAAATGGGTTTACAGGTATAAGATCACCGCTCATGATAGTCAGCCAAAGTACAAAGCAAGGCTTGTTGCCAAGGGCTTTAAGCAAGAACAAGGCATTGACTTTGATGAAGTCTTCTCTCCGGTGGTCAAGATGACTACATTGAGATTCTTTCTTGCATTGGTTGCCATATTAGATTTGGTGTTGCACCAAATGGATGTCAAGACAGCGTTCTTGCATGGTGATTTAGATGTGGAAATTTACATGCAGCAGCCAGAAGGGTTTGTTGAGAAAGGCAAGGAAGATTGGGTATGCCAGTTGTTAAAGAGTCTTTATGGCTTAAAACAATCACCGAGGGCATGGTACCATAAATTCCACAAGTTTATGCTTTCTCAAGGCTACAAACGTAGTGAGTTCGATCACTGTCTATATACAAAGAAGGCTAAGGATGGTAGTTGGCTGATCCTTATTTTGTATGTGGATGACATGTTGATTGCTGGCAAGCACTTGGAAGAAATTTCAGCTTTGAAGTCAAAGATGGCAAAATCGTTTGACATGAAAGACATGGGTGAGGCAAGTCATATACTTGGTATGCGCATTGAGAGAGACAGATCAAAGAAGTTGATTTGGTTATCTCAAACAGAGTATATTGACAAGGTTTTGCAACGTTTCAATATGGAGAAGGGAAAGGCATTGAGTGTTCCATTGCCACCATATGTGAAACTTAGCAAACAAGATTGTCATGTGTCTGAGGAAGAACAGGCTGAAATGGATAAGATTCCACATGCGTCTGCAGTGGGTAGTTTGATGTATGCAATGATTGCTACTCGCCCAGACATTGCATTTGCAGTGGGAGTAGTAAGTCGATACATGTCAAACCCAGGCAAGAAACATTGGGAGGCAGTGAAAGGAATATTGAGATACCGGAAAGCTACAAAGAGTATGCGTATATGCTATGGGAGTCAGGAGCTAAGTGTAAAGGGTTTTACAGACTCAGATTATGCAGGTGACTTAGACAACCGAAGGTCTACGTCAGGGTATGTCTTTACATTGGCTGGTGGAGCAGTATCATGGCGTTCTAGATTACAAGATTGTGTTACTCAGTCTACTACAGAGGCTGAATATGTTGCAGCATCAAAGGCATGCAAAGAATCAATTTGGCTTAATCGACTAGTAACAGATTTGGGAATCAAAGAAGAGATGCCTGTGTTATATTGTGATAGTCAAAGTGCTATACAATTGGCTCGCAATCCAGTTTGTCACTCAAAGACAAAGCATGTGGATGTGAAGTATCATTTCATCATGGAAATGCTCGAGGATAAGCAACTTCAGATTGTCAAAGTTCACACCACAGAAAATCCTGCTGATCTACTTACAAAAGGACTTCCCTCAGAGAGCTTTGCGCATTTTCGCAAGCAGTTAGGTGTAGGGTAGTACATCACTTCTCTACATCTCTTGTATATTAGCTTGTATAGTAGCTTCTCTCACACTTAAAGTACCACATTGGACTTTAAGTGGGAGGTTGTTGGGGTATAAAGCCCAATGTGGTCGCCCAGGTAAGTGGGCGGGCCGCCAGGTATGTACACATATTCTTTTGTAAAAACCTACTATGCTCTACACATTACAGTAGAGCGAGTTCACCATATCGTCGTGCTCTTCTTCTCGCACTCTCTCTCGCGTCGCACTTCCGCTCGTACTCCTTCACGGTCAATAATAGTCCATATCATGTCATGTTTGTGCATTGTGAGTGGGAAACCAGTAACAAAATCCATTGAAATATGTTCCCAAGGTCTTTCAGGAATGGGGAGAGGGTGTAAAAGTCCCAGTTTCTTACCTGTAGCTACTTTGATTTTTTGACAAATCAAACAAGTTGAAACATACTGTTTAACATCCATTCTCATAGTAGGCCAATAGAGATCACGACATAAATTTTGAAAAGTTACAGAAAATCCTGTATGTCCAACATAAGGTGGTTTGTGCAATTCTTCAATAATTAATGTACGGAAAGGTTTAGTCACACACAATTTTTGTTTGAAATAAAGGAAGTTTTCTTGAATAGTGTATTCGAGGAATGTGTGTACAGAATTATCAAGCATGTGCAACCATGTTGTTTTGAAGTCATCATCATGTGCATAAGTGTCAGGCATAGTGTCAAATGAAGTTCCCGTAATGGTTGATAGATGTTTAAGTGAGGGTCTTCTACTCAAAGCATCAGCTCCAATGTTTTCTTTACCAGGTTGTTATTGAATGTTGGGCTGAAAACTTTGAATAAAAGTGGCCCACTTAATATGTCTATCATCTATTAAGGGCTGAGAAAGTAAATATTTGATACTTTGTTGATCAGTTTTAATGATCAAGTCAGTACCCATTACATAGTGTTTCCAAATTTTCAATGCATGTACCACAGCAGACAACTCTTTATCATAAGTACTGAACTTTGCTTCAGACGGTTTGAATTTACGACTTTCGAAAGCAATTGGATGGTTATCTTGCATAAGGACTGCACCGATACCTTTTCCACTAGCATCAGTGACTACCACAAAGAATGGTCTTTCAAAATCAGGCAATTGCAATACAGGTGTATTAGTCAAAGCATGTTTAAGTGCATTAAATGAGCTTTCTTGCAAATCAGTCCATTCATAAGGCATGTTTTTCTTTAACAGGAGAGTCAAATAATGTGATTTGTAAGAAAAATTACGAACAAATTGCCTGTAGTAGCTACAAAGACCGATAAAATATTGTAGCTCATGCAAGTTTTTGGGTCTAGGCCACGATTGAATGGCTTCAATTTCTTTGGATCGACATGTATTCCCTTGCCCGATACAATGTGTCCCAAATATTCAATTTCAGATTGGAAAAATGAACTCTTTTCAGGATTCAAATACAAGTGATTTTGTGCAAGCAGATCAAATACACGTGTTAAATGTTGTTTATGATCGTCTTCAGATTTACTGAATACCAAAATGTCATCAAAAAATACAATCACAAAATCTTGATGGTCAATAAAAATTCTATTCATCATGTGTGTGAATGTGGCTGGTGCATTTGTCAAACCAAATGGCATGACAAGGAATTCATAGTGTCCAGTTTGTGTTCTAAAAGCAGTTTTGTAGACATCATGTTCAAACATTTTAACTTGATGGTACCCTGATTTGAGGTCAATTTTGCTAAAGATGTTTGCCCCTTTCAGTTTGTCTAATAGGTCATCCACTCTAGGAATAGGAAACCTATTCTTAATGGTGATCTTGTTTAAAGCCCTGTAGTCGATACACATACGAAAGGTTCCATTTTTCTTCTTGACAAGAAGTACTGGAGCTCCGTATGGTGAACTACTAGATCAAATTAGGCCTCAGTCAAGTAAATCGGTAATTTGAGTTTGTATCTCCCTGTGTGCAGTTGGATTTACACGATAAGATGCTCTACAAGGAGGTTCACTACCCAGTATAATGTCAATTTTGTGGTCTTTTGGGCGTGATGCTGGAATTCCAGGTGGTAGATCATGCATGAAACAATCTTTAAATTGTGAGATAAATTCATCGTGTGTGGAGTTACGTGAATTTTCAGTTTCAGCAGAAATTTGATTTACCAATACTAAATATGTTTTCCCCTGTTTTCGAATTGCTCGTTTGGTTTGAGTGTGAGAGAGGAGTGGAAATTTTTGATGCGCAAGTGTTGCTTGGATGGAGAAATTTTTATTATTATGAGTGAGAGACATTGTACGTGTTTTATAATTAATCAATGGGTCAAATTCATGAGGAAATGGCATTCCCAAAATCATATGAAGACCATGCAATGGTGCTACCAAAATTGTGCGTGCTTGTGTGAAGTCACTAATGCAAACTTCAACAGTGACTTGAGTTTTACAATTAAAACGTTGATTATTAAAAGCAGTTTTGACCTTGTGAGGTGATGAGATTTCAGAGAGTGATAGTTGTTGTGCCAATCGTGTGGAAATTAAATCATGGCTACTACCATCATCTAACAAAATGGTGACACTTTCACCCTTAACAGTGCCTTGCACTTTAAACAAAGTGTGAGGAGATATAGGAGTACCTGAGGATGGGTTGTCATTGTTATCATAATCAGGACCATATCCCTCACCGTAGTTAGCTTCCACTTCATTGTCATCGGGTGTAGCATCTTCGATGAGGTTAAGAGTAGCTCCGTTGGGGCGGTTGTTGTTGAAGGGTTTTTGACTTGAATTTCTGTTGACTCCATTGGAATGGCCATTGGATTGACCATTGCCCATAGCATGACCATTTGGGCACTTATCTGCATAGTGACCATACTAAAAGCATTTAAAAAACTTCACCTTTTTGTTACCGTTAGAATTTGGAGGAGAACGTTGAATCTACGTGTGGTATTTCGGAGATACGGGATATAGACTCTACAACGCTTTTGAAAAAAGTACATCTTTGGTGTTTGTTTTTGTCAAAGTTAGTAGAGAAAGGAGGTCTCTTGTTGCGGTTAGTGTTAGCAGGTTGATCTGTGTGAGAGGAATGTCCACCTTTATTCTTTTCTGCGTTGAGAGCCAAATTAATAGCCTTTGATAGAGAATCTGGTTCGAACATATCTACCTCAGCACTAATTTGTAGTGCCAAGCCTGATATGTACTTTTGCTCCAATTTCCTGCGACTAACATGTTCAATAGCTTGCAATTGAATCAAACAATTCCAAAAACGATCAGTGTAACCTTGTACATCTTCATTTTGACCCTGTCGAATTAAATCCCATTGACGTCATGCTTTAGCTTTGTACTGTGTAGGCAAAATTTGGGGTAAAAACAATTTTTTAAATGCATGCCAGGTGCGTGGCCTTCTTCCATGTTGTTTGGTGGCGTTCCACCACAATGCAGCGCTGCTAGTGAGATGATTTGATGCACATTTTACCATTTCACGCTCGGGAAAGTCTTCATCATGAAAATAGTCATCTAGTTGACTAACCCATGCTAGAACCGTGCTAGCATCTTTAGTGCCATCAAAATCCTTGAAAGTGAAGGTTTTTCTCCTAGTTTTGTTTTTCTTGGGTGTCGATGCAGATTCGGTGCGTACAGAATTTATTTTCAAGTTCTTGCCTTTGCATGCGTTCATATGTAAGTGATTGTTGCAGATTTTGAAGTTGTTCCGCAATCGTGGGTGCCTGAGGAAGGTGTGCCATGATTGCGTGGTTTTTTTTTTTTAATTCTCTCTTTTTTTTAAAAAAAAATTAATAAATATTTAAATGGTAATGCTTAAAAAGGCTATTTGGTGATATTCATAGATGCAATATGTGGAATAAAGAGTAAAATAAATAACAGAAATGTAATGTACTTAGCTGAGAAATAGCGGTGGCGTCAAGTCTGGAATGGCGATGCGCTAGGAAATTGCCAGAGAAGTGGACGGTCCGACAATGTGTCTGCGAGTCAGTCAAATTGCATGGTGCCCCATCTCTCGTATCCCCAAAATTAATGGTAATTTTAGCTTTCACTATAAAATTCGCTTCATAGAATCGGCTATCTTTAGTAAAAGCAGAATTCGGAAAAACATAAGGACGAAAGGATTGGCGAACCACCAAAGGTTGTCGAAGACGATTCATGAGGAATGGACGGCTTTTTTTTTTCCCTTTGAACAGCAAGATATTTTTTTATTTTTTTTTAGTTTTGAAGCTTGTGCGTCCAAGGGAGTCGGTGGCTTGATGTCTTTTACTAGTTGGGTTGGAGGAGACCAACCAAGGGAGTTAGAGAATGGTGTGTACAGGTTCTTAATAAAGGGGGGAGAGGCAATTTTTCTTGAGTTGGACAGTCGGCCAATAGGTTTTAATTAAGGCCACACCTTTTATATATAGTGTGGAGCCATTGCATGGCGTGCAGAGAACGGCCGACAATGAGAGCGAGTAGAGAGATGGAGACTGGGACCGTGCAGAAGCCTTTTGAGGCTGCAAGGAAAGAGAGAGAAACCACTTGCATACCAGGGTGCTCCTACGAGGGTAACTGCGTCAGTTTTGGTGATGGTAGGCAGTGGGTCTTGCATGCATGCAAGAGCTCGTTCCCGTGAAGCTCTTCATGAAGAAAACGCGACTGTCAAAATTACAGCTAAGACTCCTTTGCATGGAGGATGTTACTGAGAAAGCTTAGATTAGCCAGAAGAGGGTTGAATAATGGAGCTCGACCACTTGATGACCATATTTCTTTGTCCTTTTCCCTGGAAATCTTTCAAGAGTCACCTCCTTGCCAATTCTCTTTACCAAATTCAACTTCTCTTCCAAAGTCGTAATTTAAGCTTCCCGACTTCTTTCAATTCTGAGTCGGCTCACTTTCTCGTCCGTATCTTCACATATCCTCAAGATTAGCTAGTGCTTAAATTTAACTGCTGAACATACCCGTTCTTATTTGGTTTTGAAGCCGAAACTAGAAACCGGTTGCCAATTAGTTGCCGATTTGCCACCAATTAATGACCAAGCAAAATTTCTTTTGCAAATTCGATCGATTATTTTTTGAATTGCCACGAATCCTTGAATCTTTGAATTGCAAAGTTGATGAATTGCAATTTGAAATTTGTCAATTCGAGGAATTCCTTCTTCAGATTGAAATCTGGGGCCAATTTTTCCTCGAACCTGAAGCTCTGATACCACTGTTGGGTGAAGAGGAGGAGATCGACCGCTTAAATTATTCAACAAAAGCTCCCAAGCATCACCATCAACCTGTCCACCTCTTCTTCCAATTTCCAAGCACACACACTCACACCTAGACTATGACACACACACACACACACACACACACATAGTAAACATAGAATTGACATAGACATGCTTGTAAGAGAGTGTAAGGGATGGAGACTTGATTAGAGAGTACAGAGCAAAATAACCATAGCATAAGAGATTAGAGAAGAGAATCTGCAAGACAAAGGCCTAAATCTAGCCCCAAACTCCACGGCACCTCTCTTGTAGAGTTGGTATTTAATATATATTATTTTTGAGTTTAAGGTGCCAAAAATTGAGGCCCCTCTTTTACAACCACTTCACTTTTGTAAATGAGTGAAGCTCATTAGTTCTTGCATGACCCATAAGGGGAGTTCCCACTACAACTATTTACAGAGCCATAGTGGCTTATTGAAATGATATTCTAAAATATTGTACAAATATAAAATGGCCAAGAGTAATTGGCGTCGCCTCTTCATCAACTCCCCGCATTCCACTCTACAAAATCATCATCAACTCAATTAGTAAAATAAATAGACAGCACATAATTAACCATTACGCCAGCTATCCCAATTGCAGTTAACCACTACAACAGGAGGGTGCCCAGTCTCGTAACACATCCTCTCTAGAGCTGAAGGATATTACCAAACTGTTCAGAGCCAAACTCTCCTCCATCTAAAATCAAGCTTCAATGTTGTGACCAAACAAGCACATACTTTGATCAAAACAGTCGTAGATATAGACAAGAGTCTAGCATCTATGATACCTTGGTTCCTGAAACCATAGAAGCTCATATCATAGGAGACCCATGGGATGGACAATATCAGAGAAAAGATAATGCTATCTAAGCTTGACTTGGGGAATAATTTGTCATGTTTCATGGAGATACATAGGAATAATTTGTCATGTTTCATGGAGATACATAGGAAACTATGCAGACGGTTTACAGATGCCAAACATCAACAATGCTACCCAAAGTGTGCCTTCACAGTCCCAAAAGCTGAGACTAAATGAAAACCAAACAACTTTGAACTCTTACAATGAAGCAGGCTATAGTGATCACCCTAGGAAGTGGGGAGCTGTAAATCCATCAAGCTCTGCTTATGTACCAAGAAATGCTACACCAGTTAGAAGCCCTAGAGCCTCTAACCAACAGACCCCTTCAAGGCAGAAACCATTGAAAGATCATATGGTTGTTAGAAGTTTCCAATTGACCCATATTCCACCAGAGTCTACAGATAAATGCCTCGATGAAGATCATCAAGGACAAAAGTTTCGGCTCATCTCCACAAATCAAAGTCAAAAGCCGACAACTCCAATAGTGATTAAATAGTTACATGTGATCAAGCTCACATATGCATATCAAGATGCACATGGTAACGACTATCAAGAGGTTCATGACCTTGTACAAACCCTTACGGAAGGCCCAACTCAAGTCAAAGACTATCTAAAGATGATGCAAAGCCTCAAGCTACCAGAACAGGTGAAAGAAAAGTCAAAGTCAATGGGAGCTAAAGTCCAGAAAGCTACACAAAGATCACCACCAAAATCTCCTCCGAAGAGACAGATTCCGCCAGAAAGTACAATGGATCTATTAAGATCAAGAGTTACTCAAATGCAGGTAGACAATGCTCAACAGTTGCAAAAAGCTATAGCATTACAACAATACGAGTCGACATCAATGGAAGCAGGTGATCAAATCAAAGAAGTTGAAGAAAAAGTTCAATTAAAGGAAACTGCCATAGCAAAAGAAGTCAATTCAGACATAAATCTTGAGACGATCAAGTGCAACATTGTTGGTGAAAACGAAGAAAAGCTGCCAAGAGAAGTAAACGAAGAAAGAAGATGCTCTTGAATTTGTGAGCATATCTAGAGACAAACGAGCAGAATGCTGGGGAATCATCTCCACCACCATTCAAGTAAGTTCACAAATAGTCATAACTCTATTCCACATGATCAGAGCAAAAGATATGCTAGACGACATCATAAACGGAAGGCCAATGGCCCAGAAGATATTAGAGATACAAAATGTAAATAGGATGCAGTCATCACAAACAACAAAGAATGAAGACCAAGACTGGTCACCCGCGGACGACAGCACACAGTCCTCAAGCACACTTAAAATGGAGATTTATATCAAAGGAGAACTTATTGAAGATGATTCATCTCCATCAATCAGAACTTCAGAAGAGCTTAAAGAAAATCAGGCAATAGCAAGTGCAGGTCAAAGAGAACAAAGAACAACCACAAAAGCTATTGAGCAGAGAATTCCACCAAAGCCAGAAGTTAAGAAGAACAGGGTTTCAGACAACCAGGAAGCAATAGAAAGTCCATATATCAATCATATAGTGCCGATCGAATCAGCAGATGCAAGTCAGATTGGAAGACAGAGTCTCAAGTTACCCTCCATAGAGACACAATTAGATCACGATGAGACCATGGCAAAAGCAGGACAAAGATCTTCAATAGAACCAACAATGAGAATAGCTATAGTTCTCAGCAGTACAAAAGGAGCAAGTGTCAGATGTAATGCTCTACTGGATAAAGAAGCAAAGTGCAATATGGTTGCAAACAACATCCAGAGTATTCTAGAGATTACTCAAGACAAGCCAGATAATAGAGAAATGGGTAGGGCTACAAGTAAAAAAGAAATGGTTGCTACCCTTAGGATCCAAAATCATGAAGAGTAGGTAAAGTTTTAGGTGAAGCCTTCAAAAGAAATGCTTATAGATGTCATCCTTGGACATTAGTGGTTAGACCAGCACAAAGCATACAAAGAAAACATAATGCTTTGACTCTCTTTTCCAAGAGGTAACAAGCAACAGTTACAAGTACCGTTAATGCTAGATTCAGAGTTTCAGAAGTCACAAGAATCAAAAACAAAACTTGTAGACAAAGGTAAATC
The DNA here is from genome assembly GCF_014529385.1 of Adiantum capillus-veneris. Taxonomy (NCBI): domain Eukaryota; kingdom Viridiplantae; phylum Streptophyta; class Polypodiopsida; order Polypodiales; family Pteridaceae; genus Adiantum; species Adiantum capillus-veneris. The sequence continues at coordinate 140,780,052 of NC_140950.1, read as the reverse complement.
TAAAGTGGAACTTCCCACGATTAGCACAACGAAAGGTGTGATAGCACATGCCTCTACATCAAAGAACCCTTGTGGATCAGATACTTCTTCAAGCAAGTTAGGATTTCAAAACTTCAAGTGAATCGTTGACCCAACTACCTCTAAGGAGACATCCTAAAAACCAAGGATATTTTAGCCAAAGTACTCAAGAAAACAAAGGAAAGTCAAGCAAGTGTTTGTTCCGAGCACTTAGTCAAAGTCAATGATCCGGTTTGGATTAAAGACAGGAAATCAACACAAAAAGACAAACACATGGGATGGATAGCATCACAATGGAGCTTAAAAGAACAGGAGTACTATAGAGGTAACAGACACATATGGGTGCCAAAACCGCAGGTTAGGGCATATGAAGTGAAATCAAGTCCCTCTTATGAAAGAAGGCCCACAAGGTATCAACCTCGATAAAATCCTAGGATACCTAAGAAGCAGGTATACAATAGAAAAACATTGAAAGATGCTAAAGTCAACCACAACTCTCAAGAGGATACAGAACAAAGATGGATCTCAAAGAATGTTCCTCTTGGAGAAGGATTCTACATAGGTGATAAAAGGATTTGCCTACAAGTCAACCACAAGCCAACTGCAACTACATCATATCTGCATGAAGATATCAAGAGCTCAACAAGATCTAGAGCTGAACAAAGTCAACAAAGGATTCACAAAGGTCCTCAAAATATTTGGATTCTTAAGTCTTCCAATTCTTTGAGTCAAAAGCCAGATGTAGACAACCAACAAAGTCCTACAACAACATCAAATACTCCTATCAACATGCCCAATCGGAGAATCAAACAGATAATGGAGTCTTCACAGTCAAGGAAGGACAACCCAACCAATGAGAATGCAGATTCAAAAATGATAAAATAGGTATGGGAAAAGAAACCTTCAATGCCAATTTGGTCCTTTCCTAATCCTCTTTTTGAGGATTAAAGATTACTTTTACCTAAAGGAATGTTTGTAGTAAGCACAAGAATGTGAAAAGTCAAGTCACCAGGGTGTCAAAAACACTCTTTAACATAGTAAGAGTTAGGCTGTTGATCCATAAAATGAGAAAAGCATTAGTCCCAAAGCTTCAAGCCATATTAAACTCTGTGCTAAGAGTCGTAATTATTAGACTTACGCTCAAGCTAGAAGAGTTGAGCATATCTAAAGTCATGTTGCTCATGCTGGATGAGATGAGCATAAGAGTCGAAGTCTATTAACTTACAATTGGTGGAGTGTCGTAGAGTCCAACAATCACGCACAGTGCACAGTAAGATGAGAGCACATATCCTCGTCAATGAAAAGCATTCTTAAAGGGGTGCCAGCTTGCAAAGCCATGTCATATGCTTTTATAGCTACACCATCTTTTTGAAGAACCCCTCAAAATCCTTCTTGCACCGCATATTGTTTCCCATGCATTTTTGTGTATGCATAAATAGGATGTCCCACCATTGGACATATACATTCATTAGGAAATTTCGGAGGTCATTTGGAGGGCCTTCTAAGAAAATGTATTTTTTGCACTCTCTCTCTAGAAAAAATGGCAAATAAAAGAGCTGGGTCTTTCATAGTAAAACTTCAAAAAGTGTCCTTTAAGTAGATTCCTTACTCTTCTGAACATTCGTTCGTAGTGATTGAGGGATAATACTCTTTTCAGTTGCATTGAATGAACAACGTCAATACGGAGGGAATGAGGCTAACATGGAGGGACGAATCCGCAGCCGCTATTCACTTTCCATTAAACCTGCACATTTGGCTAATGGCGCACTCCTCAAATGGCACAAATGTTACCCAGAAACGAGCCAAATATCACCTTCACATTGATTTGGACAATGAGTACCAACCATTGATTAAGCGCAGTAAAACAAACACACATATACCTCCCGCCTCCATAGACACGCTCAGAGCTCAAGGAGCTAAACACATAGATATCTGGACGAAAGGCTCTCTCTACCCTAAGAATCCAATAACTAATGCGTCTCCTCCGTTTTTCAATCCTACAAGCTTATTGACCTTTGCTGGTGATGGAGAAAAGGGCCTTCTGGGTTATTATAAATCACTTACAAGAGAAGCTGAAACTTACAAGAGCATTCTCCAAGCTCAACAATGTGAGATTGTTCGCCTTTCACATTTACATTCTACAGATCAGGTTACCATTTTGTAACATAAAACAGAGGTACAAGAACTGAAAGGAAAGGTGCGAAGTTGTCAAATGAAGGACACCATCTTGGGTGGTCGTATCCGAAAGAAGAAATTGCACAATCTTGAAACATTGCAGGTTGCATCAGGAGGTCTCAAGAAAAGAATCCGAGCATTAAGGTGATGCTTCTTGGTTGGCTACATTGTCTTAGTTAAGTAATCTCTTTGTTTTTTCTTGTTATGCATTGTTTTCATGTGCCTAAATAGTGTTAGTGAAGCAAATTTTCTATTATTTACTTATGCATTGTCTTCATGTAGAGATTCAATCTATCCTGACAAGGAAAACATTGACCCCAAAGCCAATATAGGAAAGAGATTGAAGCCACTTATAAGTAGAAGCCTGGCAGCAGATATAGTACATGACAAGAAGTTTAAGGTTCTATAAAGAAATGTAGTGGACCGCTTTATTTCAGAGAACTCAGTGCCTGCAAAAGAGATACAAGGCACACTTGATTCACTTGGTGTAAGCAAAAGAGGATATTCGGCTATCCAAAAGTCTGTCTCATCCATCTTTGTTAGGAAGGGTATAAAATCCAAACTTCTACCATCAGCCTCAAGTGTTTGGAAAGAGAGGCTTCAGCTTAACGAGGCACAGGGAGACTATCTTGGACAGCCCTTTCATATTAAAGCAACTTACAGTGGCCATGGAGCGAACATGGCATATGATGAGTTCAACAATATTTTTATGGACTTGCGGATACTACAGAAGAAAATGGTGGAGTTTTACAACATCACATTTGAAGAGTCACGTGGGCTATTACATTTTGTGTTAAAACTGGATGAGTGTGAGCTTGTTAAAGAGAAAAAGCTAGAGCGTGTTACTATTACTTTAATGAATAGAGCCCTCTCAAAGTGTCTCAGTGATGATCCTTTATATTTTAGTGTTCAATCAGAATCTAACATATGGTGGCTTGGTGCGTTTGAGGTAAGCGATATTCTCAAGTAAGCTCAAATGTTCAGATCTACTTAAGTCTCATTTATTTTGTGTTGCAGGTAAAGAAAGAAGATCATGAGATTCTATATTGGGTGTTCCATCGAACTAATATTCCGGAGGTGATTGATCGACAGACTAACCAGGGAGAGGTACTACGTCTAGATGGAAGGGGAGACTTTCAAGTTCAGTGGCATCTTGCAGGTGACCTTAAAACATTAAAGTGCATGTATAATTGTGGAATGGGTGCAATGGCAAAGTCACCGTGTTTGTTCTGCATGGAGCTTGCAATGGTCATGGACCCAAAGTGGTGGAGAAAAGCTCCAACACGTCACATTGAGGATCCTGCTTTTCGACCCGTTTTGAAAATACCACTTGTGAATGTCCACATTTGTACAATGCATGCCCTTTGTAGAATTGTGGAGAAATTGGTCTACTTATACATTGGGTTTGCTTGGAAGATTAAGAACTCCGCAGAACGAGAAGTAGCCCTGCAGTGCTTAGAAATGGTACTGTCGGATATGGGGCTTCATGCTGGCAATGTGAAAATCCAGCGGGATGAAAAGAGATCAACTGCTGAGAAGGATGTCCCATGCAAACCATCCATCGGTGGGGTGAAGGCACGGAGGTTTTTATCTAAGCCCCAAGGTACAAGAGATCCAAAGCTAACAAAACATGGAAAAATATATAACACATCTTATGTTAGCAAGGTAGAGTATCAGAGCTGGAAAAAGCTACATATTGCAGTCAAAGACCACGAACCAACTACTCGTAACGCGAAGGCTGAGGTTTGGCGATCAATAGACATCCTATTTTTGATGTGCGACAAAGATGACTGGTCACAAGGTGATATGAACAAGTTCAAGGAAAATCTCAACCTTCTGAAAAAATCATTCAAGACAGCATGGACAGACACCCAGATTACTCACTACATGGTATTATAATGTATTTCTTTCTCTCTTATGTGCAAATATGTTACTGTAAAACATTCTAACTAATCTGTTTTCATATCCAACACATCATCTTCAATCATTTGCCATATTTTATACAGAAGTATGGGAACCCGGCAATATGGAATACCCAAGGGATGGAAAAGTCTCATTACATGGCGAGAAATGCTTATTTCAGGCACACACGACATGGTGGCTCTCGAATCAAGGCTAACAGTTTGAGAGAACTATTTGAATGGTTCTATCGTAGAATCATTCATCGAATGCAGGCAAAAGAAGTCTTGGCAAATTCAGCAACAGCACAAGCCATCAGACATTTACAACAACAAAAAGCTAAAAGATCAATGGCATACAACAACTCCGGAGCTCGTGAAAGTCAACGAAGGTGGAGAGAGACAATGGTGTATGTGAATCACAAGTGGAGAAAGATACTCTAAGTGGATGACATTGTACAAAATTTATGTAATACATGATCTTATACAATTGCTACTTGAAGTGTATCAAGATTTTGCAGGTTCAATTTTGTTTTTTGGCACGTCACCCTTGTAACGAATCATGAGATGTTTGCCATACTCTAAAAGTTCATCTGGGTTTTGTCTACCAAGAGCTAGTGCCATTGCTGTGTAGGTGTAGTAATACGCTGCCCGACCACCTGTATAGCCTGGGCAGTAACCAAAACAATCTCTAGCAAACACTTTGTCCACAAGAATGACTTTATCTACACTTTTGGGCAGCACCGGTCCACCCAAGAAGCGTGATAGTGTCTTGAATGTGTAAGTTGCTATTGAACCCTCTTGTGACATGGAATTGTGAAAAACTACTATCGGCGACTCGCAAAGCTTTGAAAGGTACTGTGCTAGGGCCGCATCCCTTCCTCGATACTCTCTTGTCCGGCGCCGAAGGAAGTCATCCTTGTCAGCAATCCAAGACTGCACATACAATGTCAGAAATGACACAAAGAGAGAGAGAGAGAGAGAGAGAGAGAGAGAGAGAGAGAGAGAGAGAGTTACCATGAAGCTCTCATCCTGCAAAAAGAGGTTTTCTTGCCACAGGTCTACAGATGTAGTTGACCCCTGACCTGAATGGTTAAACCAATCCTCCACTTCTTTGTTACTTTTCGATGGTCTTAGGCTTTGTCTTATTGCTTGGAAGGTGGCTTCATCCGGTAGTGTCTCCTTGTATTTTTCAGCTTTCTCAAAGCATCTTCGAAGGCATTCCATTGGATTGCTGGATGTTTCCATTGCCTCATCATCACTACTATCCTCTGAAACAAATCCACTCCTCTCCTCTTGGACTCTGGAAATAATAGCTAGGGAGAAATCCTCCCTTAAATAAAACACACTTTGCACATCATGTAAGAAGATATAGGTCCTGTCTCCAATCCTGAAGTCAGGCACAGCAGGCAACATCATCTGAGCATGCTTCTCAGTGAAGTTACTGACATCCAATGGAAGTTTGATTTCTGTGGTTTTCACAGAGAGCATCTTACTTCTTTGTACTTCAATTGCCTCAACCTCAAGGTCGACTGTGTCTTCAACCTCCTCGACTTCTTGCATATGAGTTGTCTCCTCGCATTCCTCATCTGGTGCTGCATCCTGCTCCTCTAACACCTCATCAGGATTCTGCATGAGGAATCCAAACAGGCTGTTCAGGTAAATCATAAAGCCAAAGGCTTCCTGAATGAGTTTGCATTCTTTTTGATGCAAAGGGCAGGCTGAATGTCGGCAAGAGGGTGGTAATTCCCTATACTTCTTCACTCCCTATCCCTTTCCACCACAGTCATTTAAATGCACAAGAGTCATATTAGGCAGAACAACCCTTCCTACCTGCACCATCACTTCAAACTTATCTCTGTAGGACTGCAAGAAATTACTGTGCTGAGCTAACAGGTCTTCAATGTCAAACTTTGGATTAAACATAGAATGAACTAGATCATACTTGTCCCCAGCACCACAAGATGCTGCAAAATCAAACAGCCTCTCATCAGTTGCAGCTGGGTCTTCCAGAGAAGACACATCCTCTTTGTCTTTACATTTAGTTGCACAGGGACTACTTTCTAGCACATCTGCATCATCTGAGAAGTCTATATTCCTCTTTCTTGTATTTTTCTTCAGAAGTACTCTACAGGGCACCACACCCTTGTAGGGTGAGGGATCCTCTTGCCCTGGTGACCTCTCTGATTGATCTTCACCAATCGACTTTTCTTCAGATATGTCCTGACAAAAGTCAACAGTTCTTTTGGCAGATACATTAAGCAACTGAGCCTGCAAGGGTTGAAATCCTGGCACAAGCTCTGGATCTGGTTTCAGCCTCTTCTGCCTACTAGACCTTAATCCTATTCATCAAGAAACATGACAAGTCAAAACCATGAGGAAACATGACAACTCTGCCAAAACCAAACCATCATGATCTCTCTCTCTCTCTCTCTCTCTCTCTCTCTCTCTCTCTCTCTCTCTCTCTCTCTCTCTCTCTCTGATAGATATAAATATATATATATATATATATATATATATATCTGTCTCTCACCAAAGCACAAACAAAAACACACCTAGTCTCTCTCTCTCTCTCTCTCTCTCTCTCTCTCTCTCTCTCTCTCTCTCTCTCTCTCTCTCTCTCTTTGTATTTTTCTATTTGACTATAGGCGCGCGAGGAAGGAAAAGTGCCTTTTGCAACTATCTTCGCGCGCCTTAAGTACAACTGAGAGAGTCATAACAATACTAACGGCGCGCGGAGAGAGTTGGAGCCAATATTTGGTTGGCTATGCGCGCCGTTAGTAATGTGTACAGAGAGGGTAGGAAAAGAGACAATGTATATATATATCTCTGTGTGTGTCTGTGTGTATGTGTATCTGTGTCTCTGTCTATGGAAGTATGGGTATGGAGGTGTGTGTGTTGAACAACAGTCACACACACACACACACACACAATTTGTACCAACTGTTGGAAATACAGAGAGAAAGAGTGAGGGATCACCTTTTTTTGGTGGGGTTTGCAGGAACTCAAAGGGAGGTGTCTCCTCCATTGCTTTTCTGTGTGTCAAGCTGACTCTGTCTTTCTCCCTCCCTCTCTCTCTCTCTCTCTCTGAGAGTAAGGACTCCCTCTTTCTATCTCTCTCTCAATCTGTGTCTCTCCCTCTCTCTATCTCTGTGACAATCTGATCACTCTTTCTCTCTCTCTGTCTCTCTAAGACTCTCTCTCTCTCTCTCTCTCTCTCTCTCTCTCTCTCTCTCTCTCTCTCTCTCTCTCTCTCTCTCTCTATTGTTCTCTCTCTTTCTCTCTCTCAAAATCACACTTATAACGGATACACACAGCGGCGCCCATGTGTCACTATAAATTATAATATATTTGCATGCTGTCGCACGTGTGGTCATTATTGAGACCGTATACTTTATGTACGCCATATAAAGCAGTCAAGAGAGAGAAAAAACACACCTCGTGAAAGAGAGTGAGTGAGAGAGAGAGAGAGAGAGAGTGCAAGAGCCGTCGTCTGCGTCTCCGACAGCAAGCCCACCCATCGACATAACGAAGGTCTGCCTCTCCCTCTGCCTTTGCCTCTATCTCTCTATCTCTGTTTTTGTCACCCACACACACACACACTCACAAACACACAGACACACATCTTTAAAATACAAACACACACACACACAGACACACACATACACACCCACACACCCACACACTCACAAACACACACACACACACTCACAAACACACTCACTTACACACAGACACACATCTTTAAAATACACACACACACACACACGCACACACAGACACACACACACATACTCTCTCTCTCTCTCTCTCTCTCTCTCTCTTTCTCTCTCTCTCTCTATACCAAAGGCGCGCGTAGAGAGCCATACCCGTAGTGCATGTCTCTATGCGCGCCGTTAGTACTATCCATTGACCAGAGAGAGAGAGAGAGAGAGAGAGAGAGAGAGAGAGAGAGAGAGAGAGTATGTGTGTATTATTTTACCCTATACTAATGGCGCGCGGAGGTGCTTGTTGAGGTGAAAACGTGCTCCGCGCGCGCCTTTAGTAATGTGGACTCTCTCTGTCTCTCTCTCTCTCTCTCTCTCTCTCTCTCTCTCTCTCTCTCTCTCTCTCTATTTATATATGCTAAGCTATAGAAAGGAGAGAGAGAGAGAGAGAGAGAGAGAGAGAGAGAGAGAGTCATAGAAAGAGAGAAGGGGATTGAGACTCTTCTTTTGGTGTACAGTGAGATGGCTAGAACAAAAGCCACTGCAAGGAAGGCAGGCAAGGGTCCAGGATTAGCATCTAAAGCAAGTAGCAGATCTGCAACCCCAAAGAAAAGACTTGGAAAACCAAATAAAATTCTGAAAGGGCCAAGGATGAAGAAGCTGCAAACCTGCATGGGACTTTTCAGAGAAATCAGAAAGGCACAGAAATGTGTAGATTTATGCATACCAAAGCTGCCCTTCCAGAGGATGGTGAGGTCCATATGTGATGAAGCTACATGGGGCACCAAAAGGTGGAAGGTGGTGGCATTAATGGCTCTACAGGAAGCAGCAGAGGACTTCCTACTGGAGTACTTCAGTGACATGACCATTGTTGCAGCCCATGCCCACAGGGTTACTATAATGGACAAAGATAGTGAGACATTGAAAAGAATAAGGTGGAGGTATGACAAACTGCTGGTCCCCAATGTCTGCAAGGATAAGAAAATGAGGGAAATTTTGTTATAACCCCCGGAGCTAGTGCCACAGCTCACAGTTGTAGATGTCACACATGATGTGAATACAAGGGCAAGGGCAGAGACTATTGCTCGCCAAACAGAGGAAATGAGGGAAGCAGAGCTTAAGGAGAAAGCAAAAGTAGCAGTGGAGTCCCAGAAACAAACAGAGTGCAATGTGACCCTGTCTATAGAGGCAATGAATCAAGAAACTCTACTTTCAATGAAGAATGGTTTGCTTGCAGAGATACCATTTGTAGATGGAACCAAAAAGCTAGCTCTGGAAAAAGTGGACATTGATTTATTGCAGAATCCAGATGCTCAGATTTCAGACACAATTATCTATGCTTGTCTTAAGTAAGTGTTACTATCTTGCTAGCTTTGAAAACTCAGATAATAGGTTTGCTAACTCAGGTAGAGTCTCTGCAGCTTGATCAAAAGTCAACTCCCACTGCACACTCACATAGAGGTGTTTCTCCTTGATCCACAAATGTCTGTAATTATTAGACAAAAGAACAGTCCATCTGGGACCTTTGAGAGTTGGTTTCTCCACTGTGCTATGCTGGAAGTTACTATGATCATCTTTCCATATGAGAACAACCATCACTGGAGTCTCATATGCCTTGATGTTGACCAACCAGCAGTGTGGGTGTTCAATTCAATAAAAGGAACCCACCCTGAAATTAGGCTGTAAGTGTTTTGTATCAGAAAGTGTTTCTTATAGATATCCATGTAAATTTGAAGCCTCATGCTAACATCTTGACATTGCTTTGTGCAGTTGTATAAAGAGGTTGTTGCTTGCCTATGGCAAGCTATGTGGAAGGTATGAACTATACAAGGCCCCAATCAAAGAAGTACCTGTCCCAAATCAAACCGATGGGAATTCTTGCGGCTGGAGATGTCTTCTCCATGCAGAATATGTCCTGCAAAGCTACTTTGCATTAAAACCTTTCATGACTAAGGTACCCATTTGGCAATGCATTCAGTTAGTTTTGGTTTAGTCTATAAAAGAATTCTCACCATGTGGTCTTTCAATTTTGCAGAGTGCTTTAAAAAACTACACATATGATTATTTGCAAAGATACCGGGTAAGTTTAATACAACACCTGCTTACTATGTCTAGCCCTAGAGAGCTTGAAGATAGCGGCTTGGATGAGCGCACTATTGATCTTACAAAACATGAAGTGCCACCACGACAAACCCCTACATCCGATACAGTGGAATCGCATCGGGCCGAGGGTGTCATATCAGCAAAAGATGAAAGAGCTGAGGATGAGGAAAGGTCAAATGAGCATATGGAAGCTGCTAAGGTTCAACCAGAGGAGACAATGAAAGAGCCAAGTCAGCCAGTGGAGGAGCCAAAAGAGCCTATGGCTGAAACCCAAGATGAGGAAAGCAGGCCTATAGATGAGCAAAAGGATATGGATGAGGAAAGCAGACCTAGGGATGAGCAAAATGATATGGATCAGGCAAGGATGTATGAGGCAAGCCGATCAACCTTGAATGAGGCAGAAAGGGCCATGGGGGAGACCCCTGATAAAGATGTGAATGATGACTATGAAGATAAAGCGGAGGAGAGCAACAACGACATGAACACTACAGAGACCCAGTATGGACCCTTGCTACCTGTAGATACGGTTGTTCCGGTAATGTCTATTCAAGTATGGCAAAATATGTTCAGCTTCTAACTACTTATATGTACTTGTCAACCTTTACAGAGGTTGATTATCTTGGACGTCAATGGATTGCTGCTGATGCGGGTGCCTCTCGGTGACAGAGGACCCTTTGAGGATTTGCAAACGTTTCGGATGGGAACTTGTCGAGTCGTGGTTCGTCCAGGAACCAAGGAATTTATTGAGTTTCTTCTTCCGCGCTTCAGAGTTGCCATATGGTCTTCAATGCAAAGGCAAAACTTGTCGCCACTAGTTGCAATAGTTTGCAGTGTATGCCAAGCTCACACGTCAGATTTTGCCTTTTTGTATGATCAAAGAAAATGCGTTACCGTTGAGGGCCACTACCACCCTAAAAAACCAGGATTACCTCTTTTGTACAAACCGTTTAGCCAAATCGGTGTACCCTTTGATGCAACTAATACACTACTAATTGATGATACTCCTGAAAAGGGAGAACTAAATCCGCCGGGAACAACTATCTCACCACCTTCTTTCGAGGGGCATTCCTTCGATTTTTACCTTGAAGACATTCTGATTCCATACTTACAAAAATTGTATCTCAGTCCATTGTTCACGGACGAGTTTGTACTTTCTAATGAATTAAGATGATTCTTCTATCTGTCTTTGTCTTGTCTAACATATATATATATATATATATATATATAGAGAGAGAGAGAGAGAGAGAGAGAGAGAGAGATTTGACGTGGTAAAGAAATGTATTTCAAGCACACTTTTTCATAGGGCACAATTGAAAAATGAGATCAATAAACTTCATGTCTTGAAAGTCATTTGTATACACTTGGGTTTACAAGAATATCTGTTACATTGACACTACTTCAACCCGACCATCCAACTCTTTGCACAAAATATCTTTTTCCCTTCGCCGCATCACCTTACGGCCAGCAAAGAAAAAGGAAAAATCTGATAGTTCCTTGTCCATTGACTCTTCAATGATGTCATTTTGCAAATGCTAAAGACTGCATAGCTCCCTTATTGTAACCACCAATAGTAGGCCATGCTCTTTATCAATCACTTCCACATCCACAGTAGGATTATCTTCCAAACCTGCAGAAACCTGGTCCATAGGAATGTACTTACCGTTTAGCATTTGTGATCGCATATACCAAAATGAGAGTAACAGTGATTGGCTTGCAATCATGTACTTGACAACTAGAGTATCAAGCGCGACCTCGCACCGTAAACCGATCTCTTCCTTTGCATACCATCCTTTGTCAAGAAGTTTGTCACAGGATGACTGCTGAAATGACTTGCACATGAACATAGTTTTTGTAACTCTGATGTTGTAGCTATGAAACAGCTCTATGAAGAGTGCAACAGGACAAAAGTTTGCAATTCTAACCAGTTTGGTAGGAATAGAGCTACGTAGAGACCTTTGTATATCCTTGTAGAGCTTACTTCGCATTGCCTCCACCATTGTTTCCTCGGGAACTGGCCAGTCCACAGTGTTCCAATCGATTGGTAGAGGCACTTTCACCAACATGCCATTCTTATTCCCTGAGCTGAGTTGGTAAAAGTGGTCATAAAAAAAGATTCCCTCATCAGCCAGTCTTTTGCTGCTTCTCTCTGAGTACTGTAGAGAACCAATGTGGGCATGTACAACATGGAAGAGGCCTATTATGCACTCCACAGGTTCCCATTGCTCATAAGAAGAGGGATAAACATCTGCAATATATATAAGAAGAGTTAAACTAAGAGTATCAATAAGTACAAATGACAAATCTAATGTAATTGAGCTGTGAAGAGTGGAGACATTACTCATAACAAGTGGGAGAAACATTGCAAAATATATAAGAAAAGTTATAATGAGAGTATCAGTAAGTTCACATGTCAAGAGTACTTACAATTGCAACGTGGTTGATGTATATCTGATACATTTCCACCGTTTGCTATCACCTCTGGATGGGTAAACACATGCTGAACAAGAACTTCCTTTACAGATCTTTTGCCGATTTCAACTTTGAAATCCAACACCCTGGCCTTCCATGCTGAGCAGTAAACGTTGATACCACTAGACCTCTTGGGTCTTCTTGGTTGCATGAGGACCCATGAACCTTTGTTTATCCTTTGTCCAACCCATTGGTTCTCTGCACTTATTGAACCTGGTATTGTAATTGAGGATATGCTACTACTTGGCCTTCTAGGCAAAGTGCAGTTGTTGGTTGTTGGTGTGAGAGACAGTAAACACCTGGAGGCTCTTGGGCGAGAAGACGTGGACGCCATAACTCTCAGAGAAAAGCTTTAGTGGAGGGAGATTCACTTTGAAAGCATTCTAATGGAGGGAAAGTGTTTTAGAATTCCAATATCTTGTGCGGGCTTAATGGTCACCCTCCAGTACGTTAATGACCATAAGAGAATATCAGAAGTGGGACCACACGCAAGCACCTAAAAGCTCGGTAAAAGGAAGGAAATTACTATGCTACAATCCTAGTTTCGTGAAAGTTTTATGCTATTTTCCTATTTTTTGAGTCTTTCCACGTACTTTCCTACGTAACGTAGCCTTCATGCTCATTGGACGCGCTCTATTTTTCTCTCTCTTCATATGGCCCTCCAAATGACCTCCGAAATTTCCTAATGAGACACTCTTTTTTGCTTCCATCTATGCACCTTGAGTGAACTACAACAGGCAAACCAATGTTCCATCATGCTACCCTTTCATATTTGCTGCCTTTTTAATTCCATATCTATCAACAAATAATCCCTTGAGTACTTAATTAATATTTCCATGCTAAATAAGTACTCCAATAATGCGCTTATCCCAAAGGCACTTTTTTCCCACTGGGTTTTTTCCCTTTGATCATCCAGATATTAGACCCTGATTTAGAACCTCATCATTCTACTTCCCTTGTACATACTTTTCATAAATAAACAACAGCCTCATCATTATGCTATTACAACGGACAAATGAAACATCATAGATGCTGCAACAAATTGAACCTCATCAATAAATTCAACAGCACTTGAAGACAATCAGCCCATCAAAATCACCAATCAAAAACCTTCCACAGCCTCCACGGACACTTTTCAAGAGTGCCCTAGGACGGGCACTAAAATCAAAAGGGGGGAATGTTAACTGAATTGACGTCAGTTAATAGAAGCTGCTAAAGACCGAAGATGTACGGATGCACATCGAGGATGAATACAAAGAAACAGTAAAGATTGGAGTTACATATTTTTCACATTTTCCAAAATGGTCGCGTATTGTATATTCCGGATTTATTTCAAGCCATTGTAATATTTTAATGTGTTACGGGCTCAATGGGAGTTCCAAGTTGTAAAGAACAGTCAATTAGTGTGCCTAGGTAGCAAATTCAGTAATTGGTGGAGCTCTTAAGGCCTTGGGTGACCGGACATTGCATATTTTTACCCTAGATATATAAGGCAGTGTGTAAAAGAAATTAGAGTTCTCAAGCTCATTTGTTGAGAGCACTCTTTGGTGAGAGCTCTTGAGGTGTGTGGCTATGGAGTCCTTGAGCTTCTCCTTGCTCATCAGACTTGATTAACACTAATCAATGATTCATTCTCTTTGACCATGCCTCTCTCATGCTTCTTATGATTGTCTATGATGCTTAGATTAACTAGATCTTAACTAATTAGTGGTTAATCCCTCTCTAATCTTGTGTGATTGCCCTCGTTTGCTTGTGTGTGCATGTAGGTTTGATTGGAGTGTGGTGCTCGATAGATCTATGTGTGTGTGTGCTTGCAATTAGTGTGACGCATGATAGGATTAGTTTTGTGTGCGTCTTGCAATCGTTAGTGTGTGTGATTGGGTTCATTGGAGGTGAAGAGAAGTGGATGTGGAGATTGCCCTTCATTGTGGCTTAGCTCCTCCATAGGCCGAGAAGCTCGCTTTTTAGAGTCACCATTCGTGTTTCCATGATTAGCTCACTAATCGTGTGAGTGTTTCCATGCCCTAGCCGGGTAGCTCATCCCTCCGGATTGATAATTTTGTTGGTCATTGGAGCTATTGCAACGATGGGACCCCCAACAGTGTAGATCGACAGGGTGAGCCAGTGGGCATAGGTTGAGAGAGTCTCTCACCTACTTTCTTGTACATACTAGTAGTTTAGCTAGTAGGTCTCACTTATTGGCACATCACCTTTAAGTGATAGGTTGTTGGGGTAAGGCGTTGCACCTTTGCCTGGGGCTAAATGTCTATTGTCCAGCCGCCCGCCCATGTGCGTACACTTCCCTTATTCTTTCTACATAAGAAAAAGGTTCTCCTCACTCTAAGCTCCAGAGGTTGCTACACCCACACATTCTCGTGATCCTCCCCTTCCTCGCACGCACTGCACTGCACCGTGCATGCACGCATCCATGCACACGCACCCTCACATGGCCGAGGTAGAGACAGAGGTGACTTCTAGAAAAGAATCTTAAACTATTACACTTGTGGTAAGTATGGTCACTTTGCAGCTTAGTACCCCGATGATGCCAAACCAAAGGGACCTGATAACTCATATAACACCTTGGGAGTCATGACTATGACTTGTATAATTTACATTTAGAAATAGTGATAGAAAAATTGAGACTAGGTCCTAAGTGCTATTGTATTGTCAGGTCTTATGACCCGAAGGCACCAAAACAAATACCAATCAAAGTTGTGACTAGAAGTAAAGGAGTGATAATTGAAGAAATTCCAGATGAACCCAAGAAGAAATAGGCTGCTAAAGTGGGAACAATAGAGAGCTATATGGAAGGAAGAAGGTAAGGATAAAGTCTTTGATGAATGGCAAGAACAGTGAGAGTTGGTAACTAAGATTACAAAGAATCTCGCCAAGAAGATGCCAGAATAGCTAGAGAGTTCAGATGCCCAGAAGATTCAAAAAGCCTTCAAGGGCTCATGAGAAGCACTTACAAAAAACAACAAAGAAGGAAATATCTAGATTGAATGAATCCATGATAGTAGAAATTTAGAGTCTAGTCAAGGAGGTACAACAAGTTAAATAAGACTTGATTGAAGCTAGAGCCACTAAAATGATGAAGGAACAGTCATAGGGTTAGCCAAAAACCAAATAAGAGAAGTCACCTGAGTGGAACTATGAAGACAACCATGAGGAGAAGAGTTCTAGTTTAGATTGTAGCTTTGGTAATGAAGATGACAAAATATATGTAAAGATCTACAAAAGGATTCAAAAATTGACAGTAGAATTAGATGGACCCTACCAGAGGCTGCACAGTTCATAAGACAAAAGAGGAGAATTGAAGCTGAAGCAAGAGTAGTAGATTTGTCATCCATCAAAGATGATGAGGTTCCATCAGTATTTCAGGTTGACTATAAATTGAGGAAGTAGTGGAAACCGTTGGAAAAGGGGAAGGGGGAACAAACCCATCACACTCCAAACTTGCCTCTCTATAGCCCAGGGATTAACCCGCACCCCTAAACACACAGAATCACACACACAGACACACACTTTTCTCAAATGAACTCGCAAGTACACCCAAATCAATGTGCACACACTCGCGCAGACCACAATCTACCTCACACCCATAAACACATCAATTTCTTGTTTCCCTTGCACACAATCACCTCTCTCTCTCTCTCTCTCTCTCTCTCTCTCTCTCTCTCTCTTTGCACATCACACCCTCGGGGGGGCACACCTGCCTACACACACCCGGAAACACCGCGCAACAGAGCAGAAGAGAAGAGAGGGGAGGGGGAACAACACCAAAAAGCAACACAACCAGATCTTTCTTCTTCTTCAATTCATGGGTTAGGGTGGAGCATACAACCATCAAAGCTCTCTCCTCCTCTGTTCTATATGTCGCCCTCCTTAACATAGCAGAGCACGAAAAGTTAAATATCTGCTAATCAGTGCAGAATTTGCCTATGTGCGTGAGACGCAAAAATGCTCAAAACGCTTTTTCCCTTCTCCCCCAAGGCCGGTTTTTTTCCAAAAACCAGTTTTGCAAAAATTTTACAAACTGAGACTTTTCGGTCTCCCTCATGCAGAGGTGTGAAGTCTCTCACACACTTTCCTTTTTTCCACTGACCACATGTCTTCCTCTACCCAAGTTGCATTGCATGTCCTAAGAGCCTTTTCCCATGTCAAAACCTTCTCTTCAAGCATGAAATCTCTACGCTTAGGTCTTCATAACCACATAAAACATGCACTTACTCGACCTCCTTGCTCATAATGGGCCTTTGTATTTGCTTTATCACCCATGTCTGCACTTGTAAGCATACACGTCACTGCCTGTGCCCTCTGCTAGGGTCGACACACTTTGGCTGCACCCATCATTGCCCAACCCCTCGTTGAACATTTATGTTCAACCAAAAGAAGCCTTTATTCATCTACAAATTGTAAACACTTGAAAACACTGTGAGAACACACCAAAAACCATATATATAGTCTTATTCTTGCTTATTGTTGTCAACCCTCAAGTGGGTTGCCCAACCCCCTGCATCATAGCAAAGCCTCCACCTGGATGAAAGACATAACCCTTAGCGCAACCATTCATTTGGAGTAGCCTCTTGTAGAACTACACCCATGAACATAGCCAATGGTACATATAGAATGCACACATCACTCCTTCACCGCTCCATGCATCAACAAGCATCCAACACTCTTCAAATTGAGCATGATCATGCTCACTAGCTTGTTCAACAGATGAATCATCCATATCGTCACCCGCCTCGAACCTATCTGGCATACCTTCCCAACCATAGAAGATGGAAATCTCCTCCAAGAACTCCTGTACCTGTTGAGTAGCCCACTGCATAGCTATATTCAGAAGCATACTCATCACCTGTGAAGCACATACCACTTTTATAAGATTTTTCACAGCCATAGCATGTGGCTCTTCACTTGTCACAATCGGCAACACCTTCTCTTCGATCAAAGGCTTCTCTACCTGCATCAGCTTCATCGTCTCTTCCATACCTATAGCAACCTTAAGAACCTCCTCTTCAGGACCATCCAAGAAAGTAGAGCCATAGGGATCCACTAATTCCTCTCGTACGTCATCTTCATGAACCAATTCTTCTAATACATGCTCTACTGCCATACTTTTAGACAAAAAAGAAGGAAGCTCACCCCATACCATTTCATCCTGGAGCATAGCATCAACAGACTCCTCCTCCTTGTAGGAGTGGACATAACCACTTTATTCAGCTTCATCACCATCTGTCTCTTCCAAGGTCAAATATGGATCCACTTCTTCTTCATCACAGGGTAGATTGGTCACCTTAGCAGCACTCTTCTTGAAAAATCCTCGTACTTGTTGCACCACTATAGCATACTCGATGGCTACCTTTAGGAACATAGATACCAATAGGGTACCGCACACCACTTTTACTTGCATATCCTCTTTTGCAGACTTCAGCTCTTCAATTTGACCTTCATTTACATTTCCAATCGACATGTCTTCATACACATAGTCAGGAATCTCTTACCGGTTTGACCTCATTGGAATCAGCTTGCTCGCCATAGGATGTGAAGTCTTCATACAGGCTTTTCTCTTTGCTAGTCTCCCAAAACTCGGAGCTTGTATCATCATCATCCTCGCCATAGGTTGACTCCATGTCTGCATCTTCACCCTCTTTTTTTTTTCTCCATGAAAAGTTGGCCACCACCTTGGCTTTGCACACACTCTTTGTCCACTTTTGAGCTTTTGGTATCGGCAACCTGACTGCAATCTACCACTTTTTCATGCACAATCTCAGTAAGAACATACTCCTTTACCTCTTTATGCTGCTCTGTTAACCCGACAACTGCTACCTCTTTAGCACATCGACTCTCTTCGACAAGAGGCTTATCCTCGTTGAGAAGCTCGTCCACCACTGCACAGGCACATCATAAACTGGAAACCTCCAAGGAAAATAACCAACCATAGGCCTTACCTCAATAGGCTCCGCACTTTGAACAATTGGCACCTCCTTTGGTTGAACCATAGGACACTCTGCAATTGTCGCAACAGGTACATAATCAATAGGCTTTAGCAAGCCCAGCTCTAGCTTCCGCTTCACTTTTTTGCTCTTCACTTTGGCCAAATAGACCATATCTTCATAGATATTGGCTCCACACTCCACCTTTTCCTTGATCTTTGGATGCAAGCACTCAAGACACTTTGACAACTTCAGGTATAGGTTGACTTTGACCCTAGTATCAATCTCCAATTCCTTCCAACATACTTCAAATTGCTCGCGAAAAATGGAAAAGTCTTTACTTACATCCTGATATACCACCTTCAACCTAGCACCAGCTTCTTCAGGAGAGATTGTTTGCCAAAATCGCTCCAGAAACTGCATTCGTAGCTCTCGCCATGAACTTCGATCACCATCACCTAAACCATTGAACCATGTCTTTGCTTATCCTCACAGCAATAACAGTACCATCTGTAGCTTTTCTGCATCTGTCAATCTACGCATTGACATCATCCACAATTCAAAATTGGCTGCCCAATCCTCTGGATCTTCAATACTTGTGAAAATGGGGCCAATTCTTGGCTTTGCCATCTCGATCAATTCGCAATTGCACTCTTTACTTTGACCATTTGCCAATCGTTTGGTGACTTCAAACTCTGCTTTCAGCTTTCAGCTTCTACCAAGGCTCATCAGATAGCACCTCAGTGAGGGCACCACTGATGGAAAGGGGGAACAAACCCAGCACACTCCAAACTTGCCTCTCTATAGCCAAGGGATTAACCCGCACCCCTAACCACACAGACACACACTTTTCTCAAACGAACTCGCAAGTACACCCAAATCAATGCGCACACACTCGCGCAGACCACAATCTACCTCACACCCATAAACACATCAATTTCTTGTTTCCCTTGCACACAATCACCTCTCTCTCTCTCTCTCTCTCTCTCTCTCTCTCTCTCTCTCTCTCTCTCTCTCTCTCTCTCTCTCTCTCTCTCTCTCTCTTTGCACATCACACTCTCGGGGGGGCACACCTGCCTACACACACTTAGAAACACCGTACAACAGAGAAGAAGAGAAGAGAGGGGAGGGGGAACAACACCAAAAAGCAACACAACCAGATCTTGCTTCTTCTTCAATTGATGGGTTAGAGTGGAGCATACAACCATCAAAGATCTCTTCTCCTTTGTTCTGTATGTCGCCCTCCTTAACATAGCAAAGCACAAAAAGTTAAATATATGCTAATCGATGCAGAATTTGCCTATGTGCATGAGACGCAAAAATGCTCAAAACGCTCTTTTCCTTCTCCCACGCAACCAGTTGTTTTCCAAAAACCAGTTTTGCAAAAAATTTACAGACTGAGACTTTTCGGTCTCCCTCATGCAGAGGTGTGAAGTCTCTCACACACTTTCCTTTTTTCCACTGACCACATGTCTTCCTCTACCCAAGTTGCATTGCATGTCCTAAGAGCCTTTTCCCATGTCAAAACCTTCTCTTCAAGCATGAAATCTCTACGCTTAGGTCTTCATAACCACATAAAACATGCACTTACTCGAACTCCTTGCTCGTAATGGGCCTTTGTATTTGCTTTATCACCCTTGTCTGCACCTGTAAGCATACACATCACTGCCTATGCCCTCTGCTAGGGTCGACACACTTTGGCTGCACCACCGTTATCAGGAGTGATATTGGATGGAGGAGCTGGAGTCAACATCCTTGGGGAGCATTTGAGGCAGAAACTGGGGATCATTGATTTGAAACCAGCACTATTCAGGGTTGGAATAAATAACCATAGGGTGGTCTAGGCTATTGGATTGATTGAAAATTTGTAGATCAAAGTTGGCAAAGATAAGTTTAAAGATTCCATGAAGGTCCAAATCCTAACAACAGCAACACGTTCCTTTACACACTAGGAAACACAAAGAATACATCTAGGAGGCACATCAGTGGGAAGAGGTACCAACTCTTATTGAACACAACTAAACAACATAAGGAACCCTAACCTAATTATTTGCACTCCCCCTAAAGAGTCAAGGGAATAGGATATTGTAGAGATTGGGGCGAACCCTAAGGCTAAACCCCTATCCTCGTCGTCGAGAAAAACAAAGTCATCATCAGTGAGACCATATGTGCCATCCATGTAATCATGTAAATCGTCTTCATCATTAGCGGCACCAATGTTTACTAAGAAGGTCACTAGACGCCTATAGTCATCTTGGTCAAGAGGTTAGTCTTGTGCAATCAAGGTGACGTCCTCTACTAAGTATGGATCAATTGTGGTCAAGAGACGTATCAACCATTCTAATTCCTCAAAATTCCTCTCACATGCTAGCATCCCTACCAAATCCCATTCACATGCAAACACCGGGTAGACTATGTGAAACACTTGTGAAAAGTAAAGAGGGTACCTCTCACCCAAGGCAGAAGTGGATGACTCTAGTGTACTAGCCATATTTGTACACACAGATAGATGATGGTTAGAGTGAAAATATTACAAGGGTCATGTCAAAAAGTCGTGTCCTTGTGCATAATGTGTTTTTATGATTTTGTGTTATGTATGAAACTCATAGGGTTCCAGATTTTGTGTGGTGGCTCTTGCTCTTTTACTTTTACTTTTTGTTTGTGAGTATAAGGCTTTATATATACATTCCCGAAGAATGGGAGATTGAAAGGTTAGGGAGGAAGCTTGAGAGGGAAGCAAGGGAATGATGGACGCAGCAAACACTCCCTCCTTCCTTGGGTACATCATACTGAGTGGCATAAAATGGTAACTATCTTTTTGCAACATTTTTCAGCCTACTCAACGTCGTCTTCCTCATATGTGTATATATTTTTCTACTCTATTAAGTTATCTAGAGTAAATTCCCCCTCTTCGTTTAACCTTTGTGGCGACACATACATTGTACTCTTCCCAAAAATGTCACCTTAGTCATATATTTATATTACCACCCTTTTCTTTTTTGCTTTGTAAATAAAAGTAAGCATACAATAACCAACTATCTACCCCCAAACTTTCTTACCTCTTGTGAATTAGTAGTAGAAAAATAATATATCCATCTTCCATCCCATATAGATAAATTACCATGGAAATCAGCTCTCCACTTGTCTTTACCAAAGATTATGGTCCATCTCTACAAGTCTTCTATGCCCCCTACATAGGTGGCCCAATATCTCTTAAGAATATACATATAGTTTTTCTCCTTTCAAAAAGACTCCAATTGTATATTCTTTTCACAAGCAAGTAATATTGGGCCCTCCTCTATTTGTTTAAGCATCGTAGCCTTTTGAAAAAGCACGATTCCCCTTGGATGCATACAAGCAAAGGGCCCATACAAGAAGACTTGGAAGCAAAAGGTTCCCTAGCCTAGTGTGGACCTTCCAAACCAAATTCCTTGGTGCATGGGCGTGAAGAATAGTCCAAATTCATATCAAACATGTTGAGAAGGTCAAATTTGCCTTTTGAAGCATTTCATTCCTAGCTACAGGTAAAAAGTTATGGTCAAAATAGTGTAAATCTGTCATATTCGCAGCAAAAGGAAACTGTAAATCAAGTAAATCAAGAGGGTGAGATCTTATTTTTCCCCTACTTATCTTCTAGAAAAGCAATGAGTGTTCAAGGTCACTTGCATGTGATGGGACCAACCTAAAGATGCTTTCTAAATGCCAAGACAGACAAGTTGAGATACCCCGCAGGAGCCACCCGTAGGGCCTCATGGTGGGGCCCACCTACATTATGCACCCCTATGGAGCCTTCACGGTCTAAAATGATATTTTTGGTGAATAAATAGTCCCTTTTATGTCCAATATTCAATGAGTGGTCAAAGGACACTTAATTAGGGCTAACCACCTACCCTAATTAAGTGTAGCATAATCCCACTCCTACACAACTATAAATAGCCCCCCTTGGAGAGACTCAAGGACACACACCTATATTTTCAACTTCATGTTGTTTCTTGATCAATAGTAGAGAAAACCCCAACTCTCCCTCTTTCACATCCTCCCTCCTAACCCTCCTCTTTGGAGGAAGTGCAACTCTATCCTCCACTCTTTCTATTCTACAATCTTTTACTCCATCAACCCAATAAATCATTTGTAGCCCCTCAATAACTTGTAAATACATCATGATCTCTCTCATGGTTATGTTAATGATCATTAAATTATCTTCAAAACTTTCAAGTGTCGCAATTCGTGATGGTTAGCCAACGTCTGTCCTCCCCTTAAAAGGTGTGCGAGAAATCAAGTAAGTGTTCTATTCTCAATTTACCATTGTTTTGTTTCTCCACACTTATTCAATTGGTCTAAAGAAAATTCTCACTCCAACTCTCTTTTGCTTCATTACATATGCATGTGGCTACCTCTCATGGTGATTTTATTTGTACACCTACATTGATGGAGGTGCACAAATTTGTGTAATGAGCGAAGCTATGATGCTTCGATTAGGGCTCGAGGTTGATAGGCCTTCTCCATGCAAGGCAAAGATGGCAAACAACGCAAAAGTAAAGTGTGTGGGTGTGGTAAGTGCCGTGAAAATCAAAGCTTTCAACACTGAGGTAGAGGTAGATGTTTTTGTAATGCCTACTAAGGGGGGGGGCTATCTACTAATTTTGGGAAGGCCATGGTTGATGGCCATGAAGGCAAAACAGGACTGGGTACTGGCCTTCTACGCATGACCGGTAAGAAAGGGGAGACAATCTACTACGACATGAGGATTGGCAAGCAGAAGCAAATGAATCTGGAAACATTGGCAGATGAAACCACTAGCGAATCTTCCAATTCTGAGGAGGAGACCACATCCACCGACGAAAGTGACAGTTCCATTGATGTGATGGGTATCATTATGAAGGATCCACAAAGGGTAAGCCCAACTGGTGATCCATCACCAAAAGGGCAACCCAATGAAGAGGAGAGCAAATCACCTGGCCTAGGAGGAAGTAGGTTGAAGGGTATGTTGTCTACGGAATTAACACTTGAGGGGAAAGATAGTTTTTTGCAAATGTTGATGGGATTTCCTAACCTGTTCATTGACAACTATGAAAGAATCACAGGCATTACAGTGGTGGAACATCATATTAAGCTGAAGGAAGGGGTAAAACCAGTTGTGCAAAAGCTACAACGACTGGGGGTCATACAAGAAAAGGCACTCTTGGCCGAGGTAAGGAAACTGCTGGAGGCGGGATTCATCTATCTTGTAGAAAACTCAGAATGGGTGTCACCCGTAGTGGTGACGCCTAAAAAGAATGGTAAGTGGAGGGTCTGTGTTGACTACAAACCACTAAATGCAGCTACAAAGAGAGACCACTTTCCTCTCCCTTTCTTGGATGAAATTCTGAATGAAGTAGCGGGTTTCGAATGCTATATCGTCTGTGATGGTTATTCAGGATACTTTCAAATACGCATAGCCTTGGAAGATCAGCTAAAATCACTTTTATCACGCCATGGGGTTGTTTTGCATACAGGGTTATGCCATTTGGTCTCACAAATGCACTTGCCACATTCCAAAGATATGTCACATATGTTTTTCAACCGTTCTTTGGAACATCCATAAGAGTGTTCATTGATGATTTTTGTATATATAGCTCTCGTATTTCACATTTAGAAAAGGTAACTGAAGGTTTGGCCAGGTTGCAGAGCCTAGGTGGGCAATTAAATGTGGATAAATGTCACATTGGGGAGAGTAAAGTCATTCTACTAGGCCATGAAATTTCAGCAAGAGGTATCAACGCCGACCCAAGTAAGGTGTCTACACTCATAGCCCTACCTTCACCAACGACCGCACATCAACTGGTCTCTTTTCTACAGAAGGTGAGGTACTTAAGTAGATTCATACATCTACTATCACAACTTGTTTTACCACTGCAACAACTCACTCAAAGATCAACTTTCACTTGGGACGAGGAAAGCGAACATCACTACAACAAGGTAAAAGAGGTCTTAGCCACTCTGCCAACTATCTCGCTACCTAAGTGGGATGAAAAATTCTATGTCACCTCAAGTGTTGGTGATGACTCATTGGGGGTTGTGCTACTCCAAAAGGATACGACGACATCTTTCATGAGGCCAATCTACTTCTCTAGTCGAATGATGACAACAGGAGAGAAAGGTTTCACCCATGTGGAACACTTAGTCCTAGCTCTTAGATTTGCAACTACAAAGTTTAGGTCATATTTGCTGCCTAAGCAATTTGTGATTCTAACCACGGATGAAATATTTCCCTATGTTGTACAACACATGAATGTGTCTGCTAGAATTACTAAATGGCTAGTTCATCTGCAAGAGTTTGACTACACGATACAGGTAGAAAGCACGACAAGGGCAAGTTTGGGGGGACTCATGACCTACCAAGTCTTTGAAAGGAAGGAGAAGCAATCTAAGGAAGGAGAAGTCCGATTACCTCCAGTACCACCGATGGTAGAAGGAGCATACTCTCTCTACTTTGATGGAGCCTACAAGCGAGCATCCGACAAAGCAGCTACAGGCATAGTGCTCTTTGATGACAAAGGGACAAAGGTATTTTTGTTGGGCCAATTGTTAGATTCACATTCTAACAATGAAGCTGAGTATGCAACACTAACCAAGGGTCTACAATGGTGCGTCTCGCAAGGTGTACAACGCCTTAATGTATTTGGGGATGCTCTACTTCTGGTAAGGCAAGTAAATGGAGCATGGACATGCAAGAATCCTAGTTTAAGGACTCACTTAAGTGGTGTAAAAACCTTGTTGGGTAAGTTTGAAGAAGTTCAAATACACCATATCCCAAGGGCTCAAAACCAAGCAGCAAATGCCCTAGCAAGTGAAAGACTACAGGAAGTGGTGGTTGGAGCAATAAAACTAAAGCTCCCTCTATCTTAAGGCAGTGATGCCTTGCCTGACATCATGCATTTTTTGGAAACAGGGGAATGCCCATCAGATTTAAAAAAGGGACAGAAGCAATGGCTGACGCGGAAGGCCACAAGGTATCGACTCATCAATGATGGTTTGTACTGTAAGGGTAAGGACCAAATACTCAGGAAGGTCCCTCTCTCTCACGAAATCACGGGAGTAATTGCTAGCTGTCACGACGGGGTTTGTGGTGGTCACTTTTCCCTAGACATAACAAGTAGGAAAATCTTGCAGGCAGGCTTCATATGGCCTAGCTTCAACCGTGATGTATACCATTGGTGCAAAACGTGTAAGTTGTGTCAAAAGGCCGGCACTAGGTCACTTATGCCTGAACCACAGACACCTATTCTCTCATATAGCCCATTTGAAAAATGGGGTATCGATGCCATTGGGCCATTACCTAGGGCCAACTCAGGAAAATTCTACATTATCATGGGGGTCGACTACATGACTAGATGGGCAGAGGCTACAGCCACCACTAGAATCACAGCGGTAGAGGTAGCTAAATTTATCTACGAGCACATATGTTGTAGGTTTGGCACACCTTTAGAGATCATCTCTGATAGAGGGCCAGGTTTCAGAGCAGACTTGGTAGGAGAATTAATGCAGAAACTGGGCATTACAAGGAGGCACTCTTCACCATATTACCCTCAATGTAATGGCCTAGTTGAAAAGGTAAATGGAATGGTTTCTAAAATTATTACCAAGCAGGTAAACAATCATCCCGGAGACTGGGATAAGTATCTACTACCAGCTTTATGGGCCTACAGAACTTCATTTCGTACATCCTTGGGATTCACACCGTATCATCTAGTATTTGGTAAGGAAGCAATCTTGCCCATTGAAGTGCAACTACAAAGTCTCAGAGTAATGGCGAGCCAACTTCAACAACCCAACATGCATTTGAGAGATCACATCATCAACTTGGAAAGACTGCAGCTGGACAAAGAAGAAGCAATAAATTATTATGCAGCAAAAGCAGAGCATAGACGGCTTAGCTTTAACGAGCATCTCCGAAAAGAAGAATTGAAGAAAGGAATGTTGGTGCTCCGCTACGACAATCGCTTCGACACGCGCAAGGATAAGAAACTCCTGCTCCGATGGGAAGGCCCTTTCATCATCAGGAAAAAGTATGCCAATGGAAGCTACCAGCTTATGGAGGCTGATGAAAAACTTCATAAAACCAGGGTAAATTGGCGACTTAAACCTTATTTTCTTCGATTTGACCAGGCTCCACCAATTGACATTCCAGATGAGGACACACCATCAGCCGCCACCTCCGATGATAATGATCAAACAGATGAGCTAGAGACATGAATGCCTCTAGCCAAAAGGGGAGGGCTAATGATGGGGGCTTTTCACAAGCCAAGCTCCCATACCCCTCTTCTCTCGTCCCCACCCCATGAAAACCCCCTCTTAGGGAGGGAGTGATAAAAGGCATTGGAAAAAGTAAGAAAAAAATAAAGTATGATTATGTAAATATATAAGAAAGGTAAAATAGGCCACCTCATGCCTGCGGGGTAGCCCATCCCCACCTCGCCTCCTTTTTCTTCACTGTTGCCCCGCCGGGTGTCCCTTTTCCTCTCCTCCACTCAAAAGGTCAACCCCCTCTCTCTTCCCCTTGTCCTTTCTCCTTTCTCTCTCCCCTCAAGCTATCCCACCTCTCACCAATAATGCATTATAACTCACCAATAATGCACCCTAACTCACATGCAACTTACCCTATCTTCCAAAATAGTATACCCCACCCCCTCTTTCTCTCTCCTATCATATCCCATGACCCAAATACCCCCCTCTCTCTCTAAAGGGCGCCATGTCTCTTGTCTTGTAGCTAAATAACCTCCCCCACACTCACACACACTCAGTTTCACTGAAAAAAGGTGCCCATAGACCCATCCCCACCCGGTGGTTACCTGATTTTTCTTGTGTTCACACACATCTGCACACAGATTCACCTCTGAACACACTCCCCTCTCTCCCCTCTTTTAATTACTTTATTCTCCATGTCATCTCTCACTTTTTTTTTCATCAACCCATCTCTCTCTCTTAGTCTCTCTCTCATGAGACTGCTATTCTGGCACATATACACACAGCCAGACAAGTGGGGCCCACAGTCACATGGCCTATGTAGATAATGATTTCTTCATTTCTAAATTCTAGAATTTCTCCCCCCTCCTCCCCTATATAAAGAGGGGTCACCATCACACTAAAGACACACACACCATCACCAAAGAGTACACTATGCACTGTGTGTGCCTAGTGCACACACACACACACACACCATCACCATCACCGCAATCACCATGCTCGTCTTGAGCATGACCTCTACACCCTTGGGCTATGGAAGATGAAGGGAAACTAAATGAAGGATGATGGCCATAACCCTCGTGCGAGTCTTCGCCATCAACTCCCACCTATCCGCCATGTGCTCTACCACGCTCTCCCTTCTCATTCCCCTACCCTATGCTCCCCATTTCATCGCCTTATTCTCTAAATAAAGCTTGAGGTTTTGTGAGTATGTTTTCTTGCAATGTTTTGCCCATGTGAGGTGTGCGGAATCGCCACCTAGTCTTGTGTTTGGAGTGAGCTTGTGTATGTGTGAAGGGTGTGCGGATTCGCCATCCTTTTGTGGTGCCTAAGTACTAAGCCGCTATACCCCCTCCCTCACTCTCACTCTCTCTCTCTCTCCCTCTCTCTCTCTCTCTCTCTCTCTCTCTCTCTCTCTCTCACTTGATCTCATTCCCTTTCCTCTTCATCATTACTCCCAAGCATCCATCTCTCTTGGATGAAAACTTTGTTATGGTAGTGTGTTGTTTGCGTCCTAGCCGCTGAAGCTAGGTGGTGCCCCCTGTTTGCTTTACCATGACAGGCTCGAGGCGCGCCATTCGGTCCCCGGTGTTTTAGAGGCCGTCGGGGTTCGAAGTTCGCTTTGCTCCCGTCAATGGCACGTAGCTCCTCTTGGCTTAAAGGATCATAATATCTTTTAAATTTGTTACCATTTAGGAATCCGATGGTTTCAACTCCATCAAGAGTCTCCACATGAATGGTTCCTTGTGGGGTGATTTCACATACTCTATATGGTCCTTTTTTCGCATATTTCAATTTTTTCTTTTCGTTATGCAGTCCATACATAAGGAATTTATCACCAACTTTGATATCCTTGTTCTTTAGATGACGGTCAAACCATTTCTTTCTCCTATCTTTATCCACAATTGCGTTTTGCACAACCAATTGCCTTTCTTCATCTAACCTCTCAAGGATGTATAAGTGCTCAACTAAAGGGTTACCATCCCAACCTTCTTGTGAAGCTACGTGCAGACTAGTAATCACAAACTCCCATGGCATAACTGCTTCTTGGCCATATAACATTTTGAATGGTGTACAATTAATAGCCACTTTGTAAGAAGTACGATAAGCCCATAGAGCTTAAGTCAGCTTCAAATCCCAATCTGTGCAATGAGCTTCCACCGCTTTGGTCAAGATAGAGATTAAGGTCTTGTTGGTACTCTCAGCTTGTCCATTTGCTTGCAGATAATAAGGTGTGGACTTATGGTGAGCTATCATGAAGTTGGTAGTGAGTTCTTTTATCACTCCATTTATAAAATGAGTGCCATTGTCACTCACAATCTCAAAGGGACAACCAAATCTTGTAATAATGTTCTCAAAGAGAAACTTGGTAGTTGACCTTGCATCAGCCTTATGTGTCACCCTGGCTTTTGCCCACTTTGTCACATTGTCAGTGGCAACGATATATCGAGATTGAGTGCTACGAGTTGCCGAACTAATTGGGCCTACAAAGTCCAAACCCCATTTTTCAAATGGTTGAGTCACTTTATCAAGATGTGATGAATGCCAACATTACGAGATCACACAACAAAAGGATAAGATGCCCTTACTGTGGGGTGGTAAAGCCCAATGTGCCGCGCCTGATTGTTGGGTGGCCGGAGACTAACCGGGAACTAACACTGAACATTCATTCTATACAAAAGAATAAGGACTCGGAATCAGTCTGGCAAGAAAGTAAAGTGCTTGAGGTCAGACAATGGTGGTGAGTATGTCACTAAAGCCTTTCATAATTTTTCTGATTCCAAAGGCATAAAAAGAGAGCTGACTACTCCATATAACCCTCCACAAAATGGTGTTTCTGAGAGGATGAACCGTACCATACAAGAGAATTTATGTAACATGTTGTCTAATGCAAAGTTACCTAATGGATTTTGGGTGGAAGCGTTAGCAACTGCTGTCCATCTTCTTAATAGATCTCCTAACAAGGCTTTAGATGAGAAGGTACCTGAAGAGCTTTGGTCTAGGAAGCCCCCTTCTTACAAGCATCTTAGAGTCTTTGGCTGTGAAGTGTATTGCCATGTTCCAAAGGAGTTTCGAAGCAAGTTGGCTCCTAAGTCAAAGAAATGTATATTTCTTGGCTATGGAAATCCTGGCGAGATGGGATTTCGCTTATGGGATCTTGAAGCTAAAAAGATAGTTCGCAGCAATGACATATACTTCAATGAAGAAAAGATGCATAAGAAGCCTGTGCATACAGTGGAGGTCAAGAGAGTTATCTTCCAAGAAGATGGAATTGTCCACAATAGGGCTGAAGTGCCTAATGTTTTGTTTTCTTACTCATCATATAATATTGGAACTTCAAAGTTTTACCCAAGCCCTCATATGCAAAGACTCTAGAGGCACGGGGACACTTAAAGCTCGCTAACCTAGACATGTTAAAAACATGTCATTGTGATCTTTGTAGAAAATGATAATTTATTCTCAACACAAATTCAATGCAGAAGAATATTGAAAATGAAATTTGGAACAATCTTCCTTTGCCTTTATCTGATGCTTTCGGTTCAAGAGGCATTGAAAGTTTCCTTGGTATCAAAGAGGCTATTGAAGCCACAAGTGGTGGCATGCTTGGAGGAGAATCCATGAGGAATGTTGGTTTTCCTCCAACCAAGCCTTGGAATCTATTGTTGGTGCACGTGGAGGTGGGGCTGCCTCTT
The DNA here is from genome assembly GCF_014529385.1 of Adiantum capillus-veneris. Lineage (NCBI taxonomy): Eukaryota > Viridiplantae > Streptophyta > Polypodiopsida > Polypodiales > Pteridaceae > Adiantum > Adiantum capillus-veneris. The sequence goes on along the minus strand of NC_140950.1, from coordinate 140,749,825 downwards.
GTTGAGGGGAGGCTCATCACATTAATTCCAAACAATAGGTGAGCTTTGAGTCAGCGTTTAATCTTCAATGGCTTTCTTAAGGTAGCCCTTTATGAGGGCAGCTTGCCGTGCTTTGGGTTTTGGTCGTAATTATACTGCTCCCTAGGCATCCATATCCTTGTCATAGGGGTTTTTTTAATACACGGTACTATTTAGACCCAGATAGTGGTCTCCTCGGTCGTACCTAGAATCAAGCCCATCCATATGGGTTGCATTGAGCACATATTTCAATTGTACACATACATCCAAAAGACCTTCACAGATCCCAGCTCCATAACGAGGTTATCTTTAGGGTAGCTTAGTTCCAAAACATTGTGTTGGAATCCCCAAAGTAATTCTTAGTGGCATGTGACTACTCCAAAGTGCTTTAGATCTCTCACGCTTAGGCATTGCCATTCTCGTTGAATCCGGGACTTGTTTATAATGTTACCATATACATGTGGTAGTGATGTGTGTGAACACATTAGGACCGGCGGGGTATTTTTCCCCTTTTTAGGAGGTTTTTTTCCCTGAGATTGTATATACGCCCATCACTCTAGGGCTATCCATCTTTCCATTGCACACTAACTAATACACTCTCTATTGTGTGCCTTGAGCTTCCTTCATCTTCTCCAAGCTGTGTGCGTTTCTCTGCAACCCTAATTCCAACAATTGGTATCAGAGCAGGTTGCGTCCTCCTGGGCTCAGTCGTCAGCTGCTCCAGCACACGCCTGCTCACTTTCTCCGATTACAGTGAGGTTTGGCGAGCGTTCGCAGGTTGACAAATATTTCATGCACTTTTCACATCAGGTGCAGCATTTACCATGGCTGACAACAACAACACAGATGTGTTCAAGATGTTTGCTACTGAGGAGAGGTTGGATGGGGACAATTACCCTATGTGGGCTTATATGATGCAACACGTTCTTGTGTCAAAGGGCGTCTAGAATATTGTGCAAGGCATTGATGTACGTCCTGGTTCTCAGAATGTAGGCGATGTTGAGGATGTTGCAGGTCTTGCTGCAAGGATTGATGCTATTAGAGTTGTTTTGCCTACGGCAGAACAAGCTCATTGGGATGTTAAGGATGCGCAAGCTCATGCATTGATTGCGTTGTCTGTGAAGTGCACCATTGTTCCTCACATCCGTTCAGCAAAATCTGCAAAACAGGCTTGGGATATTTTGGTTGGTCTTTATGCAAGTCGTAATGAGGCTAAAACTGCTTTGCTACGTAAAGAGATGGAGTCGAAGATTATGCATGAGGAAGATGATATGGACACTTTCCTTGCTAGTGTCAAGGATATCAATGAGAAACTTATTTGTGCAGGAGAAGTCATTTCAGACAATTCCATTGTGCAGACTGTTCTTGATGCCTTACCAGATTCCTACCAGACTTTTGCTAGCACTTGGAGACTGATGACCCAAGGAAATCCTGAAGTTGTCAATTTTGATGCATTATGCACATTGTTGTTGCAAGAGTCACTTTCTAGAAAAAACAAGACTAGACAGCGTGCAGTTGAACAGGGATTTTATTGCTTCTCAAAGAAACGGTGGTAACAACAATGCAGCCACTTCTTATGGTTCTGCTGCGAGTGGCAAAAATTCTGTTCCTAATGCTTCTGCTGACAGCACTTCGTCTGGCAATTCTAGTGATAAGGGCAAAAAGAAGATGCGTTGCCATTATTGTAAAAGCTAATGATCACTTGATCAAGTCGTGTCCTAAGTTGAAAGCCAAAGAGGCTAAGAAGAAAGAGGGTGGTTCCACTGCAAATGTTGGTTCCACTACAACTGCAGCCATTGTTGAGTCTTCTGTGAAAGGAGACTGTAATGCTGATGTTGATGCAGAACGGGCTTTTAGTGCAGAGTGCACTTACAATCCTGTTGTCCATGATGCATGCTTGTCAGTTGCTGCAGATTCACATGTGTGGTATTTTGACAATGGTGCTACAAAGCACATTACCTCACATCGTAAATTGTTTACCTCTCTCGAGTCTGTCCCACATGGGAATTCAGTCACTTGTGCCAACAATGCCTCTTATCCGGTTCAAGGAGTTGGAAAGATTGTGCTTACTACTACAAATGGCAGTTCTTTCACACTTGTTGATGCACTTTATGTACCTGGGATCAAGAAGAATCTCTTGTTTGTATCCACACTTGCTAGACTTGGACTTGTAGTCAAATTTGTGGATGACAGATGTACAGTTCATGATCTCAGTTTTGGTGATGAAATTATTGCATTAGGCCTTTTGTGCCGTGGGCTGTATAAGATCACTTTATATGACAAGTGTGGACAAAATTTTGCAAATGTTGTTGCAGATTCAAGGGCTATTTCAGATGGAAAACTTTGGCATGCACATTTTGGTCATCTAAATTTTGCCAGTTTGCTGCGTTTGCATAAATCTGATATGGTTGCTTCTTTGCCAGTTTGCTGCGTTTGCACAAATCTGATATGGTTGCTTCTTTGCCGCCTCTTGAAGCACCTGTCAAACATGTTTGTGAAGGCTGTATTTTGGGTAAGATGCAGTGTTTTAAGTTTCCAAAGGATGGTTCAGTTCGGGCCACATGCAGGTTGCAGCTTGTGCATAGTGATGTTTGTGGGCCCATGCAAACTCCATCCTTGGGAAATTACCTTTACTTCGTGACTTTCATTGATGATTACTCTAGGCATGCATGGGTATTTCCGCTTAAAGCGAATTCCGAAGTTTTTATGTGCTTCAAACAATTTCTAGCTATGGCTGAAAATGTCTCGAAATGTACTATGGGCACCCTCCATTCTAATCGAGGGGGGGAGTATATGTCTCATGAATTTAATGCATTTCTGGCTAGTGGGATAAAACACCAATGTACAGTGCCTTATACACCTCAACAAAATGGTGTTACTGAGAGGAAAAACAGTTCACTGACGGAAATGGCACAATGTAGGTCAAAAGTCAAGCTTTGCCGCATTCTTTTTGGCTTGAGGCCATCATGTGTGCCACTTATGTACTAAATAGGTGTCCTACAAAAGCTTTGCAATCTATTATTCCATATGAAGCATGGCATGATAGAAAGCCTTCTATTGAGCACATGAGTGTTTTCGGTTGTTTGGCATATGCTTTGGTGCCACAAGTGCAGCGTAGAAAATTGGATGATAAGGCTGTCAAATGTATTTTTGTTGGTTATAGTGCTGAAAGCAAAGGTTACAGGTTGTATCATCCGCAAACAAAACGTATTTTGGTTTCACGTGATGTAGTGTTTGTGGAAGATTCTGTTCAGCTCTTGCTGTCATGTACTAGAGACAGTAATATAAGCTCACAGGACATTTATGACACTTTGTTGCCTCTTTTCAATGGTGGAAATACGAATGTAAGTTCTAATGAGGCAAATATATAGCCTAAGGGGGTTTCTAAAAATGTTATAGATCAGCCTATTACTGATGCAGATGGTGGAAATACGAATGTAAGTTCTAATGAGGCAAATATATAGCCTAAGGGGGTTTCTGAAAATGTTATAGATCAGCCTATTACTGATGCAGATGTACATGATGTACTAGATGAGGAAAGGGTTGAAAATGAGCAGGCTAGAGGTATGCCAAAATGGCTGGTGCACACTTTGCGTGACAGTAAATAGGATGCACCTTTGTCTAGTAGTACTCATTCAGGCTCTCGCCATGCATGTTATGCATCAGATTGTTATGCTTTGGCTGTGTCTAGCTTACATGATGTTGAGGAGCCTCTGTCTTTTGACGAAGCACAAAATTCAGAAAATTGGATGGCTGCCATGCAATCAAAATATGATGCACTAATAGAAAATGACACATGGACTTTATGTGATTTGCCTCCTGGCAAAAAGGCCACTGGTACGAAGTGGGTTTACAAGTTGAAACGCAAACCGGATGGTGAGATCGATTGCCATAAGGCTCAACTTGTTGCAAAGGGTTAGGCACAGCAAAAAGGCATAAATTATGAAGAAACTTTTTCTCCCACTTGTCGTATGACTACTGTGCGTTTTCTATGTGCATTGGCAGCTCATTTTGGTTGGGATGTACATCAATCAGACATTGTTACTGCTTTCTTGAATGGTGATATATTTGAGGAAGTTTATGTAACGCAGCCTCGCGGTTTTGTCATAAAAGGACAAGAGGGCAAAGTGTGCAGATGTAAGAAGGCTTTGTATGGGTTGAAGCAATCTCCTCGTGCTTGGCATGAGAAAGCTGACACTCATTTGGTAACAGTCCAACAGAAAGCACATTGTATGTAAAGCGTGAGGGTGATGTACTTCTCATTGTGGTTCTTTATGTCGATGATTTGCTGATCACTAGACCAAATGAGAGACATATTGCTGAATTTAAGGCTGATTTGAATGCTACTTTCAAGATGAAAGATTTGGGGTTGTTGCATCATTATTTGGGTATACAGTTTAAGCAGTGTGATGGTGGTATTGCCTTGTGTCAGAAAAGTTACATAGAGACATTGCTATGTAAGTTTGGACTTGAGGATTGCAAACCTATTGCCACTCCCATGGAAACAAGTTTGAAGTTAAGTCTACATGATGCTGGTGATCCTACTGATGTCACTCTTTACCAAACTGCTGTTGGCTGCCTCATTTATGTATGCAAAACGAGGCCGAATATTTAGTTTGCAGTCTCACAGGTCAGCAGATTTATGCATAGCCCAGGGTCTAAGCATTGGCAGGCTATCAAGAGGATTTTCCGCTACCTTAGTGGCACTTTACATCTTGGCGTGTTTTATCCCAAGGGGGATCATTGCCGCCAGACTTACATGCTTTTTCGGACACAGATTGGGCTGGTTGTTTTGACACGCGAGTGTCCACAAGTGGTTTTTGTTTCATGCTTGGCAGTTCATGTATATCATGGTTGAGCAAGAAGCAACCTATTGTGGCCACTTCGAGTTGTGAGGCTGAGTACAAGGCAGTCTTCACAGCTACAATTGAGTGTGTATGGCTCAGGTGCCTTATGGCTGATTTGGGTGTTGGACAGGACATTGACAACACCATCTACACTGACAGTCAGAGCGCATTGGTAGTTGCGAGGAACCCAGTTTTTCATGCTCGCACAAAGCACATTGAGGTGCATTACCACTATGTCAGGGAGAGACTCTCAACAGGAGAGATCAGCTTGGCTTATGTGCCAACACAGGACAACCTTGCAGATCTTTTCACAAAGGCATTGTCTCGTGAGAAGCTTGAAGCTTTCCGCAAAGCTTTGGGCTTACTCCCCTTTGTGGACTGATCATGTCCTCAGGGCATGGCACTTCCCTTTACTCATGTGCCATCTCTCATTCACCGCATCACTCCAGGGGGGATTTGTTACCATATACATGTGGTAGTGATGTGTGTGAACACATTAGGACCGCCGGGGCATTTTTCCCTTTTTAGGAGGTTTTTCCCCCAAGAATTGTATATACGCCCATCACTCTAGGGCTATCCATCTTTCCATTGCACACTAAGTAATACACTCTCTGTTGTGTGCCTTGAGCTTCCTTCGTCTTCTACAAGCTGTGTGCGTTTCTCTGCAACCCTAATTCCAACATATAATTGCTGCATACAACATTCTCTCTTTAGCCTCAAGAGTGAAAATTACTTGGCAAGCCTTAAATTTTCATTTTCATCACATAGAAACATTTTTGGATGCACATCCATCTTGTGGCTACTCTTTGGCAAGTTGACCTAGTTTTGCCATCAATGGTAATTCAATATCTATGGAGGAATTTGCGCTTGGTTTTTCATACAGTATGTGATCGTGCTCTTTTTTATTATCTATATGGGTTATATCAACTTTATGCGACAAGCTCTTTTTCAAAAGTATGCATCGTTTGTCTTAGTGACCTCCTATGGCCTAACTTTTGTGACATATGTGGTACTTTGGTAAGACTATCCAAACCTTGTTTCCATCGATGCGTGTGCACCAATGGAAAAACGTGCGCGTGCACACACGCACACACACACACACACACACACACACACACACACACACACACACACACACAGAGAACTTGGCACAAGTGATCGGGGAGATAGATTGTTTAGAGCATTTGCTTGTTGGTCGAATTGCGCTTTGCAAATGTGGCAAGGGAGCATCGGCCCAACCAAATTTACATGGTTGACTAGAAAGGACAACACTAGCCATCAAAAGTCCTTTGTGCTAGTGATCGCCCTCTTTTGCATGGTCGGCCGTTTGTTTACCCTCTCCTTGCTCAATGCTTTTTTTGTGTGCAAAACTCACAATTGTGAGTGGATAGTATTAAGAACATCAGAAATATATACCAACCTCAAGCTCAGACCGAGCCTTGAGGGTCAAAGGATTACAAGTTATCTGCTTAACAGAGAAACCACAACTACTCCTAGGCTTTACTTATTACAAGATGTCATCATGACATGTATTGTTCTAGACCAATCCTCTGATGCTTGTTTGCCTCCAATCATGTGGATCATCACTCTGCTCTCTTTTATGATTTCACAAAAGCTTGCCACAACCAGATCCCCCTGAAACACGCGGCGGTTCCTTGCTTGCCAAATATGGTGAAAGAAGTAGTACTTGATTATTTGAGTGCAGACAAGAAGAGCAGGACTTCCCAACCTGTTACTACCAAAAAACAGATCAGTCTTGAAGAACTTAATTTTCCATGTCCTTTGTATCCACTTGCATATTTTCCCAGCCATGCCACTGATTGCCTGGCATCCCATGAAAAGGTGGACTAGGTCTTCACTAGCTATTCTGCATCCCGAGCAACGATCGGATCCGATTCCTTTTTCTTGTATCTTTACGCCCGTCGATAGAGCACCCCACATCACTTTCCATAGAAATATCTTCATATATTGAGGCCACCTTGGCTTTTGGATGTTCTCCATGACTCCCTCCGACCGTTTTTCTGTCCAGTGCCTCTTCCATAATTTGTTGAGGAGGCTACACCAATTAGCCTCGTGCATTAATGCATGGTAAATGCCTTTAGAATGTGGTTTCCAAAAGAGGCTACTCCCGGGCCATCTCCAAGCGCCCCATTCAAAGTTGGATTCACAAATTGGCATCACCACCTTATCAAGCTCTTTCATCAGCCTGTAGACTAGTAAGATCTCAAAGCCATTCAGTTGAAATTGGATGGCTAGAGTCAGTAGTTTTCCAGCACTTACTGTTGCCATCTCAGAATTGCTCTAGTCGAACGACCGCCCTTATTATTCACATTACTGGCCCTTTCTATCCAATAGGGGCTTTGCAGCGGCCCCAATATTTTAGAGAGCCAAGGGGACCAATGCAAAATGGAGTTCTTAAAGTATCTAGTTGCTTATCCTGATTCCAAAACCTTAGCTGCTCTTTTGCACTTACTCATCAGTTCCCCTGAGAGTCCACCAGATCTAAGATAAGACCACTTCGGGGAGAGAAGTTTGTCGTGCATCACAACCCCCTTCCACTTTCCCCCTTTCGATCCCAGTTTTACTGCATCAAGCATTTCATTGGTCATGATAGCCCAAGCTTGGTCCTGTTTAGCCAATGAGACCATAAATTTGGCACAAAGGGCCTCAGCATGGGATGCAGGGTTAAGAATGTTGAGCCCTCCTTGGTCTACCGGGCGAGCAACTACCTCTCATCTAGCCCACTGCCATGGCCGGGAGGTTTTCGTGTTGTTCTTACAAAGAAACTTTTTCACTTACGGGATCATAAAAGCATTAATCACTCTAATCCGGTTTGGAAGGGGAGGAGAACAAACTCCCATCTTCTCATTTTTTAGCTTATTTTTTCAAGGATCCATTGAAATCTTTGCGTGTGGGTTACGTCCACCCCTACAGGGGCTTCTAGGTGTCAGAATACACTCCCTTTTGAAATAATCTCTCCTGTCTAGATTGCAGGGTCAAAAGAGTCCTCCGACAGGGAGATAAGTCTTGACTTCTCTATATTTCACTTGGATCCCGAGGCCACGGCAAATGTTTGCACAATCTCTAGAGCTCTCCTGACAACTTGAGGGCACGCCTTCAAGAATAGGAACAAATCATCTACGAACATTTGGCCAGTAGTTGGTCAGTAGTTGGCCATTAGTTGGTCGTTTCCCGGTAATGCCAGACCTTGAATCTCTCCCCGCGCAGCATTGACTTCGAGCATCGTAATGAGAGGATGCAACCCGATGGCGAAAAGCAAGGGGGCCAGGGTACATCCTTGCTTAATAGACCGTTTAACCTCAAAAGATCCCACAATTCTGTCATTAAACAGGAGCTCTAATTGGCTGCCAACGCCTAGTATGCGTATGAGACGACAAAGGCAAGGCCCAAAGCCCATAGCTCCCATGACTTCTTCTATATAGGACCATTATACTCTATCATAGGCTTTGTCGAGGTCCAGCTGCTGCAGCAAGATGCACTCTTGCTTGGAGAAGGATGCATACTCTATTCCTACAATTGCTGCCAAGATATTGTCATATATAGATCTCCCTTTAATGAACCCATGTTGATGGGGAGAGATGATCCGACTTAGGAGGGGGGCAAGTTTAAGAGCTATCACCTTGGCAATAATTTTGTATGCTATTGACATCATCGTAATGGGACGCCAATGTTTAAGTTGAGAGCAGAAGATCTGTTTGGGGATGGGCTTGATAAGCCCTCTCTTAACACTTGCATCCAACCACTCTTCGAAAATAGCTTGATTGGCCATCCGTGTGATTGGACCCTTGAGATCATCCCAAAATTCCCTGAAGAATTCAGCCGTCAGTCCATCCCAAGTGGGGGACTTTTCATTGCTAAGAGCTTTTAGTGCCATTGAGCATTCCTCCTCAAAGAAGGCCATTTCCATGCGGTTAGCTTCCTCCTGGGGAACCTTCTTTTCAACACTCCCAAGTAAAGACGCTCGGGCTTCTTTCACTTCCTGAGATTGGGTCTTTGGCTAGCCGATAATCTGGCTGAGAAAATTGAGCATAAGTCCAGCCATCTCATCTTGGTTTTGAATTGTATTCCCTTTCTCATCATCGAGTACTTGCTGTTACGGCATGAGTCGCACATGCGGTCGTGCGGTCCTGCGGAGGTCTGGACATTGCGGATCAGGAGTCATGCGGTGTGCGGCGGCCGTGGCGGTAGTTCTTCACAGGATATCATGGGACAAGAGTGTGTGCACCATTCCCGATATGCGCTGGAGCAGCGGTTGTATATGGAGGGGCATACCTGTCTTTTGATGTAACCAACCAACCTCTATTTCTATGTGTTTGATGTTCACATAATGTAGTTTGCGGGTAATCATTCCCGTAATGCCTATTGCTCCTGTGCGGGCAGTAGCCATTACATCTGGCAACCACGATGCGTGATGGACGACCTGCGATGAATATGCATGCACACTAGGTCGCAGGGTCTGCCTGACCCTGTGGTTCCAATTGTAGGAAGATGTCGGGGGAGAGGCGGTTCGGATAAATTTGTTTTTTCTTCACCGCAGATTGAGGAATTTGTATCTCCATCACCAAGCTCGGTGCGTGGTAGGCGGTTGCAGCGGGCGAGGCGTACTCCACGCAGTCAGTCATGTCCTCCTGTCGTACGTTCACCCTCACCCACACAGGTTGCTCCACCACCGTCTCCGGTAAGCAGTCCGGGGGTGTCTCCACCACTGTCCCCACCTCCTAGTGCTCGTCAGCTTTTTCCAAGAGGAGGTACAGTTAGGTAAGGGGTGATGGCACATCCTCAAATTAAGTATAGTCGATTTCGAGGTCTTTTGAGAGAAGACCCTGATGCACATTTGCGCCAATTCAATAAAGCTTATGGATTGAATCATCCTGGGGTGGTGATTCCTCTCCATCAACAATCAGTGTTTGAATCTACACTCTCGGGGAAAGCTGCGAAATGGTTGTCTGAATACCCTGATGATCATTTTCAGACGTATGTCGACGGATCCAGAGCGTTTCTACGAAGGTTTAGAACGGAAAAGACAGTCCCTCAACATTTGGAAAAGCTTCGAACGCTGCGGCACAAGTCATTGCCATTGGAGGATTACGCTGCAAAATTTCGGATGCTTTTACAGAGGGTACCTCAGGCACAAAGGCCGGAAGCAGAAGTGCTGAATAATTATTTTTTGTGGGGGATCAACAAGGATCTCAGAACTGCTATGGCAATGTTAACCCTCACGGCACACGGACACCTGATCACCTACGACGGACGTGTATTATGTATTTGGTAGAGTCAGGTACCGGGCTTGTCGGACCAATAGGGAAAGGTAGAGTGATCGCCGATGAGAGGCGCACTTTAACTTGGACATTCAAGGGATTAGTTGGTTAAGCATGGGCGCCCAAGTGTGAATGGGGTGAGCTCCTATAAAAGCCAACTAAACCTAATTTTTACTCATTCTCTCATTTGTGCAATTGAAGAGTGCTCTTGCTCCATCTCCATCTTCTTCTCCTTCTTCACCTCCTTGTGTGTGTGTGTGTGAGAGAGAGAGAGAGGGAGAGTGTGTGTGCGATCGAGCATTACGAAGGCACGACGGCGTCGAAGCGGTTGAGCGCGGCACGACTGCAGCTTCTTCTTCATCGCGGCGAGGAATCCACCACGAAGGCGAGCGTAGAGCGGTGAGTGACACACCCTTTGTTTTCTTGAGCTTGCTAGTTTAGGCTTGTTGTGTGCTTGGAGCCGTTTGTGGCTCGCATACGGTGTATTGGCAAGTCCCTTGCTTCGACAGTGCGGCAAGGAGCGCACATTTTTGGCGCCGCTGCCGGGGATATGCCCTACACTAAGCTCGGTTAGCACTTTACGCTTCCTTGTGGTGCAATCTCTATCATAGGAAAGGCAGGGAAGGAGTGTGTGGAAGGTTTCTGTTTTTTGCGTTTTCTGCAATTGCTGTCAAATTTCAATTTCTGCTATTGTCTGTGTTTTTTCAATTTCTGCAATTTCTGCATTTTCAAGTTCGGCCTTTTCAATTTCTGCAATTTTCTGCAATTTCTGCGTTTTTGCTGCATTTTCTGCAATTTCTGCGTTTTTTTTGCATTTTCTGCATTTTTTTCAATTTCTGCGTTTTTCTGCATTTTTTTCAATTTCTGCGTTTTTCTGCATTTTCTGCAATTTCTGCGTTTTTTTTGCATTTTCTGTCAATTTCTGCAGTTTCTGCGTTTTTCTGCATTTTTTTCAATTTCTGCGTTTTTCTGCATAAAAAATTGAAATAAAAAATTGAAAAAAAAATAATTTTGAAAAAAAAAAGTTTATAAGGAAAAAAAACGCGAGCGAGTGGGTGGCGAAATTTTTCGAAAATAAAAAACGTGACTCTTAAAACGGACGGGTTGGTTTGTATAAAAGATAGATCGGGATCATTTTCCCAAGCCCAAGCCCAAGCCCAAGCCCAAGCCCAAGCCCAGGCCTCAGTCCTCAGTCTTGTGATATATACTAGACTCACTCTTATATATATACCCTACTCCCTCAAGAGAGAATGAGAGCATGTGGGACAAGTCCTCCACTCTCCTCCTTTCTCTTCCCACTTGCACCCTTAGACTTTCTAGTTTGGGCCTAGTTCCCTACTCGAAATTGACAGTTTTAGGGATTCCGAGGGCATAGAGTGACCAAACGGAGGGCTGTAAAGCACGGCACGACCCTCTGACCGATACGCTCGTTTCGAGCTATCACACGGCCCATTCCACGACACGCTCTAAAAAATCTAGCAAAAAAACAAACAAAAAACACGCTAAAAACTAGTCACAAGGCCTCCTAAAGCAGCTTTTTGACACCTTAGGGTATCAAAAGCACATGCACTTACGCTCTGGGCGGGTGCTAGAACACGAGCATATTGAGGGTGCCTCTGTTCATACGGACACCCATTACCCATCCACGATAAGCTCTAGACCCTCAGCGGGGACACAAGGTAGCACCACCCAAGACCCTAAAATAGCCGCTAGTGATTCCTCCTCCGACTCAGAAATCATGGAAGCATACCCTAACCAAAACACTGAGAGAGAAGGCCATGCACCTCCCGAAGCTCCACAGCCTAGTACTAGTATGTTTAGCCGTTTCATGGAAACATTAGGTAGAGCTACTCGCTCGGAACCTGATGCAAATGAAGCACACAAAGAGGATGGGTTGGACTCTGACACACCTCTACGATACCCCATTGAGTTAAATAGTGCCTATGGAAAAGTGCTATATAACGCCTTATTGGACACGGGTGCTAAATACAATCTGCTATCCTATGGGGTGTGGTGTCAGTTAGGGAAGCCACCTCTATCTGAGAGTATTATCCAAGTCAAGGGTGTCAACAAGAAAAAAACTGCGGTTTTTGGAATCTGGCACACTTCTGTCAGTTATGACAATGGGGTGGTAGCTCAAGACTTTTTGGTCATGCCTACTGGAACTATGGAGGGTAATATAAACCTAGGCCACACGTGGATGATAGCCACCAAATGCACTATTGATTGGGGGACTGGGGGTGTTACAACGCAAAAACCAACTCTTAGCCCTACCACTCAAGCCATAGTCCCTGAGATATTGCCCAAGGAAATAAAACCCAAGACATTGCATGTCCAGGAGGTTGAACCATACGTCCCCATAGCCCAACTCTCTAGAGCTTCAACTGATGTAGTTGAAAGAAAGCTTGAGACACACAAGAACCATCCTAATATAACAGAGAAAACATACAAGTGGGTCCCTAAAACCTCTGTAGTGAGCATGGTTGATGCAAAAAAACGGAAACCTAGTAAGAACCGTACCACTCACTCCAAGAAAAGTAAGAAAATGTTGCGATGGATCCCTAAACGACTATTGGAAGCCCAAGGCTACTATCAAGGAAATGATCAAATCTGGGTGCCAAAACGTAAAGTGTACTCTTACCTGTCACCTGGCCCATGTAAACCCAATCCTGTGGCTCCAAAACAAATTGAAAATCGCGGAAAGGAAAAAATCATGGAATGTTACACACCCGTTCTAGAGCTAGTTTGGGTACCAAAGAAAGAACGATTTGTTCCACCTAGCTCAGGAACAGGGAAATCAAATGAAGCTTCTTGCTCTTCATGTAGTTCCTATATGCAAATAGAAGCTTCGACACAACCTCCACCTACCACTGTACATATCCATCCAAGCACGAAAGAGTTTGCACCTTCCGGGGTAAGTTCACCACCTACAACAACGTTGCAAATAAAATCCTGGGAGAGTACCTTGCCACCCTTGCAGCTTGACGAGGCACCTAGGGTAATAGAAAACTACTGGCAAAAATCCTCACCTATTACCAACTGGAACAATTGGTTTCAAAGGGTGACAAGCTCATTTCAAACGGTATGATCTACCCAAGGAAGGGGGGAGTGTGTGCTGACAGTCATCATTCACTTGCTTCCCTCTCAACCTTTTTCCCTGACCTCTCAATTCCAATCTTAGGGAATGTATATATATAGCCTTATACTCACAAAAAAAGAAAAATAGTAAAGAGCAAGAGCGCCTAGCAATGAGAGAGCACCCTATCAGATCTTACATATAAGTCCAAATTCACCGTGTCAAGTCAAGCAACACACAAAAACAACTCTTATGTTTTAAAGGCCTAACCAAATCTATCTGTCTTGTCAGAAATGGCTACTTCACCAGAGGCATGCACTTCTATTTTTGATGAAAGGTACCCCTTGTCTTTTCAACAAGTGTTCTACGTATGCTACCCTATACTTTCTTGCGAATGGGATTTGATAGAGAGCCTTGCATGTGAGAGAAATTTTGAGGAGTTAGAATGGCTGATACGTCTATGGCTAACTAGTGATCCCTACCCAGTGGCGAATGTGTCTCCAATGGCACATGCTTATTCTTTTGCACAAGATGAGTATCCACGCATCACGAGGTTCTTGATTAGCATGCTTGCACAAGAGGATGATGAAGAGGAACTAATAGAGACCGAGGAAGACTATGGCCTCACGGACAACGATTTTATTTATCTAGATGATGAGGATAGAGGCCTAGCCTTAGGGTGGCCACCCGGTTTATATAATATCCTCTTTCCTTGATTCTAAAAGGGGTGACAGATAGGTAGGTTAGGGGTCTAGATTGTGTTTTGAGTTTGTTTTTTAGGAGTTTTAATTTTTCCCACTGATGTGTCTCCTGGAGGTATTCCTTTTGTTTCCTAGTGTGTACAGGAGCGTGTTGCTATTGATAGGATTTGGACCTTCATGGAACCTTTCTCTCGTTCACACTTCAAATCAAGCGCGACCATCAACACAAACAGGTGTTTCTTGTCCATTAGCATTGCCCTTATCTTTTTTGCATCCATGTTTGTCTGCTTTGATTGTGATTGGTAGCATAATATTCAGTGCATTTGCTTAGTATCCAACATTTAATTCAATGCAATCTTTTGTCATAGTCACTTGTCTAGGTTTAAAAATCAAGCAGTCCGACTAAGCTAGTTTGACCAAGCTAGGTATTAGAAATCTTCTCTTAATACCATGGGGAATGCCTTCCTAATAAGCAATGGTTACTTAGGTTCTTAATCCGATTTAGGCAGCATTGTATGAAATGTACTAGGGCTTTCTAGTGGGCTTAACCCTATCGACCTTTAGCTTAAGTATTATAAAGGGAGTTTACTAATGTGATGAGCCTGGGGAGGGTAACAGTGTTATATGACCCCCCAAAGTTACAAAATTAAAATGAACAAACAAAAAATCAAAGTGCCACAATGTAAAATTTTAAGCTGGAAGAGAAATCTCAGCTTGATTTGGTACTTCACTCACATGTATTGCCTATGGTACTAGAGCCCTAGAGGTTCCCAGTGTGGGCGCTTTTCCTTGAAAAGCAAAAAACCCAAGGCATACAAAATAAGCACACACATCATAATTGAATCACTGTGAAAAGACCTTGGGGGGTCAAAGAAAAAGTAATCAGTCAGGCGATGATTTCATGAGAAATTCCTTTTATGGTAGCTTAACTACAAGGTTTTCTAGATATAGCCTCTAGTCAGCCCTTGAACATGAATACTTGGCTCTCGCGATTAAACAACTTAATTGACCACAGAAAATTAAGAAGCTTACCCATGGTATTAATATTCGATCTCTAGTGCTTTTCGACCGTCAAATTAGCGACCCCAGACTTGTTTAATTTTTTGCCTTTACATCAGTTTATGCCTTTGATTACATTGCAATTTAATGTTCATTGCTAACAAATTGTTTGAAATTCTTTTACCAATCAATGTGTCTACCTAAAACTGCATATGCTTTTTAAGAGAATGCAATTACTGTGCCAATGTTGTTTGATTTTGCAGTGACTGAAGAAGGCTAAGGACATTCATCTCAAATGCTCTTCCACCTCGACGAAACAGCTTCAACTCAATAGCTTCCGAGGACGGAATCTACATCAGGAAGGGGGGCATGTTAACCCTCACGGCACACGGACACCTGATCACCTACGACGGACGTGTATTATGTATTTGGTAGAGTCAGGTACCGGGCTTGTCGGACCAATAGGGAAAGGTAGAGTGATCGCCGATGAGAGGCGCACTTTAACTTGGACATTCAAGGGATTAGTTGGTTAAGCATGGGCGCCCAAGTGTGAATGGGGTGAGCTCCTATAAAAGCCAACTAAACCTAATTTTTACTCATTCTCTCATTTGTGCAATTGAAGAGTGCTCTTGCTCCATCTCCATCTTCTTCTTCTTCTTCACCTCCTTGTGTGTGTGTGTGTGAGAGAGAGAGAGAGGGAGAGTGTGTGTGCGATCGAGCATTACGAAGGCACGACGGCGTCGAAGCGGTTGAGCGCGGCACGACTGCAGCTTCTTCTTCATCGCGGCGAGGAATCCACCACGAAGGCGAGCGTAGAGCGGTGAGTGACACACCCTTTGTTTTCTTGAGCTTGCTAGTTTAGGCTTGTTGTGTGCTTGGAGCCGTTTGTGGCTCGCATACGGTGTATTGGCAAGTCCCTTGCTTCGACAGTGCGGCAAGGAGCGCACAGGCAACAGTGGATAAGGTAACTACTCCACTGGATAATGCAATTGCTAGGGCTGTAGTAGCAGGAGAAGCTTTAGAGGATACGGAATCTGCAAAGAAATCAAAGAAAAAAGACAAAAAGAAATCTCATCGGAAGTCGCAAGACAGTGGTAGTGACAGTTCGGAGTCGGAGTCTGCAGTATCAGATTCCTCAGACTCAAGCAACAGTGATTCGAGGAAAGAATTAGAAGAGACACCTCGGAAAAAATCCCAGCGTCATGGGAAAGGTGTTTCATCCAGATCGTCGGAATCGGCTGCGGTGGCTAAAAGTCTGAAGGAACTATGGTATACCCAGTGTCAAAATCCAAGCCATGCTGCTCAGGAGTGCGCAATGAATCAGAAGTGGTGTGCAATTTGCACGACCAATGCTCATAATACAGTGGAATGTTATTTCAATGGCCGGGGTCGTCGGAGTCAAGGAGACTCTTCTACATGGCAACAACCACAGATAGGGCAGGGACAAGAGCCTGCTGTGGTGATGGCTCATGCTCATACATTAGAGACGCCTTTGCAAGGTCAAGCAAGAGGACGGGGTCAAGGAGGAGGACGAGGTCGTGGAAGAGGTGGCCGAGATCCTAATCGACCCAAGACCTGCCTTTTCTGTTTGGGGGATGGGCACTGGCGATCCGAGTGTACTGAGGCTATGGAATATGATCGGAAGAAGCAGGAACGCACTGCAGGGAAACAGACTAGTGTGGCTATGGTTCAGATTGAAGGATTGGAGGAGTCTGATCCAATGGTTTCATTAATCACGCGATCGGGTAAAAATGTGGTTCCACCACCCGATGTAAAGATTCCGGATTGGACGGCTCAGGAAAAAGTGTGGAAAAAGATTGTGTCCCGGTTGCCACAATCCGCACCACCAGTGAAGTCATCAATACCATCGACTGTGGGTCTGGAAATAAAGGAAGGAAAAGTTGGAAATAAGGATGATATTCAAGAAGAGGAGGATAGGAATTCACTTTGGAAAGAGGTCCTCACGTCGCCAATACAAGTACCTCTGGGTTCATTGCTGAAATTGGTCCCGAATTTTCATAATGCATTGCTGCGACAAACGTCCACAGAGCTGAGGGAAGTCGCCATCGGGAAAGTTGAAAGTGAGTAGGATGATTCAGCCCCATTGCCGACAAATAGGATCACGGATACCTGCATTCCGGAGCTTTCAGTTAGATACCATGGAACATACATTGACAAAGTACTATTGGATGGAGGAGCGGGAGTAAACATTATTACTCAAGCAGCTTGTGAGCGTTTTAGACTCAGTGATTGGGAGCCTGCACCCTTTGTTGTCCGCATGGCAGATCAAAGAAGAGTGCAACCAGTGGGGTTACATCGGGGCATTGTCTTGGATGTGGCGGGCTTATCTTTTGTCGTTTCCTTAGTGGTCTTGAATATTGAGGATCATAATCAAGATTATCACATTATCTTGGGGAGACCCTGGTTACGACAAGCGAGGGTAAAGCATAATTGGGAAGCAAATATGCTTACAGTAAAAAAGGGTAGAAGGAAAGTGCGGGTGATGTTGGGAACATGCAGACAACCAGTTCAGGCAGCATGGCTGGTGATAGCAGAAACAATAAATATGGTGGAAGGATTAGAAGAGGAGCAATTTCTGAAAGCTAATCCGGATTTGGTCTGTTTATATGTGGCAGATATTTCTCTGGTTCCGAAGGGGAACTCGGTGGGGGATTCTGTTGGAATTAGGGTTGCAGAGAAACACACACAGCTTGGAGAAGACGAAGGAAGCTCAAGGCACACAATAGAGAGTATGTTACTTAGTGTGCAATGGAAAGATAGATAGCCCTAGAGTGATGGGCGTATATACAATGCACGGGGGAAAAAACCTCCTAAAGAGGAAAAAAATGCCCCGGCGGTCCTAATGTGTTCACACACATCACTACCACATGTATATGGTAACAAATCCCCCCTGGAGTGATGCGGTGAACGAGAGCTGGCACATGAGTAAAGGGAAGTGCCATGCCCTGAGGACAGGATCAGTCCACAAAGGGGAGTAAGCCCAAAGCTTTGCGGAAAGCTTCAAGCTTCTCACGAGACAATGCCTTTGTGAAAAGATCTGCAAGGTTGTCCTGTGTTGGCACATAAGCCAAGCTGATCTCTCCTGCTGAGAGCCTCTCCCTAACATAGTGGTAATGCACCTCAATGTGCTTTGTGCGAGCATGAAAAACTGGGTTCCTCGCAACTGCCAATGCGCTCTGACTGTCAGTGTAGATAGTGTTGGCAGTGTCCTGTCCAACACCCAAGTCAGCCATAAGGCGTCTGAGCCATACTCGCCCCATCTTAGGCACTCATTGTGAGAGGGTTACTACATGCAGACGATTATTGTTGTGCTTCTCCTGTTTTGTGTATCACACGTCCTTAGCTCTATATTCTCTGCTCCTGCATCTCATCGTCGCCATGAAGACTTCTCTCCTGCAATGCATCCCCTTCACCCTAGTACAACAGTTAGCGCTTCGCCGAGTGGACGCCTTGCTGCAAGATTTGCGGCTACGTGTGTTTGCCAACTTGGATTGGCAAGGGATACCTGTTCACCCGTAGGTAGCAGGTTTGATTGAGCAATTGGTTGCTGGAGATATGGCGGAGCTGAATAACCAATAGATTCAGCTGACAGCAGAAAGAATTTCCAGGTGTTGCTGTTTGCCCAACGATAGAGTGGTGCGCGCGTCTCATGTGATTCCTGCTGCAGATGTCGAGCAGGAGTTTGGATTGAAAGTGAAAGGTGAATATAAGCTTTCAGGGTTGTCAGATATAGCAACCATGGATGTGTATAGATGGTTTCTCGAGGCAATTTGGCTACAAGCCAAAACCTATACCATCTCGACCAGAGCGAGGAATGTTTTGCATTCGGCCAACTTTGGGCCAGTGGCTTGGGCAGCAATTGTCAAAGAAAGACTGTTGGCAGAATGCCAAAGAGTGATGGCACAGTTGGGGCGAAATACCCCAACCAACACAAAAGTCAGCCAACTGCTCACACTAATCTTTCCCTTAAGGGAAGTTTTTCTGCTTGCCCTGCGTCCTCTATGCCACTTTGAAGATGACCGATTGGTGGTCCAAGGGACTGTTGCCCCTCTGACTCAAACCCAGAGTTTGGCATTCCTGCTGGGCGGGAAACACAATAGCAGAATGTTGGCACTGAGGAATTGCCGGGTCCATCGACTGCAGTGGTACCCTCTGGAGCCCAAGAGATGGCCACTGCAGGACCAGCAACCCGCAAGCGCGACTGGGAGGAACAGTAGTTCTCTACACCACCTCCTGCGACTGCATCTCCGGTGCTGGAGGATTCTACGGTGGCACGCTGGCGCAGCCGAATGCAGGAGAGAGTGGCAATTGCTACTCCGCTGAGGACGGGCTCTCCGGCTGCGGACGTTCCCTCGCAATCGGAAACTTCTGGAACCACCAATGTGGATGCCTCGACGAGAGGTACTCTTTCTGCAGTGCTACTCTGGGAGGCTACGACAACAAACCCTGCTGACCAAATATAGGCGTGCGACACTTTTTTGTGTAGACTTTCAAAGTCTATTCGTGCAGCCTGGCCAGCCCCCACAACAGAGGGTAGAGTTAATGAGCTGGAAACGCAGGTAACGGCTCTGCAAGCTCGCATTGCCGAGTTGACCAACCAAAATGAAGATTTGACTGCAACGGCTCGCCAGCAGAATGCAGAAATACAAACGCTTCAGGGGGCTAATGCTGCGTTTGTGGCGTCCATTCAAGAAGAACTTCTTCAATTACGAACGCAGCATAGCCTTGCCTCATACTTAGCATCTCACCCTAGTGATGTAATGATCAGTATGAATGATTTGGATGCATTGGCAGTGGAGATGCAATAGGATCTCCGTATCTTTTTGGACAATCAACTACAGAGCTGGAACGCATGCTTATTTGCTGAGGTGAGAGCATAGCCACCAACACAGCAGGTTGCGGTGCAGCAACCTGAGTCATCCAACATTGACAGAGATACGAGTGTTGTTCTCGAAGGTTTTGATATTGCTAATTGGGCGCAATCTACAGAGGATTGTGCTGAGGCCCAGGCTCATGTATCTCATTTGCAGAAAATGATTCGTCGATTTTGTAAGGAGCGGCGCAGGGTCTGTTTTTGGGTGGAGACCTTGGCTCATTCTTTCTCCCTCAATCTACCCCCATGCCCTCCATTTTGGTCTGCTCTTAATCGATACCTTTCTCGCTATTATCCTCTACATATGCCTCTTGCTCCTTTGCCACAGGCACCGCAATCTATTTCTTTGCCAACGCAGTTTATTCCTTAGGCTCCTTGGCCGGAACATACTGAGATAGATCCACATCTTTTGGATGAGGTCTATCGGGCACATACTGCAGATTTTAGAGGCTTTGGCTACATTGACATTTCCTCTTCACCAGAACAGGTCGAAGAGCAGCAACCGGAACCTTCCAACCGGAGGGGTTGAGTGTGGGTTCGCGCGATCCACCGTGCGTGCCAAGTGTTACGGCATGAGTCGCACATGCGGTCGTGCGGTCCTGCGGAGGTCTGGACATTGCGGATCAGGAGTCATGCGGTATGCGGTGGCCGTGGCAGCAATTCTTCACAGAATATCATGGGACAGGAGTGTGTGCACCGTTCCCGATCTGCGCTGGAGCAGCGGTTGTATATGGAGGGGCATACCTGTCTTTTGATGTAACCAACCAACCTCTATGTTATTCATGACATCTACTGTTGTAACTCTGTGTCCGGATTACATATGAATGAAGCAGGAGGTGGTATGTGCCTGTGTACTGTGTACTGTCTTCTCTCCTATTTCTATGTGTTTGATGTTCACATAATGTAGTTTGCGGGTAATCATTCCCGTAATGCCTATTGCTCCTGTGCGGGCAATAGCCATTACACTTGCACCCGACCTCGACTCTTCCTCACTTTCAGAGCCCTAAAAAAATGTGCTTGGTTACAAGGCTCTGGTTGAAGGAAAGTTTCCCTAGAGAGCAATCTCGCCTTCTTGATTTCCTCCAGCTGTTCGTTGGCCATATGAGATTTAGCTTCAAGCCATCGCTTGTGCTCATCCTCGGTAGCCAGTCCGGCAGCCTTCCTAGAGGCTAATTACGCTACCTCCTCTGTGAGATGTTTGATATGTGCCTCATTGGCTTTTTTAACCCGAGGACCCGAAGTTTTGATAGCTTTTTGTACACTCCGAGCAAATAGATTCCAAGGACTAGGTTTATTAATCCCCACATCTTTCTTGAGCTTTCCCAACGCTTTCTTAGTGATGCTTCTGAAGAGAGGGTCTTTGAACAGGTGTGTCCATGTAACCAGAAGCTTTTTCTCCCCTCTCAGGGATTGCCCCCCCCCCCCCCCCCCCCCCCCCCCCCCTCTTCCCCCCTTATCTTTCTTGAGTTGTAAGTGTAATGGCATGTGATCGGAAAGGCTTTTTGTTGAGATTACCTTCATCTCTAACGTCAATGAGATCCAGTCAGCTTGATGAGAGCAGTAGCATCTGTCCAACCGGGAGGTAGTGCGGGCATGCAGAAGGCTTGTGTAGGTGAATCCAGGCATGCTGTTCCATGGGCCCACTTCCCACAAGTCAATCATAGCCCACTTCTCACATAATCTCAGCCATTTAGACTTTTCTAAGCCAGCCAATATATTGGTGGAGCGTGTTCTGTCCTTGCTTTTCTCGACCATATTGAAATCTCCAACCATCAGCCACTTCCCTTCGATCGGAGTATCCCTAAGCTGCATTCGTAGTTTAGCTCTATCCTTTGCATTGCAAGGGACATAAACATTTACTATGGTGATAGGTTGATCATCCCATCTGATCCTAACACCAAGGACTCTTCCGGAGGGGTGGTTTAGAACCATCTTTGGCTCCAAGTCTCTGTCAGCAATGAACAAGACACCCCTGAAACCGTCACTTCCTTCCCCATAAAAGATAATTTTTTTTCGTACAGCCTGTTTTCTCTTGCTACGAGCATCCAAATGGTTCTCTTGGATGGCCCATCAATTGACTGCCTTCTCTTTCTTCACTTCTTCCCAGAAGAGAGTGCCCTCCTTTCGGGTTTTCAATCCCTTCACATTCCAAGATTGAATAGAGAGAGTATCCATCATTGCGAAAGGGGGACAAATTCTTCTGCCTCCAGGAATTCTTCAACATAGTTCCCATTCAGGTTGTCCTCTTTCATTGGCTCCTTTTCTGTTGGAACCTGCATGGTATCCAGCTTGGAAGTGAAAAGGTCCCCTTGATTCGTCTTCTCCAAAACTTTAAATAAGTTGTCATATAGGAAAGGAGGCTTTGGGAAATCCGGCGGGAGACCTTTGATTTGTCCCAAGGCCCTAGCCTGCGCTTTCAGCCGTTCACATGAAATATGAGATATTTGTTGGCAGCCCTCATCTTTTGACCTGAGAGTTGGAAACATCACGATCTTCTGTATTACTGGGGTGGCCGTTCTTTGTTGAGCGGTGGATGAAAAGCGGTAGCTTTGGGTGGTCTTGCCCTTACCCCGGTTGCCATGATCTTGTTCTCCACATCTTTATCCGAGTTGACTTTACTTTGACCACCCTCTGCCTTGCCAAGATTTTCAGTAGGCTTCTTTGTGGGATCTATTGCATTCGTGCCACCCTGTGGGATAGCCTGTAATTTGCTTCTGTCCATCATCTGGTCTGTAGGCTTTAGCACCTCAGCGGCACACGCCCTTGCATAATGCCCGAATTTTGTTGCATTTGAAGCAGGCCCCGAAGAAGGTGTTAAAGTTCAGAGGAATGATCTTTAGTCCTACCCCAACATTCACCACCAAGTTCTTTGACTGTGGCTTCCGGTGGATCACCAAGCGAAGCTGCGAGGTCCTTCAAGTTCTTCCTAAGCCATATGGGGAGGTTGACAAACTCCACCCATACTGGGCAAAGATCCTTGAATGCCTTGTTAGATTCAAACCGAGGGTCCCAAGGGAGCACGCACATCGGCGCGCGATCGAAGGACAACGGGCTTTTTGCCAAAACCCTCTCAACCATTGCACTGTTGTTGAACTGAAGTGACACAAATCCTTTTGCTATATATTGGGTGAACATTACCGAGCCGTGTTGATTCAGAATCAGTGGACTGCAGAGCCAGTTTTACTGAGCTCAATTCTATTGGGAACTCTCCCCATAAACCCGAAGACCAGAGTGGAATTTGCAACCCCTCCGCAAGTTGTCTTTTCACAATGCCAGGGGGAACAACCACCGTAACGGCATCTTCCACCTCGACACGTTGCGAGAGCGCCTTCTTGAGTGCTTGGAAAGCTCTGTCCCCTTTGGCCACTTCAATAGCATCCTCCTGCGTCGTCGAATCTTCGCGCGACCTTTTGTTCAATGATAGTGCACAAAGGATTGTCGCTAGGTCTTTTTCCACCTGCGTCTTTCTTTGTTTCAGTTCCTCCTTACTCAGATTAGTAAGGGAGCTTTGACCGCTATTAATCGGTGCCTGGTTTCGCAAAGTCGCATGTCGGATCGATAGCCTTCAGAATGTCGGGCTGCTCGATCGCCGACCTCTGTTTGCCTGCCCCATTGCTTCGGCATAGAACGGGTTAGAGGAGCTCGCCATGGCGCGGTGAAAGGCCTCACCGACACCAAGTCACAAAAGGGAGATCTTAATAAAGGAGATAATACTTGCTTTTTTGAAAGCGACTATTCTCTCCACTAGGTGGTGGTGAAAACCACAATCGCAATGATTAAGTGAAGGCTCAACGAAGGAAAAACCTAGCGGGATAAGCAAATGCGATTATTAAGTATAGGCTCAACGAAGCAACAAGCCTAGCGGGATAAGCAAATGCGATTATTAAGTGAAGGCTCAACGAAGCACAAAGCCTAGCGGGATAAGCAAATGCGATTATTAAAGAGAGATAATAATTGCAATGCCGGCAAACACAAGGGCGATTATTATCGCAAAGTAGTGCTGCGATAATAATCAGAACTTCAACCTGCCACAGCAGACGGGGGGGGGGGGGGGGGCAAGCACAACCGACTGTAGCCGTTGGAACACGGCGTATGCAGGTGGGCAGGAGGGGAGGTGGGGACGACCGCCGCTTAAGGCATTGGGGAAGCACCCCTGGCCGAATCTTACTAGCGGGACAGTGATGCTAACGATCTCAAAAAAAAAAAACTTGGTTGTGAGATTGAGGATGATGACGAATGCTACCGCGAGCTAACTAACACCTAGAGCCACAATACACAGGCCGACAAAGGAACCCCGCTACCCCTTCGCCATAGCGCATAACCCTAAGCTTCACTTCGAAGCCCTCTCCTTGCTCAATGCTAAAGACAAGAGAGCTTCCTAAAAAGAAATCTCCTACATTGTTGAGTAAGGGAATTGTGCCACTTGGCTTTATGTGAACTCTTGCCTTTTTGTGTGGGAATAGTGTAATATGGCTAAACAAATGAGAGCGGCTGCCGTTTGTGTGTGTTTGAGAGAGAGAGAGAGAGAGAGAGAGAGAGAGATCTGCATTGTCAGCCGTCCGATAGATTGAGGACATGCTGTCATGTGTCAATCATGAAAGCTTTTGCCTGAATTTAGTTCAGTATTGAGCTTTGCCTTATAAAAAATTGTATCAACTTTGATCAGAAAAATAACTTTATCATACTCGTAGCATAAAGATAGGGCAAAAACGATAAAGCTGACTTTGAAATGGAACAAAAACTTGGAGAAACCTTAGGTTAGGAGAATGAAATAGATTGTTATTTGATGTGTGGGGTAGTTTTTTCTTTTTCTGAAAGAGGTACAATTGAAATTTGAAAGATGCCATAGAGATTCGAGTTTGGAATCGAGTTTCTAGGTGCCGCTCGGATTATGGTGGAGTTCAAAATCCACCACCTCGTGGCTCGAATACACACGGTGCACACGCGAACCAATTAGCTTACCTTGTTTCGATACAAACGCTAATTGCAACAGTGATTAGTTTGTGAAGACCAGGATTTACCGAAAACGGTTTATCTAACTAGTGTTCGGGGAAAAAAATCAATTTCACAAACATACAAAATATCCTCTAGGGTAGATTCAAAGAGGAAATTTTGTAAATAATAGTCTTTTTTCACAATTTAACTCCGTTTTCTTAAATTTTCCAAGGGATTCTCTTTTTCTCCTTACCTCGTTTCGATACAAACGCTAATTGCAACAGTGGTTAGTGTGTGAAGAGCAGGATTTACCGAAAACGGTTTATCTAACCAGTGTTCGGGGAAAAAAATCAATTTCACAAACATACAAAATATCCTCTAGGGTAGATTCAAAGAGGAAATTTTGCAAAATAATAGGCTTTTTTCACAGTTTAACTCTGTTTTCTTAAATTTTCCAAGCGGATTTCCTTTTTCTCCTTCTACGGATTGATTCAACCCGCTCAAGATTAAGCTGAGGCACACTTTTCCCGAACGCTATTTTAAATCTAACCAAGGAAAAAAAGGCACACTTAAAACTTTCTCAAATTCTAGGTTAAAAACATGAGGCCTTTGCATGTAATTACCATACTTTTATAATTATGCTGGTTTTCTTCAAGGCAAGATTTTGCAATTTCAGCTGGTTAAAATTACACTAGGCTACACCCCTGGTTTGTTAGAGCCGGGTTGCGTCCAGGAGGAGTGGGGGGAGCAGGGGGAAGTCATTCGCCATTTTTAGCAAGTCCGAAAGCTCTACAGAGAATCCGAAGGCTTCTACTAACCCCGCTACCACTTTGAAAAAGGGGGGCTAGCTGCTTCCTCCGGGGACGTAGGAATTCCTGAGGCAATGAAAGCAAAGCACACGAGCTGGTCGACAAAAGGCGCCACAGACCATGGTTCTGAAAGAGGCTGAATGCGACTCTGGGTTTCCACTCCCTCCACGCCCCCACTAACCTGGGTGCGACCCGGCTCTTAGGACACTTGAGGAAGTGTTTAGTAGGGAAATATTTGGTGATTGGGGGATATGAGGAAACACTGTGGGCCCGAGCTCGATTCCGGACGGCACGCCCCAAAACAATTGTTTCTTTTTTGTACTGTGGACAGTGGGACTAGGCCTCTATTGGAAAGCCTCAAAGTTCAAGGGTTGTGCGGTTCATAAGGGAATCCAAAGGGAAAAATGTGAAGAGTTCCTTGTTTGTTGGACTCAGGACTCTCAACTTGAGACCAGGCTCGGATGCGTGCAAGATGCAGATTGCGATTACGCGCTTTTGAAGAGGCTGCGAGGCGCGCCGACCCGATTCGTACTTCAATGGCACTACAGCCTGTGTTTTACTGGATCTCTCTTCCTCTTCTTTTCCTTCTTCGCGCAGCTCGCTTCGAGGGAAGCTCCTCGCAAACCCTCTAGCAGCTAGCTGCTCTCTCTCTCTCTCTCTCTCTCTCTCTCTCTGCGTTTCTGTCCCTCTCACCACTCTTAAATTTGTAATCTTGTGTCTGTGTGTGTATGTAGTCTATGCATGCATTATTAGTGGCTCATTCTCCGCCATAGCTAGATCATCAGCACGCCGACCCAAGCTCACTTTCTCTTCCTCTTTTTAAGCTCGAAACTCGCTTCTTTCAAGCTCACCGCTCATAACCTCTCATAATGTCATCCTCCGCACCGTCCAGGGCCGTTAACCGGTCATTCAGAAATCCTAGCTCAAATCCTGCTGCTTTTGTGGATTCCTCAGATGTAAGCAATGCATATTTCCGTCGCATCGTCAGAGACGATTCCACAGATCTTGATATGGCGAGCGAAGTTGGTTCAGTGAATGGGGGCTACACCGTTGTCATCCCTCCCACCCCTGACAACCAGCCTATGGGCAGCGGCAACGATTCTGTCTCAGATCACATGGACCGGACTATTGCAATGAAGGCAGAGCAGCAGATGGTATCAAGTAGCATATTTACAGGAGGATTCAACAGCATGACAAAAAGTCATATGCTAGACAAGATGACAGATGGGGCTGCGGATGATCATCCTCAAATGGCTGGTAGCAGAGGAGCTACATGCAGGATGAACGGCTGTGATGGAAAAGTCATCAGAGATGAGAGAGGGGAGGAGCTGAGCCCATGTGAGTGCAACTTCAAGATATGTAGGGATTGTTATGCGGATGCTTGCAAAGCAGGGGGCAGATGCCCAGGATGCAAGGAGCTATACAGGCCCAATGATGACGATGAAGATCCTTACCTGCCTCAGACAACCCCTCTCTCTCTTCCTGCCCCACCTGAGGCACATCACGTTGAGCCGCGCCTTGACCGTCGCCTCTCTCTAGTGAAGTCCAAGAAGCATTCTCAGCAGCTCTCTATGCGGAACCCAGAATTTGACCATGCCAACTGGCTCTATGAAACCAAGGGGACTTACGGCTTTGGCAATGCAGTGTGGCCCAAGGAACCTGACCCTTACACAGGCGTTATGACTGGAGGCTCCGTTCCTGATTTTAAGGACAGAGCCCGCCGCCCTCTTACTCGCAAAGTGAAGGTCCCTGCGGGAATTCTAAGTCCTTACAGGTATATCATTGATTCTTTTCAAGCTTCTATGGGTTGTCTATGACTTCAAAGAGTTTTCTTTATACTGAGACTAGAGATCGCATCATATGTGCATAGTACTAGCTCTACACAGTCAATACATGCAGGTGGTAATGCCAGCATGGTTTGTTTATAGTAGTGCATTTCAAGGCCATTGTACATACTGTCCTTCCATGAAAACTATGTTCAATTTTCTGGTAAGTTGTGCTCAGAAGGCTAGTGAAAACACTTTCTTGCCGCATGTATGCGGCCCATGATACCCAGTCAGGAAGAAGGGGGAGCTTACTTGTCTGGCTTCCTAGCTTATCAGCAGGGTCACATGTTGTATGGTTAAATTTTTTGGCCACTGGCCAAGGATAAGGAACACCATGTAATCGCATATGTTTTCTTAAGTGCAGATGACCAGCCAGTTCCGGTCTTGTGCCATTCTTAAGTGCAAAGAACAGCACACAATCAGTTATTAAGACTAATTGTCGCAGGCGGTTATACCTGCTAATCTTCACTGTGGATATTTTCCTGCCTAGCAGCCATACTTCACTTATTACTGTAGTTATGGATATGATCATTTTGAATCTGTGCTTGTTGCATCTGGAATTGGCTACCTTTCATCATGATGATTGTCATGAACTTAAGTCTCTTGCAAGAGTAACTTGTTTTTGTTTCCCTTTGCAGGCTGCTCGTGGTCGTCCGTTTTGCAGCTCTTGTGTTGTTCTTGATGTGGAGAATTACACATCCAAACACTGATGCTATGTGGCTTTGGGGAATGTCTATAGTTTGTGAAATTTGGTTCACATTTTCATGGGTTTTGGATCAGCTGCCCAAACTTTGTCCAGTGAACAGGGCCACTGACCTTGTAGTTTTGAAGGATAAGTTTGAACAACTCAGCCCCGAAAATCCTTCGGGCCTATCTGATCTTCCTGGAATTGACATATTTGTGTCGACAGCCGACCCAGAGAAGGAACCTCCCTTGGTGACTGCTAACACTATCCTCTCTATCTTGGCAGCGGAATACCCCGTTGAGAAACTTGCTTGCTACCTTTCTGATGATGGAGGGGCCTTGCTCACATTTGAGGCCATGGCAGAGGCCGCAAGCTTTGCCCGGATCTGGATACCCTTCTGCAGGAAGCATGCCATAGAACCTCGCAATCCTGAATCATATTTTAATCTGAAGGGGGACCCTACAAAGAACAAGGTGCGACATGACTTTGTGAAGGATCGTAGAAGAGTGAAGAGGGAATACGATGAGTTTAAGGTACGAATCAATGGCTTACCAGAGTCAATAAGGAGGAGATCAGATGCCTACAATGCTCATGAAGACATTAAAGCCAAGAGGCACCAAGTGGAGAATGGTTTGGATCCTAGTGAGCCACTGAATGTGCTAAAAGCAACATGGATGGCAGATGGTACCCATTGGCCAGGGACATGGACTACACCGAGCTTGGAGCATGGCAAAGGAGACCATGCTGGTATCATTCAGGTTAGCACGCTTCCTCTTAAGACTGTCATGACATGTATAATCCGAACCCTGTGATCCTTATGCTAGCTTGTTGTCAGTGAAGTAATGTGAGGAAACGTCATGCTTTGCAGGTTATGCTTGCTCCTCCCAGCTATGAACCCCTCTTTGGCAGTGAAAATGAGGAGAACCTAATTGACACCACTGAGGTTGACATTCGGTTGCCCATGTTGGTATATGTGTCCCGTGAGAAGCGACCAGGTTATGATCACAACAAAAAGGCTGGTGCCATGAATGCTTTAGTCCGTAGCTCAGCAATCATGTCCAATGGGCCCTTCATTCTTAATCTTGACTGTGATCACTATGTTTACAATTCTATGGCATTCAGGGAGGGCATATGCTTCATGATGGACAGAGGAGGCGAGAATATCTGCTATGTGCAGTTTCCACAAAGATTTGAAGGGATTGATCCCAGTGATCGTTATGCCAATCATAACACTGTGTTCTTCGATGGGAACATGAGGGCATTGGATGGGCTGCAGGGCCCTATGTACGTGGGAACTGGGTGCATGTTTAGGCGGATTTCCTTGTATGCCTTTGATCCGCCTCGGTACAAAGACCATGGAGGGCTTTGCTCAGGGTTGTGCTGCTGTTGTGCGGGCAGCAGCAGGAGGAGGAGAAAGCAAGTGCATTCTAATACAAAGAAAATGGAGCTGGATTCTGCTTCTATGATGGGAGAGGATGAAGAGGATCAAGAAATGCAACTGGTGCCCAAGAAGTTTGGGAACTCAAGCTCCTTCCTAATGTCTATTCCCAGAGCTGAGTTTCAAGGAAGGCCTTTAGCTGATCACCCAGGCATCAAATTTGGACGCCCACCAGGTGCACTCACAGTGCAGCGAGAGCCCCTGGACCCCGCCACCATTGCAGAGGCTATCAGTGTTATTTCTTGCTGGTATGAAGACAAGACAGAATGGGGCAATAGTGTGGGCTGGATCTATGGCTCTGTTACTGAAGATGTTGTCACTGGTTTTCGCATGCACGATCGAGGATGGCGGTCTGTCTATTGTGTTACAAAGCGCGATGCATTCCGTGGCAGTGCTCCCATTAACCTTACAGATAGGCTGCAGCAGGTGCTCCGGTGGGCAACCGGCTCTGTGGAAATTTTTTTCTCGCGCAACAATGGGCTCCTGGCTGGCAGTCGCATGAAGATCTTACAGCGCATTGCCTACACGAATGTGGGCATCTACCCTTTTACCTCCATCTTTCTCATGGTCTACTGCTTCTTACCGGCATTGTCCCTCTTCACAGATCAATTTATTGTGCAAACCCTGGACGTGTTCTTCCTTATATACTTGCTTGTGATCACATTGACCCTCTGCATGCTAGCAGTTCTCGAGGTGAAGTGGGCAGGCATCACATTGGAAGAATGGTGGCGAAATGAGCAATTTTGGGTGATCGGTGGTACAAGTGCTCACATTGCAGCGGTGCTGCAAGGGCTGCTGAAAGTGGTTGCAGGGATAGACATATCATTCACATTGACAACCAAGGCTTCAACAGAGGGAGAAACTGATGAATTTGCAGACCTCTATGTGGTGAAATGGTCGGCGCTGATGATACTTCCACTGACAATAGTGATGGTGAACATGATCGCAATTGCGGTGGCGATTGCGAGGACAATATACAGCAGTGACCCATCATGGAGCAAGCTGCTAGGAGGAGTTTTCTTCAGTTTGTGGGTGCTGATGCATTTGTATCCATTTGCGAAGGGGCTTATGGGCAGGAGGGGCAGGTTGCCCACAATCGTGTGGGTGTGGGCGGGGCTCATTTCAATTACAATATCGCTGTTGTGGGTTGCCATTAGCAATCCGCAGAATCAGTTTTCTAGTGGGTTCTCGCTTTAGGGAAGGTCGGTTTTTCAGTTTGGCGGAGCAACTGCGAAAGCCACACCTGGCCATATCCTCTGCCGGGCTCCATTTCCAGAGAAGTCGCAAATGGGGCCTGTTGTGTACAGCTTGCAAAAGTGTGACCTTTTGTATTCTTTTGAGAATTTTCGTTCCGGGCCCAATACTTTTTCTTGGTCAAAGGGCCAGCCAAACAGAGTGTCCTTATCAATTGTATTCTTTGTTTCAAATAATCTTTACATCGTGTTCTAAATTGTGAATGGGTCTCTTTCAGTGGGAGGGGCTTTGCAAGTTTGCATATTTGCAAAGCAAGGCGCAGAAGAAGTCCAACCTTTATGAAAAGGTCAAATGAGAGGTCATTGAATGACAACCATATGTGCGAGTGTGCGTGTGGTTGCAAGCAATGTTTTAGTACAAGTACGGCCGGCCTCCTTCGGCGGCCTCTCTCTCTCTCTCTCTCTCTCTCTCTCTCCATCTCTCCCTCTTTATCGTGTGCAAAGGGGTTTGTTTTAGTTTTGGACTTTAGTCTTCAGGTCGCAGATTGCGACACGTGTAAAGGGCTCCCCCTTCCACCATATTATGTTAGTAGATTCAAGGGGACAGCTTTCGTAAAGCTAGTAGTAGTAAACCAAGTTCATAATAGAATCGATAGGATGATAGTTTTGACGAAAGGTATAGCTTACCTCATCACTTTAAAGTGGTTATTTAATCATAATTCAGCACCTAATGTAGTATCTGAGGTTAATGAAAGGCCATTTTTGTTTAATGAAAATAGATCTACAGTTGTTGCCTTTATTATTGATCTTTTTCTCGAGTTTACCCCTCCATTCGGAGTACCAACAAATGAAAAAGGGGCTATTTCTTTTCCACCTCCCTCAAATCAAAGAAAAGGTATTTGGTAAATCTTGCAACCAATGAGGTGAAAACATTCCTAAAAAGTTAAATGATGTGAGATCTTTTCCAAAAAGCATACTACTCATCCTACTAATCTCATTAAAACATAGCGGGACTATGCTCTAGAGTCTAAGGTTACTTTTGTATGGGCAACACCTTGCGCCATGTCTACTTGCCTCCTCTCCTCTAACTCTTACCAAATACGGCAAAGTTACAATCTGTTGCACTAGGGTAAGGGAGCCATATTAGAGATGAAAAATTTTGACTCCGTAGGTTAAACACATATCCACCCCCAATTTAGAGGCAAGAATTTGAAATATTCTTAGAATCTTGCTTATGTGTCATGTTGTGATTTGTTGAAAAGTGTACCATTATTGGGTCTTGAGCGTCTCTAATGCTTCAAAAAGCTCAAAAGATAAATTTTTTCAAATGGAGCATTCAAACAAAATCTTAAAAATATTGATTTTGGTATCATTTGATTCACCTTTCAATGAGGAATCTCGTGCATTGCTTAAATATTAAAAATGATGAGATTTGCAAAATCCCCTCAAAAAATATCACATTTCCACAAGATGTCCTAAATTGGCTGCCTTCAAAAGTGTGAGATCTTCTTCTGGGTTTTGAGCCCCTTCACGTTTCAAGATTGGAGAATAAACTCTTTCATTATTGAGAGAGGGGTATAAACTCCTCCACCTCAAGGAACTCTTCTTTTGTGCCTTCTTTCTTGTTGTCCTCTTCCATTGGTCCTTTATCCTTCTCCTCAATAATCATGAAGTTTTTCCAGTTGGTATCTCGAAGAACCTCAAAGATGTTACCATTGAGGAAGGGGTTTTTTGGGATATCTGCAGGACTGCTTTCATCTGCCCAACAACCTGCGCCTGGATTCTAAATTGCTTGCATGAGATATTTGAGATTTGCTACCATCTTTCATCTTTTTTAACCAAAAGTGGATGACAAAACAATCTTTTGGAACATTGGGGATGTCGTTTTTTTGGGCGACGGATGTGAAGTGGAATTTTGAGAGAGGGAGGGGGGGGGGGGGGTTATTGAGGCGCGTCTTTCTATCACTTAGTCACTGTACACCTACACTTGATGGAGAATTAGTGTGAGGTTATGGCCTTGTTGATTCTTACTGCAAAGTATGGAGAAGCATTATGCCCCTGCTTCTTCCTATTTCCTTTTTGTTTTTGGTATCCTGCATCATTCTTTTATTTCAAAGTTTGTGTACTTTTGACTTGTGGCTTGTGCCTTGTTAATTTTTGAGTTGATAACTACCTTCTTGAATAATAAAAAGAAGTTGGCAGTTCATGTTTCACCTCTTGAACTAGTCTTGATGGTTTTATTGCCCCTAAAAAGATATAGGGTGTAAAGATATGGTGCTGCTCTAGCTCTATTTTTGTTTCTGAAAGAAGGATAACCTAAGCTCTTTTTTATAAACTAACTCGCGCGACCCGCCTACAGAGGGTCTCGCTCGCTCTTACCAACAGTACAATAGTAAGGCTTCCATCGGTGCCTAGGCATGCCATTACTATCTACATAAGGCCTACTTTTTCTTTTAACAAGCCCTGACTAACAATATCATCATGAATTCTTTTGTCCATATCAGCAAGTGCAAGTGTACATGATTGCATTTGGTCCTTGCCTTCAAGAGGCAAGCATATGCAATTGCATATGGAGAGATGCAATCGCTTTGCATATGCTGAAATAGCCCACGGCTTCTTGACCTTGACCCACCCTTACCTTCAAGATGCAAGCGTGTGTGATCGCATCTAGGGATACACCCTCGTTTTGCATCCTTCGTAAACAGCCCAGAGCTTCTTGGTCCTGTCCTAACCCTTGTCTTCAAGATGCAAGCATATTGATTGCAACCCTCACTTTGCATCCGCCAAAACAGCCCACACCATCTTGGCCCTGCCCAAGTTGGGCATATCCTGCAATGAGTGAATTCCAAGAAACGACATCCTGACCAGGAAGATCCTCAAGAGTTTTTTGTGCTTTATGAAGTGCACCACATTTGACACACATGTTGACCAAGGAAGTGTTTTCTTTCAACAACCTACGACTAACAATATCATCGTGTATTCTTTCTCCCATAACAACATCTTATGGAATGCCACATGCCTTCAATGTGCTTCTGCCAAAAATAGCCCATAGCGTCTTGGCCTTGCCAAAGTTGGGCATATCCCACACTTGTTGCATTCCAAGAGACGCATCCGCACAGGAAGTTCCGATTGCAACCCTCACTTTGCATCCACAAAAGATAGCCCACACCATCTTGGCCCTGCGCAAGTTGCATTCCAAGCGATGACATCTCAGATAGGAAGCTCCTCAAGCACTTTTTGTGCTTCATGAAGTGCACCACATTTGGCATACATGTTGACCAAGGAAGTGTTTTCTTTCAACAACCCGTCATTGAGAATTCTTTTTCCCACATGCCTTCAAGGTGCTAGTGTACATGATTGCATTTGGAGAGATGCCCTCTCTCTGCATCTAGTGAATACAGTCCAGAGCTTCGTGACCCTAACCCTTGCCTTGAAGATGCAAGCATACATGATTGCATCTTGAGAGACACCCTCTCTTTGCATCCTATAAGAACAACCTACAGGTTTTTGGCCCTCGTCAAGTTGGGCATACACTGGAATCAATGCATTATTCCAAGAGACAACATCTAGGATAGAAAGCTCCTCCAAGTTTGAGGTTTATGGAGTGCACCACACTTGGCATACACATCGACAAAGGCAATGCCAAGCACCTTTCAACAACCCTTGACTAACAATATCATTGTTAATTGTTTTGTTCGTATCAGCATCTTGTGTAATGCCACATGCCTTCAAGGTGCAAGTATACGTGATTGCATTTGGAGCGATGCCTCTCTTCGCATCGGCTGAAAACAACCCAAAATTCCTAACACCGACTCATACTTGCCTTCAAGATGTAAGCATATGCGATTGCATCTAGGGAGACACCCTTGCTTCGCATCCGCCCAAAGCAGCCTAGAGCTTTTTGGCCCTGCCCTGACCCTTGTCTTCAAGATGCACATACATTCTCTCTCTCTCTCTCTCTCTCTCTCTCTCTCTCTCTCTCTCTATATATATATATATATATATATATATATATATATATATATATATATATATTGGCTTCTCTCTCTCATGTTTCTCTCTCCCTATCTATATATTTCCTAATATCTCTTTAGATATAGGTCTACTCTCTAGCGCCACCCCCCCCCCCCCCCCCCCCCAAATGCAATTCGGGATGTGATAGTGTGGGTATGGCCCTTGTAAGAAGAACTACTGTTAATATGATCTGTCGCACTCTTGACTTTCAAGCTTCTGCCTCACGTTCCGTCACTTAGATCTCCTCACCTTTCTTCTGTGTCGTTCCATGAAGAGTCGTAAAAAGGACTAATTTGTGTGGTTCATAGTTGCTGCTAATTAGCATGTGCTCGACTCTCTCTTTCTCTCTCTCTCTCTCTCTCTCTCTCTCACACACACACACACACACACACACACACACACACACACACACACACACACACACACACACACACACACACACACACACAGTGTTCGGGACAAATCAATTTTCCAAACATAGCATGTGCTCGACTCTCTCTTTCTCTCTCTCTCTCTCTCTCTCTCTCTCACACACACACACACACACACACACACACACACACACACACACACACACACACACACACACACACACACACACACACACACACACACACACACACACACACACACACACACACACACACACACACACACAGAGTGTTCGGGACAAATCAATTTTCCAAACATACAAAATTCCTTTCCTTAAATTTGCCAAGAGAAAATTCTAGAAAATTAGACTTTTTTTTGGGTTTCTATTTTTCTCTATTTTGGGATGGAATGTCTCCTTTTCTACTCGTCCTCAACCGACATTTTTGAAATTGAAAACGGCATGATATTAAGCTGAGACACATTTCCTGAACACTTGTAATGGAATTGGCCTATTAACTTGAGAGTAGTGGAAATTAGAGAGTACTTTTGTGAGCATAGCGGTGAACATAATTGATGGTAGCAACATAAACATAGCATTTAGTTAACTTGGCATGAACAATACTTTTGCAAGAGAGAGAGTTTAGAGAGCATGACAACAGTTTTGCCGATCGGATTTATGTGGATCCGATCCCCCCTCCAATAGGCATTTGTATTATAGTTTTTCCGAAGAGAGACTTGTTACAATACAATCTTTGTGTTCCTTGTGACCTAGGTGATGCAATGAAGATGGAAAGCTTCATGCATCACAAGCATAACATAAACTTTGTGGAAAGCATTAACTATCCCAAGCCTCACTCCCAAGACCTCAAACACCTTCGAAGGTGGAGAGAGCTAGCAGGGAATGAGGGTAGGAAAGAGGAAGAAGAAACATTTTATAGGAGAAAGAATTAGTTCCTCACTTATCATCACTCTTCTTGCTAGCATACATAATAGCATAGTAATGAAGATGGAGAAGATGGCAAGCTTAAGCATTGAAGCACGGTTATTGGTTTCGTTTGCACCAAGAGTGTTGGTGTAGGCTCTCAACCTCTCTACTTGCTTGGTTGACCCCCCCCCCCCTTGTAGCTCATGCTTAAAGCTCATTGGACCCCTCCAAGCCTAGCCAATCACAAGCAGGAGGCATTACAAGCAACAAGGGCAGTCTTGGGACAAGTGTCCCCCTTTCCCCTTTGAGAGAGAGGACTTGATAAATGCAAAAATAATTGATTAAATCTGCTAAATGATTGGGGGGTGGCCAACCAATAGGCTTTAGGCACACCATGAGGGCAACATGAGGAGGAACATGACAAGTGTCCCTTTTGCTTTCTTTGTACCAAGCCTGCCTTGTGTGTGTGTGTGTGTGTGTGTGTGTGTGTGTGTGTGTGTGTGTTCTCTCTCATGCCCCCTCTTGTAGGGCACTCCTCGTCCTTGTAGGGATTGATGATTGACTTTTTGACACCTCAAGCCCCTCAAGCTTAGGCCCAGTTCCCACCACAAGCTTGGCCCTTAAGCCCCTCAAGCTTGGACCAAGTTCCCACCTCAAGTACAACCCTAACATCTCAAGAATGAAAAGCACCTCAAGCATCTAAGTCATCAAGCACCTCAAGCACCTCAGTCATCAAGCACGACAAGCACCTCAAGCACCTTAAGCTTGGGCCGGGTTCCCACCTCAAGCACAATCCTAGCTTAACTAAGGTCAAAGGACTTTTAACACTAACTATTGGAGGTCTTGAATGAAAATAACCTTAAGGTCTTTATGCTCCATTGGTTAGCCTTGCTCTTTGACATACCATCTCTCATTTGGGCCCCTTTACCATTGGCCCCGCGTTGAGATAGATCTATAGGCACATGTCTATATTGTAACCCTTGTTTTCGTCTATTCTCCCACATTAAATGATCGGTTTAATATGAGAAAATCATTTGGGTTGGTTAGATATTAGTTTTTATGACATTACCTCTCTCTTGAAATCATAGTCGTCCTCAACTATGAGGTAGAAGAGATAAGCCTTAGTCATTAGTCAATTGTTCTTAGCGGATAGAGTATCCCTTTTTACCTTACGACATTATTCCAAGATGGATGACTATTCCATTTGGTGCTTGGGAGACATAGCTATTGCAAGCATGTCTACTCTTTAGTCCATTTCATTCTCTCAAAGTAGAGTGACAAATTCTACTTAATGTTTGAGAGACGCCGTCGTCACAAACATGATTCTAAGTATGCATACTAATTAAATTTGTGCACAATGAAATGAAAAACTAGTCTTATAAGACAAAACATTGGTCATTTTAAAGAAATTTGTACATTTGCTTACTCTAATGTAGCATTGTAAGCATTGACAAGGTTCATACTATCCTTAAGCTGTATTCCTTGCATCCATCTAGCATCTTCAAAAGGATAATTTTTGAACTTAATAAGATACCGTCGGATAATCTTACCATGTCGTAGTATCTTTTCTTCATGCCGAAGAA
Source organism: Adiantum capillus-veneris (assembly GCF_014529385.1). Taxonomy (NCBI): domain Eukaryota; kingdom Viridiplantae; phylum Streptophyta; class Polypodiopsida; order Polypodiales; family Pteridaceae; genus Adiantum; species Adiantum capillus-veneris. Next base: position 140,712,231 of record NC_140950.1, on the reverse strand, counting down.
TAGCTTCGGGTTGTAGCACCTCTTCTTGGTCTTCAACTTCGGGAGGGTCCTCAATAATTGGTTCATTTGGTGGCTCTCCTTTGTAGGGCTCGAGTAGGCTCACATGAAAAGCATTGTGTATGAGCCAATGGTTGGGCAACTTGAGTTGGTAAGCCGTCTCATTGATAGGCTTCAATATTTGGAAAGAACCATAGTATTTTTTTTCTAGCTTAGCATAATACTTTTGATGGCCCGTAGGATTTTGCCCGTCGTTTGCCTTAATCGAGCCTTAGGACGCTTAAGTAAGACCCAATCATTTTCTTTGAACGTTAAGGTCTCTCTGTGCTTGTCAACAGCAGCTTTTTTCCATTGTTGAGAGATGGATATAGCCTCCTTAATCTTTTGAAAAGATTCTTATAGGTCACGACTGTACTCATCAGCATCAAAGATCTTCCCATGTACTTTGAGTAGCAAGAAACTTTTAGGTCTTCTCTCAATGATCTCAAAAGGTACTTTTTTCGTAGAAGTATGTAAAATATTATTGTAGGCATACTCTACAAGAGGTAAAATACTTTTTCCATTGTGAGCATTGATCTACTTCTGTAACATACATATTTAGTAGATCGAGTATCATAAGATTGGCTATCTCACTTTGGCCATCCGTTTCTGGGTGATAGGCCGAAGAGAAATTCAATCTTGTTCCTAGATTTTCAAAGAGAATTTCCAAAAATTATTCGTCATTCTAGGATCTCTATTTGACACAATGGATGTTGGTAATCCATGGTGTTTAAAAATCTGTGGTATGAAGAGAGTTGCCATTTGGTGTGCCTTAATAGTCGTTTTGACAGGAATAAAGTGTGCGTGCTTGCTAAGCCTATCGACTATTGTCTATATTCCGGTTATTCCCATGGATAGACTTGGGTAGTCCAAAGATGAAATCCATGGATATACTCTCCCATGGTGAATTTGGGATAGGCAATGGCTGGAGTAAACCAGGTTGCTTCCCTCTATCACACTTGGTCTTTTGGCATACTACACTCTATGCCCCACATAGGGAGGAGCATGGGATTCATGTCAGGACAACGGCAAGGCCGGGCTAGGCAGTGTGGAAAGGGAGTCCAACTAGAGCAAAGGGCCAGGGGCCATGCTATATAGTGGGTGGTTGGGAGGTGGACTCTTGGGTTCTAGTTCCCCTTGTCTAACATTGGTATCAGAGCAAGGTGGAGTCATAGAGGAGGAGAAGGCATGGAGCTCTCTCTCCCTCTAGGTAGGGATCTCTCTCTTTTTCTCCCTCTCCCTCGGAATCTCTAGCTCTCTCGGATTTGGAGGATAGGGTCGAGCAGGAATTCCACTTGTTTGCATGGAGCATGCAAGCAAAGAGGTCGAGGCCACGAGGGAAACGACCCCTGTGTCGGGAGGGAGAAGTTTTTCGACCTTAGAAATCGGCGAGGAGACAGGCTCGGTAGATGCACGCCGGGCTGAGGAGAAAGACTCGATTCATGAGCGCGCTGAGCCGAGCAACGCATGCCATGGTCATCTCTTTATCTCCTCCGCGCAGTCGGCTGCAAGAGTCCGCCATAGCCAGGGATATATTCAGTTCACATTTTTTAAATTTTTTTTAAAAAAAAGGTCTTTTGGGCATCCTATTTTGGGCTCCCACTCTTGCTAAGGGTGGCGGCCCATGGTGAATATGCTATGTATGTGAGGCTACCTCTTGTGGATGAGCGGTAACCGTGACCAAAGGGCCATGTTGCATGGTTGCATCCACAACCAAGAAAGGTGGAACAGTGGCTCTCGCATGATCATGCAAGCTCGAATATTTTCGACATGCGGTCGCCAAGGCCAGTTGCATGAGGAAATTTATGCGGTAAGCAATAAATTTCAATTTTCTTTGTTATTTTCCTCAAGCACATGTTGCATCCCGCCCAACATAAGGCTTGTGCCAATCGTGTGGTTCTTGTACTCGCATGCACGTATGGGTTGTCCAAGGCGTCTACACCCAGCAAGGTATGGGTTTAGCAAACTTTGATTGCCCAGAGACCACTGATTGTGTTGATGAAATTTTAGCATCAAGCATGGCTTGAGTATGACATGGTTATGATGTTTCTAAATGGTTAATGTTCGTATCCATTGTAACACAATTATTGCAGCAATTTTCCATATGCAAGTACGACTTGATTCTGTAACAACAAGGATGTGTATTGCCTAGGAAGCGTATTCTTAAGATAGAGGAAGTATCACCTCTATTACATAGCTCCAACACGCATCAGAGAAAGTGCATCTTATGCACTCCAAGCAGAAGAATGGCTTGTGACAGTTATCTGAAGCATTAAATTTGGCTACAAAAGCATATGCACACGAAAAACTGTGAATTTATTCTGGTGGAGTACTTTAATAATGAAGAAAGATCTCACGGCTATCTTTACGATCCATTATCGCTCTTCACGTAAGGCAAGGCATTCTGAGAGAAGCCTTGCAACCAACCTCCATGCGAGTACATGAGGGCAAGACAAACTTCAAGTTTCAACATGCGGCTAGCAAGGTCAGTCGGCACAAGTCAGTACTGAGGTATGTATTTGTTTTTGACATTGTTTGGAAAATTTGTTCTAACATGATGAATGATTCTTGTCCCAGCAAGGCTGTTGCACAAGTTATCAATATCCATTCCTTTGCATGGTTTTTTTAGCATGCATGATCATCATTTGCACATGCAACTGAATTATGTGTATGCTGCATCGTTACTTTGAAATTTACATAACATTTCGGGTAAGCAAGGCTTGCATTGCCTTCTCACAAAGCTCACATGCAATCAAGGGGAGTACACTTAAGGCACTCCGAGCACAAGCACGACTTGTGACAGGTTATTTTAAGCATTACAATTTACTGTATACCAAGGACCAATGATTCAATTACTCATTTGGCTCAAGCATGGCTTGAGTACCTACCACCTTGATCTGAAGCACGGCTCATCATCGGTTCAATTTGATGATAAAACATAGAAAATTTGCAATTTTTTTAATATCTCAAGGAGACATGCATGGCCTCTTCCTGGACTTGTTGAAGGAAGCAAGTTTCTCAGCATGGCCGACTCCTTGTAATAGTTTCTATAAGCTGACGGAGGAGGCTTACCACATGTACTGGTTAATTTCAATTGAAATTGCTCGACACGATCGATTAATTTTGTCATGATATCTGCAGCCACATCCGTTGTCTCTCCACACAAACACATTTATGTGAAGCAAGGCTTCAATTTATGACTCTTGCATTGAGATTTTTCCCGTTTGGGGTAGGCTATGAGCACACTCTTTTGGAGAATTTCTCCATATGCCTGCAAGATATTTCAGTGAGTTTTTCTTCCGACATCTCAAGACAACTGGTTACAGCAGGATGACCAGGTTAGACCATGTTCAGTATTGTTTATTTTTCATGTTTATACATTTACATTGGAAACTAATGCTGTTGTACAAAGCAAAGTCCTTTGACAATTTTTCATGAAGCAAGGCTTCTCCCTTGTGCCAAGGTACTGCCCAATGACTTGGAATCACGAGCAGTGGCACACAAGTTTGAAAAACTGGCAAAATAGGGAATATCACCTCATAGAATCCCTACCAGTTTCGATTGTGCAAGGCACTAATGGTTATGGATCTCACATTTGAAGCCATCACTCTCGCCAAGGGATTAACAATCTGTATGCATGGCATGAGAACCTGGTGGCATGAATTCCATCGCTTTAGAGATTACGCTTCCGCTAACACCAGACACTCTGTCACGGACAAACTAAGTTTTGGATTGTTTAAATTATGGGTTGCTGTCAACGCACAATACCACTAAAAGGAACCTAAATCTAGGACTATTTCACAGGCAAAGTGCCATATTAAGTCATTTTTGTAAAGTCACGACCCCATACATGGTAAGTGGGTCAAATTGTGGCTTGTGTTTTCTGTTCCCTCTCTCGATGAGAGCGTTATACAGGCAGATTGTTGCATGCTTATAGGATAATCTGCCAGTCTGGCAAAACATGCATCAGAGCACACAGATTGGGCACAACATATACAAACTCGTCACTTAAGGAAAGTTCCTCAGCCCATCATTTTCTCTCTTTCTTATTTCTCTCCATGAATAATGAAAATTTTCTACACAGTTTTTGATACTTGTTTGTTTGGGAGTCAGCATGAGCCAAGGTGCTCTCTCTCTCAGTTAGAATTTAGGCAAGATGCCCTCTACATTAGTCTTCACACTAATTGCCATAAGGGCTATGCACCACACATGCTGACTAGGAGCCATTGTCAGATCTCGGGTATGACCCAACGGTTGGCATTCCTTGGGGGATTGTTCTTATGATCGAATAGATCTGCCCAGTGGAGTACACATTGAACACATCGACGTTAATGGATGAGCAAGAGTCTTGTCATTTCGGAGGATTAGGGTGTTATTTTTGCACTATATGTTTCTAGTGCGACGCTCACATTGAGTTTTTGATACTCTTGCACTTACATCAACTGATCTATACCTTGGGTCTAGAGGCAGCAAACAGTTGAGACAGCATGGCTATTGATACGAGCTAGGCATCTCACTTATGTGGATTTCTTGCTCTCTCTATAGCACTACGAGTGTCTATGGCATCACAGTTTTGGGGTACGACCCAATGGGTGCTTACTAACTCACCCCATATGCATTGAGGATCACTGTTTGATCTATTCCTGTTATACTTTCAAGGAAAGAATTTCGCAATAGCGGAATAATTCAACTTTTCAAGTTGATTCTCATCATTCTATACACGGTTAACTAGGTTGGTTATCGTTACTTGCTAGTTGAGCAGTTTCTACAAAGGGTCTTACCAAGGAGTTTGACTACGTAGATTCTACCCAACGGGTTTGGATTGCGAAGGCAACACCTAGGGTTTCTAGTGCAATGTTGCTTAGTTTTTTCACAGGTGGGAGCTGTACTCCTGTGCATTTGAATATGGGCAACTGAACTTTCAGTTCAATCCCTAGGGCCATGCAAAGGGCATGTCGAAACAAGCATTTTGGGCCGTAGTGTCCAAAGTACATTATGCTGTTATGAATCCACTTGTAGGATTCGATTTGGCACATGTTGTCACATGGGATACAACATGGTCTAGGAACTCAAGGAGTTCCAGTGTGGATGAATGAATGAGGGTCCCTCTCACTTGTAAAGAATGAGGATGCAAGAGAGATACACAAGACAAGCACAAAGCACACAGAGATGGAAAGCTTCTTCTTCTTCTTCACAGAAAAGAGAGTACAAAATGACTAAGTGCTAAAGCTGAAAAGTAGCACATATGTACATGCGGTCACTAAGTGTGAACTCGCTAGAAGCGTACTAGGCTGGCACTATATGTGTAGTCCAGCTGTAGAATCACTGGCAGAGATCCTCCGTGTTGGTCACCTAACGCGCCAGTGAGTAAATGCCGTAAGCGGCCAAGACTCGTAGTGGATGCCAGCTCAAGGTGTAGAGCTCGGCATCTCAACACTCCCCCTCGAGCTCTGCATGTCGGAGAGTACAAGCATAGTCCAGAAACGTCAAAGCTTCTCAGCTCCGAGGGCCCTGGTAAAGATATCCGCTATCTGCTCCTCTGTGCTGACGTAGACCAAGTCGATGTCGCCCGCCAACACTCGCTCTCGAACGTAGTGGTAATGGACCTCTATGTATTTGGTCCTGGCATGGAACACTGGGTTCCTAGCCAACTGCATGCTGCTGAGGTTGTCACAATGGATGACAATCTGCTGGTCCACCTGCACTCCCAAGTCCTCAAGTAATGTGCGTAGCCAAGCTACCTCGCACGCCGCAACTGCTGCACCTCTGTACTCGGCCTCTGTGCTCGATAAAGCAACCGTAGGCTTCTTTTTGCTGCTCCAAGTAACAACAACACTCCCAAAAGAGAACATGAAGCCACTCATAGATCTCCTATCAACAATGCTACCTGCCCAATCTGCATCTGTATACCCATACAATGCTAATGGTGCATCTGCTGCATAGAACAATGCGTAGTCAAGAGTCCCTTGCATATACCTAACTGTGCGTCGTACTCCATCCAAATGTGGCTTCCTTGGAAGCTGCATGAACTGACTTTCCAAGCCTACTGTGTAGCTCAAGTCTGGCCTCGTGATAGTCAAGTAGATTAGACTACCCACAATCTTCCTGTACATATTGACATCCTCAACAACATCACCCTTCTCTGCACTCAGCTTTGCATTCACATCCAAGGGAATAGAAATTGGCTTACAATCATCCATGAAAAACCTGATGATTCATCAGCCATAAAGGGAGGTTCATCAACCTTTTCCTTTCCTTTTCGTGATACATTCCCTGTACCTGTTGGTGGAGTAACCTGCGTACGTAGTCTACCATTCCATGGTTTCTCAACAGAGCCACGAGAAGAGGACTCTTGTGGTCCACTCAAAACCTGTGACTGTGGCCTCACATTTTGTACAACCACATCATCTTTTACATCAGCCCCAATAGTGCCATGTGCATTACTGTACCAGCTGCTCATCTCATCAAAGACTACATCTTTGCTCACTCGTAATTCTCGTGTAGTAGGATTGTAGCACCTGTACCCCTTTTGTTCAAGGGAATATTCCACAAGAATACATTTCTCTGCTTTAGGATCCAATTTCCTACGCAACTCATCTAGTACATGCACGTAAGCTATGCAGCCAAACACTTTCAAGTGTGCCAAATCAGGCTTTGTACCTGTAAACTTTTCCTCAGGTGTTACATCATGCACCGCAGCTGTAGGTGTCCTGTTCATAATGTACACAGCTGTATTTACGGCTTCAGCCCAGAAATGATGAGGCATGTTCTTCTCATTCATCAATGCACGTGCAACCTCTGCAATGTGCCTGTTTTTCCTTTCTGCGACCCCATTCTGTTGTGGAGTATATCTGCATGTAAACTGCCTGCGTATACCATGCATTCGCAGAAAATCTGAAAAATCATTGGAGAAGTACTCTCCCCCTCCATCTGACCTCAATGTCTTGATTTGCATATCTGTCTCCTTCTCAATCATGACTTTGAAGTCTTGAAAGTGACCAAACACTTCACTTTTGTTACGCATGAAGTAGACCTATACTTTCCTTGTATGGTCATCAATGAAAGAGACATAATACCTGCAACCATGTATACTTGCAGTATCGGTTGGACCCCAAACATCTGTGTGCACCACCTCAAGTGGCTTTTTACATACATTGCGCTCATGTGGAAATGAGCCCTTTGACTGTTTTCCAAACTGGCATGCTGCACACACTTTATGCATACCATCCACCTTGAATTTGGGCAAACCTTTTACAATCTGTTTTGATTGCATGCTGCGCAATCTCTGCTCATTGACATGGCCAATGCGTTTGTGCCAAATGTCAACATCAGCCACAACACCTGTGTCCTGTGCAAATAATGCAGCTTTTACCTCAGGCATGTCTACATTCAGTGTAAACATTCTGCCCACACATTTTCCCTCTGTGATCAGCTTACAGCCATTCTGGAAATCTTCTACATAACAGCCATTTGGATTGAAGCCAACCTGCAAACCCTGCTCAACCATTTGTCCAACAGAAACAAGATTCTTTGTAATGTTTGGGACATGAAGTACATCTGCTAAGTACTTTGATTTCCCACTCTTCATATTTAGAGGTATGTCCCCTACATGAGCAATGGGGTGAGCTGTGTCATCTCCTGTCTGCACATAGCCTGACACATCTGGTTTGCGCATATCTCTAAACCACTCTCCACGAGACGTCATGTGATTAGAGGCACCTGAATCCACATACCAAACATCATCTTGGGTGGAATTCTCTGCAGTCATTGTATTCATTACATGCTGCATAACAAACATGCGCTCGTTTTTGCTGTCATCTGCATCTCTGCTAGTAGATGCATAGTTGCCCTGTTCTCTCTTTCCACTTGCTTTTCCCTTTGGACAGTCACGTGACATGTGACCTCTTTCACCAGAAGTCCAACATTCTCTGCTATCTGGAGTATGTTGCTGCCTGCTTGATCCTGCACCACGACCTCTTTGACTCCCCCTGCCTTGAGACTGGTTTCCTCTGCCACCTGTATTGTTTTGATTTGATTGGCCTTCCAGAAATTGGCCCCTGCAACCCCTTGGGCCTCGACCACGACCTCTACCTCTACCTCTGTTGGAGTTAGAATAGAAGGCCTGTTCAGAATTATTTCTGCCATGAGAAGAAGATGTGTCAAGGTTCTTCTCCTCAAGAATAAGCATAGAAATCAAATCTTGGAACACGGGGATGTCGTCTCTTGTATTCATGGAAGACCTAAAATGTACATACTCATCTCCTAGACCATCCAAGCATGCACGGACAATGTCATCGTCTTCCACTGAGACTTTAATAGATCCAAGAGCCTCAATGATACTCTTGATCTTCAAGGCATAATCATTGATTGAGAGGTTGTTCCTCTTAACCTGATTTAGCTCCGACTTTAGTTGAAGCTTCCTGGCCTTGGTGTTCACCTCGAACACTCTGCCTAAGTTTCTCCATGCAATGGCGGGGGTTTCAGCATCCTGTAGATAGCCCATCATGCCATCTGTGATGCTCATAGAAAACCAATACATCACTTTGCTCTGGCCTTGTTGCCAGTCCCTCAAAGCTTTCCTTTGTTCTGCTATAGCATTTGCCTCGGGAATCTCTGGTTCCTTTTCATTGTCTCCTTCTACATAGTCCCAATAACCTTTTCCTTTTAGGAAATTTGTTATTCTGAACTTCCATGCAGAGTAGTTATTTTTCTCAAGCTTCTCAGTGACAATCTGACTGAAACCGTCAGACATCTTGAAGCACTAAGACAAAATAGCTGCAATCTGCAAAAACATGCAAATCTGCTGAACCTGCTATCGTGGTACCTGTAACACTTTCTACACTCAACGAGTGTCCACAATCAAGCGTACATACAACCACTGTACTTGTATAGTAAATCTCTATATACTGCACTATGGAGACCTGTTCAGAAATCTGCATCTGGTCGTGGATTGCTAACGAAGGGATTGTGATGCTCTTGCTCTCTTAGCCTCTCTTGCCTGCACCAGGCTCTGATACCATGTAAAGAATGAGGATGCAAGAGAGCTACACAAGACAAGCACAAAGCACACAGAGATGGAAAGCTTCTTCTTCTTCTTCACAAAAAAGAGAGTACAAAATGACTAAGTGCTAAAGCTGAAAAGTAGCACATATGTACATGCGGTCACTAAGTGTGAACTCGCTAGAAGCGTACTAGGCTGGCACTATTTGTGTAGTCCAGCTGTAGAATCACTGGCAGAGATCCTCCGTGTCGGTCACCTAACGCGCCAGTGAGTAAATGCCGTAAGCGGCCAAGACCCATAGTGGATGCCAGCTCAAGGTGTAGAGCTCGACATCTCAACATCACTCTTGTCGTGGAGTGTTTAGAGTTACCTCCACACACAAGTACACCTTGTACTTGCAGGATGTTCCTTTTTAAACATCCTTACATGAGACATATTCCACATGTGGAGAATATGAGTCTTTGGACTGACACTGGTGTCCCCTATTTCAAATATGTGTCACGACAAAGTCCCTAGGTGCTGGTCAAATCTGTTTTCTAGACCATTTTCGGCACGACGTATCATGAGCAATTTCAGTGGCAAAAAATTATCGGATACTTAGAATGACTTGTTCGGCTACAAGTATTACTAAACAACATTACAGATGGTTGTTAATACATATAGCAAGGCTCTGAAAAAGTTTCATTGCTGTCCTTAGAAGTGATTAATGTTTCATCTTCTATTATGGTTCAAACAGTTCAGCAAGGCTTGAAAATGATTACCACTGTAAGTATTTAGTTTCTTTTTGGATCTGTTTTTTTTGCTAAAATGCATGCACACTAGGTGTTATGGGCCCTAGTGTTTAGCAAAGGCTGATTTGGAACGGCAGGCATATTCCTCAAGTTGTTGCTTATGAAGCATTTTTGCACTCTATGTGCAGTATTTCAATGAGTTTACTTTTCGGTCTACCAATCACCAATAGAGGTCATGGCTCGGTTTGGATGCTTGTAGATTTTTTAAGTTAACCACGATGGTTATTCACCCAATTGTTGATTCCTCAGCAATGTGGTACGATATTGTGATTCCCATTTACCAACCATCTGGAAAGATTGGCTATAAACCGTGGGGGAAACACACCTCAATATTGTCACTTATCCAAGGGGATATGCAGATTACAAAGTGTAATCTTGGGCTAAAGGATATGCGAACATTAGCACCAAGCATTCCAATTAATAAGAATTTATTGCTCTTCTTGGAGTTTACTTACTATCAATTAACGCATGTTGCAACTCGGTAGTCTCTTCATGTATAAATCAAGTTCTCAACCTTGAACACTAGTGATGGTGGGGTTGTTTACTGCTGAAATTGGAAAACAAGTCAAGGACTTAAACTTGGCTGATGAGTATGTTAGCAAGTTACTTTCATGGAAAGTGAAAAGAGGTACTCTTTAAGGTACATCATTGTGTGATAACTCATTTTGAATACTCATGTGTGTTCTAAATGGAGTCTACACACAATGATAGAATAGGAATCGATAACACAAGCTGGTTGCAAATGGACAACAATGTGGAAAATCAAGATGTTACTCTTGGTTTCATTGAACCTCCTGCAGAACTGTGTTCCAATCAACCAAATAGCTAGATCCATGAAGGATGCCACTTGGGAAAACATTAGTGTTCTTACGAAGAAGTTCCCCACTTTTGTTTTCGAGGACGAAAACTCTTCTTTAAGGGGGGGAGTAATGTCAGGACAACGGCAAGGCCGGACTAGACAAGGGCAAGGTTGGGCTAGGCAGTGTGGAAAGGGAGTCCAACTAGGGCAAAGGGCTAGGGGCCATGCTATATAGTGGGTGGTTGGGAGGTGGACTCCTGGGTTCTAGTTCCCCTTGTCTAACAATTCATACATAACTTTCTCACGAAGGGAATGGGTAACACATAGCCTATTGCCGTGGAGACGATAACCATCCTACAAGGTGAATGGTTCCTCTTTCTTCCCCAAAGAAAGGGCTCACATTATGTCTCTAAATTCAGGGTCAGTAACATACTCATCCATCATAGAAGATAGATCATTATGAGTAGCTATAGACGCCGCATTAACTTTTGGTCGTCATAAAAGTTCATCAGCCACTTGATTGTGCTTACCAGCAATGTGAGCAATGTGGAAATTAAATTGCAAAAAAAAATTTGCCCACCTCATTTGTTTGTTGGAAAGCTTGGTTTGCATCATGAAATACTTGAGACTTTGGTGGTCGGTTCGTAGAATAAATGGAGTCCCCAACAATAAATAGTGCTTCCATGTGTCTAGGACATGTAGAACATCTAAAAGATCTTTCTCATAAATGCCCAAGCCTCATTCATCCGTATTGAGCCTTCAGATCTCATATGCTATGGCATGCACTTCTTGAAGCAAAAATGCTCCAAGGCAATCACCACAAGCATCATATTGGACCTCAAATGGCTTTGAGAGATCCGGAAGCATGAGGACTGGTTGGGAGTAAGCTTTTCTTTGAGCTTATCGAAACCATTTTTCTCCTTAACAGTTCATACATACTTAACGTTCTTCATTGTTAAGTCATGTAATGGTCCTGCTATTTGAGAGAATTTTGCTATGAAGCATCTACAGTATGCGCACATACCAATAAAGCTTCTTAGCTCATGTAGATTCCTTAGATTAGACCATGCTTTTATTATCTCTAATTTTGATGGATCCATAGAGATACCATCTTGAGAGATAATATGACCTAGGTATTGAATCTCTCGAAGGAAAAATTTGCTTTTCTTTTGGTTGAGAAAAATCTTATTCTTCCTCAATGCTTGAAATATCACTTGGAGATGTTGCTTATGTTCCTCCAAAGACTTGGAGTAGATGATGATATCATCAAAGAACATTGAATTTATGGTAAGGTCTAAAAATATTCTCCATTAGACGATTGAATGTAGCTGGTGCATTAGTCAAGCCAAAAGGCATGACTAGATATTCATAAAGACCAAACGTTGTGCGAAACACGGTCTTTAGGATATCTTCATCCACTATCCTTATTTGATGATAGCCACTTTTAAGGTCAATCCTACTGAAGTAGGTAGAGCCTTGTAGCTTATCAAATAGATCTTCTACCCGAGTCACGGAAAATCTGTTTTTGATAGTGATATGGTTTAGTGCTCGGTAGTCCACACACATACGGTATGTTGCATCTTTCTTTTGCACTAAAAGGATTGGAGAACAAAAGGGAGAGGAGCTAGGCCTCACCATCCCTTTGTCTATCAATTCTTGCACTTGCCTCATGATCTCCTCTTGTTGAGCTTGAGAAACTCAATAAGGAGGCTTGTTAGGTGGTGAGCTTCCTGGAAGGAGCTCAATGCAATGGTCATCATCCCCTCCTTTTGGAGGTAAGTCCATAGGGATATCATCGATGAACACATCTTGGAATCCTTTTAGAAAATTAGACAAGCCTAACTCTTCTTGATTCCTACCATTTATATTTGACAAAACATTAGGATCTTTTAGGGACTCTTTGACAAAAATCATGTAGGCAAAAACTGAGCTCTTCATTGATTTATCAAAAGTAGGAGGATTTACAAGTGGTATAGTACGACCACACTCACTAGCATCTATATGCATATTCTTTCCCCTATAGGTGAAGTAGATTCTCCTTTCAAGGAACTTCAGGTTGGCAGCCATGCAATCAAACCATGGTGCCCCTATGATAGCATCCTCATGTTGGAGAAGAGAGATAAAAAAGTCTTCTTTGTCAACATAGATTTGGACATGGAGCCTCAACTTCCCAATCAAGGGAGTAACGGAGGCTTGTTGTCCCTTGAAAGCAGTGTCGACCGTTACAACATCTCCCATCTCGAAAGCTTGAATGCCCAACTTGGTGGCCAACTCCGTTGATATGAAGTTGTGAGTAGAGTCAAGGTCAAACAAGATGAAGGCATCATGCTCTCTTACCTTTCCCCAAGCATAGGAGAGAGGTGCACCTTTGCAATGAGCATCCTCTTTTGGAGCTTCAATGGTGGAAGCTCTAGGAGTCTCATTGCGAACATTCTTCTTGGGGCAAGAACGATAACCATGTCCTTGCTTCCCACACTTAAAACACTTATGGTCCTTGCGAAAAGTTTCAAGCTCTTCAAGAGAGATTTTGTTTTTGCCTTTGTAAACTCCCTTCTCCTTGGACCGATTGTTGTTGTTGTGGTTGGAAGTGCCTTGGGAAGAATTTTGGGCGTTGGTTTTCCCCTTGGCATCACCTTTGTCTTTATTTTCCATGGGCTTGATATTCCGTCTAGCCCCTTCTTGGAAGTTGATGCGCAAAGCAACCATGGTGTGGTGGATTACTTCAGCGATAGAACCAAGCCGTTGAGAGTTTGACATACTTGGCCATCTCTTCAGGTAATCCTGCACAAAATTGTTACTTTTTCTCGACAAAGTCTATCTTTTGGAAGACAGTAGCCTTGAGATGTAAATCCCAAAACTTGTCTACATACTTGTAGATAGACTCATGAGAGAGAAGCTTCAAGCTGCGCCATTTGGTAAGCACTTTATTATTTGCATTGCTTGCAAGGAATTGCTTCATGATGGAAACTCGTAGAGTTTTCCATGTCTTTGGGGCTTCGCCGTTGCCATGAAGGCTAGTCTACCACTGACGAGCCCATTTCTGAAAGTACATAGCTACATGATGTAGCTTGGAGGACTCCGTAAAGCCCTCATCGCCAAAGGCCGCATCAAGTTGCTGGATGAAGGCCAACACTTTGTCAGTAGCACCAAAGGTGCCATCATAGATGAGAAAAGAGATACTCTTTCCTCCCCCTTGAACTTCTTTAGCTTTTGTAACTTCGCCATGTAGGGTATGATTTGCGATGTCCTCCCCTCCTATATTATCTAGGAGAATAGACATAGCTTTCGTCGGAAGAGGAAGAGGGTGAAGAAGAAGGAGAAGAGGGTGACCTCTTTCTTGCCATTTTCTTCCTTTGTTTCCTCTCTTACCTTTTGAAATGACGAGGAGAAGGACAGTGTGTTGATCTTTTCCTCTTGGGAGGAGTTGGCGATCGTCTAGACAGCCGTCTTTGTGGAGCCACATCTTTAGAGGAACTTAAAGTTTCATTGCTTTCTTGCTCTTTGGATTCCTCCTCTTGTATGGGAGAGAGTCTTCTTTTGGGGTCTCTTTGAGAGGCCTCCTAAGCTCCCTCTCCTCTTGGAGAGGAAGGGAAATCCCATAAGAGCGAAGTTGTTGAGTAACTTCGGCTTGCAAAGCAGGGTTGCCCATAGCTTGTTGCAACCTAGTAACGAGATAATTGACAAACATGGGGGCATCATCATTAGCACCTTCATGCAAAAAATCAAAGCATCTCAGTCATCAAGCACGACAAGTACCTCAAGCACCTTAAGCTTGGGCTGGCTTCCCACCTCAAGCATAGCTCTAGCTTAACTAAGGTCAAAGGACTTTTAACACTAACTATTGGAAGTCTTCAATGAAACTAACCCTAAGGTCTTTATGCTCCATTGGTTAGCCTTGCTCTTTGACAGACAATCTCTCATTTGGGCCCCTTTACCATTGGCCGCGTGTTGAGATAGATCTATAAGCACATGTCTATATTCTAACCCTTGTTCTCGTTTATTCTCCGACATTAAATGATCAGTTTAATATGAGAAAATCATTTGGGTTGGTTAGATATTAGTTTTTATGACAACACTGGTCCGATTCACACACACACACAACTCTCAAGTGGCGTCATCGTAAAAAGCTCATATGTGGAGAGCTGCGGTCTGGGTTGCAATGGGTGCACTGTACTATCGTGTAACCTATCTGAGACTTGTGGAGACGACGATATTGTCGCCAAAGAATTCAGAAGCTCACAAATGCTTCACCAGCTTGGCGATGACGACATCGTTAGAAAAACAAATGCTCGCAAATTCGCATGTAAACTCATCGGCAAGCTTTCTTTGCAGCGCACTGTCATGCTTGTAGCCCGCATTAACTTCCACACAGATGGCGGGTTGCGACACACCTCTCTCTCTCTCTCTCTCATTGATTGTATTGCAATTAATGTATTGCACATATTTCACTGGCTTGAAGGAGCCGGACTGAGTTGCACTAACTTCCACACAGATGGCAGACGATGACGCACCCCCCCCCCCCCTCCAACAAATCTCCTGAGTCTCTCTCTCTCTCTCTCTCTCTTTCTTTTTTGTCGCAAGCTATATCGCAGTTCCTATATTGCGCAAGTTTCATTGGCGTGAGGGAGCTAGACTAACTTGTTGCTGATGCGTGGCAGGGAGGGGGGACGGAATCCCCCCCTCCATTATCTATAGTATAGATGCTACATGGGCTGAAGCTTAGCTTACAATGTAGATTGATGGTGGCTTACCTTGTTTAGGGTGGTAGGGCTACAAAGGACAAAGTTACTTTTTTTAACACCAAGGTTAAAGTGTTTTTTCTAAAAAAGACCAAGGTTAAAGTTTTTTTTTTTTTTTGGCAGTACTCACAATACTGAGTGATGTATATATTAGCTAAACATAAAGAATTACAACAACCATGCTCAAAAAGAGCCATGGCGGCACAATACCATACTAGACTACATCACCTAGAGACATAAGGTTCAACAAGACAAATCCACCATACGTCGGCTCATTAGGGTGGCACCCTCAACAAAAAGAAACACAACAAATTATCGACGAACGGGCCCATAGTCTCCATCACCCGCAAGGAAATCCTGAGGAGCCACCATAGATGTGTTGCTACCAGCGACCTCCATGCCTCACGAGGACTGCGCGCAAAAAAGGAGAGGAACACCATGTAGCTATCGGACCAACACACAGCACCATGTCTCAGCCACGATCACCTTTCCATACCGCCGGGCTATTTTGGAGAGCCACACACCGTCTCAACAAGCTGCATCGAAGGTCAAGGCTGCCATAGGGTAGCCCTATGTTGCCACCAACTAGGAAACCCTTCCTTCGGCACCAGCTTAGCAGATCCACACGGACTGGTTGCATATTACCCTCCCAAAAGGAGGTGGGAGCGACAACCTCTCCCATGGCTCAAAAATTTAGGCCCAGCAAGGGATGGGCGCAAACTGCATCAAATCTGCCCGGCCCCTCACCCCAGAGAGGACTACGACCAAAGGAAACCGCCACTCGCCCAACAAACCCCTGTACAACTCCCTTCTTGCCGCAAAAACACCCGAAGCCTCCTCGCTATGTGAACTCGCAAGCAACACGAGCAAGGCACGTGCGCTCCAGAAACCCACACACTCTAGATCTTAAAACCAAAGTTAAGTCAACGGGTGCTAGCTCAGTTAGTAGAGTCATAGCCTATGTGCCTAAGGTCATGGGTTCAAACCCCCCTTGGCGACCTTAAAGTTAAGTCAACGGGTGCTAGCTCAGTTAGTAGAGTCATAGCCTATGTGCATAAGGTCTTGGGTTCAAACCCCCCTTGGCGACTTGTAGACATAATCTAAGTCCTTAGGGACTGTTCCCATATGTGTGTGTGTGTGTGTGTGTGTGTGTGTGTGTGTGTGTGTGTGATGGGATGCCTCTCTCCCTACATGTGAGGCCGATGTACATAGGGTGTGTAGGCCGATGTACATAGGGTGTGTGTTTGTGTTTCAAAGTTCTTGTACTCTTTTATTATAAAAAAAAAAACCAAGGTTAAAGTATTAACAAACACTAACTGCCTTGTAATATTAGGTATTTAGCCAAAAAAAAAAAGGTTCGAACAAGCGATGGTTAGGGTCGATGCAACAGGAGGCACGATGGTTTAGCTTTAGGCAGGTATGCACGATGGTTTAGGGTCTCAGAAGGACTTCGCTTAGCATTTCAGTTGCAGGTCCGCTCGTTAAGGATTAGCCCTGCTCATCAAGCTTTGCCTTAGGTCTTTTTGTTTTCCTACCTTAATTCAACTGAGCACAGAGAAGTGCTTTGAGTAGCGTTTGGTAAGCTTGAGCGTCCCCGCCTCCCCTCCTTTAAGCGTCCCAGCTTCTCCTCCTACAAACGGCGAGCCCTATAGCGATTATTAACAGTTGGTTGCGATTATTTACACTTTGAGATAATAATCGCTTGAGGGATTGCCTGCATCGTGATTATTAGCATTAATAATCGGCTTTTGAGCCTATATGATAAGCGCATGTGCATGTGGAGAATTAGCGAGTTTAAGTTCTCCCTTCCGTGTGAGAGCGTTAAGCAGCAAGGCAGGGCATCTCCCCCCCCCCCCGCTTCTCTCTAGTAATATTTAATTATTTCATTTGGACATGTGTCCTCTTTTTCCTTTGAGAGAAAGAACTTAATTATTTATGTTTATGTATCTAAATTCTCATTGGGCCTCCCAAACTGGCCCTGGTTGAACTGAAAACCCTGCTGCATGCCGATACTACCATACATGGGGTTTGGCATCATGCCTTGCATACCCCCAAACACTGTTCCTGGCATGTACGGCTGACTTCCAGGCGCATACCCCTTGGGAGACTATCCAATAGTCTTCTAGAGAGATTAATTTCTATTGGTTTTTTTATCAAGTGTTTTTAAATGAATTAAACTAAATGTACTCTAGCCTGATCACAATGTAGCGAGATGGCTGAGATTCTCTTTGAACCTAGAATTAAGACAAATCAACCTCTTCCGCAGGGATGGATCCACATAGCCTTGCATCGTCATGAAGGCCAGAACCCATCCGACAAAGGGAAAGCGTAGTTTGTCACTGCGCGATCTTTATCTTTGGCGATTACTATCAGAAATTTTTATATTTCCCTTTTGTAACTTGGTGTCGGTGAGGCCCGTCACTGCGACATGGTGAGCTCCTCTAAGTCGTCCTACGCCAAAGTAGTGGTGGCAGGCAAAGAGCAGCCCGACGCTCTGAAGGCAATCGAGCCGACCGGCAACCTTGCGAAACCAGGTGCTGATGATAGCGGTCAAAGCTCCCTTACTAATCTGAGTAAGGAGGAACTGAAACAAAGATAGACGAAGGTGGAAAAAGACCTAGCAACAATCCTCTGTGCACTATCATTGAACAAAAGGTCGTGCGAAGATTCGGCGACGTAGGAGGATACTGCTGAAGTGGCCAAAGGGAACAAAGCTTTCCAAGCACTTAAGAAGGCATTCCCACAGCGTGTCAAGGTGGAAGATGCCGTTACGGTGGTTGTTTCCCCTGCCATAGTGAAAACAACTTGCGAATGTTGCAAACTCCACTCTGGTCTTCGGGTTTATGGGGAGAGTTCCCAATAGAGTTGAGCTTTGTAATTGGCTTTGCAGTCCACTGGTGTTGAATCAGCACGGCTCTGTAATGTTCACCTAATATATAGCAAAAGGATTCGTATCAATTCAGTTCAATGACAATGCAATGGTTGAGAAGGTTTTGGCAAAAAGCCCGTTGTTCTTCAATCGCATGCTGTCGTGCGTGCGCCCTTGGGACCCTTTGTTTGAATCTAACGAGGCATTCAAGGATCTCTGCCCAATATGGGTGGAGTTTGTCAACCTCCCCGTATGGCTTAGGAAGAATTTGAAGGACCTCGCAGCAGCGCTTGGTGATCCACTTTTTGTCCCATCTGCCAGAGCCTCGGGTGTAGCAGCAAACAGGGTTTGTATTTGGTGGGATCTCGAAAGCCAGCCAAAGAAATTTGTGGTGAACATTGGGGCAGGACTAAAGATTATTCCTCTTAACTTTAACACTTTTTTCAGGGCCTGCTTCAAATGCAACAAATTTGGGCATTATGCGAGGACGTGTCCCGCTAAGGTGCTAAAGCCTACAGATGAGAGTAGTGAATTACAGGCTACCCCAAAGGGTGGCACGGATACATTAGATACAACAAAGAAGCCTACTGAAACTCTTGGCAAGGGAGAGGGAGGGCAAAATAAAGTCAACACGGATAAAGATGTGGAAAAACAAGATCATGGCAACCGGGGTAAGGGCAAGACCACCCAAAGCTATCGCTTTTCATCCACTGCTCAGTTATGTGCATTGGTAGCTCATTTTGGATGGAATGTATCTCACGCAACCTCGTGAAATTTTCAAGAAAGTAAGAAAATAAAGTGTGCAAATGTAAGAAATCTTTCTTGAATGTTGATATATTTGAGGAAGTATATGTAACGCAACCTCGCGGTTTTTTCAAGAAAGTATAAGGAAATAAAGTAAGGGTTGATCACTTATCAAGGATCACCTCAAGGGAACCTTCCAAGGGCGTTGATGATGATTTGCTAGATGCTTATCCGTTCTTTGTAGAGATGATACAAAGATGGTATGAGAACCTATTCACTTCAATGACTATATCACAAGAAAATTCACAGATTCCTCTTCCTATAACACCAAAGATGATTGAGCAATTGTCTATGTATCAGCTATTTGCAAGGAGATTGTACCAAAAAAACAAATATGAGATCCTACTTTTGTGCATAAATCATGAAGAGCAAGCTAGCTACATAGATCAAGCCCATACAATAGTAATTATAATCCATTTTCCTAAGACCAAACCATAAGAAGGCTTACATGGTTGGGGGTTTATTGGCCAACTATGTCTCCAACTCTTAGGTGAAAGATGAGGGCTGGCAATAAGTATCTCATATTTCATCTAAACGGTTCAAAGCGAATGCTAGGTCCTTGGGTCAAATCAATGGTCTCTCGCAGGATGTCCCAAAGCCTCCCTTCCTATATGACAACATATTCGAAGTTTTGGGGAAGATGAATCAAGAGGACCTTTCCACGTCCAAGCTAGATACCATGCAGGTTCCAACAGAGAAGGAGCCAATGGAAGAAGACAACCTGAATGGGAACTCTATTGAAGAGTTCCTGGAGGCAGAAGAATTTGTCCCCCTTTCCCAATGATAGATACTCTCTCTATTCAGTCTTGGAACGTGAAGGGATTAAAAACCCAGAAGAAGGGCACTCTCTTCTGGGAAGAAGTCAAGAAAAGAGAAGGCAGTCAATTGCTGGGCCATCCAAGAGCACCATTTGGATGCTCGTTGTAGGAAAAAAACTTATGTTTTATGGGGAAGGAAGTGACGGTTTCAATGGTGTCTTGTTCATTGCTGATAGAGACTTGGAACCACGATGGTTTTAAACCACCACTCCGGAAGAGTCCTTGGTGTTAGAATTAGATGGGACAATCAACGTATCACCATAGTTAATGTTTATGGCCCTTGCAACGCAAAGGATAGAGCTAAATTGTGGATGCAGCTTAGAAATACTCCGATTGAAGGGGAGTGGCCAATGGTTGGAGATTTCAATATGATCGAGAAAAGCAAGGATAGAACAGGCTCCGCCAGTCTACTGGCTGGCTCAGAAAAGTCTAAATGTGAGAAGTGGGCTATGATTGACTTGTGGGAAGTGGGCCCATGGAACACCATGCCTGGATTCACCTACACAAGCCTTCAGTATGCCTGCACTGCCTCCCGACTGGATAGATGCTACTGCTCTCATCAAGCTGACTGGATCTCATCGACGTTAGAGATGAAGGTAATCTCAACAAAAAGCCTCTCCGATCACATGCCATTACACTTACAACTCAAGAAAGATAGGGGGGGGGGGGGAGCAATCCCCGAGAGGGGAGAAAAAGCTTCTTGTTACAGGGTCACACCTGTTCAAAGACCCTCTCTTCAGAAGCATCACCAAGAAAGTGTTGGGAAAGCTCAAGAAAGATGTGGGGTTGAACAAACCTAGTGCTTGGAGTATATTTTTTTGGAGTGTCCAAAAAGCTATCAAAACTTTGGGTCCTCGGGTTAAAAAAGCCAATGAGGCACAAATCAAACATCTCATAGAGGAGGTAGCGCAATTAGCCTCTAGGAAGGCTACCGGAATGGCTACCGAGGATGAGCACAAGCGATGGCTTGAAGCTAAATCTCACCTTGCCAATGAACAGCTAGAGGAAATCAAGAAGGCGAGATTGCTCTCTAGGGAAACGTTCCTCCAACCAGAGCCTTCTTACCAAGCTCATTTTTTTAGGGCTCTGAAAGTGAGGAAGAGTCAAGGCCACGTGCAAGTACTAGATGATGAGAAAGGGAATACAATTCAAAACCAAGATGAGATGGCTGGACTTATGCTCAAGTATCTCAGGCAAATTATCAGCCAGCCAAAGACCCAATCTCAAGAAGTGGAAGAAGCCCAATCGTCTTTACTGGGAAGTGTTGAAAAGAAGGTTCCCCAGGAGGAAGCCAACCGCATGGAAAAGGCCTTCTCTGAGGATGAATGCTCAGTGGCACTAAAAGCTCTTGGCAATGAAAAGTCCCACGGTTGGGATGGACTGAGGGATGGGTTCTTTAGGGAATTTTGGGATGATCTCAAGGGTCCAGTCACACGGATGGCCAATCAAGCTGTTTCCGAAGAGTTGTTGGATGAAAGTGTTAAGAGAGGGCTTATCAAGCCCATCCCCAAATAGATCTGTTGCTCTCAACTTAAACATTGGCATCCCATTACGATGATGTCAATAGCATACAAAATTATTGCCAAGGTGATAGCTCTCAGACTTGCCCCCTCCTGAGTCCGATCATCTCTCCCCATCAACACGGGTTCATTAAAGGGAGATCTATGTATGACAATATCTTGGCAGCAATGGTAGGAATAGAGTATGCATCCTTCTCCAAGCAAGAGTGCATCTTGCTGCAGCTGGACCTCGACAAAGCCTATGATAGAATAGAATGGTCCTATATAGAAGAATTCATGGGAGCTCTAGGCTTTGGGCCTCGCCTTTGTCGCCTCATACGCACACTAGACGTTGGCAACCAATCAGAGCTCCTGTTTAATGACAAAATTGTGGGATATTTTGAGGTTAAAAGGTCTATTAAGCAAGCATGTCCCCTGTCCCCGTTGCTTTTCGCCATCGGGTCGCATCCTCTCATTACGTTGCTTGAAGCCAGTGCTGCGAGGGGATAGATTCAAGGTCTGGCATTACCGGGAAATGACCAGGTGTACTGGCCAAAATGTTCGCAAATGATTCGCTCTCATTCTTGAAGGTGTGCCATCAAGTTGATCATAACAAAAATTCTACAAGTTGTCAAAGCCAATTGGGGAGTCCAAAACTTGCCAAAACCAAAACCCGCTCATCAGTAGACCCATGGCACCTGGCATAATTACCCCATGGAAAAACAATTGCAAAAGGAGTTGGAACATGGATCGTGATCCATGGTCCCAAAACCCAAAAACCAATAAAATTTGGGCAGTGAGCTCCCCATAAGCCCATGAGCAAACTCTACTAATTGGGATTACAAAACATGTTCCAACATGGATCGCGATCCATGTACCTTGATGACAAAAAAGGCATAAGTGGACCACTGGCTAGAGGAGGCAAATGGATAATTGACCATGAAAGTTAGGTACAAAATGGATCTTAAAATCATTAAAACCAAGTTATTTTAATTTAATCAAGGCTAAAACGGTCTTACTTCCAAAAAGCACTATGGAATAGGAATGGGAAGGGAACATGAAGCTAACCCACTAACCAGAGCAACATTTGGAACTTCTAGTGACTTCATTCAAAAGCTGTACAAAGCAAAAGGGAATCCGAGAGTGTGTAAAACCCAAAGATCAAAAGAAGCAACACTAAAAGTCAAATATGGGTAAAACAAAGCAAAGGGATACCTATACAGTTGTGAAAATTGCCTGCATCAATTTCCCATTTCAGATGAATCCAAAAAATGATGTAATTTGGTGGGGAGTTGGGCAAAACATTG
This sequence comes from Adiantum capillus-veneris, assembly GCF_014529385.1. Taxonomy (NCBI): domain Eukaryota; kingdom Viridiplantae; phylum Streptophyta; class Polypodiopsida; order Polypodiales; family Pteridaceae; genus Adiantum; species Adiantum capillus-veneris. Next base: position 140,689,568 of record NC_140950.1, on the reverse strand, counting down.
GTCCTCACGCATAAAGCATCAGGAGTCAATGAATTATCAAATATCAGTCAAGGGAAGTGCTCAAATAGGATCCAGAAACCAGATATGCTCAAGACGAGACAAACATGACCATAAACTAGAAAATTGAGTAAACACAGGAAAACAAGTCCAAACTTGAAAAAAATTCATTGGTGTGCTAGGAAGACCTATAGGAACATGTGTGTAAAAGGGTGCTCCAATACCCTTCCCAAGATGGATCGTGATCCATGTACCTTTTTGTCCAAACAGAAAAAAAAAAACATCAATTGATTCTGAACATCATACCAAGTCTAGCCATGAAGTATAAATTCATTTGGATCCCAAAATCCCAACCAAAAGGTCCAAATTCTCTAAGGCTGAAGAAAAGTGCCAAGAATTGGCCTAAGTTCTTAACCAGTGATCCAAATCTTAATTTTTTTGAACCAAGGCATCACCTTGATGAGCCCTACCAAATGGTATCATCAAAATTTTTAAAATTTTTTTCCCAACATGGATCGGGATCCATGTACTTTAGAGCCAGATTTCATATGTGATCTCATGCTTTTGTGTTATAGTAATCTTAGATGTACTGGTGAATTTTGGTCAAGTTTGGGTTATTTTGACAAAGTTATGCTCATTTTTTATTTTATGGTCAAAGTTGCATTTTTTCAGCTTCTCGATAGATTTTTGGGTCGTTGCTTAACCCTAATTTCAACTTGAAACTGGTCTCAGGATGCCCTGTAGGAAAGCACAAAAAGAGTGGGAGGTGGCTCCTTATGAGATCATTGATATCTCCTCAAATGAGAAAGCTCACATTATGGAACAGGAAGAACTAGAAAAAATACCCACAAACATTTTCATCGAGAAATTCCAGGTAGTAGATGGAGTTATAGTGAAGGCCACCCTATTTTCAAAGGAACTGTGGACATTACATCAAAGATCCGAAGAGCTAGATGTCTATAGTTGGACAACTTCTTAAGACTACCACCATGGGAAACAGATCTCAGAAGAGCCTATGAACTTATTAACTACATTCAATACAATGGGAAAGCAACTCTAACTGACAAGGATGGAGCTTCAGTCAAGGTAAAAATCACTACACAAATAATCAATGTAGCTCTTCACCTGCAACATGGAACACACAATCTATTGCGCAAAACCAAAGCAATAGATAATGACAAGGCATTTCTAAAGCAGCGGGGACACAAATTGACCTATCACGATCTGATCTACTCCGAGACAGAGCTTCCACTGCAGTTGATATCGCAACATTTCAAAGTGCAAAAGCCATCGCGCTACACGGAACCAATGTTGCATATGGTAGTGTTCATGGCAATGGGGCTGGCAGAAAGAAGAGTGGTTAGCTGTGAATTTGGCAACTACATCCTTGACATTATAGTGAAAAGCAAACATCAAAGGAAGTTACAAAAGCAAGTCACATATGAATGACGGACCAATGCTAACGAGAATTGCCTACTAGGCTTTAGGCATGATTGATGAATTACCACTCGCTGAAGCACAGTTGGATCTAATCCACAAATTCAAAAGAGTGGTGAAGCCAGTGGTGGCAGAACCATCTACAAGACCACAACCAGAGATAAAGCAAACAAGGCAAAGCTCAAGAAAACATGACACTGAAACGAGGAAACAAAATCAAATGTGCCAAATAGCGATGAAGCTAAATCAAATGATAGAGAAACTCCCTCAGAGTATCAGTCTTCAAAGGAGAGATAGGAAGACGAGTTTACAATTAGACACACAAGACTAAAGAGGAGGTCAGTAGCAGGGGAAATTCCCATTACACAAGCATGAAGGATAGTGGAAGAAGCTCAAGCACAAAGGGAAAGACTTCGCCAACAAAAGAATGACAAAAAAATAAGTTTTGGAACGCAAGAAGACGATGAAAGAGAGGACAAGGAGGAAATGCCTCTGCACAGAGAAAAGCTGAAGTTCTAGAAAGAATCAAACAACAGAAAAAAAGAGAGTCTATAGAAAATTTGAATATTGCCAGCGAGATGTGGCAACGAATTCAAAATGAGCTTAAACGCAAGATGGAACAAAGAGAAAGAGAAGAAGAAAAACACCCACGCATTGATGATCTTGAATCATCTGATGAGTCTACCAAGGTAGAGGAGAATGAAAACACTAACAAAGCAAAAATCCAGGAAGAAAAAGGTAATTTAGACAACATTGAAGGTCAAATAGAAAACATGCCATCACCAATTTAGGAAAAAATACCTTCCCCTACGCAAGAGTCAACTAATCCAAAGGTTGAAAAGGAGAGAAAGGAATGCACCATGGACCTTCTTGAACAAACAACAGATAAAGTGGTCACCAAAGCAAATAGTTTAAGAAGATGAGACAGCAATACCAAAGATCACCACAACTCCAGCAGCTCATGAAGCACAGATAACAGAAGAAACAATGATGATTGAGGTTGGCACTTCTGATCAAGGTTGAAAAGATCAACAAAAGCCAAGGTTACCTCATTCGCAGGCAATGGTAGATATAGCGGCACAATTGATTAGGTCTTTTGACATCGATGCACATTTGGACCATATCAAGCTCCAGTTTCAATGCCAAAGAGCACTCTACAACCTGCACAAATTAGAGCTGGAAGACACCAAGAAGGAGGCAACCAAAGCGGCCAAATACAATCTGGAACTACAAAATAGGATTGAGGAGTTACAAAAGTTCAATTACAACTCCAGTCAGAATTACAGAGAGAACAATAGAATGCTGCCTATTACTACAAGGAAGTTCAGGCATTCAATGAATCAAATACAACTCTGTAGGTAGAGCAACATCGACTAGAGGAAGAGTTAACCAAAGAGAGGCATCAGAATGAAAATCTTCGAGAGTCATATAAAGTGGTGAGCAAGACTCTTGCATACCTCTTAGCCTTGCAAGAGATGCCAATCTCAACAAGTACGTCAGTTAAACCAACCTCGCTAACAAAAGAGGTACAGGATATAAAGGTTGCCCTTGCTCAAGGAAAATCCTAACAACAAGACATAGAGCTTTACAAAAAGCTAAAGATAAATAGATTGAAGAGCTACGGAAACAACTAGCCAAGGCAAAGGAAGACTTGGCTGCTTAGAGTGCAACGCAACAGAAGCAACACCAGCCAACCCCTGTAGAAGTCACTCAAACAGAAGGACAGGGATAGTTCAAGTTCGAAACTCACCATGCAAATATGCCAAGTACAAGCACAAAAACAACAATGCATGAGCTTGAAGATCCAACCACCACTACATCAATCGCCGACATGACAAAAGATGAAATTTAGTGGTGGATATCAAAAGTTAGGGATCCTTTACACAAGGAGTATCTGCAATATGAACTCAAGGTGTTGGAGTCAGTTGCTCTTCTCATGATCACACCTGACAAAGTGGTGAAGAATCTAGGGCATGAAATGATCGCGCTTTCATTGATGAGATAGGAGGCTCTCTTATTTTTTTTTAAAATGATACCTACCATCAAGCCCAACCACAAAGGTGATTACAGGGATGTTCCTGTAACTACTAAGTAAGTACAAACAATCATCTAGAATCAACCAACCTGGCAAAGGAAATGGTTCGAGCAACGTCCAAAAGATGAAACCTATTACAAAAATTCTCCATAGCATCTCCGGATCAACTCGACCTATTGTTCCATCAACAGAAGGCGATCCTGTGATAGCTTCTATTCTTGGCAAAGCAAGAGACAAGCTCTTATCAACTACCCCGTAATAACAAAGCCAGGAAATAACCTTCTTCCCTCAAAGAAGTATATAATTCACATACTCAAAGGAGTCATCAACATGATGAAGGACGTGCCAGATGTTGCATGCCAAATTCTTGTAAAGATTGCAACAATGCTAATCACCTGCATAACGGTCTTCAATGATATTGAAGTAGTGGAGCATCCCTGGGAGGTCTTTCTAGAAGGAACCAGAGGACTATGTTGGAATATGGAAATTGAAGTTTCCAGGAAAAACATCATCATGGGATTATATGCAAGAGTCATGTTTTTTCCCTCACACTACATGAAAACCTTTGAGGAGGCATTCATGACAGGATTCTTTGAAGTTGATTCCTCCATATTTAATCCCATGACCAAGGATTTATTAGCTCAGCATATCGATATCAGAGCACTCTTAACAACAAACCCATTCAGAGAGCTAGAAACAAGGATGGAGATCAAAGCACGGGTAGAGAAATAGGGATGCTGGAAAAAAGACTGATAAACTACTAAAGGCAACAATCAAATGCAATTGCACGAGGACGTGCAATGAATAGGAAGGGGGAATGTTTGGTGGATACAATGGAGTGTCACCTAAAATCCGGATACACGCCAAACTTTGTTGTATTCAATCCTTTTTCCAAAAGAAGCCTTGTAATTCTACAATTGATGATTCTCAAATTGTAATTTAGCCTGTTCTTCTCTATTATCCACTCAGAACAACCTACAAGCCTTGTAAGTGGCCAATGGACATGGGAAAGGGTCCCAAGTTTTTAAGTCAAAACCCTTAGTTTTGAAAGACACAGTATCATTATCTTTGGGATTTATTGGACGTCGACGCGACTGAGAGCTATACTTTTGCTACAAGTTGTAATCAACCTTTCTCCTTGTTTGGTAATCACAATTCGATTTCAAATAGCACATTGTGTTCCTTGTCTCTTACTCTTTAATCTACGTGTAATCATTCTTAATTCTATTGTGGTTCACGATGTCTTGTCTATGAGCTAAATGCATTGATTTGAGGTCTTAAATGGTTATTTTTTGATGTTTTGACCTTGGAAAAGTGTTTCTAAGCTTGAAGGAAACCTTTTCGTGTAGTTCTGTTTCAGTTTTCTATACATTTTTTGGGATGGATCGTGACTTATGTACCTTCCCAGATGACTAACTTGGTAGGATTATGCCCTTAGGTGTCATAACACCTCTCCTTAAGTTTCATTGCATTCTGAATTCATTTGGATGCCAAAAAGGCATGATGACCTAGAGCGGTGAGATTGGACTAGGAAGTGGTTGATTTGCTATTGTAGATGTATGAAAAGTTCTTTAGGTTCACTCCTTTGAAATTGACAATCTCATTGAGTCTCCGTGCCCCATCCTGAGTCGCTTCCCTGCATATTGACATTATGTTAGTACTAGATAGCTACGCTGCAAATGTCCGTCACAGCGACCCGCTAACAAAGACTCCCTCATGCAGTGTCGGAGTGTGCAGCTCTTTGAGGTCGACTGGGAAAGCATCGGGCTTTTGGCTGTAGACGAATGATTATAGTAGCCTCAAACCCAGGGAATCTAGTGCAGATTGGAAAAATTTAAGAGTAATAGGAGCATTAAGAGAGTAATTTGAGAAAGATAGACGCAGTTGGGAACACAATTTAAGGTTTAAACAAATAAAAGGAAGATAACGACACTTGAATGATGCTGACAACCAAAAGATGTTCCCATTAGCTCGATATCTAAAACCCTTGATACAAATTGGTTGCATACGCCATCGCCGGTATACTCGTTGATTTGCAATCCCCTATTTAGATAACCCAATATGATGGAAACAATCCATAAATGCTAGCAGGTAAACTTCACCTTGTTTAACTCGTTTGCCTATCAAAATTTCAAAGAAAAATTATTTCCACTCTATACTCAATCGAGATTCACCCGCCCTCTATCAATTTTCTCGAGTCTTCTCTCCCCAAGGTCGATAGAGAGAGAGAGAAAAGTTTCCTCTACCACCACTTAGTATCCTCTTCCCTTGCTTTCTTGCTTCATAAGTCTCCAAAAGGGACATCCAAGAGAGAGAGAGAGAGAGAGAGAGAGAGAGAGAGAGAGAGAGAGAGAGAGAGAGAGAGAGAGAGAGAGATCCTTCCTCTTGAGAGGGAGAGTAAGCCCTTTTTCTTCCTTCTTCCCTTGCCTCCTCAGGACATCATTTCCCACATTGTTCAAGATCTCCTCCTTTCTTGCTTCAAGCGAGAGAGAGAGAGAGATAGGAAGATTTAAGTATCATCCACAGATGTCAGATATGATCCATGGGACCAAAACAAAAACATTACATCTGTTCTTTTGGGGCGGAAACATTAGATACATATCAATTAGGGACTAAGGGGCAAAGGAAAAAGGAAAGGATACGAACAAAAACAAAACCTAAGGGGGGCCAGGTGGAGGGGGAGCTGGCTTGGGAGTTTGAAACTCCTGAATGATGGCTGTACCGCCACAATAGACTGCCCATTTACCTTGTTTACGAGCTTCATGCATCTTTTTGGGCTTGCTTGCTTTACACTTGAGTTGATTTGCAATCAATTACTCGGTGATCCGAAGCTTTGTCCCCTTGAGGTGATAGGATCGATGTAGCAACATTATCCGTTCTTCTGTGTTTCTGTTTGTTTTTAAAGTGCTACAAAAACAAACCTTGCAACAAATGCAGTAAAAAGGGACATTCTCCTTCTCGATGCTACTCAAATGGAGGCAATATCATTGGAGAAAGCAGAAATAGTAGAAGCTACAAAGGGAAGAGACCTAACAAAGGATCAACTCACATGGTAGAAGACAAAGGTGAGAACAATCTTGTCTTCTATGACGACATACTTTAAAGATGCAGCCTCTCTACTTGTAGGGGAGGATTTTTCTTTTCCAGTGTGGATATTATCATCCCATGTGGATTTTTTCCATCATGTGTGGATACCAACTTAACATCTTGTGTGGATATTGCATCTTCAGTATTTTGTCTTAGTCCAAATCCCAAGGGGAGGATTGTAAAGTGTGGGTTTTGTCCTAGAGTCTAGTTGAAGGAGGGAAGAGGGGGAATTATCCCACATGTAATGGAGTCAAGCTATAGAGATACTTAAAGCCCATTTTATGAATGAATAAACACAACTCTATTTTGCATTACATCTCCCTTGTTTATGGTGAGCTTGTGATGGCTTAGCAAATACTCAAGACCGTGTTTATGAGTCCAAGTTAATTGATCTTGGAACCTAATTTTCTCGAGTGATAATCTAGCCAACACACACTCACTTGTGTGCACAATGTTTATCTTTCATCCACCCTAGCTAGCATGATCTAGTTCCCATCACTTCAACTGTCAATTGAAGCATCCAAAATCCAAAAAAGGACCTGGCAAGTAAAGCATCATCAGAGTCACCGTTTAGAGAGATGGCTGAGGTTTTGTTTCAAAGCAAGGGTTAAGGCAAATCAGCCATTACCAGAGAAATGGATTCTCACAAAATTAGTTTGTCACAAACTAGCAAGAGCCAGACTAAATAGGGCAAGACATACCTTGTATGATGCTGGTACAAAGACCTACAATGCTCTGATGTGAGAACCCAAGGAACTGCTTACCGGATTTTCCTCCCTACCTTACATTATATAAGCCCATGGCCTACCATATCTAGAATCCCATGTCCACATCTAGCAACCAGTCCTTGGTCTGGTCTGGGTCTGTGACCCCCTGGGTTTGTCCTTGGCCTTACATTACTCCCCCCTTGGAGAAGTGGTTTCGTCCTCGAAAACAAAAGTGGGAAACTTCATCTTAAGAACACTAATGGTTGTGACAGTGTCATCCTTCATGGATCCAACTGTCCATTTGATGGAAACACAGTTCAATAGAAGAGTCAATAAAATCAAGAAGAGCATCTTGATTTTCCACATTGTTGTCCTTTGCAACCTTCTTGTTAACCGTCCCACAATTTCCAACATAGTGTATAAATTTCATTTAGAGCTCACTTGACTGTGCTAAACAAGTTATCACAAGTAAGAGGTGTCTAAATGAAAGTAACTGGTTGACATAACTCATCAGAAAATTATAAGTCCTTGACTTAATATCATTCTTCATCAGTAGAAAACAACCCCACCATAATCAGTGTTCAGTGTTGAGAACGTGATTTAAACATGAAGAGGCTAAACTTAGTCTCCCAACATGCTAAGAAAACTCCAACTCTCTAGAGAGATAACCTTTCCAATTGAATTTCCTGGTTCTAACATATGCACTTAGTATATCCTTAAGCACAAGATTAACACTTGTAAATTGACTATCCTCTTTGGATGACTGACAATACCGATGTGTGTAATTAATAATTTTAGGAAGAATCATCTTGGTGAGATCTTGGTTAAATATAGTGAGCTGATCTACAAGCACCCAAACCGAGCCATGAACTCTATTGGTGATTGATAGATCTACAATTAATCTCATAGAGATCTCATAGAGAGATTGCACGTATAGTGCAAAAATCTTTAAAAGGCACTAATGTCATGAATGTGCATGACGTCCCAAATCAGCCTTTGCTAAACTTCAGGGCCCCCATAACAACTAGTGTGCTGCATTTAGCAAAAAAATAGATCTAAACAACCTACATATCCATAACCGTACTTGCCAATGCTTATGGCTAGTGTAATGCTCATGGCTCACATGCAAAAAAGTAAATACTTTCCATGTGAAAACCGTGATAACATATTTGGACCATAGTAGAATGTGAAAATCCATCACATCTAGGTACCAGATCAACAAATTAATAAAAGAACATAACTTTGTTGTATGTGTAAACAACCATGCATTAAAGTTGTTAAATAATAACTTGTAACCTTAACAAGTCCTACTAGGTATCCAACAATTTTTGGCCACTGAAATTGTTCCTCATATGATGAGCTCAAAATGGTTTAAGAAACAAATTTGACTAGCACCTGGGTATATTTTTGTGACACATAATTGAATATGGGTGCCAGTGTCAGTCCCAGACAATCATATTCTCCACATGTGGAATATGTCTCTAAGGATGTTTGAAAAAAAAACATCCTTCAAGTATGAGATGCACTTGTGTGTGGAGGTAATGAGTGAGAGGGGCTTTCATAAACTTTGCTCAACACTGGCTAAACCAAATTCTATGAGTTCCTAGCCCATGTTGTATCCCATGCGAAGACATGTGCCAAAGAAAACCCTACATGCAGGTTCATAAGTGCATAATGCAAAAATGTATTTTGTACACTACGGGCCAAAATACTTTGCTCCTACATGACTTTGTCATTTCTCTAAAGAGAAAAATGGATCAAAGAATTCAAGCTAGCACATCCTACTTAGAAAATGCAATCAAAGAATATTAAAAAATGAAATAAAACCAAATCATGTGCATACTTGGAGGTTGAACATAATGTTCACTTACCCTAGTCAGATGCACATGACCAATTCTCCTACCTAAAAAGGCCTAGTAACACTAATTGAAAGATTAGTGAAAATCAAGTAGTATTGCACTGGTAACTGTGGATGTTGCCTTTGCAATTTAAACCCCTTTCTTAAAATTTATAATGTGAAATCCCTTGGTTAGACTTTGTAGAAAAAATGCTAAAACTAGCTTCCAACGGTGACCAACACAGTCTACCGTGCCTGATAGGGATTGAAATCAACTTTTAAAGTTGAACTTGTCCCTTTGGTAGATTGTAGACTTCTTTCCTTGAAAGTATAATGTTAATGAGCTCAACATGTGACCCTCAACACCTATGGAGTGATTTTGTATTAGATGGTTCATACTCGGTTCATGCTCCTAGAACTACCACTCTTGTAGTGATAATCAACGCTATTTTGTAACCATAATTAGTGCTATGTATTTAAAAAAAGATCTTAGAATTGTATTCACAACTTCATATCTCTTTATGAGTAGAAGAGAAAGATTCTCAACACACCAAACAAGCGATCACCTTTTTTGAATCTGTCTTAATCTATTCATATCATTCCATGAATTATTTGCTTGATAGCAAGGCCATGCCTACTTGCTATGCCGCACAAGGTGTCATCTTTATTGGAGCCAATGATGAAAAATGCCCGCCGTTATGCATATACAACAATCACAAGAAAATTTACCAGCCTCAACTCTTTCAAAATAGAGTAGCTAATGCTATAACGGAAGCATAAAATATGTTGTACTAGAATGAGTCCACCATACTGACATGCCATGCATGCATAGTAGAGAAATAGTGTGATAAGCCCTTGGCTTCAATGACGGTCTCCACAATATGAGTAGATACCATACGTTCCTTGCACAATATGTACTGGCATGGATACATGCCAATACACATTGCAAACCATACATGTGAGCTTATATCCTCTTACTACCGAATTTGTTTTCCGTTCCTTCATCCTAAGTCAATGGATAGTACTGTGGCAAGTAATAGAAATCTTGCTTCGCAATAAGTCTATCAAAGCACTGTGCTTTGTATAGAAGAGAAATCCTTTTCAAATGAAATGTTAAAGATAGAAATACAAGTAGAACTTGAAATTGTCTAACCTTGTCATCCCTATAGAACCTGTTGCCTTTGTTTGAGTTGGGCTCATAGCCATGTTAGCTAAGGAATCGAGAGTTATTTGATGTACCCTTCATGCCATTGTAGCTTGGTTCATACCGACCTCCAAGAAAATATCAGGTAGACATGTTGCCAAGTTTCCCCAAGTTCATATGCTATGAGCATATTACAAACTTTGGAAGCTTCTAGGAAATATGCCCTAAAGTGAATCCTTGCTTTGCATAATTTCATGGAGGAGATGAGATAGAACGTATCCCAAATGATCTTAGCTAGCAAGTGCTCTTTGTTGACACAGAGATGTCAAAGTAAAAGAAAATCAACCTTGTCGAGCTTGCATAGAGAATCGGCCTTGCCGAATTATGTATATTATTGAGAATTCTTAGATTGCCTAATTTTAAATTAGATAGCTCACAAAGCTTAGCTATCAATTTTATCTTAACTTCCAAAGTGCGTTTGATCGAAGCAATATTTTCTTATCAAGTTGGTATCGTAGAAAAATTTGCAAAATTAATAAATTGAAAATTGTAAGTTGCAATTTAATGTACTTACTAGCTTTCTAGATTCTCTGCCTTCCTTGGCACCAGAAGTCGTATTATCCTATGGCAAAATTGTGCTTTCAATTTACTTTGTGTACTTACTTGTCTGCACTCTGGCAAGTTGTCATTTCTTTGGAGTAATCATGCAACCAATGCATATACTTAGATATGGAGCCGTGTTCCTAGAAGCCTTGCTTCTTTCCTCTGCTTGATAGCACAAGGAAGACATATGAAAGAGATAGTAGCCAACAAAATCTATGGCCAACAAAATTTATGGAGACATGCTCCTTAGATCGAACATGTATCATGAAGTTCCTTTGAATCCAAGTTGACCTTGTGGAGGAGGATACGGTATTGGAAGCATAAAAATAACTAAATTATTGCACAAAAAAATTGTACCTGAGCTAGTTAATATTGCTTGCATTCACCTTGGAAAACCCGTCGCATCTGTCGTACCGACCATGGGTGGATTAGAACCGCATCAAGTTTGGAAAACTTGCCTACTAGGAGCCATATCCTAGAAAATCCAAAACTCCAACTAGAAAGAAAGATGCCTACTGGCTTCTATAAATGGTTGGCCTTATCGTATACCTCTACCTTACAAGCCACATGCCTTGCTTGCACTTGCTTTTTCCTGTTATAGTGAAGAATAGGCTTTGACTTTGCAGCCCAATTGCATGTTGATGACTACATAAGATTTTTGCATGAGAACCCTTATACGAAGCCTTTCTCCCTTACAATACAAGTCATAGGCCATCCGTGACTTGCCTTTATTGGCGACATGCATCAATAATGATTTTAAGCTGATTAAAAAAAATAAAAGAGGGTACCTTGGTTTCGTTCTCTTGGATCCCATTAAGGCCAATAATAGGCCTTACTTGAAGATGATTATAAAAAATAAAAAAAAAGCTACCTTGGTTTCTTTCTCTTGGAGACCATCATTAAGGACAATAATAGGCCTTGCTTGTATCAAAATTTAACTTTCGAAGATGTTGTTGAATCTCAAGCCATGTTTGAGTGCCTATGACCTTGTCATAGCCTTGCTACTAATACCTTCATATTGAGAGTACTCCTTTGTCATGACTAGGTTTTCTTTGTCAAGACATGAAAAACACACTTTAATTTGTAGATCTTCTCTCAAAAATTTGCACTTTGCAGCCCTTCTGCATCCGTAGTTGTGGACCATGCTGAGTCTTGCTTCATTTGAAAGAGTTCTTATCTTGTCTTTTGGCAGCTTTTGTAGAGCATATTTTCGTACAGAGAGTATAAGAATTTTAAACTATGAGCCTTGTCTTTTTCATGGCTAGTATTGAGTTTGATTTGCGTGTCAATTTCTCATCTTGTAGGGCTACAATGACCTGTTGATGATGACCTAGTGAGATGCTATGGGATTCTTCTCTTAAATGAGTAGGACATCCAAAAGAAGAGTGTCATGGGATCGGGCCCTTGTTGTGGCCTTTGACCACCTTTGGCCCCAAAAATAGATTTTGGATGTGAAACTAAACCTTCAAAGTGAGCCATGGCGGGCAGAAGCTGAGCAAGGGCTGAGGAGAAGATAACAGGTAAGGAAGTGGTCGGCATGGTTCCATGCAGCGACAAAGTTTGATACTCAGGTCAGCACTGATCCACCAAACCTATCCACACTCATAACGGTGGAGCTTGAGATTCTCTACTTTGTGTGTGCAAGGGGCGGTTCCAGCCTTTGCTGTGTCGAAGCATGCTTGCCATGGAAGGGAATTCTCATGCGGCCCTATCCCCTTTTGACCCTGGCATGGAAAACTCGCATGAATGAGAGAGAGAGAGAGAGAGAGAGAGAGAGAGAGAGAGAGAGAGAGAGAGAGAGAGAGAGAGAGAGAGAGAGAGAGAGAGAGAGAGAGAGAGAGAGAGAGAGAGAGAGAGAGAGAGAGAGAGAGAGAGAGAGAGAGAGAGAGAGAATGAGCATGCTTCTCCATGCAAATCTCATGCAAGGCTCTGCTTTCCCCCTCCTCCATAACTCCCCTTTCTCGTGAGATCTAATACCAGTGTGAGAACCCACGGAACTACTTACCGGATTCTCCACCCTATCTCCCATTATATAAGCCCTTGGCCTACCATATCTATAATCCTCTATCCACATCTAGCAATCGGACCTTGGCCTAGGTCTATGACCCCTCTAGTTCTGCCCTTGGCCTTACATCTAATGCCATATGATATGGAGATGATGACTGGTCATAGGGAGTAGCTAGAGTAGGAAGGTATTTTTTGACTTATTCAAAAGGAGAATTCTGGCGTTAGTGCTCAAGGTACGGATCAACCTCTCGCATTTGAAGATTCCCCTCAGTCCATTCTAAAGCCCATAAGGAAGAAGGCTCCAGATAAAAGAAACCACTCACATCCAAGGTAGTGTCTAGATATGCAAGCTAGGGCACAAGCATAGAGAGATGAGATGCCTATCCTCAATTGGTAAAAAGTAGGGTGCAACCAGAGCAGCTTGCAATCTATTGTAGAAGAGCAAGCTGGAAGGAAATAGGTGGATTCAGACCACTCTCCTAAGAATATCAGTCATTTTCAAAAACATGCCTACAATTTTGGAAATATTCCAAAATTCAAAGAAAGGGGGGAAGGAAATGTAGATAGTGGGAATAGACCCAAGTCAAAAATCAAATCAACATTAGTAACTAGTAATTATCGAGCCCAATTAACATGATAGTTATACACGGAACATTCAACCACATGTCTAGTCTGACACCTAGAAATAGGGCCCATTACTCATTTTGTGGGATCTATAGTCACCAATGGATCTATTGTTAGTGTAGTTGTGATTCTAGAGCTAGTTGTACTCTTGCATTCTTTTGGCACTCTGAGTACCTTGTATTTCCTCAACTGAGTGCTCTTAATGGTTTTGGGATATTCTTATGTTCATTGGGACCTCACACTAATCACGGACCCCGGGGTGGGAAACTAGCTTGGGATGTGGGGATTTACGCTGTTACTTGTTCTAATCAAAGCCGTGGGAACTTACCTTATTTGGACTAGTACTTTGAGGTAGGACTCTTTGAGTGGGAATTATTACTACCCGCTTCCTCATGCCATTTCCAGGCGCCTGTAATGCTACGTGTTGCTCTACTCTGCTCAAAAACGAGATCTGTAGATCTTTTGTCCTGTTGATATTCCCCTCTCTCTCTTCCCCTAGCCCTTGCATTAACACGCACTCCTCCTCTTTCTCTCACCCCTGTAGCTTGTTGAAAGTGGACCTTATTTATTTTATTGCAAAATTTTATTTATTGCATGACCTGCTCTTTATTTATCAGTTTACAATTTATTGTTTGGAATATTTAAGAATGTAACAAGCATGGCCTGGTGTGGTTTTGCATTGCTTAAACTAAGATCCTAAACTCACTTAGCCTTGCAAAAATACTTGAGTGTAATGAGAATCATGATACTTATACATATGGATTGTCCATGTCTTTCCTTTGTCTCCTACTTATGTCTAACCTCATGTTATGATTCACTTTGTCAAAATGCTATGCATAGATTGCAGAATTATTTAATTTAAACCTGAATGATTTCATGATGGTATGCTAGATAGCCACAAACCCTGCTAGTTATAACAAAAATTGACATGTAGTTTTAGTGACATAATGGTGATCTTCACCACAGATGTGGATGTTGTCTGCCCTAAACGTTTGCTTAAATTTTTGGGAATTGGCTGACATACCTTATGGTTGATACGGCTCTCTGCTCATCTAAAATGAATGATTGATTAGTGGTGTCCAAGTGATGGTATGGAAACTATTTAGGTTGGTTACGTGCTGGTTTGATACTATTGGGCCGAGCTTGAGCTCATTTTGTTTTTTTGGCATCTACATGACTCTATTCATGAATTGTCTTCTGTAGATTAGATTATACTATTTATTTACTAATCAAATTTGAACTAAACTATGATATTGTTCTTACTTGGCTCTAGCTATATATAAGCAACGTTTGCTATGGCATTACTGTTTTGATTTAAACTAGTAAAAAACTCCATAGTTGTTGGAATTTATAATTTATGACTTAAGCACAATCTTACTTCCCTTATATAGTGAATTAGACTCTTCTTCTACTCTCTTGGCTTTTGTCTACCTGAGCTCACATAACACAGTTTGTGGAATCCTACTCTATGATTCTACTAGTCATAATACTTTTATGATAAATCATATGAAACTCTTTAAGCAGTTAGGCTAGGTTCCTTGTTCTGATGAGTAATACTGAGCCGTCTTTGATCTCATTTATTTGACTTTTGCATATGAATGATTCCATTACTGGACTAGCCTATGAAAGAAAGCTCATCCGGAGCATGAGAAATGTACTATACATATTGGATATTTGGTTACCTGTTTATCTCGATAGATTTAAATAGGGTATGGTTAAATGATCTTGTTTCGCATCGATAAGCTAATACATCTAAACCATTTACCTACCCCTTATGGCCTTTTGTAGACAAATGTAGATATTCTGCTTCAAATGAATTGGATTCTAGATGACTACTATACACTGACTTGGAATGCTTAGCTGATATGGTGCTATTCAGCTTTTCTACATATGTTCTGTTGATAGATTGAAAAAAAAGTCCACTTTTTTTTTGGCTTGAGATGCCTAGCCAGTATGAGATTAAGAAATTTTTTCTATTTGGAAATGTTTTTTACTAGACTTTGATCTTTACTAGACTATTTAAATACTCTCACTCATTGGAGGGTATTAATTGAGATGGTTGGCTAGTCTAGTTTAAGCTGTGAATTGGCTGTGGTTTTGGTTTGCCTAAACCTTACTAGCTGGTTGTCAACATCTTTAGGATATTAAAAATCTTTACCAGCTCATTAAATTGGGAATCTCTAGGATACTCGAACGGCTGGTATGGTTGTCAGTTAAAAAATGTCGACTTTGGTGGTTATTGAGCACTAAGAGTCACAAATCACCTTGCTAGCACTAGTGAGCTAAAAGATTATGACTGACACATCTCAAGAGATTCCATTTCATGTATAAACATGAACAGTTGAAAGTGGTTTAGCTAAAGAAACTTCATAACTTAACTTGTCTGAGTCAAAAGATTGGGTAAAACACATGGATCAAAAGGGGTGATGGCCTCTTGATCAAAACTTAAACTAATTAAATAAATATGATTAAATTCCTTTTAAAACGGGGTTACTACTAACCTTGAGTATAATCTATGATCTCATTTGGTCTGAAGGAGTGATGACCTTCAGATCACAAATTAAAACAAATTAAAAGTGAAACACTTTACCTTAATCACGAGGGGAATGGCCTTCTGATTACAAAAAAAACAGTGACAACTTCATAGGAATTGTTTTAAGAATGGATACTTGGGATATTTTACACTTATTGGATGGTAGGTATAGGGTAAGAAGGTTGTAAGTAGGACACGAGTAGCATCTGATATGTTTGTTGACACCTGTAATACATATTCAAGGCTAACAAATCTGATGCCTTGTTTATGTGGATGTAGATGAGGACTCTATCTTTACTTAGGATCTTTTTGTCTTTGATGTTTTCCGTCCCTGTCAAACTTGGCCTCTATCACTTTAGTATTAGTTGTTCTTAACTATCTTATGTACAAAACACTAGAATGATACCTCATTCTCATTATGATGTACAAAAATGAATCAAGACTGAGTCGTTTTGTGCTAATTCTTATCCTTTGTCTAAAGTCAACTAGATTTTGATTCAATACGTTATTTTGTGTATAAGTATTAAATTAAGAATAGCAACACACATGTTCTAAACACAAGGTTCTCCCAGATTTCTGGGTAACCAGGATGCTAACTTTGTAGAATTTTTTGTTTATAGGCTTGGATTGAACCACTGTCATTAGTTCCTTATTAGGTTGACATGTGTTAGGTGGTCTTTTCTTGTCTATAGATTGGAATCTTTCTCACAGATATTGTAGTCTTTGACTATGCTGGTTTCATGTTGCAGGTTAATCCAAAGTTACTTACCCTTCTTTAATTATTTTGATTATTATGATTTCATAACATTTTACCTATAAACAAACTACTCTCGATTGGACGTTTTTTTTGAGGACTATCCATTAAAACTTCGACTCAAGTATAATCCTCTCTACAATTGTCGCTTATTTCTCCAATGAGACTCATGGATATTCTGATATGATACATCTCTTTTCCTTTAGACTTGACTATTCTACTCTCATCAACTTGATAAGGTAGTAGGCCCATACTCAATGGGCCTACTACCGACTGATTGAGAATGGTGTCTAGGTTAGGGCGGGCACACCCCCCCCCCCCCCCCCCCCCCCCCCCACACACACACACACACACACACACTTGGTCACTTCATCTGACTATAATTTCTTCACCCAGCTACACACACGTACATCGGAGCTACTGATATAGATAATGATTATTTTGTCTTTTGGGGGGCTACCTTGAGCCTCTGTCGTGGAAAATTTTGGGTTTTTTAAAGCAATTGTGTTAGCATTTACCCTTTATGACTTAAGAAACATGCACTATCACTTTCGCATTCAAATCTCGATAAAAGCATTTTTAATAAAGACAAGCACTAATAAGTGCAAAAATCAAGCATAAGTCCCATGTTTTGCGTAGAAAGACCTGATCCAGCGCAATGACCACATATGAAAATGATTAGTTCATTCATATTTTGCATGAAATGAAACCCTTCAAGTACATCTTTGCATTATTGTTGTGCGATCAATGATAAATTGGTTCAACCAGGGTTGGGAACAAAATTTTGATCTCGAGGTGATGGAAAGTGTGGGACCTCCTTTATATTCTATTCTTTTTCTTTTCTAAAAAAAGGTCAATATTTTTTTGTTTTATAAGCTTTTGTTTAGCTTGTCTGAGTCAATAGTGGTAGTTTGAGAGTCACATAGAACGAGAGAAATGAGTGGGTTTTCTGTGTGGTGGGTGAGTTTGTGAGCATGGGTGTTTGTCCACCTTTGAGTTCTCGTGGTGGGAACCACCTCCCATTTTATTTTTATTTTTGTTCTGTTATTATTATTATTCTTTTTTATTCCTTGGCATTGGCAGCAGTCTGTGCAGGTGACAGAGAGAAGACGTGAGGGAGAGTAAGGGCAGGCGGTGATAGTGTGTGTGTGTGTGTAGAAGTAGGAGATGCCCAAGTCTGAGCGCGGGCTTCTCGGTCTGGTCAACAACGTGTGGACTCTAGAGGGAAGACAAGGCGGCCGCCGCAAGGCTATCAACCAGCGGGAGTTGCGGGCGAGAGCAAGTATCCAACTTCGAGGCCTCCAAGGAGCTGAGAGCCATATGAACTTGTGTGAGTGTGTGTGTGTGTGTGTGTGTGTGTGTGGACCTTCAAGGCACCAGAATCCCAGACACAACGCCGTAGCTTGGGCATCTTTGTATTTGCAGCAACATTTTCTGTGTGTGATTGTGTGATAGTTCAACATTCAAAGCTACGGCATGTTCAAATTCAAAGTGGATGCGCTCACTGACTCGCACACTGCAGGTGGGCCTACGTATGATCCGGGAGCCTGAGGCAAGAGGACGTGGGGTTGGTGACTCCGAGCAAGGCTTGCAGGGAATGGGGTAAAGTGTGTGTGTGTGTGTGTGTGTGTGTGTGTGTTTGTTTGTTTGCTACCAGGAATGAACGCGAGCCGGCCCATGAACGTATGAAGGCGTTAATGCAGTCAGCAGGATCTGGAGAAGGTGGGCTCAAGGCAAAAAGGGAAGGGGTAGGCGACAAGAACGAATCAAAGCAGGTGTGTGAGCCTTGAGGTTAAATAATTTAGGCCCTCTTTACTTTTGAAATTTCCCTTTGGGGCTTGTTCCCATGGCAAAACAAGAATACAAGGGGAAAATAGTGACGTGTGTCGCAAGTGTCTACTTAAAGCAATGGAATATACAACTCTTCAAGCAAACTAATTTCGACCAAATATATTCAAGATTTTTTCCTCATCTGCTTTACCTTAAGTTTATATTCTCTCACCATGATCACCATCATTTATGCAAATAACCCAAAATTTTCACCTCAAAATTGATTTGATTTATTTTCCCAAAATCAATGATTTGTGCACATACATATCTAAAAGGCCATTCTTAATGGAAAAAAATCAATGCACAATCCTTCAAAATTTGATGAAGGGAACACAAACATTGAAATGGATTGGAATTCGTGCATAGAAGACCTGGTTTTCCACTCAAAATTTACTCTTTCATAATCATTGCAAAAGAATTTACAGTTTTCATCATGAAAAATCATCAAACCTAATTAGGATTGTCAATTAAAATCGTACATGGAAGTATCCTGAAGCCAATCAATAATTACCGACATCATCCAATAAGACATACACACAAAGTTTGGTCGAGCAATCTTGCACAAGACTATTGAATTTCTCATTTATTTTTACAAATTACGGTGCTTGGTCTAGCACATGTGAGTGATTGCAAGTCATGCACATAAAATTCATTTAGACATTGTAATTTGTTGCAACATACACTTGGTCGGGCAACTTAATACACCTATTTTCTCATTGAAACATTCCGATTTTATTAGCAATCATTGCATTTGTATTGCTCATATCCCATGCAAAAAATCATCCAAAACCAGTTGCATTTGTCATTTTTTCTATACATGGCTACACATGAGTGAGTTTTGGATACCATTACACACACAAACAAATGCAACATTGCCATGTTCATCACCTTGATCAATCATTAGCATAGAAATACACTAATAATATTCACAATTGAGCATCAATTGAGTGATCTATTGCAATCCTCAAAGCCAATTTGTAAGACACACGTCAACTATTTGGCCAAATTAATCATCATAATTGATAAAAAATACCAATTATTCATTCACATATTGGCTTGCACATGCCATTGATTGGCATACACACCCAAATTTAGACCAAAATTGTATGTAAATAATCCATCAATTTCTCATTGCAATGCTAAAATTGCACACTCGATCAAGCATAAATGAATGTATGCATGCTTAATTTCTCAAAAATTAACACTGTTTGACCCAATCAAGCAATGCACACACTGAAAAATTAATCACAAAAGTTCAAATTTGGCTCAATTGACAATGCAATTAATCCAATCCCTAATTCTTACACACACATTTTGTGCACAATTTACAATCAAGGAGAATTTAGGTGTCCCAATTGACCATCAATCATTAAATCAAGTGGTCTTGAACGGACACACACACACACTCAAATTTTACCCATTTTTTGGCATTTAGGCTTATCCAATGATTGAATGGCCTAGCATACACATCACTTACATGATAACATACTCATATATCATCAATTTTATCAATCTCTATGCATGCACACACTCAAGATTAGGTGCACACACTTGATTTTATGGCAGTTGTTTTCCTCTTTGGTGCATTACACACAGAATGATTTTTACACACATGAATTCTTGTTGCAAATCAAGCTTAATCTTGACACACACATTATTCATTTGTCAAAATTGACCATCAATTTCATTCCAAAACAATCAAAATAGGCTCTCAAAGTATGTCAATTGATTTGCACACCTAATTTTAGCAATAAATTAGCAACACATTGGAATCAAACTAATCACCCAAAAATTGAATGGAGTAGGCCAATGCACTTACAAATGATTGCATCCAAGATAATCCTTGCTCCATGCGATGATTCCACCATGCACACACATGTGTGGCTTTTCCAATTTTGGTCCAAAAATTGACCATTGTAGGCCAAAAATCAAGCACTCAACTCAATAGATTAGACATGAATTAGCACAAAGAAACATGATAAAAGTGTTGATTCCACCTCTTACAAGGGGATTTAACATAGATTACACATCAAATGTTAGCGGTTAGGTTAGCAAAGTTAGTAAAAACTAACATGGAATTAGTACAATTAGCATGGAAATAAAGCAAAATTAGTAATGGTTAGTGAGAAGTTAATGAAAAATTGGGGGTTTGGGGTATTTATAACTCAAAAATTAGCTTCCATTACTTGAGCACACAATCAAATTAAACCAAAATTGAGTTACACACACTCAAAAACCGATGAAATTAGTACTGAAAATTACTTTATTCTAAACATCCTCTACTCCTAGCTTAGGTTATCGATCCCCCCGGCAGAGGTACCAAATGTTGGGGGTCATCGTAGCATCACCTAATCACAACCCAAGACCAACAAAATTATCAATCCTAGGATTGGCAACCTGGCTAGGGCATGGAAGCATGAGCATCATTGGATGTATTGAATGAGAGGATTTAAGAGAATTCTCTTCCAATGCAATAGAGATTAGCCATGAATCATTAACTCTAATCACATCATCAATTAACCATTACCTACACACATTAAGCCCACCAGAGTCCTACTTGCCATAGACTAGAATCTCAAAGCACTCTTTTGACAAGCACACACTAATTGCATCGGTGTTGGCCTCTGGAATCACCACATGCGAATCAAGGTACTTAATCGAAAGCTACACACACAAGGGTGAATGCTGCTTGAGTCTCATTAAACCCATCCACACACGATCAAACAATAGGGAACATACTCTAATCACAAGATTAAGAACCCACTTAATAAACCTCATTAGAGATGTTAAATATCACAAATTGAGTACTCATAGAAGGATAGGAGTGGTCAATAAGTAAGAATTCATCACCACACACTCAAATCTAGAATAATGAGAAGGTGAAACTACTTCATGACATAATGGAACGTAAAAGAATTAAGACTAATGAAGAAATTAGAGATTAGATTAAGGAATTCTTTTCTAATTACAAAGGATTAGCACTAGCCTTCTAAGGCATAGGCGCATTAAACTCAAGGCTAGGCCATCCATAAAGTGAACACACAAGAGTGAGATCTCAAGAGTGAGTACTCAAGAATGGATCCTCAAGAATGAAGCCTCTTTGCATAAAAGGCTTTCTTATAAAGGCATGCACCACAAGCCTTCCTACTATGGGTTTAAGATGAGCCCTCTAGCATATACAATTTGCAACTCCCAAACGAGCCCAAGACTGTATACAATGTGAATAGGAAATATTGTGCACATTCATAGCATATCCCTTGCTTGATGCATAATCGTGTAGCATGTATTAGTCGCTGCTAACAGACCTGCTCTTTATTATAAGTTTACATTGTATTGTTTGGAACATTTAAGAATGTAGCAGGCATGGCCGGGGGTGGTTTTGCAATGCTTAGACTAAGATCCTAAACTCGCTTAGCCTTGTAGAAATACTTAAGTGTAATGAGAATCATGATATTTATACATATGGATTGTGTAGGTCTTTTCTTTGTCTCCTACTTATGTCTAACCTCATGCTATGATTCACATTGTCAAAACACTATGCCTATATTGGGGAATTATTTGATTTAAACCTGAATGATTTCATGATGGTGTGCCGGATGGCCACAAAACCTGCTGGTTATAACAGTTATTGGCATGTAGTTGTAGTGGATGTGGATGTTTCCTGGCTAAACATTTGCTTAAACGTTTGGGAAGTGGATGTCTTAACTTATGGTTGATACGGCTCTCTGCTCATCCAAAATGAATGATTGATTACTGGTGTCCAAGTGATGGTATGGAAATCATTTAGGCTGGTTACGTGCTGGTTTGATACTGTTGGGCCTAGCCTCAGCTTATTTTGTTTTTTTGGCATCTACATGACTCCATTCATGAATTGACTTCTAAAAATTAGATCAAACTACTAAATGATAAATCAAATTTGAACTAAACTATGATATTTTGCTTACCTGACTCTCTCTATATTTGAGTAGCATTTGCTATGGCATTATTGTTTTGATTTACACTAGTAAAAAATGCTACAATTATTGGAATTCATTATTTATGACTTAGCACAATCTTACTTCACTTATATAGTGAATTAGACTCTTCTTCTACACTCTTGGCTTTTGTCTACCTCAGCTTATCTTTTATAACACAAATTGTTGCATCCTATTCTATGATTTTACTAGTCATAATGTTTTATGATAAAGCATATGAAACTCTTCAAGTAGTTAGGCTAGGTTCCTTTGTTCTGTTGAGTAACTGTTGGTTTGGTACTCATGCGTAATACTGAGCCCGATTTGATCTCATTTTTTGTATTTTGCATATTAATGATTCCATTATTGGGACTAGCCCATGAAAGAAAGCTTATCCGAAGCATGAGAAATGTACTATATGTATTGGATACCTGGTTACCTATTTAGCCTGATAGATTTAAATAGGGTGTGGTTCAATGATCTCCCTTTGCATGGATAACCTAATACATCTAAACCATTTACCTACCCCTTATGGCCTTTTGCAAACAAATGTAGATATTCTGCTTCAAATGAATTCAATTCTAGATGACTACTATACAATGACTTGGAATGCTTAGTTGATATGGTGTTATTAAACTTTTCTACTTATGTTCTGCTGATTGATTTTTTTGAATAAAAAGTCCACTTTTTTTTTTGGCTTGGGATGCCTAGCTAGTATGAGATTAAGAAACTTTTTCTATTTGGAAATGTTTTTTACTAGGATTTGATCTTTACTAGACTTTTTGGATACTCTCACTCCTTGGAGGGTATTACTTGAGATGGTTGGCTAGTCTAGTTTGAGTTGTAAATTGGTTGTGGTTTTGGTTTACCTAAACCTTACCAGCTGGTTGTCGAAATCTTTAGGATAATTGAAATCTTTACCACCTCATTAAATTTGGAAATCTCTAGGATACTCAAACTACTGGTATGTTTTGAGATACTTCCACAATATTAATTTCTAATTTCAAAAAAGTTGGTTTATGGTTGTCAGTTAAAGAATGTCGACTTTGGTGGTTATTGAGCACTAAGAGTCACAAATCACCTTGCTAGCACTAGTGAACTAAAAGATTATGAATGACACATCTTGGGAGATTCCATTTCATGTATAAACATGAACAATCGGAAGTGGTTTAGCTAAAGAAACTTCATATCTTAACTTCTATGAGTCAAAAGAATGGGTAAAACACTTGGATCAGAAGGGGTGAGTGATGCCCTCCTAATCAAAACATAATCTAATTAAATAAATATGATTAAATTCCTTTAAAAATTGGGGTTACTACTAACCTTGAGTATAATCTATGATCTCATTTGGGTCTGAAGGAGTGATGACCTTATCACAAATTAAAACAAAGTTAAAGAAATTAAAAGTGAAACACTTAACACTTAATCAAGAGGGATAATGGCCTTTTGATTACAAAGAAATAGTGATAGCATCATATCAATTGTTTTAAGAATGGATACTTGCAAATATTTTACACGTGAGTATAATCTATGATCTCATTTGGGTCTCAAGGAGTGATGACCTTCTTATCACAAATTAAAACAAAGTTAAAGAAATTAAAAGTGAAACACTTAACACTTAATCAAGAGGGATAATGGCCTTTTGATTACAAAGAAATAGTGATAGCATCATATCAATTGTTTTAAGAATGGATACTTGCAAATATTTTACACTTATTGGATGGTAGATATAAGGTAAAAAGGTTTTAAGTAGGACATGGATAACATCTGATATGCTCGTTGACACCTATAGTACGTACTCAAGGCTAACGAATCTGTTGTGTTATGTATACAAATGCAGGTGAAGACTCTATCTTTACTTAAGATCTTTTTGGCTTTGATGTTGTCGGTCACCATCAAACTTGGCCTTTTTCACTTTAGTATTGGTTGTTCTTAACTCTCTTATGAACCAATCACTAGAATTATACCTCATTCTCACTATGACGTACAAAAATGCATCAAAGACAGGGTCTTTTTTTGTGCTAATCCTTGTCCTTTGTCTAAAGCCAAATGTCTTTTGAACTAAGGTGTTCTTTTGTGTATAAGTATTAGTTTAAAAATAGCAACACACACTCAAAATCAATATGATAAAGTATTAGCATCTCAAGAAAAAATATTTGCAGATTTCAGTGACAAAATTACTGAATTCGGCCACATGACCCTATCATGAGACTAGTTGAAGATTAATTTCCCACTCAACACGAATTTAAACAATTTTATCAATTTCCACTCAAATAAAATGTGAGCATCAAAGTGTGGGTCAATGAGCGCGGACAAGGGTGTGGGAAAATAGCTTGCAAGCAGTGTGCTACCTATCATCTGGGGTATGTCTAGTTGGTTATGAAGGTGTATTTGCCCCAAGGTCATGGGTTCAACCCTTGATTAGTGCAAAACAAAATGACATTTCATTGTTAACCTTTATACATATCTACAAGTTTTCCATGATTTTCCTGCTATCTTAAATATGGGCTCCATATGGAGTATTTTGCTCCTATCAAAGTGCATATTTTGAAATAAGGATGGTTGGTAGCTTCACGTGATGGTGTGACTAAGGGTGTGTGCGAAAAGCCACCTTTGTCAACAATTGCGCCCTTTGACGAATGAAACAATGACAACAAAATGGATTCTCCCTTGTTCTAGTTGACACAACGAAAAATGGTAGTGGTAGAAGTCCATTGGGGGTGTTACCCTTTATTGTATGTATCTCTCTTCTCTTGCATCTATAACCAAATAGCCCCTCTGTAGTTCTGTCGATCCCTTGAGGCATGAGCTGTGCTTTAGGTCCTTTTGTACATTCCTCTGATGAGTTAAAATAACATCTCCACTCACAATTGTGAGCATGGCCAAAGAAATAAAAAGATAATTTAAGGAGTAGCTAGATGATGGAACTGTGAGCTTTCTAACACTTAGAACATTGCCTAATTCTCTAGAAAAATGTGGAGCTAGGTTTGACATTTGTACCCATCCCCTCTTAATAGATTCAACAAACAAATGTACCTTGACGCAAGAGCAAATTTATGGTTGCTGTGGCTTATTTGCCTCAAGGCATGAGCAAAAAAACAGTCGATGTGTTTTGCCCTAGACAACAAAACATTACAAATCCAAGAAAAGTTATGGCCATGCACAACAAAACCAAAATCACTACTACATACTACCTAGATATGGGATTCATCATAGCTAGCAAAACAAATGTGGGATAGAAAATTGAGAAGAATATAATATGTGAAGGTATTCGAGCTAAAATCCGAGTTGCTATACTAGCCCCCTTGAAGTGCAAACATGATGAAGGCCTCAAAAATCACATCCACGTCTGATATATATATACGTTAACGATTAGTAAAGTGTTCTCGGCTTATAAGCAACTATAGTTAGTGAGTGACCTACAAAGAATTGTTTGAATAAAAATGAATTGGGGAAATTTGGAGGCACCTAGGTCACTTGGGGAGGGTGGGGTAACTGGGGTTGCAGGTTCGTGGTTTGTATGGACACCCACCAGGCTTTGATGGTCTTATCAGCACTACCCGTGTAGACAAGGCAACCTCTGCCCATTACGTCTGTCATCATCTTCAGTGCAGCTTGATCGCTGCCGCTGCTTCTGCCGTTACTGCTCATGGGCGCTATGCACATCGACTTGACAGCAGAAGTATGACCTTGAAGCACACCCACACAAGCAATACTAATGGCGCCCTCACAACCATCTTGCATGATCTGCCACACTCTTGCCGTCTTGTCCGCCGACCCACTGAAGAGGAGCATTAGCCCTCCCTCCTCCTGCCGCAGCTTGCACGTACACAAGCAGAGTATAGATTGAGCATGGGATCCTGCCACCTTATGAAGCAGCTTGCTTATCACATGCTCCTCCCCCTTTCCTCTCCCCCACACTGCCAGCGTGCCGTCCGAGCCCGCAGAGAAGAGGAACTCCCCGTCATCGCTCATAGCCAAGGCGTTCACTGATGCACCCTTCTGATGCGCGCCTTCCATAGTTGCCAGCAGGCTATGGCGCTTGGCATTCAAAGCCAGCTGCTTCCCCCACGCCTTCACTTTCCCATCGGCCGAGCCTGTGTAAAGCAACCCGCTCTTGTTGCACACGGCAAGGGCATTGACGGCATCATCGTGCGCGCGGATTGATTCCATGCATTTCAAGTCGGAAAGCCGCCACACCTTCACGGTCTTGTCCCAGGATGCAGAATACAAAACCTCCTGCGTCGTACCTCCAAGGGCAAGAGCAGAAATGGTGTCGGAATGCTGAATCCACAGCTTCTTGTGGTGGCGCCGCAACTGCACGTAGTTGGTTTGCGAGAGGCTTTTCCAGAAGCAGTCCTTGAAGCGGGGCAATGTGGCGATGAGCTGGTGGGAGGGCTTCTCAGAAGGAGCAGCAGAGGTGAGAAGATGGCGTCGACTCCACACGCGAATTTTGTGGTCCTGATGAGCTCCAAAGAGTCTGTGTCTTGCTACCACCATGGCCTTGACAGAGCACATGGGGTCGGCCCCGCCGTTGGCGAACTGGTGGGTGCTGCTGCTGCAAGGAGCGAGGTCAGGCAGCTCCCACATGCGGATGTCGTTGCCCACTGAAGCTGTATAGAGATGCTCACCATCAGAGACAACGCAGGACACGCCGCCATCATGGCCACGCGCAGTTGCAACGCACTCACACACAAGCCCATTCATGGTTTCACGCATATTCATCAAAGATACTGCTGCATCACCCACACAAAGAACAAGCAGAAGCAGCGAAATTTACAGGGAAGGAAGCTGGGAAGGGCTGAAAGAGGCAGGCTGAGGCAGTTATGATGCGTACCTCGTGAATGTAGGGCAATGAGGGTTTTATAGAGAACAAGTGCGAGCGAGTCTGTCTGTGTGTGTGTGTGTGTGTGTGAGAGAGAGAGAGAGAGAGAGAGAGAGAGAATCTCGTCTTCTAGGAGTGGTCTTTGGTTGCGAGTTGCAACTAGTTGCAAGGAGCTGTGAGCAGCAGGCTGCAGCACGCTATTTTCGTTTTTTTTTAAGCAGGGAGGCGGATGAGTGAGGAAGATGAAAGGAGAACAGTCGGAAGTGGAGTTGTATACAGGCTATTGACAATTCATAATTTCACAGCGCCTTGCGAAGAAGGCGCGCTTTACTGCTTTTACCCTAAGGGGGCAAAAAAGAAAAAAAAAGAGAGAGTCTACCTACAAAAAGAAACCACCGAATGGTCAAAAAGTTAAAGAGAAAATAGCCTCCCTAGGATCCTCGGAGGCGTTCCCCGAGAGAGAGAGAGAGAGAGAGAGAGAGAGAGAGGAAACGGTCCTTTGTTTTACCCTTCACGCAAAGAGGCCTAGCCTAGCCGTTGTGAATGAATGCGTACCCACTCTCTTAACGACTTGTAAAGGGCAGCAGTACTAGTTAGGGCGGATCCGCACGGGGAGGGATAGAACCCCGGCCCATTCACATGAGCAAACGATTTCGACAGAGTTGGAAAATAAGACTTCTACCCCCCCCCCCCCCCCCCCCCTCAACTCGACGAAGAGGAAGTATGCACTGGCAGTAGTTCCGATACGTGACAACCAAGATGACGAATGGCAGGGGGTAGAACCCCCGCCTATGCGGGTCCGCCCTTATCCTTTAGTTGAAATGCTCTTCATTCCAATTTTCCTCCTCAAAAACGAAGCTTCACCCAAGCCAACTCTACCAAAATGACCGAGTTGGCTCTTTGAGTCTTCGTTTTGCTATTATCTGCACTAGAGACCAAAGGAGTACCAACCAAATAGCGAGCTACTACAACACAACAAGCAAAACAATTTGACATCAGCATAGTGAGGAGCCTTGAGCATAGTGAGGATCAAGGCTCCGGAAAATATAGGTTCACTTTATCCAAAGCCTGTTCAAAATGAAAAATGACCGGCTCAAATTTGGGCAAGAAGGTTCTCAAGCCGGTGTCGTGCCGCTTTGCAGGCACGGGGTGAAAGATGCAAATCTGCATACATATTCGAGGTTTTCCCAAACTTAAGAATAATATTAACAGTTGTTATGCCAGCAAGAGGGCGGAGATGTATGCTTTATGTGGTTTTCTAGACCAAGAGGGCTCCAGAAAGGGCCAATTATGATGGCAGGTGAAGGACATTCAGAGTGATGTTTTCTGGCTTGGGAATGTAGAGCTTGAAGTTCTGAGTCAGCTGGTCCAAACGGCTAATCAAAGGGAGTCTGAATGAACAAGTTATAGCAGTTGAAACTTGACGGTGGTGGTCGACTAGGAGGAATTTGGTATTTTTTGCCTTTTTGGATGGCTCGAACGGTGGACCCGGGTAGGTTTGAATTTGGCAAGATCGAGAGTGATAGAAGAAGGCAATGCAAGCTCTGACAGGGGCTTTACAGAGCGGTGATCAGGTCCTGGACCAGCAAGTGGCATGAGGAAGAACTTTGGAACAAAACCAATTTTTTGGGTGGTTTTTAGGGGCTTTTGGAGGAGAACTCGTGCAGGCCTGCCACATGACACATGAAAACCCACATGCGTGCACTCTAACTGCAGGCAAGGGGTATATATCTTACACGGAAGCACCCTCAAAGGGAGCTCTGGGAGGTCTAAGGCGTGGCGGCTATGGCGAGGTCACCGTCCTTGTAGGCAGCGTTGTTTGAACACGCCATTGGGTGATTGACGGTGCTAGTTTTGGTGGCAAATGTGGCGAGGGGCGGTCATTGGTTGTGTGGTGTTGTGCTGACGTGGTGCCTCTTAGGGGGGTGGTCACGCGCCCGTAAGGGCCCATCCCTTTTGAGGAGGAGTTTGGGTGCCGTCGGTGCCCCACATAAGGGGTGGCCCATGCACGACTTGGAGGAAAAGTAAGGGCCGAGCGGTTTACACACGCCATGCAAAGCTAAAAATAAAAGAGGTGGTCGAAAATAGGACAAAAAGGAGTGTACACGCCCAAGGAGGGCCGTTTTTTTTTGGCATTAGGTTGTTGTGTGGTTATTCGAAGCAAGAAAAAGAGTTGAGAAGTAGGAAGGGTAAGGACCTCGGACAAGGAAAGGAAGCATCTGAAGGCTCTCGAAGAGTTGAAGGAAAAGAAAGAAGAAGAACTTCAGACGACCAAAGTATTCGAGACAAGCTCTGACGACGAAGGCCTGGAAGAAGCAACGAGAAAAGAACGAAAGTGCATACACATGGGGAAAGCTTCCACTTTTTTTTCTTTCTCTCTCTCTTTCTCTATCCACCTTAAATTTTGATAGGCAAGGGAGCTAAGCAGGCCCATGAAGTTTAGCTTGCAAGTTATGGATTGTGTTCATCGGCTTTGGGTTATAAGAATAGGGGATTTCAAATCAACGGGCATACCGACATTGGCGTTTGCAGCCGATTTGAATCAAGGGTTCCAAATATCGGATTAATGGAAACATCTTCTAATTGCCAATCTCAAGTAAGCATTAATATTTTTCTAAGTTGGGTTTTAGCCATTAACTTTGTTTCGATCTGTGGTATTTTTCAGCAATTTCTCTCTAAGTGTCACTAAACACTCTTACTATCACTAAAAATGCTCCTAGCTGCACCTATTTCCATTGGTTTGCACCTCGGCTGCTTCTCCGTCTACAGCCAGAAGCCTGACGCTTTCTCGATTGATCGTGGAGAGACGCACACTCTGACACCGGTTCAAATTATGGAATTTTTAGTTATAATATGAGATATTTAGTGTGATTATCCCTCTCACATTTAGAGTTAGCCTGCTCACATGCGTGTGAAAGGGTTCCAAAGTCGAGTCCATAAAAAATGTTTCTTGAGCCTTAGTGAGGATTTTATATGCGTCCGATTGTGCTCTTCTACATTTCTACAATTCTATTCAAGGAAAAATTAAGCCAAGGTCCCTTCGGGTAAAAGTGTCTCAACTTACGATCGTGCCTCTCAAAAGTTATAAACTGTCAACTGAGAATAGAGAACTAGTGTATCATGATCATGATACACTAGTCCAATGAAAGAATATAGTCCAATGAAAGAATATGTGAAAGGGTAGAGTTATATCTATATTTTGTGTCGCCCAAAGTGCATGTATACATATCAATCGCCCAAACCTGACAAGAATGGAAAACTAGAAGTCAATGTCGATAGCAATAAAAAATTTACACACATGGGTTCGGAAGATCATGATCAATGTAGTATGTGTTTGCATGCCATGTATGTTTTTGAAAAAAGCATACATACATAAGGCGGGGAGGTGACACCGTTATCACCTAATTATTCTAAATCGTAGGGAACATGCCTTTCCCTGTACACTTGTTTTCTCCTCCATTGTTGAAAGGTTACAATACTCTTCTCCTCCAAAGTTGAAGAGTCATATTGGCTTCTCCTCCATTATAGAAGGGTTATCTTTCCTTGAATATTGCAATGCATCAAGAGAAATTCATTACCTTCAAGTTTTTTGAAATAGTGGTGTCACAATAATCATGTTGCAAAATGGTACATCCCACGAGTACCCACAAGGGTGGGCAGGTACTTGCAATGCCTTCTCTGTCCATGCACATGTGGCCCCCAATTTCCCAATGCAAACCTGTGGACTTCTTCACTTGTAGTTCACTATATTTCCTCCAGATATTGACATAGATATTCTGCAATAATCTTAGCAGTCCAAGCAATCACGCAAACTCATCAACAATCACTTTCAACTATGGATATTCCCACAACGTCTCCACACAAAGAGCCACATCATTTCCTTCAATATCTCATGTTTCAAGAAGAGAGATTGTCTAAGACACTTTGCGATAGCAAAAAGCACTAGACTTGGCATACATGCCCACAACAGTGCCACCCGACAACATGATATCGTGACAAGCCCTAACTTCAAAACTTGATATGGATTTGATTTCCTTATTAGCAGCTTCAATGAGAACCTCCTCTATGGTTTGCCAAAGCCAATCGTTTCAGATAGGGATGTTAAGTTCATGTCAAATTTTTGGTGCGCTCTCTTTGAAGATTTTGGCAGAAAGTTAAATTTTTCATGTGCTTTTCATCCACAGTCAAATGGTCAAACAGAAATTTACAATCAATTGGCTTTTGACGTTTTGAAGTCATATGTGCATGATCAACAGTCTCATTGGGAGCTCTATCTCCCATTGGTCCAAGCATTTTTGAATGACTCTTATTCCTATGCCATTGGTAGAACTCCGTATGAGGTAGCTTCTCTCTGCCATTGGTAGAACGCTGTATGAGGCAGCTTTTGGTCGTCCATTCTAGTCACTTTTGACTCGCCCGATCAATAAAATGCCCGATGCTAGTGCTGAAAGTCGGTCGTTGGATGAGATTTCTGAGAGTGTAAATCTTCGGCTAAGCAAGGCTCGGGAAGCTTACTCACGACAAGCTAGCAAGCATTGTCAGGATGTTACTATCAAGGAAGGGGATTGGGTCTATTTGATAATCATGAAGCAACATCTTAAGCAAGTCGGAAAGAAGTGTCCTAAGTTGTCTTTTAGAATGTATGGTCCATTTTCTGCCATTAAAAAGAGCAATGAGGTTTCTATGAAATTACAATTGCCTAACTCATGGTCAATGCACAATGTTTTCCATGTTTCTTGGTTGAAAGTGTTTCATGGTACACCTCCAACGGACATTTTCGAAGAAGAAGAATCAAAGATCATCGATGAAGCCGAAGTCATGGAACTGGAGCAGATCTTGTTGCATCGGTTTTGCCATGGCTCAAAGACGCAAGTCAGATAATATTTTTTGAAGTTCAAGGATCGAGGAACCCATGAGGTAGCGTGGGTCGATGAAGAATTTTTTAGAGATTATCCAGAGTTATTGGCAGATTGGAAGGAAGCCATGCAGCTCGGTGTCGTGCAGCTTCGCTGCCATGATGAGAAAAAGAGCAGAGAAATACAAGTTAGCTTATTTGAAGCCTACATTTTTATTGGGCAGTGACCAGGGCTTGTTAACAGGCCAAGTTTAATGATTAGTGTATGCCAGAGGCGGCTTAAAAGGGCCAACATATGCCTCAATGATGCCAAAAATGAGTATGCTTGAAGTGAGCACAGATGGGATATTATGATCTAAAACTGCAGTGCTTGAAGTGCTCTACCGGCCTGTCTTTACGGCTTGTCGATTGGAGCTACGGTGAAGAAGTTATGGCAGTTTAAAGTTCAAGTCGATTGCAGATCCGTATCGGATTGGGCAACTGCAGCTGAGGTGACATAGTTGAAATGAATGCACGGGCCGGAAGTGCTCACTTCGTGGAGCGCATCGGTCTTTTCAGATCAGTGATCGGAGTTCCGATCGCCAAGATATTGGCCGTTAAAGATTCACCGGGGGTTGGTTCCGTACCCGTCCGTCGGCTCGGTTTGCATCTCAGCTGGGAGTTTTGAGCTTTATCCGGGTTTTGGAAAATGGTGGAATAAGTGCTCAAGGAATATCTTGTCCACAATTGAATCTCTTGCAGTGCATTGATAGCTAAAGCTCCAGTTGAATTGAATTCCATGGCCGGCTAAAGCATGATGTGCTTAACAGAGCTTTGGCCGATACATATGCCAAACAAGGAGGTTCATATTAATTTATAGTAATGCTAAAAATGTTTGGAGCAGAATGTCAAGCTTAACATCGCCTCGATGATATGCGTGCCAACTGTGGTGCCGTTACGAAAGGACAAAAAGTTCTCTTAGTCGAAAATGTCGTCTTTTGGAATGCAACGATTGTTTGGCGATGCTTTAGTCAGCATGCATGCCCGAATGTGGTGCCCTTACAAAGTCAAAAGGCCACTCACTTAAGCCATAAGGCCGTCCAAAGTCGGTGTCCGCCCATGACCTCCAGGGGAGGGGCCGCCCATGGGATGGCCAATCAATTAAAGTGAATTATTTTTCTTAGTGTGGACAAAGAGGGAGAAAAAGATAGAGGGCAACGACGGCGCCGTCGTTGCCTCTCTTGAAAAGCATGACACTTTGGTTTTTACTTCGTTAGCATAGTGGAGATTTTCAGATCTCTCCCCTCCCATTCACCCACGTGGCAGCTATTTCCAGCGCTAAAAAAAAAGCTGTGCCGTCAAAAGCTAACGTAATAAAAACAGCTACGTCAAAAGCTAATGTAATAAAAACAGCCACACTGCGCAGGGTATTGAATAGAAATTTTCCACCACGATTGACGACGCGCAGGATTGACGACGCACAGGTCTCTTCAGACTTTTGCAGCCAGGCTCAGGTTCTCTCTCAGCTTCAGGTTCTCTCTCTCTCTCTCTCTCTCTCTCTCTCTCTCTCTCTCTCTCTCTCTCTCTCTCTCAGCTTCAGAATTCGCAGCCAGGCTCAGGTTCTCTCTCTCTCTCTCTCTCTCTCTCTCTCTCTCTCTCTCTCTCTCTCTCTCTCTCACAGCCGTTTTTTGACCTAGTAGACAACAGTTCACTCTTTTGACCATAACTTGCTCATCCGAACTCCGATTTAGGTGATCTATAGCCTCAATCGAAGAGCACGAAGCCCTCTACGCATTGATGTAAAGACAGAATTTTTCTGTGTAATGGAAGGCTTTGCTGTAACAGCATCTCAGAACTGAAAAAACTGTCAAAACTTTGCGTTTTTGTTGCCGACTTGAAGGCAATGTCAGACAAAACTCGCAAGGGTGGAAAAGCCACACTCGCCATGGATAATGATGCAAAATCTCCAAGGAATTTGGATACTAATCCAACCACATCGTCTACAACAACGGAAGCAATGATCATGGCTTACTTGATCTCGTTACAAGAAACCGTCAACAAGCAAGGTGAAGAGTTGCGCGCACTTGCAATGGAGAATGGTACTTTAAGAGTTCTCGTTGTGGAGAATGAGCACCTCAAGAAGGTTCTTGAAATGCAAACAACACGCTTGATGCATCTTGAGAATGAAGTTCAAGAATGTAAACGCTCTCTTGTGGACATGAATGTAGTGAAAGAGCGCTTGAGCAAAGTTGAGAGTGATCATGTATTGAAAGAGGAAACGATAGATACAATACGACATGATGTATGTGAGATGAGAAATGCATCCAAATCATGGGCTGATATATGTAAGGATAATGTGGTTTCTACATCTCCTATCACGCAAGCCGTTGTCCAAGCAAAGAATGTAGAGAATGTGGACACTCAAGAATTGCAAGAACGACAAAAACGCTCAAAGAACATCGTCATTCGTGGAATCAAGGAGGAAAGCATGGAAACACCCCAATCTCTTGCGGTTGCTATTGAAGAGTTTTTTGCTACACACTTTGGCATGTCAGGAATCATGGCTTATGGTGCACATCGAGTTGGAAAACAAGGAGTCCCTCGCTCGGGAGAAAGACCTATTGTATGTACCATGGCTGATGAGGTAAAGAGAAAGATCATCCTTGACAATGGTTGGATCTACCTCAAAGGAACGGGTTGTAATGTATATGAGGATCGCACTCTTATGCAACAAAATGTACGTCGCAAAGCATACGAGGAAAGAAGCAAGAAGGTTAAGGTATCATCTCAAGAAGAAAAGGCACTTGAGGAGGATGCAAGTCCACCCAACAAATAGGGACACATGATCTATGAGACCAACTCACGCTTGCGAATAAGCTTTTGGAATTGTAATGGGTATCCATGGAATGCGGGAATTGGCATTGATGAGCTTACCAATGACTCCGATGTGATACTTCTTGTCGAAACATGGGAGCATGATGCGCAACGAATTCTTGGATTTGACAAATACGATGTACATTCTTTGATGTGGGCCAAAAATGCAAAGCAACGAAGAGGCCAAGGAGGCGTAGCATGTATGACCAAAAAGGGTTTGAAAGATGTTTCCATTGTCAAAGAAGATAAGTATAAACACTACTTATGGCTGAAAATCAGCCCACCAAATGGTCAAGTCATGTTTGTGGCCGGCTGCTACATTCCTCACTATGACTCCAACTTTTATGCTCGCTTGAATATGGATAGAGATCAGCCCTTTGTTGAACTAGAGGAAGACATTGCTCATTACAAGGATCAAGGTGAAGTCATTGTTTTTGGAGACATGAATGCTCGCACAAATATGTTACAACATGACACACAACAAGTCGACATGCCGCATGTATCAAGAAGAGTGGATGACTCATACATGTATAATCGAAGTTCTAATGATGCAAAAGAAGTGGATCACTATGGAAAGTCACTTCTACATATGTGCAATAGTACCAGAATGCTCATTGCAAATGGTGTATCTCTATGGCAAGGCACCAATGACTTTACATGTAGAAAGCACAATGGTGCTAGCGTGATTGACTATATGTTGTTCTCAGAAGCCACTCTAGAATGCATACAAAGCTTTACACTTGGTGAATGGAATCCGGAATCGGATCATAGGATGTTATGTATTGACCTCAAGTGTGGTAAACGGCCTGAGCATGTAGCCTCCAATCATGATGTGAATCATTTGTACCTACGTCTAGACTTCAAACGAGCACTTATATATGCTGATATGGTGGACCAAATGTTAAGCATGATAGAGCATCAAGGGAGCCCAACATTAGAATGCAAGTGGAAAGTTTTCAAAGAAGTAATTTTCTCTTGTGCGAAGGAATGCTTTTCGGCGAAACACATGTCTTGCAAAAGGTCTAAGAAGGGTAGCACCAAGAAGAAATGGTTTGACATGGAATGTAGTCAAGCCCGAAAACACTTGCTAAGATTGGATGCAATCAAAGACAAGGAAGTTTACTTGGAATGTTCACACACATACAAAGCACTTGTTCAAAAGAAGAGGAGAAGGTGGGAAGTCGAAAAACAACTTCTTTTAGCACAAGAGAAAGCACATGCATGTGGCAAGTTTTGGCAAAATCTAAAAGGCAAGCGCGTTGAGAGCTTTGGTGACTTGACTCTTGAGGATATGTATATGCATTGTAAGAACCTCTATGAGCAACCCAATGTTGATAAGATGGAGGGTTGTAGCTCCCTTCCATTTATGTCTCCCTTCTTTACCATTGAAGATGTATGCCGCGCGCTTGAGAAACTTGCTACTCGCAAGGCAGGTGACCTTCAAGGTGTCAAGGCTGAAATGATTAAATGGACAAGCAAGAAAACACAATATTGGATATGCGATATGTTTAACCTTGCACTTCAGTATGGCATGCCTCATGATTGGAGTGCAAATTGGATCAAACCTTTGCACAAAGGAGGAGATGTAAACAATGTGAACAACTATCGCACTATAATGGTTGGTTCTTTGATGGCAAAGTTATTTGGATGTATCATGGAGATGAAGATAAGTGAATGGGCTGAAAAGAATGGCAAACGTGCGCTTGGCCAAGCAGGTTTTCGAAAGCATCATAGCACTATTGATCACCTTGTCACTCTTCGAGTTCTTATGGAAGCGTCTCGATTGAAAGGAAAAAAGTTGTATTGTTGTTTTGTGGATTTCAAGAAAGCTTTTGACATGGTACCACGAGGAAATCTTTGGAGACGTATGCAAAGCCTTCAAGTGCCGAGAGAATTTATGCATGCAGTCTTTCGCATCTACCAAAAAGTGATATGTCGATTACGTATGGGAGATGGAATTTCAGAATTTTTTGCAAGCACTATTGGTGTCAAACAAGGATGCCCACTTTCCCCAACCCTCTTTGGGCTACTCATTGATGAATTGGAATACATGGTTCTTGATTTTATGCAGCAAGAAGGCATAGAAGAGGTTAAGATTGGAAATGCGGTGATCATGCTTTTGCTTTATGCCGATGATGTAGTGCTCTTGGCACATACCTTAGAAGATGCACAAAAGCTTATGAGTGTCTTGGAACGCTTTTGCCTACATAGCGGGCTGATCGTGAATGGATCCAAAACCAAGGTTATGCTTGTAAAGACCCTCAATGACGAAAATCCATGCATTGTATACAACAATGAGAAACTTGAAGTGGTAGATCACTTCAAGTACCTTGGCCTTGAGGTTCCATCCAATCATAAATGGAAGGATTGTGCAATGCGTCGCTTGGAAGCCGGAAAGAGGGCTTATTATGCATTTGAGAGCATGTGCAATGCAGGAGAGATCAAGTGTTGGGCTCTCAAAAAGTACCTCTTTGACACATTGGTGACACCGGTGCTTCTTTATGGAGTGGAGGTGTGGGGTGGAAGCATCGGGAAGTCTACTTGGAAAGAGTTTGAGAATGTCCAAAAGCGTTTTCTCACCAACTTTCTCCAAGTCAAGACACAAACACCCTACATGCTCTTACTTCTTGAGTCCGGATCGCTTCCCATTGAGGTCTTGGGCATGGAAAGGGTTGTGGAGTACATGCGTAAGACACAACGTAGCCCTTTGCATCGACTTCCTAGAATCGCATATGAAGCAAGTCAAAAGGTTCAAAAGACATGCAAGAGCAAAATACTAAGTTCGGGGTGGATGCTAGATATCAAGAAATGGTTTGGAAGATGGGATGCATGTCACTTGGTCAAGGATGCGTCGATCGACTCCCAAGTTAATGAGGCCTTCTTACAACGCCAATGTATCATGGCTTGGGAGAAATCCGGAGGTTCTCGCTTCAGCCATTACACCACACACGTTGCCCCAAACTACAAATCTCTCTTCTTCTCGGAACGAGGTAACCGAACCCATTCCTACATCCTTGAGCCCATCCCGTTGAGTGCGATCCGCACCATTGCCTCCATTCGTCTTAGCTCCCATTCTCTACGCTGCGAGACAGGACGTTGGGGCAGTGGCGAGGAGTGTCATCGACTTTGCACCTTATGCCCTCGTCAAGTGCGAGAGAGTGAGTACCACACACTACTTGAGTGCTCAGCTTTTGACCACATTAGGTCCTCTTTTCCCCATATATTCAGCCATGAGCTCTCCCTACATACCTTCCTCTCCCAACCACGATGTGGACTCTCTATTGCGACGCTCATTTCAGCCATTTTTGAGCATCGAGTGTCACTTATGAACTCCACTCACACCACGTGACATGTTCATTTGGTCCCATAGGTCATATTTGACCTCCCAGGACGATAATAGAACTATCTATCTATCTCTCTCTCTCTCTCTCTCCTCTCCCTTATCCACAGTTTTATAGAGTGGTCTCAGGTTCTTTGCTACCTGCTTTGTCTGATGGCTGTCCTCCTTGACGGCGGCCTCACCATGCGTTTGTTTACTCAGCAATTTATTCCTTGTTTTCAATCGGTTCAAAAGGCCTCAGGTTCTCTCTCTCTCTCTCTCTCTCTCTCTCTCTCTCTCTCTCTCTCTCTCTCTCTCTCTCTCTCTCTCTCTCTCTCTCTCTCTCTCTCTCTCTCTCTCTCTCTATACTTGCCTTCCAACTTTGTGTTGGCTGCGCGAAGCATCTTTCATGCCGAGCCTGCTAGAACCTAGACATCTACTTGAAGAAGTTTTGGGTTACTTCGCCTTCGGTGACTTATCCCATTAAGAGACACTGATAGAGTAGGCCCAACGATTTTGCTATGGATGACTTAAAATTCTATGCTCTATGATAGTACAAAGTGTGCACCATGTCTGAGTCCTAAAAAGATTGCTTAGAATACCCATCACATGCTAACAAGAAAGGCAGATGGGTCTGACAAGATGGAGAAGCATCACTTCAGATGCAAGGATCACAAGGAGGAGAAAAAACCTTTAGCCTGGTTTTTTCCTACACTTTTGGGGCTATGTGTATGAGTTTAAGTCACTTATCAATTGCAGTAGAGGAGCAAGACTCCTGTCAAACGCTCCTGCGCCGTCAAAAGCTACACGGAATAAAAGTAAACAGCGGAGCAGTTCGGAGGTTGACAGTGCGCAGGATTGACGACAGGTTGATCTTCTCCAGAGACAAGCTCCACAGTCTGTAGCAGTTCTACGCGCGCTGGCTGAAGCACCACATTCCACAAAACGGGATGGAAGGTGGGAGCGTCATGATCGTCTCCTTTTCTTTCTCCTTCGTCATCAGCCATGTCTGCGCTAGCAGGAGCTGGACCACGAGGAACCGTGGGAGCTCGCATGAGAAGGGTTGGGGGAAGCGGTGCCGGTAGCACGTCTGTTGTAAAATTTTTTGAGCAATTTTGCATTGGATACATCTGATTCATCACGAGACGTCGTCGTTTTTGACAAGTTTGGATATGGTTGGATGCTTGTGAGTCGTTGTGCATACAATAGCGTATATGTATGCAAGTTCCACAGTATGTATGTGTGTTGCTTTTCTGAGATTTAATGTTGGTCTCTGTTGCTCAAATGTGGAAAGTTAAGTCACACCACTTCACTTATGCTCGTGGGTGACTTTGATCGGTCTTAACATGAACTCCCAGTGTGCTGCTATGTATTTGCGAGATCGATTTTCTCAGCACCTATGGGTAATTTGTTTGTCTGAGGCAATCATCATATATCAAGTGCAAGATGTTTGCTGGTCTCGTTGCCACGTACATGGAAAATACCTCTATTGATACGATGCGGTCAGAGGGGAATCGCCTCTTTTTTGAGTGCACGTGGCTCTGCAGATATGGTGCTTCAATGTCAGAACCTGAGGATTTCCCCTCAGTGAGAACTCAGCATGTCCATTGTACTCGTCGCTCATGATGTGATTATGATGCAAATATGGAGTGATGGCAGAAGAGTTGAAAATATTGCAGGAAGCAGATATTCCAAGTCTTGTGCTCTCCAGACATTATCGATGGCGATGCATACAGATGCTCCTGATGTTTATAGAGTTTCCAGCCTTTCTTTCAATTTTCCTTTCCCCGCCAGCACACTTTGGAAGTATGTGGCTTGACCTCCTAATTGCCACAACAGGGATGATTGCGTCTCTTTGATCCCCATACTATCAGGGCTTTCATTCACAAATTCCACATGTGCCACATGATTGAATGCACATTGCGATTGTTGCATCTCTTCTAAAATGTGAGCCAAGAGCGTCTCTTTGCCGAGCCCACCTTGGCCCACTATACCCACTAGACAGAGCCGTGGTGCCCTAAAACTCAATGCTCCAGGGTTTGTGGCGATGATGCAGGGTGTGGTAGTAGCATTGGGGAAATACGATCTACTGCATGTTGTCGGTAAGAGTAGTTGGAGGACCTTGAGGGCCATGGAGTACACAGATGGCGTTAGCAGACCAAGGCTAGTCACAACGCACATCACTACTATCAAATCCCTCTTATCAACTCTAATTGTTTGGTTGGTGATTCCTCGTTTCACAATGCTGCCAATTGTCCTGTAGATCTTCATTACTTGCTAGTGCATCTTGCATGGATAACTAATTTGATGTTTTGAGACCATGTCCACCTTGTGCAACGTCTAGGAGGGGAGAGTTATTATGCACGGGTAGGGGGTGTCCATGCTGAGGATAAAGGGGTCTCACTAGCAATTATAGTAGCTATGTGTGTATGTCCACCTTCAACTACCTTACTCAACTCATTTCTGCAGGCGCAACTACTTATGCCTAACTCTACCGTGTTTCATTGCAGACAGATCAAGAGAAACTTGGACGCAACTCCTCTACATTTGCAACGGCGACATATTCCAACGTGCGGTGAGTACAAAGTGCCACATTTTAATCTTGAACGTTGAGGACACAGTAGAAAGGAACACACCGAAAATTGCATGCTGCCATGGGAATGGCACGTTCCCTCGTATTATAAAAATTGGGGAGGACTATGCAAACTCCCCCGTGCAGGGACACCAGCATGTTTTTTTTTCTATAACATAAGAGATAAAGAACACATACAAATAATGAGATTACTCTCAGAACCTTAAACATTGTGCTATTACTTTTCTAACGCTTCGTACTTATTCTTTGCAAGGGACATTCAAGAAATCAGCTTCCGCTTGCCTCTTCTCAGTCCGAAACCCCACAACAGCGCAATCCAGCACCAGGTACATAGTTGTTTCAAACGCTTGAACTATCCGTTGCTTAGCCGTGACTAGTAACTCAATATCACAAGGTTCTGATCGCATTGAACCATTAAGCTTGAGTCCGACTGAAGCCTTCAATGGACCATCACCGAAAGCGTAGGATACACCTCAGCAGATCGAAAGCTAGACATCGCACTTCAATCAAGAAGAAGGCTAGATTTCTACCATGCTCACAATCATGGATTGATATCGTCAATTTAGTACACCGATGGAGTTCAGAAATAGCAACGACATTCAGACCTTTAAGCATATGCTTTGTTTGTGGTGTAGTTTTCATCCAAAGAAGTGCCTCTTTTCATTGTACTCAAGCTCCAGATGAGACATCGGTTGCAATGTTTGCTAGCAGTCTACTGGTATCCAACTTAGAGGCTACACAAATAGAAACACAATGGGTGCAGTGCTCCGCTTGTGAGAACTCAAGTGCACGTCGTAGGTATTGTGTGCCGTTACTTCCAGACTACACAAGAAGAATACTGAATGGAAATCAGCTTCACATACAGCTACTGAGCGTCATTGACATATCTATCAACGCCATCTCAACAGTGACAACAATTGCACGTAGTGCACTAGACAGACGTTCAATATTAGATAACCCTCTGCTATCATGGACTAAAGAGCATAGAACAACCTTCATAGAGCAAGACCTAGCTACATCACAAGTGGCAGACATACTTGCATTCAATCTTGAGAACAACTTCGTACTACAGAAGTACATGTCGATGGCTGAACGACCGAATAAGAAGCTTGGCCTCTGCATACTAAGTCAAGATAGTGTGAGCAAGATCATTCAGCACCAACAAGACAACGCACCGTTTGCACTGATGGCGCAGCTTGACACGAGCTTGATGTTTGGTATCATCGAAAACATCATTGAACCAGCCAGGAGAAGAGCATTCACCGCTAGCTATACTTACGAATTTGCTTCTCTGCAGCTCCGTGGCCGTCAAAAATTGCTTGAGAGAAGAGTTACTTTCAAGCCCAACGGCATGCCTGCCGCATCAAGCTTCGTGAACGACATCACAATAGAGACGGCAACATTTCCATTCATGTTTCCTTTCGGGAAAGGCCAATATGATGGTAAAATCAACTTCAATATATATGTAAAGATACGTGCATCAACTTTGTTCTCTGTTTACACCCTGTACAAGCCATACCTGCTCATAATGTACCAAGTAAAGCAGGCTCTTATGTTGGCTAACAATACACACACGAGCTTGTTGCAAAGGGAAATTGACAACTACAAGAAGGCCAATCGTACAGCAACTGACGAGGACACTGTGAGACATGTGCTTCGGTATAGCACCCCTTCTAGCATGCTAGGCTCCTGCTCATGGCACCGCAAGAACCTAAAGGAATTGATAGCAATGGTGGACGAATGGGGAATGCCTGATTTCTTCTTGACTTTCACTGCCAATGAGGTCACAGACACAAGATGGCCTGAGATTGACACGATCGAGCTAATTGCACATCATTTGAACGCCTCCTTCACTTGGACAGACTGCCCAGTCGAATGCGCCCTCACCTTCCACACTAAATTCCAAATGCTTATGTCCAAATATATACTTGCGAAAGGTGTGTTGGGCTGTGTGCAACACCACTTGGTTAGATATGAGGTCCAAAATAGAGGATCACTCCATGCTCATGTCATACTGTGGATGCATGAAGAAGACAAAGAGCAACTATCTGCTGAGATAAGTGCATACATCCCGCCAGAAACCAGCACTGTGGTTTTGCCAGAAGTGAACCGCCTCCGACAACTCATGCTCAGGAAACAACTTCACAAGTGTCATACAAGTTGTTACCACGGTCAATAAGATGGAGTATGTAAACACGGTTTTCCATTTCATGCGCAGCCAAATCCAAACCCAATCTTCAATGAACAAAATCACAGATGGCAATACTTCAGGCCCCGGCATGAAGACAGAAATGTCGTACCGTACCACCCTACACTGCTTCTGCTATGGGGTGCACATATGAATATACAGCCGGTCACCAATTCATCATTGTCCTATTACCTCCTAAAGTATGCACTCAAAACTGAACCAATGGGCCATCTCAACATCCGCTCAAAAGATGCAGAGCGCTTAGGCCTAGGTGGCCTTGACACTGTGAAATTGAAGCTGATCTCAGCCTCTTTACTGTCAAAGCCTATCTCAGCAACAGAAGTGGCATTAAATTGTTTGCAAATCCCAATCATTTCAAAGAGTGACACTGTCCAATACGTCGACTTGTCACCCCCGGCACTACGACAACGAATCATTTCTCACAACAATGATGTCGTGCTGCACCCTGTCGATCTGTACTGCGCATGACCACAAAGTCTGGAGAATCTTACGTTCTACGACTTCCACAAGAATTACACAGTGACGAAGGGAAAAAAAGGAAAAAAAAGTATTTCAGAGGCGAACACCTACGGCCAATCGCTGGAGCGGCAGCACCGACTGGTCCGTTTCACAGACTTCCACCCAGGGCATCATCCGGAGGCTTTCTTTTACAACGTGCTGCTAAAGATGATCACCTTCAGAAACGAATCCTAGTTGCTCTCATCGGAGAACACGT
The DNA here is from genome assembly GCF_014529385.1 of Adiantum capillus-veneris. Lineage (NCBI taxonomy): Eukaryota > Viridiplantae > Streptophyta > Polypodiopsida > Polypodiales > Pteridaceae > Adiantum > Adiantum capillus-veneris. The sequence continues at coordinate 140,645,651 of NC_140950.1, read as the reverse complement.
CCAGGTCATACTATCTTGAGTGCAAACTTAGAAATTTGATACTGACAGATGAGGACCTTGAGATGTACATCACAGAGTATACACAACGAAATATGCTCACGACAGATCAAACACACCAATTTCACAACATGATACTACAGAAGACATCCTCAACAAAGGCTACCTCATTTCAATCTCCAGATGTGCAAACAGACTACGAGCAACAGGACACGACTTCTCGTATCTCTACCCTTCTAAACGAGCTTCAAAACGTCCAGAGCGCGTCACTGACATCTGAACAAGCAGAGATCTACAAGAAGCTCACAGCAGCAAAGGGTGGTCTGCATGTGATCACAGGCACTCCTGGCAGTGGCAAAAGCTTCCCCATAAGATATATCACAAGCCAACTCATAATGCAAGGGAAAACTGTCACACTCGCTGCTTCGACTTGTGCAGCGGCCACGAGGTTAAGCAGCATCGCAACAACTGTCCATTACCAATTCAAGATACCAGTGCGCACACAGCAATATCCCCTGTCAATCTCCGAAACTGATGACAGTACGTCGGTATCAAATAAGCAGACACGATTATCATCGACGAGATTTCTATGTTGACAAAGCAAACTTCTGATCTCATAGTACGACAAATTGTGAATGTCACCAACGGCACACTGCTAGACCCATTCAAAGATAAAAAGCTCTTCTTGTTCAGTGATTTGGCACAGTTGCCGCCGGTATGCAGGCATCAAAGTGATCATTGCTCCTCATGCCACATCACAAGCTCTACTTATTGGTCCACTACTACTACGTACATTATGTCTTTCTCAGTGCGCCATGCAAAAGATATCTCTTTCATAGAGTTCCTCAATACAATAAGAGTCAGGCTCCCCACAAAGAAAGAGATCCACGATGCGCTCGGTGACCGCATCATAATGCAAGATCAAATAGAGCAACACATGGATAGGAATAAGAAAATCATTTGCACACACAAGAGTGACGCTCGATATTATAATAGCCTTCTCTTCGAACGCTTCCATCGGCATAGTCACATCATCCAAATCGGCCTCAAGACAAACGCACACAACGTCCCTGAGCTCCAAGCATGGCTTGAAGATCCCGACTTCCACGCAATTGACAAAATAGCAGAAGGAGCAAAGGCGCTGATAACAGAGAACATAGACTTAACAATTGGAGCAGCCAGTGGATCACTATGTCGCGTAGACGAAATCCTCCAAGATGAAGAAGGAGGCGTCAAAGCAATCAAAGTCACACTCGACACATCCAAACAGGAACTTACACTTCGACGGTCAAAGCATAGCAGACGGACATTCAATGGGCACTGGTACCATTAATCCACATTCCCACTAGCTCTCGCCTACACTATGACTGGACACAAGTCCCAAAGGCGCAACAATCAACTCCAACGTCTTGCTCATTGTAAAAGAAGTTTTCGCCCCTGGCCTTCTATACGTGATGCTATCGCGTGTCACTAAGCGAACCCGGCTACATTTACTAGAGCTACCTACTCCAGAGATGTTCACACCATCTAGATTTTTGAACTTCTAGCCGGGAATGTTTCCTACGCCCTCTTCAGTATCAATTCCTGTTTCTATTAAACAGATGAAATCGCCTTGTAACTGCCTTCTATATAAAGCAGGAAGTTTTGTTTAACTGCTTGTCTTCTCTTCTGTGGACTTCTCATGTTCAATATGTTGCACTGCTAAGACACCTTCCCTATCACCCCTGCTCACTCTGATCCACCTTTTGTAAATTTACTGCTCTTCCCTTTTTCACTTCATTCATTTGTGTTTAAACGTTTGTCAGATCTTATGCTTCAGAAATACTGCAAGAGGTCATCAAAATAATTTTTTTTACGTGCAGGAAACTGAATCAAACAATGGATCACAACACGGTACATTTTGCACGCTTCTTTGATCTTGCATCTGCCTGTGTATACACATGCAAATCAATCACTCGTTTTACTGTGCAACTCTTCAAGCAATACACGAACAACGCAAAGGAAACGCAACCAACGATACAACCTAAGAGATTTTACCTCACAACTAAGCAAATGAGATTGGCAAACTCAGCAGGCGAGAAACCCCATGCGTATATTGAGGGGTTCCATACTTTTCAAGAACATCGCAACTTCATGAATAAGTGGGACACAAGATATAAAGCTCTAGACCAAACGATGGCCACACCCAACACAGAAAGGATGACAACAGGTACTATTAGAAAAGGAAAATATAATGCCTTCTATCTGTCGTGCTAACAAGCTTGCTCCTACATCCTGCAGGTCTCATGAAGCAAATACTTGAAGAGCTTGATATCCAGTACTAGGATGATGAGAGTATGTTGCGTAATGTTGAAGCACAACAACTCCTCGACACAAAAACTGAAGGAATTACATTGTACGCGATGGAGCAACTGTGTTTTGGTTACAACATTGACTTGGTTGAACTTTCAAAAGCTACTCAAGAAAAATGTGCCGCTATCTTGACAAATTTCATGACTTCGGCAAACCACACGCACGATGCAACTAATCCACCTATCACAATCCAGAAGGTAGCATGGCACTACAACGAACACAAGGCAATAAATTATGGACAACCAGCCTCCCCATTCGAGCCAGTTGCAACAGACCAAGGCAAGTATGGATAACAAGTATCTCTAGCTTTCATTCACTTCTCCGTAGCAATGTCATTTTTTTATTGACCTAACCAATCTGGATGTACTGCAGATTTAGACACTCATCAACAACCAGAGACAAGCATCGGCCTTCCACTCCAGAAAAAGCAGCGTCACGGGAAGAATACATAGTCTACAGTATACGCTGCACGAAGAACGATAGGAGATATATCGGAGTTACGAATAACATTCATAAACGCATTGGCCAGCACAAGCGCAATCCTTCGAAGAGAGTGTGAGCGGACATGCAGAAACACATTCCTTTCGAGGACAATTTTGAAATTACCACTTTAGCAACCAGTACCAATATTCATAAAGCTAGAAACTTAGATTATTTCTATATTAAACAACACAAGACAACAACTACATTAGGTTATAACATTTGTTCTGGACATCCACCAAGGTTGAGAAAATATTATTTTTTGAAAAAAAACAAGAAGGTATAGCTGTGAACTTCTGTCGTCTTCATTTCATTGTTTTGTTCACTGTCTTTGTCTCATAACTTTGATCATTGCCTACAAGAATGTCTTTTTGTTTCCAGTCAAACTATGGCAGACATGACAACTTATCAACTGTTTTGATTTAAATGCCTTTTCTTTTCAGTTTAGAATGGGTAGGCCAATTCCAGTTGATCTGATTGAGTAGCAGCCAGAATTTGAGACTGCAATGTACAAGTTCCAATACTGTCTTTACCCACATTTACAAGAGCGGGTGCTCAAACACTACATGGATAAATGGAGCGAGTTCATTCCATGGCCAGTTCAACCACCTACCCCATGGCATCCACATTACATCACCTGGGATATACTCAGTCGACAAATCACCATCGACATCGCCGTGCTGGCTAGTTGCTCCACAAAACACCATTGTATGTTGTTTGTACAGATTGCAGACGTGCTCGGTCTACTCGAAACTATAGAATTAAATTACTCTAACATGGTCCCCAGCCACCTTCAGTCAGCTAAACAATTCGTTTCGCGTTATTTTTCTATCAACCAGTTTCCCACACGCGCAACTCTGAAGAGCATCTTACCAATATAGTCCTCCTCCTCTTCTCCACAGAAGATTTGTCCATTTCATTGGAAAGAAATCATTGCATGCTACATACAATGTTCCGTTCATAATTCCTCAACTTTTTGGCATACTATTTTTATCAAATCATTTTAGTCACTTACACTCACTTGGCGTAAGAAGATTTGTGCAAAACAAATAATACGTGCTCTCTCTCTCTCTCTCTCTCTCTCTCTCTCTCTCTCTCTCTCTCTCACTCACACACACACACACACACACACACACCTTTCATTTCAACAATCTTCTTTACGGATCTATACTCTTGTTCAGTGCTTGCTCTCTCTAATTGCAATCGCCCTGAAGGCATGTACCTCTCTCTCTCTCTCTCTCTCTCTCTCACACACACACACACACACACACACACACACACCTTTCATTTCGACAATCTTCTTTACGGATCTATACTCTTGTTCAGTGCTTGCTCTCTCTAATTGCAATCGCCCTGAAGGCATGTACCTGTATACCAGCTTGTTATCCACTTCCGGTTATACAGGCTGACGAAGCACTCTAGTTTTTATGAGGGGAGAAGAAAGAAAAGAAGTCATGCAAGGTTAGGGAAGAATAAAGGAAAAGGAAGAGGAAGAGGAAGCGCCCAGCGCCTTGGAGAGAAAGAAGAAGAAGAAAATAAAGAAGAGAAGGAAAGAAAGAAAAGAAGGAGAAGAGAATAAGAAAGAAAAGAAGAAGAGAAGGAGGGGTTTCTAGGCAAGCAAGCTTTCCTCTCTCCCTCTCGAGCATGAACAAGAAGCAAGCCAGGTTTGAGAAGAGTCTTGTCGAGGCAAGCAAGCAAAGAGAAGCTTGTCGAGGTTAAATCGAGCAAGCAAAGTGTGAAGTGATTAAAGCAAATCAAGGTCGAGAAGAGTTTGTCGAGGCTTGAGCAAGCCAAGGCTTGGTCGAAGCGAGTGCGAAGCATATAGAACGGGAAGTTGCAGCACTATTGGTTATTATTGAAGCATGATGATCGACACAACGAACTTACACGAGGTTTGCAGAATCTTGAAAGTAGAAGAGGCACATAAAGCGACATGAGGGAGTTTCCATCACCGTCATCAACTAATGTTTGATTGATCATTCTCTTAAACTTGGTGTCGTTAACGGCTCGATTAATTCTGTAAAACGGGAGCTTAAACTCCTAGTCAGCAGATGATCCAAGTGACGGCGCTGTTAACAGCCCACCTTGGCTAAAGATTAAGTTGTACTCAAACATATTAATCAATTAATTGATGATTACGACGATTACCAGAGTCAGTTGCATCAATTGTTCTTGTTCTTTCTCTTTCTCACCTCCCACAGCCAGAGGCCCGGCGCCTGCCTGGCTCACGTAGCGAACACATATCCCCCGACAACTTTGGTGAACCCGACGCGAAACGAGCCGGGGTGGGAGGTAAAGATGGAGAATTTAGAGCAGATGATGAAGATCATTGCAGAGTTAAGTGCGAACGGTTTTGATGATAAGTCAACAGTTCCAGATTTTTCAAAGATGCTTCAATTGGTTCAAGGATCTCTGCTTGAAATTGAGACCGTAAAGAAGAAAAAGCGAATCGATGAAGCTTTGGATGCAGCTTTAGATGCAGTATACGACGAGAGACGACTCTTTGATGGATACGATCCAGAGGGCTACCTAGAGTGCTATGAGCTGGAGACCAAGGTAAGAGGGATACCAGAAGAGTTGATGATCAAATCTTTTGAGCAGTTAGTGAGTCCAGATTTGAAGGAGCAGATTCAAGAAGTTACCAAAGCTTGCAATGATGACTGGGAGTATTTCAAAGAAGCTATTGTGCAAGTACGTTATGAGCAGTATGAAGGCTATCAAGAACAGAGTTCAAGTCTACCAGACTACACAGATATTCGAGAACAAATACGATCAAAGTTAGAAGCTGTGATTGATCAGTTTATTGTGCAGGATGCTACCTTCTTACAGGCTAATGATGAAGACATAGTTGAAGCTGTGTATGCAAAGCTGGGTTTTGCAGATGTTGTGCATGAAGTAGAAGTACTCGAGGGTGAGTCTCTACAGCCTCAAACTACGCAGGGTGAATTTTTCAAAGAACATGTACCTGTAGTACTGGAAGAAAAGAAATCATGGGATCAAAACAACGAATTGGCTAAAGCTCAGGAAGAAATTGTGCAGGTGAATGAGTGTAGCCATATTCAAGAAGACATGCATCAAGATTCAGTTACATCTGATACTTTTGCTACTGAACCAGAATTAGAGCAAAATTTTTCTGGTACAGATTCTACCATAGAGGTGATTGAAGATACTGGTACAGGTTTTGCCAAAGAGTTGATTAATGATACAGATGTTATAGGTCAAAGCAGAGCTGTTGTTGAGAGAAACAAGACCATGGTTTTTGGTATACCAAATTTATCGAATTTGGATGTACCAGATTTTGAGGACTTGGGTAAGCAAGAGTATGTGCTTGATTCAAAGGGGGTGCAGACTCCTTCATTGACAAGATTTTGTGAAGCACAACTACTAAATTGGAAAACTGATCTTGAATGTGATTATGAAGATTCAGCAGGGGTGCAGACTCCTTTGACATGCTTCTGTGACCTAGAGCTACCAATCTGGAAAACTGACCCTAAATTTGATGATGGTGATTTAGAGAGGGAGCAAACTTCTTCTCTATTGACAATCTACGACACATAGCTCACACTAAGGCAGAATGATCATGACCTTGATGATGCTGATTCAGAGGGGTGCATAGTGAAATGCAATCTCTTGTTGATGAATATGATTGGTTTCACTGTGCCGCTGATACAGAGAGGGCAATAGATGAAATTTTCAATGTGCATGCTGAACTTTGTGCTATAGAAGTGCAAAGATATCTGGATGAGGGTGCAAGACTTGAAGAGCAGTTTACTGCAGATACGGTTAGTATGCATGTCATATGTGGAAATCTTGGTTTACTGCAGCAACCTGAGATGTGCAAGATGGAGGAACCTTCTGAAGCGGTGGACCTAGATCTTATGTGCTTATTGGACGAAGCTTTGGAAGGGTTCTCAAACATAGATGCTAAGGATATCAATCAATCCAGATTCATGCATGAGCCAATTTGTTCAGATGCAGTAGATGATGACCTTATGCAGTTGTTGGATGATGCTTTACTTGATTTTGAGCCTCTGCAAGATAGAGAATTACTTTCAGATGCATCTTTTGAGCCTAATGAAGAGAGTTTTGCCAGAGATTTGATGTATCCAGATGTGCATGATCGAGATTCCATTACTAGTGAGAGTGAAGGTGCACTGCCAATGATTTTACCTGTGTGATTGATGATCGACAATTGGATGATCCAGTTGCACAGGGGATATGGCAGTATCTGGTGCTACCTGATGCTATATGGAATCTGATGTTACCCTATGATGTAGGGGATTTTGAGCTAGCTTTTGATCCAGAAGGTGACAGATATATGCATGGTCCTGGGCAATTGCCTTATATGCCATATGATCCAGGCGGTTTGTATGAAGATTTGTGGATTAATGTATGTTTATGCTGTAATGATTGGAAATTCTTGTATTTTCCCTATGATCCTGGAGGAGGATGGTGCAAATTATTCAAAGGAATGCTCACATTAGGACAGATGATTAGGTTCCCGTTTGATCCCTCGGGCTAATAAAGTGCAAAGTTCTAGATTTGAAGAATACCAGCTATCTGTTGCAGCAGGTTGCATGGTACAAGGTTTTGTTTCTTAGATTACGCTAAGTCATAAGATTTTTCGGTTATGCAGTCAATAAGATTACATGGCTGGCTTCCAGTTGACTTCTTTGGATAATTGATGAAGTATCTTCACATCTATTGAGTTGGTTCTGCTAACAGAACTTGAGGTAAATAACTTGACGGCCATTCCGTGTCAGACAGAGTAGGGCATACTTGAGCTTGACAGGGTTCCCTTAAGAGAGCTTAATGGTCAAGCCGTGTACATCATTAACTAGAGCACTTGAGTCTGGCGGGGTTCACTAAACAAGTTATCCATGATTGAATGCTTTGAAGATAGGACAGATACAGTTCAGATAATTTTGATGGGCAGCTACCTAATGATTAAGTTAGAACATTGATGATAGGGTATAAGCCTTATTACATTTTTCATACAGTTACGTGAGTCTGATGATGGTAAGGAGATTAAGGTACCTGTAGCAGTAGCAGATGCATATTGAAGTGATGTTGGCACAGACCGGAGGCTGTGCAAGTTCAGAGGGGGTGGATGTCGTGCAGCTTCGCTGCCATGATGAGAAAAAGAGCAAAGAAATACAAGTTAGTTTCTTTGAAGCCTACATTTTTACTGGGCAGTGACCAGGGCTTGTTAACAGGCCAAGTTTAATGATTAGTGTATGCCAGATGCGGCTTAAAAGGGCCAACAGATGCCTCAATGATGCCAAAAATGAGTTTTCTTGAAGTGAGCACACATGGGATATTATGATCTAAAACTGCAGTGCTTGAAGTGCTCTACCGGCCTGTCTTTACGACTCGTTGATTGGAGCTACGGTGAAGAAGTTATGGCAGTTTAAAGTTCAAGTCGATTGCAGATCCGTACCGGATTGGGCAACTGCAGCTGAGGTGACAGAATTGAAATGAATGCACGGGCCTAAAGTGCTCACTTTGTGGAGCGCGTCGGTCTTTTCAGATCAGTGATCGGAGTTCCGATCGCCAAGATATTGGCCGTTAAAGATTCACCGGGGGTCGGTTCCGTACCGGTCCGTCGGCTCGGTTTGCGTCTCAGCTGGGAGTTTTGAGCTTTATCCGGGTTTTGGAAAATGTTGGAATAATTGCTCGAGGAATATCTTGTTCACAATTGAATCTCTTGCCGTGCATTGATAGCTAAAGCTCCAGTTGAATTGAATTCCATGGCCGGCTAAAGCATGATGTGCTTAAAAGAGCTTTGGCCGATACATATGCCAAACAGGGAGGTTCATATTAATTTACAGTAATGCTAAAAACGTTTGGAGCCGAATGTCAAGCTTAACATCGTCTCGGTGATATGCGTGCCAACTATGGTGCCGTTATGAAAGGACAAAAAGTTCTCTTAGTCGAAAATGTCGTCTTTTGGAATGCAACAATTGCTTGGCGATGCTTTAGTCAGCATGCATGCCCGAATGTGGTGCCCTTACAAAGTCAAAAGGCCGCTCACTTAAGCCATAAGGCCGTCCAAAGTCGGTGTCCGCCCATGACCTCGAGGGGAGGGGCCGCCCATGGGATGGCCAATCAATTAAAGTGAATTATTTTTCTTAGTGTGGACAAAGAGGGAGAAAAAGATAGAGGGCAACGACGGCGCCGTCATTGCCTCTCTTGAAAAGCATGACACTTTGGTTTTTTGGCCTGCCCAAAGGGCAAAGGCTATAGAGATCACTTCTCTTTTTGCTGACTAAAATGTTTTTTATTTGTTTTATGTTCATTTTGTGGTTTTTTATCAAGCACCGCTTTGTGGCATGATTAAAGTGCTTGGGAAGTGGGTATCCTAGGTGGTTGGTAGAGGTAGGGATATGGATTGCCAATGTGTCGCATTTTTGTTGGCTTACGATGATTTTTGGAGGGAATGATAAGACACGCTCTTTAGGTTTTCGAGGGGAGCTCATCATTTGGGCGTTTCTTTCTCGTCTGCATCGACAGCCGCTGAGGGATGGCGAGCTCGACACAGTGAGCCTCGGAGTGCTCTGCTGAGCAAAGCTTCATTTCAACTTCGTGCTGCAGACATACGCCCTCGCTCCCACAGAGCTCGAAGGTCTGCCTGCTTCATCCCATTCTCTCCCTCTCTCTCTCTCTCTCTCTCTCACTGTGCGCCTATTATTTGGTATCTTCTTGTATCAGGCTTCAAGGTCAACCTTTTGCTCTTGGCAGGTCAGCGTTAGTTGAGCCTGCTAGACAAACTAACAGCGTCCCATATGCGTGAAGCCCTGCTTCGATCTTCTTTGCTCGCCCATTGGGCCTTGTTTCCTGCGGCTTCCACAGGGTCCATGACAGCGTATCGTACTCGCGGCCGCTGTAGCACTGTTACTGTGTTGATGCGAAGTTTTTGCACAGGTTTGTATTTATTTATAGACACATTTGTATTATAATTATCTTGCCATGATTTGCTTATGAATTTGTTTTCGTGTATGCAAAATTGCATCGAATTGCAGGGCAGTAGTAGAGGTGGGTTTGTTTTGATGCAGCTTCAGGCAGTTGTTGAGAGGGGCTCGGACACTCTGCAAGCTTTAGCACTTGGAGAATATAATTAAATCTTGGCTTCAGAGTCTGTTGAGGATTCAAAAATTTTGAGGTTTCGGATATGGACTGGGGCCTGATAGCTTTGGCTTTGCCTCTATCCTTTTCATATTTATTTGGTTTCGATTGTAGTGAAGGGGTTCAATAGTCTGATCCTGACGCGCAAGGGGAAGCTTTGATTGGTCTTCTTAGTGGATAAACTGTTAAAGAGAGTACATTGGGTTTTTTATATCCTTGTTATGTATGATACCAATTGTCTTGTGACTTTGCAGATGCGCTGATGAAAGACTTTCTCGAGTAGATACACATATATGTCGATCTCTGTCAATCTTAAGCTCTCAGCTTATCTATTTGTACATCTGTGACACCATGCTTAATTCTGGTTCGTGGCTGTTAAAGAAGCTCAAGGCTCGTCTCTGTATGCAGTTGTAATCGTTTACTGATGAGGCTAATATACAGGAGTTATTTCTCTTTAAGCTGAGTGAATTAAAGATTTAAGTACTTCAAAAATGTTTGCTACTTTGATCTCCTCAGTTTCGCAAGGCACATCTTGGAACAATATGAATTTGCCTTTTAGACTTCCGCGATAGCATCTTTAATTATTTTCATGGTGATGTGAGATTAGTAGTCGTGTTTCGATCCCCTGTTGTTTTCTTTATGGTTAGCTTTGTATGTAGCATGAGTCAAATTCCTGCGTTGTAAAGTAAAGTATTTTTATTATGCCTCTTCAGGCAAAGGAATAGAGCCTTTTATTTGGCTTACTGTCAGTTTAACGGGGATTTTGGATAAGCTGTGAAGATTACTATATACCCAACTATGGATATACATCCTTCATGTTGGGTATTCTGTTCTGAGCTTATGGGATAGGGAAAGACAAATGTCAAGGTCGAATTTAATTGCTCTTGTGGATAATTTTGTTTAGTAATTTCTTATGAAGTCTATTTGTTGCTAATTTGTTTTGAAACTTAGTATAGAATCTTTGAGTAAAATAGTCTCTTTGGTATTATAGCTTCCCATTAAATATTGATCAAAACTAAGAAAATAATATTCTACACAATCTTAATTTTAATATTATAAAATAGACAGGTTTATATTACTTTTGAGAAACATGTTCTATTTATTAAAGGATTTGGGTTTTGAATAAAACTCGGCTTTTAATGCAATCGAGCTTTTAATATTATAAATAATATTTCTAAATTTATTTTATTGAAACTATTGACAATTTTAAAATCTTTTAAACTAAACACGTATGCCATGATAAATACAACGTACTGGTTTATATTTGTTGACTATGTCTTTTTATTCAGATTTATTGTGAGATATTAACTTACTCTTTTAAAAAGAATAAAATAATTACAACTTACTCTCAATGCCACCAAGTCGGGTAATAAAGTTGCCTCAAAAAACGTGCTCTTACTTTGAAAATGTGAAATGATATCTTCTCATTTATGAAAAGATATTGCATCATTTTATTGCAATCTCTCTTGTCTTGGCTTCTATGCTGAACGTGAGGCAGTGGCTCTCATTATAGAAACATATTCACTACTCCTCTCCTCTGCCTTTCATGCAGCTCCTATATATATAACTATCCCTTGCACAATATACATATGCTTTCTTGAGGCATAAGCTCTTCTTGCTCATAGTTGCTTGCAATTCTAGTTTATATACCTCATACAATGGATACTCCCATGAAGGGTGAGTACGTTAACAAGATTTTATTTGAGCTGTGATTACCTTGAGCATATGATATTGAGCATTGACTTGAGCATATGTTTGTAGATCTTAGTTTTGATGAGGCATTGTCTGAGCCTGAGCGTGTAGAAGCACCTTCGTTGGAAGTAGAGCTTCTTGAGAGTACCAAGTGTACCACTACTGCTGAATTTTCACCTTTGTCTCGAAACCCCAATCAAATCTCTGAATCTTCCCCGCACAACAAAAAACTTAGCCCAAGAGGAAAGTTGAATAAAGACTCTTCTTCACCTATAAAAAAGGCCTTGCTCGTAGTGAGAGGTAATGTTTACTGTTTTCTCTGTTGATCGTTAGAGTATTTTGCTCACACCAATGGTTTTTCTTAGGTAAGGCGACTAGGTGCTTGGCAGATACCTCATTCTCGTCCCCTTTGATAAAAAATATACGCGAAGAGAAAGATGAGCTTAATGTTGAATCTTTCTCTTCACAGCTAGCCATAACCCCTACCCTAAGAAACCTAGCTATCTCCGAGTTGTCAGGGACTGCAAATTTTAGATTTGCATTTGAAGGCAAAGTGCTCTGTAAGTATGGTACTTATAAAATACCCAAATCTAACTTTGGTAGATACCTACGTGCAGACCTCCTTGACAGAGAATCTCGCCATACTCTTACTTTTGTTGTGACTGAGATATACCTCTCAGACTTTATTGAGGCCTTTGCTGTCCATGATTATGTGCGCATTGAGGGGGCATGTGTAAAAAGAGCTATTGCAAAAGACGGCGGTACCTGCCTGTGGGCTTTGTACGCCGATGCAACTACTTTGGTTGTTAAGGCAGAGCCTTTTGAGTGTTGCCTCTACCTTTATCCAGAACAGAAGATCAAAGAGCTGTTGGCCCAAAGTTCTAATGCTAACGAGTCACTGGCTACTGTTGCGTTCATTGTCGTCAAAATAGAGAATGCAACTAGAAGTGATGGTACTCCTAGTTTTCAATTGACTATTTGCTGATGGGCCGTCAACAAGCGATCGAGCTAGTGTAAGTGTCTCCCATCCTTAAAATTTATAGTGCGTGCCCTTTTTCTAAGATTTTTTTAATGGCAGCTTTTGTTTGTCCCAACCCGGTGCCTCGATTATGGTAAAGGAGGTGAAAGAAAAGGGATTCTACACTTGTGTTGCTCGTAACATCAACGTATGCTACAATCTTATGTCCATTGCCTCCTTCATTAACTGATGTCTTCCAAGAATACTTGCGTAAACAAGTCTCGAATTTAGGCTTTGGGACGAAGGTAAATTTTTTATTGCATATCAATTAAAAATCGTTATAATCCTCATTGATAAATGTGAAATTGGTAGGTGTTTGGAACTTTGGAGATTGTGAGTGTGAACAGCTTGGATGTGGAGTTCTCTTGTGGCACGTGCAAAGGTCTGAATGTAAGCCGCCAAGCTAGCAACCCATTTTTCTACTCATGTGGAAGACAGTCTACAATCAATAAGCAACCAATGTTACCTGCCAACTTATATCCTCAAGATGGAGAGGCTGTTGGTGTTATTTTACAAGGTGCTGTAGTTGACTCGGTACTAGGATTCTCTCATCCATTTCTGCATCTCTTTGAGCAAAGCTTGGTGGATTTAAAATCTTCACTCTTGAACTTTAAGAAGGCTGGTTGGTTCACTATTGACAAGTCGGGTCAGGTTACTACTTTCAAAGGTGCTTAGTTCTGTTTCTCTTTGTTTAGCTGTACTTTTTGTAAAATGGCAAGTGATCTCATTTTGTGGGCAGAAAGTAAAAGTTTGTACCTTGATCCCATATTTATATGTAACTTTCCGAGCAACAAAGATGTTTTGTTAAGATTACTTCAAGTTTTTGACTTGAGCCTCTCATTGCAATCTCTTGAGTCCAAAGTTTTTGATGTTATTGTAGAGCAAATAGCATTCAGAAATGAAGACATTTTGAAAATTTGGGTGCAGCCTTGGACCATCAGTCCTTTATCGCCCTCCTTTGATCAAAGAGAATTTATAATATCTCTTTTGTCTAGTCGCCAATCCTCAATGATGTTAAGTGTACACTTGGTTGGTATAATGTGCAGGATGTTTTCTGCTGCGTGTAAACTTTATTTTTACCAAGGTGAAGCTATGCGTGAAGCTCGCTCCTTTGCTGCACATGATTGTCCATCTTCATCCACTTTGCCATCATTGGTCGTGTTGAGTTTGCATGGTGAATTTTTATGGTTTCCTGCTGGTTTTGACAGTCCTAAACGTAAACGATGTGTATGGACTAAAGAGGCTAGTCTGTCTCTAGCTACTCTTGTCGACAACCATAATGTTGCTGCTCAGCAAATTGAATCTATTTTCTTGATTCTATATCCCAACACCTTTACACTTAAGCAAGTCACAACCAAAATTTACAATATGTCCAAGTCATCTCGAAAACATCTAAGAATATCTACAGTTTCATCTAGTAGAACTTCTCAATATGCGAAGATCATCGAGGATACTCCTTCTTTTGATTGTGCTTCATGTGGTTCGCTTATGTTTCGTCAAAGTTTGCATGGCATGTCCAAGGTGGAGTTATTGCTTCTTAAAAAATTAAAATCAATCGCGGTGGTTGACGATAAGGTGCTTCGAGTGTGTCACCCATGCAAGGTCGCATTGAAGAAACAAGAGGAGCCACTATTTTGCATGAGAAGAGAGATGACTTTTAGTGTCAAAATATCTAGTGTGGAAAGGTTGAATTCAATAGAGAGTCATCTTGTATCATTGCGCATACCATTCGCACAAATTGGAGAACTAAACTTCGAAGGTCAATTTGGTTTGCGCGGAAGCATTGTGAATGTAATGGCAAATTTGTCACGAGTACAAAGAGTGTTGCCACGCTTCTCTAGTGATCAAGCTTCAATTCTAGTTGAGATAAAGTGAAATCTTGATTATGATCATGCCTACTTGAGTGGCATTGTGCGGCCAAACTGTGTACTTCAAGCTTTGGTTGACCTATTGAGTACTCCCTTGTACATTAAGCATGGTGTTTCTATGGATATGTCTTGGTCATCTAGTTTCACAATCCATGCAGATGTGTGTCGCAGTCCACACCAAGAAGATGTTGAAGACAAGAATGATTCTACGGACACTTTGGTGCATGGTATCTACTCCGCTCAACAAGTCGTGGACCATAATTCACAAGTTGCAAGTATAGCGCCTTGTGAGGGATTCAACCCTCTGAGCATTTTTGATGATGAATCTTGTGAGGAGTTGTCATTCCCAACATTGTTTTTTGGTCAAAGAAGAAAGTATCATGTGTTGGCGAAGAAAAAATACCAAAAAGTAGCACAATGGGAGCTTAAAAATGTGGATAGATGATTTGCAAGCAACATTGAAAATTTGTTCTTCAAAACAATGAAAATTATTATTGTGAAAGTGCTTGGATCTATATGGGTGCGCTTACGCAAGGGAAAACTTTTTGGCAAGCAATTACAAGCAAAAGATGTTCAAGCTAGCACTAACATAAAGCAGCTACTTTCATCCGAGCTAGGGTACCACGACTTCCAATCACTGCGCACTTCAATCGATTACAAGGTGAAGCTTAAGCGAAACATGTTTGCAATGATTCGTCAATTGGCCCAGCCGACTTTCTTTGTAACATTTTCATGTGCTGGGCAAAGATGGGACCCTTTGAAAAAATGTTTGTGTGCATTGAATCCTCATATTAAAGAAACAGATTAGCCAACCAAGGCCTCATTCATTTGTGCACTTGTACGTTCTGATCCTGTAACAACAGCGCGCTACTATGTCCATAGATTTCAAGCAATGAAAACAGAGTTGAAACGCAACAATGCCATCCTTGGTGAGTTGAGGGATTATTTTTTTGTGACCGAGTTTCAAAATAGAGGAAGTCAGCATGATCATGGATTGCTTTGGGTAGAACATGCACCTTTCTTTGGTGTAGCGCCGGATAATGATACAATACATTTTATCGACACACATATTGCTACTGACAAGAATTTGTTGGAAGAGTCTCTTAGAAGCGTGCAAGACCACTACCATCGTAAAACATGCAGAAAACGTAAAAGCTTTTGCCGGTTTGGTTTCCCACGTCCACCCTCTCGGCAAACTATGATTCTATATCCAGTCGTAGTGGCGCAAATGGAGAAAAACGCATTGTTAGCCTACAAAAAGTGCATTGACGATCAATTGCTTGCTCTTGGACATGATTCAAAAGTGTCATACGATGAATGGTTGACCTCTTTGGGAATGACTGAAGAAGTGTACATTAAGTCCCTTTCAGTGAGCATCACAGAGCCAACACTACTCTTGAAAAGACATCCAAAAGACATTTACACAAACAATTTCAACAAAGAGTTGTGTAGTCTATGGGATGCAAACATTGACATTCAATTTATATTCAATGGCCATGGCGCTGCTGCATATTGCACATCATACATGACTAAAAACGATTCGACCACAATCAAAACAATCAAGCACATATTTCAAGATTACAAGAAGACAAGTGTGTCAACGTTGGATCGGTTGAAAAAAATTGGCGGTGCTTTGATCAATACACAAGAGATGACATCACAGCAAGCCACATACATTTCTCTTTCACTGCCTTTACATAGTGCGAGTAGACAATTCGTGTTCATCAATGCAGATTTCGAAAGCCAACGCACATTGTTATTGAAAAAAAGAGCTTCATTGAATACTTTGAATCCTGATGATTCTAACATTTTCTTTGACGATATTGTCACCAAGTACACCCATCGTCCAGACAACCTTGCACACATATGTTTGGCTGATTATGCAAGCAACTACCGGTGCGTGCGTGGCTCTACCCGCAAGTCTAAGAACCCTCGAGTCATACGATATGCTAACTTCATTCTGGAGAAGGATGCAGAGAGGCATTTCCATGAGCTTTGCTTATTGTTCCTTCCATTTACGGGCGATGAGAAAACCTTTGAGACAAGTGTTGATTGTTGGAAAGACAAATTTACCACAAACTATGCAATTATAGATGACAATCGTCAAAAATATTGTAAGCTAGAACTTCGTGCAGCAACCTTAAACACACTTTCATTGCCCTCATCCTCAAGATCTAAGCCTAGCGAGTCATACAAATATGAGTTGGCACTTGATATTCAACCAAGCAAGCCCACTACAAGATCCTTACCAACATTTCAAAAATTGGCATTGTGCAACGAGGAGTATCACTCACTTGTGTCCAAGTTGAACATCGAGCAACGTTCCCTTTTTTATGACATTATGATTAGAAAGCGCTTGCAACCAACTCAACCAATCCATCTCTTTTTGACTGGTGGTGTAGGCACAGGGAAAACTTTCACTTTGCAAACAATCGTGCAAGGCTTGATTCGTCACTACAATGCCTCCCTTGAATTAGATGTACATCTTCCCTCAACATTGCTAATGGAATATACAGGAAAAGTAGCTTCCAACCTTGGAGGGACAACGATTCACTCAGCATTGTGTTTGCCCCTTGTCTTCCAACCAAATGTTTCTCTTTCTTCTGAGATCCTTGCCGATCTCTCACACTGTATAGAAACCTCAAGGTTGTTGTGTTTGATGAGGCATTTTTTATTGGGAATAGACTCTTGCGTATAATAGACACAAGGCTGCGATCAATTAAGCACAATCACATAGAGCCATTCGGTGGTCTATATGTCATCTTCTGCGGTGACCTGTGTCAGGCAAGCCCAGTTCAAGATCGTTGGATATTTAGCGAGCCACAGGATTCTCTGCAACTGCTCTCGCCTTCATTCTGGCTTACCCATATAAAATGCCACGAGCTCACAAAAACAATGCGTCAATCAGAAAATGACTTCATTGCCATTCTCAATAGAATACGCAAAGCAAAACACACAGCCGAGGATTTGTTGCTCTTGAATACCAACCATACCAACAACGTCTTTAACAAATTGACAAAACCCCATTTATACTTCACCAACAACTTGAAAGACTCACATAATCGACTTGTTTTTGAGGAATTTCCTACTCACGCATACATAATCCATGCGAGAGACAAGCACCATAAAACTTGCTCAAAAAACCTAGTTGTTCCAAACAACCCACAAAACACAGCAGGATTGTCCTCAACCTTGGAGCTCAAAGTAGGAATGATTGTCAAGCTTTGTGGTGGCAATATTGATATTTCCGACAGTCCTGTGAATGGCGCAGATGGAATTCTGAAGCTTGTGGACAATAAAGCTAACTGCCCTATTGCATGGATAGAGTTTTTTGATTCCTCAACAGGCTGCAAACAATGACATGTGAACCAACACCTTAATACGATACCCATTAGCCCTCAATGGACACCAATTTTTCAAACAACAAAAGAATTTCAAGTTGGTAAAAATGCATTGAATAGTGTCTCTCGAACTCAATTTCCAATACAAGCAGCGAACGCACGCACTATCCATAGGTCACAAGGCTTGACAATGAGCATAGTAGCCTTTGATCCGACATCAATAAACTCACATGGATTGGTTTACACAGCTCTTTCCCGCATCAAAGATCCATCAAACCTCCACATTCTCAATCCAAATCATCCAGCTCAAATCAAAGTCGACAAAATTGTGCTTGATGAGCTTGACCGCCTCAACAATGATGCCAAATGGGAATATTTGACAAAATTTCCATTCGCATATAACACACACATCATATCATTCAATCATTGAACATCATTTCTAGTCACAAATATCGCAAACATATCAAAGAGGATTTGAATTTTACAAGTTTTGACATTCTATGTCTCCAAGAAACAAAGCAAAAAAATCTTTCCAACGATCTTGCACCAAAGTTTCATCATGTCCATCACCACAGCAAAATAGGTGTTTCAATCTACTACAAGCATCAAGCTCCACTTGCAAAAACATTCCTAGCTCAAGGAATAGAAATCATTCAAGTTATATTAGCCATTCATGAACACCTTGACTGGGAAATCATATGCATCTACAAATCACCAAACACATCTTCAACCGCGTTGGTCACACAACTCTATACCTTGTTGCAACAATCCCATTCTACACAAATGAGTGTCATCATGGGAGACTTTAATGTAGACAATGAGCGGGATGGGGCATGGACTTAATGAGAATGTCAATCTCATCAAAGTGAACTCAGAGGGCTACTCATACTACGACAAAAGCAAATCAACCACATCCTAGTCAGAAAATCAGTATGTGTCTAATCTCACCTCTCTAGGTCATCATGCCTTTTCAGCATCCAAACGAATTCGGAATGCGATGAAACTTAAGGAGAGGTATCACAACACCTAAGGGCACAATCCTACAAAGTTTTGTCACCATCTGGGAAGGTACCTTAATCACCATCTGTCATAAAAAATGTGCTGAAACAGAACTACTCTAAAAGGTCCCCCTTAAGCATAGAAACACTTATCCATGGTCAAAACATTAAAAAAAAACCATTTCAACCTTCAAATCAATGCATTTAGCTCACAAGCAATGCATTGCGAACCACAACAGAATTGAGAATGGTTATACTTAAATTGTAGAGCAAGAGACTAGGAACACAATGTGCTATTCGGAATTGAATTCTAATTACCTGTCCAGGAGAAAAGAGGATTACAATTTGTAGCAGCAAGAAGCTCTCACAATGAATGTTCAAAAACCTCCAAGCTAATGATATCTTTTTAGTCCACACTAAGGGTTTTGACTTAAAAGTTAAGGGAGATTTCCCATGGCCATTCGGCCACTTAGAACGGTGTAGACTCAAAGAGGCTGAGAGGGTATGTCAAATTACATTACAATCGCAATCATCATAGGCTGAATTACACGGCTTCTTTCAAAAAATTGAGTGAGTGTTTACAGGGTTTGGTGCGCATCTGCCTGTATCCACCAAACATTCCCCCCTTCCTATTCATTGCACGTCCTCTTGCAATCCGTCTCTGAGTGTAGTCTATTGTCTTGTCTTGAGCATTGCAGTGAGGTGTCTGAACTTCTGCGCTCTTGCCTCAATCTCCACTTTGGTGGCCAGCTCTCTGAAAGTATTGTTGCTGAGAGTAATTTGATATGCGATATGGCGTACTGGCAGATCCTTTGTCATGAGATTGAATATGGAGGAGGCCACTTCAAAAAAGCCGGTCATGAATGCCTCCTCGAAAGTCTGCATATAGTGAGATGGCAGAAACATGACTCTTGCATACAATCCCATGATGACATTTTTGATGGGGATTTCTGTCTCCATATACCAGCAAAGTCCTCTTGTGCCCTCCACAAAGATTTTCCAGGGATGCTCTGCTGCTTCTATATCATCGAAAGTTGTAATGCAGGTGATGAGCATCTTGGCAATCTTCACAAGCACTTGGCATGCTAGATTCGGGATCTCCTTCATCATGTTGATGACCCCTTTGAGGATCTGAACCATGTACTTCTCGGACGGTGGGTTGTTATTGAGTGGCTTTGTGATAACCGGGTAGTTCAAAACCATCGGCCTTTTGCTTTGCCAAGTGTAAAAGTTGTCCCAAGATCGTCGTATGTTGTTGGGACAGTAAGCTGGGTCGATTCTGAGATGCTGGGGAGCATTCCTGTGATAAGTTTCATCTGTTGGTCTTTGCTCAAACCATTTCTTTCTCCTGGTTTGAGTTTAAGTTTCCCTGATAGTAACATCCCTGTAATCCCGTCGGTTGTTTGGTTCAAGGTCTGGTAGCATTCTTTGCTGCCATAATCTAGCCTCCTGCCGCATTAGTGGTAGGGCAACCATCTCATGCATGAGATTCTTTACCACCTTATCTGGAGTAATCATGAGGAGGGCAGCCGATTCCAACACTTTCAGTTCATACTGCAAATATGCATTGTGCAAGGGATCCTTGACTTCTGAGATCCAGCGCTGAATTTTGTCTTTGGCAAAATCCGAAGTGGATATTGTGGTTGGATCTGCAAATTCCTGCTTTGCTTTTCCTTTGTTGGTAGTTGGCACCTCTGTTTGGTGAGCCTCAAATGTGGATTGGTCAAAACCTCCTTCATGTTCAAAGTCTATTGAGGTTGTTTGTTGATGCTTTTCCTGATTGGCCTTCAGAGTCTCTAAGTCCCCTCGTGCTTTAGCCAACTACTTCTTCAATTCTTCAATTTCTTCGTCCTTGGCTTGTGTGCGCGTATGTCGCACGTGTCATGCAAGGAAGTTGCCGATACACTGTGTGCGAGCCACAAATGGCTCCAAGCACACAACAAGCCTAAACTAGTAAGCTCAAAGATGGCGATGGTGTGTCACTCACCGCCCCTACGCTTGCTTTCATGGAGGATTCCTCTCCACGAAGAAGAGGCAGACACCGCTACACCGCGCTCAACCGCCTCACCGCCGTCGTGCCTCCGCAATGCTCTCTCTCTCTCTCTCTCTCTCTCTCTCTCTCTCTCACACACACACACACACACACACACACACACACACACACACACACACACACACACACACACACAAACACACACACGCGCGCGCGCGTGTGCACACACATACACACACAAGAAGAGGAAGAAGAAGAAGATGGAGATGGAGCAAGAGCACTCTTCAATTGCACAAATGAGAGAATGCGTGAATTTTAGGTTTAGTTGACTTTTACATGAGCTCACCCCATTCACACTTGGGCGCCCATGCTTAGCCAACTAATCCCTTGAATTTTCCAGTTAGAGTGCGCCTCTCATCGGCGATCACTCTTACCCTTTTCCTATTGGACCGACAACCCGGTACCTGACTCTACCAAATAAATAATACGGCATCCGTCTTAGGTGATAGGAATGTGCGTGAGGGTTAACATGCCCCCCTTCCTAATGTAGATTCCGTCCTCGGAAACTATTGAGTTGAAGCTCGTTCGTCGAGGTGGAAGAGCATTTGAGATGAATGTCCTTAGGCTTCTTTAGTTACCGCGAAATCAAACAACATTGGCACAGTAATTGCATTCTCATATACAATTAAAAAGCATATGTAGTTGTAGGCAGACAATTTGATTGGTAACAGAATTTTAAACCATTTGTCAGCAATAAACATTAAATTGCAATATAATCAAACGCATAAACAGTTGTAAAGGTAAAAAATTAAAGAAGTATGGGGTCGCTAATTTAATGATCGAAAGGCACTAAAGATCGATTATTAATACCATGGGTAAGCTTCTTAATTTTCTCTGGTCAATTAAGTTGTTTAATCGTGAGAGCCAAGTATTTCATGTTCGAGGGTTGACTAGAGGCTATACCTAGAAGACCTTGTAGTTAAGCTACAATAAAAGAAATTTCTCATGAAATCATCGCCTGACTGATTACCTTTTCTTTGACCCCCCAAAGTCTTTTCATAGTGATTCAATTTTGATGTGTGTGCTTATTTTGTATGCCTTGGGTTTTTTGCTTTTCAAGGAAAAGCGCCCACACTGGGAACCTCTAGGGCTCTAGTACCATAGGCAATACATATGAGTGAAGTACCAAATCAAGCTGAGATTTCTCTTCCAGCTTAAGATTTTACATTGTGGCACTTTGATTTGTTTTTGTCTATTCGTTTTCAGCATTTTAATTTTGTAACTTTTGGGGGGTCATATAACACTGTTACACCTCCCCAGGCTTATCACACTAGTAAACTCCCTTTATAATACTTAAGCTAAAGGTCAATAGGGACTAAGCCCACTCGAAAGCCCTAGTACATTTCACACAATGCTGCCTAAATCGGATTAAGAACCTAAGTAACCATAGTTTATTAGGAAGGCATTCCCCATGGTATAAAGAGAAGATCTCTAACACCTAGCTTGGTCAAACTAGCTTAGTCGAACTGCTTGATTTTTAAACCTAGACAAGTGATTATGACAAAAAATTACATTGAATTTAATGTTTGATACTAAGAAAATGTGTTGAATATTATGCTACCAATCACAATTAAAGCAGACAAACATGGATGCAAAAAGATAAGGGGCAATGCCAATGGACAAGAAACACCTGTTTGTGTTAATGGTCGTGCTTGATTTGAAGTGTGAACGAGAGAAAGATTCCATGAAGGTCCAAATCTTAACCACAGCAACACGTTCTTGTACACACGAGGAACACAAAGAATACCTCTAGGAGGCACATCAGTGGGAAGAAAGAACTTTGCTAATCACCAAACTCTAAAACAGAAACACTCCTATTGTACTAATTCTTCCTACACTCCATCACTCGAATGATGAGGATCAAAGGTGTTTGATGACATAGGTTTCTATTTCAGTGTACCGGATGTGAATGTGTAGGTCTGGGTCAATGTTTTGACTTTTATTGTGCATACTCGTTTGCTAATTGCTCTTGCTCTTTACTATTTTTCTTTTTTGTGAGTATAAGGCTTTGTATATACATTCCCTAAGATTAGAGATTGAGAGGTCAGGGAAGAAGGTTGAGAGGGGAGTGAGTGAATGATGATTGTCAGCAAAGACTCCCCCCTTCCTTGGGTAGATCATATCGTTTGAAATGTGCTCGTCACCCTTTGAAACTAATTGTTCCAGTTGGTAATAGGTGAGGATTTTTGCCAGTAGTTTTCTATTACCTTAGGTGCCTCGTCGAGTTGCAAGGGTGGTAATGTACTCTCCCAAGGTCGAACTTGAAGTGGTTCATCAAGTGATTCTTTAACATTGGGAGGTGTGGATTCCTTTGTAGCTTTATGGAGGTCCACTATTGTAGGTGGAGGTTGTGGAGAAGCTTTTACCTCTATGGATGCATTACATGAGAAGCTAGAAGCTTCATGGGACTCCCCCCTTCCTGAGCTAGGTGGAACAAATTGTTCTTTCTTCAGTACCCAAACTAGCTCTGGAGCGCGTGTGTAGTATTCAATGATTTTTTTCTTTCCACGATCATCAATTTTTTTTGGAGCTACAGGATTGGGCTCACATGGGCCAGGTGACAGATAAGAACACAATCTACATTTTGGCACCCAGATATGATCATTTCCTTGATAGTAGCCTTGGGCTTTCAATAGTCGTTTAGGAATCCACCGCCACGTTTTCTTACATTTCTTGGAGCGAGTGGGATGTTTCTTACAAGGCTTCTGTTTTTTAGCACTAGCTATGGTCGCTAAAGAAGCTTTAGGGACCCACTTGTATGTTTTATTCGTTATATTAGGTCGAGTCTTGTAAGAAGCTATATGCATTGCTGTAGCATATTTAAGGGTACGGACATTTCATCCCCCTCAGGTGTTACCCAGGTCGTCCCCCTATTTCCCCAAGTGTCTATGGTTGCTGCTAGGTGGACCCAATCCACATTGTCCGGCTCAGTCATCCCAGGTAGTACATCTATATAAGGAGAATCTTCCCCAACATCAGTGTCCGCTTTACAAGCGTAACAATACTGCAATGGGGTCGAGTGAACTGTGGTGTCAGATCTATGATCAATTATAAACTTGTTTCCTAGAGGATGTGCTCGACCAGTCACAAGATCCACTCAAATGACAGAATCTTGGAACTGCAAGTAGACATGGTTTTTAGACCAGTCATGCATCATTTTTGCTTCCCTCATGAAAGGACGTCCTAAGATCATCTCCGATGCCATAGTGTGTTTGGAGAAATCCATAACAATGAAGGTAATTCTTATTTGATGTCCAAAGACCTTGATCTTGAGATCTTCTAGCATCCCAATAGGTTTAACAATAGACCCATTGGCCATCTTCACTACTATGGTTGTGGTCACAAGGTGAGGTCTTCCCATAGTTTCCCATCAATTTTTAGTCACGATGCTAACCCCAATGCCACCATCAAGGATTCCCTTCACAGTTAATCCCTTGGTAGTGATCGGTATGGTCGCATTCGATTCATCACCCCCAAAGTATTGTCCCAACTTGTTAACAGGTATTTCTATAACAAGGTTATCATCTAGGTTGGGTTGTGGATCTAAGTGTTCCTCCTCTATTGGCATCTCCCCAGCTCCATCCATCTGGGAAAATTGTGGTAGCCCAAACTTTAGTTCTCCATTGAGGAAGGCTCGAAGAGCTGAGACTAGCTCAGGGTCTTTATATAGTTTAGACATGATGGTGGTTCTAACTTCTGAAGACATGAAATCCATCAATTTGGAAATGTTTAACGGCACCTTTTGGACTTCAGTCCCTTGACATGGGGAAGATGGGATATCCATTTCTTGGATAGGATCAGGTAGTCCCTCTGTAAACATTCTTTCCATCAAGAAGTGCGTATGCCCACTTTCCCATGACTTTAAGTCACTTTCTTCTTGGATGACACTAGGTATGGCTAAGGGTCTATGGACTTGGTGAGGTTGTTGTTGCGTACGAAACACTATGTCTGTAATTTGGATCTGCCTAGGTGCTGGTTCTAGATCCCTTTGGGTATCTTCTACCAAACTCCTTAATTGCTTGACTCCCTCAATCTCCTCTGTAGGGTTTGGATAAGTTCCTATTTTCTTCTTGGATCCTGGCCATTGTGGCTCATGAAGGTCTTCCTTGTTGGTTTCTATCTTAGTGGTCGTTTTGGTCTCCTTGGTTTCACCTGAATCAGAATCCTCTTCAACGTCATTCATATATACGCGGTCGTCACCAATCCCTATGTTGGTCTTTGAATTGGGGTCTGACTTCGCTGCTTTTTGCGATCTCTTCCTTCGTGTTTTCTTCTTTTTCTGAGATTGGGTAATTGATGCCGTGTCTCTTTCCTCAAGAATATAATTGTGTTTTTGGAGCAATGATCATGTAACTATGTTCACTGGTACCACCAGTGTACTTTGTGATGGCTCCTCGAAAACTTCAATCAAGTTTAATGGCGTGATCTTCGGTGCATTTGGATTATTTGGACAATGGGGAATCAAATGATCTATGCCACATCGATTACACATGAGTATTGACATTGTAGACGTGCTCGCTTGATTGGTTTGCATTAGTGTGGCATTCTTTTGTAGCCTAATAGGACACTCGACTACACGATGTGGACCTCCACACTCATAGCATTGAAGAGGTGGTCTCTTAGTAGTGCAATTGATATTTTGGCCTCTTGCAGCAAGAGCAGCAACTTGATAGACAGGTTTGACTTGTCCCCAATAGTCCTCTATGTAGTATTGTGGACTTTCTTCAAGCACATCCATCCCATAGGCAATATTAGGATCTATATCTTCCTCACAGCCTTCCAAACAAGCAACAGATGACTCACAACCCACTTGATTCACAGAAGTGATTCTCGGATGTGGTGGTTGCGGTCCTAGCACTGGAGGTGGTAAGGGTGTTGTTTGAACAATATTTTGGGCCCTAGGGACCATATGTTGTGTTGTTTGTTCAAGAGGTGGGGCCGGCATCAATGCAGGCACTCGAGGTGTGTCTGTCCATGCTAAGGTTGGTCTATTGGCCATTGCGCACTTAAATACTATGCAATCCTTAGCTTGACCATACCTTCCACAGGCATTGCAGTTCCCATTGAAATTTACTCTAAAAGTAGGGCATTCACTGGTACTATGCGGTCCATAGCATACTGAGCACCATTGTTGCTCCCTTCTTGGATACATATGATTGTTTTGCGGAGCACGATTGTCTCTAAGACTCTCTTGAATAGCGTTGGTAAGATCTGCTAAATTCATATCAAATATCTTTGGCTCCTTAGCAATAGGCTTTAGGGTCATTGGCTGATGCCCTGATGATTGCAAGCTAATAGATTTAGGCTCAATAGACACTCTTTCTCCTTGAATCATTAGTTAATCTTCCAATTGGATCGCATTGGTGGTGACTGCTTCCCAAGTGGTGATACCTCTAATGACTAGGCCATTGTAGATATCCTCATGTCGTAATCCCCTAATGAATCTATCAAGCAATTGGTTATTGTTGAAGCGCTCATTTGTATTACAACAAGAATTCAAATGCTTCAAGCGACTAATAAAGTCTCTCATCGACTCTCCTTCCTCTCGTTGGGCTTTCTGGAGCTGAGAGGCTACACCCCAAAGCACTCCCTCTCGTATGTATTCTTTCAAGAAAAGTCTCCTAAGAGTAGGGTAAATCGTTTTTTCTTCCACCCTTAGGGTTCTATACCAATCCCCTGCCTTCCCACTTAAGGTTAGGCTTAAAGCATTACTCTTATGCATGTCATTGTGTTCTCCTAGAGAATCGCATATTTGTTCAAACACTTCAATATGATTTCTCACATCTTCGTCTCCACTAAATTTTTGTGTGAGCTTGGCTATTTTTACTTCTTTACTTCTAGGCTCTCTATCAGGCGTGCTACGCATATTGTCAGCAATAGATCGACCGATAGCTTGAGCAATTGTTGCCAAGTCACCTAAGTGAGCAGGCAGCCTGGGTGAAGGTGCTCGAGATGACTACATGTGGAGTAGGTATTGGCATTGGGCTTGGTGCATAGGAAGCCCTTGGGTTCCACATTTGGTCCGGAGTTGTGCCACGTGGTGGCCCAAAGTTCATATGTGTGGCCCTAGGCATAGCAGATGTCGGATGTGACATGCTAATGCTAGCCGGTATAGTCCCATGGAAATAAGAGCTTGGGTGTTGTGGTTGTGGAGCACAGGTAGTTGAAACAATGGGAGGGGTAGGGACTACATGAGTGTAATGACCCATAGGTGCATACGATTGGTACACACTTGTAGGTACTGTTACAGGCATTGAGATACCATATAGCGGTGCTTTACTAACAAATGAGGTCCATGGCATATTTCTTGGCATGCCCATCATTGGGGTAGGCATGGTAGCCATGGTGTCATCAAGGGAAAGATGAGCTAGACTTGGAAAGGTAAAGCTATCAGTTGTGGGCTCAGATTGCACTGAGACCCCTGGAGAAACAAAATATGGAGGATCCATTGGACTTACCGAGGGAGTCTCCATTTGCGATAAGGTCGGTTGTTTAGCCTTTCCTGTATCCAAGAATCTCATGAGACCCGTTGAAGGCATGTTTATCCGCTTGTTCTGTCTCTCTAACTCAATGACCCTATGGATGACCTCACAAACTCTTTGTTGTTGATCCTCCACACTAGTAGCACCCGTTGTGGATTGTAGGACATCTAACCAACCCACGTGATAGGTGTGACATGTGCATAGGTCGGTTAGAGTTTCCGTTTGTAGTTCGTCCTCCCAGTTCTCATTTAAGAACGCTCCATCTAGGATTGAGGTGCTAGGGGTGTCCTTTGAGCTAGATGCAATGTTGCTTTCTAGGGGTTGTCCCTTAGCGGTTGCTAAGTTAGGAGCACTCGATTGCTCTCCTAACAAAAATATTGACATAGGAGCTTTTGATTTTAACTCTCTTCGTTGCTCCGCCTTGCGTAAGCTCTCGACTTCCTTTTCCCTTGCTACAAGAATATACCGCTCAACATCTTGCACTTCGGCAAGGCTTCTACCATCAGGTAATATGACCTCGGAGGGGAATAGCTCTGAAGAGTCAGGAGGTGCAGTGAATGAAGTATCCACGTGCACATTCTCTAAGGGCATAGGGTCTACGTTGGTCATGAATTGAGAATTTACTTCCCCACCCCCCTCATTTACATCATTAGCTCCATGTTCGGAGCGAGTGACTCTACTAAAGGTTTCCTTCAAGCTGCTAAGCACGCTCGGCCCAGACCGCGGGCCCATGGCATGCATGTCTTGGCTTGAGGTATTGGGATTAGGCATTGGGAAACCCTCCATGACGTCGTAGTCAGAGGAAGAGTCACTAGCTGCTATGTTCGGGTCTTGGTTTGTACTACCTTGGGTCCCCATCGAGGGCCCGAAACCTAAGGTAGGTGGATAATGAGAACTCGCGTAAGTCGAAATTCTCTCTAATTGCTTTGTCTCTAGCACATGACCAGAGCGCAGATGCATGTGCCTTTGGCACCCTACAAGCGTCCGCGAATAACCTCGAAGGTTAACCGCTTACTTTTTTAGGCGTCCGTTTTTTCTCGTTTTTTAATGTTTTTAATGTTTTTAATGTTTTTTAATGATCGTTTTTTTATTAAAGTGTGTGATAGCTCAAAACGAGCGTATCACTCAGAGGGTCGCGGTGTGCTTTACAGCACAACGTTTGGTCACCTCAAGCTCCGTTGGTCCTCAAAAAAGTCAATTTTTAGCTACATGTGAAGCTAAAATACGTAATGTCAAAGGGCGACTGAGGCCTGAGCCTAAGAGTGAGCTTGGGCTTGGGTCTAGGAGATATTCCCCATCCCGATCCTACCTTTTAAATTTTTTAAGATTTTTTTTACCTTTTTTTTTTTTTGGGATAAGGTCGCCGCGGCCTGCACGCGAACACACACACACTCTACCTACCAACTTCCAACTAATACACCTACTGTTACACACTAACACACTTCATTAGCTGTCACAGATCTACTTCCTACTTAATGTACTTTGCATTACACGGAACTAACAACTTTAATACTAAGACCTTATCACAGAGAAAACACGGTAACCTTTCAAAACTTCATTAACAAAGAAATACATAGTAGCAACACAAAATTCTTCTTCTCAACACACACACCTTCCTTCCCTACCCTTCCTACAATTGAAATTGCACCACAAAAGAAGCACAGAGTGCCATTCAAGCTTAGTGTATGGCATTCCCCGGCAGCGGCGCCAAAAATGTGTGTGTCTGTCGCACGTGTCAATGCAAGGAACTTGCCGATACACTGCCATGCGAGCCACAAATGGCTCCAAGCACACAACAAGCCTAAACTAGTAAGCTCAAAGATGGCGATGGTGTGTCACTCACCGCTCTACGCTTGCTGTCGTGGAGGATTCCTCGCCGCGAAGAAGAAGGAGCCACCGCTGCGCTGCGCTCAACCGCCTCGTCGCCGTCGTGCCGCCGCAATGCTCGATCGCACTCTCTCTCTCTCTCTCTCTCTCTCTCTCTCTCTCTCTCTCTCTCTCTCTCTCTCTCTCTCTCTCTCTCTCTCTCTCTCTCATGCATACACACACACACACACAAGGAGATGAAGAAGAAGATGATGTAGATGGAGCAAGAGCACTCTTCAATTGCACAAATGAGAGAATGCGTGAATTTTAGGTTTAGTTGACTTTTATATGAGCTCACCCCATTCACACTTGGGCGCCCATGCTTAGCCAACTAATCCCTTGAATTTTCCAGTTAGAGTGCGCCTCTCATCGGCGATCACTCTTACCCTTTTCCTATTGGACCGACAATCCCGATACCTGACTCTACCAAATAAATAATACGGCATCCGTCTTAGGTGATAGGAATGTGTGTGAGGGTTAACAGCTTGTTGTAGGGCCTATGTTCTACTGTCATGATCTGTCTATCATATTTTTTCTGAGCCAGGGCTTCTTTTAAATCTTTAACCTCTTGGTTCAAGGAGGCTGAGCTTGTTGTCACTGTTGAGGAGGTGGAGGTCTCTTGTATGGCAAGGAGCTGAGTCAGAGTCCTGCTAACCACAGTATATGAGCCTTGCAGCTTCTCATTTTGTTCTCTTTCTTTGGCTAGCTCCTCCTCGAGGTGTTGCTGCTCGACTTGTAGTATGGAGTTTGCCTCGTTAAACTGTTGTACCTCCTTTTAATAGTAGGCTTCATTTTCTTGTTCCCTTTGCAACTCCTTTTGGGCTTGGAGCTTTGCTTTCTCTAATGCCTCTATTATTTGCTTTAGCTGCGGGGCATCTTTTGTTGCCTTTGACGCGTCTCTTTTGGTATCTTCCAATTCCAGTTTGTGCAGGTTGTAAAGAGTCCTTTGACATTGAAATTGGAGCTTGATCTGCTCTAAGACTGAATTGTTTTTGCTCCTTCCTCTATTATAGCTTGTGATCGAGGCGATTTTGGCCTCTGTTGGCTTTTTTGGCCCTAATCTGATTTTTCAACCTCATTAGTTTTCTTTTCTTTCAGTTTCTGATCTTCTAGAGCTGTTGAAGTTGTGGTGGGATTTCGTTGTGTTGCCTCCATTTCTTGATCTATGTTTAGTTTCAACTACCTCTTTTCCTCTCCTTGTTCTGGCAAGTCTTCAACTTTTTATGTCTCTTTCATCACAGTCTCTGGAGGTGCCCCAATGTCCTTGGGAGAACCAGACTCCTGACTGTGCTGGTCCTGCGTGTCTTGTTGTTCCTCCCGTTGAGAGTTGTCTTCCTCTTTTTTACTTTGAATAGATCCGTCATATGATTCGAGATCATCGATGCGTGGCTTCTTTGCTTCTTCTTTTTCCCTTTGCTCCATTTTTTTCTTGAGTTTGTTATGGATTTGTTGCCGCATGGCACTAGCAATCTCACGTTTTTCCTCTGCTTCTTGTCTTTTCTACTGCTTGATCCTTTCTTGAGTAGTTGTTTGCCTACATAGCAGTGGAATGTTTTCTTCTTCTTCCTCCTTTTTTTCATCATCAGCCTCTGTTCCTTGGGTTCTTTTTTCTTCTTGCTTCTGTTGGTGGAGCCTTTCCCTCAACGCATGTGCTTCTTCCATTGTCCTCCTGGCATGAGTAATGGGAATATCTTCTACCACATGCACAATTTTTTTTCTCAATCGTGTATATCCTAGAGTGTACTGACTGTCGTGCTCCTCCTCTAAAGACTGGTACTTCGAAGGAGTGTCTCTCTGTTGGGATCTAGCTTCCTGGCTACTCCGAGCATCTGACTCTATCTTTTCACTGTCAAAATCTTTTAAGGTTGAGCTTTGCCTCATCTGCTGAACTTCTGGCTTCGACCTGGTGAAAGGTCCGGCCACAAGTCTTACTGCTCTTTTAGATCTGTGGATCAGATCTATTTGCGCTTCGGCGGGTGGTAGATCATCAATCATCCCCAGTGCCTGACACGCAATCCGCGTCAGTATTGGTCTAGCGTTCATGTAGGTCTTGCTTTTTTGGCTCCCCTTTAGATTTGTTTTGATAATGTTGTTGAGGAGGTAATTCCAAAATCACAGCTGACCACTCTTCTTTCTGCCAAGCCCATTGCCATTACCACTGCCATGTGCAACAATGGTTCTGTATTTTTGCGTAATTTTTGCACTTCAAAGTGTTGCAATATAAGGTGCAATGGCAATTCAATTTTTGAGTATATCAAATCCTGATACGTTAGCTTGTGGCCTCTTTGTTTCAGGAAAGCTTTATCGTTATCTATTGCCTTTGTCTTTTGCAATAGATTGTGTGTCCCTTACTGCAAGTGGAGGGCTTCATTAATTATCTCTATTGTGATCTTTACCTGAACTACTGCCCCATCTTTGTCAGTCAGAGTGGCTTCCCCATTGTATTGTAAAAGAACTTATGAGCTCATGAGCTCGCCTGAAATCCGTTCCCCATGGAGGTAATCGTAGGAATTGTCTAACTATAGGCATCTCCCCCCTGGTAACACTTCTGGCTTTTGGTGCAGCGTCCACATTTCCTGCAAGAAGATACTCGCCTTTACTATTTCTTCGTTTGTGGCTTGAAACCTTATGATGAAGATGTTAGCCGAAATTGCTTCAAATACGTGTTCGGTGATGTGAGCTTTCTCATTTGAGGAGATATCTGTTATCTCATAGGGTGCAGTATTCCACTCCCTTTGTGCTTCCTTTGATGCATCCTGCAGTCAATTTTAGCATTGAAAATAGGTTTTAGCCATTAATCAGAACTATCGAAAAGTATAAACTTGACCATAAAATGAAAAATGAGCATAACTTTGTCAAAACTACCCCAAATTTGACCAAATTTCACCAGTGCATCTAGGATTACTATAGGCACAAGGATGTAATGTAACAAATGAAAAAAAGATCCATGTTCCTTTTGGCAAAAAGGAACATGGATCACGATCCGTGTTGGGAAAATTTTTGAAATTCTAACCAAGGGAAGTTGTTCCTGGGCATATGGAGATGCTACTGTGCAATTTTCTTTGGATTTAGAGTTGGAGGTACATGGATCGCGATCCATGTTGGGCAACATTTTGGAAATCTGATGATACCATCTGGTAGGGTTCATCTAGATAATGCATTGGTCCAAAAAATTTCGGATTTGGATCAATGGTTTAACACTTGGGCTAAATTTTGGAAATCTTTTGCCGACTTAGAGATTTTTGTCATTTTGAAGTGGATTTTGGGATTCAAATGGCTTGAAACTCCATGGCTTGGCTTTCTTGAACATATTGGATCAGATGGCATGGTTTTTTCTTTGGTTGGGCAATAAGGTACATGAATCGCGATCCATGTTGGGAAGAATTTTGATACAGTTCCTTTGCACATATGTTCCCATAGGTCTTCCTAATACACTGGTGAAACATTTTTAAATTTGGACATGTTTTTCCTTAGTTTGCCCCATTTTCTAGTTTATGGCCATGTTTTTTCCGTTTTGACCATATCTGTTTCTTGCAATCATTTTTGGGCACATGTTCTGCCTGAAATCTATCATTGTCTTGATTCTCGATGATTTAAGTCTGTAGTTCACAGCTTTGCCTGGCTCCCTGTCAAATTCCACCAAAATTTGAATCCCTTGGAGGAGACACATTGATTCCAACAATTTTCACCATTTTGCAAGTAATCCTTTGCTTGGTTTTGATCCTACAACCATCCTTAAGTTACATTTCCTTGTTGATAGGCTCCGAGGAGAGTGTGAAGTCTCCCAATTGTTTTAAGCAGCAATTTGAAAACTTGTCAAGAACTCTGCTTTTAGCCCTTCTTCATAAGTTCTATTGGAATCCCACCACTTGTCTTCTCCTTGAGTTTTTACTGGAATCCTACCCTTTGTTCCTTGAAAAAAATTAGCCAAAAGGCCATCTATGGGTGCTCCTGTACAATTTTCTCTGATTTTAGGGTTTGAAGAAAATGGATCGCGATCCATATTCCAACACTTTTTGCTACTGTTTTTGCTGCCTGATTCTGCCAGCTATTTGGGGTCTACTGGTGAAAGATTTTTGGTTTTTGATGAGTTTTGGAATTCCCCATTGGCCCTGTTAGTTTGCTGATTTTTGGGACTTTGTACTGCTCTGATCTGTTGTTTTGGAAATGCTGATGCAATATGGGACATATACACATGTTCTTGCACGGTTAATAATCATACCTGTCAAATATGGTGTAGTAAGATCTACCGAGGTGGTCGCAACGGGCAGAATCAAATCCGAAAACTCTATGCTCCTTTGGCTCTCTCTCTCTCTCTCTCTCTCTCTCTCTCTCTCTCTCTCTCTCTCTCTCTCTGAATGCAAATGAGCTTATGTTGCCCCATTTGACTTTATGTTCCTAATCTACCCGGAATGCCCCGTTTATACTTACCTCCATTGGTCATATCTTGTTGTTCATATCACTTGCGGTTCAAACCGTTCATCATTCTGACACTCGGTTGACAAATGGCGTTCGATCTGCAGTTTTGATCCTTTAGAAGTTGGCTCAAAATCCATCTTGTGTCGAATCTTTTCATATTTTCCATGTTCGAAGTCCTTACTTTGAAGTTTTGGCGTTTGCTTTCAAAAGTCAATTCCGACTTTCAAGGCTCGACTTATCAATTTTTGTTGATCATATCTGTCTTTTTTTGTTTGTTTGTAAAATAAAATTATTTACAATTATTATTAGTCGGCCAAAAATTAGCCAAAATTAGTGTAACCTCCCCTTGATACATACTCTTATCCTGGTATTGGATGGTGACGGTATGGCTCATGATTATGCCAGCTAAGAGTTTATAAGGCTCTGAAAAACTTGTTTTTAAAAGAAAAAGAAAGGAAAGGAAAAGAAAAGAATTAATATGATAATAATAATATATACAAATGATAATCCTGCCGCATTTCCCCCCCTTCCTAGAGTGAGTCGTCCCAGATGAACATGTGTTAGAGTGCATGGGAACAAAGCATGTGTCTATGCATAGCCGTATAGTGTGGCTCTAGGATGCGGATGGAGGATATGCATGGGGAAACAAAATGCTGTGCAAGAGAGAGGTGTTGAACAATATGTTCAGTGGCTGTGGGTGGCAAGGTCACATTGAAGCTGCGTGGTCTGAACAATAGTAATTGGAGAAGACGTGCCCTGTGTTTGACCGTGACCTGCAGAAGCTGTGATGTTGCTAGTTTTTTTTCTTGTTGGCTTTGTTTTGGTTGCCACTGAAATTGCTTTCTTGTGGATTCTCTAGAAGAGGTATCGTGTGACCGAGTTGGTTTTGGTTTCCATACCCACTTGACATTTGTTTGTTTCATTGGCCTGGGTTGTTTGACAAAAGCCGTAGGCAATTTGGCGAGGTCAGATTTCTTTGGAGGCAATGTAGGCGGATTTGAATTGTTTTGTCGTTTTGGTATCCACAATTTCTTAGGATTGGTTTGCATGATGGATTTTTTAACCCATATTTTCTTGACCGCTATTGAGGATATTTGCCGACCTGATGCCGGTGGTGTTGATAGAGGTCCCCATACATGGTCTGTTTGTACAAAGGACGTGGCAAAAGAGTGGTCCTCTTGTTTGAGGTGTAAGGTATTGTCCTGCCAGTTTGGCGTGGCTTGATAAGTGCACATCCACAACATTCCCAAAATAACTGCTTCGTTAAGATCTTGATCGTCGACAACCAATGTGATGTGCAGTAGAAGGGTTTAAAGAATTGTAGCTCGGAGCTAATACTCCGCACAAACACAAGGTTACTTTACTTCTTCACTTGAAAAGAGAAACTAAAATGAACACAATGAAGGAGACACACACACACACACACACACACACATAGAGAGAGAGAGAGAGAGAGAGAGAGAGAGAGCATGTCGGGTCCCAACCACCCTCAAGGGTCCCCCTTGCTCTATTGCCAAATAAAGTACTTGCTTTTATTACTTGCACAATGCTGTTACAATGATCCTAGATGTTGAGATGCTATTGGGTACTTGCTAGAAATGCTTGGTATTGCGATGATGCTGAGGAGTACTTGCTATGGATACTTGATAATGAGAGGCTACAGGCTGAATGCAAAACGCTAAGGGAATCTGCTTGGATCTGCAACGTTGGGTCTGATCCAAAGAGAGAATGCTAAAATATGAAGACGCTAATGAGAAGGTTGGAATATTCTACTTGCTGATGATAGCTAATGCAAAACCCTAGTACTAATGTTGATTCTGAAAATGTTGCTACTGATGTGCTGAAAATGCTAGGCTGTTGAGATTCTGAAAACGTTGGGGTGTTGAGGTTCTCTTGTCTTCCTGCTTCTGCTTCTTGCTCTTCAAGGGCCCCAATGGGCTGCCTATATACTGCAAGAATGTTGGATCCAATAGCATGCTTCAGCCTCCACAATGTGTATTACAATGCCAAAATGTAACTTATTATTAAGTTCAATAATAAGAGGTGGTTCACATGAGTGAGTTGGGAATGCTTGTTTCTAATGGACTATGCAATCAGAGTGTATGCAACTACTCTAAAGTTCCTAGACATGCACGTCTTGCGCACAAGCTCACAAGGGTGTCAGAAAACTCATATTGTCAGTATGTACGTATTCCTATAATCGCAAGAAGAAATTAGTGAGTTTATTCAATCTAGGCAATCTGCGACAAAGAAGTGGAGTGGCACTGCACCACCACATTCAACATGCTCATTCATCCGGTAACTTTTGGAATAGACACTACTAATAATCCAAAGGCCTCAAGGTACATCTCAAAATTGAAGAGAATTTGCGAGGTTCTCTTCCTCCACTTTGCATCGAGAGCCAAAAAGAGCCCTTGACCAAAAAATGGTGGACCTAGCTTACCTTCCTGCTGTTTTCTTGTGCCCTATATGACCTATTGGTATGGCCTCCCTTGTCCTCAATCTGAATCTTTGGAATTCTCTCATAAACTATCAGTTGATTCTCTTGGTTCTTCAAAACTCTCTGTTAAACTATTAGTTGATTCCCTTGCTTCTTCAAAACTCCCTGGTAAACTATCACCTGATTCTCTTGGTTTTTCTTGTCCTTGGAATACTCCTCCCATTGAGGTGGACATTGGCTTGTCCATAGGATAGGTGAAAGATCCAACATGCATATAAGAACCTTGCTTGGCATGTTCCATAAGTCTCTAAATGGAGTTAAACTTCTTTTGCAAACAATATCATTGAATCTCTAAAGGTAATCCAAAGCAAAGCCGCTCAATCTAGTCCATTAAAGTGATCCTCCAAAATGAAGATACTAGCAAATAGGTATCCCAAAACCTCTATCAATAGTCATCCAAAGTGTCTTCCTTATTCATTCTCATATAATGCCAAGCCGTGATGACATTGCGAGGCGGCTTTGCAGGATAGACCCGATGGCCTCAACACAAGGGCTAATGCATGACTGCCTCATCATGAAAGGCAAATCATAGGGGTACCACTTAGATTCATATGCAGCTAGGACGCAATGACAATACTATACAACACACCATGCACCATGTCATGCAGCTGAACATGTTATGAATTGTGGTATGAGGTGGCAAAGAAACAAGTGGAGATAGGTAGTGAGAGTTGTGAATGTAGGTGCATGAACTACTATTCACACGAAAGGTGGCAAATCCACCACCGATACATGCAAATGAAGAACAAAACAACACGAGAGGTGGCAAACCCACACACCTCTACATACAAAGCAAAAGAAATAAACAACTATGTGACATACTCACAAATCCAGCACAATAGAAAGATGACATAACGAAAAGAGTAAATTATTTTTGGGGAAGTGATAATGGATAGAGAGTGGCAAGATAGGAAGGAGGATACCATGGGTGCCTCATTGATGGGTTGGATGATGTCAAGGAGTAGCATGAGGGTAACCTTCACTCTTGTTAAATGCCAAATCCTGCACTTTGGATTGCACCAAGGCATGGTGGTTTGATGATGATGGAGGTGGGATGTGTGTTGATGAATAGGTTGTGTGTGCATAACCTCCTTACCCTTGTGGTGTGATGGTGTCTCCCAATGCCCTTTTACATGGACTAACACTTCTAGCTATATTAGAAGTGTGGAGGCATGGTGCCTATGCCTCAAAATTCTCATAACCTCTAATAACTTAGAGCTTGCACTTTGGTGAGAGCGTTGTGTGTTTTGGAGATAGAAACCCCTCCTTACATAGGAAAAGAGGGTGGAATTTTTTCTATGTTTTTATTGGGACGTGACCTACACCATGTGACCGTGGGTTGGCCATGTCTGATGCAATGATGCTTGTGATAGAGATCCACAAAGAGAAAATAGTAAGAGAAGAGAGAGATGGAGGGGAAAGAAGGGTAGAGGAATGGGGTTTTTAACAAGGTATGCTAGTCGTAGCTAGCTTATTTGAGAGACAAGAGAGGATTTTTTACAAGAGGTTGCCGAAGGTGGTTTGTCATTGGAGAAGATAAATCTGCCACTTATAGCGGTAGTGGCTCTAGCTTTGGCCAAGACTTCATTTAATGTGGCTTTGTTTCTCTCACTCATGCCCTAGATTTCAAATTAGAGTAGAAAATATACAATGATCTTGTGTTAACACACAAAAGTGAGATAATGAGGGATGTAGGTGGAGTAAAAGATGATTACGAGGTTGATGTTGTCATTCGAAGCTGATGAACATAGGCATGGCCCACCTAATTGGAGCTTCCATAACTTGATGCTTTGCTTGGACAAGCCTCCCTTACGCCGTGTCATTTGTAATGGTCGTAGTCAAGCACCTTTGCGGTTGTCACTTCATTGAAGTCGTTAGCGCGAAGCGTGTATATACGAGAGCATGTGCATGTGTGTGAATGATGGTGGCTGTAATTTGACTATTTTGAGATTATGGGCTGATTTGTGAGAGTGTTTGGTGGTTATTATGAGAGTGGGATGCGTGTTGATGAGTAGGTTGTGTGTGCGTATGTGTACGTGAGTGTGTGTGTGTGTGTGTGTGTATATGGCTGAAAAAACATCAATTTTCAGCTATAGAGAGCTTGGGGAAGACATGAGAGTGAGAGAGAAGAGAGAGAGAGAGAGAGAGAGAGAGAGAGAGAGAGAGAGAGAGAGAGAGAGAGAGAGAGAGTGTGTGTACTCTATGTGCTAAAAATTGGCTATTTTCAACTTTGTGTGTGTGTGTGTGTGTGTGTGGAGGGAGATGAAGTTTGTTTTTTGTTGGTTAAAGAGAGAGAGAGAGAGAGAGAGAGAGAGAGAGAGAGAGAGAGAGGAGGGGGGGGAGGACAAAAAATTGAAAATTTCAACCAAGAGAAAGAGTGAGAGGGAGAGAGAAGACAAGGAAGGGAGGGCTCCATGGATAGAAGAGGACAAGGTGGAGAGAGGTGATAATGAGAAGGAGGCCCCCCTTATTTGCTTTTGTAAGAAGGTGGTGGCCATGGTTGTCGAAACCATTGAGTGCCCTTTTATTTTACTAATATAGTTATCAATTATTTTGAAAGTGGATCCCTTTGAGGAGGAAATTAAGGAGGGAAATGATTACCAGTGGCTCCGCCGGTACTTGGGGACAAAGGCTCCTTACCATGCAAGATTTTCTGCCTCAATGAAAGCTTTTACTGGAGATTTTGATAATCTTGATCATCAAGTGGTCGTTCACACACCTTGCACTTGAGAATTTTTGAGAAGGCGGGTTTTCCATAGAGAGATATGGGTTGAGTTCAAAAGATGGCCCTCATTATCAATGCCATAGCACCATTGATCATCTTGTCACTCTTTGTGTAGCCCTCCCCTTTAATCTAGAGGCATTTATGCCTCTAGCTCCATGCTTGATTCTTCTTCATTTGAGGTTGAGGAGTCTCCCTTCTCAGGAATATCCATCATAGGTGCTTGATCAAACCTTAAAAAGTACTTCTTCAACCTCCATCCATTAACACGTGTTTTGTGAAGTCTACCATTTGCATCCATTAAGTCGATAACTGCCATTGTTGTAGCGCTTTCTAATGACAAATGGCCCCTCCCATCTGGGTAAAAACTTCTTATCCTTCCTAGTGTCAAACCTGTTTACATACATTAGAACCAACATACATTTCTTGATACCTTTCCCCTTAAGCCCTTTGTTGAAGGTGAGGCGTCGATGCTCTGTCTGAGTTGCGTAGTAGTTGATAGCCTCTTCTATGTCTAGTTGGAGCCTCTCTAGATCCAGAATGCGATTGTGGAGATCAGTATTAGGGCATTCCATCTACCTAGCTAGCACTCCGAAACTAGCCAATTGAACTTCGATGGGTAAAATGGCCTCCTTACCATACACCTAGTGATATGGTGTGAATCCAAGAGATGTGTGAAATGAAGTGCGATAAGCCCAAAGTGCATCCATAAGGTGCTCATCCCAATCACTTTTGTGATTGTTTACCTGTTTAGTGATGATCTTGGAGATTATACCATTTACCTTTCCACCAAACTGTTGCATTATGGGTAGTAGGGAGTTGAGTGGCGTCGTGAAATGCTCAGCTTTTCCATCAGCTCTCCTACTAGCTAGGTCTCCTCTAAAACCTAGTCCCCTCTCAAAATTATATGAAGAGGAGTTCCAAAATGGTAGCAAATATTTTCAAGTACAAACTTTGCTACTTCTTTAACTATAATTTGGGTGGTAGCTACTACTTCAACCCACCTAGTCATGTAGTCTACACCCATGGTGATATACAATTCACATGATTGGGACCTTGGCAAAGGCCCAATAGCATTAATTCCCCATTTCTCGGATGGTCCATCAGAGATTATAGGAGTCTTTGGCTCATAGGTGAGCCTCCTATCCCCTGCTTTCTAACATTCCTTGCATGTTTTACACCAGTGGTGCACTCTGTAGACTAGGCCATACAAACCTGACTTGTAGAATCTTTCTACTAGTGATGTCAATTGCAAAGTGTCCCCCATAAACACCATCATGGCAAGTTTAAATGATCTCGATGATTTCTCTAGAGAGAGGTACACGCCTAAAAATTTGATCCTTAACCTTGCAGTAGAGGTCATCATTGATAAGACAGTATTTTGTTGCCTTGCACACAAGCCATTGCTTTTGGCCCTTGGTAAGATCTCTAGGACACTCTCCTCTATCTAGGAAACTCATGATTTCAAGCATAGTGTCACTACCTTGGAAGAGAGGTAGCTTCAACTTGATCACACCCACTGGAACATCTTGTATTTTTTCTCTAGCTAGAGCATCTGCTTCTTGATTTTCTTCTCGGGGCACATGATGTAATTGTACAACTTAAAACTTCCCTAAAAGTTCCTTAACTTTGTGCAAATGGACTAGCAAGCTATGATTTTTACAAGCCCAATTTCGTTGCGTTTGTTTTACTAAAAGCATGGCATCACCAATTTAATTGTTGAATACCTCGTGTCACACACCACTCTAACCCAAGAGTTAATTTTGACCCATTGTTTGGAGTGAGAATCCAAGAGATGCCCAATGGAGAAAACCTTATCCCCTTGCTTGTTGAAGATGAAAATGCCAGTTGCAGCTTTGTCCATTGTCCTCTTGTAGGCTCCATCAAAGTAAAGAGAGTGAGCCCCTCTACCTAGGAACCTCCAACACAGGTGTAATCTCTTGATCATTTGGATTTATGTTTAGCTTCTTTTCATAGTGGTGATGAGTGAGAATGCCTCCTAGACTGGCCCTTGTGGAGTTCTCTACTTGCATTGTGTATTCAAACTCTTGCAACCTTGTGAGCCACTTGGAAATCCTAGGAGAAACATCCATGTGCTGCATCACATAAGAAAACACTTCTTCTATTATTAAGATTATGAATAATCTAGGTAGTAAATAAGAGCAGAACTTGGTGGTAGCAAACATTAATGCAAGCACCATGTGCTCCACTACTGTGTATCTCTTCTCTGATGGGGTCATCATGCGACTAGAGAAGTAGATAGGATGCATGAAAGAAGTTTGAGGATCCTTTTGCATCAATACCGCCCCAAGTGTGTCATTGCCCACACTAGGATTAACATAAAATGGCTCATCCCACTTTGGAGGTGCAATGGTGGGTAGTCAGGCTAAGATTTATTTCACCTCAATGAATTGCTGCTCATTCTCTTCACTCCAAGTGAAGATCTCTTGATGGGTAACTTGCTGCAAAGGGAGAGCAAGTGAATGAACCAGCTCAAATACCTTACCTTTTGAAGGAATGAGACCAACTGTTTGGTCGTAGTGGTGGATGGTAAAGACACCAAAGCTTGAACTTTGATTGGGTCAGCTTCAATACCTTTGGCCGAGATTACATGGCCAAGAAGAGTAACCTTGCTTTCACCAATGTGGCACTTTTCTACATTGAGTTGGCCACCCAAATCTTGTAGCCTAGCTAGACCTTCATAGACTTTATCCAAATGAAGAGAGCGAGAGCTATAGATACAAAAGTCATCAATAAAAACAAGAATTGATTTGCCAAAGAAAAAAATGTCACATAGCATTGAAAAGTGGTTGGAGCATTGGTGAGACCAAAAGGATTAACTCTGTAAGCAAAACATCTCCATGGTGTGATGAAAGTTGTCTTCTTTTGATCTTCTTCAGTGATGCTCATTTGGAAGTATCCTGAGTAGCCATCACATATCGTATAGCGCATGATACACTTGCCATTGTGAGAGTGAGAAAATTAACTCGACTTAGAAATATTTTTTTTCTCTTAACATTCAATACATGGGTGCTTTGTAGATGGAAAACATACTATACAAGGATGAAAATAAGTACATCAAAAGATACTTCATGGTTAATCATAGGCCCGAATAAAGGGTAGAGAAGAGGAGTTTATCTCTTGCAATCGTTGTTTGCCAAACATGGTTGTAATGAGCAGTTGCTAAACATCTTGCGGTCCAAGATTACTTTGATTGATTGAATTCATTGTGGTGCATAAGTTTGGTCCCTTGCAAAAGGATGATGCACTAAATCCATCACATGATAATGCGGAAAGACTCCCTCCTTTTGTGGTGGGAGGTTATAGTCGGAGGTGTAGAGATCTTGGTAGTCAAAGTCAAATTTGTAGTACAACAGGACAAGGTTGTCTTCATCTTCTATCTCTAGGATTGCCCCTCTAGCAATCGCTTGGAAAAAGCTTGAAATCTCTCCCTCTCTGAGAACCTTCACTTTCCTGCAAGATAGAGTGCCATCCAATGCATACACAGGTGTGATGAGGTAGGTGGTGAGTCTTACCACTTGTATTAATCCAAGTTGGATTGATACATAGCAAGTTGTCAAGTCATTGTCATAGCCTTGATCCAAAAGTAACACTCCTTGAAGGTGGAGGGTCTTGTCTTTCCGCCAAGCAAACCCCGTGTCACAGATCTTGTAGATGACAAGCTCTGCCACTTCACTTGGTAGACGATGTAGAATCCATCCTGCTGTCTCTAGTTCCTGGCTCATGAGATGAGAGTGAGGTATAAAAAGACTTTGGAATATTTACCCTTCTGTATTGAAGACGCGGTGATTATCGGTGTTGGAACACCCCTTGAATCTTTTGGTACAAGGGAGAGGGAGGGACCATGCATTCGTAGTAGATTCCTCAAGTTGAAAAGGCTTGTTGTGGCCGTAGGTGGAATAGGTGGCAAAGATGAGGCGTGCGTTGTCGAGAAATTTGCAGTCTTGCCGGGAAAGCACCGGGCTTATGGATGTGAGAGTTTGTGAGAGAACTCAACAAAAACTATATGAAGGAGTTAAACCATAGATGCCATGAAGACTAGGGTTTGGAAAGAAGTGCAATCAAAGAAGACCCACTCTTTCTCTCTTGCACTCACACACACAAAGAAAGAACACAAAAGAGAATGTCAAAACAACACAAAGATGAAAACATCAAGGCTATGGTCATATCGTATCATGGGTAGTATGAAAGGGTTAATAGATGAGTTAATGGCATTCAATCTTGGCTGACCAAATAGGCTACGAATTACAATTTTGTGCTTACCATAATATATATATTTTGTCTAGTGATTGGGATTAATTGTGTATACAAATCCTCTTGGTTCATAGCAAGATAACTACGCTTACGTCAAGAGAAAAGTTATAGTCTATGAGACGCAGTATAATGGGATCCGGTGATAGAAGTATTTCATTGAGCCTTTCAGGGCCAAAGAGAAACACTATACGTTGTTGAAAGTGTATTTTACGGCTAATCCATATGTTAATTCTAATAGATCGTACAGAGTGAAAGCGATAGAAATTATCATCATGTGGATTATTCATCTAGGATAACTCTAGTATGTGAAAAATGTAGATATGAGAGAAGAGACGGGAAGAGAAGAGAAGAGCGTTTCCCTCCCAAGCCCTATTCTTGCCCGTAGGCAATAAGGATACTGTGTGGAGAGATGTACCTGTAGCAAGGCCCAGAACCTAAAATTTGTAGAGAGGATGAATTACTAAGATAGAGAGAGATACGTTTGGTTAATTAAGGAGACGAGATATTATATATATATATATATAATGGATCAGAGATAAAAAAGCAAACAACAAGAAATCAAGAAAACATCAATGTACAACACATCTTACTTGACAAACCCTTTGGCACCGTTATTGATGGAGAGAGAAGAAGAGGGGAGAATTCAACTTTGATTGATACGCCAAGTCCAAGACCTTCTTTGATTAGAGTTGATCTTCCAAGGATTGCGTACAAGAATGGCTAGTCTTCCTCTAGGAGAAAGTGTAGGCTTATGCTTCTGCTAATGGCTATGGCATTACTACTCACTCCCTCATGAATCCTCTCATCAATGGCTTGAATGCTTGAGTTCTTTTCAAGGAAGAAGAGGTCCCCTTTTATAGGTGAAGGGAACCCCCAAGGGTTTACACAAGAAGAGAAGAGCTAGTGTGAAAAATTGGACAAGTTGGAAATGAGCTGTCCCTGCATGATGTGGGCAGATTGGGTTCCAGTATTTTGATCATATCTCCTCAACCGTGGCTCCAAATAAAAAAGTAAAAATATGGACAGAAACTTCAGCTCATTAGCTACGATTTTAATTTTAAAATT
Source organism: Adiantum capillus-veneris (assembly GCF_014529385.1). Lineage (NCBI taxonomy): Eukaryota > Viridiplantae > Streptophyta > Polypodiopsida > Polypodiales > Pteridaceae > Adiantum > Adiantum capillus-veneris. The sequence goes on along the minus strand of NC_140950.1, from coordinate 140,601,398 downwards.
GTTTTTCAATTCGGATTGGAACCTTGTGTAAAAAAATCATCAAAATAGGGTCCATTTCTGGCAACAAAAGTCTTCCTGTGGTCCCCTTAGCCTAGACTTTCATTTGATTCCAAAGGACATCTCATGCCATATGAAAACATGACATTGCTCCTTGACAAAGTTTTGTAATCATGCTTGCAATAATGCATTAAAATAAGTGTATCTTTGAAATCATGCCACCTAGTGTCCCACTAGGGTTTGATTCCCTCCTAGTAGCTATTTAAAAAGAAATATAAGAAAAATATGAAAAATACATACAATATATATATATATATATATATATATATATATATATATATATATATATATATATATATATATATATATATATATATATATATTGGAGTTTACCCTAGATATAGGATCTAGCTAGGGTGTGAGATGATAATGAGATAGTAGAAATAAAGAATCAATGCTTTTTGCCCCAAGTTAAAGAGGCAGAGCTATTGATGCTTTTCCCATAGTATTTTCTGATGGTAAAGTAAGAATAGGTTACCCTTGAGAAAAATAATAGGATGAGATAGAAGGCTTATTATTATACTTGAATATGCATATGTACATTATAGAAAATATAACTATGTATCTAAAAAGTTACAAGATAAATCTTGTAGCATGTGTTCCCACTATGTACGTGTCACAGCAGGACATCCACCCCCTCTAAACCTGCACATCCTCCGGCATGTGCCAGCCTCATGGTAACTTGTGAAAGAAGTTGTATCCCCTGTCATCCCATGACCTCCTCCAGGATCATATGGGTAACTCAAAAACTTGTATTGTACTAAGCATTGAGAATTTCTCCGCATCTTTTAATTCCTCTTGGACCAGAAGGAATTGTTATATACATCTGTCTCCGAATCATCTGTAACAAATCTCCATTATGCGCAAAATATTCATGACGTAGAGACATAAGTTCCTCATCCTCCTCTTCAAAAAACACTTCCAGGCTTCCTGTAATATACTTATTAGATTTTTGAAACTGCACTTCAACCTTCTCACCAACCTCTAAATCCATATGTACCTCTTTCGCATAGAAGTTTGAATCTGCATCTTCATTCTCAAAAGAATCCTCTAGATAGCCTTTCTCAACATCGAGAGAAACCTCAGAAATATGCATGGTAAACCTCTCATCAATTCTCTCACCTTTTACCAAATACCTCTCCAGATTTACATCATAAAACTTTGCATGCCTCTCAAATATGGTGTCTAATTCCTTTTCCAAATCATCCTCTTAGGTATGCTCCCGGTCACTTGTAACCGACTGCTCAAAAACCTCCTTGGAGTTAGTCTCTGACACAATATCTTCACCCCTTCTTCCTTTTTGACCCATCGCTAAATTATCTTCAACTGAATCATGTCTCCACTCATCTAGGGAGAACCCTTCTTCATTACATGACTCTGGTGTCAGCATAGAGCTAGCATCCTCTTCTTGCTTCAAGGCATCACCATGTATACCCTTCCTATCCATAGCAGATAGATGCTCACAAACCTGCTTGCAATTTATACCCTGTGACACAACACCTAAATCCCTTTTATGCCTCAGATATTTTTTGCATACCTGCAGGCAACCGAAATTCTTAGAACCCTGTATAGTAGGCACTTTATGGCAAGCATCTTTACTTGCATCTTCACACAGATAAGAAATATCACCCCAATCATAGACCATATCCGAAGAGGTTTCTTGCTCTTCTACTCTATCCTCTTACGTCACTTCAACCTGTATAGCATAACCAAACACTTCTCTATCTTGGATTTGTGAATCTTGAAGATTCATAGCTTCATCCGCAGAACCCCAATCCTCATGCAGAGAATCTGCATCTGTCATTCCTTCCTCTACCATGGAATTGTGAAAGCTTGCTGCATCTAGCTCTAAATAAGGCACAATTTCATGAGTCATTTGCATCACATCTGCTACCCCAGATATACAAGACATACATATTACTCTGTCAATGCACTCCTCTTCTTCCACCTCGTCCAGTTGAGGTACTTCACGATCCACAATGCTACTAGTAGAGCTATACTCACAAAGGAAGAGATTTTCAGTCACCCCCTCTAAATTAGCACTTTTGCAGCTAGGCATATCCATTTGGGTAGTACCACATGCATCAAAATCGCATAGGAAAGCATTGATAATGGCTTCTTCATCCTGGTATATGTCTTCAGTATAGGCATCCGGCTCTTCTAAACTTGGTAAAAGTTCCTGGATCTGCTCAAAAGTAGATTGTAGCACATCACTAATATAGCCGTCTTCCACCTGTTTTCCCTTCACATCCTCTGTCAAAACCATAGCATCCTCATCCTTGTATATACACTCATGTGCATCTTCAAACGAATCAAAAGGAGCGTCCAAATCATCTATCATAGCCAACGAGTTTGCATCATCCTCTAAGTCGCTTTGAGCCATTTCAGGCGCTTGGATAGCATCATGAGAGTCATTATCTTGAGATACGAAGGTTACAAGACCCAAACGTGCATAAATAGCTTCCACTATGTCTGCTTCATCTGCATACAATAAATTTGCATCTTGCAAAAGATATGCATCTATTACTACTTTTAAATTAGCCTGTATGGATGTGTTGACACTTGCATGGCTTATAAGAGACACCAACTCTAGCTGGTCACATCCACTTCCACTCTGCTCCATCTCTTGGTCTTGATGTTCCAAGCATACCTGTGTTATAGCTGTAGAAAACTCACCCCAGTTGCTTGCATATACACTTGCATAGTCTTGAACTTGGTGCTTGAAATCATCACTCACAAGTTCAACAAATGCTGCAATCATCCGAGCTTCTGGAATTGCTTGAAGCCTCATCTCTGTCACATAGCACTCAAGATATCCTTCTGGATCATAGCCTTCGAATATATTAAGCTCATTATATACGGATTGCTTAGCGCTTTCAATCGCTTTTTGAATCCGGTCTTCTTCTTCAAGCCATTTGCATCTGTCTGCAAGCTCTTTCATTTCAGCATATAGCTGCTCCACTTTTGCTAGCCATCTTTATGTACTCTCTGAAGGGGATCGGAGAGCACCACAGACGGAGAGTGTGAGAGAAGGAGACACACGACACACAGATATGGGTGGGGAGACTCAAGGAGTGAGCAGCCCCCTATACACTTATGCTATATATAAGGTATACAAGTCAGTGGGTGCCCAGACTCTAGGCGACCGAGCAAGGCACAGACGCCTATACCCCAACAACCTCCCACTTAAAGGCGACTGTGCCTTTAAGCAAGGGAACCTAGTCTAAAGACTACAAAAGGTGAGAGAAAACCACTCTCAACCGATGCCCACTGGCTGGCTGTGATCGTGTGCATCCTGCTGTCCTGCTCCCGTGTAAGTCCATACACCACCAGACGTACCGCACACGTACTGCAAGTATGTACGCAATACCTGCATATCTCCCTCGTGCAGTATGCCATCATCAGTCAACAAACGACTGACAACCCCAACTGCAAATGCTCCCACTGCAGCTGCGATATCCGGTCTCAAGATCAACATCTCATACATGAGACCACCGAATGCCGATGCAATGCTAGCGGGCCCTGCTAGCTCTACGGAGCATGCATCAACATATATATCCCTGGCAATAGGCATCTCTGACTGACAAGGCATGTCAGCCACATGCATCTCCTGATTGTCCACAAAAGACGCATAAACCTATCGTGCAACCTCAGAGAACCTGTCGTGCAGCCTCAGAGCAAACCAGCTGCTCTAGATGTCTGCTGGAAGACATATCCTGCACAACTATATCCCCATGCTCACTGTCGAGCAGAGAAAGAAATGATTGCATAATCGCTGACGTCTCAGCCTCCTCTGCAATCATCCATTGCAAACATGACCACTCAATCTGCTGTGACTCACTAGAGCTCTCATGCTCTAACTCCGTATGCATAGACTCTTGCACAACGTCCTCCTATCGTGACTCACTAGAGCAAGACCGCTCTACCTGTCTATCCTACATAGAAGTATCTCGCACAACTGACTCTCTGCTTTGCTCAGTCACTAGCAAAGCATGCATGTCTGACTCTGTCACCTCTCTGTGTGACTGCTCAAGTCGTGCTTCAACTGTGTGCACAACGAGCTCACTACTTTGCACTCCATGCGAAGCATCCTGCAACCCATAAGCAAAAGAGACTCGCCTGCTCTCTCGCTGTCTACATGGCTGCATGATCACACAGACAACACCGTCTCTCGTGTGATCCATATGCAATGGGTAACCTGTACCACTCCTGGCACCTCTCGCAATCACTAGCGAACCCAAATGCATCACAAAATTTCGCTCTCGTAGCGAAATTTGACATCCACTATCCCGTAACTGTCTGACTGAGATCAAATCCCGTCTCAGATCTGGCACATAACACACATGACGCAGGGTAAATCTCATACCACTGGGCAAGGACAAACATACGTCTCCTGTACCCTCAATGGCATACACAGCACCATCAGCCATGTGCACACAACCAAGTCTCCCACTAGAAAACGTGCTAAACCACTCACAATGCGACGTGACATGGAAAGTAGCATCTGAATCTAGCAAACAATGTGAAGACAATGTGCAATCCGATATGCAATCCGTAGACATAAGATCGTCTGAAGACAAGCTAGATATAAATGTGACATCACCGTCGAGATTTGCGTATGGGATCAATCTCTCCCATGGACATAGAAGTGGGACTAGACTCCCCTGTAGACATGGATGTCGCGTACATAGCATGTAAACTCTGCCATAAAGCATGAGTTGTAGTCTCTCTCGAGACCTGCCAGTAAACAGACTCAACCAGATGCAAACAAATCGTAGACATGGCTAACTCATCAAGATCCTACCAATCATCATCACGCATAGAATTGGGCTTCGCCGATAAACCACGCAAGGGTTTATCCTGCCCCAAATCCGCCAATGCAACAAGCATATGCTCCTTCCAAGCAACAAAATCTGCACCATCAAACTGTGTCAGACCATAACGCTGGAAGTCAAATGAAAAATCAGCCATAATGCTCGCAAAGGAGCAACCAACAATGAGTAGCAAATGTCAACCAAATCAGCCCTAAACTGGCTCGAATCGCATCAACAAAAGTCTGCAAATATGGCTGTAAAATTTGATGCAAAGTTGCACCAATAACCGTGCAAAGCCTTGCACAAAATCACAAGTCAATATGACTCAATCGCGCATAAATATCTGACAAAATTTTGGCAGAGTCTCCTTTGTAACTGGAGCAAAATCTCAACAGTAAACCTCAAAGAGACAATAATATATGCTACAATGGCCAATCCGGGAATAAACTTGACCGGAATCACCTCACAAAGTCATACATATGAGCATACCCGCTCTTGCCGAAGTACCACTCAACGGCACCTCAAATGACATACATGTGAGTGATGATTGCTGCCAAAATACCTTTCAATCAATGACCAAATGTCTGCCAGATAACTATAGCAACATTTTGCAAAACCTTGCAAGATCTGTCGCTATGCGCAATACGAAATACGGCACACAAGGGCATACACAAGTGACTCCAAACTCCAACCAAATGATGACTGAAAATCACATGTCAAAGTGGGAGTAAACTCAACCACTAAACTGTCAAAGAGCAACCTACGGATACGTAGAAGCTATGGCGAGAACCTGGATAAAATCCAACAGAGTTTCTTCTATAAATTGAGTCAAATCTCAAATAATCTCAGCCACAAACAAATACACAAATCCATATATGGCATACATAAACCGCCAAGACCATGGCAACATAGCTCACTCTCGCATGAGTGGCTCTCTAGAAAAATGCATATCCAAAAACCTGTGTACACCTATGAATTTGCTGGTTGCTGCAGAAAATACTCCGTGTGTGTGAGATATACCAAAAACAATGTTTTTGGGACCCGAAAGTGCACAAATAAACCTGCTGCTGTACCTGCTGTAATTCAAAGCATAATTTCAGCAAATAGACATCACCATCGCGTTCGGAGCGTGCCAAAACCCTGACCTAGACTCCTGGATCATGTAGATCTAACTCTGTATGACGGAGCTACGCAAAAAACTGCGTTTTAGAGCCCGAAAATGGCAAAAACGAGCTGCACACAGTCTTGAACCTGCTCCTGCTCCACTCTGCGTGATGCAATGTCCTCTCAATGCAAGCTCCAATGCAAGAGCTCTGCCACAACAACATCCAAGCACTCGAATGTCAAGCTCTCCTCCGCCGAGCACTTCTTTAACGAGCTCCACTGAGCTCAAAAGCTCCTCTCACCAAGGAAGCCGCAACCACCTCCTCGACCAAGCTTGACCACACCAAGCTCCTAAGCTCCAAAGACAATGCTCCTCAAGCTAAAATCACTCTCCGTGAAACTCCGCAATCGAACTCCACCGTCGAGAGCGAGCGAGCTATCGCGCGAGCTATCGTATCGAAGCTCTCAAAGCCGTCATGCTCTCCGCGGTCACCATAGCTCTGATACCAATTGAAGGGGATCGAGGAGCACCACAGACGGAGAGTGTGAGAGAAGGAGACACACGACACACAGATATGGGTGGGGAGACTCAAAGAGTGAGCAGCCCCCTATACACTTATGCTATGTGTAAGGTATACAAGTCAGTGGGCGCCCAGGCTCTGGGCGGCCGGGCAAGGCACAGACGCCTATACCCCAACACTCTCACCCCCGCTTGTTCGCATCCGGTTCACCAAAAAATATGTCGAGAAATTTGCGGTCTTACCGGGAAAGCACCGGGCTTATGGCTGTGAGAGTTTGTGAGAGAACTCAACAAAAACTATATGAAGGAGTTAAACCATAGATGCCATGAAGACTAAGGTTTGGAAAGAAGTGCAATCAAAGAAGACCCACTCTTTCTCTCTTGCACTCACACACACAAAGAAAGAACACAAAAGAGAATGTCAAAACAACACAAAGATGAAAACATCAAGGCTATGGTCATATCGTATCATGGGTAGTATGAAAGGGTTAATAGATGAGTTAATGGCATTCAATCTTGGCTGACCAAATAGGCTACGAATTACAATTTTGTGCTTACCATAATATATATATTTTGTCTAGTGATTGGGATTAATTGTGTATACAAATCCTCTTGGTTCATAGCAAGATAACTACGCTTACGTCAAGAGAAAAGTTATAGTCTATGAGACGCAGTATAATGGGATCCGGTGATAGAAGTATTTCATTGAGCCTTTCAGGGCCAAAGAGAAACACTATACGTTGTTGAAAGTGTATTTTACGGCTAATCCATATGTTAATTCTAATAGATCGTACAGAGTGAAAGCGATAGAAATTATCATCATGTGGATTATTCATCTAGGATAACTCTAGTATGTGAAAAATGTAGATATGAGAGAAGAGACGGGAAGAGAAGAGAAGAGCGTTTCCCTCCCAAGCCCTATTCTTGCCCGTAGGCAATAAGGATACTGTGTGGAGAGATGTACCTGTAGCAAGGCCCAGAACCTAAAATTTATAGAGAGGATGAATTACTAAGATAGAGAGAGATACGTTTGGTTAATTAAGGAGACGAGATATTATATATATATATATATAATGGATCAGAGATAAAAAAGCAAACAACAAGAAATCAAGAAAACATCAATGTACAACACATCTTACTTGACAAACCCTTTGGCACCGTTATTGATGGAGAGAGAAGAAGAGGGGAGAATTCAAATTTGATTGATACGCCAAGTCCAAGACCTTCTTTGATTAGAGTTGATCTTCCAAGGATTGCGTACAAGAATGGCTAGTCTTCCTCTAGGAGAAAGTGTAGGCTTAGGCTTCTGTTAATGGCTATGGCATTACTACTCACTCCCTCATGAATTCCGCTCATCAATGGCTTGAATGCTTGAGTTCTTTTCAAGGAAGAAGAGGTCCCCTTTTATAGGTGAAGGGAACCCCCAAGGGTTTACACAAGAAGAGAAGAGCTAGTGTGAACAGAAATTAGACAAGTTGAAAATGAGCTGTCCCTGCATGATGTGGGCAGATTGGGTTCCAGTATTTTGATCATATCTCCTCAACCGTGGCTCCAAATTTAAAAAAAATATATGGGCAGAAACTTCAGCTCATTAGCTACGATTTTCATTTTAAAATTGTTTTCCAATTCGGATTGGAACCTTGTGTAAAAAAATCATCAAAATAGGGTCCATTTCTGGCAACAAAAGTCTTCCTGTGGTCCCCTTAGCCTAGACTTTCATTTGATTCCAAAGGACACCTCATGCCATACGAAAGCATGACATTGCTCCTTGACAAAGTTTTGTAATCATGCTTGCAATAATGCATTAAAATAAGTGTATCTTTGAAATCATGCCACTTAGTGTCCCACTAGGATTTGATTCCCTCCTAGTAGCTATTTGAAAAGAAATATAAGAAAAATATGAAAAATACATAGAATATATATATATTGGAGTTTACCCTAGATATAGGATCTAGCTAGGGTGTGAAATGATAATGAGATAGTAGAAATAAAGAATCAATGCTTTTTGCCCCAAGTTAAAGAGGCGGAGCTATTGATGTTTTTCCCATAGTATTTTCTGATGGTAAAGTAAGAATAGGTTACCCTTGAGAAAAATAATAGGATGAGATAGAAAGCTTATTATTATACTTGAATATGCATATGTACATTATAGAAAATATAACTATGTATCTAAAAAGTTACAAGATAAATCTTGTAGCATGCGTTCCCACTATGTACGTGTCACAGCATGACAACGTGTAGAGAAGCCTGGTGCTACTTGAAATCCTACTGAAGTAAGAACACCTGTGCAGATGTCGAGGGAGAAAACGATGGCTTTTTCTTCACTTTGGGTTGCACTCATGTCGGAGGTGTGGTTTTTGGAAACTATGTGAGCATGATGCAGCTTGTACCTTGCTTTTATGCTTGCGGGGATGATGAGAAATGTAAACATTTTGAGTATGGAAAGAGGGTCTTACCACCTCTTCTATGCTAACATACAGTACCCTGGCAAGAGATGACTTAAGTCAAGCTTTCTTGAAGCTAGTCCTCTTCGGTCGTTCAGTTGGAGAATTCAAGAAGCCACTCATCCATGAAGAGAGGTACAAATGTCAGTCTTGTAAACTGAAGGTTTCAAGAGCCCTCCTCAGTGGGGGCACCAAATGATAGGCGACTTTGCAGGATAGAACCGATGGCCTCAACACAAGGGCTAACGCATGACGGCCTCATCATGAAATGCAAACAATAGGGGCACCACCTAGCTTGAAATGTGGCTAGGACACAATAACAATACTATACAACACACCATGCACCATGTCACACAGCTGAACATGTTATAAATTATGGTATGATGTGGCAAAGAAACAAGTGGAGATAGGTAGTGAGAGTTGTGAATGTAGGTGTGTGGACTACTATTCACACAAGAGGGGGCAAACCCACACACCAATACATACAAATCAAGAACAAAACAACACAAGAGGGGGCAAACCCACACACCAATACATACAAATCAAGAACAAAACAACACAAGAGGTGCAAACCCATACACCTCTATATATAAAGCAAAAGAAATAAGCAACCATGTGACATACTCACAGATCCAGCACAATAGAAAGATGACATAACGAAAAAAGTAAATTATTTGTGGGGAAGAGATATAATGGATAGAGAGGAGCAAGAGAGGAAGGAGGAGATCATGGGTGCCTTGTTGATGAGTGGAGATGATGTCAACAAGGAGTAGCGTGAGGGTAACCTTCACTCTTGTCGAATGCCCACTTTGAATTGCACCAAGGCGTAGCGATTGATGATGATGGAGGTGGGATGTGTGTTGATGAATAGGTTGTGTGTGCATAACTTCCTTACCCTTGTGGTGTGATGGTGTTTTCCAATGCCATTTTACATGGACTAACACTTCTAACTATATTAGAAGTGTGGAGGCATGGTGCCTACGCCTCAAAATGCTCATAACCTTTAATAACTTAGAGCTTGTGCTTTTGTGAGAGCGTTGTGTGTTTTGGTGATAGAGACCTCTCCTTATATAGGAAAAGAGGGTGAAATTTTTTCTATATTTTGATTGGGATGTGACCTACACCATGTGACCGTGGGTCGGTCATGTCTAATGCAATGATGCTTGTGATAGAGGTCTAGAGAGAGTAAATAGTAGGGGAAGGGAGAGATGCAGGGGAAAGGAGGGTAGAAGAATGGGTGTTTTTACAAGGTATTCTAGTCATAGCTAGCTTATTTGAGAGACGAGAGAGGGTTTTTTACAAGAGGTTACCAAAGGTGGTTTGTTGATAGAGAAGATAAATCTGCCACTTATAGCGGTAGTGGCTCTAAATTTGGCCAAGACTTCATTTAATGTGGCTTTCTTTCTCTCAATCATACCCTAGATTTCAAATCTAGAGTAAAAAATATACAATGATCTTGTGTCAACACACAAAATAGAGATTATGAGGGGCGTAGGTGGAGTAAAAGATGATGACAAGGTTGATGTTGTTGCTCAAAGCTAATGAACCTAGGCATGGCCCACCTAATTGGCGCTTCCATAACTTGATGATTTGCTTGGACAAGCCTCCCTTGCGTTCGTGTCGTTTGTAGTGGTCGTAGTCGAGTGCCTTTGCGGTTGTCATAGTGGTCGTCACTTCATTGAAGTTGTTGGCGCAAAGCGCGTATATACGAGAGCATGTGCATGTGTGTGAATGATGATGACTGTAATTTGACTATTTTGAGATTATGGGCTGATTTGTGAGAGTGTTTGGTGGTGATTATGAGAGTGGGATGCGTGTTGATGTGAGTAGGTTGTGTGTGCATATGCGTACGTGAGTGTGTGTGTGTGTGTGTGTGTGTGTGTGCATGGCTGAAAAAACAACAATTTTTAGCTGTGGAGAGCTTGGGAAAGACATGAGAGTGAGAGAGGAGTGTGTGTGTGTGTGTGTGTGTGTGTGTGGAGGGAGATAAATTTTTTTTTTGTTGGGTCAGAGAGAGAGAGAGAGAGAGAGAGAGAGAGAGAGAGAGAGCGAGAGAGAGAAGGGATAAGAAATTGAAAATTTCATCCAAGAGAGAGAGTGAGAGGGAGAGAAAAGACAAAAGGAGAGGGAGGGCTCCATGGATAGAAGAGGATAAGGTGGAGAGAGGTGATAATGAGAAGGAGGCCCCCCTTATTTGCTTTTGTAAGAAGGTGGTGGCCATTATTGTCCAAACCATTGAGTGCCCTTTTATTTTACTAATATAGTTATCAATTATTTTGAAAGTGGATCCCTTTGAGGAGAAAATGAAAGAGGGAGAAAAATGATTACGAGTGGCTCCATCGGTACTTGGGGACAAAGGCTCCTTACCATGCAAGATTTTTTGCTTCACTGAAAGCTTTTACTGGAGATTTTGTTTATCTTGATCGTCAAGTGGTCGTTCATACGCCCTGCACTTGAGAATTTTGGAGAAGGGGGGTTTTCCATAGAGAGAGATGGGTTGAGTTCAAAAGGCGGCCCTCAGCATCTTCTTCATATTATTCCGTTTACTATGCAGAGTGAAAACTTTTGAACTTTACCTAATTCTTACGTACTTCTGTGCATAATCATAGAGTAGGTCACCATGTCTATGAGTTTCCTTTCAAGTAAGATACCGCTCTTCGTACCTTGGAGTGTTCCGAGAACCTACCTCCCAAAAAGGCAATGTCAAAGTACTGTATAAATTTAAGGGCTCGATGGGAGTCTTGGTAGCCTGAAAACATGTCAAACTTGTCTGTTTGACCCCATCCTAGAACTCCTTGGTCTTCTTGTTCTTTTTCTCACTGTCTGAACTATTAGACGAGAACAAGGTCTCCTCCTCTAAACTGATATATGGCTTCCTATGCCTTCTAGACTTTTTCAAGAATCTAATTTTCTTACTTTTCAAGCTTTCTCTCTGCTTCTTCCACATTTTCTCATTCTCACTAGAACAAGAGGAATATGATGCAGCATGAATACCTCTCTGCATCTGGTCACTAGCTTCAAGATCTCGAGGTTACCTAAATATAAGAAAGAGTATATATATCAAATACTCTACAGGGCTATGATGGACATACCACATGGGAAGAGGACGCACCCAAGATCTACACCTCCACGAAGGCTACTGTCACCCTACTATGGGTTGCCTGGGGACTGCTAGGAGAAAAACTGTAGCCAAGAGAGTGAAAGGTTGTTGCACCAAACATGCTCAAGAGATACATAAAGTGATAGTCTGCATAATGCAAAGACAAGAGAGTAGGATAGAGAGAAAACACAATGACACACATACGGAGGGAGGGAAGGAGGAAGCACCAACCGAGTAGATAGGCCGTGCATATATGGTGTAGACCAAAATAAGAGAAAAGACCTCACATAGCTGGGCATAGCCACAAAATGTCATGTGCACATGGCTCTCTTTGCGACATGGACATGCTTCATTGACTTCCAAAGCTAGTTTTCCCCTTCTTCGTAGATAGGAGTGTCTAAGGAGGATTAGTATTAAAAATGGTGGTCACTTCAAAAATTTTAAAACCTTTATGTTTAGCATGCATTAAAAACAGTACACAAAAAGCAGATACCACGCATTTTTAAAAACGCTGCGTAGAGAGCTGCCAGCTGGAAGAAACTGTTTGCCGCGTTGTGCCCTCACACAGCTCTTGTTCTTGTTTATTCTCTTTGCCGCGCTGTGCTCTCTTGTTCTTGTTTATTCTTCCACATTAAATGATCAATTTCATATAAGAAAATCGTTTGGGTTAGTTAGATATTAGATTTTATGCATAGAGTGGGGATCAGGAACTCCAATGGCAAGATCAAATTAATGCCAAACACCATGTTGTACGGTGTTGTCCCAATCGAGGTTTTGTATGCTAGTCGATAGGCCCACAATGTGGCATGTAACTATTGGTCCCAATCTACTCTTGAGTCACATACTATTTTGGTCAAAATCATGCATAGAATCTTATTGGTAGCTTCAGCCTGTCCATTAGCATGTGGGTGGTATGGAGCAGATTTTCTAGAACTACCATGAATTTGTTCAAAGTATTTTTTATAACTTCATTAAGAAAAATTTTACCATGATCTCACTGACAATTTCTATGGGTAATCCATACCTAACAAATATATTTCTATATAGAAATTGTGCGGTGGTTCTTGCATCTGATTTTTGTGTGGCCTTAGCTTCAGCCCATTTTGTGAGATAGTCTGTAGCTACAATAATATATTGGGTATGAGTTATGTAATCTGGGGATGAAATTGGTCCGAAAAAATATATACCCCACTTAGAAAAATCCCTTGCTCCCACATTGGCCTTAAAGGAATCTAATCTCTCTTCAGCGGTACTTTGGTACGCTAACAAGCATCACATCTCTTAACATATTTGTCAGCATCCATGTGTCTTGTAGGCCACCATACTCCAACGTTTAAGACAATTTTGGCCATCTTCTCCCCCAAGAAATGGCCTCCATTGAGTCCTTCATGTGCCTGCTCTAGAATTGGTAAATATTGCACATATCCTGAGATGATTGTCCTTTCCTCTCGTATACAGTTGATGTTCAATTAGTACAAATTCTTGAACCTCTATTTCTATGGCCCGTTGTTGTGCCCTAGTGGTATGTTCCAAAAAATTTCTCGTGGTTAGATAGTCAACAATGTGCTGGCTCCATTTTGGTGCAATTGTCATTTGAACCAATGTAGCATGTTCTACCGTGGATTAGACCTGTAGGTTGCACAGTTAGTAATGTACTCCTAAACATCAATGCCTATATTTGGCCAATAAACTCCTAACTGTTGCAAGCAGTGGTATGTTTTATTTTGCGAGCAATGAAATGCTAAGTCCTGAACAAGTGCTTCTAAAAGATAACAGTCATATTCCTCAGGATATATGCATAACCGCAAAATGTTTTCCGAGACTAAATGATACAAGCGTCCACCAATCAATTGGAAATACCATGATTGTCAAACCGTTCGTCTTTTACTTTCATGTCCCGTTCTATCAAACACACCTCCATAGGATAGTAAATTGACTACCTCTTGAGACCATTTTGGTATCATTTCAATGTTGAAAAGACACGCGTCAAGGATGTCATCATCTACCCCTTATGGAGCTTCTCCATTTGGTAGTCTGGAAAGGTGATCTACTTGTAGATGCGTCTTTTCTTTTTTGACTACAACAGTAAAATCAAATTGTAGCAATATGATAAACCATCATACAATTCTTACGGTATTTCATGGTTTGTCTATGGGGTATAAGAGGGCTTGATGATCGGTGAAAAATACAAACCTGTTCACAAGGAGATAATGTTGAAAAATACAAACTTGTTCAAAAGGAGATAATGCTGAAATATCTTAACAGCATATATCATCCCCAACCCCTCTCTCTTAGTGGTTGTATAGTTTTTTTCAACACTATTAAGTTGCTTGCTGGCATACATACTAGGAAATCCATATTTCCTTTTCCTTGGCTGGGCCAAGATGCATCCAATAGCAAATGTCGAAGCATCGATATGAACATGAAAGATCTATTCCCAAGCCGGTTCTTTCAATATTGGAGTGGATATGAGTGCTTTCTTTAAATTTTCAAAGGATTCTTCACACTCCTCCGTCCACACAAAGGCCACTATAAGTCATACAAGAATTGGGCAATGACAACATACATGTGTATAAACCTCGTGTAGTAACCACAATGTTCCATAAAGCATTGTACTTGCTTTGCTTTGTTTGGCATAGGAAACTCTACAATTACTTTTATCTTGTCCAAATTGGTAGGTATGCCATTCTTCAAGACAATATGCCCCAAGATTCTGCCTTGTCTAACCATAAATATGCACTTTTTTGGGTTTAAGACAGATCTTGTAAGTCCTACACTTCTCGAATACTTTTATGAGGTACTCTCTATGTTCATCTCTCAAGAGAGAGTGCACACAAAAGTCATCCATGTATATCTCAAAGAATATCCTCAAGTATTCCTTAAAGGCATGCGCCATCAGTCTCTGGAAGGTGGCTGGGACATTGGTCAAGTCAAAAAGCATCACCCTATACGCATATATATCCCATTCTATGGCAAACACTGTCTTGTATTGATCTTCAGGAGAACTGACGAGCTGATTATGCCAGAGAATCCATCTAAAAAGGAGTATGCTCGTTTACCGGCCACGCATTCCAAGACATGGTCAATAATAGGTAAGGGATAATTATCCCTTATCGTGGTGGCATTAACATTCATTAGATTCACACACACTCATAGTTTTCCATTTTTCTTTGGCACTACCACCATGAGAGATACCCAATTGGTGTGTTCTATCTTGTAGATAAACTGAGGCTCCGTGTATCAATCTCCTCCTTGATGCGCTTAGCAAACATATCATTGTACATGTAAGGTATTTATCGACTAGGCTTTGCATCAAGCTTTAATGGGATTGTGTGCTGACATATCATAGGATCTACTCCCTTCAAGTCTTTATATGACCAAGCAAACACGTCCTTGTATTCCTTGAGAAGACTTATAAGCTTCTCTTCCTCTTCGGGTTTAGATATGTTGCTATGTAGGCTAGTCATGGCTCTTCTCCCGGGTCCTGCCAAGTCTATCTTTTTTGCATCCTCAGGCTCACTATAGGAATCCTTGTATTTTTGCTCTCATAGAGGTTGCATCAGCACTACCTTCCAATCTTGGATAGTGAACTTTCTGTAGTGGGATGGCACACTCTATTTTGTCCTCATTTTTATCATCTTCTCCCTCCCCACTTTCTACTTCTGTTGTCCAAACCTCCCTGAGAATCTTCTTAAGCTCACGGTACTTCTTCTTTCTCTCCACCCTGGTCCATTTAGTTTTTCCAAATTTGTTTAATGATGGTTCTTTTGTTTGTTTGGGTTTAGTTTCAGATTCCTACTTTTTGGTTTTCTTTTGTAGTTCCTTTATGCTCGCCTTTGTTTTGGGATCTTGAGCTTTAGAGAACCTTCCAAACATCTTATCCTTAACACAATCTTCAGCTTTTACAAGCATCAAAAATTGTGCTTTGCCCCTTAGTCTAGGCATAGGCTTCTCTGTTGGTTTGTTTTCAACTCTCCTTTTCTTGTAGCGTTCTTGATGTCTAGGTTTTTGATTTGGAAAATTATAAAACCTCACATCTGCTACTGTTTCTTCCTGCTCACTTGGGTTGTCAGAGCATTCGTTATTCGTGTCATCCTCTTGTTCAAAATGTTCTGGGGAGTCATAAAACCCTTCTCCCTCTCTTTTGGCACTTGCCAATAGATTATCCTCGGGTCCCTCTAGGGCTAACACCTCATCACTCACAGTTACTATACTGATCATATAGTATGGAACCACATCGTAACTATCTTTGTCACAAAATTTTGTTGTGGGGCCATCTGAAATAGCATACACCTCTAGGGTTGCTAGGATATGATTCCATTCTAATGGCTCAAGAGCTTCTTCAGAAAAAGGTTCATGAACATATTCCTTATCTTCAAGCGCCCTTTCCAAGATACACTCTTCTCGTTTCAAACTCCCACATTGTGATGCACCGCACATCCATAGCTCTTTGGGCTTGCCTAACCAAGCTGGAAGCTTTGATCCTACTATTGTAGTTGAAGCTGACTCAACTCTTTCGCATCGTTTGCTTCTCGTATGTGTCTCCAAAACTTGTCTAAGCCATCATCCGTTCTGTAAGCTTCTGGTATCATAGGATGGAGATCCTCAAATGCCTGATCTATGGTATTCATCACTACTCTCGGCGTTTCTATTTCAGCAGTGGAATTCTCAATGGTCCCTTTAGTTTCATGCCTCAATGAGATTATCGGTGTTGGAGATGGAACTTTGATCCAAATGTTTGGCTTACTTGTAGGTGGCTCTAGCAATGCTTGGGCAGTTTGGATCACTTTCTAACACATTTGCTTTTCTAACTCTACTTCGTAGGCTTTCATAAGTGCATCTAGATGTCTCTCTCTCTACTTCATTATCGCAACCAACTCTCTCTCTCTCTCTCTCTCTCTCTCTCTCTCTCTCTCTCTCTCTCTCTCTCAAAAAACGCAGCCGTTTTTTGATCTAGTAGACAGCAGTCCACTCTTTTGATCAGAACTTCTTCATCCGAACTCCGATTTGGGTGATCTATAGCCTCAATCGAAGAGCACGAAGTCCTCTACGCATTGATGTAAAGACAGAAATTTTCAGAGTTATGGAAGGCGTTTCTGTAGCAGCATTTCTGAAGTGAACAGGTTCAACAAAATTGATTCTCATCTCCTATTTTACATACAATGTCTTCCGGCACTCGCAAGGGTTCTTCTTCTTCAACAAGGTCCACAACCATTGTGGAAAATGATCCAAAATCTCCTAAGTGTGGAGATAACAACACAACCACCCAACCAACGACATCGGAAACCATGATCATGGCGTACTTGGTATCATTGCAAGAGACCGTAAACAAACAAGGCGAATACTTACGAGCACTTGCAATGGAGAATGGCACACTAAGGGTACTTGTGGTTGAGAATGAGAATCTCAAGAGGACACTTGAGATGCAAACAACACGTTTGATGCAACTTGAAGAGGAAGTCAAGGAATGTAAATGCTCTCTTGTGGACTTGACTGCTTTGAAGGAGCGGATGAGCAAAGTAGAGCATGACCATGTATTGAAAGAGGAGAAATTTGACACTATGAGCCGGAATGTATGCAACATGAAAAATGTATTCACAAACAAGTCTTGGGCTGATGTATGTGGTAGCAATGTGGTTTCTAATTCCTCACTCATGCAAGCTATGGTTCAAACAAAGAATGTTGAGAATGTGGATGTGGAGGAGTTGAAGGAACGGGAGCGACGTTCCAAGAACATTGTTATTCGTGGAATTCCCGAAGAGAAGTTAGAGACACCTCTTTCTCTTGCCATTGTTATTGAAGATTTCTTCAAAACCCACTTTGGCATGTCCGGAGTTATGGTCTATGTAGCACATAGAGTGGGGAAGCAAGGAGCTCCTCGCTCGGGAGAATGGCCAATTGTATGCACCATGCCGGATGAGACCAAGCGAAAGATTATCCTTGATAATAGTTGGATCTATTTGAGGGATACAAAATGTTTTGTATGTGAAGATCGCACTATTAAGCAACAAAATATGCGTCGCAAGGAATATGAGGAAAAGAATAATAAAAACAAGGAGATCTCTCATGAAGAAAATGTGCCCAAGGAGGAGGAAAGTCTCTCAAGCAAATAGGGATGCGTGACCTATGAGACCGAGTTACAATTGAAAATATGCTTTTGGAATTGTAATGGATACCCATGGAATGCGGGGGTTGGCATTGATGAACTAACAAGCAAAGCCGATGTTGTACTTCTTGTTGAAACTTGGGAGCATGATACACAAAGGATTAACGGCTTGGAGGATTACAATGTACATTCATTGATGTGGTCAAAGAATCTCAAGAAACGAAGAGGACAAGGAGGGTTAGCATGTATGGTTAAGAAAGGATTGAAAGATTTTGTATCAATTGTGAAAGATGACAAGTACAAACGTTATGTATGGCTGAAAATTATGACACCAAAAAGAGCACCCATTTTTGTAGCCGGTTGCTACATTCCTCATCATGATTCTCCCTTTTATGCTTGCATGGATAGAGATCAACCGTTTTCTGATTCGGAAGAGGACATTGATTCTTTCAAAGGTGAAGGTGATGTTATTGTATTTGGCGATATGAATGCTCGCACAAAAACATTGCAACATGATACTCAACAATTTGATATGCCATACATTTCAAGGGAGTTGGAGGAAGTTCACTTGTATGATCGTACTTCAATGGATGAGAAAGAGCCGGATCACTATGGAAAGTTACTTTTACACATGTGTAATAGCACGGGTATGCTCATTGCCAATGGTGTATCTTTGTGGAGTGGAACCAATGGATTTACATGTAGGAGACATAATGGGGATAGTGTGATTGACTATATGCTACTCTTTGAAGCCATCATGTATCACATAAAGAGTTTTATGTTTGGTCAATGGACCCCGGAATCCGACCATCGCACCTTATGTGTTGACCTTTCATGTGGAGAAGCAACTAAGCATGATAATCTCAGCCAAAGGAAAGAGAAGTTATCACTATGTATGGATTTCAAATGGGCACCAATGTACATTGAAATAGTTGAGCAAAAATTATGGATGACAAAGCTTCAATGTGAAGCACCATTGGAAACTAAATGGGAAGCTTTCAAGAAAGCTATTTGTTCTTGTGCGGAAGAATGCTTTGCCATAAAGCATCTCCATGGTATCAACAAAGATAGATCACGCAAAAGGTGGTTTGATAAAGAATGTCAAGATGCTCGAAAGTCCTTGATAAAGCTTGATGCAACTATGGACAAAGACAACTATCAAAGTCATTTGCATACATACAAGGCATTGATTCAAAAGAAGAGAAGAAGATGGGAAGTAAAGCAACAAGAATTTCAAGTCCAAGAAAAGGCACATGCATGTGGAAGATTTTGGAGAAACTTGAGAGGCAAGCGGGTTGAGAATTTTGGTAGCTTGAGTCTAGTGGATATGTACACACATTGTAGGCAATTATATGAGCAAGCAAATACTGAAAAAATGCCATTTTATGGTTCACTCCCATGTATGCCGTCTTTTTTTACTATTGAGGATGTATGCGGTGGGCTTGAAAAGTTGGCCACTCGCAAAGCGGGAGATCTTCAAGGTATCAAGCCAGAGATGATCAAATGGACGGGAGATTTTACCCATGAGTGGATGTGTGATATGTTCAACCTTGCACTTCAACATGGTATGCCTTATGATTGGAGTACTAATTGGGTTAAGCCTTTGCATAAAGGAGGGGATGTAAAGAATGTAAGCAACTACCGGACTATAATGATTGGGTCTCTTATGGCAAAGTTGTTTCGGTGCATAATGGAGATGAAATTGAGTGATTGGGCTGAAGAGAATGACAAGCGTGCAAAGGGACAAGCGGGTTTTCATCGATGCCATAGCACCATTGATCATCTTGTCACTCTTCGTGTTCTCATGGAGGAAAGTCGGTTGAAAGGCAAGCGATTGTATTGTTGTTTTGTGGACTTTAAGAAAGCCTTTGATATGATTCCACGTAACAATTTGTGGAGAAGGATGGAAGAACTCCAAGTGCCAAGTGAGTTTATGCTTGCGGTTTCTTGAATCTATGAGAAGGTGATTTGTCAATTGCCATGGGAAGAGAAATTTCAGAAATTTTTGTAAGCACTATTAGGGTTAAACAAGGATGTCCATTGTCACCAACTCTCTTTGGTCTATGCATCGATCAATTGGAACAAATGGTACTTGACTTTATGCAAGAAGAAGGCATTGAAGAGGTCACTATTTGCAATGCGGTAATCATGCTTTTGTTGTATGCGGATGATGTAGTGCTTCTAGCACACACTTTAGAAGATACACAAAAGCTTATGGTTGTCCTTGAGAACTTTTGCTTGCATAGTGGGCTGATTGTAAATGAATCCAAAACAAAGGTTATGCTTGTGAAAACCAACCATAAGGAGAAGCCATGCATTGTGTACAACAACGAGACACTTGAAGTTGTTGAGAGCTTTAAGTACCTTGGCCTTGAGGTTCCATCCAATCACAAGTGGCATGAATGTGCTATGCGTCGTTTGGAAGCGGGAAAGAGAGCATATTATGCATTTGAGAACATGTGTAATGCGGGAAACATCAAGTGTTGGGTTCTCAAGAAGTATCTTTTTGATGCATTGGTGACACCGGTTCTTCTTTATGGAGTTGAAGTGTGGGGCGGGAGCATCTCAAAGTCTACTTGGAAAGAGTTTGAGAATGTCCAAAAGCGTTTTCTTACAAACTTTCTCCAAGTTAAGACACAAACACCATATATGCTCCTACTTCTTGAGTCGGGATCTCTTCCAATTGAGGTTATGGGCATGGAAAGGGTTGTGGAGTACATGATAAAGATGCGTCAAAACCCCTCACATCGACTTCCTACAATTGCATGGGAAGCAAGCAAAAAAGTTCAAAAGACGCATAAAAGCAAGATCTTGAGCACGGGATGGATGCAAGACATAAAGAAGTGGTTTGGGAGATGGGATGCATTACACTTGCTACATGATGCTTCAATTGACTCTCAAGTGAATGAAGCTTTTCTACAACGCCAATGTATTACGGCTTGGGAGAAATCCGGTGGGTCACGCTTCATACATTACACCACCTATATTGCCCCCAACTACAAAACCATGTTCTTCTCTAAGAGAGGAAACCGTACTCACATTTACATGCTTGAGCATATTCCCTTGTCCGCGATACGCACTATCGCAGCAATTCGGCTTAGCTCCCATTTCCTTCGATGCGGATAGGGCGTTGGGGCGATGGAGAAGAGTCAAATCGATTGTGCACATTATGCTCACTGCAAGTTCGAGAGTCTGAGTACCACACACTACTAGAGTGCTCAACTTTTGATCACATCCGAACTTGCTTCTCTCACATTTTCAGCCATAACTTAGACCTACACACTTTCCTCTCCCAGCCAAAGTGTGGGCTCTCCATTGCGACTCTCATCACTACAATTTTGGAGCATCGAGAGTCACTCATCAGCCATACACATACTACATCACATGTAACTTTGGTCCCATAGGTCATATTTGACCTCCGAGGACGATAATAAAATCTATTTATCTATCTATCTATCTCTCTCTCTCTCTCTCTCTCTCTCTCTCTCTCTCTCTCTCTCTCTCTCTCTCTCTCTCCATATACACACACACACACACACAAACACATGCATACACACACACACACTCACCCTCTTACAACTCCATAATCTCGTTCTCTCTCACCCTCGTTCAACTCCATAATCTCTCTCTCTCGCTCTCTCACTCTGTGTAAATTCAGTACCCTCTCTCTCTCTCTTACCACACACACACACACACTCACAAACACTTACACACACACTCACACTCACCCTCACATAGGCTCTCCCATCTCTCGCTCTCTCACCATCTCTCTCTCTCTCTCTCATTCAGTAAATTCAATCCTCTCTCTCTCTCTTACTATACACACACACACAAACACTTACACACACACGCACACACACACACCCTCACATAGTCTCTCCCATCTCTCGCTCTCTCACCATCTCTCTCTCTCTCTCTCTCTCTCTCTCTCTCTCTCTCTCTCTCTCTCATTAACTTGGGAGTCCGGATCGCTTCCCATTGAGGTCTTGGGCATGGAAAGGGTTGTGGAGTACATGCGTAAGACACAACGTAGCCCTTTGCATCGACTTCCTAGAATCGCATATGAAGCAAGTCAAAAGGTTCAAAAGACATGCAAGAGCAAAATACTAAGTTCGGGGTGGATGCTTGATATCAAGAAATGGAAAGGAAGATGGGATGCATGTCACTTGGTCAAGGATGCGTCGATCGACTCCCAAGTTAATGAGGCCTTCTTACAACGCCAATGTATCATGGCTTGGGAGAAATCCGGAGGTTCTCGCTTCAGCCATTACACCACACACGTTGCCCCAAACTACAAATCTCTCTTCTTCTCGGAACGAGGTAACCGAACCCATTCCTACATCCTTGAGCCCATCCCGTTGAGTGCGATCCGCACCATTGCCTCCATTCGTCTTAGCTCCCATTCTCTACGCTGCGAGACAGGACGTTGGGGCACTGGCGAGGAGTGTCATCGACTTTGCACCTTATGCCCTCGTCAAGTGCGAGAGAGTGAGTACCACACACTACTTGAGTGCTCAGCTTTTGACCACATTAGGTCCTCTTTTCCCCATATATTCAGCCATGAGCTCTCCCTACATACCTTCCTCTCCCAACCACGATGTGGACTCTCTATTGCGACGCTCATTTCAGCCATTTTTGAGCATCGAGAGTCACTTATGAACTCCACTCACACCACGTGACATGTTCATTTGGTCCCATAGGTCATATTTGACCTCCCAGGACGATAATAGAACTATCTATCTATCTATCTATCTCTCTCTCTCTCTCTCTCTCTCTCTCTCTCTCTCTCTCTCTCTCTCACACACACACACACACACACACACACACACACACACACACACACACACACACAGACAATTCAACTCCCTCTCTCTCTTTCCATACACACACACACAAACTCACAAGCACATATATGTACACACACATACAACACTACACACATAAGCGCATGCACACAGTCACATACGCACCAACAACGAGCACACACGGCATGCACAGGAAGCAAAAAAAGCAAAGGAATGGATATCAACGCATTAACAAACGACAAAGGACCCAAAACACGCAATGGCGACAACAAATCAAAGAATGGCGCCGAAGGCACCGAAATTGACGAGTGCGCTACACCAACGCACCAATGAAACCTATGATTTGCTGGCTTCTCATCCACAATGCACTTCCTTAGTGAACATCCATAGGGTAATTTATTTTCCATTTTCCAAGCCAAACGTTGTTAAAAAAAACATTTTGTATATTCCACCTCTCTCTAGGTGATGGTCACAAAGGCCCACCTCGCAGAATATCATTTCTTATTTCTCGCAAAACAAAGCACTAGTCAACCATGCGAGACCCGGCTGCCTGCTTTGTTTCTCCAGCTTAGGGCCCTAAACCTAATTAGTTTATACTAAACTAATGCAGCCTACACCTATAAAAGAGCACTAAGAGGTCACTATCAGGGGGGTCAGCACTAGAAAGAGAAGTCATGCACACACACTAACTCCAAGGGTCACTATGCACTGGAGTAGGATCTCTGCACACGTGAAAATTCCCTAGAGAACGCACTTTAGGCTCTCTCTCTCTCTCTCTCTCTCTCTCTCTCTCTCTCTCTCTCTCTCTCTCTCTCTCTCTCTCTCTCTCTCTCTCTCTCTCTCTCTCTCTCTCCACGGTCTCCATCTCCCCGAAACGAGGTTTTGTAAATACCATCTTGAATCAAGTTTTCCTTGACATTCCGAAGGGTTTTCATCCTCTCTCTCTCTCTCTCTCTCTCTCTCTCTCTCTCTCTCTCTCTGTGTGTGTGTGTGTGTGTGTGTGTGTGTGTGTGTGTGTGTGTGTGTGTGTGTGTGTGTGTGTGTGTGTGTGTGTGTGTGTGTGTGTGTGTGTGTGTGTGTGTGTGTGTGCGGCATGTTGTGTTAGTGTTATTTGAATCACTGTTGTCCGCGTCCTAGCCACTCAAAGCTAGGTGGTGCCCCTTGTTCACTCCCCGTGACGAGTTCTACGTGCACGGGCCTGGCGTAGAGGCCATTGGGCTCCGTTTTGCGCTTGCACTTGTTAGTATCTTTGTCTCATTAGGCTCTCTGGTCTTAGGGAGTTCCAACTTAAGCTTAGTTTGACTCTCTAATCTCTTTAATCTATCCCTGGTTTGTTTTAACTTCTTCGCTAGGGCTGTCTGTTCACGTTCCTTCTAGCTTTCATACATGCCTTCCTGGCTTTCCAAGTGTTATGTTGATTTTTTTATTCGCAATCAGACGCATCTATTTTAGGTTCCTCAATTATCGGTTCTTCCCTTGCTTTCTGAGCGTGCACTCTTGTCATGACCTCTATGGGTATCTTCGTTTCATATTCCAAGCTACTACTCGATGGGATCGTCCCCACTATGTTTCATGTAGTTTGCACTATTTTATTTGGGTTTTTTGGACAATCACTGATCAAATGAGTAATGCCGCAATCTGGACAATACACATTCACTCTCGTGATCTCTGTGAGGACAGTCTTTTAGAAGGTGGTCACCACCACATTTGTAGCACGGTTAGTAAGGGTTGGAAGGCGGTCCTCGAGCCGCTCTCTGTTGATAGACAGGTCTTGGTCCTCTTAACCCCCCATTGGCTATGAACAAAGATGTGCATTCATCCAACCTGTATCTACCTTCTCCTGTGGCATGAGAGCTGCTATTGGTGGTCCAACATTGCCAATCATGCTCCAAGGTTCAGGTGCTTTTGGCTCTTCGGGTGGATAGTATGTTGTACTAGCCCCATATTGACTTGGCTCTTCATAATACACATGCACAGGCACTAAGGCTTGTTCCTCTGACTCCTCTATAGTGGGTGTATATCTGATTCCCACTAGTCGTGTTCCTGGAAAAGGTAGTTGTTGCCCCAAAATTGACTGTGGTCATTCAACCCCTCCTGGTGTCGTGGAAACTTTCCTACCACATACTAGGCATTGGTGGTACCTGAGGAGGTGCTACTTGGGCTGGTGGATCATATTGTCGCTCTCTCAAATACCCCTTAAATAGTAACATTCATTCGTAGCGGGATTCATCCATTTTTTCTCAATGGCACGCCATTTAGGTTGCTTAGCCTGTGGCGTAGCAAACGAGCTTATCCTTTTGAGAACTTCCTCAACAAGTTTCCCTTGATTCATCATTACCTTTATCTTTTGTGCTGACTTTATAGACTTAGCTCCACTTTGTTGTGATGATGAGTCATCATCTAAGTCTTTGTAGTCACCTTCCTTGTAGACATCACAATTGTCTACTAAGCAGAGAGCCTCCTTGGTCAACTTGTTTAGAGTTGAGCTCTTCTTCATATGTGCAAATCCTTCTGAAGATCTGCATTTCTCATTCCTTGGATAAATATCAGCATGAGTCGGGACTGAGTTGGTAATTCCTCCACTAGGTAGAAATTTTACATAGCATTTCAACCTTAAGGCTGCCTTTCTAACGGATTCTCCCTCTTTCTCCTTGAACTTATGGATTTGTGAGACTGTATTATGGGCTATCCCTCTTTGAGAGAATTCATTGATAAATTCATCAAATACTCCTCCATTGATTCAAAATCTCTATGTTCAATCGAGTCGAACCAGGTGGTGGCGGCATCCTCCTCTAGGGTTAACCCAGATCCTGCAAATTGTGTGGAAAAGTCCAGTACATCCTCAACCTTGATGAAACGCACAAAGGCTGCCACGTGATCCCTTGGATCTCTATTTATCGAATATTTCTTGTTAGCCCATTTTTGGACTTGAGAGGGTATGATCCTTCGGTTATCAACCTTTTTAAAAAATAGGATCCTCTATTCCTCCTCTATAATCCCTTTCTTTCTTGGGATATGGTACATGTTCCTCCCCTAAGGGTGCTCCTAATCCATATTTCCTGACTGGTCTAGCAAGTGTTCGTTCTTTTGCTTGGCTTCTTTCTTCTCGTTCTCGTTGTGGTGCGATCCATCTTGAAAGTAATTAGCCTTCTCATCCTACTCTCATCCTGGTATTGCCAATGGAGTGGTGGTTTTGGTGGTGCTTCTAGCCCTGACACGGCTTGATGTCCACCCCCTTGTTAGTGCTTGATGTGTTAGGGTATTTATCTTTTTGGACTTTTAACTAAGGTCTTAGCTTTAAGCCTTAGGAGCATGTTTACACAAGGTCTTTATGCCTAGGTAGTTGGAAATACCCGAATGGTCACATGGCGAGTAGTAATTTTTTGATGTAACTACCGTGTAGTTTGCAGTTTGCAGTCTTCCTGCAGACGTGCTGTTGTTTTGTGCCTGTAATTGGACGTTGATGATGAATACATTGTAGAGAAGTACTTTCTCTTGCTTAGCCATGGTCTCTTGTGTTCATACAATTTGCAGTTTTCATGGTGTAATGTGCAGTCTCCTGCCTCGTTTATCTCTACATTGCATCACTCTTGTATTGATTACCTATTAGGGATGTGAGCCCCTAACACTTTGGGGATCCTGATGTGCGTGTCCTAATGGACATGGGAGTGAATTACAGTAATCTCAAAGCAAATGGTGAATCGGTTATGATGCAAAGTTTCTTTCTTGTGCTCTAACAGCCACCTTCTCTTTGAAGCGGTTCTTGCAACAGGTTCAAATTCAACCTCAACCACATGGCACTTAGGAATTCAATAGGTTCTTGACATGTTCTTGAATTGGTTAACCCTGCAAGAAGTGTCTGAGGAGCATACATCAAAGTTATTGGAGGATTTCTTCCCGAATCTACCAGGGGAAATCAAAATTACAATTGCTGACAAGTTGTAGGTGTTTGCAGGTTCTTGACAGTTTCTGTGCAGTTTCTATGCAGGCAGTTTTTGTGCAATCTGCAGTTTGCATTTTGCATTTTGCAGTTCAACTGTTTACATATTGCAGATTATAGTATTTCAGTTTGCAGAATGCAGTTTTAATTTTTTAGTTTGCAAAATGCAGTTTCAATCTTTCAGTTTACAGAATGCAGTTTCAGCATGTTGATCTGGCATGTGTGCCCTGCACCTCCCGATTGCATAGCACGCGACACACACACACACACACACACACACAAAGAGAGAGAGAGAGAGAGAGGCAGCCTCGAGTGCAAGAATCTATACTATAATAAAAGGGGGAGGGATTTTGGCTCCGCCCCCTGCAACATGCCACGACATCCTTGATCCGTCGTGTGTGCCTTGCAGCGCCGTCGACAGAGCGCCCGAGAGAGAGAGAGAGAGAGAGAGAGAGAGAGAGAGAGAGAGAGAGAGAGAGAGAGAGAGAGAGAGAGAGAGAGAGAGAGAGAGAGAGAGAGAGAGAGAGAGAGAGAGAGAGATTTTAATATCGTCTTCGGAGGTCAAATATGACCTATGGGACCAAAGTTACATGTGATGTAGTATATGTATGGCTGATGAGTGACTCTCGATGCTCCAAAATTGTGGTGATGAGAGTTGCAATGGAGAGCCCACACTATGGTTGGGAGAGGAAAGTGTGTAGGTCTAAGTTATGGCTGAAAATGTGAGAGAAGCTAGTTCGGATGTGACCAAAGCTGAGCACTCTAGTAGTGTGTGGTACTCAGACTCTAGAACCTGTAGTGAGCATAATGTGCACAGTCAATTTGACTCTTCTCCATTGCCCCAACGCCCTATCTCGCATCGAAGGAAATGGGAGCTAAGCCAAATGGCTGCGATAGTGCGTATTGCCGACAAGGGGATAGGCTCAAGCATGTAAGTGTGAGTACGGTTTCCCCTTTCAGCGAAAAACATGGTT
This sequence comes from Adiantum capillus-veneris, assembly GCF_014529385.1. Classification (NCBI taxonomy): domain Eukaryota; kingdom Viridiplantae; phylum Streptophyta; class Polypodiopsida; order Polypodiales; family Pteridaceae; genus Adiantum; species Adiantum capillus-veneris. The sequence goes on along the minus strand of NC_140950.1, from coordinate 140,573,534 downwards.
TTGTAGTTGGGGGCAATATGGGTGGTGTAATGTATGAAGCGTGACCCACCAGATGTCATAATAACTAATATCTAATTCTCCTAAATGATTTTCTCATGTTAAATTGATCATTTAATATTGGGAAGTGCCAGGGGGGGGAAAGCTAGAATATTGGTTAAGCTGACAGACCCGCCACAGTAGGGATCCAAAAGATGGAAAATAGGGATCCAAATGGAGGGCCATCTGCAAAAGAGCAATGTGCAACAATGGGCTTTAAAGACCTTAAGGTTCAACCCATTAAGACTTCCCAAATGCTAAGGTTCCAAAATTCAAAGGTTGTGTCCATTTGGTCAAAGCTTAGTTAGATTGGATGCTTTGTGTGTGTGTACAAAAGTCTTCATAGTTCCTACATAGGAGGGGGCGAGCCCTAGAAGAGGGGATGAAAGAGAAACACACACACTCACTCACAAGCTTCCTTTACACAAAGGGAAAGAGGGACACATGCTAGCTCCCTAGCCCAGATGCCCACAAGGTGTACTCAAATCCTATTGGATGGCCATGGAGGTGGACCAATGAGAATTAGGCTAGAGTAAATCTAGTTTAATTAATTCAAAAACACTTAATAAAAGAACCAATAAGAATTAATCTCTCTAGAAGACTATTGAAGACTCTCTCAAGGGGTCCACAGAGCATTCAGCATCCCAATGGCTTGCTTGAATCCTATTGTCCAGGAGACAAAGGGATCCAATGAGAGTTTAGGTTCATTAATTAATTACCTAAAGCTCTCACAAAAGGGGAAAGGGGAACACATGTCAGAAGGCTATCAGTTATGCTCTTGAAATCGTATTGGCTAAGCCTGGGGAGGTCTAATGGGGTGGTAGCATGAGCAAATAGCATGAGGGGTCGACCAAGAGAGAGAGGGGGCTGAATTTTCAAAGGCATTATCACCCACACGCACACACACGCTCATGTGTGAAGCAAGAAGACTCTCTCTCTCCTTCTCAAGCTTTAATGGAAAGCTTATCACCTACTCCAAGCTTGTGAGAAGGGAGGCCTACACCAACAACTCTTGGATTTGTGATGCAAATCCAACAAAGATCCAAGCTGCAATGCATGCTCATCTCCTCTACCATGCTAATTACTAAGCTATGCTATGCTAATTTGAGTGATTATGTGAGGAGATGTACATTTTTCTCATAAGACTACTCCTTCCTCTCAATCTACTCTCATACCCCGCTAGCTCTCACCATCTTCGAAGGTGTGTGAGGTCTTGGGTCTGAGACCGTGAGGGAATTGATAATGTGTTTTATAAGTGTTTTGGTTAGTGCTTGAAGCTTCCATCTTCATTGCACTAGCTAGTATTGAAGGAACACAAAGTATTGTATTGTAAAATGTCTCTCTTTGATGGGAGAAACCTATAATACAAAGCCTTTTGGAGGGGGGACCAGCTCCATATATATCCGGTCGTCAGCTGTTGTCAATAGCTTAATTTCTCTCTCTTTTGAAGTATTGTTCATGCTATCTAACTAGGTGTTATGCTTTTTGTTGCTCTCTCCACCCAAGCACTCTTGTTATTCTCATTAGGAATCTTGTTCATGCTATTTTTTGCTACACACAAGTTACTAGGCCACTAAATGTTACATTGGTATCAGAGCACAAGGTTTCTCTTTTCTTGCTCAAGAAGGGAGGTCCTCAAGCTAGCTATAAATGGTTGTTATTATTAATTACAAATGAGTAAGTAGAATAGGGATTTTTCAACCTTGCAGTGTGACTGCCTTCGTGCAGATAACGGGGCATCACAGTCAAGAACTATGGTCTTAATAGTGGAGTCCTACGGGGCTTGCCTATGGCTTAACCACTATTGAGCTATTAGAAGCTTGACAAGAGCTGGTGTTGTTTTGGTGTTGAAAAACCCTCTCTTCTATTCCTTGCAATTAATGGTATTCGAGCCACGGGTACAGTAGCTTGAGTGCTTTTTCTAAAGGGGTAAAGAGGAGTAGCAACTAGGGCTTGAAGTGCCAAAGTATACCTAAGAAGTTTACACTTAGAAGTTGTTAGAATGGCTGACAATAGTAAAAAGAGTGAAATTAATGTTAATAGCTTTGATTTTGCTAATGAGCACGCTACTAATGATGCCCCTATGCTTGTTAACTACCTTGTTTCTAGGCTTCAACAAGCCATGGGCAATCCATCCCTCCAAAGTGAAGTGCAATGGCAGCTTCGTGCTCACGGGATTCTCCAAAATCCCCACCATGACGAGAGAGTATCTTGGAAGCTTCCTTGCAAGGCTTCCAAAACAAGCCTCTCTCCGATTTGGGAAGAAGAAGAGGATCCATACGAAGGGCTCAAAAATTTTGCTTCTTGATTATGCATCTCCCTCTCAAAGGAGAACTCAAGAGCCCCCATTGAAGGAACAAGAAAGAAGTGAGTCTCCTGATACTGAGGCGGTCCGGGGCGGGCAACAAGAAGAGTGGCCTCTAAACACCCTTCGAGGCTCCACTCCCGTGCTGCTCAATTGGGGCTGGGGCAAGCACAATCAGAGACAACAACAACCCACAGCCAGAAACCAAACAAGAAAAGGGGCACCACCTAGTTGTAGATGCGAACTAGGACGCACGTGATATCTCCTTGTACTCAAACGCACAAAGAGAGGGGAATGCAAGATAGCCACACACACCAGACACAAACATTCACCATGCCAGAGAGAGGTAAAGAGCACAAATCAACTTGAGCAACTCAGTCTTAGCCTTAAAGACTAGATGCACACAAAGCTTGATGAGAAATAGAGAGACAACACAAAACTTGACCTTGTTGCCAATACACAAATTGTCTTAGGGTCACGGGAGCCCTCTCACCGAGCACCCTCTTACAATTGACCTTTTAGGCAAACAATTCAACAAGCCCTCAAACCACCAAGCATGAAATGGCACAACAAACTTCAAGGACAATATACCTTCAACCACCTGATGAGCCAACTTATCAAGTCAATTTGGAGAGAAGAGTCGTAGTTGCAGCATACAATTGCACCCAAAACTATAAATCTTATTTATGCACAAGAGTAGGCTACAAGTGTGGTGAAGAGTATGGCATACACTCCACTCCTCTAGATGGCATAACTAACTTCAAGCTTCTCCATGCACCTATGTATAATGATGGAATAGAGCACTCACGATGCACACACTCTACACAACTAGGCTTGAAGAGTGGTGTGTTATGTGTTGAGAACGGTGTGGTGTAGTGTGATCATGTGATGATTTACAAGGGAGAGAAGGGCTCTATTTATAGGTTTTAGAAGCCCCAATTTGGATTAGGCCTAATCAAGTTTATTTGAAGGAATAAAAGATTATGCATATTTTTATTTTTTATTTTTAATGAGGGTGGGTCTCTCTTGTCCTTTGAGTCACATGGATGTGGGCTCCAGGGAAGAGAATTATTGAGGATGAAACGAGAGAGGATGGAGTGAATAATTTGGGAGTGCCTACTCTAGTAGAGGGTGCATTTTACAATAAGGTTAGTGGTTAGTAGTTAGTAATTATCACTAAAAAATATTTACAAATCATTCACCAAATCGTGAGATATATGATGAGAAAATTTAGAGAAGGGATGAGCTTGTAAAGAGAGGTTGAAGCTTTGGAAAAGTTGACATTCACCTCTTTACAGCATCGGAAAAAGAAGCAGTCAGCATGGCGAAGTAGCGCGTGTCGATGAAGCTATGTTATCTTCAAACCTTGGAAAATTCATGATAAAAGCCTTCATTTGCAGAAGTTATCCTTGGATTTTTGCTGATTTTTTGAAGTTCTTTGCAAAGCTGAAGAGAGTATGGTAATATGGACATATATGTAGAGAGAAAGGGGGACACATAGGGTGTAGAAATGGAGGATGAAGGCTATGGAGGTGTGAGAGATGTGGCAATGGTGAAAAGGGTGAATTAGGACATGGGAGTTGCAAGTTTGGGAGTGGGAAGGAGAGGGAGGAGTGTGTGTGAAAGAGGAAAATGATAAAGTGGAAGAGGGAGTGTGGCTGCATAGCATGGGCAAACTGGGGTCCACCAATAAAATCATAGCTCACAGCTCATAGCTCAAAAAAATATGAAAAAATTTGAGGTGAAAGTTCAGCTCACGAGTTACAACTTTTGTTTGTATCACCTTTTCAAATTCGGGGAGCATGTGATCTTTAAAAATTCAGCAAAACCGACTGTTTTTTCCACTGCACAAGGTCCTTGTGAGGTCCTTCTTTGGATGATTCTTTTGAATACCTCCAAGAGTGAGCTCCCCATGGTGCATGCATGCATTCCACATACCCTTGACCTTATTTGGTAGGTCTATAATTGAAGATATTGTTGAGATCATGATATAAGTTAATAGTATAACTAAGAAAATCAAATATTGAGGGGTCTAAAAAAATATGTACATGTCAAATATAAATAATATAGGTGGAAAAAATATAAAGGGGTCAAAATAAATCTCTCTCATTATAAGTCTACCATAAAAATATGAATATTTTTGGTGGTCTAATTTATGAGAGTAATAGAGAATAGATGTAGGAAGGAAAAAATGACAATAGTGAAAAAATATACACATAAATAAACTAGTTTTTTTGGATTTTTGTTGGGATGGAGTTACACCAAAAATAAGAGAAGCTTGCATGAAATTATTTTTATATGGAATAAAGAGTACGCAAAATGGTAAGAAAAAATATGGTAATGTTGAGTCAATGTACATAGCATAAATAACACACCATAGGTAGAAATATTTAAATAAATACCAAAATAATTATGAAAATTCCTTTTATTTAAGCCCTATATACAATGAAATATTTACACACAAATGGACCATAATATACTTATATATATATATATATATATATATATATATATATATATATATATATATATATATATATATATATATATATATATATATATATATATATATATATATATTTGGCTCAACTAGCCCAGTGACTAGCTAATTAAGGGTTTTTAAGAAGATATGGGAAAAGTCCCCTAACTCACACACACCTATATACAGTGAAATGGTAGGGATAGCCACAGTGTTTGGATGATTTTGGTAGGGTGAGGTAGCTTACTATGGCAATTATGGAAAGCCGAAAAACGGCTATCAATACCTCGGCAGAGATGGCTCCACAAAGATGGTGGGCTAAACACTCTCCATCACCTCCTAAGCGGAGAAGACCTTCGTACACTTCTCCACACCATAATTCAAAGAGGGATGACAAAAAGCAAGAGAAGAAAAAGGCGAGAAAGAGTTCACCCTCTTCTCCATGTTCTTCATCCTCTTCCTCTTATGAAAGTGATGGTGTAGACAAATAAGATCAAGGCAAGAAAGAGGTCACCCTCTTCTCCATCTTCCTCAGATTTTTCATCTTCTGAAGAAAGTGACGGTGCAACTTTTGAACCATCAAAAAGAAGAGGCCATAGGAAATCCTATGCCGCATGGAAGAGGTCATCCAAGCTCAAGAATTTCAAACAGGGAGGAAAGAGCATCTCTTTTCTTACCTACGATGGCACCTTTGGTGCTACGAACAAAGTTTTGGCCTTTATCCAACAATTCGATGCGGCGTTTGGAGATGAGGTCTTTACAGAGTCCTCTAAGCTACACCATGTAGCTATGCACTTTCAAAAGTCCACCAGGCAATGGTGGTCTAGCCTATGGGCCAACAGTGAAGCTCCCCGAACATGGAAAGCTTTAAGAGCTTCCATCATGAAGCAGTTTTTGGCCACAGATGCCAAAGCCGAATGGTAAAGCTTGAAGCTCTCTCCCTACGAATCCATTCACAAATATGTAGACAAGTTTTGGGACTTACATCTCAAAGCCACTGTCTTCAAAAAGATGGATTTTGGAGAGCAAAAAATAATAATTTGCGCGGGCTTAACTGAAGAAATAGCGGAGCATGTCAACTTCCAAAGGCCACGCACCATATCGACGGTTATACACCATACTATGGTGGCTTCTCGAATCAATTTCCAAACAGGGGCTAAGAGAAATTCTAAGCCCACGGAAAACAAGGGTTTCAATGAGCCTAAGGGGAAGGACAATGTCCAAAAGTCTCCTAAGGGCAATTCCAACAAAGATAAGGAGAAGGGAGTTTACAAATGTAAAAATAAACTCTCTCTTGAAGATCTTGAGCATCGCAAGGATAACCGATGTTTCAAGTGCGGCGAGCAAGGGCATGCGTACCGCACGTGTCCCCAAAAGAACACCCACCATTAGCCTCCTAGAGCTACCTTGGTTGAAATCCAAGAAGAGGACACTCACCACAAAGGATCTCCTCTATGCCATGCTTGGGGAAAGGTAAGAGAACATGATGCTTTTATTCTCTTTGACCCTGGTTCTACTCACAATTTCATATCCACATAGTTGGCCACCAAGCTAGGCATGCAAGCCTACGAGATGGGAGATGTCCTACCCGCAGATGGTGCTTTCAAGGGGCAAGAAGCTTCAGTCACTCCCTTAATCGAGAAATTGAGGCTCCATGTCCAAAGCTATGTGGACAAAGAGGACTTCTTTATCTCTCCTCTCAAGCACGAGGATGTAATCCTAGGGGCGCCATGGTTTGATCGCATGGCTACCAATGTTAAATTCCTTGAAAGAAGAATCTACTTTAGGTTCAGGAAAAAAGATATGTACATAGATGCTAAGGAGTTGGGTAACACCATACCCATTGTACATACACAAGCTTTCAATAAGTCAATAAAGAGCTCTATTTTCGTGTACATGATTTTCGTTAAAGATTCTCAAAATGAACCTAATGCTTTAGCAAAAGAAAATATGAACAATCACAAGGAATTAGAGTTATCAATTTTCTCAAGGGGTTTCAAGATGTTTTTATTGATGACATCCCTTGTGAACTACCTCCTAAACGAGACTCACTCTACCTCCACTTTTAGCTTTAATAGACTACATAACCATTTCACCACAATGGAACTCTAGTGCTTGCTTTTGTTCATTTGCAACTTTCTTCTCATGCAGACAAATATTTTCCAAACTGGACGGTGTTTTGAGAAGCCTTTCGTTGGTTTGCATGCACCACAAATGGTGTTTTAAGGTGCAGCTTTGAGCTGGCCATAACTTGTTGTGCCTTTTATGACTAGCTATGCTAGATAGCATTTCAAAAGGTGTCTTTGTTGGTATTAGGTTGTACTGCAGCATTTTGAGATGCTTTTGTGGATAGGTATATGGGTTGCAATGCATAGAACCAAATGTGAGCATTTTGAGATGCTCTCAAAATCACACTGTTGAAGATAGCTTTTGAGAGGCAATTCAACTGCTACAACAGGACTGTGTTTTGGTAGGCATTTCAAAATGCAAGTCTCTCGGCTAACTCTGCATGCACCACCTTGCAAACCTGATAGTGTCTTGAGAACCTACAAGTAGTGCCTTTTGATATGCTCGCAGATTGGCCTACGTCTTGCCTGTCCGCCTGCGACGACCTTAACCTTGTCAGTGGCAGCGTTTTGAGATGTTGTTGCGACTACCCTGCCTGCTTGGAGAGCCTGTGCTCTGATACCATATGTAAGGGAAAACGAAGCTATGGCGGGTGATGTCGGAGGGGATTCATGGCGAGATGATGAGCAGAACGAGAAAGAGAGGGAGAGAGCGAGAGAGAGAAGGATTCGACACAGATTGAAAAACACACGCTATTTTTTTGTATTGTTATCATGTGTAAATATAGCCTTTTAGGCTTGCCATGCATAACTTGGACTCCAAGTTTAACTGATCCTCCCTGAATGCATTATAAAGGGGGATTTCCCACGAGCTAGACCGGACAAGTGGGCTTGCATACCCAACATATTATCCCACATTAAATGATCAGTTTAACAGAAAATCATTTGGGTTGGTTAGATATTAGATTTAATGATATTTACTTTACAAGATGGTTATCTTCTCTATGGAAATAGACTATGCGTTACTAACTCACTACTACGCGAGAAAGTAATGTATGAATCTCATGCTCCTCCTTATGCGGGGCATAGAGGGATTCAGTCTACCCTAAAAGGGATTGAAATATATTTCTATTGGCCTACCATGAAACTAAACATACAAGAGTATGTTTCTAAATGTGTGGTATGCCAAAAGACAAAGTTTGATAGAAGGAAGCAATCTGGATTGCTTCAACCTTTGCCAATCCCTAATTCACCATGGGAGAGCATATCCATGGATTTTATCTTTGGATTGCCTAAGTCTATCCATGGGAATATGGGAATATGGACGATAGTAGACAGGTTCAATAAACAAGCTCATTTTATACCTGTCAAAAAGACTATCAAAGCCCATCAAATGTCAACCCTCTTCATTTCACAAATTTTCAAGTACCATGGCTTGCCAATGTCCATAGTGTCGGATAGAGATCCTAGAATGACCAGTAATTTCTGGAAGTCTCTTTAAAAATTTAGGGACAAGGATAAACTTCTCTTTGGCCTATCACCCGCAAATGGATGGCCAAAGTGAAATAGCTAACCTAACAATTCTTGATCTACTAAAAGCATATGTAATGGAAGTAGATCAAAGGTCCCAATGGGAGAAGTACTTACCCTTAGTGGAGTATGCCTACTATAACACTATACATACTTCCACGAGAAAAGCACCTTTCAAGGTAATTGAGGGAAGATCAAACCATCCCCTGCTACTTAAGGTACACGGGAAGATCTTCACTGCAAATGAGTATAGTCGAGACCTACAAGAATCTTTTCAAAAGATTAAGGATGCTATCTCTATCTCGCAGCAAAGGCAAAAGGCTACTGCTGATAATCACAGAAGAGACCAAGCCTTTAAAGAAAATGATTGGGTCTTACTAAAATTTCCCAAGGCTCAATTAAGGCACACAACGGGCAAGAATCCTACGGGACACCAAAAGTACTATGCTAAGTTAGCAAAAAGGTACTATGGTCCCTTCTTGATTCTTAGGCCAATCAATAAGATGGCCTATCAACTCAAGTTTCCCAGCCATTGGCTCATACACAATGCTTTTCATGTGAGCCTACTAAAGCCTTACAAAGGAGAGCCACCTCAAGAACCAACTATTGAAGACCCACTGAAGATCGAGGACCAAGAAGAGGTGTTGCAGCCCGAGTCCATTCTCCGACCTGAAGACAGGGTACTAAGAGGCGGTAAGACTATCCGATGATATCTTATTAAGTTTAAGAATTATCCTTTTGAAGAAAGATGCTAGATGGATGCAAGGCATACAATTAAAGGATAACCTAAACCTTGTCAATGCTTACAATTCTTCCCTAGAGTAAGCAAACCTACAAATGTTTAAAATGAACAAAGTTTTTGTCTTATAAGACTCTCTTTTTCTTTATTGTGCACAAAAATGAAGTAGTATGCATGCTTAGATCAAGTTTGCGGAGACGACATCTGCCAAACAGCAAGTAGAGCTTGTCACTCTACTATGGAAGATTGATAGGACTAATTGGCAGACACGCTTGCAGCAGCTTAGGCACTCAAGCGCCAAATGGATTAGTCATTCATCATAGGGATCCTCTACCCGTTACAAAAAGGACTAATGAATAGGCTTTATCTTCTCTACCCCATAGTCGAGGACGATTATGATTTCAAGAGAGAGATAATGTCATAATAACTAATTTCTAATTCTCCTAAATGATTTTCTCATGTTAAACTGATCATTTACTATGGGAAAGTGCCAGGGGAGAAAAAGCTAGAATATTGGTTAAGCTGGCAGACCAGCCACAGTAGGGATCCAAAGGAGGGAAAATAGGGATCCAAAGGGGGGGCATCTGCAAAAGAGCAATGTGCAACAATGGGCTTTAAAGACCCTAAGGTTCAACCCATTAACACTTCCAAAATGCTAAGGTTCCAAAATTCAAAGGTTGTGTCCATTTGGTCAAAGCTTAGTTAAATTGGTGGATGCTTGTGTGTGTACAAAAGTCTTCATAGTTCCTACATAGGAGGGGGCGAGCCCTAGAAGTAGGGGATGAGAGAGAAACACACACACACACACACACAAGCTTCCTTTACACAAAGGGAATGAGGGACACATGTCAGCTCCCTAGCCTAGATGCCCACAAGGTGTACTCAAATCTTATTGGATGGCCATGGAGGTGGCCATGGAGGTGGACCAATGAAAATTAGGCTAGAGTAAATCTAGTTTAATCAATTTAAAAACACTTAATAAAAGAACCAATAAGAATTAAGCTCTCTAGAAGACTATTGGACAGTCTCTCAAGGGGTCCAATGACCATTCAGCAGCCCAAATGGCTTACCTGAATCCTATTGGCCAGGAGACAAAGGGGTCCAATGAGAGTTTAGCCGCATTAATTACTTACCTAAACCTCTCACAAAAGGGAAAAGGGAGACACATGTCAGAAGGCTATCACTTATGCTCTTGAAATCCTATTGGCTAAGCCTGGGGAGGTCCAATGGGGTGGTAGCATGAGCAAATAGCATGAGGGGCCGACCAAGAGAGGGAGGGGGCTGAAATTTCAAAGTCATTATCACACACACGCACACACAAGCTCATGTGTAAAGCAAGAAGACTCTCTATCTCCTTCTCAAGCTTTAATGGAAAGCTTATCACCTACTCCAAGCTTGTGAGAAGGGAGGCCTACACCAACAACTCTTGGCTTTGTGATGCAAATCCAACCAAGAGCCAAGCTTCAATGCATGCTCATCTCCTCTACCATGCTAGTTACTAAGCTATGCTATGCTAATATGAGTGATTATGTGAGGATATGTACATCTTTCTAGTAAGACTGCTCCTTCTTCCTCTCAATCTACTCTCATACCCTGCTAGCTCTCACCATCTTCGAAGGTGTGTGAGGTCTTGGGTCTGAGACCGTGAGGGAATTGATGTTGTGTTCTATAAGTGTTTTGCTTAGTGCTTGAAGCTTCCATCTTCATTACACTAGCTAGTATTGAAGGAACACAAAGTATTGTATTGTGAAAATGTCTTTCTTGATGGGAGAAACCTATAATACAAAGCCTTTTGGAGGGGGGACCAGCTCCATATAAATCCGGTCCTCAACTGTTATCAATAGATTAATTTCTCTTTCTTTTGAAGTATTGTTCATGCTATCTAACTAGGTGTTATGCTTATTGTTGCTCTCTCCATCCAAGCACTCTTGTTATTCTCATTAGGAATCTTTTCTAATGAAATGCTCACTATGTTCATGCTATTTTCCGCTACACACAAGTTACTAGGCTATTAAATGTTAGCTCAGATTTCTCCCAAGCCGTAATACATTGGCATTGTAGATAAGCTTCATTCACTTGGGAGTCAATTGAAGCATCATGTAGCAAGTGTAATGCATCCCATCTCCCAAACCACTTCTTTATGTCTTGCATCCATCCCGTGCTCAAGATCTTGCTTTTATGCATCTTTTGAACTTTTTTTCTTGCTTCCCATGCAATTTTAGGAAGTCGATGTGAGGGGTTTTGACGCATCTTTATCATGTACTCCACAACCCTTTCCATGCCCATAACCTCAATTGGAAGAGATCCCGACTCAAGAAGTAGAAGCGTATATGGTGTTTGTGTCTTAACTTGAAGAAAGTTTGTAAGAAAACTTTTTTGGACATTCTCATACTCTTTTCAAGTAGACTTTGAGATGCTCTCGTCCCACAGTTCAACTCCATAAAGAAGAACCGGTGTCACCAATGCATCAAAAAGATACTTCTTGAGAACCCAACACTTGATGTTTCCCACATTACACATGTTCTCAAATGCATAATATGCTCTCTTTCCTGCTTCCAAACGACGCATAGCACATTCATGCCACGTGATTGGATGGAACCTCAAGGCCAAGTTACTTAAAGCTCTCAACAACTTCAAGTGTCTCATTGTTGTACACAATGCATGGCTTCTCCTTATGGTTGGTTTTCACAAGCATATCCTTTGTTTTGCATTCATTCACAATCAGCCCACTATGCAAGCAAAAGTTCTCAAGGACGACCATAAGCTTTTGTGCATCTTCTAAAGTGTGTGCTAGAAGCACTACATCATCCGCATACAACAAAAGCATGATTACCGCATTGCAAATAGTGACCTCTTCAATGACTTCTTCTTGAATAAAGTCAAGTACCATTTGTTCCAATTGATCGATGCATAGACCAAAGATCGTTGGTGACAACGGACATCCTTGTTTAACCCCAATGGTGCTTACGAAAATTTCTGAAATTTCTTTTCCCATGCGCAATTGACAAATCACCTTCTCATAGATTCGAGAAACCGCAAACATAAACTCACTTGGCACTTGGAGTTCTTCCATCCTTCTCCACAAATTGTTACGTGGAATCGTATCAAAGGATTTCTTAAAGTCTACAAAACACAGCACCTCTGCATGCACAAATACTGCTACTAGGAAGGTCAGAGGAGTCTTGCATTTTCAACCTTGATCAACAAGACTTCTTGTGCATGCGTAGTTTATCCAACGCCAATGCAACGAATGCGGCCCCAACATTGCAATGTGGTACTTCTCAAGCTCTTTACAACTCACACTTGGTTTATTAAATGGCTCACTTCCGCTAAGACATGGGTCAATATGAAGCGAGTCAGTGGCTTATGGAATTGGATAGTCATACCACTCACTCGGTATTAACCCAAGTCTTAGCGGCAGTCGTCAGCGTTGCTATGTGTTACGTTTCAAGCTTTCTTTATAAGTCACGCTTGGTTCATTAAATGGCTCACTACCGCTAAGACATGGGCCAATACCAAGCGAGTCAGTGGCTTATGGAATTCAATAGGTGCCCCAATCGCTTTGTATTGACCCATGTCTTCGTGACAGTCGTCAACGTTGCTATGTGTTACATCTCAAGCTTTTCTTTATAAGTCACGCTTGGTTCATTAGATGGCTCACTGCCACTAAGACATGGGTCAATACCAAGCGAGTCAGTGGCTTATGGAATTCGATAGGTGTCCCAATCGCTCGGTATTGACTCATGTGTTTGTGTTAGTGACAACCCGCTAAAATATTGAAAGTCTAATCTCTGCCATTGATTCATGTTAGGCACGCTATCTGGCTTCTGCCCATTGATGTTCAGAAAAAAATATATGTAATAGATCCACTGATCTCGCCTATGCTGCAGAACAACGGAGTTTCCTTTTTGGCTCTGCTGGGCTAGTGTAGCAGAGTCAATTTTGATCTAGCGTGTTTTCTGGTCACTGCATACAGCCAATCATGAGTTTCTTCTTGCCTTGTAAAACCATGTTGGATTTTCTTTCTCCTCAGCTTTGATGGTTTCGATGTAGTGATCATTGGATTCTTTTATTATTTGACCTTGAAGATAAGATTGTCTACTACGCAAACTCTGGGCAAAGCAGGTTGTTTCACGGTCGTGTAAAAACGTAAGGCACATCTGGATACATTTAAAAGTAGTATCTCTTTGTAATGTGTTACTAACTCAAGTGGCTACATATGTAGTGCCGCGAAAAAATTTGTATGCTGTGTAGAACATGTTTTGTTAGAACATGATTTAGGGACTTCCTGCATCTGGCACGAACGGGTCACCATGCCCACGCAAGTTGATGATTATAGCTGTGGTGGCTAATGAACTTGTTTGAATTCTTGTTTCTCCTCAATCAAATTTTGGATGTACCAAACGTAAGTAATCGTGTTGTTTGATTGTTTTTTTGCTGCAACGTTTGTATTAAAAAAAGCAACATCTTTATTTACTTTCTTATTATCACACTTCTACAGGAACTTCAATTACATAACTACACCCCCAACGATGTGCGACATTTTTGTGTAATGGCCATCCAGCATATTATAATCTTGGTAAACAGACGTACAAGAGAGGAAGGGGCGAGAACTGAGGAGTTTAAACTGGCTCAAGAGGAAGAAGCTTCATTTGATTTCCTTGTTCCTGAGCTAGGTGGAACAAATCGTTCTTTCTTTGGTACCCAAACTAGCTCTGGAGCAGGTGTGTAGCATTCCGCGATTTTTTCCTTTCTGCGATCGTCAATTTGTTTTGGAGCTACAGGATTGGGCGCATGGGTCAGGTGATAGGTAAGAACACAATCTACATTTTGGCACCCAGATTTGATCACTTCCTTGATAGTAGCCTTGGGCTTCCAATAGTTGTTTAGGAATCCACCACCACGTTTTCTTACATTTTTTAGAGCGAGTGGGACATTTCTTACAAGGCTTCTGTTTTTTAGCACTAGCTATGGTCGCTAAAGAAGCTTTAGGGACCCACTTGTATATTTTCTTCGTTATATTAGGATGAGTCTTGTCAGAAGCTATATCCATTGCTTGTAGCATATTTAAGGGTACGAGCATTTCATCCCCCTCAGGTGTTACCCAGGTCGTCCCCCTGTTTCCCCAAGTGTCTATGGTTGCTGCTAGGTGGACCCAATCCACATTGTCCGACTCAGTTATCCCAGGTAGTACATCCATATAAGGAGAATCTTCCCCAACATCAGTGTCCGCTTTACACGTGTAACAATACTGCAATGGGGCCAAGTGAACTGTGGTGTCATATCTATGATCAATTATAAACCTGTTTCCTAGAGGATGTGCTCGACCAGTTACAAGATCCATTCGAATGACAGAATCTTGGAACTGCAGGTAGACATGGTTTTTAGACCAGTCATGCACCATTTTTGCTTCCCTCATGAAAGGACGTCCTAAGATCATCTCCGATGCCATAGTGTGTTTGAAGAAATCCATAACAATGAAGGTAAGCCTTATTTTATGTCCAAAGACCTTCATCTTGAGATCTTCTAGCATCCCAATAGGTTTAACAATAGACCCATTGGCCATCTTCACTACTATGGTTGTGGTCTCAAGGTGAGGTCTTCCCATAGTTTCCCATCAATTTTTAGACACAATGCTAACCCCAGTGCCACCATCAAGGATTCCCTTCACAGTTAATCCCTTAGTAGTGATTGGTATGGTCGCATTGGATTCATCACCCTCAAATTATTGTCCCAACTTGTTAATAGGTATTACTATAACAAGGTTCTCATCTAGGTTGGGTTGTGGATCTAAGTGTTCCTCCTCTATTGCCATCTCCCCAGCTCCATCCATCTGTGCAAATTGTGGTAGCCCAAACTTCAGTTCTCCATTGAGGAAGGCTCGAAGAGCTAAGACTAGCTCAGGGTCTTTATATAGTTTGGACATGATGGTGGTTCTCACTTATGAAGACATGAAATCCATCAATTTGGCAATGTTTAACGGCACCTTTTGGGCTTCAGCCCCTTGACGTGGGGAAGATGGGATCTCCATTTCTTCGATAGGATCAAGTAGTCCCTCTGTAAACATTCTTTCCATCAAGAAGTGAGTACGCCCACTTTCCCATGACTTTAAGTCACTTTCTTCTTGGATGAGACTAGGTATGGCTAAGGGTCTATGGACTTGGTGAGGTTGTTGTTGCGTAGGGAACACGGTGTCTGTAATCTGGATCTACATAGGTGCTGGTTCTAGATCCCTTTGGGTATCTTCTACCAAACTCCTTAATTGCTTGACTCACCCGATCTCCTCTGTAGGGTTTGGATAAGTTCCTATCTTCTTCTTGGATCCTGGCCATTGTGGCTCATGAAGATCTTCCTTGTTGGTTTCTATCTTAGTGGTCGTTTTGGTCTCCATGGTTTCACCTGAATCAGAATCCTCTTCAGTGTTGTTCATATATACGGGGTCGTCACCAGTCCCTATGTTGGTCTTTGAACTGGGGTCTGACTTCGCTGCTTTTTGCGATCTTTTCCTTCGTGTTTTCTTCTTTTTCTGAGATTGGGCAATTGATGCCGTGTCTCTTTCCTCAAGAATATAATTTTGTTTTTGGAGCATCGATCGTGTGAGTACGTTTACTGGTACCACAGGTGTACTTTGTGATGGCTCCTCGGTAACCTCAATCAAGTTTAACGGCATGATCTTCGGTGCATTTGGATTATTTGGACATTGGGCAATCAAATGATCTATGCCACATCAATTACACATGAGTATTGGCATTGTAGACGTGCTCGCTTGATTGGTTTGCATTAGTGTGGCGTTATTTTGTAGCCTAATAGGACACTCAGCCACAGGATCACCACACTCATAGCATTGAAGAGGTGGTCTCTTAGCACTGTAATTGAAATTTTGGCCTCTTGCAGCAAGAGCAGCTACTTGATAGACATGTTTGACTTGTACCCAATAGTCCTCCATGTAGTATTGTGGACTTTCTTCAAGCACATCCATCCATAGGCAATATTAGGGTGTATATCTTCCTCACAGCCTTCCAAACAAGCAATGGATGATTCTCAACCCACTTGATTCACAGAAATGATTCTCAGATGTCGTGGTTGCGGTCCTAGCATTGGAGGTGGTAAGGGTGGTGTTTGAACAACATTTTGGGCCCTAGGGACCATGTGTTGTGCTGTTTGTTCAAGAGGTGGGGCCGACATCAATGCAGGCACTCGAGGTGTGTCTGTCCATGCTAAGGATGGTCTATTGGCCATCGCGCGCTTAAATACTATGCAATCCTTAGCTTGATGACCATACCTCCCACAGGCATTGTAGTTCCCATTGAATTTTACTCTAAAAGTAGGGCATTCACTAGTACTATGCGGTCCATAGCATATTGAGCACCATTGTTGCTCCCTTCTTGGATACATATGATTGTTTTGCAGAGCACGATTGTCTCTAAGACTCTCTTGAATAGCCTTGGTGAGATCTGCTAAAGTCATCTCAGATATCTTTGGCTCCTTATCAATAGACTTTAGGGTCATTGGTCGGTGCCCCGATGCTTGCGAGCTAATAGATTTAGGCTCAACAGACACTCTTTCTCCTTGAATCATTAAATTATCCTCCAATTGGATCGCATTGGTGGTGACTGCTTCCCAAGTGGTGATACCTCTAATGACTAGGCTATTGTAGATATCCTCATGCCCTAATCCCCTAATGAATCTATCAAGCAATTGATTATTATTGAAGAGCTCATTTGGATTACAAAGATAATTCAAATGCTTCAAGCGACTAATAAAGTCTCTCACTGACTCTCCTTCCTCTCGTTGGCTTTATGGAGCTGAGAGGCTACACCCCAAAGCACTCCCTCTCATATGTATTCTTTCAAGGACAGTGTCCTAAGAGTAGGGTAAATCGTTTTTTTCTTCCACCCTTAGGGTTCTATACCAATCCCCTGCCTTCGCACTTAAGGTTAGGCTTAAAGCATTACCCTTATGCAGGTCATTGTGTTCTCTTAGAGAATTGCATATTTGTTCAAACACTTCGATATGCTTTCTCACATCCCCGTCTCCACTAAATTTTTGTGTGAGCTTGGCTATTTGTACTGCCTTACTTCTATGCTCTCTATCAGGCGTTTTACGCATATTCTCAGCATTAGATTGACCAATAGCTTGAGCAAATGTTGCCAAGTCACCTAAGTGAGCAGGAACCGTGGGTGGAGGTGCTTCAGAGACTACATGTGGAGTAGGTATTGGCATTGGGCTTGGTGCATAGGAAGCCCTTGGGTTCCACGTTTCGTACGGTGTTGCGCCATGTGGTAGCCCAAAGTTAATATGTGTGGCCCTAGTCATAGCAGACGTCGGATGTGACATGCTAAAGCTATCCGGTATGGTCCCATGGAAATAAGAGCTTGGGTGTTGTGGTTGTGGAGCATAGGTAGTTGAAACAATGGGAGGGGTAGGGACTACATGAGTACGAGGACCCATGGGTATATACGATTGGTACACACTTGTAGGTACTGTTGCAGGCATGAGCTACCATGTAGCGGTGCTTTACTAACAAATGAGGTCCATGGCGTGTTTCTTGGCATGCCCATCATTGGGGTAGGCATGGTAGCCGTGGTGTCATACAAGGGAAAGATGAGCTAGACTTAGAAAGGTAAAGCTATCACTCGTGGGCTCAGATTGCACTGAGACCCCTAGTGAAACAACATATGGAGGATCCATCGGACTTATCGAGGGAGTCTCCATTTGCGATAAGGTCAGTTGTTTAGCCTTCCCTGTATCCAAGAATCTCATGAGACCCGTTCAAGGCATGTGGATCCCCTTGTTTTGTCTCTCTAACTCAATAACCCTATGGATGACCTCACAAACTCTTTGTTGTTGATCCTCCACACTAGTAGCACCCGTTGTGGATTGTAGGACATCTAACCAACCCACGTGATAGGTGTGACTTGTGTATAGGTCGGTTAGAGTTTCCGTTTGTAGTTCATACTCCCAGTTCTCATTTAAGAACGGTCCATCCAGGATCGAGGTGCTAGGGGTGTCCTTTGAGCTAGATGCAATGTTGCTTTCTAGGGGTTGGCCCTTAGCGGTTGCTAAGTCAGGAGCACTCGATTGCTCTCCTAGCAAGGCTATTGACATAGGGGCTTTCGCTTCTAACTCTCTTCGTTGCTCCACCTTGTTTAAGCTCTCGATTTTCTTTTTCCTAGTTGCAATGATATATCGCTCAACCTCTTGCACTTCGGCAAGGCTCACTCTCTAAGGGCATATGGTCTATGTTGGTCATGAATGGCAAATTTACTTCCCCACACCCCTCATTTACATCATTAGCTCCATGTTCGGAGCGAGTGGCTCTACTAAAGGTTTCCTTCAAGCGGCTAAGCACGCTCGGCCAGGATCGTGGGCCCATGGCATGCATGTCTTGGCTTGAGCTATCAGGATTAGGCATTGGGTAACCCTCCATGACGTCGTAGTCAGAGGAAGAGTCACCAGCCGCTATGTTTGGGTCTTGGTTTGTACTACCTTGGGTCCCCGCTAAGGGCTCGGAACCTAAGGTAGGTGGATAATGAGAACTCGTGTAAGTCGAAATGCTCTCTAGTTACTCGGTCTCTAGCACACGACCAGAGCGCAGATGCATGTGTCTTTGGCACCCTACAAGCGTCAACGAATAACTTCGAAGGTTAAACGCTTGCTTTTTTAGGCGTCCGTTTTCACTCGTTTTTTGACGTTTTTTAAAGTTTTTTAATGATCAGTTTTTTGATTAAAGTGTGTGATAGCTCGAAACGAGCGTATCACTTAGAGGGTCATGGTGTGCTTTACAGCACAACGTTCGATCACCTGAAGCTCTGTTGGTCCTCAAAAAGGTCGATTTTTAGCTACGTGTGAGGCTAAAATACGTAATTTTAAAGGGCAACTGAGGCCTGAGCCTGAGTGTGAGCTTGGGCTTGGGTTTGGGAGATATTTCCGATCCCGGTCCTACCTTTAAAATTTTTGTTTTTGTTTTTTTTTGGGGATAAGGTCGCCGCAGCCGCCGCAATGTGCACGCGAGCACACACACACCTAACCTACCTACTTACCACTAATACATCTATTGTTACACACTAACACACTACTACAACAACTCACTAGCTAACAAAACTAGTTACTGTACTTTACACAGAACTAATATTATGGATCTACAACCTTAATACTAACACCTTATCACACAGAGAAAACACAGTACCTTATTACAAAGAAAACACAGTACCTTTCAATTCCTTATTACCAAACAATACACAGCAGCAAAACAAAACTCCTTCTTCTCAACACACACACCTTCCTTCTCTACCTTTCCTACAATTGAAATTGCACCACAAAGAAGCACAGAGTGCCATTCAAGCTTAGTGTATGGCATTCCCGACAACGGCGCCAAAAAATGTGCGTCTATCGCACGTGTCAATGCAAGGAACTTGCCAATACACTGTGTGCAAGCCACAAATGGCTACAAGCATGCAACTAGCCTAAACTAGTAAGCTCAAAAATGATGATGGCATGTCACTCACCGCTCTATGCTTGCTGTCGTGGAAAATTCCTCGCCGCGAAGAAGAGGGAGACGTCGCTACGCCACGCTCAACCGCTTCACCACCGTCGTGCCATCGTCGCAATGCTCGATCACACTCTCTCTCTCTCTCTCTCTCTCTCTCTCTCTCTCTCTCTCTCTCTCTCTCTCTCTCTCTCTCTCTCTCTCTCTCTCTTACGCATACACACACACACACACAAGGAGATGAAGAAGAAGAAGATGGAGATGGAGCAAGAGCGCTCTTCAATTGCACAAATGAGAGAATGAGTGAATTTTAGGTTTAGTTGACTTTTATATGAGCTCGCCCCATTCACACTTGGGTGCCCATGCTTAGCCAACTAATCCCTTGAATGTTCCACTTAGAGTGCACCTCTCATTGGCGATCACTCTTACCCTTTTCCTATTGGACCGACAAGCCCGGTACCTGACTCTACCAAATAAATAATATGGCGTCCGTCTTAAGTGATAGGAATGTGCATGAGGGTTAACACAAAGACCAATCCTTGTTGTCAAAGGATGGAAGTGACAAAGGAGCTACAAGATCCCAACCAAAGGAAGTTCTCGGTTCCAAATATGACATATCATAAAAGAATATTCCATTATATGCAAGTTCCTTGTGTTGTCTTCCTCGGTACATTTGCTCACCAATGCATGGAAAGCATAAAAAATCCCAACTATGCTCTCAACTAGTTGCCAGTCCATCCTATTTGATGGATAAATATCTGAAACATACCAAAGATGATATCCACCACTTAACCTTCGAATATAATCATGCACTAAGCGAGATGCTCAAAATAACTTACAGTTGGGTTGATGCCGTGGAAAACTTGGAGGAGATGTTTGCAACCTTAAGTTTGCATGCTAGAAATCATGTTGTATGAGGACCTCTTTCACCCACTTGCTTTGTGCACACACTTTAAACTCTTTAACTTGTCCCTTGAAAGCCTCCACAAAATCATTGCGTTGCCTCCTCTTCCTCCTCCTAGTTTGCAATAGTACCCAACTTCCGATAGTTATTCAAATGGTATCCATGCTTGATCATCTGTAGTATAACTGTTAAAAATGCTAAAAGAGTCAATGGTAGTGCTAGGCCTTCGAGAACTAGTCATGGTGTGCAACAGAATACACAAAAAAGTTAGCGCAAATATGAAAAAGGGAAGAAAGTTTTGAGAGGAAAGTAGAGCTATTCAAAGCAATATTTGGGTAGGAACATAGATACTAGAGTCTTTAATGAAAGTTCTGAAATTCATCGATACAGAGTTAGTACGACTTATGGCATTTATGCCTTGAAAGCGTGAAATTGTGCAATTTGATGAACAAAAATAATATTTTCTCCCTTTTTTCTCAAAGAGCTTGGCTCCAAAATGTCGATTCTCAACGTAACGTTAGCCTCTTCCTCATTGGTCAAGCGCCACTCTCTCTCTAGAACTAAAAGGCCCAAAAGTGAGTCCAACTTTCTCCTAATGGCTGACATGCAGATGTCATGGAAAAATAAAATCGACCTTGTCAAGCTTTCATAGAGAATTGACCTTGTCAAATCGTACGTCTGATTGAAATTGTAAAAGTATCTTAGATGCCATGAAAATAAAATCAACTTTGTCGAATCGTACGTTTGATTGAAAATCATAAAAGTATCTTAGATTGCTCAATATTGAAAAGAGATAGCTTAGCTATCAAAATCCATCAAACTGCAAACCCTTCTTGATGAAAGCAAGTTTTGCTTGCCGAGCTAGCTTCGAAGAAAATTTTGCAAAACTTAATAAGTTCAAAACTGTAAACCTTAAATTTAACTTGTTTATTGACGTGCTTGAATAACCACCTTTGACACTAAAATCCGTATCACCATGTGGTGTGATTTTCTCATGCACGAGGGATCACATAAGTAGAAGCCTTGCTTCCACATGCAAGATTGCGTCTTAAGTCCTGCTCGTGATGAATATTGATAATCTAGCTTAGAAAAAGTTGCCTAGGAGCCTTGTCCTAGCAAAAAGTCAAACCCAAAATTTTGAGGTAGGCAGAGAGATATCTTTGTGTGCTTCTTGAATTGAAACAAGTGGCTGGCCATGTGGAGCACCTTTGCCTTACAAGCCACATGCCATGTCTGAACTTACCTTACTGCAATTGGATGACTTTACCAACTGGTGAGAAAAGGGATCGTGAAGCTTTGCTATCCTTGCTGTTACATGATACAACTTAGAATGATTTTTGATTTTGTAGCCCAAATTTGGGTGCTATTGGCATTGTTCCATGCCCATTCAACCTATAAAAATCAATCAAACTTCAAAATTATAACTCTATCGGGATACTTACTTCCCATCTCAAGAAAGCTACAATTGGTGCCGATCTTTTGCTTGTACAAATTTTCCTAGAAGGCACACTTTGCCAAGTTGAGCCCTTGTACATGCTAAATTCGATGCCAAACTTTAGTTGCCACCATATATATGTTGTAGAAACCGATCTATGCATGCATCATGCATGCGAACTTGGTCAACCTCCATGCATACCACCTGATTCACCATTACCACCATGCCTTGCATGGAATTATTCGCCTTTGCATGGGTATACATTGATTGGGAAGACTTTGGCTCCTCAAACTAAGCGTCTAGTTTTGACAACTTGCAGCTCGCGCAAGAGATGGTTGTGCTTTTCTCTGCATGAGTCGAAGGTGAGAGGTTGTTTTGGAAAAGGTCATGAGCCCCTTAGCCCGTATTTGGCGTCTGCTTACGAGATTTTCTTTGCATGGGGCATGCCCATAGGGCACCCTTGGGTGCCCAATATGAAGCTCATAATAGATTTATTTTTTTTGCTATGGCGGCATGATGCAGAACGATAGTGAAGATGCGGACGTAGCGCCTTGTGTGCTATTCAAATGAAGGTGCTCACGGAGCGTTTTTCCAGGAAGCATGGTGAACACATTTGCGAGCACCCCCGTAGAATTTTGTAGATATTGACTTTGCCCTCTCCTCCATGTAAGAGAGCGCTCCCACTGTCCGCTGTCGAACCCACCTTGAAAACCATGTATGCAGGGGTTGTTCTTGCAAGAGATTGCTCGCCACCTCGACGGGATCTAGAGAAGGAGAGAGAGATTGAGAGAGAGTCCATGTTGAGAGAGGCCATGCCTCCATGCTTCTTCCCCGCTTCCCCTCTCCCCTAAGCTGTTGTGATACCAATATAAGATACTGGGAACTGATGCATGCTCTTCTCCACCCATCCATGCCATATATAGACCCTTGACCTGTTAAATAAAGTCCCTTGAACCTCATGTGCATCGTGGTCCTTGGCCTACCCAGTACTACCTTAGGCCTGACACTATCATTGAGAGCAGTTAGCACGTGTTGACCAGTTTTTTGTCTACTCTAAGATTGCATTTTCGATGGGATTTGCAGTTATTGCTTGCACTCTACTTGGCACATGTTTGAGCGCATATCCTACTTATTGTAGAGATTATCATATGGACGTTTGTTGTGGATACTACCTTTGTACGCATTTGTGGAGCCATATTGGCAAGTACGATAGTCTCAACCATTTCTAAGACTCGATCTGAAAGATGGTCATTTCTAAGACTTAACTTATAGTCGTGTCGTTACTTAGCCTTTTTTGAGGGTCGTGCACGAATATTTTTGAAGCCAAACATTGGGGGCCGGGTTACCCAGTGCAAGGTGGATTAGGTTGCTGGAGATCCCCATATCATATCCTCATCATAAGCCATGTATAGAGAGGACTAGGTGCTTTGACGCAGTGTTGGTAGTCAATTGTCGGTTTGATAGTGTGCATAGACGTCTTGCTACTCTCCAATTTATGCCTATTGCTCAGAGAGAATTTCTATACATTTTTTTGTCTATGTGTATTGCACTTTGACAGTCATTTTGGTTGAGATTTTCTCCCAAATTAAAAGAGGACTGCCAAATTTTTTTCAAAATTGTGTGCTAGAAAACTTGCTCTTATGTCAAATTCTAAGGACAAGGATGTTTATGACATCAAGAAGTTTAATGGGAGAAACTTTGCGCTTTGGAAAGAGCAGATTCTGGATGTCTTAGTGCAAAAGAAGCAGAAACTTCTCATTTCATATGCTACAAGGATCGAGGAGTCAATTTCAATGGATGAGCTTTGCAAACCTATGATTAGATTGCATTTGCCGAGTCAATTTATTTCATTGTCTTTGAGTGTGCTATGTTATGCAATATGTACGAGAGAAACTTCGCTAGCAATAAGGTGTTCTGATGCAAAAGCTATATAATTTTTGTATGAAAGAGTCACCTAGTGTTGCTAGCCATGTCAATGAGTTTGACTCTTTGGTTTCCCAGATTCGTGTTCAAAAAATGAAGATAGATGATGAGATGAAAGCTATTCACTTGCTTTGCTCATTGCCACCCTCATGGGATACATTTTGTATTGCTATTAGTAATTCAGCACCAAATGGTATGCTAGTGTACAATGATATCACTAGTTCTCTTCTTTCAGAAGAAGTGCGCGATAAGACTATGGGTAGCTCACATCATGGCGAAGCTCACTATGTGCAGAAAGAAAGCAACAAAGGAAAGGTTGTTCTTGGCAACATGAATCTGGCAAAGATAAGAGAGATACATCTCATGATAGATCAAAGTCTCGCAGTAAAAAGGGGATTTAGTGTCATTTCCGTGAGAAATATGGTCATACAAAAAAAGATTGTCATGCATAGAAACATGAGAAAGGCAAAAGAAAAAGCAATGACAATGATGTGAAAGAGGAAAAGAGTGAAAGTTCCCTGAAGATCCAAGAGATAATCTGGTTAGTGATTATGATGATGCGTAGGACATTAATTTGTTGAGAGAGTCTATGGATGTGTTCTATGATGCACACGAGACAAAGTTCATTGCCGGTCGAATCGCTAGTCAGTGGTGAAGTGTCACATAAGTGGATCCTAGATTCAGGTGCATCTCTTCATATGACTCCACACTACTCGTTATGAAGAGACTGTTGGTTCCGTCACATTGGGTGACAATTTTGCTTGTGACATAGTTGGCATTGGTGACATTACTCTGGTCTTGTTGAATGGAGTTAGATCTGTCATTCACAATGTTCGTCATGTGCTATGTTTGACTCTCAATTTGATTTCAATTGGCATACTTGATGACTTTGGGTTATAAAGTCACTTTCTATCAGCAATCTTGGCATATATCCAAAGGCAACTTGTTGCTTGCTAGTGGTTCTAAAGTTGGCTCTTTGTATCCTCTTTATGTGTCTAACAAAAACAGTGTGCTTTGGTAATTGCGCTACCAAATGTGGCTTTGTGGCATAGCCGATTGGGACATATGTCCAAGAAAGGAATGGAAATTCTTTCTCATTTGGGTGATTTGCTTGCTTTATCTTTTTGTGAATCTCCTTTCTATGAGCACTGTCAGTACGGGAAACAAACACATGCTTCTCGTATGAAGAAGAGGGCTGGCTATCCCTCAACGTATCTATGTGTCCTGCTCTCTCTCTCTCTCTCTCTCTCTCTCTCTCTCTCTCTCTCTCTCTCTCTCTCTCTCTCTCTAGCTTGCATGCGTAACATTTAATGGTCTAAAAATTTAGGTGTAGCAGAAATTAGCATGAACATAGTGGGCATTTCATTAGAATAGATTCCTAATGAGAATTACAAGAGTGCTTGGGTGGAGAGAGCAACAAAAAGAATAACATCTAGTTAGATAGCATCAACAATACTTCAAAAGAGAGAGAAATTAAGCTATTGACAACAGTTGAAGACCGGATTTGCATGGAGCCGGTCCCCCCTCCAAAAGGCTTTGTATTATGGTTTCTCCCATCAAGAGAGACATTGTACAATACAATTCTTTGTGTTCCTTCAAGACTAGCTAGTGCAATGAAGATGAAAGCTTCATGCACTAAGCAAAACACTTAGCAAACACAACTTTAATTATCCCCGTTCTCAGACCCAAGACCTCACACACCTTCGAAGATGGTGAGAGCTAGCAGGGTATGAGAGTAGATTGAGAGGAAGAAGGAGTATCTTACGAGAAAGATGTACATCTCCTCACATAATCACTCATATTAGCATAGCTTAGCTTAGTAATTAGCATGGTAGAGGAGATGAGCATGCATTGAAGCTTGGCTCTTGGTTGGATTTGCATCCACACGCCAAGAGTGTGTCGATGTAGGCTTCTATCTCACAAGCTTGGAGTAGGTGATGAGCTCTCCATTAAAGCTTGGGAAGAGATAGTCTTCTCTTTCTTCACACATGAGATTGTGTGAGTGTGTGTGTGATAATGCCTTGCAAAAATCAGCCCCCTCTCTCTCTTGGGCGAGCCCTCTTGCTATCTCCCCATTGGCCCTCCCCAAGTCAAGCCAATGATTATTAAGCAGCATAAGTGATAGCCTATTGACATGTGTCCCCCTTGTTGAAATGTCGAGCTCTACACCTTGAGCTGGCATCCACTACGGGTCTTGGCCGCTTACGGCATTTACTCACTGGCGCGTTAGGTGACCGACACGGAGGATCTCTGCCAGTGATTCTACAGCTGGACTACACTTATAGTGCCAGCCTAGTACGCTTCTAGCGAGTTCACACTTAGTGACCGCATGTACATATGTGCTACTTTTCAGCTTTAGCACTTAGTCATTTTGTACTCTCTTTTCTGTGAAGAAGAAGAAGAAGCTTTCCATCTCTGTGTGCTTTGTGCTTGTCTTGTGTAGCTCTCTTGCATCCTCATTCTTTACATGGTATCAGAGCCTGGTGCAGGCAAGAGAGGCTAAGAGAGCAAGAGCATCACAATCCCTTCGTTTGCAATCCACGACCAGATGCCGAAGGCGCCTCGCGCAGTGAAAAAAATTTTAGGGGTTTTTCGCACAAGTTTCTGAACAGGTCTCCAAAGTGCAGTATACAGAGATTTACTGTACAAGTACAATGGTTGTATGTACGCTTGATTGTGGACACTCGTTGAGTGTAGAAAGCGTTACAGGAACCACGATAGCAGGTTCAGCAGATTTGCAGGTTTTTGCAGATTGCAGCTATTTTGTCTTAGTGCTTCAAGATGTCTGACGGTTTCAGTCAGATTGTTACTGAGAAGCTTGAGAAAAATAACTACCCTGCATGGAAGTTCAGAATAACAAATTTCCTAAAAGGAAAAGGTTATTGGGACTATGTAGAAGGAGACAATGAAAAGGAACCAGAGATTCCCGAGGCAAATGCTACAGCAGAACAAAGGAAAGCTTTGAGGGACTGGCAACAAGGCCAGAGCAAAGTGATGTATTGGCTTTCTATGAGCATCACAGATGGCATGATGGGCTATCTACAGGATGCTGAAACCCCCGCCATTGCATGGAAAAACTTAGGCAGAGTGTTCGAGGTGAACACCAAGGCCAGGAAGCTTCAACTAAAGTCGGAGCTAAATCAGGTTAAGAGGAACAACCTCTCCATCAATGATTATGCTTTGAAGATCAAGAGTATCATTGAGGCTCTTGGATCTATTAAAGTCTCAGTGGAAGACGATGACATTGTCCGTGCATGCTTGGATGGTCTAGGAGATGAGTATGTACATTTTAGGTCTTCCATGAATACAAGAGACGACATCCCCGTGTTCCAAGATTTGATTTCTATGCTTATTCTTGAGGAGAAGAACCTTGACACATCTTCTTCTCATGGCAGAAATAATTCTGAACAGGCCTTCTATTCTAACTCCAACAGAGGTAGAGGTAGAGGTCGTGGTCGAGGCCCAAGGGGTTGCAGGGGCCAATTTCTGGAAGGTCAATCAAATCAAAACAATACAGGTGGCAGGGGAAACCAGTCTCAAGGCAGGGGGAGTCAAAGAGGTCGTGGTGCAGGATCAAGTAGGCAGCAACATACTCCAGATAGTAGAGAATGTTGGACTTGTGGTGAAAGAGGTCACATGTCACGTGATTGTCCAAAGGGAAAAGCAAGTAGAAAGAGAGAACAGGGCAACTATGCATCTACTAGCAGAGATGCAGATGACAGCAAAAACGAGCGCATGTTTGTTATGCAACATGTAATGAATACAATGACTGCAGAGAATTCCACCCAAGATGATGTTTGGTATGTGGATTCAGGTGCCTCTAATCACATGACGTCTCGTGGAGAGTGGTTTAGAGATATGCGCAAACCAGATGTGTCAGGCTATGTGCAGACAGGAGATGACACAGCTCACCCCATTGCTCATGTAGGGGACATACCTCTAAATACGAAGAGTGGGAAATCAAAGTACTTAGCAGATGTACTTCATGTCCCAAACATTACAAAGAATCTTGTTTCTGTTGGACAAATGGTTGAGCAGGGTTTGCAGGTTCGCTTCAATCCAAATGGCTGTTATGTAGAAGATTTCCAGAATGGCTGTAAGCTGATCACAGAGGGCAAATGTGTGGGCAGAATGTTTACGCTAAATGTAGACATGCCTGAGGTAAAAGCTGCATTATTTGCACAGGGCACAGGTGTTGTGGCTGATGTTGACATTTGGCACAAACGCATTGGCCATGTCAATGAGCAGATATCTAGCGCATCACCAAGCCTACATGGCTAAGGTGATACAGGATGTGGAGCCCACATGTCTCGTGGAGAGTGGTTTAGAGATATGCGCAAACCAGATGTGTCAGGCTATGTACAGACAGGAGATGACACAGCTCACCCCATTGCTCATGTAGGGGACATACCTCTAAATACGAAGAGTGGGAAATCAAAGTACTTAGCAAATGTACTTCATGTCCCAAACATTACAAAGAATCTTGTTTCTGTTGGACAAATGGTTGAGCAGGGTTTGCAGGTTCGCTTCAATCCAAATGGCTGTTATGTAGAAGATTTCCAGAATGGCTGTAAGCTGATCACAGAGGGCAAATGTGTGGGCAGAATGTTTACGCTGAATGTAGACATGCCTGAGGTAAAAGCTGCATTATTTGCACAGGGCACAGGTGTTGTGGCTGATGTTGACATTTGGCACAAACGCATTGGCCATGTCAATGAGCAGAGATTGCGTAGCATGCAATCAAAACAGATTGTAAAAGGTTTGCCCAAATTCAAGGTGGATGGTATGCATAAAGTGTGTGCAGCATGCCAGTTTGGAAAACAGTCAAAGGGCTCATTTCCACATGAGCGCAATGTATGTAAAAAGCCACTTGAGGTGGTGCACACAGATGTTTGGGGTCCAACCGATACTGTAAGTATACATGGTTGCAGGTATTATGTCTCTTTCATTGATGACCATACAAGGAAAGTATGGGTCTACTTCATGCGTAACAAAAGTGAAGTGTTTGGTCACTTTCAAGACTTCAAAGTCATGATTGAGAAGGAGACAGATATGCAAATCAAGACATTGAGGTCAGATGGAGGGGGAGAGTGCTTCTCCAATGATTTTTCAGATTTTCTGCGAATGCATGGTATACACAGGCAGTTTACATGCAGATATACTCCACAGCAGAATGGGGTCGCAGAAAGGAAAAACAGGCACATTGCAGAGGTTGCACGTGCATTGATGAATGAGAAGAACATGCCTCATCATTTCTGGGTTGAAGCTATAAATACAGCCGTGTACATTATGAACAGGACACCTACAGCTGCGGTGCATGATGTAACACCTGAGGAAAAGTTTACAGGTACAAAGCCTGATTTGGCACACTTGAAAGTGTTTGGCTGCATAGCTTACGTGCATGTACCAGATGAGTTGCGTAGGAAATTGGATCCTAAAGCAGAGAAATGTATTCTTGTGGGATATTCCCTTGAACAAAAGGGGTACAGGTGCTACAATCCTACTACACGAGAATTACGAGTGAGCAGAGATGTAGTCTTTGATGAGATGAGCAGCTGGTACAGTAATGCACATGGCACTATTGGGGCTGATGTAAAAGATGATGTGGTTGTACAAAATGTGAGGCCACAGTCACAGGTTTTGAGTGGACCACAAGAGTCCTCTTCTCGTGGCTCTGTTGAGAAACCATGGAATGGTAGACTACGTACGCAGGTTACTCCACCAACAGGTACAGGGAATGTATCACGAAAAGGAAAGGAAAAGGTTGATGAACCTCCCTTTATGGTTGATGCATCATCAGGTTTTTCACATGTAGACATGGATTCAGATGGTTCTGAACAAAGTCTTGATGAGGAATTTGGAATTCCGGCTGTCAGGACACCTGGTGTAAGGAAAGTACAAGAAGATGCTAGAGGGCAAAGGAGTGACCCAGGACCGCGCAGATCTAATAGAGTCAGAAATCCAGTTCAGAAATTGACTTATGATGGGTATCTAGAGCATCACCAAGCCTACATGGCTAAGGTGATACAGGATGTGGAGCCCACATGTTTTGAGGATGCAGTTGGAAATGTGCATTGGGATGATGCAATGAATGAAGAGATGGCTGCATTGGAAGCAAATGACACATGGGAGTTGGTGCCATTGCCAAGTGGCAAGAAAGCTATTGGCTGTAAATGGGGGTATAAAACCAAGCATAAGGCTGATGGTAACATTGAGCGTCACAAGGCAAGGCTGGTCGCAAAGGGTTATGCACAGACGTATGGCATAGACTATGAGGAGACCTTTGCTCCAGTGGCAAAGATGACGACAGTGAGAGCTGTCATAGCAGTGGCTGCATCTAGAGGATGGATTATGCATCAAATGGATGTAAAGAATGCCTTCTTGAATGGTGAGTTGCCAGAGGAAGTGTATATGGATCAGCCACCTGGTTATGTCGATCCAGGTTACCCAGATTATGTATGCAGACTTCTCAAAGCTTTGTATGGTTTGAAGCAGGGCTCTAGAGCATGGTATGACAGGATTGCCAAGTATCTTGTCAGTATTGGTTTTAGGAGAGCTCATGCTGATCATTCACTCTATGTACGTGAGAGTGATGTGGGGATTGTGGTCATTACCATATATGTAGATGACCTTATTATTGTTGGTGACAATGCTATGGAGATTGACCATGTGAAGGGTCTTCTCAAACAGGAGTTTGAAATGAAAGATTTAGGCGAGTTGCGCTACTTTCTTGGCATTGAAGTGATCAGGACTCCAGAGGGTGTATGGCTATCACAGAGACAGTATGCTTTGGACATGTTGTCAAAGTATGGTATGGCTGATTGTAAGCCAATTTCTATTCCCTTGGATGTGAATGCAAAGCTGAGTGCAGAGAAGGGTGATGTTGTTGAGGATGTCAACATGTACAGGAAGATTGTGGGTAGTCTAATCTACTTGACTATCACGAGGCCAGACTTGAGCTACACAGTAGGCTTGGAGAGTCAGTTCATGCAACTTCCGAGGAAGCCACATTTGGATGGAGTACGACGCACACTTAGGTATGTGCAAGGTACTCTTGACTACGCATTGTTCTATGCAGCAGATGCACCATTAGCATTGTATGGGTATACAGATGCAGATTGGGCAGGTAGCATTGTTGATAGGAGATCTACGAGTGGCTTCATGTTCTCTTTTGGGAGTGCTGCTGTTACTTGGAGCAGCAAAAAGCAGCCTACGGTTCCTTTATCGAGCACAGAGGCCGAGTACAGAGGTGCAGCAGTTGCGGCGTGCGAGGTAGCTTGGCTACGCACATTACTTGAGGACTTGGGAGTGCAGGTGGACCAGCAGATTTTCATCCATTGTGACAACCTCAGCAGCATGCAGTTGGCTAGGAACCCAGTGTTCCATGCCAGGACCAAACACATAGAGGTCCATTACCACTACGTTCGAGAGCGAGTGTTGGCGGGCGACATCGACTTGGTCTACATCAGCACAGAGGAGCAGATAGCGGATATCTTTACCAAGGCCCTCGGAGTTGAGAAGCTTCGACGTTTCCGGACTATGCTTGGACTCTGCGACATGCAGAGCTCGAGGGGGAGTGTTGAGATGTCGAGCTCTACACCTTGAGCTGGCATCCACTACGGGTCTTGGCCGCTTACGGCATTTACTCACTGGCGCGTTAGGTGACCGACACGGAGGATCTCTGCCAGTGATTCTACATCTGGACTACACTTATAGTGCCAGCCTAGTACGCTTCTAGCGAGTTCACACTTAGTGACCGCATGTACATATGTGCTACTTTTCAGCTTTAGCACTTAGTCATTTTGTACTCTCTTTTCTGTGAAGAAGAAGAAGAAGCTTTCCATCTCTGTGTGCTTTGTGCTTGTCTTGTGTAGCTCTCTTGCATCCTCATTCTTTACACCCCTTTCCCCTTTTGTGAGAGCTTTAGGTAATTTAATAATTAAACTAAACTCTCATTGGACCCCTTTGCCTCCTGGCCAATAGGAATCAGGCAAGCCATTGGGCTGCTGAATGCTCATTGGACCCCTTGGGAGACTGTCCAATAGTCTTCTAGAGGACTTAATTCTCATTGGTTCTTTTATTAAGTGTTTTTTAAATTAATTAAACTAGATTTACTCTAGCCTAAATCTCATTGGTCCACCTCCAAGGCCATCCAATAGGAATTGGGCACACCTTATGGGCATCTGGGCTAGGGAGCTGACATGTGTCCCTACTTCCCTTTGTGTAAAGGGAGCCTGTGTGTGTGTGTGTGTGTGTGTGTGTGTGTGTGTGTGTGTGTGTGTGTGACTTTCTCTCTCATCCCCTACTCCCAAGGCTCGCCCCCTCCTATGTAGGGATTTGAAAAGACTTTTTGGTCACACACAAAGCATCCAATTTCCCTAGGGTTGACCTTTGGACACAACCTTTGAATTTTGGAACCTTAGCATTTTGGAAGTCTTAATGGGCTGAACCTTAGGGTCTTTTTAGCCCATTGTTGCACATGGCTCTTTTGCAGATGGACCCCCCTTTGGATCCCTATTTTCCCTCCTTTGGATCCCTACTGTGGTCGGTCTGCTAGCTTAACCAATATTCTAGCTTTTTCTCCCCTGGCACTTCCCCACATTAAATGATCATTTTAATATGAGAAAATCATTTAGGAGAATTAGATATTGATTATTATGACATTACCTCTCTCTTGAAATCATAGTCGTCCTCCACTATGGTGTAGAGAAGATAAAGCATATTCATGAGTCCTTTTCTTAGCGGGTAGAGGATCCCTATGTTACCCTACGACATCATTCCACAATGGATGACTAGTCCATTTGGCGCTTGAGAGCCTCAGGCTGCCGCAAGCATGTCTGCACATTAGTC
Source organism: Adiantum capillus-veneris (assembly GCF_014529385.1). Lineage (NCBI taxonomy): Eukaryota > Viridiplantae > Streptophyta > Polypodiopsida > Polypodiales > Pteridaceae > Adiantum > Adiantum capillus-veneris. The sequence goes on along the minus strand of NC_140950.1, from coordinate 140,540,778 downwards.
CTATCAATCTTCCATAGTAGAGTGACAAGCTCTACTTGGTGTTTGGGAGACGTCGTCTCCACAAACTTGATCTAAGCATGCATACTACTTCATTTTTGTGCACAATAAAGAAAAAGAGAGTCTTATAAGACAAAAACTTTGTTCATTTTTAACATTTTGTACATTTGCTTACTGTTGGGAAGCATTGTAAGCATTGACAAGGTTTAGGTTATCCTTTAATTGTATGCCTTGCATCCATCTAGCATCTTCAAAAGGATAATTCTTAGACTTAATAAGATATCGACGGATAGTCTTACCACCTCTTAGTACCTTGTCTTCATGTCGGAGAATGGACTCGGGCTGCAGCACCTCCTCTTGGTCCTTGATCTCCGGTGGGTCTTCAATAGTTGGTTCTTGAGGTGGCTCTCCTTTGTAAGGCTTTAATAGGCTCACATGGAAAGCATTGTGTATGAGCCAATGATTGGGCAACTTGAGTTGATAGGCCATCTCATTGATTGGCCTACGAATCTGGAAGGGACCATAGTACCTTTTTGCTAGTTTAGTATAGTACTTTTGGTGGCCCGTAGGATTCTTGCCCGTTGTGTGCCTTAATCGAGCCTTGGGAAACTTTAACAAGACCCAATCGTTTTCTTTAAAGGCTTGGGCTCTTCTGTGCTTGTCAACAGTAGCCTTTTGCCTTTGCTGTGAGATAGAGATAGCATCCTTAATCTTTTGAAAAGATTCTTGTAGGTCTCGGCTATACTCATCTGCAGCAAAGATCTTCCCATGTACTTTAAGTAGCAAGGGACTTTTTGATCTTCCCTCAATTACCTCAAAAGGTGATTTTCCCGTGGAAGTATGTACAATGTTATTGTAAGCATACTCCACTAAGGGTAAGTACTTCTCCCATTGGGATCTTTGATCTACTTCCATTACATCGGCTTTTAGTAGATCAAGAATGGTTAGGTTAGATATTTCACTTTGGCCATCCGTTTGTGGATGATAGGCCGAAGAGAAGTTTAGCCTTGTCCCTAAATTCTCAAAGAGACCCTTCTAGAAATTACTGGTCATTCTAGGATCTCTATCCGACACTATGGACATTGGCAAGCCATGGTACTTGAAAATTTGTGAAATGAAGAGGGTTGCCATTTGATGGGCTTTGATAGTCTTTTTGACAGGTATAAAATGAGCTTGTTTACTGAACCTGTCTACTATCGTCCATATTCCCGTATTCCCATGGATAGACTTAGGCAATCCAAAGATAAAATCCATGGATATGCTCTCCCATGGTGAATTAGGGATTGGCAAGGGTTGAAGCAATCCAAGTTGCTTCCCTCTATCAAATTTTGTCTTTTGGCATACCACACATTTAGAAACATACTCTTGTATGTTCACTTTCATGGTAGGCCAATAGAAATATGTTTCAATTCCCTTTAAGGTAGACTGAATTCCTCTATGCCCCGCATACGGTGGAGCATGAGATTCATACATTACTTTCTCACGTAGTGAGTTAGTAACGCATAGTCTATTACCATAGAGAAGATAAACATCTTGTAAAGTAAATGGTTCTTCTTTCTTCCCTAATGCAAGGGCTGAAATCACATCTCTAAAATCGGGATCAATAGCGTACTCATCTATCATTGAAGATAGATCATTGTGAGTTGCTATGGAAACCGCATTCTCTCGGCCGTCTTGAGAGTGCATCAGCTACTTGATTATGCTTGCCAGCAATGTGAGCAATATGAAAATGAAATTGCGAAAGGAAATTTGCCCACCTCATTTGTTTGTCGGAGAGCTTGGTCTGCGTCATGAAGTACTTAAGACTTTGGTGATCCGTTCGTAGAATGAAAGGAGTCCCCAATAAATAGTGCTTCCATGAGTCTAAGGCATGTAGAACTGCAAGGAGTTCCTTTTCATATATGCCTAGAGCTTGCTCAACAGGGTCGAGCCTTCGACTCTCATAGCCTATGGCGTGCCCTTTTTGGAGCAAAACAGCTCCAGGGCAATCACCACAAGCATCACATTGGACCTCAAATGGTTTTGAGAGATCCGGTAATGTAAGCACAGGTTGAGAGATAAGCTTTTCTTTAAGCTTTTCGAAAGCATTGTTCTGCTTAGCAGACCATGTATACCTAACGCTTTTCTTTGTTAGGTCATGTAATGGTCCCGAAGCGTCTATAGTATGCACACATACCTATAAAGCTTCTTAGTTCATGAAGATTCCTTGGTTTAGGCCATCCTTTTATTACCTCTAACTTTGATGGATCCATTTGGATGCCATCTTGAGAGATAATGTGACCTAAATACTGAATCTCTTGCAAGAAAAATTCACGTTTCTTTCAATTAACATAAAGTTTATTCTCTCTTAAAACTTGAAATATTACCTGGAGATGTTGCTTGTGTTCGTCTAATGAATTAGAGTAGATGATAATATCATCAAAGAACACTCCACTGAAGGTTCGATGAGGCCGGAACAACTTCTCCATCAAGCGGTTGAATGTGGCTGGTGCATTGGTCAAGCCAAAAGGCATGACAATGTATTCGTAAAGACCAAATGTGGTGCGAAATGCGGTCTTTACAATGTCTCGATCAACTATCCTTATTTGATGATAGCCACTTTTTAGGTCAATCCTACTGAAGTAGGTCGATCCTTGTAGCTTATCAAATAGGTCTTCTACCCATGGAACGGGAAACCTATTCTTGATAGTGATCCTATTTAGTGCTCTATAGTCGACACATACGATATGTGCCTTCTTTCTTTTGCACTAATAGCACAGGTGAGCAAAATGGAGATGAGCTAGGCCTAACCATGCCCTTCTCAATTAACTCATGCACTTGCCGCATAATCTCCTCTTGTTGAGCTTGAGAAACTCTATAAGGAGGTTTGTTAGGTGGTGAACTTCCTGGAAGAAGTTCAATTGCATGGTCATCATTACCTCGTTTAGGAGGTAGCTCACAACGGATGTCGTCAATAAAAACATCTTGAAACCCCTTGAGAAAATTGGATAACTCTAATTCCTTTTGGTTGCTTTTATTTTCTTTTGCTAAAGCATTAGGTTCATTTTGAGAATCTTTAACAAAAATCATGTACATGGAAATAGAGCTCTTTATTGACTTGTTGAAAGCTGGTGTATGTACAATGGGGATAGTGTTACAATGGGGATAGTGTTACCCATTTCCTTAGCATCTATATACATGTCTTTTTCCCTGAACTTAAAGGAGATTCTCCTTTTAGGAAATTTAACATCAGCAGCCAGGCGGTCAAACCATGGTGCCCCTAGGATTACATCCTCATGATTGAGAGGAGAGATAAAGAAGTCCTCTTTGTCCACATAGCCTTGGACATGAAGCCTCGATTTCCCGATTAAGGGAGTGACTGAAGCTTCTTGCCCCTTGAAGGCACTGTCTGCGGGTAGGACATCTCCCATCTCGTAAGCTTGTATGCCTAGCTTGGTGGCCAACTCTATAGATATAAAATTGTGAGTAGAACCAGGGTCAAAGAGAATAAAAGCATCATGTTCTCTTACCTTTCCCCAAGCATGGCATAGAGGAGATCCTTTGTGATGAGTTTGGTGAGTCTCCTCCTCTTGGATTTCAACCAAGGAAGCTCTAGGAGGATCTTGGCGGTTGTTTTTTTGGGGACAAGCGCGGTACGCATACCCTTGTTCGCCGCACTTGAAACACCGGTTATCCTTGTGATAACGCTCAAGCTCTTCAAGAGAGAGTTTGTTTTTACCTTTGTAAACTCCCTTCTCTTTAGCTTTGTTGGAGTTGCCCTTAGGAGACTTTTGGACATTGTCCTTCCCCTTAGGCTTGTTGGAACCCTTGTTTTCCGTGGGCTTATTATTTCTTTTAGCCCCCGTTTGGAAATTGATTTGAAAGGCCACCATAGTATGGTGTAGTACCGCCGATATGGTACGTGGCCTTTGGGAGTTGACATACTCTGCCATTTCTTCTGTTAAGCCGCACAAAATTGTTGCTTTTGCTCTCCAAAATCCAACTTTTTGAAGACAGTGGCTTTGAGTTGTAGGTCCCAAAACTTGTCTACATATTTGTGGATGGATTCATAGGGAGAGAGCTTTAAGCTTCGCCATTCGGTGAGTACTTTGTCTTTGGCATCGATGGCCAAAAACTGCTTCATAATGGAAGCTCTTAAAGCTTTCCATGTTCGTGGAGCTTCACCGTTGGCTCGTAGGCTAGACCACCATTGCCTGGCAGACTTTTGAAAGTGCATAGCTACATGGCGTAGCTTAGAGGACTCCGTGAAGCCCTCATCTCCAAACGCCGCATCGAATTGATGGATAAAGGCCAACACTTTGTCCGTAGCACCAAAGGTACCATCATAGGTAAGGAAAGAGATGCTCTTCCCTCCCTCTTTGAATTTCTTCAACTTGGACGACCTTTTCCATGCGGCATAGGATTTCCTATGCCTCTTCTTTTTGATGGTTCAAAGGTTGCACCATCACTTTCTTCAGAAGGTGAAGAATTTGAAGAAGGTGGAGAAGAGGGTTACCTCTTTCTCGCCTTTTTCTTGTCTTGATCTTCGTTGTCTTCACCATCACTTTCATAAGAGGAAGAGGATGAAGAAGATGGAGAAGAGGGTGTTCTCTTTCTGGCCTTTTTCTTCTCTTGCTTTTTATCATCCCTCTTTGAATTATGGAGTAGAGAAGAGAGTGATGGTCTTCTCCGCTTTGGTGGTGATGGAGAGCGTTTAGCCCGCCGTCTTTGTGGAGCCATCTCCGCCGAGGTGGCGGGAGACTCACTTCTTTCTCGTTCCTTCGGTGGAGGCTCTTGAGTTCTCCTTTGGGAAGGAGATGCATCATCAAGAAGTAAATTCTTGAGCCCTTCTCTTCTTCTTCCCGAATCGGAGAGAGACCTCTTTTGGTAGTCTCACAAGGAGGCTTCCTAGGTGTTCTCTTGTCATGGTGATGAGCTTGGAGAAACCCGTGAGCACGGAGCTGCCGTTGCACTTCGCTTTGGAGAGATGGATTGCCCATGGCTTGTTGAAGCCTAGAAACAAGATAGTTAACAAGCATCGGAGCATCATTAGTAGCTTGCTCATTAGCAAAATCAAAGTTGTCAACATTAATTTCACTCTCTTTTTTATTGTAAGCCATTCTAACAGATTTTAGGTGTAAACTTTTTAGGTGTACTTTGGCACTTCAAGCCCTGGTTGCTACTCCTCTTTACCCCTTTAGAAAAAGCACTCAAGCTACTGTACCCGCGACTCGAATACCATTAATTGCAAGGAATAGAAGAGAGGGTCTTTCGACACCAAAACAGCACCAGCTCCTGTCAAGCTTGTAATAGCTCAATAGTGGTTAAGGCGTAGGCAAGCCCCGTAGGACTCCACTATTATGACCATAGCTCTCGACGGTGATGCCCCGTTAACTGCACGAAGGCAGGCGCACTGCAAGGCTGAAAAATCCCTATTCTACTTACTCACAGGGAATTAATAATACCAACCATTTATAGCTAGCTTGAGGACCTCCCTTCTTGAGCAAGAAAAGAGAAACCTTGTGCTCTGATACCAATGTAACATTTAATGGTCTAAAAACTTATGTGTAGCGGAAATTAGCATGAACATAGTGGGCATTTCATTAGAATAGATTCCTAATGAGAATTACAAGAGTGCTTGGGTGGAGAGAGCAACAAAAAGCATAACACCTAGCTAGATAGCATCAACAATACTTCAAAAGAGAGAGAAATTAAGCTATTGACAACAGTTGAGGACCGGATTTGCATGGAGTCGGTCCCCCCTCCAAAAGGCTTTGTATTATGGTTTCTCCCATCAAGAGAGACATTGTACAATACAATTCTTTGTGTTCCTTCAAGACTAGCTAGTGCAATGAAGATGAAAGCTTCATGCACTAAGCAAAACACTTAGCAAACACAACTTTAATTATCCCCGTTCTCAGACCCAAGACCTCACACACCTTCGAAGATGGTGAGAGCTAGCAGGGTATGAGAGTAGATTGAGAGGAAGAAGGAGTATCTTACGAGAAAGATGTACATCTCCTCACATAATCACTCATATTAGCATAGCTTAGCTTAGTAATTAGCATGGTAGAGGAGATGAGCATGCATTGAAGCTTGGCTCTTGGTTGGATTTGCATCCACACGCCAAGAGTGTGTCGATGTAGGCTTCTATCTCACAAGCTTGGAGTAGGTGATGAGCTCTCCATTAAAGCTTGGGAAGAGATAGTCTTCTCTTTCTTCACACATGAGATTGTGTGAGTGTGTGTGTGATAATGCCTTGCAAAAATCAGCCCCCTCTCTCTCTTGGGCGAGCCCTCTTGTTATCTCCCCATTGGCCCTCCCCAAGTCAAGCCAATGATTATTAAGCAGCATAAGTGATAGCCTATTGACATGTGTCCCCCTTTCCCCTTTTGTGAGAGCTTTAGGTAATTTAATAATTAAACTAAACTCTCATTGGACCCCTTTGCCTCCTGGCCAATAGGAATCAGGCAAGCCATTGGGCTGCTGAATGCTCATTGGACCCCTTGGGAGACTGTCCAATAGTCTTCTAGAGGACTTAATTCTCATTGGTTCTTTTATTAAGTGTTTTTTAAATTAATTAAACTAGATTTACTCTAGCCTAAATCTCATTGGTCCACCTCCAAGGCCATCCAATAGGAATTGGGCACACCTTATGGGCATCTGGGCTAGGGAGCTGACATGTGTCCCTACTTCCCTTTGTGTAAAGGGAGCCTGTGTGTGTGTGTGTGACTTTCTCTCTCATCCCCTACTCCCAAGGCTCGCCCCCTCCTATGTAGGGATTTGAAAAGACTTTTTGGTCACACACAAAGCATCCAATTTCCCTAGGGTTGACCTTTGGACACAACCTTTGAATTTTGGAACCTTAGCATTTTGGAACTCTTAATGGGCTGAACCTTAGGGTCTTTTTAGCCCATTGTTGCACATGGCTCTTTTGCAGATGGCCCCCCCTTTGGATCCCTATTTTCCCTCCTTTGGATCCCTACTGTGGCCGGTCTGCTAGCTTAACCAATATTCTAGCTTTTTCTCCCCTGGCACTTCCCCACATTAAATGATCAGTTTGATATGAGAAAATCATTTAGGAGAATTAGATTTTGATTATTATGACACATGTAACCGACTCCACCCTTCCGCTTCCCTTCAGTGCAGATGCCTAATATCGCCTTCCTATAAAACAACTAAAAGCACCTTCTATAGAAGGGTCTTCTAATAATGAAGGACTCTTTACAAACCGATTTAGAATCCTAGAGGGTCCGTCAAAACTACCGAAACGAGAGTTGATTGGCAACGTGAGTGTGTGCAGACAATATGTGATACAAAACATGGCCAAAATTGGAAATTATTGAGTTGATTGCACCAATGATAGCTAATGAATCTGCGAAACTGCGAACATAGATGGTGGTTGAATCACCCTCTAACCATGCAGTAGTTTTGAGGTCGGCGATCATTTTAGTTGATGTATGGGCATAGCTCTTTTTGCAAGAGGTCCTTTGAACAATACCTTTCTTCGGGCTACGGGAAGGCGCTCTAATGTCAATGCCCTAATGCCACTTCACCACACATCGACCACCTCAGCTTGATGCCCGCTATCCTTGTCTGCTGCTCATGTGATAGCTGTTGTCTTCATGATGTAGGCCTCTAGCCCTTCCATGACCACCTGCAATAGCATGGTTCACTAAGAGCCTAATGCCGCTGCTGTCACCAAGGGAGGCAAGCGAATTGTGAGTCATGGAAGCCCTGCAGAGACTTGACTTATGGGAATTGATAAAGAGAGGGCAACAAAATTAGAACTACTTCGTAATTGGATCTATCCTTGCCAGTGTCTGTGCCTCCTTATTGAACTTCTTTTATCCCCTACCTTGTAATGTGCACTTCAAATAATCGTAATTTTGACTGTTGAAAATATGTTTCTCATTTCACACGTGTAGGGCCAAAAAGATGCATGACCCTAAGGCTTGGTATCGCCAGGCCAAAAGGAAGTCTGACAATGTTCGAATGTTAGCTTTCCCGTAAAGCCAGTGCAGGGGCTGTACTTGCAGGCGGAGAAGCATTCTGAGGCCCGTGCTAATGGATTTGTCGAGTTTCTCCCGAGTCCCCGTGATTCACCGCTTGGACGCTTTCATCCTGCCCAATTCACGCGATACGAGCTTGCAGCTGCATTTCCACCGAAGGTTTTACAGCCTCCTCTTTGCAGAATGTGGAGCCATAATAAAGGGTTTGCACTCAGGGTTTTATGAATGTTTTCACCGCTCTAGTAATCGCATGCTTATTCCCCATTCGGTTAAGGGATGGTTACAGTATTGTTCATTCTCATTTTAACTCCATGCATCTTGATTAATGCTTGCACCTTCAATTACAGTGAGGCTCTCTCGAAATGCATCTTGTTCTTTGAAAGTCAGCGCTCTGGTAAGCTGCCACCTGATCAGAGGGTAACGTGGCGAGGCGACTCCGCACTCCTTGATGGTGGCGACTACAATGTAAGTTACATTTGTCTTCACGATGTTGGATCTTATCGTCTGGTCAGAATACTCGCCTTCTGGGTAGGCAAAACCATCCGCATTCTCTGCGTATATATGAATGCGTGTTATGCTTATGTGGGTTTCTTTACCCTTTCACATATACATGCAACTCACATACATGCATTTATGGCATGGACAATGCATACTTTATACTTTCCTGGGTTGATGTTCTTGTTTTTTGATCGGTGAAAAGGTGGACCTGGTTGGAGGGTACTATGATGCAGGTGACAATGTCAAGTTTGGGTTTCCCATGGCGTTCACGATCACTGTGCTTTCATGGGGGGCCTTGGAGTACACATCCTCCTTTGCTGCCATTGGTGAGCTTGACAATCTGCGGGCTGCCATCAAGTGGGGAACTGATTACCTGCTCAAGGCTAGTGTTGACCCATTGCGCCTCTGGGTGCAGGTACCAGGCTCCTTAATATTTTCCTTGCAATCTTTTTTCTTGTCTCTTTGGTAGCTACATCCAGAGCATTGTCGTAGTCTAGTTTCATGGTGTTTCATTGTTCCATTAATTCTTTGGGGTATTTTTTGAGACATTCATCGAGGGTTTTTTTCATACAATTCATCGCTTTGACTCTTATTCACCCCTCCATTTCATGGTAGGGCCTGTTTTCACTTCTTGAGCGTGTGTGTGCGCTTGGACCTTGCTCATCCAAAAAAGTGTGCCCATCCGCCCTGCCAAAACTCTGATGGAGTAAAATGACACCACCACAATCCACAACACCGAGAAAACAGAAACTGACGACTAGATGCCTAGCATGATGGAGGGTTTTAAATAAGGACTGTAATTTGTTCCTTCTTTCCTTTGGACAGAAATCAGTTTGTGCTTCATGTTCAATTACCATGTGCATTTTATTATTCGAGATTGTTTGTGTGTGCCAATCATATATATCATTTGTGCAAACCATCTTAGTTATTGTAATGTAGCGTTTTGACTTTACTGGTTACGGTTGCCTGCTTTTTGCCGGAACGTGGGCCACGCGGTAAGTGGTAATTCATGCTGTGGGTGTAGGTTGGCAATGCAGAAGCTGATCATGAATGTTGGGAGAGGCCAGAGAGCATGGACACCCCGCGCATTGCCTTCCAAATCAATGCTACAAGTCCTGGCTCAGAGGTTGCAGCTGAAACAGCAGCTGCCCTTGCTTCTGCATCCCTTGTCTATCAAGCACATGACACTCAATACTCGGCCCTTTTGCTTGATAGGGCTTCCAAGGTTTGTTAATGGCTTGTGAAAATTATGTGGCTTTCTTGGGAGATGTATTCTTGTTGAGATTGAATTTTACATGACAAAGTTGTGTTTTCTTTTCTTAATTTTGTAAATTCTTATCTATAAACCAACTGATTTTCACATTGCCATGTTCATAATACTATTTAGTTTGAAGAGAGAGGAAAAACAGCAACAGTGATCAGATAGATGCAGTAGATAGCACAATATGAATGTGAAGTGTAAAATTGAGGGTATCTGAATATGGGCTGTGTCCACCCTGTTCACTCTCAAGTTGGGCTTAAAATCATATCCAGTATATAGAGCACTGAGGTGGTGTGTAATGCCATGTAATCCTGCCCCGAGATGAAGAACATATGGGTGTGAAGATCAATGCCTCAGGAAAGCGTGACAGTGCTGCTCCCCTGCAAGAGCCAACTGAAGTGTTTCGCTGACTGCAAAGTATGTGCGGAAGCTCTAACCATATGCAGGTTAGAGTTACAGTAGAAGTAGAAGGCTCATGACTGACAACATGCATGCATTGAGAGCCTTTGCCTTGAGCATCTTTTGTACAATCAAAACTTATCTCCTAAACCCTCTCGTCCGCATAATAAAATAGGTGATGTTTTTAAGAAAAAAAACACCCGGGGTGACTTGTGTCTTTCTCTGACACCCTCTACGTTTCTTATATTACCTACCCCCTTTTTGGAGCTTTTTCCTCGGTATACAAAGACTCCGCGTGGGACGGTACCCTTCGTGGGGTGCTTGGCCTTTTTTGATAAACTTGCATAGGACTCTACCCCTCATAGGGGCGCCTGGTTAATCACCCTCTCTTGATTTCTGTAGCACACGTTTTATTGCCCACTAGATGCAGTTTTACGGGCATAGTTAAAGCTTCACGCCCCGGCCTCCCTCTCTGCCCCTCTACGGTTTTGCTCTCTCTGCTACGCCTGCGTGCCTGAGTGACTAAGATATGGACTAAGGGGAGATTACGCCCGATGCGCGATGGACTAAGGGTGGGAGTGGCTAAAAGACGTATAAAAAGAAGCCCTTTGGGCACTAGAGAAGGCAGAAGAGGCAGGGGACGAGCAGTACCCCGCAGTACCAAGTACCCAGAACCGTGAGTACCCATCATTTAGCCTCTCAAGCACCAAGCATCCACAGTCCTTAGCCTTGCAGTATCAAGCATCAGCATCTAGTACCCCTTGCGTCTGGCTTGGCTCCTTCCTAGCTCAGCGTAGGAATCATCAGTTCTCCGTGTTCTTAGCACCCAAGTACCTTCAGTACCCAGCAATACCCGCAGTACCCAGTACCAAGAACTTGCAATACCAATTGAAGTAACCCGATATTTAGTGTGTACTATCCTAGTGTCTTGATACAATACCTTCTTCTGAGGACAAGCGTTTAGTCTGGTTCATCTCCTTGTCCTCGCTCTCTGGGGTCACTACCACTGGCATTTTAAAGATGGGCTTGGGCCACCGAGGAGGTCAATGGACTACTATGCTGCTCCTCCGTGATTTGACTGCCATTTGCATGTGCTATTTGTTTCCATCTACCCACCCGAGTTTTACCTGCTCTACTGCGCTAGCTACCTCCCCTTCCTCTACCACCGACTACTATCCCCTTCCTCCACCATCGACTACAAGTTGCACAATGACGTCATTTTAACTGCTCTTGGCGGTCATTGCTGCTGTCGTTGCCAGATTCAAACCTGATTTAGATGGCCTCTTCCGATGAAGGTTTCTTCAACCCCTCAGCTGCTTCTCAATTTCACCATCAACCCGATCCGTGCGACGCCAGCGTAGATATTGCACACAAACTATGATATATCACTACTATGGGTATGAAGGTTTTACACCCTCTTTCAAATATGTCTTTATGTTGCTGAAGCGTGACCAGTTTCACGTGTGAGATGACCATTCTTGAGGAACGACGTTGTAGTGGCAGAGGGAGTAAAACGGGAAAAATGGGTTATGAGAACGTATGACTGCATTGTTCCTGCATCAAGAATGATGTCATGGATGAAAATTGCAGCACAGATTTGTGATCATAGTCCTCTTATGGTGCTTCTGACTTTTGTCAAAGTTTTCACGAGCTGTCTGTGTGCAGTTTTGGATTAACTCTGAGACTTGAAAGCTTAGCTAGGTTGGTTACTTTGCAACACTGGAAACACTCTTGATACTTACACTTGGTAAACTTTGACTGCAGCTGTTCCATTTTGCAGACCTATATCGAGCATCGTACACCAATGAGTGCCCTTTTTATTGCAGCTATTCTGGATATAATGTGAGCCTCTTGTGTGTCTTTAAAGTTGTTTCATTCAAAACTTCAGTTGTTTTTGACATCTCAAATGCTTCACCTTATTGGGATGATGTAGTTAGTTGGAGTGTGTTCTTGAAATTAGTCTAGTAGGCTCCCGTCGCAAGGCCTGTACTCAATTCAGATTTTCTGTAATCAGACAATGCCAAAGAGAGACTGTTAAGCAGGTTAAAAAGTTTTGTTCCTTTTAGCTTCAGCTTATGTATTTGCTAAGTTTTCAATTCATTATTGCTGAGACTGTATTTGAGGAGTTTGTGAGACTCCCCTTTGCCTGCCTCTTTTTTGTATCTAGATCCAACACAATGTTGTGATAATGAACCCTGTTCCCTCGTGAGAGGTGTTTCAATTTTAGGTGTGGTAAGAGTCCTCCATAAACATGAGGGGACTCATCTCTTGTTTCACTCAACATGGAAGGCCTTTTGCCTTTGATAGTCATCTGAGAGTGATGTAGAACCTCTCACTAGGAAGAGGATAGGGTCTAAGAGGGCCTTGTAATTTGCTCTGAGATTATGGAGATTAACATTTTGACAAATAGGTGCATGCCATGTTTGAAAGAACGGTGGGTGTGTAAGAGAGGTGTAAAAAGCGGTCGAAGGATGCCCTTTTCTCCCAAAAAAAGGTGGACAATTTTATGATTTTCTCCCTTTTATAACATCTACATACAATCTCTGATTTGAGTGGAGGTTATAGACATGTGATTTTTGGCCTTCCATAACTCCTCCAAAGTTGACCTTTGATCGCTTCTTCCTAATGTAGTTTAAATTATAAAACCTTGTCTGTCATTGATAACTTGCTGAGTACAAGCTAAATTGACAGGACGAGCTCCTGTGGGCAGCAGCTTGGCTTTTTAAAGGTTCCAGTGATCAAAGCTACTTACACTATATTCGTAATGGTCTACAGACCAGTTGCGAAACTGCAGAGTTCAGCTGGGACAACAAGTATGCTGGCTTTGCAGTAATGCTTTCCAAAGTAATCATTTTAAATAGCTTTTTGTTCTGTATACAGCCACCAGAATTGTTGATGGTTGCTCATAGTCCAGGGATGGTACTGACGGTGTAGATGTACTTGGAAGGGGAAGATTCGCTCAAGGTTGCAAAGTGGAGGGCAGATAACTTCATGTGCGTCAATCTTCCGGGCAATCGATTGACTCGTGTGGCAAGAACACCAGGTCTCTTTTACATGTACCTAGATCCTTAAAATTGTTTAAGCCTTTGCCTTATTTGAAAGAGTTTACTATCATTACAAAGTTTTAGATGATGAGATTCTAATATCGTGTGCCAATAAGGTGAAATTTCTTTCTGAGCTCAATGGTGGCATTAAATCATATTCACCAAGAAATAGCGCGCGCTTAAAAACAAACGTATGACCACAGATACATTCTAAGAGGGCATCCTTTCATTAGAACCTGTCAAAAAGTGGAAAGTTAAAACCTTTTCAGAAATTTGCGAAAGCCTTCAATACAGTACCCTTTTCTTTTGTTTATATTTTGTCACTTCGTCACAGGACAAATTAAGGACTCGGGTTATGTACCTATAGAAATGTATAGGAGATTTCACAAACATCAAGGGGAGTGTTTCATACCTAAGAAATCGATTTTTTGTGTTCAGATTTGCAATTGTGACTCACATCAGTTTGAAATATGTTTGGTTTTGTGCACCGCAAGTCCAATTTCGATGCACCCATGGGCCATGTCTAGGGATTTACTTCTCTTAACAGCAATGTGAAAGGAATTGATTCTACCTTTTAGCTTATATAGCATTCTTGTCTTGGAAGCAGGTGGTTTGATTTACTTGAGGTCAGGTGCAAATACACAATATGCCAGTGGGGCGGCGTTCTTGGCAGGTATCTATGGAACCTATCTACTTCAAAGCAACCAAACTGTCTCCATCAATTGTGGAGACAAGAACTACTCCACAGTAGACCTACTGGACTTCGCCAGGGGTCAGGTAACACAAAATCTAAATTTATCTGATGCTTTATTTGTGAGCATTTTGTGCATAGCCTGGATCCCAACCCTCAAAATGCTTTTTTACCCATCACATCTGGCCTTCTTTTATGTTACTTGACATAGTTGTGGTGTCCTCACACAGCCTAGAAGTGAGTGTATGTCAGCTTAGGTACAGCCCATTTTTTCGTGCGGACGCTGCTTTGGAACTTAACAGTAGGGCTAGAGTGAATTTTTCTTTCTGGGTGAGTGCTCAAATGTATGTAAGCATGGATGTCATGTGCTCCCAAACCTGCATCTCTACCCATTATTAGAACGTACTTTTGCGTAATTATGTCTGCATGCTCATGCATCCACATATGTCCATTCATCGGTGAATAGATCCCAGCAAAAGGTGGTTTGGATATGCGCGTGTGCATATACTTGCATTTGTACCCATTTTGCCACAACTTTGTGCTCATGGGTTTTGATTCTCATGGATCGATATAAGCCTGTGTGTGCTTGCATACTTCTTGCATGACCAATCTTTCGATACTGTTTAAACATTGTTCTACTATGCAGCCTTCCTGGTACACTTTACCGCATAATGCTTGATAGATTCACAATACCTTGCGATACTTGAAAGATCTGGAGATGATTCAATGATTACTACCAAATTGTCAGAGTCTTTTCAGGGGAAGTTTGCAGAGTCCGAGTTAATATGCAATTCAAGAAAACAAGAGAGTTTTTCAGTTATCTCACACGAGTGTGAGGGCAAGCACTTGCTTGGAAGGTTGGTTCACCACATAGGAGCACTTGGTGCTGAGCAAGCAAGAATTAAAACTAAGGTCTCTTGCATGTGAAATGGGTGAGCTCATCGAAAATGAGGGATGCTTGAGCTGAAAACTGGTTGAAACAAAATTGGAAGATCATTGCAGAACATGTAAGCAAAAAGATTACCAATCAACATTGTTATAATATATGTCCACAAGAAAGAATAAATAGCTGAGTTTTCTCGAATTAGAGAGAAAATTTAGCTTAGAATTCGAATGCAAACTTCTCTAAATTTGCATTATGAAATTAAACATCAAATTAGAGATATGTGTGTGGGTGCGAGTGCCCTCAAAAGTTTGTTGTTCTTGGGAGGACCTCTGGTTTCTTAGGTAGCTTCTTTGGCTTTCGGAGGCGAAACAACCAAATCGTAAAAAGTTGGGTTAAAATGAAAATTTGCTTCTCAGTGTTGCAAGTGACAACTTGGATCCTCTCTTCTCTCCAATATCAAAACTAAATAATTAGTAGCTTGCGTCGAGGGCCTTGACAAGGTACTATACACATCCCTATAGATTTTGGAAATTCACTAAAACTTTGGCAACAATTGGTGAGGTGTTCTACTTGGAACACAAACTATTTGCCTGTGTGAAATTAAATAATGACATCACATTCACCATCAACTAACTTATGCAACCATAATTGCTGCTAATGGATAAATCTTTTCCTACATTGAAAGTGCCAATTGCTTACTCGATGCTGATATATTGGCACAATATTCAAAAAGATGAGAAAAATTGAAAAAGTTGGAAATTCGCATGACAAAATGTGGCAATTTGATCAAAGGTCTCACGTCAAAACATGTCAGGTTGGAGTTACTAAATAATAATTATTTCCCACACTAAATGGGAGTTATTGTTGCCTTGGAATGATGTAGTTTTCTCAAGCATTCAATTGAATTGTGTTCTTATGGTTTCCCATGCTTGTTATTGACATACCGGATCGTAATATGCGATTAGTAGCGCATTTTGAATAGGTGATTTGACACAGTTTATTTGTGCATATAGGTGGACTACATCTTGGGACTCAATCCTTGGAATCTTTCATACATGGTAGGTTTTGGACCATCTTATCCACTTCAAGTTCACCATAGGGGAGCTTCCATAGATCCTTCAGAGTCGGCACCTTCAATGTACACAACAACAATGAGACAATGTGAATATGGGTTTGAACATTGGTTTGGTCGAGCTGCACCCAATCCCAATGTTGTGGTCGGTGCCATAGTAGGTGGTCCTGACCCCCATGATGGGTTCAATGATGTGCGCTCCAACTCTGTGCAGCTTGAGCCCACCACCTACACCAATGCGCTCTTTGCTGGTGCCCTTGCTAGGTTCATTCAGTCTCGCTAAACCCATCATCGTTCTATGCCCTTACCCTTCTTGGCACTTTAACCTCAAATCATTGTCCTTACTAGACCTCCTAATTGGCATACATGAATACCTCAATAAATAAACAAATGGAGATAGTCTTTTCTTCAACATACATTACCACAACAAATAGCTTATTCATATTATTCACAACATACTTTGAGAGAGAGAGAGAGAGAGAGAGAGAGTATCACACTCTTCAAATTCTTCAACTGGCCAATGTGGCCTATGAAGGACCAAAAGAGTGCTTCATATCTATTTTACTATAGGCTAATAATGCTTCCATTGAGAGTATATCTTAATCTAAAATATATAAAATATCATTGAAGATCTCTTGCTTAATGGGATATCTGTCATGGGAAGATGTGTGCCCTACACCCATCCTCCTCCTAAAGACTTCTTTTTGCAATTTTGTTTTTGATTTTGCAAATGTCATGTTTTTTGTTCAACAATGGAAGATACAAGATTCATTCTTGTTAAATGATGGATACCTTCTCATTGATCATGGCTATGTGTGACACATGCCTTGAGAGAAAAAGTTATTTTTGAAGAATCTCATGTTTCTCCTTAATGTGCTTTGTGCAAGCATGAATAATTTGGGTTCCTCGCAACTACCAATGCGCTCTGACTGTCAGTGTAGATAGTGTTGGCAGTGTAAGTGTCCACCAACACCCAAATCAACCATAAGGCGTCTGAGCCATACACACTCAACCGTAGCTATGATGACTGCCCTGTACTTAGCCTCACACTAGAAGTGGCCACAATAGGTTTCTTCTTGCTCAACCATGAGATACATGAACTGCTGAGCATGAAACAAAAACCACTCGTGGACACTCGTGTGTCAAAACAACCAACCCAATCCGAGTCCGAAAAAGCATGTAAGTCTGGTGGCAATGATCCCCCGATAAAACAAGCCAAGATGTAAAGTGCCACTCAAGTAGAAAAAAATCCTCTTGACAACCTTCCAATGCTTAGACCCTAGGCTATGTATAAATCTGCTGACGTGTGAGACTGTAAACTGAATATCCGGCCTCGTATTGCATACATAAATGAGGCAACCAACAACAATTTGGTAAGGAGTGACATTGGCATGATCACCAGCATCATGAAGACTCAATTTTATGCCTGCTTCCATGGGACTAGTAATATGTTTGCAATCGTCAAGTCTAAACTTACATAGCAATGTCTCTATGTAACTTGTCTGACATAAGGCAATACCACCATCACACTGCTTAAATTGTATACCCAAGTAATGATGCAGTAGCCCCAAATCTTTCATCTTGAAAGTAACATTCAAATCAGCCTTAAATTCAATAATGTGTCTCTCATTTGGTCCAGTAATCAACAAATCATCCACATAGGGAACCACAATGAGAAGTGCATCACCCTCACGCTTTATATGCAATGTGCTTTCTATTGGATTGTTACGAAAGCCTCGTTTGACCAAATGAGTGTCAACCTTCTCATACCAAGCACGAGGAGATTGCTTCAACACATACATAACTTTCTTACATTTGCACACTTTATCCTCTTGTCCTTTCTTGACAAAACCGCAAGGCTGCGTTACATTAACTTACTCAAATATGTCCCCATTCAAGAAAGCAATAACAATTTCTGATTGATGTACATCCCAACCAAAATGTGCTGCCAATGCACATAGGAAATACACAGTAGTCATACGATAAGCGGGAGCAAAATAATCTATGCCTTTTTGTTGTGCATAACCCTTTGCAACAAGTCGAGCCTTATAGCCATCAATCTCACCATCCGACTTATGTTTCAACTTGTAAACCCACTTTGTACCAATGGCCTTTTTGCAAGGAGGCAAATCACATAAAGTCCATGTGTCATTTTCTATAAGTGCATCATATTCAGATTGCATAGCAGCCATCCAATTTTTTGGATTCTGTGCTTCATCAAAAGACAGAGTTTCCTCAACATCACATAAGCTAGACATAGCCCAAGCATAACAATTTGATGCATAAGATGCATGGCGAGAACCTGAACGAGTACGACTAGACAAAGGTGCATCCAATTTATTGTCACCACGCAAAGTATGCACCGTCCATTTAGACATACCTCTAGCCTGCTCATTCTCATCCCTTTCCTCATCAAGTACATCATGTACATCTGCATCAGTAATAGGATGATCTGTAACATTTTCAAAAATCCCCATAGGCTGTACATTTGCCTCATTGGAATTTATAATCGAACTTCCACCACTGAAAAAAGCAACAAACTATCATAAATGTGTTGTGAGCTTACGTTACTGTCTCTAGTACATGACAGCAAGGGCTGAACAGAATCTTCCACAAACACAACATCATGTGAGACCAAGGTATGCTTTGTTTGCGGATGATATAACCTGTAACCTTTGCTTTTAGCACTATAACCAACAAAAATACATTTGATAGCACTAACATTCAATTTTCTGCGCTGCGTTTGTGGTGCCATATGCCAAACAACCAGAAACACACATGTGCTCAATAGAAGGATTTCTATCATGCCATGCTTCATATGGAGTCATAGACTGCAAAGCTTTCATAGGACACCTGTTAAGTACATAAGTGGCACACATGATGGCGTCAAGCCAAAACGAATGCGACAAAGCTTGACTTTTGACCATACATGGTGCCATTTTCGTAAGTGATCTGTTTTTCCTCTCAGCAACACCATTTTGATGAGGTGTATAAGGCACTGTATATTGGTGTTTTATCCCACGACTAGCCCAAAATGCATTAAACTCATGAGACATATACTCCCTCCCTCGATCGGAATGGAGGGTGTCCATAGTACATTTTGAGACATTTTTAGCCATAGCCAGAAATTGTTTGAAGCACATAAATACTTCGGACTTCTCTTTAAGCAGATATACCCATGCATGCATGGAGTAATCATCAATGAAAGTCACGAAGTAATGGTAAGTTCCCAAGGACGGAGTTTGCATGGACCCACAAACATCACTATGCACAAGCTGCAACTTGCATGTGGCCCTAACTGAACCATCCTTTGGAAACTTTGAACGCTGCATATTATCCAAAATATAACCTTCATAAACATGTTTGGCAGGTGGTTCAAGAGGTGTCAAAGAAGCAACCATACCAAATTTTTGCAAACGTAGCAAATTGACAAAATTCAAATGTCCACAACATGCATGCCAAAGTTTTGCATATGAAATAGCCTTAGAATCCACAACTGCATTTGCAAAACTCTCCCGGCACTTGTCATACAAAGTGAGCTTATAAAGCCCACGACATAAAATGCCAGATACAACACTTTCATCACTGAAACTCGTGTACTCTACATCTATCATCCACAAATTTGACTAAAAGTCCAAGTCTCGCAAGTACAGATACATACAAAAGATTCTTCTTGATCCCAGGTACATACAATGCATCAACAAGTATGAAAGAACTGCCATTCCCAGCAGTCAGCACAATCTTTTGAACTCCCTTAACAACATAAGAGGCATTGTTGGCACAAGTGATAGAATTCCCATGAGGGACATCCTCGAGAGAGGTAAACAAGTCACCATGAGAGGTAATGTTCTTTGTAGCACCACTATCAAAGTACCACACATGATCATCTGCAGCAATTGACAAACATGCATCATGGACAAAAGGATCATAAGTGCACTCTGCACTAAAAGCCCATTCTACAACAACATCAGCATCACAATCTTCTTTCACAGAAGACTCAACAATAGCTGTATTTGTGGTAAAACTGGCATTTACAGTGGAATCAACCTCTTTCTTCTTAGCCTCTTTTGCCTTCAACTTAGGACACTGCTTGCTCAAGTGATCGTTAGCTTTACAATAATGACAACGCATCTTCTTTTATTCCTTTTAATCAAAATTTGTAGAAGAATTGATGCCAGCAGAAGCATTAGGAACATGTGATTTTTCACTCGTAGAAGAACCATGAGAAGTGGCTATATTGCTGTTACCACCTATTCTTTGAGCAACAATAAAGACCTGCTCAACTGCACGCTGTCTATTCCTAATTTTTTGTGAAAAGTGACTCTTGCAATAGCAATGTGCATAATGCATCAAACTTGACAACTTCTGGATTTCCTTGAGTCATGAGTCTCCAAGTACTAGCAAAAGTCTAGTAAGAATTTGGCAAAGCATCAAGAACAGTCTGCACAAGGGAACTTCCAGAAATGACTTCACTTGCTCATTGATATCCTTGACACTAGCAAGGAAAGTGTCCATGTCATCTTCCTCATGCATAATCTTTGACTCTAGTAGCTCTTTATGCAGCAATGCAATTTTAGCATAATTGCGACTTGCATAAAGAGCAGCCAGATTATCCCAAGCATGTTTTGCAAATTTCACTGAACGAATGTGAGGAGTCATAGTGCGCTTCATAGACAACGCAATCAATGCATGAGCCTGCGTATCTTTTACAACCCAACGAGCTTGCTCAACTTTAGGCAAAACAGCTCTGGCAACAACAATTCTGCCACCAAACCTGCAACATTCTCAACATCGCCTACATCCTCAGAACCAAGATGTACATCAATGCCCTATACAATGTTCCAAATGCCCTTTGACACAAGGACATGTTGCATCATGTAAGGCCACATAGGGTCCCAACGGTCCTAAGTGTATTCACACGCATCACTACCACATGTATATGGTAACATTTTTTTGATAGAGAACTACATACAAGTGTCATTTGAAAACAATTATTTGAGATATCTCTCATAAGATTTAATTACTCCTTTGCCTACCACCATGAAATGTATGGTCAAAGTGAATTGTCAACTCCACTATTTTAAATCTCTTAAGAACCATGTCACCAAAGAAAATCAACAAATGAGTGGGGAAGCTACCTACCATTAGTAGAGTGCATGCAGTAATATAACATGTAATTTTATTGACATGTCTCCATTTTAGATTGTTAAAGGAAGATCTGATGAGCAAGATAGTTGGAGAGAGAGAGAGAGAGAGAGAGAGAGAGAGAGAGAAGAGGTGGAGCATATAACATCCAATACGGGATCCAAGTATTAGTATGCTAAGATGAATACTGAATAGATGGGTTAGTATGATTAGTGTGGGCAATTGTATGCGCTGACAGACTCCAGGTTTTTTGTCCATTGTAGTTGATGAGTTTCCAATGCATGTTTTTTTGTCCATGGTAGCTGATGATTTTCCAATGCATGATCATTCTTTTAGCCTCGACATACAACATATGGTATTTCTCCAGGTCGGAACAAGGCTAATTTTTGAAGGCTTCGACGCCCTTTGGAGACACTTTTACATTTCAGTGAAGGGCAAAAATATTTTTACCCTTCAAAAAAAGGATAGAATATTGAAATATTTTTTACTAGCCCTTCTAATTTTTGCATAAATATAGCTTAATAAAGGATAGCTAAAAATTTACCCTTCAAATGAATGATAAGGGTCACCCTTCAAAAATGAGCCTTGGGTCGGAATATACAACATCATCATGTAGAAAGGCTCGGATTTGAAGTGCTTTTTGTCGGCAAAGACTCTTGTTGGAGAACTCAAAGTTGCGCTTGAAGTCTGACTCTATTAGAACACCGTTTCCTTTATCTTCGCTTGTAAACATCTTTTGCTACTATGTTTCAAATTATTGATATGGAGGCGCATGCTCGTGCCTCCTTTGGTCGTGTTTGGTCCAATGGACCTTGAGAATTGCCACGGTTCTGACCAATTTGAGTAGCTCCTTGAGTTGATCAAGGATCATCATTTTCGTTCTTATTTGATGGTCCTGTTAGAGTTTTGACATCTCCAGTGAATTGCTGAATGTGATCCCATTATTTAGTTTGGATTTTAAGTATTTATTTTACTTATTTGTCAAAGTCTTGGGTAGGGCAATTTACTGAGGTTTCTATATAAGCAACCCCTTGCTTCCATTGTATACACATTCAGCTATTCATTGCCAAAGTTGATTGGTTTAAGAGACTCTCTCTCTCTCTCTCTCTCTCTCTCTCTCTCTCTCTCTCTCTCTCGTTCTCTCTTGTGCTCACTCCCCTTGGTCTCTACGCTTGTACATTGTCGACTTTGACATGGTATCAGAGCGCCTGGTGTAGCTCCGTGTGTGAAGAGCCTTGGAGGAGGAGCAAAGTAAGAAGAAAAGGAGTGGCGGTAGCACTTGGAGCTTTCGGCAAGAAGCATTGCAAAAATGTTGGCGTTTTCCTGGCGGACCTTCCCCATCGGTAGCGTTTTGAGAGGCTCCCTTGGCGGCTCCACATCGTTGAAGTCCCCCCCCTACTCCTGCAGCATTGTTTTAAAACGCTACTCCCAGCATCCCCTATCGGAAGCAGACTCGCCCCCTTGAGTTTGCGTTTTGAGATGCCCCCCAGGTGACGATACCCAACCATGCTACAACACCGATGAACCTCCTGTAGACAGCGTCTTGAAACGTTGCAGCCTTGGAGCAGCTTGGCATCGACGCCCTCCCCTCTTGTCAACGAGCATTGTGAAATGCTGCCTTTTTCCCTGGTGACAACAACCACACCCCTTGCCCCTTGACGCCCCGCAAACCCTTGGACAACCATGTGTTTTGCGCTGTGAGCACCTAGGGGTGGGCAATATATGGCCAAAGAGAGGGACTAGAGGTGGTAGTTTGGAAGGAGGTACAAGAGCAGCTTTGGCGATTTGCAAAGGCAACAGAAACTTTGTTTTTGACATGGCTTGAGGGCAAGTTTGTGGAGTGACTTGGGAGTCGAAGAGTTGTGGAGCCGCTCAGAAAGGGATGAGGAGAGTGGAGCTTAAGAGAGGGTTTTGTACCCAATTTTTGGAGCGTTTTGGGAATGTCAGTAGAGCGGAATCGCTTGGGATTAGTATGACGGCCCTTGGAGTGCAAGGAGTACAACTTTCTAGTTCTTGCAACTTCAAAATGTCCTCCCCTTGCTTGAGCACCCGCGGGACGACAACCACCAAAACTAACAAGTGGCTATGGATAGCGGATTCACCATCCAGTTAGCGGTCTATGCATCGGCACATTTCTCAAGGAACCCGGCAAATTATTTGGCTTGAGATTGTGAACTCAAAAACAAATGGACGAGTTTGCTAGAGGACAGTGGTGAAGGCAAGCTGGACAAGGATGGTAGTATCGGTACTCAGTTAGCTGCCTTCGTATCCACGAGGTATGACCGCAATTGTTATGAATGTGACTCGACGCTTTGTTTGGCTCGAGAGTTTGAAGCCAAAGGCAAAAGCAAGGACTCATAGATAGACAAGGATAAAGGCAAGCTGGATAGAGATTACGGTTATAAATATTTGACAGAGGAGATTGGCATGGCACACGTGGTGGCGGCCACAGTGGCCTCAACGTCAGATTTCTAGTCAAATGATAGGTGTCACCACTAGCTTTAACTAGCGAGAGGCTTGTGAGTGGTGGAGAGGGGCAATGAATGCTCCCTATAATTAATTTGGACCCTTGTGTTGGAGTTTAAGTTATCGGTGTTTGGACCCCTAGGTCGGAGTTCAATGCACAAGCATCTGACATGGAACCAATAAGACATCTGAAACACTATGGATGAGTGCACCAATCCATTGTTTTTGGTCAGATTATGGACAGGATGTGTTCCAACAATTCATTATCTTGGAGTTTTATAATTTGGACGTGATGTGTTCACAGTTCACGAATGGGGATTATTGGACGTAGTGTGGTCTACAACTCAAAGTTTCTACAAAGACAACCAATCCTCAAGATGGCATTACTTTCACCAAAGTTGAGGAGAGAAACACTGAGGTGTATCCACTTGATGGGCACTTCTGGGGTGTCCATGGTAGCTTCTTCATCGACTTGGTCTCACTATTGATGTCCACTATGAGCTGCAGAGAGGGTATTAGAGTTTTGGCATCTCAAGTGAATTGCCCAATGTGATCCCATTATTTAGTTTGGCTTTTAGGTATTTATTTTATTTATTTGTCAAAGTCTTGGGTAGGGAAATTTACCAAGGTTTCTATATAAGCAACCCCTTGCCTCCATTGTATACACATCAGCTATTCATTGCCAAAGTTGATTGGTTCAAGAGACTCTCTCTCTCTCTCTCTCTCTCTCTCTCTCTCTCTCTCTCTCTCTCTCTCTCTCTCCTTGGTCTTTACGCTTCCGCACCGTCGACTTTGACAGGTCCCCTATCCTCTGTATCCCGTTCTTTATCTTTATCTTTCTCATCATCTTCATCCTTATCATCTTCTATATTTGTGGTCAAGTTCTCCATGAGTGCTTGATTTGGCCAAGGTACTTGTGTATGTAGAGCTTTTAGCCTCCATATCATCTGCCTGCTTAAGGTCTGCTATAGCTTGGTTTTGCTCATTAAGAACCACCTACATGAAATGTGTAGTTATGGTATCACACTTCCCAATCTCTGAGATTTGTGAAAGTGTTTGGGTGGAGAACTCACTTGCCGAAGTGGGTGAAGGGAACCAAGAATGCACAAGTGTCTCGACACGAGTAGCAAATGGAAGCAAAGATATTGAAACAGGAGGCTCTGTAGTAGAGGGGTCTATGGGAGCAGGAGGTGAAGGAATGGTTGCAGGGTTGTGCATCCTCCTCGTAGTTATTCTAACTCAATCCATGAATGCTCCACTCTTTGTGCACCTTGAGATGATAGTAGCCATTACTGACATGACATTCATGCATTGGCCTTGCCTCATAATCATTATTGATAGGATATCTAAAAAGATAAGCATTTAAATGTAGTGCCAGTGACCGTTGTGGACTTCAGATCTCTTTTGATACCTAACAAGCAAGACTAGAGTCTAGAAACCCTCATATCATTCTTTGGATGAATGTCATCAGATACTATAACCCTTCTAATCTGATAAAAAATAGATCTAGTGGAGGGCTTTCAAAATCAGATGTGTCAGTGCCTTGAGGATCTGGTGCTAGAGATTCTTCTGGTTTGGAATAGAACAACTTAATCTTGACTCCATTATAGACCCCAAGAAGCATCAATCCAAATAAGTCCTTGAGTCTGACTGTGCCATTAGAGAAAACCTAGTCTACTTCATATGGTCATGACCATGCTACCTTATGATTGGGCTTCTTTTGGCCTAACTTTGACTGATATGACAAAGCCAGGTTTTTTTTCTAAACTCCCTTACTTTGAGCTTACTACCATGCCAGTGTTTCCATGCCATCTTTGCTTGGTTTTTTCTAGCTTGAGTAGCTCATCCAATATCTTATTAAGTTGTAATCCATATCATGCTCTATAGGCAATGTGAGACTGGTAACAACAAATTCCACGGTGTTTTATACACCATTTTGAATGGTGTCATCTCGGTTGTAATCTTATACAATGTTCTAGTATGCCCAAAGTGCCATCTGAACCTTGTTATTCCAGGTGTGAGGTTCCTTTCGAACTATCTCAGTCAGAATGATCTTAATAGTCTTGTTGCTATCTTTAGCTTGTCCATTGCATCTAGAATAGTACAATGTATACTTTTGATGCTTGATTGAGAATAGTGCCATTAGAAGTTGAATAGTTTTATTTATCAAATGGGTTCCTTGATGTGAAACTATCTCAATTGGATAGCCATATCGACATACAATGTGTTCATATAAAAACCATGCTATGTTGTTAGGAAATGAAATAGCATCTGCCCATTTCCTTACATAACATGTAGCCATGACTATATACTTAATTCTATCTGGGAATGCCCTTCTTAAACAGTCCCGTGAAATCTAGACGCCATTTCATGAATATTCCAAATGGTTGTATTGTGGTCAAAGGTGTCATGTCTTCTATAGTGGGGATTTACCCATTCTCTAGCAAATATCACGTATGTTGTAGTGGATCTACCCCATTCTCTGGAAAATATCACATGTTTTGCAAAAGTTTTTGACATGTGACATCATGCTCTGCCGCCATAAACCTGCTCGTGCATTATCTTCTTATAAGTAATTTCAGTAGAAAGTGTTCCCATGAACGCCCACTGTGGGCTTCAGTGATCACTTGCATCCTTCCTTGCATTTGTACACATATTCTCAAGACCCCATCAATACCCAATCTATACAAGGATCCACTTATAATAGTGAATTCTGATTATAAGGGCCTTTTTACTAGACTAAAATCAATATTCTAGAAAACCTCCATATTGCAAAAAGTCAAATGTTAGAGTAAAGGTAGCATGCACCTTGTCTCGAGGCCGGATGTCCAATGTCCGACCATCCACTAAATTCATTGAGCACTGAACTTATTGTTCTACATAAAAAGGGTCTCATTCACTTAGTAGTGAGAACTCCACCCACAAGCAGTCTATCACTCTACACACACCCACACCACACAACTTCTACATTGGCATGATGTTCAACAGGTATCAGAGCATAGGGAGAGTGGCAAGGGAACCTTGAAATTGCGTCAAAGAGAGTAGAGCAAAAGAAGGAACAAGATTTTTTATAGCTTTTTTGCCAAATTTGGGCTGCTTTGGAGCACTATTTTTTGCATATCTTCGTCACACAGAGTTAGATGGATATGATCTAGGAGTCTAGGTTGAGAATTTATCACGTTCCAGATATGATGACAATATTTGTTTTGTGAAATTCCATTCAAGATTTTAGTAGATACAACAACAATAGGTTTCTTCTCTATTTTGAGACCAAAAAACAATGGTTTTGGTGTATCTCTCACACTTGAACTCGGATCTATATGATCTAAGTATTAAATATGGAGCCTAATCTACCCTTGTAATTTTTATTCCAAAAAACTCACACTTGTAAGGCCCCCATTATGAGAAGAAGCCATCGTGTGTGAGAAAAATCACTTGGCAAAAAACCAAAAATTCAATTCCTTTTTGCCATAATATCATGGCTAGATGGCGGTCAAAAGTGACTGGAAAATGGCTTGTTGGTGGTCGGTAGTCAATGGCCAGTTGGTTGATGACTGGTAGTCAATGGCCAATGGCCAAAAATATGAGAAAAGCCATCGTGCGTGAGAAAAATCACTCGACGTAAAACCAAAAATTTATATTCCTTATTCCAAAATGTCATGGCTAGATGGCGGTCACGTTTCGTAAAACCAAAAATTTATATTCCTTTTTGCCAGAATATCATGGCTAGATGGCGGTCAAAAAGTGACTGGAAAATGGCTTGTTGGTGGCCGGTAGTCAATGGCCAGTTGGTTGATGGCCGATGGCCAAAAGTATATGGCTAGTGGCTGAAATTCAATGGCCGGTGGCCGAGTTCTACTTGTACTTGTCTATACAAGGGTGGCTACACATGGGTGCATGGATGATTGTCTTTGATGAGAGAGGGCAGCTCATAGAGGCTTCTTTTGGCCTATAAAAGGAGGACTCTTCTACACAAAACAGTGGTAGAGGGTGTGAAGTGGTGGTGAAAGAGAGTGAAGCGGGCGGGAGGTCTATTAAGGGTTGCTAATCCCTTTGTAACTACTTCTAGTTTGAAGTACAAAGCCATTGAGTGGCTACTTTTATATAAACGTAGCCCACACTTGGGTGAACCATGTACATTGTGTGTGCTCTCTCTCACTCACTCTTCTCTAATATCTCTCTTGTGTGTGAAAGTTCAATATACCACTCTAATCTCTATTGGCTACTTATTTATTCCTAATATTGTTTTTGGTATCAGAGCGAGGTTTACTAGTAGCTAAAATATCTAAAGGAAAGGATTCCTTGAATTGAGTGAAAGTGATGGTAGGGGAAGGCAAGTTCAAAATTGAGAAGTTCAATGGTAATAACTACCAACACTGGAAGATGCAGATCAAAGACTATCTCTACCAAAAGGATATCTATTTGTCACTAGGCGGTCTTGCAAAGAAGCCTGCAACAATTGAAGATGAAGCTTGGAACGTCCTTGATTGAAAGACATGGGAATAATATGGCTATGCTTGGTGTCAATGGTGGCATTCATGAAGACCACGGAGAACTTGTTGAAGTCTCTTGGTGGCCTCTATGATTAACCATCCGCCTCAAATAAGGTATTTCTCATGAAGTGATTGTTCAACATCCATGGAAGTTGACGATGCGGTGTGGCACTTTTGTCTTGGACATATAAGTGCCAAAGGAACACAAATCCTTCAATCAAAAAAGATTCTACTATGTTTGAAGAAAATAGACTTGGCATTTTGTGAGGAATGTGTTTATGGTAAAGAAAAGCGGGTTAAATTCCTTAAAGTAGGAAATGAAAGAAAAAAAAAGGCTTGCATTGGTTCATTTTGATGTATGTGGTCCTACTAGTACACCATCTTTTGGTGGCTCATTGTATTATGTAACAATCATAGATGATGCAACAAGGAAGACATGGGATTATCCAATGAAAAATAAATTCAATGTATTTTCTGTATTTCAAGGTGAAAAATCTTTGTGGAAAATAAAGTAGGTACTAAATTGAAATTCCTTAGATCCAACAATGGAGGTGAGTATTACAGTAAAGCTTTTGTAAGGAGTCTTGGAAAGGATGAACATGGCAATCAAGGATTGAGCAAGAAGCACGAGGCTGCATGCAAGTTTGCCGCTTGAGCTTTGGGTAGAAGTAGTAAGTACATACGTGTACTTGATAAACCGATCACCCTCAACGACACTACATGGAGGAACTCCAAGAGAGGCGTGGATATGTAAAGTAATGAATTATGCATTTCAAAAAGTGTTGGATGTGAGGCCTTTATGCACATAGAGTGAAGCCTAAGGTCTAAGCTAAATGCAAAGTCCAAGGAATGTTTTTTCATTGGCTACGGAGGAATGGACTTTGGGTATGGCCTATGGGATTCTGAAGATGATAAAATATTTAGGAGTAGGGATGCTATTTTTAATGAACAAAATATGTACAAAGATTACTTGGAAAGAAAACAAACAAAGAATTCAGGTGATCAGTACATGGATCTCGAGGACACAAGGAGTGTAAGTGGTGACAACTTGCAAGAACATCAACAAGATGAGGAACCTCAACCTATACCCCAAAGATCTACAAGAGTAAGTAGTCCCAAAGAGGTTCATTCCTTCCTTCAGCCATCTCTTAGTCTCAAATTTTGGAGAGCCAGAGTCATACAAAGAAGCCATGCAACACGAATCCAAAGAAGAGTGGTTGAAGAGCCTACAAGCAAAGATAGACTAGTTGCATCGTAATCAAACATGGAAATTTATTGATTTTTCTAAAGGTAAAGGGGCTCTACAAAACAAATGGGTGTACAAGTTGAAGGAGGAAGAAGGCGGAAAGAAGAGATACAAGTCTAAGCTTGTGATAAAGGGGTTTTCTCAAAAGAAAGGTATTGATTTCAATGAAATATGCTCTCTTGTTGTAAAAATTAAATCCATTAAACTTGTTTTAAGTCTTGTGGCTACTCAAGGCTTGAATCTTATTCCTCATGGAGGAGGAGATTAACATGCTTCAACCAAAAAGGAGTATGAAGAAAAGGGCAATGAGAAAATGGTTTGCACGTTAGAGAAGAGCTTGTATGGTCTACAATAAGCATTGAGATAGGGAAACTTCATCAATGGATTTTGGATATGGATTCAAAAGATGCATCTCAGATCACTGTTTGTACACAAAGAATTTGGGAGATGGAAATTTTATCATCCTAATGTTGTATGTTGATGACATGCTAATTGCAAGTGCTAACATGCAAGATGATATAAGAGACCTAAAATAAGACTTCTTTAATAAAATTTCAAGATTTAGGTGTTGCAAAATGGATACTTGGTATGAAAATATCAAGGGACAGGATAAAGAAGACACTAACACTATTTCAAGAAGAGGATTACATCAAGAAGGTAGTAAAAGGTTGCAAAATGAAAATTGGATAATTGGTATGAAAATATCAAGAGATAGGATGAGAAAGACACTAGCACTATCTCAAGAAGAGGATTACATCAAGAAGGTACTAAAAGGTTTGCAATGCAAAATGCAAAATCGGTTTCTACACCTTTGGCTAGTCACGTTAAACTAACCAAGGATATGTGTCCAAAGACACAAGAGGAGATAGTCTATATATCTAAAGTTCCACATGCTACAATGCTAGGTTCTCTAATGTAATCTATGGTTTGTACAAGGCCAAATATTTTGGAGTTGTAAGTAACTCCATAGATTATCTAGGTAAAGAACATTGGCAAGTTGTGAAATGGATACTTAGGTACCTAAAAGGGAAATCCATGGATGCTTTATTTTTGGGAGGTACTTACATTTTCTTGCAAGGGTATGCTGATGTAGATATGGTAGATGACAAAGTACTCAAAGAAGCACTAATGGCTATGTCTTCACTATTGGAGGCACAACAATATAAGTTGGCCTTCAAAGTTGCAGAAAGTGGTCTCATTTTCTACCACAAAAGCATAATATGTAGCTTTTTATGGAGGCTAGCAAAGAGATTTTGTGGCTTCAAAAATTCTTGGAGGAGCTTGGATACAAGCAAAATAATTATGTCTTGTACAACGATAATCAAAGTGCCATTCATCTTGCAAACAATTCAAGCTTTCATGCAAGGACGAAGCATATAGAAGTGAGATAGCACTTCATACGTACTCTTTTGGAAGAGAGACATCTAAAGCTTGAAAAGTTGTACACACATGAGAATCTTTAAGCCATGTTAACAAAAGTGGTTAACAAGGAGAAGTTGAACTTTGGCTCATCTTCAATTGGCATTCAAGAATAAGAAGCCAAAACAGAAAGCACTCAAAGGTTTGGTAGAGATCAATCTCCAAGTGGGAGATTAATAAGTATGGAGCCCGATTTGCCCCTCAGTAATTCTTATTCTTGAAAACACATATTTACAAGGTCTCCGTTATGAGGAGAAGCCATTATGCGTGAGAAAAATCACTCACCAAAAAACAAAAAATACATATTTCTTTTCATTGAAATATCATGATCAGATGACGGCCAAAAAGTGATCAGAAAACGGTCGGGTGGTCAGTGGCCGGTAGTCACACTGATTGACTGGCCAATGACCGATGGTCCATGGCTGGAAGGCTATGGACGGTGGCTGAAATTCGATGGCCGATGGCCGGCGTTCAACGACGGTGGCGAGTTATACTTGGACATGTCTACATAAGGGCGGCTACACATGGGCACATGGATGGTTCCCTCTCATGAGAGAGGGAGATCCATAGAGGCTCCTTTTGGCCTATAAAAGGAGGCCTCTTCTACACAAAAAACTATGGTAGAGGCTGTGAAGTTATGGTGAAAGAGAGTGAAGCAAGGCGGGAGGTCTATTAATGGTTGCTAATCCCTTTGTAACTTACTTCTAGTTTGAAGTGCAAAGTCATTGAGTGGCTACTTTTCCATGGACGTAGCCCACACTTGGGTGAACCACATACATCATGTGTGCTCTCTCTTCTCTATAATCTCTCTTGTGTGTGAACATTCCCTCTCCATGAAGTATGTTGCTCTAATCTCTATTTAGCTACTCATTTATTCCTAACACTAAGAGTCTAGCCCAAGGTTTCTCAACGTTTTAGATGCATTGAAAATATCAAAATTTTGAACGTTTGAAATTTTGAATGTTGAATTATTTGCAAAAACCTGCAATAAACTATGCATAGATGATTTGACAGCTGAACTCCTACAATGCTGAGCGTTATGTAGTTTGCGTATCCAGATACGTATGTGTCACTATAGTGCTATTAAAAAATTATCCTTCAAACAAAGAAGCTTCTACCAGGTTTGAAAGAAGTGGACTTAGAGTTCTGTGAAGATTGTGTTAAAAGAAAAAATAAAAGACTTGAGTTGGTTCATTGTGACGTTTGGGTCCTGCAAGTACACCATCACTTGGTGGCTCATTGTACTATGTAACATTCATAGACGTTGCAATAAGGAAAACATGGATTTATGTAATGAAGAATAAATCCGATGTGTTTTTCATATTTCAAAGGTGAAAAGGCTTTGTGGAGAATGAAACAGGTACTAAGGTTAAATGCCTCAGATCCGACAATGGAGGAGAATATTGCAGCCAAGCTTTTGAAAGATTTTGTGCTACCAATGGCATTTGGAGGCAAAGAACAACCCCAAGGACACCTCAACAAAATGGCATTTCTAAAAGGATGAACAGAACAATCATGGAGCGAGCACGAAGCATGCGACTACATGCAGGCCTGCCGCTTGAGCTTTGGACAGAAGCTGTAGTACATCTGTGTACTTAATCAATCGGTCACCCTCAACGTCATTGGATGGGGGAGTTCCAGAAGAGGCATGGATAGGTAAATCGGTGAATTATGCATTTCTCAAAGTGTTTGGGTGTGAGGCTTTCATGCACATAGATAGAAGCCTAAGATCAACACTAAATGCAAAGTCCAAAAAGTGTTTCTTCATTGGCTATGGAGAAGGTGACTTTGGGTATCGCCTATGGAATCCTGAAGATGGTAAAATCTTTAGGAGTAGGAATGTAATTTTTAACGAATAAAATATGTACAAAGATTACTTGGAAGAAAAAAAACAAAAGAAACAAGTGATAAGTACATGGAGCTTGAGGACGGTGAAGACTCAAGGACAACAAATGGTGACAATGTGCAACAATGTCAACCAAATGAGGAGCTTCAACCTATTTTCCAAAGATCTACAAGAGCAAGTAGACCTCTAGAAAGGTTCGTTCTATCCTTCAACCATCTCTTGATCTCAAATTCTGGAGAGCCAGAATCATACGAAGAAGCTATGCATCATGAATCTAATGAAGAATGGATGAAGAGTATGCAAGTGGAGATGGACTCACTATATTGCAACCAAACATGGGAGTTGGTTGAGTTGCCTAAAGGTAAGCGGGCACTTCAAAACAAATGGGTGTACAAGCTGAAGGAAGAAGAAGGTGGGAAGAAAAGGTACAAGTCTAGGCTTGTGGGGTAAAAGGGTTTTCTCAAAAGAAAGGTATTGACTTCAATGAAAGATTTTCTCCTGTTGTAAAAATGAACTCAATTAGGCTTGTTTTAAGCCTTGTGGCTGCTCATAATCTAAATCTTGAGAAAATGGATGTAAATACGGCATTCCCTCACGTTGACTTAGAGGAGGAAATTTACATGCTTCAACCAAAGGGGTATGAAGTAAAAGGTAAGGAGAAAATGGTTTGCAAATTAAAGAAGAGCTTGTATGGTTTAAAGCAAGCATCAAGACAATGGTACTTGAAGTTTGATCGATGGATGTTGATCATGGATTCACAGATGCAAGTCGGATCACTGCGTCTACACAAAGAATTTGGGAGATGGGAGGTTCATCATCCTAATGTTGTATGTTGACATGTTGATTGCAAGTGCTAACATGCAGGACATCAAAGACCTAAAAGAGGAGATGTCTAAATCTTATTCAATGAAAGATTTAGGTGCTGCAAAGAGGATACTTGGTATGAAGATATCAAGGGACAGGGCGAAGAAGACAATAAAGCTATCTCAAAAGGATTACATCAAGAAGGTACTAGAAAGGTTTGCAATGCAAGATGCAAAAACGGTTTCTACACCTTTGGCTGGTCACTTTAAACTAACCAAGGATATGTGTCCAAAGAGACAAGAGGAGATAGCCTATATGTCTACAGTTCCATATGCTGCAGCAGTAGGTTCTCTTATGTCTGCTATGGTCTAGACAAGGCCAGACATTGCACATGCAGTGGGAGTTGTAAGTAGGTTCATGGACAACCCAGGTAAAGAGCATTGGCAAGCTGTGAAGTGGATACTTAGGTATCTAAAAAGGACAACAATAAATGCTTTGTATTTTGGAGGAACTGATATTTTTCTAGAAGGGTATGGTGATGCAGATATGGCAGGTGACAAAGATACTCGAAGGAGCACTACTGGCTATGTCTTCACGGTTGGAGGCACAACAGTAAGATGGGCTTCAAAGCTGCAGAAAGTGGTCTCACTTTCTATCACGGAAGCAAAGTCTGTAGCAATGACGGAGGCAAGCAAAGAAATTATGTGGCTTCATAGATTCTTAGAAAAGCTTGGATTCAAACAAGACAATTGTGTCTTGTACAGTGATAGCCAAAGCACTATCCATCTTGTGAAGAACTCAGCCTTTCATTCAAGGACAAAGCACATTGAGGTGAGATATCACTTCATACGCACTCTTTTGGAAGAGGGACAATTAAAGCTAGGAAAGATGCATACAAGTGAAAATCCTGCAGACATGTTTACAAAGGTGGTCAACAAGGAGAAGTTGAGCTTTTGCTCATCTTCAATCGATATTCAAGGATAAGAAGCTAGGATGGAAAGTAGTCACAGGTTTGGTTTGATGATCAGTCTCCAAGTGGGAGATTGTTGAATATGGAGCCTGATTTACCCCTTGTAAATTTTTGTGTTAAAAACGCACATTTGTAAGGCCCCCATTATGAGGAGAAGCCATCGTGCGTGAAGAAAAATAACTCACCGAAATAGAAATCACTCGCCGAAAACCAAAATTTTCACGCCCACTCTCAAGCGGAATATTATGGCCGGACGGCGCCGAAAAGTGGTCGGAAAACGACCGGTTAGGTTGGCCGGTGGGCCAGTGGCTAAATTCAAAAGCAGACTTGTCTTCTCAAGGGCGGCCACATGTGGGCGGATTGGAGGGTCCGATTTGGACTTATCTACACAAGGGCAGCTACATATGGCTACCTCTCATAATCGAGGACAGCCCTTTTGGCCTATAAAAGGAGGCCATTTCTACACACATTTCACAGTGTGAAGTTGATGCAACAAGGTGGGTGTGAGATGGTGAGAGTGAAGCAAGGAGGGAGCTCCAAAAGGGTATAATCCCTTTGTAACCTACTTCTTGTTTTGAAGTACTAAAGCCATTGAGTGGCTTCTTTCCCGTGGACGTAGCATTGGGTGAACCACGTATATTGTGTGTACTCTCTCTCTCTCTCTCTCTCTCTCTCTCTCTCTCTCTCTACTCTATAATCTCTTGTCTGTGAAAATTTTCTCTCTCCATTAAGTAATCTACTCAATTATCTACTTAGCTACGTCATATTTCCTAACACTCCATCCATTGAAGATTCCTTCAGGGAAATGGGAGAGTATCTCTATGGATTATAAAGTACGATTACCTAGAACATAGAGGGAGCACAACTTTGTTTGGTAATAGTGGATACTAGATTAAGAAAAATGGCTAGGTTTATTCCAACCAAATATGATGTTAAAAATCCTGAATTGGCTGGATTATTTGTAGAAAATCTTTATCAATTATATGGATTACAAGAAGATATTGTGTCTGGTAGAGACAGAAAGTTTAATAGCCATTTTTGAAGAGTTGTTTTTAGGAGGTTGGATACTAAACTAAGCATGAGCATAGCTAAGAATCCTCAAATACACTTAAAGGGTTAATCAAATCCTAGAAGATATGCTACGGCAAACTAATTGGGAAGAATACTTACCTATAATAGAGTTTGCATATAATAGTTCCAGGCACTCTTCTAATGGATAAGTCCATTCATGTTAATGTATGTGTTTTAGCCTAGCGGCTCCTCATGCAGTGGGATTGCAAAACAAAAAAGTTCAGGTAGCTAAAGACTTTTTAGAAGATATGAATGAAATGCTTAAACTTGCTAAAGACAGTATTGAAAGGGCACAAGATAGAGCAAAGACATATACTAATTTGGATAGAAGGCCTCTTACTTTTGAGGAAGGGGAGCAAGTTTATTTGAAAGTGCATGAAGAGTTTGAAACCATGAAGACGAGACCATGCCCAAAATTATCACCAAGGTATTGTGGATCATTCACAATACTGAAGAGAGTTGGAGATATGGCTTACAAACTCCAATTACCAGAGACAAGTGGCATACATCCAATATTCCACGTTAGCACACTCAAAAAGAAATTGGGTCAATCTGATAATCTTATTCAAGATGACTAGATAGCGGAACTCATAAATACTCAATCTTTTCCAGATGAACCAGAGAAAATAACAAACACTAGAGAAAAAAGAACTAGAAATACAATTTATAAAGAGTGTTTATGTAAGTGGAAAGATTGTTCTGAAGAGAGTTCAACATGGGACTGTTATCCAGAAAAGGTTTCCTAACTTTAGGATTGTTCTTTCAATGAAATTTTCGAGGACAAATTTTTTCTTGAAGGGGGAAGTAATGTGAAGTATCATATAGTTAGGGCATGCACACACTATGGCTAGGGGTTGTGTACCGTGAGAACTGCTTCTAAGAGCATGGATAAGGGCCAAGAAGGCCAAGTGTCAAACTAATAGGAAGTTTACCCATGCAGGCGGGTGATGTCCCTCACAATCATGAGAAGGGACAGGTGGAGCCATGTGTGTGTGTGTGTGTGTGTGTGTGTGAGTTGTTGGCGCACCTATGAGCTAAACGTACTATATTCTGAATGACCACAAAGCTGAACCGACTTTGTATCCCAACCAGTCCTATTTTTTGACACTATCTTCTCTAGAATCTTGATCAACACTTTAATTGAACTCTCGCTTCTCCAGCTTCTTGAGGATGATAAGTTGTTGATTTCTTGTGCAAATTCATATGTGTTTCACTCAACTCTTTAAAGACACGATTCAGAAAATGGCCTCCCTATTCACTGACTAACTCAATGGGGCATCCAAATCTAGTCATAATATTCTTATACAAGAATTTAGCCACTAAATTTTGTCGAATTGTCCTTCAATGCTACAACTTCTACCCACTTAGTACAATAATCAGTAGCTACCAAGACATACATGTTTCTTGTATTCTTTGCCTTTAGTTTGATTGGTTCCAACAAGTCCTAACCCAATTTCTAAAATGATTCTAAAGGTAATACAAGATTCAAAGGCATCCTCCTGTTTTAATTAGAAGGCTTCTCTTCTCTCTGACACAATATACACTCTTTAGCATCGGTGTGAGCATCTTCAGAAAAATAGGCCACCAAGCTCTGCTTGCAAAATTTTCCTTCCTGTAATTTCACTTGAGAAATGACCACCTGCATTCCCAAAATGTGCTTCCTGCAATACAACTATTTATTCCTCATCAAGAACGCATCTCTTGATAATATAATCTATTCTCTTTCATGTACAATGCTCTTGCTATCACCAGAATTGGCTTGCTCCTCAAAGAAAATGTCAGCACTGGTCTAATGTAAATGACTAAGGCGTCAAGACATCAGCTAAGAAAATCAATATTTGATCATACCAAGAATCTAAAATAAAACCTTTTACTAAAAACAAATTAGCATTGGGTAATTGATCCTGAATCCCTATTGAAAGTTTACCTGGCTCTAATCTATTCACAAAATTAGCCACTACATTTTTCTTCCCAGGTGTATGAGCAATCACAAAGTCAAATTCCTATAGCAACAACATCCACCTTGCTAATCTACCATGTAGTTGGGGTTTCTAAATCAGGTACAACAATGCCTAATGATCAACATAAAGATAATTCTATTACCCAATAGGTAATGTCTGAATTTATTCAGGGAATTTCTCATTACTAAAGGTTCCCTTTCAATCACACTATAATTTCTTTCTACTGATGTCATCGATCTACTGGCACAGTAGATTGGTCTATTTCACCCTTTAACTAACTGTTGCATTAGCACTGTTCCTATGAAAATATCAAATGCATCCACAAACAAGTGAGATGGTAAACTCCACCTAGGAGTTTGAAGAATAGGTGCAACCACCAACATCTTCTTCCTAATTTGAAATGCCCTCTCTTGAGATAGACCCCAAACATACGGAATATCCTTTTTTGTTAAATGACTCACTATTGTACTAACATTTGAAATACATCTTAAATGTCTACCATGAAACTTTACCTTTCCCATGAACTAGCTCAACCGCTTCATATTTTCAAGAACTAGAACTTTATGAATTGCGTCAACCTTTTTTGAATCAATGGCTACTCCATCTTTTGAAATAATGAAGCCCAATAATGTACCCTTTGTTATTGCAATAACTGACTTCTAAGGATTTGGGGACAATCTGAATTTTCT
This sequence comes from Adiantum capillus-veneris, assembly GCF_014529385.1. Classification (NCBI taxonomy): domain Eukaryota; kingdom Viridiplantae; phylum Streptophyta; class Polypodiopsida; order Polypodiales; family Pteridaceae; genus Adiantum; species Adiantum capillus-veneris. The sequence continues at coordinate 140,502,829 of NC_140950.1, read as the reverse complement.
GCACCTTTCCAAACAATTTCTCAGATAATCTAGATGTTCTGACTTCTTTCCAAACGCACTAAAATCATCCAAAAACACCATGACAATGGAAATTAGAAATGGTTCGAACATTGTTGCTACAATTTTCGAGAAAGATGAAGGTCCATTCTTCAAACCAAAGCTCATTACAGTGTACAAAAATGCTCCTTATCTGTATTAAAGGTAGTCTTGTACACATCTTCAAGTGCCATTCTGATCTAATTATGTCATGAGAATCCATCCAAGAAGCTATACATTTCATCACGAGCTACTAAATCCGAGAATGTACCAGTAAATGGTAATGGAGAAGGATATGATATAGTAGCTGCATTCAAATTCCTATAATCTACATAGACTCTCAATTTACAATTCTTCTCAGGAAATATGACAATGGGTGATAACCATGTTGCTTCATGAATAGGTTTTATGAACCCCACCAGCAACAATTTGTCAAGTTCCTCCTTCACCTACTTTGCATAGTTTGGATTTATCTTATATCTCCGTTGTATAACAGGAACTCCATCCTTTTTTAGATTAATCTTATGCTGAGATCTATAACTTTCATGTATGAAGAATTGCAAGAAAAAACATCCTTAAACTATATCAGTAACTACTTCAGAGCATTCAATAAGTCTGTATCCACACTCTTATCTATTCAAACCAGTTCAAACCGGTTTAGGTTCATCTTTAGTGCAAAGGTTGAGTTCCCAAAATTCTTCTTATTTTTGCTCCTTAATTCTATGCTTTACTGCTATGATAACTTCAACTCCTTCCATTTCCTTCTGTAATCCCAACAGTTTCTTTTCCATCGTTGAAAATTTAGATTTAGTCATTACTACTCATGGTAACACCTGTTTTGATGATAGCTCTGAGTTTCCTAACTGCAATCCCAACATTGTCATCACATCTATATGAACAAACAAAGGTTCTATTGTTGGATTAGCCAACAAAAACTCCTCCTCTTCCAAATCTTCAACTTCAGCTACCAAGTTAATAGCTTGTGGCCATAAATTTCTATGTGGCTACACTTCACTTCTCTTTTCGTTGATAATTTAATTTTCTTTTTCCCTTGCTAAATTTTGACCTCATTGGATCCCCAATTTTGCTTCAATTTAGCTGTTCAGGAACAAGGGTCTTCCCAACATCATATTTTACAAGTTATTTTTAAAATCATTTTCAACACCACCAAATTAACTCTGAAAGTTAAACCTGATACTACAATCTTTTGATCCTTCAAAATGCCCATAGGTTGAAGCCTCCTTTGATCAGTCAACTTCACCTGAAATGGGGTAGGTGTCAACTTAGGAGCTCCCAGCTTGTACTATACAGATGCTGGTATAATATTAACTCCTAATCCCCCATCAAGAAGTACTTCCTCAAATATTGTTTTGAAAATTTTACCCTAATGGTTGGTACCTTAAAATCCACTTCATTTGGTGAAATCTCCTTAGCTGCAATAGATGTTATATCTAATTTATTATTGCCTTTTGTCTTGGTCTCCTTGAACTTCTTAGAAATATGTTCTTTGAAATTGGGCACCACCTGTAATAGCTTATTTAGTGGAATCTGCACATAAATCTACATCAAATCTTCAAAAGAACATATTTTTGGAATTGCCCTCTGATATTGGTTTTGTTGATTCTAAATGCCAGCCTTCTTTTTCCACATGCTCTGATTCTTCCAAAAATGGACATAACTCTTGCAGTTTGTTAGTCACTTTGTTCTTGAACTCCTCTTGATCTTTCTATTGGGTAAGACCTTTCTTCTTAGCCCTTCCCACATCCATGACAAGAATTGTATTATGTTGATCTGCAATTAGAACACTCACATTCCACACCTGTAACTATTTCTCATTGTAAGGATTTTCCTTCTTTTGACATCTTTGTAATTCCTATCCTGTATTTCTCTCACGTAAGTGATCCATATCTATTAACACTACATTATTTTGAATGAATTCTTGAGAAGAAGATTCAGGATTCCCTTTTGGATTCTTGACTGGCCCACCCCCACCATGTCTGGTCACACACATTCCTCTTTCTTCCCTGTGTTTACATCACGGCTCACAATCAAGGCCCCACCTTCGTTGATGGAACTATTGTACTATCATCTTCTTCTTCTTCAAAGTCTCTTCATAGTCTGAATCTGATGAAATTCCTTTAGCCTCTTTACTCCACTAGCACTTGATTCCCTTCGGTTCATCCTTGTGAGACATGCATACACCAATTTATCACACACATCACAAAATAACTATCCAACTTTAAGATTTGAACATGTAGGATCGTCATGTGTATCTTAGCACAAACGCCACACATATACCACTGCAATTACCCTTCATGCAATCAAATACACAAATTGAATAGTGAATTATTCACTTCACACATTGCAATACACAACACCTCTCTCTCATTTTGAATAGCGAACACACTCACGTACTCTCAAAACACAGAGAAACACATTGCAAAGGTGGCACAAGACATTTGCGTTACATTCAAGGATTCATCTACATCTATTATATCCGCAATTCAAGAGAGCACCTCCTTTTATAGAATCTAAAAATTGAGTGGCCTTTTCACATCTCCCAAGGCCTATTAAGGTCTACATTAACTATGTAGCTGCTTAAGGTCTACAATATCTATACCTTAGACATTAACTGCTTGTTGATAAGAATGATAGAATGGGTTAGTATATGTTAAAAGGGCGGCCAGGCATGCCCGGCCCCGGCACATTGGCCCCCAACACACATGGCAATTGCTATGAAAATTGTAAGGACTTCGAGTTCTTTGAAATGTCTATTTACAAAAACTTAGATGAATAAAGGGACGACATATCTTGGAAGAAAAAGCCAATAGAAGTGTCAAGTGAGTAACTGAACCATGGCATTAATAAGTATTGAATGGCATAGTTGCAAACAAAGGCTGGATTCTCGACTTCAACTTCCTACACAGCTTTATACCAGCTTTTTTATCAATTCAATGTGAGGATGTGTTGTTGCATTTATGATTACAGCAAAATGCATACATGAATTACATTGTGACAATGGTGGAGGTCATCTAGTGTACCAATAGACCTTTGTAGAGCCTTGCACAAACACCACAGCAAGATGAAGTCACAAAATAGCAGGATGAAGTAACACATTTTTTGATTGATGGTTTATGCCACATGCATAACACTTCTTAAGTGTGCAAAAGTGACTGAATTTTATAAATATCGGGAAAAGCCTCTCGAAAAAATTGTTGGGGTTTAACTTGAACTTCAGTCATGCATGTAAAACCTCTTTCTTGGTTGATAGGATCATCACAAATAATGTCATTTAAAAAATATATCTAGCTCTTAAGGTCCACGATTGCTTCACCAAAAGACTTAGCACATAGACGAAAAAGGATATTTCAGCCCTTAGGAAACCTTGTGATGGGCAACAAGCTACAACTATGCTTGTTAGGAAGTATTTTCAGAAATAAGATACAACAAAACAAAATTCTCCCATGATTGATGACCTACACTAGCTTCTATCCATTTAGGCGATTCTCACACTTGGAGGGTCTTTAAATGTCATCACAAGACCATTACCCATACGGATGTGTTGTCCATATATGGATCGCTTCTTGTAAGGCGACTTCAATGCAAATGGCAAGATCTGTTTAGGGAAGTTCTTTGGTGGAAGCATGTCCTAATTCATTCACTAAGTAAGATTGATGACATATTATCGAGATTGGGAATCATACGACAAATAACATCTAATTGGCTTAATATCACTTGACTAGTTACATAACGTCCACTCCAAAAAGCCATAAAGCTTTGCCCTGCTATGGGTAAACAAGTTGCCATCTTATACACTGCTTATGAGAAGTTCTTCAATCTCTCTCATGCAACTTCCCAGGAAGTTCTTCATTCTCATTCTCATGTAGCTTCCCACTAAGAAAGAATTTGAGATAAGGCATAGGAAGCTGGCATAGAGATGACTAATAAATACATCATTTATTGTCAATCCTACACATATTGATACTGAGCCGTAAAGCCGCAAGGATGTTCAAGACCAATTGTTACTTGTAGTGCGTTGTAAGTACCAAAAGATCATGTTTTACTTCACTTTTGGCAAGCTCATGTACCTCATGCTCATCAGAATAACTACCAAGCCACATCTTGAAGCATCTTCTGTGCATTCACTGTTTCTTAATGCTTGACTCATAATTTTCGCTAATGATGACAAATGACCTTTCAGTCACAAACTTTCTCAACTTGGCAACCTTCTCTCTTACTCTCAATACTAACTTACTTTTCCTTGCTGCCTTCGTATTTTGAGCTGTATAGTTGTAGTTACCTCTGTAATGTTCGCTTTCAGTTAAATGCCTGCACCAATGTTGGCAGAAAATCCATCTCATGGTATTCCAAGCATCTGCTGACACGTTTTCAAGAACCACATGTTCATAAAACAGTTTAACAAGATGCTGATCAGCCTGTCACACTTTGCCACCTACTTTTCCCTTTTTTAGGAACGTAAGGTGTACTTTACGGCACTGACTCACAGTCAAGGATTGTATATAGTTGACACGGATTTTGTTAACCTCAAGGGTCATTGAATAAGATATGGCTTAGAGAGCATGTGTCAGGCTTCATATAAATTTGCAATTGATAGTAACATTGAGTAAAAAGTGATGGCCATACCATAAATATATGAAGTGTTGCAGGTTGCCCTTGAAAAAACTCAGGCGCCTCTTGTCAATTTCAAGCAAGGCCACCCAGAAAAGAGAGAAAGGTGAGGGGGGGATGATGATGATCATCAAACAGCAAGTTCAGGACAACATCATGATCTGAATAAGAAGCTTTATACAATCTAGTGATAATCGAAGTATTGACATGCACAAAACTTGATAATGATGGGGTCTTTGACTTCTGACAGAACCATAAGATGATATTGGAATGAGCCTCTGGCATTCACATGACTTGGAAGCCAGGGCTCTATCTTTTACAGAAAAACTACAACAAGCAGGCTATATGAACACGTCGGAAAATTCACAGAATTGGAAAGCCCAACACGCACCAACTGTTGCACCTGGTCATGAGAATGAACATCTCTATGCATACTCACAGAACAGCACTCTGAGCACCTTCCAACAGTTCATTGGTGTACCCGTTGAGATGTGCGGTTTTAAATCTTCTTTTTGTCTTCCTCCACTTTAAGCAAGCGAACCGGAACAACTGGAACGCTATACCACCACTCTCGGACCCTTCTGAAAATACGTTCAGTACTCTCCTGGCGAAACCGTGTCTGTCGTGTGAAAGCCTCCCAAAAAAGTAATATCACCATCAATTTCCAGGGAAGGATGGCAAGACAGAAGGCAAAAATGACCAGTACAACGACCACTCGATCCGTCGCCTGCAATGTTCAAATATAAAAAGCTTAACAAGACGAGGTTTTGAAGTGCAAATCAACCTCTAACCTAAGAGCAGAGAAACCCTCTTTAAATTCTAATTCAGTAGAGCTGGTAAACGATTTTAACACCGAGATTCAATTACCTTCCTTCCGACAAGCGACTCTATATGAACATTGCCTGCTGGCTTCAAAGAAAAAAACAGTCCCATCTTATTCAAAGCCAAAAGTGCAGCTATGATTCATTAATGTTCAAGCCTTTTTGTGTGTCTGTGTGCATGTTTTTTGCTCTCTTTTTTTTTGGCACGCGGGCGGGGGGGGGGGGGGGGGGGGGGGGGGGGGGGGGGGGGGGGGGGGGGGGGGGGGGGGGACCACACGTTGGTGATGGTGTTTTCTTTTTCGATTATTTTCTGTGTCCGGGTTTGAGAAGTTCGACCAAACGACCTTCACTTCTTGTTTGAACACCTCTTGCCAGGGCAAAAGCTCCTTTTCCACCTCTAGGTAAATCTTTGAGGTAAAACACAATCATCTTTGCTACACCCCCTTAATGAAGAGAAGCCATGTTGAGAAACTGTGCTTAAAATCCAGAAATACACGCTAGAGGTTGGCCTGCATCAGAGTCACAGGGGGATGTGGCCTAGGTACAAGGGGATGCCGTACCAACGGTCGAGGATGGACAGAACATCCTTGCAGTTTGATGGACACAAGGGGCCGTCCCGGGGCCTGTGAGTGCACGTGAGTGTGGATGCATGAGAAAGCGTGAGAGTCTGAGAGAGAAAACGCTGGGGAGAGAGAGAGAGAGAGAGAGAGAGAGAGAGAGAGAGAGAGAGAGAGAGCTTTGCAATACTCAAAACCACACTAATGACCCCGCACACAAACACGCCCCCAACCCCCCCCCCCCCCCCCCCCCCCCCCCCGGGTCAAGTGCAACGGAATTGAAATGGTGAAGATCTAGGTTTTACGCTTCCACAAATCCTTTTCTTTCTTTCCTTGCATTAGTGATTCCTTTTAGCTTCAATGATGGTTCCTTCTACTTTCCCTTGAAGAGAGGGAATGCGAGAGTGCGGTAGAGATGTGTAGAGGGAGAGAGAGAAAGAGAGAGAGGAGGAGAATGACACCCAATGGGGTCCCAACTAACCCTCTCAAGATGTTAGTCTTCTCTCTCCCTCTCTATCACCTACAATATCATTCTCTTCTCTCTCTAGTCTTTGCACATCTCTCATTAAATAAAAGAAACCTTGAGTACGCATTGGGCACTCATCCTAAGTATTCACCATCAATCACTTCCACTACATTCTACACATCACACCCAAACTTTGACAAGGAGGTCAAAAACTCCACCAAAGAATCTCCAATATCAAACTCTAGATCTCCAAAGCCGCACGGCGCATCCAAGTAGAATAATAATCAGATTCATCACCACCATATATTTACTCTACATCAAACTCCGGGAGAGAGAGAGGGCCTCAAGCCATCCCTCGCATTGATCGACAGGGCTACGTCATTCTTCAACCAAGTCGAAGAGAAGGCTCAACCCTGCGCACAAAGGCGAACCCATAGCGCAATCGCTATGTTTTTGCAATCATGATGTGGAGTACACAAAGGCAGTAAACAAGGTGTAGGAGAGCAGGCATGCCATTCTTGAATTCAGGAATAAGGAAGTTTGGCTTCAGCTACTCCAACAATCACGTCTTTCAAAGACACCAAGTTTTGAATCGCACAACTTTTCAAAGACACCAAGATTCCAACCGATAAACGCCAACAAATGGGTCCAAATCATGTATAGGGAGCTTCTTTTGCCCCTCTCTGCCGCTCAAAAGCCTCTCTCAGGCTGAAGCAAGCTGCAGCAACCTTCCACAGGACTAGAGACCTAGGCCCAAGGCCATCGTAGCTGCTGTCACGTAAGCCTTGCCCATCTTCTTGGTGGAAAAACTGCATCTACCGTCCTCCTCAGGCTTGCCTTTGCCTCTGTCCTTTACTGTGTTCTTGGATTTGCCTTTCGCTTCACAATCCATAGACATACGGAGCCACTTCTCCCTTGAGGACTTCAAGAGTGCCAAGGCCGCTAACTGAGAACTGGTCAATGTCCTATCCATAGCCAATAGTTGGTGTCAGATCACCTTTGCTTCGTGAGACCGACTCGGGAACACCTTTTGCCACTGCCCTTTGGGCCTCTCATGCCATGCATTATTGCATACCAAGGTGCAGCAAATGGAGAACGCCCCGCTGCCTCCAACGTTTCAAAATGCTCTCAAAATAGTTCCCCAAGAGCATTCCTTCGCATGGCGTTTCAAACCGCAAATGGAAACTGCAGCCTTAAGGTCTCCTTTGCCTTTGTTTGCATCCCCCGCTGGTGTCACCTTTGCAGCGTTTCAAAACGCTAGGAAAAACTACCTCAACATGCTATCCAACTTGGCCTTGCAGGTCGCGTCTTAAAATGTTGTCAAGGCATCTCTTGTGTAGGCGTCAAAAAAACGCAGCCGGAAAGTGCCCATTGGCCGCCGTCAACAGTTGGTCGCTACACTACCACGCCGATAGCATTTCGAAATGCTTGGCTAGAAGGCTTTTCCCTTGCTTGCGTTTCACAACACCCAACCGGCAAGGAACTTGTAAAGGCATTTCAAAACGCATTTGAAGGCTCACCTTCCCTCGTCGGATAGCACCACTGTCATGCTGCGTTTCACAATGCAAGCAGAAGCGCTCTCGAGCCTTAGGTGCCTTGGCGTTTTAAAATGCTGCAACAGATCCCACACCACCAAAAATGTCTAGAGGCCAAAAATGCCGGTTGTCTTTTCCTCCTCAATGCGTGCTCTTCTCCCACAAGGCTTTGATACCATGTCAAAGTCGACGATGAGGAAGCGTAGAGCAATGGGGCGAATACATGAGACAAATGAAATGAAATGTTATATTAGCGCTTCGAAAGGCCAAAATGACCTATGAGACCAAAAAGTTACAATTGGTGGAGAGAGAGAGAGAGAGAGAGAGAGAGAGAGAGAGAGAGAGAGAGAGAGAGAGAGAGAGAGAGAGAGAGAGAGAGAGAGAGAGAGAGTGTTGAACCAACCAACTAAGGCAGTAAATTAGTGATTAAATTGGGGCTAGGTGTGCTTATATACTCCCCTCAACAAATTGCCCTACCCAAGACTTTGACAAATAAGTAAAGTAAATAGCTAATGCCAAAATAAATATTGGGATCACATTGTGTAAGGTGCAGCGGAAGTGAATGTTGAACTTTGCTCAAGATGAGTGCTCTGAACTATGCTCAAGGGTTCCTTTTACTTACGGAAGGGAGAGCCTTCTGTTCCTTTAGTGAGAGAGAGCAATGATCACAAACAAAGTGAATGACACTGTGAATGAAGGTGCTGAGAGAGAGAGAGAGAGAGAGGAATACGAAACTAGATGGTTCTTAAACCCTCCTCCAAGGGCCCCCCTCTCTATGGCGAGAGAGGTCTATGCTATTGATTGCACAAATCTGGTACAATGGTCTAGATGCAATGGACTTGCCAGCGATGTCGACGACAATGATGACGACGAGGACGGGCTGAAATCTGCAAAACACTAGGGTTGAAATCTACAAATCTGCTAATTGCTGAATTCTGACACTGTGTCGGCGAGGACGGCGATGGCGACGACGATGCGCTGAAAACGCAGATACTGAAATCTGCGGACAGTGGGCTGAATCTGAAAACGCTGGTTGATCCGACGGTGAGGCGAGGATCTGTTGCGGGTAGGTGAGATCTGTGAGGCTAGGGGCTGATCTTGCGGTGCTGAAAACTGAAAACGCTGATGCCAGGGGCTGATCTAACGCCGGAAATCTGCAAAACGCTAATGCAATCTGCAATTTGCCAAAACGCAAGGCTGAATCTGCAATCTGCTGAGGCTAATTTGGAAAACGCTGGCTATCTAGGAAGTCCAAAACGCCAGGCTGTCTTATGGCTGAAATTGTTGAGTCTCCTCCCGGCCTTGCTGAGAAGGTGCACTGTAAGTTGTGGTAACTTGTGGACTTATGTTGCCTCTTCTGCCAGAGTGTGCTAGCGCTAGGTTTCTTTTACAGATACTTAGCAAAATTGCCCTACCCAGTTTCCCAACAAAATCACTTATTAAATAAGTGAAAAATTGATAAAATAGAAAAAATGGATTCTGTGCACTGTAAAATGCTCATGATGGGTACTGACTGTCAGGCTGATGATCATGCTGTGTGCAACCAAAGGATATGCAACTACTGTAAGTGCCTGGACATGCACGGCCTGCGCACAGGCTCACAAAGGTGCCAGAACACTTCCTAGGCTGACCTGAACCCTACACCTAAAGTAGCTTGTACACATGCACATAGGGTTAGATGTGCACGTGGCACATTGGGCTATTCACTTGAGATGCTATCACTTTAACAGATAGTACATGTGGCGCGAGCCAAAGGCAACTGGGCGGTATATCGCGGAGGGAAGGCATTCATACAAGAGTTTTGCTCACCAAGCTTTTTACAACACCGTCGGACACCACCCCTTAGCTTCTTTTTTCTTTCCCCCCCTTTTTTTCCTTGTCTTATTTTGTAATCCTAAGGTTGTCCCCAACAATCACTAGGTATCGCCCAATCATGCCAACCTTCGGGTCGTTGCCTCAATGTAGCAACCAATTCTCTCCCATGGTGAGAGAAGCAACTCTTTTGTATGCATGTTTTTGGTCCCATGGGTCATATGTGACCTCCCGTCAACGATAAATTCATCCATCCACCCATCTCTCTCTCTCTCTCTCTCTCTCTCTCTCTCTCTCTCTCTCTCTCTCTCTCTCTCACATCAACTATGCACAATATGTTGTAAGGTGCATGCCGAAGTGAATGTTGAACTTTGCTCAAGATGAGTGCTCCAAACTGTGCTCAAGGGTTCCTTTTACTTACGGAAGGGAGAGCCTTCCGTTCCTTTAGTGAGAGAGTGCAATAGACACAAACAAAGTGATGAACACTGTGAATGAAGGTGCTGAGACTGAGAGATAGAGAGAAGAATACGACACCAGAATGTTGTCAAACCCTCCTCCGAAGGCCCCACTCTCTATGGCAAGAGCGGTCTACTATTGATTGCACAAATCTCTACAATGCTTGGACTTGCCGACGATGTTGACGACGACGAGACGAGCTGAAAACTGAAATGCTAATGGCTAAAATCTGCAAGTCTTTATCTGCTGAATTCTGACTCTATGTTGGTGATGACGACGATGGCGACGATGCGACGACGGCGCGCTGAAAACGCAGATGCTAAAATTTGCTTTTTCCGGGCTGAAACTGTAAACTTCGCGGGATCTGATCGTGCGGTGAGGATCTGCTGCGGAAAGGTGAGATCTGCGAGGTTTGGGACTTCTTCTGCAGGTTCTAACTGCTGAAAACTGAAAACGCTGAGTCTAGGGCTGATTCCGTCGCGAAGATCTGCAAAAACGCTGAGGTTGATCTGCAAACCAAAAACGCTAGAGGCTGAAATCTGTCTTGTGGAGGAAACTGCTAACGCTAGGGCTGATCTGCTGTCGCTGGGGGATCTGCTATCGCTAGGGCTGATCTGCTGTGTCTTGTGGTCGCCGAGGCTGCTCTGCAATGCAAAAACGCCAAGGCTAATTTGGAAATGAAAACGCCAGGCTCTGCTGTTGGGCAAAAACGCTAGGTTGGTCTTGGGGGGTCCTGCTGAGAAGGTGCCTGTTGAACCGGAGCTCCTGCTGCCTCTTCTGCTAGAAAGTGCTAGCGCTAGGTTTCTATATATACAAACTTAGCAAAGTCACTTATAAATAATAAGTGAAAAATGTCAAAAATAGGGAAAATAGATCTATGCATTGTAAAAATGCTACAGATGGGTTCTGACTGTCATCTGATGATCATGCTGTGTGCGACCAGAGGATATGCAGCTAATCTAAGTGTCTGGACCTGCACGGTCTGCGAACAGACTCACAAAAGTGCCAGATCACTTCCTATTCTAGACTGACTTGACTGAACTGAACCCTGGTTATGTTGTAGCTTGTCTACGGACACATAGGCTTAAATGTGTCACGTGACATCGCCACCTTTTCAAAGTGAGGTACTGGTACCGAACTATATGGCGTCGAGGGAGATCGCCAAGAACATCCGGAATCCTCGAAAGGACTCTTCGTCGGCCCACTCTGATGTGTGGGTCGTGCGATACTTGAACTTCATAAAGGTCTGCAATGCTTGCTTCTTTGGGCCGCGTAGAAAGCGACACAAAGTCTTTTGAGTCTCCTTCAATGCTTCAGCTTTGTCTATGGACGTAGGTCCGTCTTCTTCAAGAATTTCCGAGGCTAAAAATTCCTGAAACCACTTACAACACAAAAACATGAACATACCCATTCCATGTAAAGTGACTGGAAAAATACTATTCCTTGGAAAAAATTGTGTATGCAATGCAGATCAACAAAGTGACGGAGTGTCAAACCGTTCATGAAACACACACAAACAATGGGGTCGAATCGTGACTTTATGATCTAAATCAATCTACTGTGACAAAACACAATGGAAATGCCGATGCTTGATGCTCAATCCTTCTTGTGCTCTTTCGGATACTGTGTCGTGCCAAGGAAGAGACATGGAATGTGACTTCCTTGAATGCATACTTTTCAGCTTTTCATGAGAAATCCGCATACATCCGTGCTCAATCATGAGTGAATCATGCTCAACGAACAATATGTCATGCCTATGAACAAGGATCACATAAAGCCACTGACTAAAATACAGGAAACGATCACGAATGAAACACTCGAACAAGGCGTGCTAACTAATCCCTCGAACACATAATACTTCTTGCGAGGGTTCTTTGGACCTAGGCTCGAGAGCCAAGATCGGTTCTTCCTCAGGGGGTTCTTTGGACCTAGGCTCGAGAGCCAAGATCGGTTCTTCGTGATTGATCGAATCTGCAATGAGGTTAGCTTCACTAGACAAAGTAGCAACTAAACCATCATCTTTGTGACCAATCACATCTTTTTCCTGTAAATCATCATGCTTATGAGTAATCACATCTTGATCATGCAATTCATCATGCTTGTCATTATCAACCAAATCATGTGTCATTGCTTTAAAGAAGACGAGACTGAGAGAATCTCCTTTTCCTGATCCTTTTCAAACTGCGCCTGCACTTGAGAAAAGAGTCACAACATCTCTTTCACGTGTCAGTTGTTCATTGCTTGTCTTTCTTTGTTCTCGCAATCAAATTTTGTTCTCTTGCTTTGGCTTCCAAGCGTGCTTGCTCGTACTCACACTCTATGGCTGCCATTCCTTCTTCGTATTCACGATCTATGGCTGCCCTTTTTTCTGCGCATTCACGATCTATGGCTGCCATTCTTTCTGTTTTTCTTACTTTGCGTTCTAACTCCCTGTCCATCATCATCTTGTCGAAAGCCTCCATAGGAGTTAGTGCAATTCTTGGCGTAGATGGAAATGGGGAGGGTCGGAAAAACCTCCTGGTGGGGAAAACTCTTCTTCGCCACTCCCATGCTCACCACCTCCATGAGAAGTATCCATTCCGCTTCGGGAATGACCATCAACTGAAGTCTTGGGTTCTTAAGTTCACAAGGAACTTGGGTTCTTGTGGGTCTTGGTTCTTGGGTTCTTGAGGTTCTTGAGGGTCTTGAGGTTCTTTAGCTTGCAATCTGTGTTAGAGAAGGATCTTCTCTTCACCCGAGTTCTCCTCCTTTCCGCGGGTGCACCCCTTGGCGGCCTTGCGCTCACACCAAGGTTGCTTTTTCCCACCTCACGTCGATTGGCCGGCCGTTAAGTGCACGGTCCACTCTCAACGAGTGAAAAGAGAAACAAGGGGAGGCTGGACAAGCCCTTCTTTCTTGGGTTTCCTGTCACTCTTCAAAAATGCGATTAGGAATCGACACGCCCAAGAGGACTTGAGTTATGTGCGACCTCAACTAGCAAAAAAAAATGTGCTTCTTTCCTTGAGTGATACAGAACACTGTCAAAGCTCTGATACCAATGTAAGGTGCAGTGGAAGTGAATGTTGAACTTTGCTCAAGATGAGTGCTCCGAATTGTGCTCAAGGGTTCCTTTTACTTACGGAAGGGAGAGCCTTCCGTTCCTTTAGTGAGAGAGTGCAATGGACACAAACAAAGTGATGAACACTGTGAATGAAGGTGCTGAGACCGAGAGATAGAGAGAGAAGAATACGACACCAGAATGTTGTCAGACCCTCCTCCGAAGGCCCCACTCTCTATGGCGAGAGCGGTCTACTATTGATTGCACAAATCTCTACAATGCTTGGACTTGCCGATGATGTCAACGACGATGAGGACGATGACGACGAGACGAGCTGAAAACTGAAAATGCTAATGGTTGAAATCTGCAAGTCTTTATCTGCTGAATTCTGACTCTATGTTGGTGACGATGTCGATGGCGACAATGCGACGACGACGCGCTGAAAACGCAGATGCTGAAATCTGCGTATTCCGGGCTGAAACTGTAAACTTCGCGGGATCTGACCGTGCAACGAGGATCTGCTGCGGGAAGGTGAGATCTACGAGGTTTGGGACTTCTTCTTCGGGTTCTAACTGCTGAAAACTGAAATTAAAACGCTGAGGTTGATCTGTAAACCAAAAACGCTAGGGGCTGAAATCTGTCTTGTGGAGGAAACTACTAACGCTAGGGCTGATCTGATGTCGCTAGGGGATCTGCTATCGCTAGGGCTGATCTGATGTCGCTAGGGGATCTGCTATCGCTAGGGCTGATCTACTGTGTCTTGTGGTCGCCGAGGCTGCTCTGCAATGCAAAAACGCCAAGGCTGATCTGGAAATGAAAACGCTAGGCTCTGCTGTTGGGCAAAAACGCTAGGTTGGTCTTGGGGGGTCCTGCTGAGAAGGTGCCTGTTGAACTGGAGCTCCTGCTGCCTCTTCTGCCAGAAAGTGCTAGCGCTAGGTTTCTATATATACAAACTTAGCAAAATTGCCCTACCTAGTTTCCAACAAAAGTCACTTAAAAATAATAAGTGAAAAATGTGAAAATTAGGGAAAATAGGTCTATGCACTGTAAAAATGCTACTGATGGGTTCTGATTGTAATCTGATGATCATGTTGTGTGCAACCAAAGGATATGCATCTAATCTAAGTGTCTGGACATGCACGGTCTGCGAATCACAAAAGTGCCAGATCACTTCCTATTCTAGACTGACTTGATTGAATTGAACCCTGGTCATGCTGTAGCTTGTCCACGGACACATAGGGTTGGATGTGTCACGTGACATGCTCACTGCAAGTTCGAGAATCCAAGTATCACACACTACTAGAGCGCCAGCTTTTGCTCACATCTCAACTTGCTTCCCTCACATTTCTCCATTGCGATTCTCATCACGACAATTCTGGAACATCAAGAATCACTTGTCAACCCCATACCTCCGAGGATGATCAGAAATCTCTCTCTCTCTCTCTCTCTCTCTCTCTCTCTCTCTCTCTCTCTCTCTCTCTCTCAAGGTTGTATTCTGTGTACATAAGAGACCTCGGAAGATGCTCAATTGCCTATCAACCAGAGGAAGTACAAAAAAGGAGTGACAATGTGTAGGCTATGTAAACATCAAGGTGGTTTGTACGATGAACTACTGGAGGGGTGCATAATGCCATGTAATGTGACCCTCATCTCGATGGAAAAGAACTAACGACCGTGCCCGAGTGTGAAGAAAGACGCATCAACACTGCTCTGTTGCCTTGGAGTAGCGGGCAAAAGAATCCTACTGACTGCGAAGAGTATGCAGTAGCTCTGTCTAGATGGTTGTCAAAATGGTGGACGTAGGGGAGGACTAGGAGTCCAGATGTGGGCACATCGAGCATTTCACATGATCCAAAGCGTGATGTACATATCGTGGTGAAAACTATGTCTCGGTGGCATAAATCCAACTGGTGGATGCATCTGGGATCATCTGTAGAGTGCCCGGTGTCACGTAGCTTGTAACGGCTGCGTCTAGGTTGACCGCCTTCCGGCCGTAGAGCAAGGAAAGAGTCCGAGAATGAGGGGCAAGCCTCATTCTTCTCATGGTTGGGTGGTGAACATTGAGACCAGACCCTGTCAAGCCCGTAGCGGCATTATGGTGGTGAACATTGAGACCAGACCCTGTCAGGCCCGTAGCGGCATTATGCTAGCATAATATTGGTATCAGAGCTCTTCTCGATTTTGGGAGTGGCCGAACGCGTGAAGCAAGCCCGGTAGGGCTTAGTCCATTTTATTATTTTGAAGGGTGTGGATAAATGTGGTCGAAGGTACAGAAAGAAGATCAAGCGAATCTTTGGTTCAATGAGGAAGACAAAGGAGAGCTACATAGAGGGGCGCGATAGCTACAGGCGCAGATTGCTCTCTTTTTCATACCCACCCTCTTCCTCCCACGCCAAGTTCTCACTCTCGCTATCTTTCTCTCACTTCTCTCTCACTTGCTCTGCCATTAAGTACCCCATCAACACCTTCAGACTCGTAAATCTCTAATCGCTCCAACTGTATTTATTGACAGTACATTAGATTTGATGCTCCTCAGTACCACATAGGCCTGCAACATGCTGCAGCAATGAGACACCACGAACACCTTATCGACCTGCGCGTGGTCCCTTCCACTTTAAGGACGACAGACCACAGGTCCTCATTGGCACTACTCGCCCATCAACCGCCTTGTGGGTGCTGCTCGTCACTCCCAGCTAGGGCCGCAATCGCCGCCTGTTGCAGCGCCGTTGATCCTACAAGCCTTCTCCATTGGTGCTGCCCCACCACAGGCTCACGTTGTCACGTGACACATCCAACCCTATGTCTCTGTGGACAAAGCTATAGCACAACAAGGGTTCACTCAGTCCAGTCAGTCTAGATTAGCAAGTGTTCTGGCACTTTTGTGAGTCTGTTCGCAGACCGTGCATGTCCAGACACTTAGTGTAGATGCATATCCTCTGGTTGCACACAACATGATCATAAGCATTCCCATCAGAATCCATCAAAATCCTTCAGGGGATTTTTTCAGTGCATTAAACCTATTTTCCCTATTTTTGACATTTTTCACTTATTTATTAAGTGACTTTTGTTGGGAACTAGGTAGGGCAATTTTGCTAAGATAATATATAAGCAAACCAGAGTTAGCACTTTCTGGCAAAAGAGGCAGCAGGAGCACCTTGCTCAACAGGCAACTTCTCAGCAAGACCAACCCCGCGACGACTCTGGCGTTTTCAGCATTGCACAAGGCCTAACGTTTTTGCACCAAGATCAGCCAGCGTTTTCTGCACTTACAGATTCCCGGCAACAGTAGAACAACAGATCAGCCTAGCGTTTTGCATTTGCAGGACAATCGGTGTCAACAGACTCCAATTCAGCCCTAGCGTTTTTGGTTTGCAGAACAACCTCAACGTTTTTGCAGATCTTCGCAACAGAATCAGCCCTAGGACCAGCGTTTTCAGTTTTCAGCCCTTAGACATCGCAGATCTCACCTTCCCGCAACAGTTCCTCGCCGCATGGTCAGTTTCCGGAAGGTTTACAATTTCAGCCCGGAAAACACAGATTTCAACATCTGCGTTTTCAGCGCGTCGTCGTTGCATCGTCCTCATCGACGTAGAGTCAGAATTCAGCAGATAAAGATTTGCAGATTTCAGCCCTTAGCGATTTCACTTTTCAGCTCGTCTCGTCGTTGTCCTCATCGTCATCGACATCGTCGGCAAGTCCAAGCATTGTAGAGATTTGTGCAATCATAAGTAGACCGCTCTCGCCATAGAGAGTGGGACCTTAGGAGAAGGGTTTTACAACGTCTCTGATGTCGTATTCTCTTCTCTCTCTATCTCTCAGTCTCATACACTTTCATTCACAGTGTCCATTCACTTTGTTTGTGATCATTGCACTCTCTCATTAAGAACGGAAGGCTCTACCTTCCATAAGAACGAAAAAGAACCTTGAGCACGGTTCGGAGCACTCATCTTGAGCAAAGTTCAAACAATCATTCCGCTGCACCTTACATTGGTATCAGAGCTTTGGCAGTGTTCTCTATCACTCAAGGAAAGAACCACAAGAACCACATGATTTTTTTTTGCTTGTTGAGGTCGCACGAACCCAAGTTCGCTTGGGCATGTCGATTCCTAATCGTGTTTTTGAAGAGTGACAAGACTCCCAGGAAAGAAGGGCTTGTCCAGCCTCCCCTTGTGCCTCTTTTCACTCATTGAGAGCGGACCGTGCACTTAGCGGCCGGCCAATCGACGTGAGGTGGGAAAAAGCAACCTTGGTGTGAGCGCAAGGCCGCCAAGGGGTGCGCCCACGGAAAAGAGCAGAACTCGGATGAAGAGAAGATCCTTCTCGAACACAGATTGCAAGCTAAACAAGAACCTCAAGACCCTCAAAAATCTCAAGAACCCAAGAACCCAAGACCCCTAAGAACGCAAATTCCTTGTGAACTTAAGAACCCAAGACCACAAGAACCCACAAGAACCCACGACTTTAGTGGATGGTCATCACTCGAAGCGGAATGGATACTTCCCTTGGAGGTGATCAGCATGAGAGAGGCGACGAAGAATTTTCCCCATCTACGCCACGGATTGCACCAACTCCTATGAAAGCTTTGGTCAAGTCGATGATGGACATGATGGTACGACAAGGTAGACAACGAGAAGTGTGGCACGAAGAAAGAATGGCAGCCATAGAGAGTGAGTGCGAGCAAGCACGATTGGCGGCCACACAAAGAAACATAGCATTGGATCATGAGTCCACAGAATGACTAGCCGAATTGGCTCGCGAGCGCAAAAAAAGACGGTTAGAGCGTGAAGCGTTGATAGATCAAGGCATGCAAGAGTTTGTCCTACTATTCTCTAATGTGCAAGTGCCGATTGAAGAGAATTAGGAGAAGGAGACTCTCTCAGTCTTTTCTTCTCCCAAGCATGACACATGATTTGCATGATCAAGATGTGATTTCTCACGAGCATGATGATTTGTATGACCACGATGTGATTGTTCACAAGAATGATGTGTTAGTTGATACTTTCTCCAGTGAAGCTAACCTCATTGCATATTCGATCAATCAGGAAGAATCGATCTTGGCTCTCGAGCCTAGGTCCAAAGAACCCCCTCAGGAAGAACCGATCTTGGCTCTAGAGCCTAGGTCCAAAGAACCCTCAAGGGAAGTACTATGTGTTCGCATGATTAGTCAGCACGCATTGTTCGAGTGTTTCATTCATGATTGTTTCTTGTATTTTAGTCAACGTCTTTATGTGATCCCTTTTCCTAGGCATGGCATATTGTACGTTGAGCACGTTTCGCTCATGAATGAGCACGGATGTATGCGGATTGTTCATGAAAAGCTGAAAAGTATGCATTCAAGGAAGTCACATTCCATGTCTCTTCCTTGGCATGACACATTCGTAGAAAGAGCACAAGAAAGTATGAGCACCAAGCATGGGCATTTCCGTTGTGAATTGCCACAGTTGATTGATTTAGATCAGAAGAGAAAGATTCGATCTCATTGTTTGTGTGTGCGTGGTGAACGGTTTGGCACTCCGTCTATTTATTCATCTACATTGCATGCACAATCTTTTAGGAGGCCGAGATTTTTTCCAATCACTTACATGGAATGGGTATGTTAATGTTTTTGTGTTGGAAGTGGTTTTAGGAATTTTCAGCCATGGAGATTCTTGAAGAAGGAAGAAGCATGACTCTAGACGAAGTTGAAGCATGGAAGGAGCCGCAGAAGACTTTGTGTCGCTTTCGGCGCAACCCAAAGAAGCACGCGTTGTAGACCTTTATGAAATTGAACTACCGCACGACCCACACATCAGAGTCGACCGGCGAGGAGTCCCTTCCATGATTCCGGATGCTATTGGCGATCTCCCTCGACGCCATACAGTTCGGTACCAATACCTCACTTTGAAAAAGAGGGGATGTCACGTGACACATCCAACTCTGAGTCCGTGGACAAGCTACAGCACAACAACGGTTCAGTCAGTCCAGTCAGTCCAGATTAGCAAGTGTTATGGCACTTTTGTGAGTCTGTTCGTAGACCGTGCATGTCCAGACACTAAGTGTAGATGCATATCCTCTGGTTGCACACAACATGATCATAAGCATTCCCATCAGAATCCTTCAGGGGATTTTTCCAGTGCATTAAACCTATTTTCCCTATTTTTGACATTTTTCACTTATTTATTAAGTGACTTTTGTTGGGAACTAGGTAGGGCAATTTTGCTAAGGTAATATATAAGCAAACCAGAGTTAACACTTTCTGGCAGAAGAGGCAGCAGGAGCACCTTGCTCAACAGGCAACTTCTCAGTAAGACCAACCCCCGCGATGACTCTAGCGTTTTCAGCATTGCAGAAGGCCTAACGTTTTTGCACCAAGATCAGCCAGCATTTTTGCACTTGCAGATTCCCGGGGACAGAAGAACAGCAGATCAGCCTAGCGTTTTGCATTTGCAGGACAACCGGCGACAACAGACTCCAATTCAGCCCTAGCGTTTTGCAGATCTTCGCAACAAAATCAGCCCTAGGACCAGAGTTTTCAGTTTTCAGCCCTTAGACATCGCACATCCAAGTCCCGAACCTTGCAGATCTCACCTTCCCGTAGCAGTTCCTCGCTGCACGGTCAGTTTCCACAAGATTTACAATTTCAGCCCGGATAACGCAGATTTCAGCATCTGCGTTTTCAGTGCGTCGTCGTTGCATCGCCGTCATCGACATAGAGTCAGAATTCAGCAGATAAAGATTTGCAGATTTCAGCCCTTAGCGATTTCAGTTTTCAGCCCGTCTCGTCGTCGTCGTCGACGTCGTCGGCAAGTCCAAGCATTGTAGAGATTTGTGCAATCATAAGTAGACCGCTCTCGCCATAGAAAGTGGGGCCTTCGGAGGAGGGTTTTACGTCTCTGATGTCGTATTCTCTTCTCTCTCTATCTCTCAGTCTCATACAATTTCATTCACAGTGTCCATTCACTTTGTCTGTGTTCATTGCGCTCTCTCATTAAGAACGGAAGGCTCTACCTTCCAAAAGAACCTTGAGCACAGTTCGGAGCACTCATCTTAAGCAAAGTTCAAACAATCATTCCGCTGCACCTTACACACGTCGTCTACAACTGCACGAGCACCACCTACTACGCCCCCTGCAGAGGCTATCCCAAGTTCGCGTCGCCAACCTGTCCACCTACTACGCCGCCTGCAGCTTCACCCCCGTAGGAACCTGTCGCCACCCCTGCAACGCCAACGACGCCGACGACTCCGCCTGTGTTGCCGGCAGCTCTGCCTGTATCCGTCACCGCCCTGCCATCCCCCAACACTGCTTAGGCAGCGCCGTTATGGCTTTGCAGCGTCGCCTCTTTGACTCTCAACCGCTCGGTGACGCTGTCACTGCTCCTCAAGCTGTTGATGGAACGCTCACAAATGTCACGTGACACATCCCAACCCTATGTGTCCGTGGACAAGCTACACCACAGCAGGGTTCAGTCAGTCAAGTCAAGTCTAGATTAGCAGTGATCTGGCACTTTTGTGAGTCTATTCGTAGACCGTGCATACCCATTCACGTAGCATAGATGTATATCCTCCGGTTGCACACAGCATGATCATCGGAATTCCCATCAGAATCCATTAGCATCAATTAGGGGAGTTTTCCAATGCATTTAGCCTATTTTCCTATTTATTGGTATTTTCACTTATTATTTTTAAGTGACTTTCCAACAAATGTAGGTAGGGCAATTTTGCTAAGTTAATATATAAGTAAACCCAAGTTAGCACTTTTTGGCAGAAGAGGCAGCAGGAGCTTCCCGCTCAACAGGCAACTTCTCAGCAGTACCCCCCACCACCCGCGGCGTTTTTGGATCCCCATCCTCGCCGGGCAAGTTCCCATCCTCGGCATTTTCTCAGCATCAGCCATCGCCATCAAGACCAACCCTTTCTAGCGTTTGTTCCCCCTTCAGGCAGCCCCCAAAGCCCAACGTTTTTGGGATTGCAAAGCATCAGCAGAATCAACGTTTGACATCAGCAATTTCAGCCAAGCTAGCGTTTTTGCTGGCGTTTTTGCATTGCTGCAGCGTTTTGACCTTCAGCCCCAACCTGCCGCAGATACACAGCATTTTCAGCCTTTAGCAAGGTAGCAGATACATCCCAGATTGGTTGCAGAAGTTCCCCCATCTTTAGCCGAAGAAAACGCAGTCAAAACAGTCATTTCAGCCACCGAAACAGTCACGAATTTCAGCGATTAGAAGATCCCAGATTTCAGCCATCAAGTCGTCGTCGTCTTCATCGGCATAGTCCCATTGCATCAGTCCATTGCATTCGCATTGTACACCTTTGTGCAATCAAAGTAGACCACTCTCGCCGACGAGAGTGGGGCCTTCGGAGGAGGGTTTTACAACCTCTCGGTGTCATATCTCTTCTCTCTCCTCTCAGTCTCATTCACTTGCACGCACAATATCCACTCACTTTGTTCGTGATCATAGCACTCTCCATAAGACGGAAGGCTCTCTCCTTTCCTAAGAACTAAAAGGAACCTTGAGCAATAAAGATCACTAATCTTGAGAAAATACAACATCCATTCCGCTGCACCTTACAACAAAATTTTAAAAAAGAGAAGTGGGGTGGAGGTTCACACCTCTCGGCTCTCCCCGCATTAAAACCAGGGCAGGTTAAGCATACATCCCTCTTCCTCTATTCAACTATAACAGATAGCAAAAGAGCTTACAAAGGATTGCATAGAGTACAGAGCTTTAACTTTCAAATTCAAGGCTTGAGAAGTAAGCATGCACGGCTAGAGGGTCACGCACGTGGAGAGATAAAGGTTCAACACATCAGATTCGACTATGGCGATTCGACTACGAGCCACCCGGAGTGGTTGGATACATCAAGCTTCAACAGATTCCACCGTTTTCGAGCTTCATCAGCTGGTGCACGACCGACTCTCGCACAGGATATAGTCACCGCGGGCGGTGACTATTCCACCATTATTGCTCATTTCTTTTAGTGTTTGTGTGCAAGTCCTCGATTGTTTTTGAATTTGATGCATTTAATTGCTAAACCATTAAAAACAAATGTATGCACACCGTAGTGTGTTGCCATCACCTTCTAGCTCTCTAGGGTTTTCGGGCTTGTTGTCGATAGTTACGGGCTTAACCCCAACTGAACTATTTGGCCGTAGACACCAGGTACTCTTCCGCTTTGGAGCACGCTCGCCGGTCACTTGGCCGTAGACCGTGCCTTCGGACCTGGTGTATCCGTAGAGGCCATTGACTCTGTTCACCCACTTTTGGACAATGAGCCAGAATTTACAGAGAATGACATCGCCGAGGGAGACGACGAGAAACCCTTTGAGGATGATGATGAGGACTATGACCTGGCCGATCTTGCCGATATCCTTACGGAGATGGAGCTGTTTAGCGGAATACCCAAATATTTTCATGTCAAGTTCACCACCTTAGAAAAAGTACAGACTGATGTAGTCACGATGTTGCAAGGCATCTCCAAACGTCTAGACGCACTGACCGCCACTTCTGTGGCATCTCCTCTTCCTCGGAGTAGCAGGGCATCCGCAACACGAGTGAGCATAGCCTCACCAATGATTACGGGGGTCCACGGTGATGCACCTACAAGGTCATCCGTAGAGTAGCCTCGGCTCTACTCAAGGATTTCAAACTGCCCAGTTTTGGGTGCGAGGAAAGGGAGAGAAACAAAGATTCTGTGAGCATGTTCCTAGCCAAGAGGTTGGATATACATGCGTTGCAAAAGCAGCCTAGCCGTGTGCAACCCGTAGAGGCTAGTTTCCTATTGACTAGTAAGGTGTACAAGTGGTGGATGAGTTTGATCACTCGTCTTGCCACTCGGGCAGAGTTCGAAACGATGTTTCAAAAAGAGTTCTTGCCACGCAATGAGGAAGAGCGAAACTGGGAGTTATGGCACAAGAGCTCGATGTAGAGCAAGTCCCTAACTCGGTACATTTCAGACTGCAGAGAGATAGTGCTCAAGCTAAAGGAATCGATGCATTCCAAACTCTGCGGGGCTTCAAGACGGGCCTCACAAATGATTACCTTGAGTATGTTGAGCCTCTTCAACCAAAGGACTTATCTGAGGGGATCAAGTACGCACAAATATACGATGACATCAAGCGTTGTGGTGCGCAAGATGGGACAGGTAGGACTGGGGACAAAGAGAAAAAGGGATTAGGGATTAAAAGAAAGGGGTTTCATAGTGAAAGATAGGGGGAGAGGACTAACCAATGCAGTCAGAGTGGTCGTTGGACTAAAAAAACCCGGCCATTTAAAATGAAACAAGAGTCTAAATTGTAGAAAAAAAGAGGGCTATGTTAAAGCACGAAAGGAAAATCGTTGCTTTAGCTGCAATGAAGTAGAGCACACTAAAGCAGAATGCCCAAAGCTCAAAGCTAGCACGAGAGTGGCAATGAGCCTAACAGAGATGGCAATCCTCTACGCATTTGCAGACAATGCAGATGCTTCCTCTGAGTTCCACAGAGTTCAAGGAGGTGACAGTGTGCCACTGTGATGAGCGCCATGTTTGTTCGGTGACATCAGCTATGTGGCAGCCTAGCATAGATCCGCATGACATGGTGCGCTGTATGGCAACATAGGTGGCCGTAGAGTCACTGTTTTCATAAATGATGAAGCTAGCCATAACTTCTTAAACTACTTGTTGGTTAAGAAGATAAGGTTGTCCGAGACAGCGAGCGATCATAAGTACACTATTGGCTTTGCCAATGATTATAATAAGACGGTAAAGAATATCGTAGTCTTGGGGGTTCCATTAGCCATGCAGGACTACAAGGCTACGCCTGACTTTCAAGTCATGCATTTGGCTACGGCAGACTGTTACCATATACATGTGGTAGTGATGTGTGTGAACACACTAGGACTGCCGGGGCATTTTTTCCCTCTTTAGGAGGGTTTTTCCCCCGTGCATTGTATATACGCCCATCACTCTAGGGCTATCTACCTTTCCATTGCACACTAAGTAATACACTCTCTATTGTGTGCCTTGAGCTTCCTTCGTCTTCTCCAAGTTGTGTGTGTTTCTCTGCCACCCTAATTCCAACAATTGGTATCAGAGCAGGTCACGTCCTCCCGGGCTTAGTCGCCAGCTGGTCCAGCACACGCCTGCTCACTTTCTCCGATTTCAGTGAGCTTTGGCGAGCGTTCGCAGGTCGACAAATATTTTGGGTAAGCTCGAATAGCTCGGTCTGCTCAGAATTTTGATTTGGGCTCATTTCGGCCTCCGTTTCCACTACAGGCAGTACTGCACAGGCTATTTCGTCATTTTGTGCAGAATTTCTGTAACAAACTGCTGACGTGTCGACCTACTGAAGAACGGAGCTACCGGCCGAGGGGCCTAAACCCTAAGAAGAACAAGCAACAGAAGAAGTGTCACAGAGTGATGACGTGGTTGCCCGAGTGCAGAAAACCCTAACCCTAATTACTGCCAGAAACCCTAATTCTGGAAACCCTAATTGCTGAAACCCTAATTCTGGAAACCCTAACCCTAAAACCTGCAAACCCTAATTTCTGCCAGAAACCCTAATTGCTGCAAACCCTAATTCTGAAAACCCTAACCCTAAAACCTGCAAACCCTAATTTCTGCCAAAAACCCTAACCCTAAGGCAACAGACAAATTCTGCGTTTTTGCGCTGGCTGATGACGTGGCAGGCTGTACGGATTTCCGTAAATTGCGATGGGAGCTTTTGGCATTGCTTTTTGGACCAGAAGCTTTTGAAAACTTTTTATGTAAACTGCTTTTTGGCCCAGAAGCTTTTGAGTTTGAAAGCTTTTCATGTAAACTGCTTTTTAGGCCAAGGGCCTTTAAATATGAGGCTAGGACTCATTCTCTGGCATGCTTCAGTACGAAGGTGCAGAGTCTGGAGTACCGGCTTGTACTTTGATGATGCAATATAAACAAATACCGAAAGGGGCACCAAGGTTTGGGGCCAATACTCTCTAGGGTGGAATTCCGCCACTCTCTCTCTCTCTCTCTCTCTCTCTCTCTCTCTCTCTCACAGAGTTCTGTTGTTATTGAAGTGCTAAAAGTCTGCTCAGTCTGTTCTTTTCTATTGGCACGTGGTGCCCGCCTTGTGACAATTTCTGTTAGTGCCGTTTTCTGCATAACAGGTGCCTTATAGTCTTCTACGGTTTGTGCTATATAGCACAGGTTGTTCCCGCTCCATTTCTCCTATTTTCGGGCAGTTTTCACATCAGGTGCAGCATTTACCATGGCTGACAACAACAACACAGATATGTTCAAGATGTTTGCTGCTGAGGTCAGGTTGGATGGGGACAACTACCCTATGTGGGCTTATATGATGCAACATGTTCTTGTGTCAAAGGGTGTCTGGAACATTGTGCAGGGCATTGATGTACATCCTGGTTCTGAGGATGTAGGCGATGTTGAGGATGTTGCAGGTCTTGCTGCAAGGATTGCAGTTGTTAGAGTTGTTTTGCCTACGGCAGAACAAGCTCGTTGGGATGTTAAGGATGCACAGGCTCATGCATTGATTGCGTTGTCTGTGAAGCGCACCATTGTTCCTCACATCCGTTTAGCAAAATCTGCAAAACAAGCTTGGGATATTCTAGCAGGTCTTTATGCAAGCCGCAATGAGGCTAAAATTGCTTTGCTACGTAAAGAGCTGGAGTCGAAGATTATGCATGAGGAAGATGATATGGACACTTTCCTTGCTAGTGTCAAGGATATCAATGAGCAGCTTATTTCTGCAGGTGAAGTCATTTCAGACAGTTCCCTTGTGCAGACTGTTCTTGATGCCTTACCAGATTCCTACCAGACTTTTGCTAGTACTTGGAGACTGATGACCCAAGGAAATCCAGAAGTTGTCAAGTTTGATGCATTATGCACATTGTTGTTGCAAGAGTCACTTTCCAAAAAAAACAGGACTAGACAGCGTGCAGTTGAACAGGCTTTTATTGTTTCTCAAAGAAAGGGTGGTAACACTAATGCAGCCACTTCTTATGGTTTTGCTGCGAGTGGCGAAAATTCTGTTCCTAATGCTTCTGCTGGCAACACTTCATCTGGCAATTCTGGTGATAAGGGCAAAAAGAAGATGCGTTGCCATTATTGTAAAGCCAATGATCACTTGATCAAGTCGTGTCCTAAGTTGAAGGCCAAAGAGGCTAAGAAGAAAGAGGGTGGTTCCACTGCAAATGCTAGTTCCACTACAAATGCAGCCATTGTTGAGTCTTCTGTGAAAGGAGACTGTAATGCTGATGTTGATGAAGAATGGGCTATTAGCGCAGAGTGCACTTACAATCCTGCTGTCCATGATGCATGCTTGTCAGTTGCTGCAGATTCACATGTGTGGTATTTCGACAGTGGTGCTACAAAGCACATTACCTCACATCGTGAATTGTTTACCTCTCTCGAGTCTGTCCCTCATGGGAATTCAGTCACTTGTGCCAACAACGCCTCTTATCCAGTTCAAGGAGTTGGAAAGATTGTGCTCACTCCTGCTAATGACAGTTCCTTCACACTTGTTGATGCACTTTATGTACCTGGGATCGAGAAGAATCTCTTGTCTGTATCCGCACTTGCTAGACTTGCACTTGTAGTCAAATTTGTGGATGAGAGATGTACAGTTCATGATCTCAGTTTTGGTGATGAAATTGTTGCATCTGGGCTTCTGTGCCGTGGGCTGTATAAGCTCACTTTGTATGACAAGTGTGGACAAAATTGTTGTTGCAGATTCAAGGGCTATTTCAGATGCAAAACTTTGGCATGCACGTTTTGGTCATCTGAATTTTGCCAGTTTGCTGCGTTTGCAGAAATCTGATATGGTTGCTTCCTTGCCGCCTCTTGAAGCACCTGTCAAACATGTTTATGAAGGCTGTATTTTGGGTAAGATGCAGCGTTCTAAATTTCCAAAGGATGGTTCAGTTCGGGCCACATGCAGGTTGCAGCTTGTGCATAGTGATGTTTGTGGGCCTATGCAAACTCCATCCTTGGGCAATTACCTGTACTTCGTGACTTTCATTGATGATTACTCTAGGCATGCATGGGTATTTCCGCTTAAAGCGAAGTCCGAAGTTTTTGTGTGCTTCAAACAATTTCTGGCTATGGCTGAAAATGTCTCGAAATGTACTATGGGCACCCTCCGTTCCGATCGAGGGGGGGAGTATATGTCTCATGAATTTAATGCATTTCTGGCTAGTCATGGGATAAAACACCAATGTACAGTGCCTTATACGCCTCAGCAAAATGGTGTTGCTGAGAGGAAAAACAGGTCACTGACGGAAATGACACGATGTATGGTCAAAAGTCAAGCTTTACCGCATTCTTTTTGGCTTGAGGCCATCATGTGTGCCACTTATGTACTTAACAGGTGTCCTACGAAAGCTTTGCAGTCTATTACTCCATATGAAGCATGGCATGATAGAAAGCCTTCTATTGAGCACATGCGTGTTTTTGGTTGTTTGGCATATGCTTTGGTGCCACAAGTGCAGCGCAGAAAATTGGATGATAAGGCTATCAAATGTATTTTTGTTGGTTATAGTGCTGAAAGCAAAGGTTACGGGTTGTTTCATCCGCAAACAAAACGTATTCTGGTTTCTTGGGATGTAGTGTTTGTGGAAGATTCTGTTCAGCCCTTGCTGTCATGTACTAGAGACAGTAATGTAAGCTCACAGGACATTTATGACACTTTGTTGCCTCTTTTCAGTGGTGGAAATACGAATGTAAGTTCCAATGAGGCAAATGTACAGCCTATGGGGGTTTCTGAAAATATTTTAGATCAGCCTATTACTGATGCAGATGTACATGATGTACTTGATGAGGAAAGGGCTGAAAATGAGCAGGCTAGAGGTATGCCAAAATGGCTGGTGCACACTTTGCGTGACAGTAAATTGGATGCACCTTTGTCTAGTCGTACTCGTTCAGGCTCTCGCCATGCATCTTATGCATCAGATTGTTATGCTTTGGCTGTGTCTAGTTTACATGATGTTGAGGAGCCTCTGTCTTTTGATGAAGCACAGAATTCAGAAAATTGGATGGCTGCCATGCAATCAGAATATGATGCACTTGTAGAAAATGACACATGGACTTTATGTGATTTGCCTCCTAGAAAAAAGGCCATTGGTACGAAGTGGATTTACAAGTTGAAACGCAAACCGGATGGTGAGATCGATCGCCATAAGGATCGACTTGTTGCAAAGGGTTATGCACAGCAAAAAGGCATAGATTATAAAGAGACTTTTGCTCCCACTTGTCGCATGACTACTGTGCGTTTTCTATGTGCATTGGCAGCTCATTTTGGTTGGGATGTACATCAATCAGACATTGTTACTGCTTTCTTGAATGGTGACATATTTGAGGAAGTTTATGTAACGCAGCCTCGCGGTTTTGTCATAAAAGGACAAGAGGACAAAGTGTGCAAATGTAACAAAGCTTTGTATGGGTTGAAGCAATCTCCTCGTGCTTGGTATGAGAAAGCTGACACTCATTTGGTCAAACAAGGCTTTCGTAACAGTCCAACAGAAAGCACATTGTATGTAAAGCGTGAGGGTGATGTATTTCTCATCGTGGTTCTTTATGTTGATGATTTGCTGATCACTGGACCAAATGAGAGACATATTGCTGAATTTAAGACTGATTTGAATGCTACTTTCAAGATGAAAGATTTGGGGCTGTTGCATCATTATTTGGGTATACAGTTTAAGCAGTGTGATGGTGGTATTGCCTTGTGTCAGAAAAGTTATATAGAGACATTGCTATGTAAGTTTGGACTTGAGGATTGCAAACCTATTGCCACTCCCATGGAAACAAGTTTGAAGTTGAGTCTACATGATGCTGGCAATCCTGCTGATGTCACTCCTTACCAAACTGTTGTTGGCTGCCTCATTTAGGTATGCAACACGAGGCCACATATTCAGTTTGCAGTCTCACAGGTCAACAGATTTATGCATAGCCCAGGGTCTAAGCATTGGCAGGCTGTCAAGAGGATTTTCCGCTACCTTAGTGGCACTTTACATCTTGGCTTGTTTTATCCCAAGGAGGGATCATTGCCGCCAGACTTACATGCTTTTTCGGACTCAGATTGGGCTGGTTGTTTTGACACGCGAGTGTCCACAAGAGGTTTTTGTTTCATGCTTGACAGTTCATGTATATCATGGTTGAGCAAGAAGCAACCTATTGTGGCCACTTCGAGTTGTGAGGCTGAGTACAGGGTAGTCTTCACAGCTACGGTTGAGTGTGTATGGCTCAAGACGCCTTATGGCTGATTTGGGTGTTGGACAGGACACTGCAAACACTATCTACACTGACAGTCAGAGCGCATTGGCAGTTGCGAGGAACCCAGTTTTTCATGCTCGCACAAAGCACATTGAGGTGCATTACCACTATGTCAGGGAGAGGCTCTCAGCAAGAGAGATCAGCTTGGCTTATGTGCCAACACAGGACAACCTTGCAGATCTTTTCACAAAGGCATTGTCTCGTGAGAAGCTTGAAGCTTTCCGCAAAGCTTTGGGCTTACTTCCCTTTGTGGACTGATCCTGTCCTCCTCAGGGCATGGCACTTCCCTTTACTCATGTGCCAGCTCTCGTTCAAGGCATCACTCTAGGGGGATTTGTTACCATATACTTGTGGTAGTGATGTGTGTGAACACACTAGGACCGTCGGGGCATTTTTTCCCTCTTTAGGAGGTTTTTTCCCCCGTGCATTGTATATACGCCCATCACTCTAGGGCTATCTATCTTTCCATTGCACACTCAGTTATACACTCTCTATTGTGTGCCTTGAGCTTCCTTCGTCTTCTCCAAGCTGTGTGTGTTTCTCTGCAACCCTAATTCCAACAATCATGTTGTGTGCAACCAGAGGATATGCATCTAATCTAAGTGTCTGGACATGCACGGTCTGCGAACAGACTCACAAAAGTGCCAGATCACTTCCTATTCTAGACTGACTTGACTGAACTGAACCCTGGTCATGTTGTAGCTGGTCATGTTGTAGCTTCGGTACGAAGGTGCAGAGTCTGGAGTACCGGCTTGTACTTTGATGATGCAATATAAACAAATACCGAAAGGGGCGCCAAGGTTTGGGGCCAATACTCTCTAGGGTGGAATTCCGCCACTCCGTGTCGCGTGTCGTCTCTCTCTCTCTCTCTCTCTCTCTCTCTCTCTCTCTCTCTCTCTCTCTCTCTCTCTCTCTCTCTCTCTCTCTCTCTCTCTCTCTCTCTCTCTCTCTCTCTCAGAGTTCTGTTGTTATTGAAGTGCTAAAAGTCTGCTCAGTCTGTTCTTTTCTATTGGCACGTGGTGCCCGCCTTGTGACAATTTCTGTCAGTGCCGTTTTCTGCATAACAGGTGCCTTATAGTCTTCTACGGTTTGTGCTATATAGCACAGGTTGTTCCCGCTCCATTTCTCCTATTTTCGGGCAGTTTTCACATCAGGTGCAGCATTTACCATGGCTGACAACAACAACACTGATGTGTTCAAGATGTTTGCTGCTGAGGACAGGTTGGATGGGGACAACTACCCTATGTGGGCTTATATGATGCAACATGTTCTTGTGTCAAAAGGTGTCTGGAACATTGTGCAGGGCATTGATGTACGTCCTGGTTCTGAGGATGTAGGCGATGTTGAGGATGTTGCAGGTCTTGCTGCAAGGATTGCAGCTGTTAGAGTTGTTTTGCCTACGGCAGAACAAGCTCGTTGGGATGTTAAGGATGCACAGGCTCATGCATTGATTGCGTTGTCTGTGAAACGCACCATTGTTCCTCACATCAGTTCAGCAAAATCTGCATAACAGGCTTGGGATATTCTAGCAGGTCTTTATGCAAGCCGTAATGAGGCTAAAATTGCTTTGCTGCGTAAAGAGCTGGAGTCGAAGATTATGCATGAGGAAGATGATATGGACACTTTCCTTGCTAGTGTCAAGGATATCAATGAGCAGCTTATTTCTGCAGGTGAAGTCATTTCAGACAGTTCCCTCGTGCAGACGGTTCTTGATGCCTTACCAGATTCCTACCAGACATTTGCTAGTACTTGGAGACTGATGACCCAAGGAAATCCTGAAGTTGTCAAGTTTGATGCATTATGCACATTGCTGTTGCAAGAGTCACTTTCCAAAAAAAACAGGACTAGACAGCGTGCAGTTGAACAGGCTTTTATTGCTTCTCAAAGAAAGGGTGGTAACAGTAATGCAGCCACTTCTTATGGTTCTGCTGCGAGTGGCAAAAATTATGTTCCTAATGCTTCTGCTGACAGCACTTTGTCTGGCAATTCTAGTGATAAGGGCAAAAAGAAGATGCGTTGTCATTATTGTAAAGCCAATGATCACTTGATTAAGTCGTGTCCTAAGTTGAAGGCCAAAGAGGCTAAGAAGAAAGAGGGTGGTTCCACTGCAAATGCTGGTTCCACTACAAATGCAGCCATTGTTGAGTCTTCTGTGAAAGGAGACTGTGTTGCTGATGTTGATGCAGAATGGGCTTTTAGTGCAGAGTGCACTTACAATCCTGCTGTCCATGATGCATGCTTGTCAGTTGCTGCAGATTCACATGTGTGGTATTTCGACAGTGGTGCTACAAAGCACATTACCTCACATCGTGAATTGTTTACCTCTCTCGAGTCTGTCCCTCATGGGAATTCAGTCACTTGTGGCAACAACGCCTCTTATCCAGTTCAGGGAGTTGGAAAGATTGTGCTCACTGCTGCTAATGGCAGTTCCTTCACACTTGTTGATGCACTTTATGTACCTGGGATCGAGAAGAATCTCTTGTCTGTATCCGCACTTGCTAGACTTGCACTTGTAGTCAAATTTGTGGATGAGAGATGTACAGTTCATGATCTCAGTTTTGGTGATGAAATTGTTGCATCTGGGCTTCTGTGCCGTGGGCTGTATAAGCTCACTTTGTATGACAAGTGTGGACAAAATTTTGCAAATGCTGCTGCAGATTCAAGGGCTATTTCAGATGCAAAACTTTGACATGCACGTTTTGGTCATCTGAATTTTGTCAGTTTGCTGCGTTTGCAGAAATCTGATATGGTTACTTCTTTGCCGCCTCTTGAAGCACCTATCAAACATGTTTGTGAAGGCTGTATTTTGGGTAAGATGCAGCGTTCTAAGTTTCCAAAGGATGGTTCAGTTCGGGCCACATGCAGGTTGCAGCTTGTGCATAGTGATGTTTGTGGGCCCATGCAAACTCCGTCCTTGGGCAATTACCTGTACTTCGTGACTTTCATTGATGATTACTCCAGGCATGCATTTGTATTTCCGCTTAAAGCGAAGTCCGAAGTTTTTATGTGCTTCAAACAATTTCTGGCTATGGCTGAAAATGTCTCGAAATGTACTATGGGCACCCTCCGTTCCGATCGAGGGGGGGAGTATATGTCTCATGAATTTAATGCATTTCTGGCTAGTCGTGGGATAACACACCAATGTACAGTGCCTTATACGCCTCAGCAAAATGGTGTTGCTGAGAGGAAAAACAGGTCACTGACGGAAATGGCACGATGTATGGTCAAAAGTCAAGCTTTACCGCATTCTTTTTGGCTTGAGGCCATCATGTGTGCCACTTATGTACTTAACAGGTGTCCTACGAAAGCTTTGCAGTCTATTACTCCATATGAAGCATGGCATGGTAGAAAGCCTTCTATTGAGCACATGCGTGTTTTTGGCTGTTTGGCATATGCTTTGGTGCCACAAGTGCAGCGCAGAAAATTGGATGATAAGGCTGTCAAATGTATTTTTGTTGGTTATAGTGCTGAAAGCAAAGGTTACAGGTTGTATCATCCGCAAACAAAACATATTCTGGTTTCTCGGGATGTAGTGTTTGTGGAATGTACATCAATCAGACATTGTTACTGCTTTCTTGAATGGTGACATATTTGAGGAAGTTTATGTAACGCAGCCTCGCGGTTTTGTCATAAAAGGACAAGAGGACAAAGTGTGCAAATGTAACAAGGCTTTGTATGGGTTGAAGCAATCTCCTCGTGCTTGGTATGAGAAAGCTGACACTCATTTGGTCAAACAAGGCTTTCGTAACAGTCCAACAGAAAGCACATTGTATGTAAAGCGTGAGGGTGATGTATTTCTCATCGTGGTTCTTTATGTTGATGATTTGCTGATCATTGGACCAAATGAGAGACATATTGCTGAATTTAAGGCTGATTTGAATGCTACTTTCAAGATGAAAGATTTGGGGCTGTTGCATCATTACTTGGGTATACAGTTTAAGCAGTGTGATGGTGGTATTGCCTTGTGTCAGAAAAGTTATATAGAGACATTGCTATGTAAGTTTGGACTTGAGGATTGCAAACCTATTGCCACTCCCATGGAAACAGGTTTGAAGTTGAGTCTACATGATGCTGGCAATCCTGCTGATGTCACTCTTTACCAAATTGCTGTTGGCTGCCTCATTTATGTATGCAACACAAGGCCGGATATTCAGTTTGCAGTCTCACAGGTCAACAGATTTATGCATAGCCGAGGGTCTAAGCATTGGCAGGCTGTCAAGAGGATTTTCCGCTACCTTAGTGGCACTTTACATCTTGGCTTGTTTTATCCCAAGGGGGGATCATTGCCGCCAGACTTACATGCTTTTTCGGACTCAGATTGGGTTGGTTGTTTTGACACGAGAGTGTCCACAAGTGGTTTTTGTTTCATGCTTGGCAGTTCATGTATATCATGGTTGAGCAAGAAGCAACCTACTGTGGCCACTTCGAGTTGTGAGGCTGAGTACAGGGCAGTCTTCACAGCTACGGTTGAGTGTGTATGGCTCAGACGCCTTATGGCTGATTTGGGTGTTGGATAGGACACTGCCAACACTATCTAGACTGACAGTCAGAGCGCATTGGCAGTTGCGAGGAACCCAGTTTTTCATGCTCGCACAAAGCACATTGAGGTGCATTACCACTATGTCAGGGAGAGGCTCTCAGCAGGAGAGATCAGCTTGGCTTATGTGCCAACACAGGACAACCTTGCAGATCTTTTCACAAAGGCATTGTCTCGTGAGAAGCTTGAAGCTTTCCGCAAAGCTTTGGGCTTACTCCCCTTTGTGGACTGATCTTGTCCTCAGGGCATGGCACTTCCCTTTACTCATGGGCCAGCTTTCGTTCACCGCATCACTCCAGGGGGGATTTGTTACCATATACATGTGGTAGTGATGTGTGCGAACACACTAGGACCACCGGGGCATTTTTTCCCTCCTTAGGAGGTTTTTTCCCCCGTGCATTGTATATACGCCCATCACTCTAGGGCTATCTATCTTTCCATTGCACACTAAGTAATACACTCTCTATTGTGTGCCTTGAGCTTCCTTCGTCTTATCCAAGTTGTGTGTGTTTCCCTGCCACCCTAATTCCAACACAGACGTGTACCTAGGCAAGGAGTGGCTATACAACCTGGGCCCTAGTCTAGTGAGGATCTATTTGCACAAGACGCTACATTTTGAGCATGGTGGTAGAGTCATCACCCTAGAGCATAGTTACCTAGAACGAAAAATCAAATTTAAGAATGGGGAACGGAAAGGAGTACGAAATGCCATTCCCTGTTACGAACACTCACGTCTGAAACATGGTACCTGTCACGTGCACATCTAACCCTATGTGTACGTGGACAAGCTACTTCATGACATGGGTTCAATTCAGTTAGCTTAGGAAGTGATCTGGCACTTTTGTGAGTCTGTTCACAGATCGTGCATATCCAGACACTTAGATTAGATGCATATCCTCTGGTTCCACACAGCATGACCATCAGATTTTCATCAGAACCCATCAAGAGCATTTTTACAGTGCATAGAGCTATTTTCCCTAGTTTAGCCAATTTTCACTTATTATTTTTAAGTGACTTTTGTTGGAAAACTGGGTAGGGCAAATTGAGTCAGGAGTATATAAGTAAAGCTAGCGCTAGCACTTTTGGGCAGAAGAGGCAGCAGGAACCAAGGTTCAACAGGCACCTTCTCAGCAAGATCCACCCCCAATAGCAAACCTACCACTTTGCAACTTGCAGGCCTAGCGTTTTCAGCCATCCCAAGACAACGTTTTTGCATTGCGGCAACTTGGCGACAGCAGGACTAGCAGATCCCCTAGCATTTTTGCATCAAAACAAAATTCAGCCCTAGCGTTTTGGATCAGCAGGACAATTCAGCGTTTTGCAGATTCACCACGACGGAACCATTAGAAGCACCAGCAATTTCAGTTTTTCAGCAGTCCGACAACGCAGTAAAAGCCCCAAACCTTGCAAATCTCACCTAGATCCTCACCGCACGGTCAGATCCCGCGTAGTTTGCAGACTCAGCTCGGAAAGCGCAGATTTCAGCATCTGCATTTTCAACGCGTTGCATCGTCGCCATCGACATCGTCACCGACATAGAGTCAAAATTCAGCAGACAAACATTTGCAGATTTCAGCCATTAGCGTTTTCCGATTTCAGCCCGTCTCATCGTCGTCCTCATCGTTGTCGACATCATCGGCAAGTCCATTGCATTGTAGAGATTTGTGCAATCAATAGTAGACCACTCTCGCCATAGAGAGTGGGGCCTTCGGAGGAGTGTTTGACAACATTCTGGTGTCGTATTCTTCTCTCTCTATCTCTCAATCTCAGCACCTTCATTCACAATGTTTATCCACTTTGTTTGTGATCACTTACACTCTGTCACTAAAGGAACGGAAGGCTCTCCCTTCCGTAAGTAAAAGGAAACTTGAGCACAGTTCGGAGCACTTATCTTGAGCAAAGTTCAACATTCACTTCCGCTGCACCTTACATTGGTATCAGAGCTTTGGTAGTGTTCTATATCACTCAAGGAAAGAACCACAAGAACCACATAATTTTTTTTGCTTGTTGCGGTCGCACGTAACCCAAGTCCTCTTGGGCGTGTCGATTCCTAATCGTGTTTTTGAAGCGTGACAAGAAACCCAAGAAAGAAGGGCTTGTCCAGCCTCCCCTTGTCTCTCTTTTCACTCATTGAGAGCGGACCGTGCACTTAGCGGCCAGCCAATCGACGTGAGGTGGGAAAAAGCAACCTTGGTGTGAGCGCAAGGCCGCCAAGGGGTGCGCCCGTGGGAAAGAGAAGAGCTCGGGTAAGAGAAGATCCTTCTCTAACACAGATTGCAAGCTAAAGAAGAACCTCAAGACTTCATAACCTCAAGAACCTCAAGATTCAAGAACCCAAGAACCCAAGACCCACAAGAACCCAAGTTCCTCGTGAACTTAAGAACCCACGACTTCAGTGCATGGTCATTACCCGAAGCACAATGGATACTTCGCATGGAGGTGATGAGAATGGAAGTGGCGAAGAAGAATTTTCCCCACCAAGAGGTTTTTCTGACCCTCCCCCTTCCCCATCTAGCCAAGGATTGCACCAAATCCTATGGAGGCTTTGGTCAAATCGATGATGGACATGATGTTACACCATGAAGCGCGACGCGAGACCCCAGAGCGTGAGCGCCAAGAAAGACAGGACTCCATGGAACGGGACCGCCAAGAAAGACAGGCATCCTTGGATCTCGAGTGTGCGCAAGCACGCTTGGCAACCGAGCAACGAAAAGAAAGAAAAGCAGAAAGAAAAGCTGACTTGGAGCGTGAGCTTGGTGGCCGACGCAAGAAAGGAGGCGGCCGAAGAGAGACGGGCAGACTTGGAGGCAGAGCATGAGGTACAGAGAGACCTACGCATGCAAGAGTTGGTCCAATAAGTTCTCACCTCGAAACCCGAGCCGGCCAAAGATGTTGGTAGTTCATCAAGTGGCGCAAGCCGAGATTCGGACTTCAACAAGCCCGTCACAGAGAAGATCACGTTCAATAAGTATAATGGTAAGATGGATGGTAGTGTTATTCATTCTTGGTTCCATCAATTTAATGCTTATTTTGCGACAACTAAGAAGACAGAGAACAGCAACGTTTTGACGGCAGCCATGTACCTTGCCGGTGATGCCATTAATTGGTACCACGCATGGCAAGAGGCGCAGTTGACCGCGCACCTAAAGGAAGCCGAGGAAGGCACGCCCCTTTCCTTCAATTTGGCCGACTTCCAAGACAAGCTCAAGGCGCGGTTTATGCCACCACAGTACCTAGCGCGGTTGAAAGAGGATTGGGGCAACCTCAAGTAGAACGGTATGCCAGTCATGTCTTTTTCTAACCGTGTTTTGCAGCTCGACACCTAATTACGCTGTCGGGGGATATGTGTTCGCTACATGAGCCGCGCAGGCGCCGGGCCTCTGGCTGTGGGAGGTGTGAAAGAGAGAGAAAAAGAACAACTGATAACTCTGGCAATCACCGCAATCATCAACTAATCGATTAATACATCAGAATACAACTTAATCTTTAGCCAAGGCGGGCTGTTAACAGCGCCGTCACTTGGATCATCTGCTAACGAGGAGTTTAAGCTCCCGTTTACAGGATTAACCGGGCCATTAATGACACCGACTTAACAGAATAATAAATCAATCTATAGCTGATGACGATGATGGTAATTATCTCTTGTTGCTTTGTCTGCTTCAAGTTCCATTGACTTAACAGAATAATAAATCAATCTCTAGCTGATGACGATGATGGTAATTATCTCTTGTCGCTTTGTCTGCTTCAAGTTCCATTAGATTCTGCAAGCTTCAAGTTAGTTCACTGCCTCAATCATCAAGCCTCAATTATTATCGATTATCCTGCTCTTTATGCTCTGCACTTTAACTCCCTCATGCTCTGCACCTTAACTCCCTCTTGCTCTTCAATTGCTATCCGAAACTTTGTCCTTTGCTTGGTTGATACACTTGCTTTCCTCTTCTGAGCTCATGCCAGCTTCATGCAACGCTCCGAGATCCTCTCCTTCTCAAGCACGAGAGAGCGAGAGCGTCTTTAGCTTTCTTGCTTATGTCCGAGAGCAAGTTCGAGAGAGAGAAAGCACGCCTTGATTACCTCCTCGCCTCACCTTGCTTGAGCCGGAGATCGAGAGAGAAAGTTTAGAAATTGTCTTCCTTCCTGTCCTCATTACCCTATTCCTCTATGCTTTGATTGCTTCGTTCGAGCGAGCGAGCGAGAGAGAGAGAGAGAGAGAGAGAGAGAGAGAGAGAGAGAGAGAGAGAGAGAGTCTCTCCTTAGCTTTGGTTGCTTTGAGGACGAGAGAGGAAGAGTTCGCCCTTGCTTTGGTTGGATTGCCGATCAAGAGAGAAGCTTGTCCTTGGCTTGGATTGGAGAGTGAGAGAGAGAACTTGCCCTTGTTTTGGTTCGATTGGAGGTCAAGAGACAGAGCCCCTTCCACTTGCTTACCCTCTTCCCCTCTTCTTACTTCCCTCGTTATGGCTTGTTTCCCCTTTCCTCGCATGCCCAAAATCCCTTTTTTTACGACGGCGCCGTCGTTGCTAGGGCCGTGGGAAGCGGCATGATGACGTGGCATTCGGCGGGAGTCAAATGCGTGAAATTCGATGGGATCGGCACCGAACAGGTTCGCCATGGGCTGTCGATGAGTTTTCGCTTCACGAGCGTGCTCGTTTGAGCCTCAGGGAAGGCGCTGCGAGCCTCATCTCCCCCCTACGCCCTCGCTGTCTGCAGCTCCACGCCTACTTTTTCTTTTTCTTCCTTGCTTTTACACACAAGAAGTCCTTAATTTATCTTTTGGGCGGCCAAGGTCGTGGCCCTGGGCGGCCATTTGAATTGTGAGTATGGGCGGCCATAGCCTTTGTAAGGGCATCACATTTAGCATACAATGTCGGCCAAAGCACTGCCAAGCACGACATCTTTTTCGAGCAGTCCTTGACTAACAATATCATCATGAATTCTGCCAGCCTTCAAGATGCAAGTATAAGTGATTGCATTTGGTGAAAGTCCTTCCCTCTCATTTGGTTAAAACAGTTTGCGGCTTCTAAGCCGCATCCCTTTTTGGCATAATCTGCAATTAATGAGCTCCAACAAATGGAAATTTTGGACTTTGAAGGCTCATCAAACTTAATGCACTTCCGTGAGCACCACACAGATCCCTCCCGGCTAATAACTGTCGTCGATTTGAAATTGCCGTAACTTGCCCGTCCGGATTCTGTTTGCTATGCCGTCACTTCCTATGGACTTCATACGTTGCATTGAACACACACATCACCTAGCAAGGCTCCAAAATTCCCAATTGGCACACCGACCGAGCGGACCGGACTGGCATGGAACCGGCCCCCGGTGAATCTTTAACGGCTCATAACTTGGCAACCGTAACTCCGATCCCTGATCTGAAAAGACCGACGCGCTCCACAAAGTGAATACTTCAGGCCCGTGCATTCATTTCATTTCTGTCACCTCAGCTGCAGTTGCCCAATCTAGTACGGATCTGCAATCGACTTGAACTTCAAACTGCCATAACTTCTTCATCGTAGCTCCAATCGACGAGCCGTAAAGACAAGCCGGTAGAGCACTTCAAGCACTACAGTTCTAGATCATAAACTCACATATGTGCTCACTTCAAGCATACTCCTTTTTGGCATCATTAAGGCATCAATTGGCCCTTTAAAGCCGCATCTGGCATACATTAATCATTAGACTTGGCCTGTTAACAAGCCCTCATCACTGACCATTAATCAAGTAGGCTTCAAAGAAGCTTTAGCTTACATTTCTCTGCTCTTTTTCTTATCATGGAAGCGGAGGTGCACGACATCCACCCCCTTTGAACTTGCACAGCCTCCGGTCTGTGCCAACTGCACTTCAATCTGTATCTGCTAAAGGTACCTTAAGTTCTTTCCATCATCAGACTCGCGTAACTAGGAAACTTACCAAAAAAAATAAAATGAAATAAGGCTTATACCCTATCATCAATGTTCTAGCTTAAGCATTAGGTAGCTGTTCATCAAAAATCTTTGAACTGTATCTGCCGTATCTTCAAAGCATTCAATTATGGAAAATCTGTTTAGTGAACCCCGCCAGACTCAAGTGCTCCAGTTAATGATGCACACGGCTTGACCATTAAGCTCTCTTTAAGGAACCTTGTCAAGCTCAAGTATGCCTTACTCTGTCTGCACACGGAATGGCCGTCAAGTCCTTTACTTCAAGTTCTGTTAGCAGAACCAACTCAAAAGATGTGAAGATACTTCATTAATTGTCCAAAGAAGTTAGCTGGAAGCCAGCCATGTAATCTTATTGAATGCATAACCAAAACTCTTTTGACTTAACATAATCTAGAAAAACAAAACCTTGCATCATGTAGCTTGCTACATCATGCATCTGGTATCCTCTACATCTGCAACTTGCACATTAGTAACCCCCAGGATCAAATGGGATGATAAGGAATTGTCCACACAATAGAGCATCATAATATCCACATGAGCATACATTTCCTGTATCAATCAACATCAAGCATTTTTGGTGCAGATATGCTACCCCTGGTTCAAATAGCACGCAATTACTATGCATACTGATCAGTATCCATCCATATTGAATCTGCTTATGAATATCCATAGAATCTCCTGGATCAAACACCATCGAGATACATAGCATTGATGGGCTCCGCAACCTGAAGCATAGTGCAGCACCCACATCCCGTAAACTGTTGGCAACTTAAGCTCGTTACCAAAAAGCATTAAAGAAATATGGCTCCCTTTTACTGGCAGCCAAGACATCACTGACATAAGCATCAATAGGAACAACATCCAAACCCAGCCACATCTGGCACATTGTCCAAGCAAATGAAAAACCCTGTGCATTTTATGCAGTATCAAGGATGATTTAGCATCATCACCCCCTCTAGCTTCATAGCCATCACGTAAAACCTTGGGAGTCTCTCGACCTGTATCATCAGATGAATTTTTACCTGTTGGGTTTTCAGCTTGATCATGAAAAACAACTTTATCTTGTAGATCTTCATCCATAGCATCCTCAGGAAAATCACTCTTAGAAGTCTCAACATTAATCAAAACTGTAGGAGTTATCTCCTCATGTAGTCCATGTACAAGCGTATATGTAAAATCCCTGTCGATAACCTGTTCGCAATCAATATGATCCAAGCAATCTTCATACTCCTCGATATCATCCTCTGCTTCCTCATCTGCATCCATGTTACTTAGCAATACATTATAGAGCTGTAAAGGCTGATCTGGCACCCCCTCTGAAGAGGTATATGCATCAGAAAGCTCCTCTATACTGCCATAAACAACCTCTTCAGATCTAGACAGAAATTTCACCGATTATAGCATCCTCTTCTGTGATAGCATCATCTACAAGCATATTGTTAGTAGCAATCATAGGTTCATTGACATCCTCAGGCTCATCCTGTGTTGAGTCCACAATCTTGGTCACTTCATCAGCTACTACTATGTATATAATAGCTTTGTTTATGCAATCATCTGTAGCAAACATCTTGTCCTGCTTGCTTATAGTGCTGATAGTTTTTGAAATATCCTGTAGAGGCTCAT
The DNA here is from genome assembly GCF_014529385.1 of Adiantum capillus-veneris. Classification (NCBI taxonomy): domain Eukaryota; kingdom Viridiplantae; phylum Streptophyta; class Polypodiopsida; order Polypodiales; family Pteridaceae; genus Adiantum; species Adiantum capillus-veneris. The sequence continues at coordinate 140,461,178 of NC_140950.1, read as the reverse complement.
CTGCTTGATGAGCTCCTTCAGAATAACCCATGTCAAGGTCAACAGCTTGTGAACCACTTGCTGTACAGTCTATGTCTTCACTGGAACCGTTATTAGAGGTAGCGTCCATGCAAGCAATCTTTGAAAAAAATTCATATAAATCTGTTCCAGCATTAAATTCATTGTTTACCTTTTCTTCGCTCCTCAAATTAAGCTCCTCTGAAACTGAATCTGCTACTTCTAGCTTAACATTCTCTTTGGCTTTACTTCTTGCAGAAATATGCTCCCAGAATTCATCATAGTTGAGGATCTGCATCTGATCCCCTTCACCTTTACTGAAGACAACCTTATTTCGTTCAGTCATCTCCTTTATTTCCCAATCTAGAATCCTTGAGCTTTCGTAAATAAATTCCTCTGCAAAATACTCCCACCGTGTGGGATATTCTTCTGCCAGTTCTTGAACCTGCTTCTTAAAATTGGAGTTTACAACCTCCTCAAAAGCTGCAATCATCCGATCTTCTGGAACATTTCGGCTCTTCATCTCAGCTTCGTAACATGCAATAAAACCTTCTGGATCATATCCCTGAAAAACATAACACTGCTCACATACACCATCAAGTGCTAGCTCTATAGCATCATCAATCTGCTTTTTTATATGCATGGCTTTTGCTTCCTGCAGATAGCCCTGAACCAATTCCATCATTTCTGGCAAATCTGTAACTGCTAGACTTATATCAAATCCATTGGCACTGAAATCTTCAATAAATTATTGTAACTGTTCTGGCATCTCCATCTTTACCTCCCACCCCGGCTCGTTTCGCATCGGGTTCACCAAAGATGTCGAGGAATATGTGTTCGCTACGTGAGCCGGGCAGGCGCCGGGCCTCTGGCTCTGGGAGGTGTAAAAGAGAGCGAACAAGAACAACTAATAACTCTGGCAATCACTGCAATCATCAATTAATCGATTAATACATCTTAGTACAACTTAATCTTTAGCCAAGGCAGGCTGTTAACAGCGCCATCACTTGGATCATCTGCTAACTAGGATTTAAGGCTCCCGTTTACAGGATTAACCGGGCCATTAAAAACACCAGACTCAACAAAATATTAAATCAATCTCTAGCTGATGACGATGATGGTAATTATCTCTTGTCGCTTTGTCTGCTTCAAGTTCCATCAGATTCTGCAAGCTTCAAGTCAGTTCACTGCCTCAATCATCAAGCCTCAATTATTATCGATTATCCTGCTCTTTATGCTCTGCACTTTAACTCCCTCATGCTCTGCACCTTAACTCCCTCTTGCTCTTCAATTGCTATCCGAAACTTTGTCCCTTGCTTGGTTGATACACTTGCTTTCCTCTTCCGAGCTCATGCCAGCTTCATGCAACGCTCCGAGATCCTCTCCTTCTCAAGCACGAGAGAGCGAGAGCGCCTTTAGCTTTCTTGCTTATGTCCGAGAGCAAGTTCGAGAGAGAGAAAGCACGCCTTGATTACCTCCTCGCCTCACCTTGCTTGAGCCGGAGATCGAGAGAGACAAAGTTTAGAAATTGTCTTCCTTCCTGTCCTCATTACCCTATTCCTCTATGCTTTGATTGCTTCGTGAGAGAGAGAGAGAGAGAGAGAGAAAGAGAGAGAGAGAGAGAGTCTCTCCTTTGCTTTGGTTGCTTCGAGGACGAGAGAGGAAGAGTTCGCCCTTGCTTTGGTTGGATTGCCGATCAAGAGAGAAGCTCGTCCTTGGCTTGGAATGGAGAGAGAGAGAGAGAACTCGCCCTTGTTTTGGTTCGATTGGAGGTTAAGAGACAGAGCCCCTTCCACTTGCTTACCCTCTTCCCCTCTTCTTACTTCCCTCGTTATGGCTTGTTTCCCCTTTCCTCGCATGCCCAAAATCCCTTTTTTTACGACGGCGCCGTCGTTGCTAGGGCCGTGGGAAGCGGCATGATGACGTGGCATTCGGCGGGAGTCAAATGCGTGAAATTCGATGGGATCGGCACCGAACAGGTTCGCCATGGGCTGTCGATGAGTTTTCGCTTCACGAGCGTGCCCGTTTGAGCCTCAGGGAAGGCGCTGCGAGCCTCATCTCCCCCCTACGCCCTCGCTGTCTGCAGCTCCACGCCTACTTTTTCTTTTTCTTCCTTGCTTTTACACACAAGAAGTCCTTAATTTATCTTTTGGGCGGCCAAGGTCGTGGCCCTTGGGCGGCCATTTGAATTGTGAGTATGGGCGGCCATAGCCTTTGTAAGGGCATCACATTTAGCATACAATGTCGGCCAAAGCACTGCCAAGCACGACATCTTTTTCGAGCAGTCCTTGACTAACAATATCATCATGAATTCTGCCAGCCTTCAAGATGCAAGTATAAGTGATTGCATTTGGTGAAAGTCCTTCCCTCTCATTTGGTTAAAACAGTTTGCGGCTTCTAAGCCGCATCCCTTTTTGGCATAATCTGCAATTAATGAGCTCCAACAAATGGAAATTTTGGACTTTGAAGGCTCATCAAACTTAATGCACTTCCGTGAGCACCACACAGATCCCTCCCGGCTAATAACTGTCGTCGATTTGAAATTGCCGTAACTTGCCCGTCCGGATTCTGTTTGCTATGCCGTCACTTCCTATGGACTTCATACGTTGCATTGAACACACACATCACCTAGCAAGGCTCCAAAATTCCCAATTGGCACAACGACCGAGCGGACCGGACTGGCATGGAACCGGCCCCCGGTGAATCTTTAACGGCTCATAACTTGGCAACCGTAACTCCGATCCCTGATCTGAAAAGACCGACGCGCTCCACAAAGTGAATACTTCAGGCCCGTGCATTCATTTCATTTCTGTCACCTCAGCTGCAGTTGCCCAATCTGGTACGGATCTGCAATCGACTTGAACTTCAAACTGCCATAACTTCTTCATCGTAGCTCCAATCGACGAGCCGTAAAGACAAGCCGGTAGAGCACTCCAAGCACTACAGTTCTAGATCATAAACTCACATATGTGCTCACTTCAAGCATACTCCTTTTTGGCATCATTAAGGCATCAATTGGCCCTTTAAAGCCGCATCTGGCATACATTAATCATTAGACTTGGCCTGTTAACAAGCCCTCATCACTGACCATTAATCAAGTAGGCTTCAAAGAAGCTTAGCTTACATTTCTCTGCTCTTTTTCTTATCATGGAAGCGGAGGTGCAGGACAACGCAAATCGGATGATGAGCGCAAAGAGGCTCTTCTTTTTGGGTTGGACGAATATATCAAGTTTGATGTAGAAGTCTTCGACCCCGTTGATCTCAACAAGGCGGTAGCAATTGCTCTGAAGCACAAGAAGGGAAAGCCCAAGGAAAATAAGACTTCTCCAAGTACCACTCAGACTTCTCAGAATGGTAAGAACGGTAAGACTGGTAAGAATGGTAACTCTTCTATCCAATCTTCCTCTAGTCTCTCAGAAAAGAACACTCACAATGAACCTAAGGGTAAAGCAAACACAACTGCTAAACCTAAGCTCACTCTAGATGAAAAGGCCGAACAAGGAATTTTAGGAGGATACATCACGTCAAAGCATTTATTCTAAGGAAGGTCATTGTTATCATTGTCACATTAAGGGTCACATAAAAAGAACATGTCCTAAGCTTGAATCGAATAAATCTAAAGAACACACAAAACCCACTTCCTCTGTCAATGCAATAAATTAGAACACGTGTGACCCAAGTTTCTCATGATCCTCCTAGTGATGAGTCTCTCATTACCTGTTATGGTCATGTGAAGGGTCATCTTTTTGTCATATTGTTTGACCCAGACAGTATGCATGATGTGATTAGTGACTCTCTTGTCGAAAGAGCCCGCTTGGAGGTTAGCAAGACATCTCCTTTCGAGATGTCGGGCTTCGCTCCTCGTATGGACTCTCTCATCACGCAAGAGTGCCTTGATGTTTTGTTCATTGTTCAACAAGCGTCCTTCCCCAGAAAATTTGTAGTCTCTCCTCTCTCAGGATGTGATATGCTTTTAGGCATTCGATGGTTTCGTGAGCATCACCCTCTCATTGATTGGGCAGCTAATACGTTCACTTTCAATGCTAAAAGTGACTCTCCCATTGTCATTCATGGGGAGTAAGTTGTTCATTCTTCATCTCTCATTTCTAATGTGCAGGCGAAGATGGAAAGGATTCAGGAGAAGGAGACTCTCTCAGTCTCGTCTTCTCCAAAGCATGACATACATGATTTGGATGAGAATGACAAGCATGATGAATTGCATGATGATGATAAGCATGATGATTTGCATGACAAAGATGTGATTGTTCACAAGGATGATGGTTTAGTTGATACTTTGTCTAGTGAAGCTAACCTCATTGCAGATTCGATAGATCACGAAGAACCGATCTCGGCTCTTGAGTCGAGGTCCAAAGAACCCCCACAGGAAGTATTATGTGTTCGAATGATTAGTCAACACGCATTGTTCGAGTGTTTCATTCGTGATGCTTTCCTATATTTTAGTCACCGTCCTTATGTGATCCGTTTTCATAGGCATGCCATATTGTACAGTGAGCACGATTCACTCATGAATGAGCACGGATGTATGCGGATGATTCATGAAAAGATGAAATGTTTGCACCAAAGGAATTCACATTCTATGTCTCTTCCTTGGCATGACACAGTATCAGAAAGAGCACAAGACGGATTGAGCATCAAGCATCAGCATTTCCATTGTGATGTGCCACAGTTGATTGATTTAGATCAGACAGCCAAGATTCGATTCCATTGTTTGCATGTGTTTGATGAACGGTTTGGCACTCCGTCACTTTGTTCATCTGCATTGCATGCACAATCTTTACAGAAGACTAGAATTTTTTCAGTTACTTTACATGGAATGGATATGTTCATGTTTTTGCGTTGGAAGTGGTTTCAGGAATTTTCATCCTTGGAGATTCTTGAAGAAGGTAGACGCATGACTATAGACGAAGTTGGAGCATTAAAGGAGCCTCAGATGACTTTGTGTCGCTTTTGGCGCAGCCCAAAGAAGCAAGCGTTGCAGACCTTTATGAAGTTCGTATCGCATGACCCACGATTCAGAGTGGGCTAGCGAAGAGTTCTTTCCAGGATTCCAGACGTTGTTGGCGATCTCCCTCGACGCCATACAGTTCGGGTACCAGTATCTCACTTTGAAAAGGAGCGGATGTCACGTGCACATCTAATCCTCTATGTACGTGGACAAGCTACTTCATGACATGGGTTTAGTTCAGTTAGCTTAAGAAGTGATCTGGCACTCTTGTGAGTCTGTTTGCAGACTGTGCATGTCCAAACACTTAGATTAGATGCATATCCTCTGGTTACACACAACATGACCATCAGATTTCCATCAGAACCCATCAAGAGCATTTTTACAGTGCTAGACCTATTTTCCCTATTTTAGTCAATTTTCACTTATAATTTTTAAGTGACTTTTGTTGGGAAACTAGGTAGGGCAAATTGAGTCCGGATGTATATAAGTAAAGCTAGTGCTAGCACTTTTGGGCAGAAGAGGCAGCAGGAACCAAGGTTCAACAGGCACCTTCTCAACAAGATCCACCCCCAACAGCAAACCTACCACTTTGCAACTTGCAAGCCTAGCGTTTTCAGCCATCCCAAGCCAGCGTTTTTGCATTGCAGCAGTCTGGCGACAGCAGGACTAGTAGATCCCCTAGCGTTTTTGCATCAAGACGAAATTCAGCCCTAGCATTTTGGATCAGCAGGACAATTCAGCGTTTTGAAGATTCACCGCTATGGAACCATCAGAAGCACCAGCATTTTCAGTTTTTCAGCAGTTTGACACCGCAATAAAAGCCCCGAACCTCGTAGATCTCACCTTCCCGTAGTAGATCCTCGTTGCACGGTCAGATCCCACATAGTTTGCAGATTCAGCCCGGAAAACGCAGATTTCAGCATCTGCGTTTTCAGAGCATCGTCGTCGCATCGTCGCCATCGACATCATCACCGACATAGAGTCAAAATTTAGCAGATAAAGATTTGCAGATTTCAGCCATTAGCGTTTTTCGATTTCAGCCCGTCTCGTCGTCTTCCTCATCGTCGTCGACACCGTCGGCAAGTCCATTGCATTGTAGAGATTTGTGCAATCAATAGTAGACCACTCTCGCCATAGAGAGTGGGCCTTCGGAGGAGGGTTTGACAACATTCTGGTGTATCTCTCAGTCTCAGCATCTTCATTCACAGTGTTTATCCACTTCGTTTGTGATCACTTGCACTCTCTCACTAAAGGAACGGAAGGCTCTCCCTTCCGTAAGTAAAAGGAATCTTGAGCACAGTTCGGAGCACTCATCTTGAGCAAAGTTCAACATTCACTTCTGCTGCACCTTACAAAACGGGGATTCGGAACGGGAAATTGGAATGGAAACGGGGAACGGAGACCTGAAAATTGCCATTCCCTGTAACTGTGCTCTAGAGGGTGACCGTAGTGTCTCCTTTACCCTTCTTATCTCTTTCATGCAGCTTCACAGTGCAACCCGCAGAGGCCAAATAGCAAAGGTATATGTGTTGGTAGCGCATGCAACAGGAGGAGGTAGCGTTGAGGATTGGCTGCAGCGTGAGAGAGAGAGAGAGAGAGAGAGAGAGAGAGAGAGAGAGAGAGAGAGAGAGAGCGCTGGAGACCTACATATGTGAGTTAACATGTATCAATTATGATACACTAAAACTAAAGTGCATATTATGTATAAATTTCAAAGTATAAGGGTGTGTTCCCACCCTGTGAGTTAGTGCACATAAAGAGAGAGGAGAGGGCCTATACATACCCAACAACCTCCCACTTAAAGACCCGAAGTGGTACCTTCAAGTTAACCAACTACTACTAACTGTAGACAATGCTCACGTTGAGCCTTTGCAAGACTCTTAGTGTGAGCATCTGCAGGGTGATCTTGGGTTTTGACCTCAGTCAGTGTGACAAGACCATCATCCAACACTTGTCGTATGAAATGGTACCGAACATCTATGTGTCTGGTACGTGCATGAAACATGGCATTCTTAGGCAAATATATTGCGCACTGGCTATCACGACCAAGCATTGAAGCACGTGCAGGAAGACCAAAATCTTTGACTAGACGGCCAAGCCAAACGGCTTCTTTTGCGGCCTCTGTGGCTCAAATGAATTCAGCCTCTGTATTTCTCAGTGCCACAATCTTTTGTAGTCTTGAACACCAAGAAACAGGCCCACCAGCAAGTGTAAAGACATATCCACTGGTAGATTTCCGAGTGTCAAGATCTCCTGTCATGTCTGTCACAAACGGGAGCGCATAGCAATATAAAATATACTCGGATAATGTCACGTGACACATCCAACCCTATTTGTCCGTGGACAAGCTACGAACCCTTGAGCACAGTTCAGAGCACTCATCTTGAGCAAAGTTCAACATTCACTTCTGCTGCACCTTACAGATAAATGGAATTAATCACTTAATATCGAAGCCAGTGGATATATATATAGAGAGAGAGAGTGAGCAGATCGACATAGTACTGGGGACTAGAAGATGGTCTGGTCCACCCCCATAACAGTATCTTTAATGACTGAGGAGAAATCTATACAAGCACTTGACCGAACGAATTTTTTTTTTTCCCCGAGAAAAAGATCCTTCTATTAGTTAATGAAACTACCCATAGGGCTACAACCACCTCTACTAGAGAGGTCTACAACAATCATAAGGGGAGACTCTCCCAATGAAAAATACAACATATGTACAATGAGGCTCAATCAGGAGATGGGAGGAGGAAAAAGCCACACAAGTGGACGGTAGTGCCATCTGAGCCCACCCTGGACCATGCTGAAGGAAGGCCCAGGGCGCCAGAGTCGAAGGAAAGCCTCTCTACGCTCTTGCATGTGGTCGGAGCTGCCCTGGAGTCTCTTGAATTGTCCCTTGAGAGTATGGAGCAGCTCTAGCCAAAGATCTCAAACTCTCTCTGCTGGTGGTACATGGCAAGACTCGAAGATGCGGAAGCAGCGAGCCCGCCAAATAAACCAGAGTGTCAGGCCGCAGATGAGCTCCCAACACTCCTCTCTCTCACTGCACCACTCCTGTGGAGTAAGCTTTGTAGCAAGCTGGAGTGTAGGTCGACCCCCCTAGATCACTATCATCCTGCTGGTGGAGGATAGCTCAAACTGTAGTGTCGGGCCCGTGAGAGTTCACCAAGTAGCTGCCCCCCAAGTATATTGTCGTGCTATGGAAAAAGCTGGCATCAACCGAAGGACACGAAGCCAAACCTGTTGTGCCGTAGGACAGTCCCAAAGACAATGACACTGACTCTCCACAGGATGGCCACAAGTTGCGCATGCTGTCGAGAGACCACTATGTACAAGCCAGCTCCCCACTGCCGTAGCTCTATGTGCAACCGGCCACTGGAACAAAGTGACTCGCCGAGGCTGTCTGGCATCCCACAACCTTATCCAAAAAGCTGACAAGAACTCAATTGTGAGACCCTCCTCATGCCAATGAGGTGCTGCAACAACAGGACGAGCCTCTCTCCGTGCTGCTAGTATGTGACGTCCCAATCGAACAGTGTACTGAAAGAAAGGGACACCTCGATGGTTGGCTGAGGCGAAAGGGTCCCACCAAAACCACTCTCCAGGATCCCACTGCACTCGTGCCAGTGGACAACTCTCCCAAGCCCACAGCCTCTTGTGGCCAGTCTCAAGAGCTATTGGGTCAGGATCTATGACACAAGTCCTCCCACACATACCCACAACTTGGATCCTCTGAAAACAGCACTCTACACCCTGTGGGGCCTCAACTGAAACTTGGTGTAAAAGACCCTCTCCCTGTAGCTCGAAAAACAAGGAAGGTACAGTCTCTGAACAAGCCTGAACTGCGATGAGGACCTCCAGTCGCGTGAAGGCCCCCATCCATCTGGGCGTTGCTCACTCGAGAGGTGTGAGCCACTCAGCCCGTAACGCCTCTGTGATGTCCTGACACATGCTCTGCACCCTCTCATGCCTTGTAGCTGGATGCTCCCAAGCTCCTCTGACAAGTCTGAGAATTGTAACCAGTCACCTAAGGTGCGTGATGGACCTTGTGCCATGGGACCCCGAGAAACATGAGGCCTACTACCGACCAAGTGGCCTCTCTAAGTGCTAACCCATGGGGTTCCAAACAAGGGGCTGACGCAAACACTCCTCCGTGCAAGTAGGCTGGTGCTACTCCAGGCCTCTCCTCAAATGCTCCCATGAGCGGCGCAGACTCATAGCAAAACGGTCCTCCAATCTTCTACTCAGGCCAACTCTGCGCATCTCTTTGAAAATCCATATGGTTGAAGGTCTCCAAGGGCCTCCAGCGTGAGGCACTCTAGCATTGAGCCGCTGAAGCAAAAACTCCTTCCGGGGCTCCTCCCCTGGAAGGGATCCTCTAACAACAAACTTCCCAAGAAGGGCTCTGCTGTGCTGTGCTGTGCCATGCTGTGCTGTGCTGGATCTATGATCCCCAACTCCCCCTGAGAACAAGGAAGAGTGATGACCTGCCAGGCCACTTTGGCTCGGGCTATCTGAGTGTCGCGCCCTGACCAAAGGAAATTCCTGATCACCCTCTCTACCTGGCTGATGCAGGAACTCGAAAAGATCCAACAAGATGTCATGTACCACATAGTAGCCAACAACACCTGGTTGGCCACTACAACTCTGCCTGCCAGAGAAAATCGTGCGGAGCTCCAATGTAACAGCTTGCTCCTGATGAACAGAAGGAGGGGAGCAATCTGCTGCTCAAGAGACAAGTCCAAACCAACCTGACAGCCCAAGTACCGAACTGCAGTCCCTAAGGGGAATCCATCTGAAACCCTCACCTGGCAACCAATCAGGCGTAGGAGCACTACCAACCGAGAAAGCCACTGTCTTTCTCCAGTTGATCCGTGCACCTGATGCACAACAAAAGGTCTCAAGAGCCTGCTCACACCTATGAAGGTTGGCCTCTTGGCCCTCCAAGTACAAAGCTGAGTCGTCTGCAAACTCAGCACCCCAAACGGCACTTGAGATTCCCACAAAAGAATCCTAGTTTAGAAAGCAAGCATTGCAATGCCATCTTCAATTATTGCCCTCAAATCGTGAACCCTTAAGAAAAATTTATTTATACTAATGCAATGCTTTAAAAGTAAACTATAAGGTCCAACACCACCTTGATCAATTAGACAGATGCCTGATGTTATTAGTAAAGAAAAAGCGAATAACAGAAATACTCTTAAAAGATTTAATGAGTTTTCATAGCACTCAAAACCTGAGGCAGAGTTGAAAATAAAATCGCCCGGAGTTTCAAAAGAAAGATGTTCCCAGCTTGTAGCAAGTCTTTCAATTCAGTTAACCCCTGCTGGAGTGCCAGCAGCTGCTCCACTGTGCTCTGGCTTGCAGGAGATGTTACTCTCACTTCTCCAGTGTTGCTATCTTGCCCTTGTCTGAACCAAAGCATAAAGCCCGCCAAGCACAGTAGAGAAGCAGGAAGAACATAACCCAGGAGATCCCTGCATGGACATCCACAATCATGAGAAACCGGTAATAATGTCTGTGGTTTAGAAAATAGCAAAATTGTAATGCAGTTAAGAACAAATTTCAGTACACGGTTAAGGAGTCATAGGTAATCTTGGGCAAGCATAAGCTCAAATTTATCAGCAGTCTAGCGAAATTAGAAGTAAATAAGAAACTTCTTACTTGAGGAGAACATAAGAACAGATTATAAGAAAGGCTGCTGTCTTAAATGGCTCATTCCAGGACTGCAGGGCTTTGATCCATTCAAGGACAGAGTTGAGAGGCATTATAAGCTCCTGCAAAATGATCATCTTTATCATGAAATGAGATCCACACTCTTAATAAACAGCTGAGTGAAAACCTACCTTCAAAACTGCCATGTTCATCTCAATCCCGTCAACTTTGACACCATCAATCGTGGACTGCGCAAGCTCTACACGTTTAGAGCTATCACGAGATTGCATGACTGCTTTTTCTACAGGATTGAACTCGCCAATCAAAAACTCTCCAACGGCAAGTACTGGATCCTCCACAACAGGTTGTTTCTTGGAATTTGAGCCACCCAAGTTAGCTATGGTTGCTGCTGCTGATTTTGCATACGAGCGACCTTTTCCATTGCTAACAATTTCCCCTGTTTGTAGAGTCCGTGCAACAGCCTCCATGATGAGGTCTCCACCTGGTATTTCCTCACAAGTTAAAAAGGTAAGAAGAGACTCTGGTTTAGTGGGTAAACCATGAATAGCCTCTCGCGTTGCTTTAAGACGTACTATGCCTAACACTGATCTTGACAAGGCCTCAGCACTGCCTACTTCTTCCAGCTGATATTTTCTAAGGAATTGGTGTGCACATATAAGCTCCCGCACAATTGCAAGCCAGTAATCACGACGTGCATGACCAGTGAACTCTGGAAACTCAAATATGAATGGTTCAGGGCTGTGAAAACCACCAATAATAAGCCCAAAAACATCCAAAAAAGAGATTCAAAGTTTAAAATCAAATGAATAGAGCCATTATAAAGTGTTTAGACACTGCAACCTACGTGGCAGTTGACTTGCATGAGATTGCCTTGTCAAATAACCGAGCACCCCATGGACCAGTTAGCTCAGGCTTCACAACTTGCCGGAAGTTTCCCACCAGATCAAACTTCTTCGCTTTATCATATGAAACAACTCCAAGGGATTCAAAATATAAGGCATGGTCTGTAAGTGTCAACCTACCTACATGGACCCAAATCATGCTCAACATGAGAATGTGCCTTGCATTCTTTAAAGACTAAATTATATGAATTTACCAGGCCAAGTAGACACCCCAACATGCTGAAGGACTGGTTGTGTTGTCACAGTTCCTTCAAGCTCGATGACAGTCTCAGCTTTTACCATCTGAAATTTTGAAAGGTGAGCGGAAGAAGATTGGCTCTTCATGGTCTTGATAATTCTATGGAAAAAGGAATAGCAAGACCTTCAACATTTGCATGAGCTTATGAAAGAAAACAAGCACTGATCAATGGAATCCATTACGAGCCACAGTCTCACAGGCTTACTTATCTAATTCTCCCAAATATTTATCATACACAGAAAACTGCAACCTTCCACCACTTGCAGCAGTCAAAGCATCAAATTGACAAACCACAGTCACAGGGTCCGCTACACCTGCAATAGCTGGCCCTAACCGCACAAACGCTTCCCTGCCCACAGCCCTCTCTGTATCAACCTATTATACAATTAGTTAGAGCACCTCTTGCAGATGGAGTAGGAATAGAAAAAGTGATGGCTCTAGAAAACTTGGACTCACCTTTATTATAGGCTTATCTGCTGCACCAGGAGTCTCCCAAGCAAGCATCATCTCAAACGTGAGCCGACGAAAATCTTTATCAGACAAGTAATCCATTGCTCTTGTTGCAACTGCAAGAGCCCTGAAGCAACAGTATTCCACCAAATTTCGAGCATATTTTGGTGGAACTTTTGCCGATTCTGAAATTTCATCATCAAACTGATGTTGCAACTCTTCAACGGACAACAATAAGATCCTGAAACTCCAAAATTTCATTGTTAACAAACTATGCACAAACATACAAGTTGGCAAATGCCAAGCCAATCTAGAGAACATAAAAATTGGAGATGTTTTCTAAGTTTTTTGATTACACAGGCAACAACAGCAAAGCCTGTTTGTGCATCTAACATTCTGGACATGAGTACTCTGCAACAGGATTGCACCACGTGCCCACTGAAAAGAACAAACTGGAAGAGACGTTTAGCACTTCAAAACAACTGAACAGAAAGAGATAGAGCATCACGGAGTAGTGGAGTTCCACTCCCAGACTGCAATGCCCCCAAACCATGCCCCCAAACCATGGTGCCCCTTTCAGTATTTCTTTATACTGCTTCAGCAAGGTACAACTCTGTGGCTCTGCTCTGCATCTCCCACGCGTAGAATGCCAGAGAGAGAGCCCACGGGCCTTATTTAAAGGCCCTACGCCCATCCAAAAGCAGTTTACATGAAAAGCACTTCTTCTAAAAGCTTTGGGTCCAAACGCAAGCACCCATAGGGCTGTCCGCACAGCGTTGTCACATCAGTTGCAGATTCCGCAAATCGCGGGCTTCCAAAAGCAGTTTACATGAAAAGCACTTCTTCTAAAAGCTCTGGGTCCAAACGCAAGCACCCATAGGGCTGTCCTCACAGCGTTGCCACGTCAGTTGCAGATTCCGCAAATCGCGGGCTGGGCCATACAAGGCTGCCACATCATCAGGTGTCTATGCAAATTGGTGTGTGTGTGTGCACTGCTTTATTTTAGGATTTGGTTGGGTTAGGATTTTTATTCCTAACCCTGATGATTTTTAGGCCACTCGATAGAACTCTGTAAGTTGGTAAGGACTTCTTCTTCTTTTGTTCCTGCTAGGGTTTAGGCCCCTCGGCTAGGACTTCTTCTTCTTTTGTTCCTGCTAGGGTTTAGGCCCCTCGGCCGGGATCAGCATGTTGGCCCGCTTCTCGGGCTTGCCGCGTTAGCAAGTTGTGACTATGCCTTATAGGATCAGCGTTTTTCAGCATTAGTACGATCAGCATCAGCATGCAGATCCCAGCCCATTTTTCGCCTAGCGAGTTGCAGATTCAAGCCCAGCATCATCAGCCTTTTCAGTACTCAACCCATCGCCGATACCGGCGATAGCAAATCAGCCCATAGCCTCATCGCAGTCGCAATATCAAGCATCCCTAGCAAGTACCCATTAGCATCCTAGCAGTACCAAGCATATGCATCAAGTACCCTTAGTATCTCAGCATCTCATCATTTAGCATCATTGTACCAGCATTTCTGCAAGTAAATGAAGCAAGTACTTGCTTTGGCAACAGAGCAAGGGGGCCCTTGAGGATGGTTGGGACCCGACATGCCGTGTTCTCTCTCTCTCTCTCTCTCTCTCTCTCTCTCTCTCTCTCTCTCTCTCTCTCTCTCTTTTTTGAAAAATCAGGGCTATATATTACTGAGTACAATATAATCCCCAGCGGATGCCAAAATAGCCTATCACGTGGGGTGTACAATCTGAATGAAAGGGTGAGAGCCACTATAGTGACAACTCGACTAGAACAATCTCATGGTGGTCTGTGTGATGAGTGAAGGATAAACCACTGAGGGGGAGTATAATGCCATGTAATCTGGCCACCTGTAAGTGTGAAGAAGAGTGGTGATCTGGCCCAACGCCGAAGGAAGGCAAATCGACGAGCCTCGGCTACTCTAGAGGTACCTGAGGAAGAATCCCACTGCCAAATGAGGGTGTGAATGATGTCCAGCCAAATGGCCGTGAGGGTATCCTGAAGGAGCTGTGGTGCTGCACTGAGAATGTGAAGACAACGAGCTCTCCAAATATTCTATAGTGTAATGCTAGTGATGGCTGAAAAAACTTCATCACGGGTCTGAGGATCCCCCTGCCAAGCGATCTGTGGTAACATAGCCAAAGTCCCTCACCGATAACAAGTCAAGGTAAGCATAAGAGCTGGATCTGTGTCTGAGCCCTCGTAGAAAAGATGCGGCCCGGGCATCGGCATCAACCATGAGACAGATCCCCAAGTGAGAAATCCATGCTGAACACCGGCTCTGCTAAGTAAAAAGCAAACTGCTAGCCACACGATATGGGAAGAGGAGCATGACCAAAGACAGTGTGCAGGGGACGGATGCGAGCAATGTCGCCATAGGCGCTGTGCTTCAACAACATGGTCGTCCAGTAGCTTTCCTTAGCCGGAAGCTCAATAGTGCGGAAAAGAATTACTCAGTTTATGATAAAGAACTTTTGTCTGTCATTCCCTTTCTTAAGCATTGGAAGCATTTTCTTTATGGTATCTCAAGTGGCTCCAGTCTATGCCTAGTGCACATTGGAGTGATCGCCAAGCACAGTGGTCACAATTTTTTGAGCAATTTGAAGGTTTGATTGAGTATGTGCCTGGAAAAGCTAACCCCGTTGCAGATGCGTTGAGTCGCAAAGGACAGATTTTGGCTCTTGAGTCAAGATCCACATTTTCTATTCAAGGTGAGTCTTTCGACAGTATGAAGAATCAGTATGCAGATTCCGCGTTTGGTAAGCATTGGTTGCAGGCTCTTGCTTCCCAAGGGCCAAGCAACTATCTCATTCGTGATGGTTTGTTGTATTTTCGTCAACGTTTATGTGTGTTGCCCTCTCTCAGGCCAACCATATTGCATGATGCACATGATTCTCTCACGGGTGGGCACAAGGGAATGAACACCACTTTGGAAAAAATAGAAAGATTCTTTTATTGGCCTAAAATGCGTAAGGATGTGTTTCGTTATGTCACACAGTGCACTAAATGTCAAGGTAAAAGCTCCTCGAGGTAAGCAGCAAGGCCTCTTGCTTCCGCTGCCTATTCCCGATGGACCTTTTCAAGATATTTCCATGGATTTTGTGACTAACCTACCACCAAGTTTGCATTCAAGGAACATTCAATGTTTGACGATTGTTGATCGTTTCAGCAAGTTTTGCATGTTGATTCCTTGTAAAGCCACAATTACTGCACAAGATGTAGCACGGTGGTTCATTAAGCATTGGTACCCCCTCTATGATTTGCCAAAATCAATTGTTTCAAATAGGGATGTTAAGTTCACGTCCAATTTTTGGCACGCACGCTTTGAAAATTTTGACACTAAGTTGAATTTTTCATCGGCTTTTCATCCACAGTCAGATGGTCAAACACGAATTTACAATTAATTTGCTTTTGATGTTTTAAAGTCATACATGCATGATCAATAGTCTCACTGGGAGCTCTATCTCCCATTAGTTCAGGCTATTTTGAAATACTCTTTTTCTTCTGCCATTGGTCGAACTCCGTATGAGGCAGCTTTTGGCCGTCCGTTCCAATCACTTTTGACTCGCTCAGTCAGTCAAATGCCTGATGCCAATGCTGAAAGTCAGTCATTGGATGAGATTTCTGAGAGTGTGAAGCTTTGGCTAAGCAAGGCTCAAGAATCTTATTCACGGCAGGCTAACAAGCATCGTCAAGACGTTTTGATCAAGGAAGGAGATATGGTGTATTTAAGAATCATGAAGCAACGTCTTAAGCAAGTTGAAAAGAAGTGTCCCAACTTGTCTTTTCGTATGTATGGTCCATTTTCAGTCAGTAAAAAGATAAATGAGGTTTCAATGAAATTGCAGTTGCCTAACTCATGGTCAATGCACAACGTTTTCCATGTTTCTTGGTTGAAAGTGTTTCAGGGAACACCTCTAAAGGACATTTCGGAAGAAGAAGAACCGGAGATCATCGATGAAGCTGAAGTCATGGAGCCGGAGCAAGTGTTGTTGCATCGGTTTCGACATGGTTCGAAGAAGCAAGTGAGACAATACTTTTTGAAGTTCAAGGATCGAGGGACCCACGAAGCGGTGTGGGTCGACGAAGAGATTTTCAAGGATTATCCAGAGTTGTTGGCAGACTACAAGGAAGCCATGCAGCTCGGTACAAGTACCTCACTTTAAAAAGGAGGGGATGTCACATGACACATCCAACCCTATGTGTTCGTGGACAAGCTACTTCATAACAAGGGTTCCGTCAGTCCAGTCAGTGTAGATTAGAAGTGTTCTGGCACTTGTGAGTCTGTTCGTAGACCATGCATGCCCAGGCACTTAGTGTAGATGCATATCCTCTGGTTGCACACAGCATGATCATAAGCATTCCCATCTGAATCCATCAGAATCCTTCAATGTATTTTACTTATTTTCCCTATTTTTGACATTTTTCACTTATTATTTTAAGTGACTTTTGTTGGGAACTGAGTAGGGCAAATTGGGTAAGATAATATATAAGCAAACCAAGGCTAGCACTATTTGGCACATGAGCAAGGAGAACACAGGCCTCGGCAACAGGTTCCCCCTCTCTCTCAGCAAGACTCCCAACCTTGGGCGATTTTCCTCCAACAAGCTCTCCCTAGTGTTTTCATCAGCATCGCCTAGCCTCTCATTGCTTGGCGTTTTCAACAAGTCACCACCGCCTTGCAGTCACAAGCCTTAGCGTTTTCAGTAGAACTTCCATCACCAAGTATCAGCAGGCCTAGCGTTTTTCATCCAAGGATTGGGCGCCACAGATCTCAACCCTTGGGCGATTTCAGCAGGCCATTTCCAGCCTCTTTCCATAGTCATTTCAACCCCACAGCAGTAGCAGATTTTCAGCCATAAAGACCAGCAAATCAGCGTTTTTCTCTTGCGTTTTCAGCCGTAGCAGAATTCAGCCATCGGTGTTTTTGGACAGCAGTACAAATACGGCAGAATTCAGCCCTTAGATCAGTCTCGTCATCTGTCACCAGCATGTGACTACTAGCTATCCTTTTTGTTGATTTCTTTCTTATTATTTATTTTCACTTTTTGGAAACACCCCTTTGGAAATCTAACTTTCTTGCATTGCATAGCTAGTGTGAAATTGTTCAGAGGGAGTCTAGGCCTGAGGGCAAGAGAGCACTAAGGTTGGACAAGGACTATGGTTAGCCAAAGTGGGGTCATTGACTAGCCAAAGTGGAATCCTGTGCTACAGAGGCTACATTTCACTTCTCGGTGTGGCTGTAGTGTACAAAGAGGGTCAGATGTGACCTAGAAAGATACAATGGCAGCATGTCCTAAAATTTAGGGAACTGCTATTTTGGACCTGAAAATATGTTCGCGTCATTACCTCCGGAATGACAAGGGGAACATTTTATTACTCTACCGTGAAGTCAACTGGGCAACCAGTCGGGAGATTTTTAGGCGGCAACCCCGAAGCGGGAAATGGCTTGTAAATGTGCCAAGTGGCACATTTCTGTGCACTTTCCTCATGCATGAAGAAGTGGCGCTGATTTTAGAGAAGAGAGGGCTCATTTTCAGTTTCTGTCACAGGTTGAGAGCTATGGAGTGCTTCCTTTCCCTCTTATGTACAGTGCCGTGCCAGGAGTGATACCCTGCACGCTACGCACTGCTCTCTCTCCCCCCTATGGCAGTATGTTATGCCCCTCTAGTGGGCTTTTCAATTGACCAATGTACAGTTGTGTGGGTTCATGCGCGATTGCCGAGGCAAGAGCCTCTTGCACAGGTACTGGATTAGCTAGCGGCTAATCCCCCGTAGGTACATGTGATTCGGAGAGGTTTCACATGCGAAATCTCATCCGCTTCAAAGGGCAAGTAGCCCTACAGGTGCGGTTTTCGCCCTAAACGGACCCTAATACCCCCAGGAAGTTCGGGGACACGAGGGGACCGCTATACAAGTGATCTGGCGCATTTTCGGGGCAGAAAACAGAGAATTCAGCGTGCTGCAGATTCTCGCCAGGTTTTGCAAAGTGTCCGAATGCGTCGGGAAAGTAATCCAATGCGTGGGGATACTGACTGTGAAGAGTCCTAGTAATGTTGCACAGAAGAGCCTTAGCCTTTAAGGAAAATGATTAGTTCTTGCTAAAGTTTCTCAAGGCTCATCTGAGGCATACTACGGGCAAGAGTCCTACGGACCACCAAGAGTACGATGCTAAACTAGCAAAAAGATACTATGGTCCTTAAAATTCTTAAGCCAGTCAATGAGATGGCTTATCAATTGAAGTTGCCCAACCATTGGCTCATGCACAATGTTTTCCATGAGAACCTACATAAGCCTTATAAAGGAGCACCATCAAAAGAAGCAATAGTGGCAGACCCTCCAAAAATCGAAGATCAAGAAGAAGTACTTCAACCTGAGTACATCCTATGACATGAAGACAAGGTATTAAGAAACGTTAAGATTATTTGACGATATCTTATTAAGTTTAAGAATTATTCTTTAACACATGCTAGATGGATGCAAAGAACCTAGCTTAAGGATAATATGAACCTTGTCAATGCTTACAATGTTGCACTAGAGTAAGCATAGGAAAATGCATTTTAAATTAAAAATGTTTTTGTCTTATAAAACTAGTTCTCTTTTTATTGTGCACAAATTTAAGAAGTATGCATGCTTAAAATCATGTTTGTGGTGACGACGTCTCCCAAACACCAAGTAGAACTTGTCACTCTACTTTGGAAGTATGATATGGACTAAAGAGCAGACATACTTGCGGCAGCTACGTCTCCCAAGCACCAAATGGATTAGTCATCCATCTTGGAATAATGTCGAAGGGTAAAAAGGGATCCTCTACCCGCTAAGTAACATGGACTAATGACTAGGCTTTATCTTCTCTACCTCATAGTCGAGGACGACTATGATTTTTAGAGAGAGGTAATGTCATAAAATATAATATCTAACTTTACCAAATGATTTTCTCATATTAAATTGATCATTTAGTGTGGGAGAATAAACAAGAACAAGAGTTAGAATAGAGACATGTGCTTCTAGACCTATCTCAACACGGACCAAAAGGAGAGATGGTTGCATCTCAATAGGGGTCCAAAAGGAGATGGTCTATCAAAGAGCAATGTGCAATAAGTGCTTCTAGACTTACCTCAACAGAGGACCAAGAGGAGAGATGGTTACATCTCAATAAGGGTCCAAAAGGAGGTAGTCTATCAAAGAGCAATGTACATCTAGTGGAGCTTAAAAGACCTTAGGGTTAGCTTCATTAAAGACCTCCAATGGTTAGTGTTAAAAGTCCTTTGACCTTAGGCAAGCTAGGGCTGAGCTTGAGGTGGGAACCCGACCTAAGCTTGAGGTGCTTGTCGTGCTTGATGACTAAGGTGCTTGAGGTGCTTGTCATGCTTGATAACTAAGGTACATGAGGTGCTTGTCATACTTAATGGAGGATAAGGTGCTTAAGTCAAAAAGAGACCCTACAAACTTAATGAGGAAGATGCTTGAGAAGCTTCCCATACATGGGGGATAAGGTGCTTCAATCAAAAAGAGACCCTACAAACTTAATGAGGAAGGTGCTTAAGAAGCTTCTCATACATGGGGGGTAAGGTGCTTGAGTCAAAAAGAGACCCTACAAACTTAATGAGGAAGGTGCTTGAGAAGCTTCCTGTGCATGAAAGTCCCAAAGTTAATGGAATCTGTGACTTAACTTTCCACTCACCCAAAGGGCACCCCTTTTTCAAAGGGCACATGGGACACATGTCAGACTCTCCCTATGCTTAACCATATGGTGTGCTTGAATGCTATTGGTTGGGCTAAAGAGGGGTCCAATGAGCTTCTAGCTCCATCCAACAAATATCTAGATATTTTCAAGCTCTCTCTCTCTCTCTAAGGGGTAAGGAGGACACTTGTCCAAATACTACCCATGTACTTGAATGCATGATGCATGTGATTGGCTAGGGGGGAGAGGGGTCCAATGAGCTTGAAACATGTGTAAAAGCTACAACTCGCCCCAAGCAAGCAAGGGGGGTGTTGGGAGGATATACACCACCCAGACTCATTTTGTGGATTCATTCTCACTTGGTGAAAGTTGAGGAACTCCACCTCCTTCTCCAAGCTTGTGAGAAGTGAGAGCCTACATCAACACTCTTGGCTATGGAATGCAAATCCAACCAAGAGCCATGCTTCAATGCTTAAGCTTGCCATCTTCTCCATCTTCATTACTATGCTATAATGTATGCTAGCAAGAAGAGTGATGATAAGTGAGGAACTATTTCTCTCCTATGGAATGTTTCTTCTTCCTCTTCCCTACCCTCATTCCCTGCTCTCTCCACCTTCGAAGGTGTTTGAGGCCTTGGGACTGAGGCTTGGGATAGTTAATGCTTTCTACAAAGTTTATGTTATGCTTGTGATGCATGAAGCTTTCCATCTTCATTGCATCACCTATGTCACAAGGAACACACAGATTGTATTGTACCAAGTCTCTCTTGATGGGAGAAACTATAATACAAATGCCTATTGGAGGAGGGACCGGCTCCGCATGAATCGTGTCCTCAATTGTTGTCATGTTCTCTAAACTCTCTCTCTTGCAAAAGTATTGTTCATGCCAAGTTAACTAAGTACCATGTTTATGTTGCTACCATCAATTAAGTTCACCCGCTATGCTCACAAAGTAATCTCACAAAAGTGCTTTATCTAATTTCCTAATTCCGCTACTCTCAAAGTTCATAGGCCATTTCCATTACAGTAGGCCACTCCCAGCTCATTCGCATTGACAGACACACAGAGTTGTGGTTTGGTGGCGTTGTTGGCGTAGCATCTGTTTTGGTTCACATCAGAGGATTAGAGACAGGAGTTACAGACAAGACGGCGTAGACAGATTGGTTTGTCCTTTCCTCTTCTCAAATATCTTCATAGGGATCTTACCAACGCAGACTTCTCAGTCTAGATTCCTACTTCTATAGGATGATTACGGTGCAGACAGCTTTGTCTGACCACACCTCTTCTCAGAGGCCCTTCACAACGCAAACTGTTGAGTCTGCAGAGCTTTCCCCTCATCTTGGATTACCCTCCCTATTGACAGGACACCATCCGGTGGTCGTCCGTGCGGTCTATCGATGACTGCTGCAACTAAGGGTAGTTTCTACAGTGCAGATTGTTTAGTCTCGCTTTTCTTGTTTCGGAGGACATTTACAACGCAGATTGCTACATCTGGCCTTCCCAAAGTATTACACAGCTTAGCCACCTGACCACCCTAGCTTACAGGTTCATGCATTGACAAGACACATTGAACCCTCTGTGTACAAGGACAACTACTTCATGATATGGGTTCAGTTCAATTCAGTTCAGACTAGAATAGCAAGTGTTCTGGCACTTTTGGGAGTCTGTTCGCAGACTTTGCATGTCCAGGCACTTAGATTAGATGCATATCCTCTAGTTGCACACAGCATGATCATCACATTCCCATCAGAACCCATCAAGAGCATTTCTACAATGCATAGACCTATTTTCCCTATTTTTGACATTTTTCACTTATTATTTTTAAGTGACTTTTGTAAAGAACTAGGTAGGGCAATTTTAGCAAGCAAGTATATAAGAAACCCTAGCGCTAGCACTTTCTGGCAAAAGAGGCAGCAGGAACTTCGCGTTCAACAGGAACCTTCTCAGCAGGACCCCCCCCCAAGATGCCCTAGCGTTTTTGCATCACAACAAAGGCCTAGCGTTTATCATGCAACAGATTAGCCCTGACGTTTTTGCATAGAAACTCAGCCTCGACGACAACAAGACACCGCAGACTAGCCCTAGTGTTAGCAGTTTTCCACAGAAAGACAGATCAGCCCTAGCATTTTTGGAGTAGCATACCAGCCAACGTTTTGCAGTTCCGTCGCGACAAGACCTCAAGAAGGCCCAGGGTTTTCAGTTTTCAGCACTAAGACACAGCAAAACAAGTCCCAAACCTCGCAGCTCTCACCTTCCTGTAGCAGATCCTCGCTGCACAGTCAGATCCAGCGTAGTTTACAGTTTCAGCCCGGAAAACGCAGATTTCAGCATCTGCGTTTTCGACGCGTCATCGTCGCATCATCGCCATCGACATCGTCACCGACATAGAGTCACAATTCAGCAGATAAAGGTTTGCAGATTTCAGCCCTTGGCATTTTCGGATTTCAGCCCGTCTAGTCGTCGTCAATGATAAGCATGATGATTTGAATGATAATGACAAGCATGATGAATTGCATGATAATGACAAGCATGATGATTTGCATGAAGATGATGTGATTGTTCACAAGGATGATGTGTTAGTTGATACTTTCTCTAGTGAAGCTAACCTCATTGCACAGACGATCAATCACGAAGCACCAATCTTTGCTCTCGAGTCAAGGTCCACAGAACCCCACGAGGAAGATTCGATAGATCCCGAAGAACCGATCTTGGCTCTCGCTCACAGGAAGTATTATGTGTTTAAGTGATTGGTCAGCACGCATTGTTCGAGTGTTTCATTCGTGATGCTTTCCTGTATTTTAGTCACCGTCCTTATGTGATCCGTTTTCATAAGCATGCCATATTGTACAGTGAGCACGATTCACTCATGAATGAGCATGGATGTATGCGGATGATTAATAAAAAGATGAAATGTTTGCATTCAAGGAATTCACATTCCATGTCTCTTCCTTGGCCTGACACAATATCCGATAGAGCACAAAAAGGATTGACCATCAACCATCGGCTTTTCCATTGTGATTTGCCACAGTTGATTAATTTAGATCAAAAAGTCAAAATTCGACCCCATTGTTTGCGTGTGTTTGATGAACGGTTTGGTACTCTGTCACTTTGTTCATCTGCATTGCATGCACAGTTTTTTCGAAAGAATAGTATTTTCCCAGTCACTTCACATGGAATGGGTATGTTCATGTTTTTGTGTTGGAAGTGATTTTAGGAATTTTCAACCTCGGAGATTCTTGAAGAAGGTAGACGCATGACTATAGACAAAGTTGAAGCATGGAAAGAACCTCAGAAGACTGTCGCTTTCGGCGCGGCCCAAAGAAGCAAGCGTTGCAGACCTTTATGAAGTTCAAGTATCGCATGACCCACGCATCAGAGTGGGCCGGCGAAGAGTCCTTCCCAAGATTCGAGAAGTTGTTGGCGATCTCCCTCGACGCCATACAGTTCGGTACCAGTACCTCACTTCGTGACACATCTAACCCTATGTATACGTGGACAAGCTACTTCATGATATGGGTTCGGTTCAGTTCAGTTCAGTCTAGAATAGGAAGTTTTCAGGCACTTTTGTGAGACTGTTCGCAGACCGTACATGTCCAGGCACTTAGATTAGATGCATATCCTCTGGTTGCACACACCATGATCATCAGATTCCCATTATAATCCATCACGAGCATTTTTACAGTGCATAGATCTATTTTTCCTATTTTTGACATTTTTCATTTATTATTTTTAAGTGACTTCTGTTGGGAACTAGGTAGGGCAATTTTAGCAAGCAAGTATATAAGAAACCCTAGCGCTAGCACTTTCTGGCAAAAGAGGCATAAGGAACTTCGCGTTCAACAGACACCTTCTCAGCAGGACCCCCCCAAGATGCCCTAGCGTTTTTGAATCACAACAAAGGCCTAGCATTTTTCACACAGCAGATCAGCCCTGGCGTTTTTGCATAGAAAATCAGCCTCGGCGACAACAAGACACTACAGACCAGCCCTAGCATTAGCAGTTTTCCACAGAAAGACAGATCAGCCCTAATGTTTTTGGAGCAGCATAACAGCCAGCGTTTTGCAGTTCCGTCACGACAAAACCTCAAGGACCAAGATTTTCAGTTTTCAGCACTTAGACATAGCAAAACAAGTCCCGAACCTCGCAGATCTCACTTCCCGCAGCAAATCCTCGCCACCCGGTCATATCCAGCGTAGTTTACAGTTTCAGCCCGAAAAATGCAGATTTCAGCATCTGCATATTCAGTGCGTCGTCGTCGCATCGTTGCCATCGACATCATCACCAACATAGAGTCAAAATTCAGCAGATAAAGATTCGCAGATTTCAGCCATTAGCATTTTCGGATTTTAGCCGGTCTCGTCATTGTCCTCATCGTCGGCGAGTCCAAGCATTGTAGAGATTTGTGCAATCAGTAGACCGCTCTCGCCATAGAGAGTGGGGCCTTCGGAGGAGGGTTTGACAACATTCTGGTGTCGTATTCTTCTCTCTCTATCTCTATCTCTGTCTCAGCACCTTCATTCACAGTGTTTATCCACTTTGTTTGTGATCACTTGCACTCTCTCATTAAAGGAACAAAAGGCTCTCCCTTCCGTAAGTAAAAGGAACCTTGAGCACAGTTCGGAGCACTCATCTTGAGCAAAGTTCAACATTCACTTCCGTTGCACCTTACCTTGGTATCAGAGCTTTGGCAGTGTTCTGTATCACTCAAGGAAAGAACCACGTAACTCAAGACCTCTTGGGCGTGTCGATTCGTAATCGTGTTTTTGAAGAGTGACAGGAAACCCAAGAAAGAAGGGCTTGTCCAACCTCCCCTTGTGCCTCTTTTCACTCATTGAGAGCGGACCATGCACTTAGCCACTGGCCAATCGACGTGAGGCGGGAAAAAGCAACCTTGGTGTGAGCGCAAGGCCGCCAAGGGGTGCGCCCGCGGAAAAGAGCAGAACTCGAGTGAAGAGAAGATCCTTCTCTAACACAGATTGCAAGCTAAAGAAGAACCTCAAGAACTCAAGAACCCAAGAACCTCAAGAACCCAAGAACTTCAAGACACTAATGTTAGGTGCAGCGGAATGAATGTTCTATTTTCTCAAGATTACGTGACTTCTCCCAGATTATGACGAGCGTTCTCTCTCTCTCTCACGTTCTTCTCTGCGTGTGCTTCTTCTGCGCCACTCTCCTCTTCTCCTTCACTCTCATTGCATAGGATAGCAAGTGGGCTCTCTCTCCTGCTCCCCCACAATGTCGACGATGATGACGAAGTCGACCTAAGGGCTGAAATCTGCAATCTTTCTACTGCTGTCCAAAAACGCTATGGGTTGAAATCTGCTAATCTTCTATCTGCTGAATTCTGACTCTATGTCGATGACGACGCTGCGACGACGACGCGCTGAAAACACAGATGCTGAAATTTGCGTTTTCCGGGCTGAAACTGTAAACCTTGCGGAAACTAACCGTGCGGCGAGGAACTGTTGCAGGAAGGTGAGATCAGCGAGGTTCAGGACTTTATCTGCGGGTGCTAAGTGCTGAAAACTGAAAACGCTAATGTTCCTTGTTGTTCCGTCGGGGTAAAGCTGCAAAACGTCGGGGCTGATCTGCAAACCAAAAACGCTAGGGTTGAATTTCTACTGCTATCGCCAGTTTCTCTGCAAAATGCAAAACGCTAGGCTTCTCTGAGATTCTGAGGTCGCCGGAATCTGCAAAAGCAAATTGCTGGCTGATCTGTGATGAAAATGCTAGGTGATGGCTCTGCTCCAAAAACGCTAGGTCTCTTTGGGTGGGGGGGGGGGGGGGGGGGGGGGTTCTGCTGAGAAGTTGCCTGTTGAGCGTGGAGCTCCTGCTACCTCTTCTGCCAAATAGTGCTAGCTTTAATTTGCTTATATACAAACTTAGCAAAATTGCCCTACCTACTTTTGTTGGAAAGTCACTTAAAAATAATAAGTGAAAAATGTCAAAAATAGGTCAAATAGGCTAAATGCACTGGAAAATTCCCCTGAAGGGTTTTGATGGATTCTGATGGGAATACTGATGATCATGCTCTGTGCAACCAGAGGATATGCATCTACACTAAGTGTTTGGGCATGCACAGTCTACGAAAAGACTCACAAAAAGTGCCAGATCACTTCTAATCTTGACTGATTGGACTGACTGAACCTTGATCATGCTGTAGCTTGTCCACAGACACATAGGGTTGGATGTGTCACGTGACATTATTTTAAAGTGACTTTTGTTGGAAACTAGGTGGGGCAATTTTGCTAAGTTTGTATATATAGAAACCTAGTGCTAGCACTTTCTGGCAGAAGAGGCAGCAGGAGCACCTTGCTCAATAGGCAACTTCTCAGCAGAACCCCATCAGAAGACCTAGCGTTTTGCAAACTGCAACACCTAGCATTTTTAGGATCATCTCATCCTTGGCGTTTTTGCACAACAGACCAGCCCGGCAGTAGCAGCACTGCAACACCAAGCCTACCATTTTTGCATGGCAGAACCAGCCCTTGCGTTTTGCATTGCAAATCAGCCCTGGCATTCCCAAAAGCATCAGATCCATAGCGTTTTTGCATCTGGGACAGAAATCAGCCCTAGTGTTTTTGCATCAGCAAAGCAACTCAGCGTTTTGCAGATTTATAGCGACAGAACAACAATTAGCATCAGCGTTTTCAGTTTTCAGCAGTCTGACTCCGCAGTAGAAGTCCCGAACCTCGCAGATCTCACCTTTCTGCAGCACATCCTCGCCGCACGGTCAGATCCAGCGCAGTTTACAGATTCAGCCCGGAAAACGCAGATTTCAGCATCTGCGTTTTCAGCGCTCGTCATTGCATCGTCGTCATCGCCGTCGTCTCCAACATAGAGTCAGAATTCAGCAGATAAGGATTTGCAAATTTCAACCAGTAGCGTTTGCAGATTACAGCCCATCTCGTCGTCGTCCTCATCGTCGGCAAGTCCAAAGCATTGTAGAGATTTGTGCAATCATAAGTAGTGTCACGTGACACATCCCAACCCTATGTGTCCGTGGACAAGCTACACCACAGCAGGGTTCAGTCAGTCCGATCAAGTTAGATTAGCAGTGATCTTGCACTTTTGTGAGTCTATTCGTAGACCGTGCATGCCCAGTCACTTAGCTTAGATGCATATCCTCCAGTTGCACACAGCATGATCATCGGAATTCCCATCAAAATCCATTCGCATCAGTTAGGGGAATTTTCCAGTGCATATAGCCTATTTTCCTATTTATTGGTATTTTCACTTATTATTTTTAAGTGACTTTCCAACAAAAGTAGGTAGGGCAATTTTGCTAAGTTTTTATATAAGCAAACCCAAGTTAGCACTAAATGGCCGAAGAGGCAGCAGGAGCACCTTGCTCAACAGGTAACTTCTCAGCAAGACCAACCCCCGCGACTACTCTGGCGTTTTCTCCACAGAAGACATAGCGTTTTTGCATCAGATCAGCCTTGGCGATTTGTGCACAGCAGATCAGCCCCTGCATCATCACGACACAACAGATCAGCCTAGCGTTTTTGCATTTGCAGAACCCCGGCGACAGAAGGACCAATTTTAGCCCTTGGCGTTTTTGGATTTCAACAGCAAATTAAGACCAGCATTAATCACCTAAAGTGTAGCAGTAGCAGATTCAGCCCGTAAAGACCATCAGTTTTCAGCCCTAAGAAACCTCATTTTTCAGCCAAGAAAACGCAGTCAAAACAATCATTTTCAGCCACCGAAACAGTCCCGAAATTCAGCGATTAGAAGATCTCAGATTTCAGCCATCGTCGTCGTCGTTGTCCTCGTCCTCGTCGTCATCGTCATCGTCGTCACCATCCTCGTCATCGGCATAGACCAAGTTGAATAGTCCATTGCATACGCATTGTACACCTTTGTGAAATCAAGTAGACCACTCTCGCCGACGAGAGTGAGGCCTTCGGAGGAGGGATTTACAAACTCTCGGGTGTCGTATCTCTTCTCTCTCCTTCTCTCAGTCTCATTCACTTGCACGCACAATCCACTCACTTTGTTCGTGACCACAGCACTCTACAAGATGGAAAGCTCTCTCTTCCCTAAAGAACTAAAAGGAACCTTGAGCAATAAAGATCACTAATCTTGAGAAAATACAACATTCATTCCGTTGCACCTAACAAGTAGACCGCTCTCGCCATAGAGAGTGGGGCCTTGGAGGAGGGTTTGACAACATTCTGGTGTCGTATTCTTCTCTCTCTACCTCTCAGTCTCAGCACCTTCATTCACAGTGTTCATCACTTTGTTTGTGATCATTTGCACTCTCTCACTAAAGGAACGGAAGGCTCTCCCTTCCGTAAGTAGAAGGAACCTTGAGCACAGTTCGGAGCACTCATCTTAAGCAAAGTTCAACATTCACTTCCACTGCACCTTACAAGCATCAAGCATCGGCTTTTCCATTGTGATTTGCCACAGTTGATTAATTTAGATCAAAAAGTCAAAATTCGACCCCATTGCTTGTGTGTGTTTGATGAACGGTTTGGCACTCCGTCACTTTGTTCATCTGCATTGCATGCACAGTTTTTTCGAAAGAATAGTATTTTTCCAGTCACTTTACATGGAATGGATATGTTCATGTTTTTGTGTTGGAAGTGGTTACAGGAATTTTCAGCCTCAGAGATTCTTGAAGAAGGTAGACGCATGACTATAGACAAAGTTGAAGCATGGAAGGAGCCTCAGAAGACTTTTTGTCGCTTTCGGCACGCCCCAGAGAAGCAAGCGTAGCAGACCTTTATGAAGTTCAAGTATCGCATGACCCACGCATCAGAGTGGGCCGGCGAAGAGTCCTTCCCAAGATTCGAGAAGTTGTTGGCGATCTCTCTTGACGCCATACAGTCCGGTATCAGTACCTCACTTTGAAAAGGAGGGGATGTCACGTGACACATCTAACCCTATGTGTACGTGGACAAGCTACTTCATGATATGGGTTAAGTTCAGTCTAGAATAGGAAGTGTTCGGGCACTTTTGTGAGTCTGTTCACAGACCGTACATGTCCGAGCACTTAGATTAGATGCATATCCTCTGGTTGCACACAGCATGATCATCAGATTCCCATCAGGAGCAATTTTATAGTACATAGACCTATTTTTCCTATTTTTGACATTTTCACTTATTATTTTTAAGTGACTTTTGTTGGGAACTAGATAGGGCAATTTTAGCAAGCAAGTATATAAGAAACCCTAGCACTAGCACTTTCCGATAGAAGAGGGAGCAAGAACTTTGCGTTCAACGGGCACCTTCTCAGCAGGACCCCCCTAAGATACCCTAGCGTTTTTGCATCACAACAAAGGCCTAGCGTTTTTCACACAGCAGATCAGCCCTATCGTTTTTGCATAGAAAATCAGCCTCGGCGACAAGTAGACACCGAAGCCCTAGTGTTAGCAGTTTTCCACAGAAAGACAGATCAGCCCTAGCGTTTTTGGAGCAGCATAACAGCCAGCGTTTTGCAGTTCCGTCACGACAAGACCTCAAGAAAGACCAGGGTTTTCAGTTTTCAGCACTTAGACACAGCAGAACAAGTCCCGAACCTCGTAGATCTCACCTTCCCGCAACAGATCTTCGCCGCACGGTAAGAATCAAGATCCAGCGTAGTTTACAGTTTCAGCCCAGAAAATGCATATTTCAGTATCTGCGTTTTCAGCGCGTCATCATCGCACCATCGCCATCAACATCGTCACTGACATAGAGTCAAAATTCAGCAGATAAAGATTTGCAGATTTCAGCCATTAGCATTTTCCGATTTCAGCCCGTCTCGTCATCATCCTCATCGTCGTTGACATCGTCAGCAAGTCCAAGCATTGTAGACATTTGTGCAATCATAAGTAGACCGCTCTCGCCATAGAGGGTGGGGCCTTCAAAGGAGGGTTTAACAACATTCTGGTGCGGTCACGTGACACATCCAACCCTAAGTGTCCGTGGACAAGCTACAACATAACAGTGTTCAGTCAGTCCAGTCAGTCTAGATTTAGAAGTGATTTGGCACTTTTGTGAGTCTATTCGTAGACCGTGCATGCCCAGTCACTTAGTATAGATGCATATCCTCTGGTTGCATGCACACAGCATGATCATCAGAATTCCCATCAGAATCCATTAGAATCAGTTAGGGGATTTTTCCAGTGATTTTAGTCTATTTTCCCTATTTTTGACATTTTTCACTTATTAATTTAAGTGACTTCCCAACAAAAGTAGGTAGGGCAATTTTGCTAAGTTAATATATAAGCAACCCTAGACTAGCACTCTTGGGCACATGAGCAAGGAGCACAAGAGGCCCTCAGGCAGCAGGTACTCCCTCTCTCTCAACAAGAACCCCTCAGCACCCACAAGACTTGGCGTTTTCAGCTTTGCCGTCAACGCCAACATCAAGCCTAGCGTTTTGGTGTCACCCACAGTCCCCTAGCCTGGCATTTCAGCCCTGCTATCATCGCCACAGTCCCAGCCAGCCAACGTTTTTACTAACGCCACCAGATCTGCTAGCGTTTTCATTCTCAGCCTTAAATGAGGCATTTGCAGCAGTGTTTTCAGCATTCCATACAGCAGCAGATTCAGCCCTAGAGACTCGCAAGAGATCGTCATTTTCAGCCTTCAAAAACACAGCCAAATCAGTCCCAGATTTTCAGCCATAGCGTTTTTACGGACAGCAGATAGAAGACCGCAGATTTCAGCCCTTGAGTCGTCGTCGTCACCGGCATAGTCCCAAGTTGCATCACTTTCCATGCATCATCATTGTACCACTTTGTGCAATCAATAAGTAGACCACTCTCGCCGACAAGAGTGGGGCCTTCGGAGGAGGGTTTTACGTCTCTGGTGTCATATCTCTCTTCTCTCTCTATCTCTCAGTCTCATACACTTGCACGCACACTGTCCATTCACTTTGTTTGTGATCAGAGCATTCTCTCATTAAGAACGGAAGGCTCTACCTTCCATAAGAACAAAAAGGAACCTTGAGCACAATTCGGAGCACTCATCTTGAGCAAAGCGCAAACAATCATTCCGTTGCACCTAACATGCGTATTCTTCTCTCTCTATCTCTATCTCAGCACCTTCATTCACAATGTTTATCCACTTTGTTTGTGATCACTTGCACTCTCTCATTAAAGGAACGGAAGCCTCTCCCTTTTGTAAGTAAAAGGAACCTCGAGCACAGTTCGGAGCACTCATCTTGAGCGAAGTTCAACATTCACTTCCGCTGCCCCTTACATCATAGTTACCAGGAACGAGAAACCGGAACGGGAACGAGGAACGGGAACGTGGAACAAAATGCCATTCCCTGTTACGGGTACTCACGTTTGAAACACGGAACGCGGATTCGGAACGGGAACTTGGAATGGGAACGGGGAACGGAGACCTGAAAACGGCCATTCCCTGTTACTATGCCTTACATTGGTATCAGAGCTTTGGCAGTGTTCTGTATCACTCAAGGAAAGAACCACGTAACCCAAGACCTCTTGGGCGTGTCGATTCCTAATCGTGTTTTCGAAGAGTGACAGGAAACCCAAGAAAGAAGGGCTTGTCCAACCTCCCCTTGTGCCTCTTTGCACTCATTGAGAGCGGACCGTGCACTTAGCGGCTGGCCAATCGACGTGAGGTGGGAAAAAGCAACCTTGGTGTGAGCGCAAGGCCGCCAAGGGGTGCGCCCGCGGAAAAGAGCAGAACTCGGGTGAAGAGAAGATCCTTCTCTAACACAGATTGCAAGCTAAAGAAGAACTCGAGAACCTCAAGAACCCGCGAACCTCAAGACACCCAAGAACCCAAGACCCACAAGAACCCAAGTTCCTCGTGAACTTACGAACACAAGACTTCAATGGATGGTTATCACCCTTCTCTTCTTCTTTCAAGCATGACACACAAGATTTGCCTGATTATGATAAACATGATGATTTGAATGACAATGATAAGCATGATGATTTGAATGATAATGACAAGCATGATGAATTGCATGATACTGACAAGCATGATGATTCTCACTGCAGATACGATCAATCACGAAGCACCAATCTTAGCTCTCAAGTCAAGGTCCACAGAACCCCCACTGGAAGATTCGATAGATCCCGAAGAACCGATCTTGGCTCTCGAGCCTAGGTCCCAAGAACCCTCACAACAAGTATTATGTGTTCGAGTGATTGGTCAACACGCATTGTTCGAGTGTTTCATTCGTGACGCTTTCCTGTATTTTAGTCAGCGTCCTTATGTGATCCCTTTTGATAGGTATGCCATATTGTACAATAAGCACGATTCACTCATGAATGAGCACGGATGTATGCGGATGATTCATAAAAAGATGAAATGTTTGCATTCAAGGAATTCACATTCCATGTCTCTTCCTTAGCATGACACAGTATCCGAAAGAGCACAAGAAGGATTGAGCATCAAGCATCGGCTTTTCCATTGTGATTTGCCACAGTTGATTGATTTAGATCAAAAAGTCAAAATTCGACCCCATTTTTTGCATGTGTTTGATAAATGGTTTGGCACTCCGTCACTTTGTTCATCTTCATTGCATGCACAGTTCTTTCGAAAGAATAGTATTTTTCCAGTCACTTTACATGGAATGGGTATGTTCATGCTTTTGTGTTGAAAGTGGTTTCAGGAATTTTCAGCCTCAAAGATTCTTGAAGAAGGTAGACGCATGACTATAGACGAAGTTGAAGCATGGAAGGAGCCTCAGAAGACTTTGTGTCGCTTTCGGCGCGGCCCAGAGAAGCAAGCGTTGCAGACCTTTATGAAGTTCAAGTATCGCATGACCCACGCATCAGAGTGGGCCGGTGAAGAGTCCTTCCCAGGATTTGAGAAGTTGTTGGCGATCTCCCTTGACGCCATACAGTTCGGTACGAGTACCTCACTTTGAAAAGAAGGGGATGTCACGTGACACATCTAACCGTATGTGGACAAGCTACTTCATGATATGGGTTCAGTTCAATTCAGTTCAGTCTAGAATAGGAAGTGTTCGGGCACTTTTATGAGTCTGTTCGCAGACCATACATGTCCAAGCACTTAGATTAGATGCATATCCTTTGGTTGCACACAGCATGATCATCAGATTCCCATCAGAACCCATCAGGAGCATTTTTACAGTGCATAGACCTATTTTCCCTATTTTTGACATTTTCACTTATTATTTTTAAGTGACTTTTGTTGGGAACTAGGTAGGGCAATTTTAGCAAGCAAGGAAATAAGAAACCCTAGCGCTAGCACTTTCTGGCAAAAGAGGCAGCAAGAACTTCACGTTCAACAGGCACCTTCTCAGCAGGACCCCCCCAAGATGCCCTAGCGTTTTTGTATCACAGCAAAGGCCTAGCTTTTTTCACACAGCAAATCAGCCCTGACATTTTTGCATAGAAAATCAGCCTCGGCGACAACAAGACACCGCAGACCAGCCCTAGCGTTAGCAGTTTTCCACAGAAAGACAGATCAGCCCTAGCATTTTTGGAGCAGCATAACAGCCAGCGTTTTGCAGTTCCGTCGCGACAAGACCTCAAGAAGGACCAAGGTTTTCAGTTTTCAACACTTAGACACAACAGAAAAGTCATGAACCTCGCAGATCTCACCTTCCCGCAGTAGATCCTCGCCGCACGGTCAGATCCAACGTAGTTTACAGTTTCAGCCCGGAAAACGCAGATTTCAGCATCTGCCTTTTCAGCGGGTCGTCGTCGCCATCGACATCGTCACCGACTAGAGTCAGAATTCAGCAAACAAAGATTTGCAGATTTCAGCCATTAGCATTTTTGGATTTCAGCCCGTCTCGTCGTCGTCCTCATCGTTGTCAACATCATTGGCAAGTCCAAGCATTGTGGAGATTTGTGCAATCATAAGTAGGCCGCTCTCGCTATAGAGAGTGGGGCCTTTGGAGGAGGGTTTGACAACATTCTGGTGTCATATTCTTCTCTCTCTATCTCTCAGTCTCAACACCTTCATTCGCAGTGTTTATTCACTTTGTTTGTGATCACTTGCACTATCTCATTAAAGGAACGGAAGGCTCTCCCTGCCGTAAGTAAAAGGAACCTTGAGCACAGTTGGGAGCACTCATCTTGAGCAAAGTTCAACATTCACCTCCACTGCACCTTACATGACAGGCTTCCGATCATTCTCAAGACGGTTCCTGGGCTTCCCCATTTTCTCCAGACGGTTTGACTACAGACACCACAGATCCTATTGGGCAGGACACTTGCAAGTCAATTGGCACTTCATTCACAACAAGAAGTTGTGTTCACACTCAATTCAGGACCTTCACGCACTATCTTCACCTTGTATCGGCGAAGTACAACAGTTTGCTACACTGCTCATGACGGCACTTTACCATGGAGATCTCTCCGAGATTGGGACACCCAGACAGCTTGTAAGGTGCAGCGGAATGAATGTTGAACTTTGCTCAAGATGAGTGCTCCGAACTATGCTCAAGGTTCCTTTTACTTACGGAAGGGAGAGACTTCCGGTCCTTTAGTAAGAGAGTGCAAATGATCACAAACAAAGTGAATGACACTGTGAATGAAGGTACTGAGACTGAGAGATAGAGAGAGAAGAATACGACACCAGAATGTTGTCAAACCCTCCTCCGAAGGCCCCACTCTCTATGGCGAGAGCGGTCTACTTATGATTGCACAAATCTCTACAATGCTTGGACTTGCCGACGATGTCGACAACGATGAGGACGACGACGAGACGGGCTGAAATTTGAAAACTCTAAGGGCTGAAATCTGCAAATCTTCTATCTATTGAATTCTGACCCTATGTCGATGCCGACAGCGATGACAACGATGCGACGACGACGCGCTGAAAACGCAGATGCTGAAATCTGCGTTTTCCAGGTTGAATCTGCAAACTTCGCGGGATCTGACCGTGCGGCGAGGATCTGCTGCGGGAAGGTGAGATCTGCGAGATTTGGGACTTGTTCTGCTGTGTCTAAAGGCTGAAAACAGAAAACGCTGGTCCTAGGGCTGATTCCGTCGCGAAGATCTGCAAAAATGCTGAGGTTGATCTGCAAACCAAAAACGCTAGGGCTCAATTCTACTGTCTCGTGCAATCTGCTATGGATCTGCTAATGCAACTGCTAACGCTAGGGCTGAATTCTCCTCTGCTGTCGCCAATGTCACGAAGTGATGACGTGGCGGACAGCAGAAACCCTAATTTCTGCCAGAAACCCTAAAATTCCTGCAAACCCTAATTTTTGCCAGAAACCCTAATTTCTTGAAATCGCTGAGGCTGAAAAAATATTTTTTAAAAATTAATGATGAGCGACACAAATTTTTCTTTTTCTCTACGCAATGAGAAAGAGAGAGAGAATGCTTTTGCTTTCAAGTTTTGACTCTCTGTGAGAGAGAGAGAGCAATTGCTTTTGATTTGAAGCTTTTGGGACTCTGCTTTTGGGCATCCCTTGTAACCTTTAAATTAGTGGTGAGGGCCTCACTTCTCAAAGCATCTGGACGCAGAGTCTGAGAGTGAATCCCGACCCACTCTCTTGTACTTTGAACTGATTAATATAAAAAGAAATACCGAAAGGGGCGCCAGTCTTTTGGGGCCAATATCTCTAGGCACGGAACTCCGCCGGGCCAATGCAAATCTATTGTGATCTGTGAATTGTTTTGAAGTGATTATTTGGTGCTGTTGCGGTTGATTCTTGACTTGGAGTGTCCAAGTCTGTTACAGTGGTATCAGAGCACGGCCGATTTCTCTTCTACGAGAAATCCGATCCCCAATTTTTTTTTCCGCGGCACCTATGGCTTCACGCAAGGATCAGTCGACTCCCTCTGCATCTGGAGATGCGGACAGGGATCACAACAAAGATTCCGACAGAGAGTATGGTCCGCCTTGGCCTACTCAGGCAGAGCGGCGAGGGATGGAGCGTCGCCAGTTGATCGGCGATGCAACGAAGATGATGCTCAATTTTGCGAAGGACCCAAAATTTGCAAAATATATGAGCGAGACTTCTTTTCAAGAAGTGCATGAGCAGTGGCAGAAAACCACTACACCCACTCTCAAGAATCCTTCTGCTCACAAGAAATATTCAGAGAAGGAATTAGAAGAGGTGGTTGATGCACGGATTGCTTAGCTTTTTGACGCGCAAAAGAAAGCCAAAAAGCACGACAAAAAGCAGAAGAAAAGCACTGACTTCCCGGGATATTTGGGTCGTCAATTGGCTTTTGACAAGGCAAAGAAACGGAAGAAGCGTGTTCGATTTGAAGGAGTACCCAGTTCTTCTTCTTCATCTGACAGTTCTTCTAGCTCTTCAGATTCGAGCGAAGAAGACAGAAAAGGTAAAAAGCGAAGCAAGAAACAAAGCTTCGGAAAGGGCAAGAAAAAGGCAAAGAAGGCTACATCTCGCCTAGAGACTGACAGTTCTACTAAGGACTCGTCTACAGACAGCTCAGATTCTGAAGAAGGAAACTTCTATGCGAACAAGAAGAATTTTTACAAAGCCAACCAGTATGACTTTCTCGAAGATAAAAGCAAGAAAGTCCGAGAGTTTAAGGAAGGTGGCCACTCGATCAAGTTTGATACTTTTTCAGGATACTCAGATGCTTCAAAGGCTTTGTCTTTTATACAGCAATTTGACATTGCTTTCGCAGGAGGACGCTATTCAGAGCACTCCAAGATTCGGAGAGCTGCCTCTTACTTTAAGGGGAATGCTCGTACTTGGTCGTCCACGCTTCTTTTAAACAAGAATGCACCAGTTAAATGGCTGAAATTTAAGAAGCTTTTTATTTCTTCTTGGTTGACGCAAGAATATGACCGAGATATACGAGCTGCCTGGAATTATCTTCGGATGACCAAGAAAGATACAATCAATGCTTATTGTGAAAGATTCTGGAGCTCTTTTCTACCCGCCTCTTCATTCAAGAAGATCTCGTTCAAAGAACAAATTGAGCGGTTTACCTTGGGTCTACCTACAGAGATCCGAGATCACTACTTGGAACAGAAGTCAGCTTCTATTCAGGAGTTGATGAGTCATGCGAAGCGGGGCTTTGCCATTCACTCTAGCAGTCTGACCTACCCCACAGATGAGGCCATGACACAACAAGCCGAACAGACTTCTGGGAATGAAAGTAGAAAGAAAAAGAGCAACCCAAAGAAAAAGGATGCACGACCCAAGCTTACTCCTGATGAGAGAGCTCGCTTCATCAAAGAGTGGAAGTGCTTTGGATGCGGGGAACATGGACATATCCCCGCGAAGTGCCCTAAAAAGGCACAGAAAGAACAGAATGATAAAGACGACAACAGGCCTGAGAGTTCGAGAGCAGCTGAGGAACGTGGCAGAAAAGGCAGATAGAAAAGCAGAATTGGTACCACATGGCGTCGGACCTGCACCGAATCTAATGAATGAAAGTACAAACTTTGCCGCTTTCGGGGCAAAGTGAAGGATCAAGAAGCTCTTTTGAAGGAGCCAAGGCCAACTTCTTTTCACTTGGAATTGGCGGCTCGATTTGGAATTACGCCCGACAAACTGACGCCACAGGCGGAGGTAGTTTGACTAGCACCCGCATGGGATGTTGCCATTACACCGAGCATTGGCAAACTTCGTTTGCAATGACATGGGTGTTCAGGGCACGCGAGTGACGTTCTACTCAGGATCCCTTGGTACCACAAGAACTACGCCGTGGTTGACTACCGGGCCGAGAAAGCGACTTTAATAAATGAAGGGCTTAGAGATTGTACTTGATGAACTTTAGTTTCTTACTCATTCTTTTGGGAGAGAACTGAACGATGTATAAAGGTTGAATATGTTTTGACCTGATCAAAAGAACGCCAAGATTTTTCTCCACACTCATGCCGATTGCTTTTCAGAGGGCCTGAAGATCAAACCATTGATATGATACCTGGAAGCACACCACCGAACCGGCCACCTTACCGTGTGAGCCGAGTACTGAATGAAAAGATTATGAACCCAGTGAAAGACCTCTTGGAAAAGGGTCTTGTCCAGCATAGTACTTCACCGTATTGCTCTCCATTGTTATTGGATTTGAAGAAAGACGGATCTTGGAGAATGTGTATCGATTATAGCCCTCTCAACGAAATCACCATCAAGAACAGATTTCCAATTCCTAGGATCGATGATATACGCGACAGGTTACAGGGATCCTCGTGCTTTAGCAGGATTGACTTGAAGAGTGAATATCATCAGATCCGAATCGCGCCGGAAGACGTCTACAAGACAGCTTTTCGGACGACTTTTGGGTTATTTGAGTTTTTGGTGATGCCTTTTGGTTTAACCAATGCTCCTACCACATTTAACCGGATGATGGACAGGAATTTTTGAGAGCACAGGCTATTTGTTGGCACTTTCTTTGATGATATCATTGTTTTCTCCAAGAATGAAGCAGACCACAGAGATCATATGCTTCAGAGATACATTTTTTTGGGGACACTTTGTCTCCCAACAGGAGTGCAAATGGATCCGACCAAGATAGACACTATCTGTGATTGGCCCGATTTGAAGAATGTCCATGAAGTTGAAAGCTTCTTGGGACTGTGTTCGTACTACAGACGGTTCATTCGAAAGTTTGTAGAGGCTGCTTCCCCTTTGCATACCTTGATACAGAAAGGAGTCCCTTTCTCGTGGGGATCCACAGAGGTGACTGCCTTTCAGACATTGAAAGAGAAATTGACTACAGGACCAGATTTGACTTTGCCGGACTTGCAGAAGTCATTTGAAGTATTTTGTGATGCTTATGGTCGTAGTCTGGGTGCGGTCTTGATGCAAGAAGGCCATGTCATTGCTTACGAGAGCCGATTATTCTCTAGGCCGAAGATGACAGCACAGATTTATGAGAAAGAGCTTTTGGTGGTTATCCATGCTCTTACTCAGTGGCGGCATTACCTACTCGGAGCGGATTTTACTGTCTTTACAGACCATCAAAGTTTGCGCTACTTCTTGCCACAGAAGCAGCTTTTGGAAAAGCAGATGCAGTGGGCGAACATCTTGTCACAATTTCACTTCCAGATCGTCCATGTGCAGGGACAGAAGAATGTGGTGGCAAATGCTTTGTCTCAGAAGCCGTTGGTTCTGGCTATTTTCGCGATACATCATAGGAGCTTTGAGGATATGGTCGATCAGTATGCCACAGATACAGATTTTGCAGATATTTTCACACGGATACGGGATGGGGAGACAGTAGCTGGATACTCCCGTCGGGAAGGCTACTTGATGAGAAAGACTATGTTGTGCGCGTTACACAGCCGTTGCGGGAAAAGGTTATGATTGAATGCCACTGTCCACCTTTTACGGGCCACCGCGGCATTGCTACCACCATGAAGGGGTAGAGAGATACTTCTTTTGGTCGAGACTCAAAAAGGATGTGGAAGAGTTTGTGCGTAGTATGCCAGCAGGTCAAGTTTGACAGGCATAAGGCACAGGAATTGTTACAGCCTTTACCCATACCCACCCGCCCCTGGGAAAATATTGAAATGGATTTCATTTTTTATCTCCCGAGAACACAGAATGATCACGATGAGTTTCCGATTACAGGGCACGTCTAAGACGATTGTCTCCGACAGAGACCCCAGATTTATGAGTTTGTTTTGGAAGGCAATTTGGGAGAACATTGGCACGCGGTTGCAGTTCTCGTCATCGTTCCACTTGCAGACTGACGGGCAATCTGAGATTGCCAATTCAGTGGTTTTAGATTTATTGAAGTCTTGTATCTCGGACCAGAAGACTCAATGGGAAAAGAACTTACCTTTGGTGGAATTTGCCTACAATAACAAGATACACTCTTCGACGGGGAAGACGCCATTTGAGATTGTTGAAAGTGCTGCGAAGGTTCCATCCTTCCTGAGCACGAAAGATTAGATATTTGAAGCGGATGAATATTTGCGAGATTTGGATACGGCTTTTGCCAAGGTTCGCAAGACTTTGCAGAAGTCTCAAGAACGACAGAAAAAGGCAACGGATCGCCATCGTCGCGACTTGAAACTGAATGAAGGAGGATGATTGGGTGCTCTTACGTTTTGAGAAGGCACGCCTAAGAAAGAAAAAGGGAAAGGAGAGGCTTTTTCCAAAGCTTAGTATGCGATACTACAGACCTTTCCAGATTACTGAAAAGATAAATGATGTCTCCTTCCGATTGAAACTGCCAGATACTTGGAGGATTCACAATGCATTGCATGTGAGTCTCTTGAAACCTGTTAAGGGTGATGTGCCTGATGATGGGGAGCCTGATGAGCAACCCGCAGTGGAAGAAAACGAGGAGACCCTTGTTCCTGAACACATTTTGGCACATACAGATACGAAGAAAGGTAAAGTCCGAAGGCAGTTCTTGGTTAAGTTCAAGAACTTTCCTGGTTAAGTTCAAGAACTTTCCTGCATTTAATGCGAAGTGGATGGAGGAGGAGGACCTAGCTTTCCCTCGATGTTTTGGTTTAGCATAATCTACTCCAAACGGAACCCAGAAATTCAGCTTGGCCGAAGATCTGGTGCAGTGGGATGCACAAGAGGGGAGTTACTCCGCTCCTTTGTCAACAGATGCCTTGATTTTGATACTAAAGTCATTTATGTCTCTTTGAGCTTCAGGGATACTGAGAGCTGACAGTATTCTGCTAGATGACTTTATGAAATGGAATTCCTGATAATGATACTGATTTCTAATGGACTTCTTTTGAGTGCAGGAACTGATAGCCGAAATGACTGCAGCATTTTGGTCTGATTGATCTCGAATAGACATGGTTGCAATAGGGGTTAGTCAATCGGACATCAATGAGGTCCCAATTGGACCTAGATGTGATTGCTAGCTACATTACCGATAAATCATGGTCTAAGATCCGAATGAATGTTGAATGTCATGTGATGTCCTGTGATGTCTGGTGATGTCCTGTGATGTCGTGTGATGTGACTGTCGATTTTGCACATGTGCTAGATGTGTGTTCCTAGTACGTAGGTACTAACAGTCAATGTCTGCTAAGACGGTTTATGGCTTTTGTCGGTTTTGCAGGCGTAATCGCGGTCGATTACAATGCTTTCAAGAGGGGGGTATGTCACAAAGTGATGACGTGGCGGACAGCAAAAACCCTAATTTCTGCCGAAAACCCTAGAATTCCTGCAAACCCTAATTTCTGCCGAAAACCTTGATTTTTGAAAATCGCGAAGGCTGAAAAAATATTATTTTTTATTTATTTATTTATTCTTTTAAATGATGAGCGACACAAATTTTGCTTTTTCTCTACGCAATGAGAAAAAGAGAGAGAATGGTTTTGCTTTCAAGTTTTGACTCTCTGTGAGAGAGAGAGAGAGCAATTGCTTTTGATTTGAAGCTTTTGGAACTCTACTTTTGGGCATCCCTTGTAACCTTTAAATTAGTGGTGAGGGCCTCACTTCTCAGAGCATCTGGACGCAGAGTCTGAGAGTGAATCCCGACCCACTCTCTTGTACTTTGAACTGATTAATATACCAAAAGGGGTGCCAGTCTTTGGGACCAATATCTCTAGGCACGGAACTCCGCCGGGCCAGTGCAAATCTATTGTGATCTGTGAATTGTTTTGAAGTGGTTATTTGGTGCTATCGCGGTTGATTCTTGACTTGGAGTGTCCAAGTCTATTACAGCCAGGCTGATGCAGATGCAAAAACACTAGGTGATCTAGGTTCTTGTCCAAAAACACTAGCTCTTCTGCAGTGATGCAAAAACGCTAGAGAACTTGGGGTCCTACTTAGAAGTTGCCTGTGAGCAATGCTCCTGCTGCCTCTTCTGCCAGAAAGTGCTAGCGCTAGGTTTCTTATATACAAACTTATGAAATTTGCCCTACTTAGTTAAAGTCACTTAAAAATAATTGTGAAAAATGTCAAAAATAGAAAAAATAGGTCTATGCACTGTAAAAATGCTATTGATGGGTTTTGACTGTAATCTGATGATCATGTTGTGTGCAACCAGAGGATATGTATCTACTCTAAGTGTCTGGACATGCACGGTCAGCGAACAGACTCACAAAAGTGCCAGATCACTTCCTATCCTAGACTGAGTTGATTGAACTGAACCTTGGTCATGCTGTAGCTTGTCCACGGACACATAGGGTTGGATGTGTCACGTGACACAACTGCTACACTCGAGGAGTTCGTCGGAGTATTGTCTTTTAATGGACATTGCAGCAAACATCTTCATCATTTGCCTCACACCTTGGGCACCTATATATGGGGCCAAGGGGGTACCCATTTCCACATCTCACAGAGATCATACTGATTGTATTGAGGGTCTTCTGCTCATGGTAGTCATGGGGGGTTGATCGCCCCCTCTTCCTACATCTCGCGTTTGTGCTCTCTCTCTCTCTCTCTCTCTCTCTCTCTCTCTCTCTCTCTCTCTCTCTCTCTCTCTCTCTCTCTCTCTCTCTCTCGCGCGCGCACGCGCACTCTCACAGTCACGTGCACATGGCTTTGTGTGCCACGTGGACATGCTTCATCGATTTCCAAAGCCAAATTTCCCTTTCTTCCTAGATAGGGATGTCTAGAATCTTAGGAGGATTAGTACCGGCATTTTTGTGAGCCTATTCGTAGGACCTGCATGTCTGGACAAGTCCATTAGATTAGGTTTTCTAGTTTTAAAACCCTCTTGCATAAATGGTTTGTACACGCGTTGTGATAGTTGTTGTTACACTACGGTGGGCATTTGGCACGACGAGTGTCACGAGGACATGGAAATTGCTAACTTGAGTTGTTGGTTTCTTTCCGATGATTTTTGTTTAATTTTTGGGACCCTCTTTTTGAAGTTGCAAATGGTCGGACATTGTATGGCCAATGTGAAACAATAGTTTCACCCGCAGATGGGAAGTTGGTCGGCACTGAAATTCCAGTAGTAAAAGGGTGTCTAGGCTCAGTTCAAAGTCATCTAGGTTCCCTCACCGCACTTAATAAGTTAGTAGATATTAGGAAATTAACTCCATAGAGGCACAGTGACAAGGTGGGTCACCCAGAGAAAATCACCCGAGAACTGGACTACATTGCATTTTTGGACGTGGTCCCAGTGGTGAAAGATGGTCAGATGACCAGTGAGAGTCCAATGGAAGCATTTCCTAACATTTAGGAAACTGCTATTTTGGGCCACAAAATTTGTTCGCGTCATTAGCTTTAGCATGACAAGGGGAACATTTTATTACTCTCCTGCAAAGTCAACTG
The DNA here is from genome assembly GCF_014529385.1 of Adiantum capillus-veneris. NCBI lineage: Eukaryota > Viridiplantae > Streptophyta > Polypodiopsida > Polypodiales > Pteridaceae > Adiantum > Adiantum capillus-veneris. The sequence goes on along the minus strand of NC_140950.1, from coordinate 140,418,156 downwards.
ATGCACCAATTGAGAGATTTTTAAGCGCGAAGCCTAATGCGGAAAAATTGCATGCATGAGTGCCAAGTTGCATTTTTTGGCCAATTTACCAAGTCTGGGAGAACAGAACTCGTAAGACTTTTTGAAGCAGCTTTGGAGGCTGAGAACTCTGATTTTCAGTCATTTCTCAGCATTTTTGAGCTTCCCAAGCCTTTACCTAGGACCAAGGAGCTCATTTTCAGCATTGGAATCAGATGCGTGTTTACAGGGCCGTTCTGCTGCGTTTTCAGCGATACGCAAGTTTTGGCAGCCATGGAACTCTTCCCCTTTTGCATCTATTTGTTCACAGATGCATTACACGTCAAGCGTAGAAGAGGGGACGCTAGATTTATGCTTGGGGAATGCTTCATTGAGAACGAACCTGTAACAAGTTAAGAGTGTGCAAGCTTTCCCTCTCATGTACAGTGTAGTGCAAGAAGTGATATCCTACACACTCTACACTGCTCTCTCTCTCTCCCCTACGTGCAGTAACGTGATGCCCCACAAGAGGGCTCTTCATTTGCGGTCTTAATGCAAGAAGGTCATGTGATTGCCTATGAAAGCCAATTGTTTTCAAGGCCATGATTGACAGCACAAATTTATGAGAAAGAGCTATTGACAATGATCCATGCTCTTGCTCAATGGCGACATTACCTACTCGGAGCTGATTTCACGGTCTACTGATCATAAGAATTTACGCTACTTCTTGTCACAGAAGCAGCTTTTGGAAAAGCAGATGCGGTGGGCTAACATCTTGTCACAGTTTCACTTCCAGATTGTCCATGTTCAGGGACAGAGAACTTGGTGACAGATGCATTGTCTCGGAAGCCCCTAGTCTTGGCTATTTCCGCGGTTCATCATAGAAGCTTGGAGGACATGGTTGATCAGTACGCCACAGATCCAGATTTTTCCGATGTATTCACTCGAAAACAAATGGGGAGGTAATAGCGGGATATTCCATACGAGATGGCTACTTGATGAAGAAAACGATGTTGTGCGTCACACAGCCGTGGAGGGAAAACGTTTTGACTGAGTGCCATTGTCCACCTTCTACGGGTCACCGCAGTGTCGACACCACCTTGAAAGGTGTGGGTTACTTCTTTTGGCCGAGACTCAAGAAAGATGTGGAGGACTTTGTTCGTAGTTGTTTAGTATGCCACAACGTCAAGTTTGACAGGCATAAGGCACAGGGATTACTACTACGGGTCACCGCAGCATCGACGCCACCTTGATAGGTGTGGAGAGTTACTTCTTTTGGCCGAGACTCAAGAAAGATGTGGAGGACTTTGTTCGCAGTTGTTTAGTATGCCACAAGGTCATGTTTGACAGGCATAAGGCACAGGGATTACTACAGCCTTTACCCATTCCCACCCGCCCCTGGGAAAGTATTGCAATGGATTTCATTTTTGATCTCTCGAAGACACAGAGTGGGCATGATGGCATTTGGACTGTCATCGACAGATTTAGCAAGCAAGCTCACTTCATTCCAATGAAGAAAACAGTCAAGCCGGATCATTTAGCGAGACTGTTCATTGCACAGACTTTTCGACTACGTGGCATGCTTGAGACAATAGTCTCCTACAGAGATCCCCGATTCACGAGTTTGTTTTGGAGGGCTATTTGAAAGAACATTGGCACACGGTTGATGTGTTGTGTATAGTGCATCGATACTAACAGTCAGTGTCTACTAAGACAGTTTATGGCCTCTATTTGTTTTGCAGGCGTAATCGAGGGTGATTACAATTCTTTCAAGAGGGGGGTATGTCACCAACCGATAACGTGGCAGGGCCCGGACACACACACACACTCAAAAAAAAGTGATGACATGGCAGCCAATACGGACGCCCGCATTAAATAGGAAGTATTTGAACATATAATTGCATGTCCAATATGCTTATGTGCAAACATGGCAGCGTTCATCTCGAGTATATCTACATCAAAGGGAACATTCTGCACACCTTTTTGCCTTGTGCAATCAACCTTCCATTCTTCTTGCTCCCCACTCAGATGTACTGACCCCTTACATAGGCGTCTCTCGCCGTCTTTTTATTTAGCTCTCAGTTGCGTGTACAACTACCAGAGAGAGCCCATTCAACAAATCAATGAGTAAAAGGGCACCCCCTAGGCTCATAATTAAAGGCCCTTTATCACAAAAGTAACTTTTTGTTGTATTTTAGAGGAAAACTAAATGTTTTCTCAAATTTCAATTGACACAAATTGTTACACCGTAAATGATCTTAAGTCAAATAAACAATGTAAAGCATGGGCTATGGAACCATGCTAATTCCAAACTATTACATAGTCAATGTTGCAAACCCCATCATGGTGTTTGAAGAGCTCTTTGTAACGCCCCATCCCATAAAGCAATGCACTTTTGAATTACTACGTATGGATATATGTAAGCTTCTTCCATTCTTTACCTCCTTGTATTTGCTTAATCCTTGCAATTAAAGAAGATTGCTTTGACTTTGGGCATGATATGTGATGAACTTTAAGGTGAGGACTCCTCCCAGCCAGCTTTCAAGCAAAACAACAAATTATATATCAAATCAATATCATGCCTGGTAAATCTATATCCTTTCATGCGAACAAAAGAGGCCACTTCCCCTTCTCCTGCCAAGCCATCACAGCAATGGATACAAGATACAAAGTTATGTATTCTGCTATGACTCCGATGCTATATGTTGCCAGCACTTGGGCATATCCTCTGCCTTTCACAAGCGTAATATTGGTACCAAAATGCACGTTCTAAATCCTGATACCTCTCATATAACGTAGAAATATGCATTTCTACACCAAAACAGAACCATGTGCCAGAACCAGATTTATCGGCATACCTTGCGCAGCGTGCTGCAACTACATTCGCAAGAGATGAGAGCTCTCGCACCCATTTTTTGGAGGAGCGGGCAGAAGGGCTGCCTTCACCAGCAGTGATAATGTCTTCATCCTCGTAAGCATCTTCGTCTTTTCTTGCTCCGAACAGCCCTTTGAAAGAATTCTCTCTCATCAGAGTCTCCACAAACGACTTCCCTTTCAGCATACTGCCCACCCATAAATCGCCCTCTTCAAAACTCAGGCATCGATGATAAAGGGGACGGGTGTCTGTCTGCGCGATTAATTGTAATCAGCTCAAATTCGCCCGACCCACCTACAACACTTTATCCAAGCCTGCCGTGCTCGGGCGATGTCGGGCGCAACACAGAAAGAGGAGGAGAGAGAGAGAGAGAGAGAGAGAGCGATCAAGCTCCGATTCCCGAAATTGTTCCAGTAATGCTCGATGCTAACTCTAAAGTAAAAGGATTCTTCGATCTCTTTAGAGTAACACATTTTCTTTACTATTTGGATGTGTGGAAACAAGAGAAAAACTAGATTGCTTCGTTAGCTATGTTCCATCGAATTGAGATCGAACAAAATATTGGAAATTGAAAGAGTGTGAGAGAGAGAGAGAGAGAGAGATTTCATGAAAGAGTGTTAGATTTTTTTACCTGAGAGTGTTTGGGATACCGATCGTCGTGGTTTAGTCGTGTAGCTCTGCATGAATTGGTTACCGATCGTAGTGCTTTAGAGGGGTACCTCGCCAAAAACCACAAGGAGTGTTAAGAGTTTTGTCAAGCTCAATGTTCATGACCATACAAGATGTCAATGTTATTAATTGTTTGTTGTTCCATTTTTATGTTTTAAAAAACAGGAAACATGCAAGTCTCGTTGCATGGGGGAGTTTGGACAGTCCTCCCCAATTTTTATAATACGAGGGAACGTGCCATTCCCATGGCAGCATGCAATTTTCAGTGTGTTCATTAACTGCATTCTGAGTGTCAAAAATCAGAAAATAATAATGTTTACTCACCGCGCGATTGAATGTCTATCGCCAATGGACTTCCTTGTATCAACGATGTTGGGCATCTCCTGACTTAACCCGCTGCAAGAGATGACATCCCTGGGAGGATACCCTTCAAGAAGATTTTGTGTTATTGTGAGAACACCACATTTTGTATACATATCGATCAAACCACCACCAAGCATGAAATTGTACTCCCAACAAATGTTGACTAGCGATCATATCGTGAATTTTAATATCTATGGCTGTGTACGTCATTGCATCTGCTAACCCGCATGCTTTCTAGATTCCTGTGTAGGCGTAGTTGATTGCATCTAGATAGAGACCCTTCTTGCGATCTGTTTTGCACAACCTGTAATCAATCCATTTCAACAGGCGATATTCCGGAAATGAAACTCCTCGAGCACTTTTTCTGCCCATATCAGCCTCTTGCGTGGAGCTACATGCCTTCATGCATGTGTACGGGATTGCATATGGAGAGAGACCCTCGCTTCGCATCTGTTGAAAACAAAATAGACCTTGTTGGCCCTGCCCTTGTGGAGCAAATTATGGAATCAGCACATTCTAAGAGTCGACACTCAGGACACAAAGCTCCTCGAGCACTTGCGCAAAGCCACATGCCTTGAATGAATTTGGAGAGATATACTTGCTTTGCGTCCGCTGAAAACAACCTACAGGTTTCCCGTAGCACATTTGGCATACGTATCGACCAAGGCATTGCCAAGCACGGAAATTTTTTGCAACAGCCCCTCACTAACAATTTCATAGTTAATTTTTAAGCCCATATCAGCATCTTACGTATAACCACATGCATTAAAGATGCATGCTTATGTGATTGCATCTTGAGAGAGGCCCTCGCTTTGCATCCAATGAAGACAACCAAGAGCTTTCTGGCCCTGCTCTTATTGCGGCATCTCGCAATCAATGCTAACATTCCAGATAGGAAGCTCTTGAAGCAATTTTTGTGCTCTCTCAAGCGCACCACATTTGGCATACATATCGACCAAGAGATTGCCCACATAGCTGATAAACGTTAAAAAAGAGGACAGCCACATGGACGCTCGCCATGCTCTCATTGTGCACATTCTGCAATCATTGCGTTCATTGGAAGTGGTGGCATTCCGGACAGGGAGCTCCTCAAGCACTTAGTGCTTTCTCAAGCCTTCCGGGCAATCCCCAGCTGCTCAACAGTAACACTTTCAGGCTTCAAGCCAAGATCACTGGCTATGAACTCAGCACCAGTGATGATGGCAATGTCCTGCAATAAGGCTTTCCGTCTCTCACCAAATCCTGGTGCTTTGAGAGCAGCCACTTTCACGATTCCTCTCATCTTATTCACCACCAGAGTTGCTAAAGCTTCTCCTGATACATCCTCAACAACAATCACCAAAGGAGCATTCAGTTGTGAAACTTTCTCTAGAACTGATAGAATGTCTTTGATGGTGGCTAATTTCTGATCAGTGACAAGGATTCTTGCATTATCAAGTTCCACAATGAGCTTTTCCTGGTTAGTCACGAATTGAGGGGAGATATACCCCCTGTTGATCTCCATTCCTTCTTTGACTGTGATTGTCATCTCAAAGGATGATGATGATTCAATCGACAACACACCATCTAGACCAACGTTGTCAATGGCATCAGCAATCATGGTACCTATGGCAACATCATTACCGAAAGAAATAGTCGCCACAGCTTTGATATCATCACGGCCCTTGACAGGTCGAGATATTTGTCAACGGAGAGAGGGAGAGGGAGAGAGAAGAAGAAGAAGAAGAAGGAGAGTATTTTAACGTCGTAGAGAGACGGATTTTCTGTCAACGCAAGAGAGAGAGAGAGAGAACGACTGCAAAAGCCGCTATTTTTAGCTAGGCCACGTTTTTTTTAGAGCTTTACAGGCCCACGTTTTAAGCTTTTGAGCGACATTAGTTGGAGCCATGTGGGCTGTTGAGGGGCCAAGGAGAGGAAAATGGACACTACGCTAACGAAGTAAAAAGTGATAGAATCACGAGGCCTGCAATGGAGAGAGAGAGAGAGAGAGAGAGAGAGAGAGAGAGAGACTCAATATTGATGATCAAACTATGAGATCGAGCCTGGGGTAAGTTCACAGACGTAGCTTGAGAGAAGCACGAAGGAGAGAAAACCTCTTTGCAATGAATATCTTCTATGTGCTCAGCCAATAAAAAATTATGCATTTTTAACAAGTGATAAATCACGAGCCCTACCACCAAGAAGACGAGACTATAGTAAAACTTACGACAAATTGTCAAAATACTCCTCTAATTTGTGGAAATTCCTGAAGTACCCTTCAAATTCCCAAAATATGCTACTTAAATATTGAGTGAATAACCATTACCTGCAATAGGGTTACATCTGTAAAATACTTGCCCAAAAAAAGTAGTGTCGTAGGGTTTGCTGCAACCCTTTACCCACACTTCTCGATGTGAAGGCCTATAGAGCTTGTATTGCTATCCCCCTCAAAATAGCCCATCCATCCCAAGCCTACAAGAGGCAAACAAGTATGGCATTAGAGCATTGGTTTAGCTGGGTGTGATGTATCCTAGATTCAGTGTCTCCTTGAGTGTGGTCATATCAATGAGACTGGCCATTTAATTAAATTGTGGAACAATTCCTACGCAGGTTCTAACTTCTAGGCTATGCAGATTAAAATTGAAACCAAGATAGATTGCCGGATTAAAGCACAGACACGGAGTGAGGGGGAGAGAGAGAGAGAGAGAGAGAGAGAGAGAGAGAGAGAGAGAGAGAGAGAGAGAGAGAGAGAGAGATGTTGAAGACCCGTGTTACACAGGGTGAGGGTCAAGGGAGATCAGAGTGAAGAGCGTAGCAATGTCCATAGCATTCTATTTAGCTTTTAGGCGAAGAGTGCATAGAATGCGGAGATTCTGAGGTGTCTTTTATAAATTGACACATGTGTTCATGTGAGACTCGAGACACACACACACACACACACAAACGACAGTTCTATAAAGAGTGAGTGCATCTCTCTTCTTATTGCCGCTGCCCTTGGCGTGCAAGAAGAAACCGCAAAAAAGATAAGGGTGAAGGGGACTTTTAAGCAGGGGAAAAGAAAGGCAATCAGAAAATTGATCGCCCGGGTATAGCAAGCCCATTACTCTGTAATACTACCCTAATTTATTACCGCAGGGCAGGGGCCGATTTACATGTGGATCAAAGGCCATATCACTGGTACAGGGATGGTTATATAGGATCAGGAGCGTCAGCGCCCGCAAACTGGTAGTTAGCAGGCAGCTCTGGCCCACGCCCAGGTCCCTCCTTTCTAGAAATGGAGACTGCGAGACCATAACCTAGAAGTCGAAGGCACGAAGGCAGCTGCCCCATGATCCATTGGCGTCTACTCTAGCTTATACAACAATTAGGTTATAGGTATTGCATGTTATAAAATCTGCAGGCTCAGCCCTTGAGTGAATCGTCATGAAGTATGCTCGCAGAGTGTAAGATCGAGGTCAACACCTACACAACAATATAGATGTGAGTCTGATCCCGCTAGAACACACCTCTCTCTCTCTCTCTCTCTCTCTCTCTCTCTCTCTCTCTCTCTCTCTCTCTCTCTCTGTGTGTGTGTGTGTGTGTGTGTGTGTGTGTGTGTGGAGTGGAACCAATGGATTTACATGTAGGAGACATAATGGGGATAGTGTGATTGACTATATGCTACTCTCTGAAGCCATCATGTATCGCATAAAGAGTTTTATGTTTGGTCAATGGACCCCGGAATCCGACCATCGCACCTTATGTATTGACCTTTCATGTGGAGAAGCAACTAAGCATGATAATCTCAGCCAAAGGAAAGAGAAGTTATCACTATGTATGGATTTCAAACGGGCACCAATGTACATTGAAATGGTTGAGCAAAAATTATGGATGACAAAGCTTCAATGTGATGCACCATTGGAAACTAAATGGGAAGCTTTCAAGAAAGCTATTTGTTCTTGTGCGGAAGAATGTTTTGCCATAAAGCATCTCCATGGTATCAACAAAGATAGATCACGCAAAAGGTGGTTTGATAAAGAATGTCAAGATGCTCGAAAGTCCTTGATAAAGCTTGATGCAACTACGGACAAAGACAACTATCAAAGTCATTTGCATACATACAAGGCATTGATTCAAAAGAAGAGAAGAAGATGGGAAGTAAAGCAACAAGAATTTCAAGTCCAAGAAAAGGCACATGCATGTGGAAGATTTTGGAGAAACTTGAGAGGCAAGCGGGTTGAGAATTTTGGTAACTTGAGTCTAGTGGATATGTACACACATTGTAGGCAATTATATGAGCAAGCAAATGTTGAAAAAATTCCATTTTATGGTTCACTCCCATGTATGCCGTCTTTTTTTACTATTGAGGATGTATGCGGTGGGCTTGAAAAGTTGGCCACTCGCAAAGCGGGAGATCTTCAAGGTATCAAGCCAGAGATGATCAAATGGACTGGAGATTTTACCCATAAGTGGATGTGTGATATGTTCAACCTTGCACTTCAACATGGTATGCCTTATGATTGGAGTACTAATTGGGTTAAGCCTTTGCATAAAGGAGGGGATGCAAAGAATGTAAGCAACTACTGGACTATAATGATTGGGTGTCTTATGGAAAAGTTGTTTGGGTGCCTAATGGAGATGAAATTGAGTGATTGGGCTGAAGAGAATGACAAGCGTGCAAAGGGACAAGCGGGTTTTCGTCAATGCCATAGCACCATTGATCATCTTGTCACTCTTCGTGTTCTCATGGAGGAAAGTCGGTTGAAAGGCAAGCGATTGTATTGTTGTTTTGTGGACTTTAAGAAAGCCTTTGATATGATTCCACGTAACAATTTGTGGAGAAGGATGGAAGAACTCCAAGTGCCAAGTGAGTTTATGCTTGCGGTTTCTCGAATCTATGAGAAGGTGATTTGTCAATTGTGCATGGGAAGAGAAATTTCAGAAATTTTTGTAAGCACTATTGGGGTTAAACAAGGATGTCCATTGTTGTTGGGGTATAAAGCCCAATGTGGTCGCCCAGGTAAGTGGGCGGGCCGCCAGGTATGTACACATATTCTTTTGTTAAAACCTAATAAGAACTCACTATGCTCTACACATTACAGTAGAGCGAGTTCACCATATCGTGTGCTCTTCTTCTCGCACTCTCTCTCGCGTCGCACTTCCGCTCGTACTCCTTCAATTGCCACCAACTCTCTTTGGTCTATGCATCGATCAATTGGAACAAATGGTACTTGACTTTATGCAAGAAGAAGGCATTGAAGAGGTCACTATTTGCAATGCGGTAATCATGCTTTTGTTGTATGCGGATGATGTAGTGCTTCTAGCACACACTTTAGAAGATGCACAAAAGCTTATGGTTGTCCTTGAGAACTTTTGCTTGCATAGTGGGTTGATTGTAAATGAATCCAAAACAAAGGTTATGCTTGTGAAAACCAACCATAAGAAGAAGCCATGCTAACATAAGAAGGTTTTCTGTATGGTAAGCAAACACAGCAGCCACATAAGCATAGAAGCAGTAGAAGAGATACACAGTTGGCACTTGTTCATAGTGATTTGTGTGGACCTATGCCTAACCTATCTCTAGGGGGAGTTTCTTACTTTATGACATTTATAGATGATTACTCGAGAAAAGTATGGGTTTACTTTCTCAAGCACAAGGATGAAGCGTTTAGTGTTTTCAAAACGTTTGTGACACTTGTGGAGAATCAGAGTGGCAAGAAGCTTAAATGCTTACGCACTGACAATGGTGGAGAGTATGTTTCAAAGGCCTTTCAGGACTTTTGTGAGTCAAAAGGTATAAAACATGAACTTACTGCTCCTTACAATCCTCCTCAAAATGGTGTTGCTGAGAGGATGAATAGGACCATACAAGAGAAGGTCAGAAGTATGGTGTCTAATGCACAGCTGCCAAATGGGTTTTGGGCTGAAGCTGTATCAACAGCTGTTCATCTTGTAAATAGATCTCCTAGCAAGGTTTTGCAGAAGGATTCAGTGCCAGAGATGCTATGGTCAGGTAAAATGCCCTCATACAAGCATCTCAGAGTCTTTGGCTGTGAGGCATATACTCACGTTCCAAAGGAATTTAGAAACAAACTTGAGCCAAAGAGTAGAAAGTGCATCTTTCTAGGCTATGGTAATTCTGGTGAGATGGGGTATAGACTTTGGGATCCCGAATCCAAAAAGGTTGTCCGCAGCAATGATGTTCACTTTAATGAATCCAAATATCATTCTAAACCAGAGAGGGTTGAGGAGATTAGAAGAGTTGTCTTCCAAGAAGATGGACCTGCACGTGCAAGACAAAATGTCATGGCTCAAGAGGAGCAAGGACATGATAGAGTGGAACCACAGGTTGTGGCTGAGCCTGAGCCACCTATTGTGCGTAGATCTGAACGTGTCACGTGACCTCCTGATAGGTTTGTTCCATCTATGAACTATGTCATGTTGACTGATTGCAATGAGCCTTCATGTTACAAGGAAGCAGTGCAAATGAAGGACTCCGGGAATTGGCAATTGGCCATGCAGTCAGAGATGACAGCTCTGCATAAAAACAAGACATGGAAGCTAGTTAAATTACCACAGGGCAAAAAGGCTCTACCTTGTAAATGGGTTTACAGGTATAAGATCACCGCTCATGATAGTCAGCCAAAGTACAAAGCAAGGCTTGTTGCCAAGGGCTTTAAGCAAGAACAAGTCATTGACTTTGATGAAGTCTTCTCTCCGGTGGTCAAGATGACTACATTGAGATGCTTTCTTGCATTGGTTGCCATATTAGATTTGGTGTTGCACCAAATGGATGTCAAGACAGCGTTCTTGCATGGTGATTTAGATGTGGAAATTTACATGCAGCAGCCAGAAGGGTTTGTTGAGAAAGGCAAGGAAGATTGGGTATGCCAGTTGTTAAAGAGTATTTAGGGCTTAAAACAATCACCGAGGGCATGGTACCATAAATTCCACAAGTTTATGCTTTCTCAAGGCTACAAATGTAGTGAGTTCGATCACTGTCTATATACAAAGAAGGCTAAGGATGGCAGTTGGTTGATCCTTATTTTGTATGTGGATGACATGTTGATTGCTGGCAAGCACTTGGAAGAAATTTCAGCTTTGAAGTCAAAGATGGCAAAATCGTTTGACATGAAAGACATGGGTGAGGCAAGTCATATACTTGGTATGTGCATTGAGAGAGACAGATCAAAGAAGTTGATTTGGTTATCTCAAACAGAGTATATTGACAAGGTTTTGCAACGTTTCAATATGGAGAAGGGAAAGGCATTGAGTGTTCCATTGCCACCATATGTGAAACTTAGCAAACAAGATTGTCCTGTGTCTGAGGAAGAACATGCTGAAATGGATAAGATTCCATATGCGTCTGCAGTGGGTAGTTTGATGTATGCAATGATTGCTACTCGCCCAGACATTGCATTTGCAGTGGGAGTAGTAAGTCGATACATGTCAAACCCACGCAAGAAATATTGGGAGGCAGTGAAAGGAATATTGAGATACCTGAAAGCTACAAAGAGTATGCGTATATGCTATGGGAGTCAGGAGCTAAGTGTAAAGGGTTTTACAGAATCAGATTATGCAGGTGACTTAGACAACCGAAGGTCTACGTCAGGGTATGTCTTTACATTGGCAAGTGGAGCAGTATCATGGCGTTCTAGATTACAAGATTGTGTTACTCAGTCTACTACAGAGGCTGAATATGTTGCAGCATCAGAGGCATGCAAAGAATCAATTTGGCTTCATCGACTAGTAACAGATTTGGGAATCAAAGAAGAGATGCCTGTGTTATATTGTGATAGTCAAAGTGCTATACAATTGGCTCGCAATCCAGTTTATCACTCAAAGACAAAGCATGTGGATGTGAAGTATCATTTCATCAGGGAAATGCTTGAGGATAAGCAACTTCAGCTTGTCAAAGTTCACACCACAGAAAATCCTGCTGATCTACTTACAAAAGGACTTCCCTCAGAGAGCTTTGCGCATTTTCGCAAGCAGTTAGGTGTAGGGTAGTACATCACTTCTCTACATCTCTTGTATATTAGCTTGTATAGTAGCTTCTCTCACACTTAAAGTACCACATTGGACTTTAAGTGGGAGGTTGTTGGGGTATAAAGCCCAATGTGGTCGCCCAGGTAAGTGGGCGGGCCGCCAGGTATGTACACATATTCTTTTGTTAAAACCTAATAAGAACTCACTATGCTCTACACATTACAGTAGAGCGAGTTCACCATATCGTGTGCTCTTCTTCTCGCACTCTCTCTCGCGTCGCACTTCCGCTCGTACTCCTTCAATTGTCACCAACTCTCTTTAGTCTATGCATCGATAAATTGGAACAAATGGTACTTGACTTTATGCAAGAAGAAGGCATTGAAGAGGTCACTATTTGCAATGCGGTAATCATGCTTTTGTTGTATGCGGATGATGTAGTGCTTCTAGCACACACTTTAGAAGATGCACAAAAGCTTATGGTTGTCCTTGAGAACTTTTGCTTGCATAGTGGGCTGATTGTAAATGAATCCAAAACAAAGGTTATGCTTGTGAAAACCAACCATAAGGAGAAGCCATGCATTGTGTACAAGAATGAGACACTTGAAGTTGTTGAGAGCTTTAAGTACCTTGGCCTTGAGGTTCCGTCCAAGCTATGCGTCGTTTGGAAGCAGGAAAGAGAGCATTTTATGCATTTGAGAACATGTGTAATGCGGGAAACATCAAGTGTTGGATTCTCAAGAAGTATCTTTTTGATGCATTGGTGACACCGGTTCTTCTTTATGGAGTTGAAGTGTGGGGCGGGAGCATCTCAAAGTCTACTTGGAAAGAGTTTTAGAATGTCCAAAAGCGTTTTCTTAAAAACTTTCTCTAAGTTAAGACACAAACACCATATATGCTCCTACTTCTTGAGTCGGGATCTCTTCCAATTGAGGTTATGGGCATGGAAAGGGTTGTGGAGTACATGATAAAGATGCGTCAAAACCCCTCACATCGACTTCCTACAATTGCATGGGAAGCAAGCAAACAAGTTCAAAAGACGCATAAAAGCAAGATCTTGAGCACGGGATGGATGCAAGACATAAAGAACTGGTTTGGGAGATGGGATGCATTACACTTGCTACATGATGCTTCAATTGACTCTCAAGTGAATGAAGCTTTTCTACAATGCCAATGTATTATGGCTTGGGAGAAATCCGGTGGGTCACGCTTCATACATTACACCACCTATATTGCCCCCAACTACAAAACCATGTTCTTCGCTGAGAGAGGAAACCGTACTCACACTTACATGCTTGAGCCTATTCCCTTGTCCGCGATATGCACTATCGCAGCAATTCGGCTTAGCTCCCATTTCCTTCGATGCAAGATAGGGCGTTGGGGCAATGGAGAAGAGTCAAATCGATTGTGCATATTATGCTCACTGCAAGTTCGAGAGTCTGAGTACCACACACTACTAGAGTGCTCAGCTTGTGATCACATCCGAACTTGCTTCTCTCACATTTTCAGCCATAACTTAGACCTACACACTTTCCTCTCCCAGCCAAAGTGTGGGCTCTCCATTGCGACTCTCATCACTACAATTTTGGAGCATCGAGAGTCACTCATCAGCCATACACATACTACATCACATGTAACTTTGGTCCCATAGGTCATATTTGACCTCCGAGGACGATAATAAAATCTATCTATCTATCTCTCCCTCCCCCCCCCCCCAAAACCCAATGTACGCATATCCACACACTACTCCTTGCACTGTAGATTATCTTCTCTCTTTCATACACACATATGTTCTCAGAGCTGGTTGGTGGGTGGCGTGCCGGTCATTTGAGCTCAAATCCTCTCCGATCCTCTTCGTCATGAGTCTACACACTCATGGATAAGCAGAGTGCTTGACCTGGGCTTGGGCTTTGGACATGAAGTCATAGCAGGAAAATGTACCACTGTATCTAAGCAGTGCGTGCACACATGCGCTCATCTCCGCACCCATACGACAATGGGGAATTGTGGGAGCTTCTGGGTCACTCGCGTGAAAGCAGAGAGTCCACAACATTCAGTCCAACTCGCTAGAAATGCAGGGTACTACTACAACAGCTACTACAGTTGCACCTAGTATCGATAGCAAGTAATTCAGCTTCTGTCTTGCTAATAAACTTAACAGTCATTATAGTACCCCTTCAGGTATGGATCATTCCTGCTCTGACCCCCTCGCGAACCATTTACCACCACATTGCCTACTGCTCCTGCATGCACAGCTCCATTTGCTGCTAATACTGCTCCTACTCATGCTTTGCACACGTCCTCCGGCTGTGCAGGCCGACGATAGGCACAAGAAGCACCTCATGGAATGGTGCAAACTACTCAACACGAGAGAGAGCACCGTGCACCTCAACACGAGATTAAAGATTAAAGATTTTCCTCTCTAGTAGGAAACAGTCTATCCCCCCTCCTCGGGACTAATTGCTGCCCCCTCCATTATTCACTCGAGTCTCGACACGAGAAAAGAGGAGCCAGACTTTAATTCTGAGCACATTCAATAATATAATCTTGGAGAATATCTTATCTCGATATCTTTTGTCACCCACTCACTGCCACTAGTAACCTTCTCATGAGTGCTCACTACATCGCTAACCAATCAAACATTTTCATCCTTTATTTTAATTTTTAAATTACATGAGATTTTTCATTAAGAAAAAAGGGAACACATCACTGTGGCCTTAGCCCTTTGGGCAGGCCAAAAAGCAGGTTTTAAGTGTTAATACAGCCCGATCATTTTAAATCGAAAATTCTAAAGAATCTAAAAAGATATCTCCGCCTTTGGATGCGAGAGGAAGAAAAGGCGCACGCAGGTGGAGGCCATGCCTCTATCATTCCTTTTTCTCTCCCTCTCTTGCACGCGCGAGGCTGTTGTGGCTCTGGATTTCCATTTTCTCTCCCTCTCTTGCGTGCGCGAGGTTGTTGTGGCTACCTGAGAGGGCTCTCTCTCTCTCTCTCTCTCTCTCTCTCTCTCTCTCTCTCTCTCTCTCTCTCTCTCTCTCTCTCTCTCTCTCTCTCTCTCTCGTGTGTGCGCGCCAGGCTGCCTATGAGAGTGGTCACTCAAACTCACACGGAGACGCGTTGAGTTGGAGGTGCCATGCGAAGGGGGGGGAGTGTAGCAGGGTTGCGGGGCGGGGCGGGGCTGGGTGTTTTCTTTTTTAATGTTAAGAACTGTGGGCCTCTTACAATTTGGTGCGATGGGTGGAGTGTTTAGGAGAGCCACGATTGTGCATGGTCGGGTTCAAGTTCGAATTTTCTTTCAACATTTTAAAATGGTGGGAAGGATGGTGAGGTACTCCTTGGAAGGGGGATGCGGCGGCATCTTGTAAAGAACTGAATATAATAAAAGTAGAGCCATTAGAATCTCTCAAGATGCGAGCTGAAAGGGGCCGTGTGGTGTCGAGACAAGGGGCGCAAGCAGGAGGCACCAGCTAAGGGTGAGTGTAGTGACGATCAGACCAAGACGGGGCAGACCATGAAGAGCTCCACACGTGAAGGGGCAAGACAGACACAGTTCTTTTTGTAAAGTACCTAAGGCTTCAAGTGTGGGACACTAGGTAGCCTTGATTGGGATGGTTAGATCAATGAATAGTTTAACCCGCCGCCGCCCGAGTTCAACTCCTTATGATGAGAAGAGCTTTTGCTCCAGATGAGGAAAATCAAATGAATCTCAAAGGGATCTGCATAAGATTCTGGGCAATATAATAATGACACCACCAGTATGACAATTCTGGGTTTTAAGTGTTAATAGAGCCAGTATACAGTATTAGAGTAGCCACATCGTGGAGGTAAATTTATGTGGAATCTGAGGCAATCCTCAGCTGAGAACTCTATTCTCAGTTTGCAAAATTGAAAGGGGGGGAGAAGTTTTTTTTTTCAAGTCGATTAACCGCCCCCCAAAAAACTTTCCTCGCCAAATTTTCTCTCTCTTTCTCTCCAGCAAGTACCTGTCTATTGATCTTGCGTCAAGGCTCTCTATCTCCCTCTCTCTCACACACATGGTGCCCCAAGAGGAGCCTCTCTCTCTCTCTCTCTCTCTCTCTCTCTCTCTCTATATATATATATATATATATATATATATATATATATATATATATATATATATATATATATATATATATAAGGTCTCTTGGGATAGTTTCCTACGACATTAAAACTCTCTTCTTCTTCTTCTTTTTCTTCTCTTTCTTCTCCTTCTTCTTCTTCTTCTTCTCTCTCTCTCTCTCTCTCTCTCTCTCTCTCTCTCTCTCTCTATGTGTGTGTGTGCATTGTGCTCGCCTCCGATCGGCAGTGCATGACGTCGATGACATCCCATTGTTTCTGCGCAAGTGAAAGGAAATACCACGACGGTGGTATTTCTTTTTAAAGAAATTGTTTTATTATCTAACCTTATCGTCTGCTAGTAGTAAAATGTAAATGGTCCTTCGTACGATTAGCCAATATTTGGGTCTTCCTACTATTACTATCTCCTACTCCCCTACAAATTAAAATGCAACTAGTGTGTGACCCGCGCGTTGTTGCGGCCAAGAAAATCATGGCCATTGGGTCACACACACACACACACACACACACACACACACACACACACACACACACACACAGACATGAGGATTGTAGTCCCTGTAATCACTCTATAATTCTCTTTGTGTGTGTGTCTATTTCTCTCTCATTAGGCCTTGAGATCAAGACTTGTCGAGTAAACCTTCTCGATATCTATTTGGATTGTTCTTATAACAATTAAATTTCTCTTCTTCTCCCCCCCCCCTCTCTCTCCTCCCCCTACACACAGAGTTTTGAGTTCAAGACTTGTAGGGTAGATCTTTGAGATCTCTCTCAGTGAATAAAAAGAGGAAACTATAATAACATTAAGTGTGATAGATTGTTATCACAACTCCCTCTTTAAGTGAATGCCAAAATGGCAACAAAGTGGGAGATCACTCGACCACTACACAATCATGAAAACCATGACCAATCGCATCACATTTGATGCTCACATATGCATAATATTGCTCCACAATCTTCTATCTGCAAGTGTAAATTGGGACAAACTGCTCAACCAAGCGTAAAGCGCATAACCATGTACGCAAGTAGAGAGCAAACTAGCTCAAAACACATCCCACAAGAGAAACTGCCTGTAAAAATTTGCAAAAACCTGTGAAAACGTGTGACTATCTATCTGTAGTCACACAAGCATACGCTATCCTCACTCCTATGAGATTGGGTACAAGAACACCAAACTGTGTCCAAGCTAACAAAACCTATCAAAATGAGAGTAAACACTTGATCACTGTGAAAGTATCAACCACTGTACAAGATGGCGTAACATTGCAAACTTTTATGGTGAGAAGACATGGAAAAATGAACAGAGTTTCCTTTGCAAAATGAGCCAAAACTCAACGCAAACCACAAGCCAAAAAACTACAGATAACTACCGGAGTGGGAGTAAACTCGACCACTAAACCATCAGAGATTAAACTACAAATACGTGCAAACCATGGCAAGTATTTGGGAAAAATCCAACAGAGTTTCACCTGAAAACTATGCAAAAACTACAAAAATCTCACCAAATCGCATAAAAGACAGACACTCAGTGTCTTAGTAAATAGATCCACAAAATGGCATACATAGCACTGCCAAAACCCTGGCAAAACAGCTCACTCCTGACACAATGGCTCTATGGAAGTATACCTATCCAAAAAACACCTGTAAACCTGCGAACCTACTACCTGCGAGCTATAACAAGCTCAAGTTGTATCCACAAATGCGTAAAAAGCATGAAATTGCACCAAATAGTGCAAAAAAAGCTCTTTGGAATGCTCCACACAATCGTACATGAGCAGTAATGTGCCACATAAGTTGTGTTGGGGTATAGGCGCCTGTGCCTTGCCTGACCGCCCAGAGTCTGGGCGCCCACTGACTTGTATACCTTATACATAGCATAAGTGTATAGGGGGCTGCTCACTAATTGAGTCTCCCCACCCATATCTGTGTGTCGTGTGTCTCCTTCTCTCTCTCACTCTTCGTCTGTGGTGCTCTCCGATCCCCTTCAATTGGTATCAGAGTGACAGGTTTGAGAGCGTAGATGGACGGTTTCGCGATGAACTCGTTGGCTATGGCGGAGAGGTCACAGATCTGAGCAAAGAAATAGAGGAGGCTTGTAGGTAGCCATACAGAGGCTTGCAGGAGAGCTCTCAGGAGCTTCCTAGTGCTCACCGATCAGTCCACAGTTCCTCTATAGATCAGCCCACTGTGTACAGCATCTTCCCTCTTCTCGGCAAGCTTTGCAACGGCTACATCGGCGACAGGTTGGATCTTGGAGCTTCCATAGACATGGAAGCATTGTGAGATTGATACATTCATCTCATGCATCAAGGTGGGAAGTGAGTTTGAGCCTTTCTATGAGCTCAAAGAAGCACAGAAGAAAGTCGTTCAGTTTTTGGCAGTTTGACAGCAGTCTACTGTTTTGCTCATAACTTGACCTACAAAGCTCCGATTCCAAAACTTTTTGGTTCAAAATCGAGCTGGCTTCAAGATCTACGACTTTGTAGAACGAATCATTTTTTGATTTGGAGTGCAGGTGGGTCTAAAATTAAAAACACGGAGACTGTTTTTCAGGACAATTTTGGGCTCTGTTGTTTTCTTTGCTGCAGACAGCTTACCCTTGCACACTGCAGGTAGCAAGCACATATGAGGTGTTACAAGATCGGGTTTGACTCCCAGGTATAGGTTGAGTCTAGTACTCCCACAGGTGTTGCCAGTTGCAGTTGAGTGGTTCTTCTGTAGTGTTGTGGCTTGCATACATGGTCTTTGAGCGGGTAATGCTCTATGTATGTTTATGTGGTGAGCAGTAGATCTTGTGAGTAAGTGCAGAGGTTGGTCGTGGATGACATGTATGGTCACCTGTGGTACTCTTTGTGAGCATTTGTTGGACACAGGTTTACAGAGCTTATGCATGTATGTTGAGTGTAGTTTGATGCGCATTGATTGCTCATTGTATTGAGCTTGCAGGACAATGGTTTTTTTTGTGTTGATAGCCATTGTGCGTCGAAACTCTGGTGAAATTTTCCCAGGAGTTTTATGCGCATCATTTATGCGATCTAGGTAGAGATTGCGGGTTGCACTCAACATTTGCGTGCGGTGTTCTCTGCAGGTGGGAGATTTGTGCGTGTGTATGTATCGATACCGCACAGTGTGGGCTTGGTGATTAGCTCACAGTTTGACAGGCGTACAGTTATCTTGGCACACTCATAGGAGTGAATATTGTGATGTATGCTTGTGTGGCTACGAGCTAGGCAGCCGGATTCGAGCACTAATGGCTTGAGGTTTTTCAGCAGGTTTCAGCTACAGGTTTACAAGTTTACAGGCAGGTTTGAGGGCTTATTTGGGCGCTGAATTTTCAGCCATTGTTTCCTCTTTGCAGGTGTCCATGTATGGCTCAGTTGTAAGCTAATCTGGGACACGTTTGTGACTTGTTTATGCAGTTGTTTAAGAGCTGAATTTTGGGGCTGTTTTGGGGCTGATTTGCAGCCATATTTTACAGCCATACAGGAGCTTGGTTTACTCTACAGGAGCCTCGTACACTTGGCATTTAGGATTTGCATCATTGCCATTTGTGGAGCACAATGTGGTTACACTACTGTCAGAAATTTTATGCGTGGATTCGATACAATGTTGGTGAGCTCTTTTTCGGAGAGCATTTTCTCATTGCAGGTTGCTTCTTTTGAATTAGTTGAGTGCATTTCATTGCTACCGTAGCTAGAGTAGATTTACAGCTCTTGGTTAATTTTGACATTCACTTATAGTAGTCAATATGTGTGAGACTTTCGAGTCTAGGACAATCACTCATGAGAGACGGCGTTCTCGTTCGTGTCGACACTTGAGATATTGGCATTGTGGTCACACAGGTCACATTAGACGGCGATGCTTTCGTCGTATGAGACAGCACAGGAGACAGGCTAGTCTCAAGGATGTAGTAGATGCTATAGGCTCCATTGACTTGATAGTTGTAGGATCAGATACAATGTCTGAGTACCCTAGTGACAGTGAGGTCACATTTGATTTCTGTATTATGCCTGATTTTTTGACGTCTGAGGATAGTGCACTTCTTTTGCAGTGGATGCTAGATAGGGACGCTACTTTTCATGTCACTCTGTATCGTGACTGGTTCAGTATCTATTCTAGCAGAGTGCATGGTAAGTGTGCGATAGGCAGATGGGTCACTACATGAGATTGTTGGTTCAGAAGATGTGAGACTGTCATTACCGAGTGGTGCATTGTACGTGCTCAGAGGTGTGCGTCATGTGCCAGATTTGACGATGAGTTTGATCTCCGTTGGTCAGCTCAGGGATAGTGGATGTCGGGTATCGCTGCTTGAGCGATCTTTTGCGTTGCATTTGGGTTCGCTAGTGATTGCGAGAGCTGCTAGAGTTGGCACTGTTGGGGTAAGCCCAACTTGTGGTGACAAAGTGGTGTCTATCTATGAGGCTTGCATAAATTGGTTAGACCGGAGGTCCCTAACACCTTAAGGTTTTGGGGTCTGGATGGCTAGACCAATTTGTGGAACATCACAGTTAAGCGCATATGCGCAGGAACAGTATTGGGATGGGTGACCTCCCGGGAAGTTGTTGCCCTCATGACCTACAACTGGTATCAGAGCCATGGTTCAAAGTCCAACCTTTGATTCCGTGGAACAGGACATGTTGATGTTGACTTCAACCTCTGAGCTAGCTCCCGGCCACGTTGAAGCTCTCAACCTCTGAGCCTAGAAAAAGGCGGAACACGTTGGTACTCAAGGGGACAGGAAAGTCCCAAGTTTGGCTTAAGGGGGCGATTGTTGGGGTAAGCCCAACTTGTGGTGACAAAGTGGTGTCTATCTATGAGGCTTGCATAAATTGGTTAGACCGGAGGTCCCTAACACCTTAAGGTTTTGGGGTCTGGATGGCTAGACCAATTTGTGGAACGTCACAGTTAAGCGCATATGCGCAGGAACAGTACTGGGATGGGTGACCTCCCGGGAAGTTGTTGCCCTCATGACCTACAGGCACATGGTACCCACTGCACGTAGTATTGGTGCGAGATGGTCGAGTCTCAATCTTGTTACAACCATACAGAGAGCGAGAGACCCGGACAATCTCTTTTGCTCATGGGTTGCAGGGTGGTTTGCATGGAGTGCAGAGTAGTGAGCTCGTTGTGCACACAGTTGGGGCACGACTTGGGCATGACTTGAGCAGTCACACAGAGAGGTGACAGAGTCAGACATGCATGCTTTGCTAGTGACTGAGCAAAGCAGAGAGTCAGTTGTGCGAGATAATTCTATGCAGGATAGACAGGTAGAGCGGTCTTGCTCTAGTGAGTCACAACAAGAGGACGTTGTGCAAGAGTCTATGCATAAGGAGTTAGAGCATGAGAGCTCTAGTAAGTCACAGCAGATTGAGTGGTCATGTTTGCAGTGGATGATTGCAGAGGAGGCTGAGATTTCAGCGATTATGCAGTCATTCCTTTCTATGCTCGATAGTGAGCATGGGGATATAGTTGTGTAGGATATGTCTTCCAGCAGACACCTAGAGCAGCTGGTTTGCTCTGAGGTTGCACGACAGGTTGATGCGTCTTTTGCGGACAGTCAGGAGATGCATGTGGCTGACACGCCTTGTCAGTCAGAGATGCCTATTGCCAGGGATATATATGTTGATGCATGCTCCGTAGAGCTAGCAGGGCCCGCTAGCATTGCATCAGCATTCGATGGTCTCATGTATGAGATGCTGATCTTGAGACTGGATATCGCAGCTGAAGTGGGAGCATTTGGAGTTAGGGTTGTCAGTCGTTTGTTGACTGATGATGGCATAGTGCACGAGGGAGATATGCAGGTATTGCGTACATACTTGCAGTACGTGTGCGGTACGTCTGGTGGTGTATGGACTTACACAGGAGCAGGACAACCGGATGCACACGATCACAGCCAGCCAGTGGGCATCGGTTGAGAGCAATTTTCTCTCACCTTTTGTAGTCTTTAGACTAGGTTCCCTTGCTTAAAGGCACAGTCGCCTTTAAGTGGGAGGTTGTTGGGGTATAGGCGCCTGTGCCTTGCCCGACCGCCCGGAGTCTGGGCGCCCACTGACTTGTATACCTTATACATAGCATAAGTGTATAGGGGGCTACTCACTGATTGAGTCTCCCCACCCATATTTGTGTGTCGTGTGTCTCCTTCTCTCTCTCACTCTCCGTCTGTGGTGCTCTCTGATCCCCTTCAAGTTGTGCTAGAACGACTGTGCAACCTGTCAGCAAAACCGTTGGGTAATTGACACACACTACCTCATCGGTCAGTGAACACATCGATCGAAAACACCATCCAATAATCGAGCATGCTCGAGGGACAAACCCGCTCCGAAATGGGCCGTTGGAGCCATATGTGTCGGTATGTGCCATCGAAGCCGAAAACTGGAGAAAACATCGAAGCAGAAACGTCATGGAGACTACATCGGAACTGGGCCGCTCCGGATTGGGGTTGGGGAGAGCCGATGTTGCTCTCACTCTATCGTCTCCTGCTAATGTTGAGGTCGGAAAAAGATCGTCGATGTCGGTTTTCGCCATCGGAAGCATGCCAGCCAAATAGCAGTCTGATCGGTGTCGAAATCCATGCGCCGAGCTAATGTCAATGCTGAAAGTTGGTGTTGAGCCATCGATGCCGAGTCGTAGAGCAAAAACACCGAGAGTCGATGCCGTAAAGAGTGTCACCAAAGTTGAGCCACCAAACGAGTGTCGAAAACTGATGCCGAGGCCACCTCCCTCCGCCGGACGGGATTCTTCGATGCTGAGGAGAACATAAAAACGTCAATGCCCAATTGTAGAGAAAAATCGCTAAGAAGATCGTTGAAATTGGGCTGACGTCGGGTGATGCCTGGGCTTACTCGCCACCTGTGTCCGCACATGCCTATATGTGCGTGAGCGCACACCAAGAGCGCTCTCTCTCTACCTCTCTATTTGGCTTGCCGCGCCTCCAATCCCGAATTATTCTCTTGCTTTCTCTTTCTCTCACTCCCTTGCTCAGGGGAGCTCTCTCTCTCTCTCTCTCTCTCTCTCTCTCAGCATGATAATTTCAGTCAAAGGAAAGAGAAATTATCACTATGTATGATTTCAAACTGGCACCAATGTACATTGAAATGTTGAGCAAAAATTATGGATGAAGAAGCTTCAATATGATGCACCATTGGAAACTAAATGGGAAGCTTTCAAGAAAGTTATTTGTTCTTGCGCCGAAGAATTCTTTGCTATAAAGCATCTCCATGGTATCAACAAAGATAGATCACGCAAAAGGTGGTTTGATAAAGAATGTCAAGATGCTCAAAAGTCCTAGATAAAGCTTGATGCAACTATTGACAAAGACAACTATCAAAGTCATTTGCATACATACAAGGCATTGATTCAAAAGAAGAGAAGAAGATGGGAAGTAAAGCAACAACTTTTTCAAGTCCAAGAAAAGGCATAGCATGTGGAAGATTTTGGAGAAACTTGAGGGGCAAGCGGGTTGAGAATGTTGGTAACTTGAGTCTTGTGGATATGTACACACATTGTAGGCAATTATATGAGCAAGCAAATGTTGAAAAAATGCCATTTTATGGTTCACTCCCATGTATGCCCTCCTTTTTTACAATTGAGGATGTATGTGGTGGGCTTGAAAAGTTGGCCACTCGCAAAGCGGTAGATCTTCAACATATCAAGCCGGAGATGATATAATGGACGGGAGATTTTACCCATGAGTGGATGTGATATGTTCAACCTTGCACTTCAACATGGTATGCCTTATGATTGGAGTACTAATTGGGTTAAGCCTTTGCACAAAGGAGGGGATGTAAAGAATGTAAACAACTACCGGACTATAATGATTGGGTCTCTTATGGCAAAGTTGTTTGGGTGTATAATGGAGATGAAATTGAGTGATTGGGCTGAAGATAATGACAAGCGTGCAAAGGGACAAGCGGGTTTTCGTCGATGCCATAGCACCATTGATCATCTTGTCACTCTTCGTGTTCTCATGGAGGAAAGTCGGTTGAAAGGCAAGCGATTGTATTGTTGTTCTGTGGACTTTAAGAAAGCCTTTGATATGATTCCACGTAACAATTTGTGAATTAGGATGGAAGAACTCCAAGTGCCAAGTGAGTTTTCGCTTGCGGTTTCTCGAATCTATGAGAAGGTGATTTGTGAATTGCGCATGGGAAGAGAACTTTCAAAAAAAATTGTAAGAACTATTGGGGTTAAATAAGGATGTCCGTTGTCACCAACTCTCTTTGGTCTATGCATCGATCAATTGGAACAAATGGTACTTGACTTTATGCAAGAAGAAGGCATTGAAGAGGTCACTACTTGCAATGAGGTAATCATGCTTTTGTTGTATGCAGATGATGTAGTGCTTCTAGCACACACTTTAGAAGATGCACAAAAGCTTATGGTTGTCCTTGAGAACTTTTGCTTGCATAGTGGGATGATTGTGAATGAATCCAAGACAAAGGTTATGCTTGTGAAAACCAACCATAAGGAGAAGCCATGCATTGTGTACAAGAATGAGACACTTGAAGTTGTTGAGAGCTTTAAGTACCTTGGCCTTGAGGTTCCGTCCAATCACAAGTGGCATGAATGTGCTATGTGTCGTTTGGAAGCAGGAAAGAGAGCATTTTATGCATTTGAGAACATGTGTAATGCGGGAAACATCAAGTGTTGGGTTCTCAAGAAGTATCTTTTTGATGCATTGGTGACATTGGTTCTTCTTTATGGAGTTGAAGTGGCGGGCGGGAGCATCTCAAAGTCTACTTGGAGAGAGTTTGAGAATGTCCAAAAGCGTTTTCTTACAAACTTTCTCCAAGTGAAGACACAAACACCATATATGCTCCTACTTCTTGAGTTGGGATGTCTTCCAATTGAGGTTATGGGCATGGAAAGGGTTGTGGAGTACATGATAAAGATGCGTCAAAACCCCTCACATCGACTTCCTACAATTGCATGGGAAGCAAGCAAAAGGTTCAAAAGACACATAAAAGCAAGATCTTAAGCACGGGATGGATGCAAGACATAAAGAAGTGGTTTGGAAGATGGCATGCATTACACTTGCTATATGATGCTTCACTTGACTCCCAAGTGAATAAAGCTTTTCTACAACGCCAATGTATTACGGCTTGGGAGAAATCCGGTGGATCACGCTTCATACATTACACCACCCATATTGCCCGCAACTACAAAACCATGTTCTTTGCTGAAAGAGGAAACCGTACTCACACTTACATGCTTGAGCCTATCCCCTTGTTGGCGATACGCACTATCGCAGCCATTCGGCTTAGCTCCCATTTCCTTCGATGCGAGATAGGGCGTTGGGGAAATGGAGAAGAGTCAAATCGAATGTGCACATTATGCTCACTGCAAGTTCGAGAGTCTGAATACCACACACTACTAGAGTGCTCAGCTTTTGGTCACATCCGAACTTGCTTCTCTCACATTCTCAGCCATAGCCTAGACCTACACACTCTCCCCCCCCCCCCCCCCCCCTCTCTCTCTCTCTCTCTCTCTCTCTCTCTCTCTCTCTCTCTCTCTCTCTCTCTCTCTCTCTCTCTCTCTCTCTCTCTCTCGTTGGGTGTGTGTGAATGAGCGGGGCGGGGAGTCGAGGGTTGGGGTGTCAAGGGGCTTGGTGGGAACAGGGCGTTACACACACAATGGAAGTGAATTAAAAATAAATAATTCGAATTCAATTCACTACAGAAATTGTCGAAATGTTAGAAGTGTCGAACTTGCAGACTCTGACGAAAAACCGAGGTGTGTGTGTGTGTAGAACAACACACACAATTCCCCACAATGTAGGCCATCACTGCACGTGAGTTGTTGATTCCCTTGCTCTGCTAGTGAGCACTCTGCTCTTGCCCGAGAGCTCATGGCCCGATTGGCTGCCCGATTTGTTATGCCCGACTGTTGAATTTGATGCAATGCTGAGAGCTGCTTCAAATTCCCCCTGCTCACATGCTCGACTTGCTATGTTCGATGCTTCTCATCAAGTTGCCCATCAAGTTCAAGTGTTGGCTGCTCCTCCTTTGAGTTTTCTACCTGATTCACTTGACCAAATCGGAGTTTGGATGAAGAACTTATGATTGAAAGAGTGAACTGCTGTCTACTAGGTCAAAAACGACTGCACGAGAGAGAGAGAGAGAGAGAGAGAGAGAGAGAGAGAGAGAGAGAGAGAGAGAGAGAGAGAGAGAGAGAGAGAGAGAGAGAGAGAGAGAGAGAGAGAGAGAGAGGAAGAAGAAGAAGAAGAAGAAATTAAAAATCCAACTCACAAAAAAAAAGAGTTCCAATAGACTTCAAAGATCTACTTGAAGTTGTAGAGAGAGAGAGAAAGAGAAGGAAATAATTTTTAATTGCATAGGAACACATCCAGAGACCTCAAAAATCTAGCTTGACAAGTCTTTAATTAAGCTGGTTTTTTGGCAGCAGACGCGTGACAGTGAGAGACGGCGGTCTCATTCTTGCTGATACGTACAATGTTGGGATTGTGGTCACACATGACACATTAGGCACCATTGTTTCAAACGTATGAGACAGTAGTGGAGATGTATGTGTGATGCAGATACGACTTTGACACATGTTAGAAAGGCAGTTCCAGTGGTAGTCTATACCAGTGATGGTGATGTCATGCTTGCCTCGAGTGTACCTCTTGCAGATATGTATATGGATAGCACACTTTACCCTTAGAGGTTACTAGATAGCGATGTCGTTTTCCACATCACACCATGTTGTGAGTGGTTGAACACATTTTCTAGTGGGAGACTTGGTTGTGTGCACTTGGCCGATGGTTCAACGTCTGACATAGTGGGCGTAGGAGACATTTGTTTGTATTTGCCGAGTGGTGCATCATACACGCTACTACATGTGCGCTACATTCCTCAGCTAAGACAAAGCTTGATCTCAGTGAGACATCTAGCAAATTTGGTTGTCATCTACTTCTTAGAGAGGAGTCTTTCTAGATGCATTGCGGTTCATTAGTGATTGCTAGAGGAGCTTGTAGCGTCCTAGTATATCCTATGCATGTGTTTGAGGTTCAAGATGACAAAGTCTTGTTTTTGTTGTTGGCATGCGTTGAGAGAGAGATGATATGTGTGTTCTTCACAAGTGAGCTCCACCATGCTCATGAGACAGAGCATTTAGCCGTGCAGGATGTGCCAATAGACTTTGTAGAGACAGAGGTAGAGCGGTAGTGCTCTAGTGAGACACAACATGTGTTGTTAGGTTTTGTGTAGGAAGACGTAGAGCAGATCTGCTCCCTAGAGACACAGACAGAGATGATAAACATGGAGTTCTTTGATATGCTCATGTTAGAGGAGGCTGATGAGTTGGTGCCAAGATGCACAGTTTTACCTATGGGTGAGAGGGATGTAGTCATCCCAGTGTCAACAGTGATACATCCATACACGATGAGTAGTCCTAATGATGTAGTACATGCAGATAGCATAGGGGAGGCGAGTACAACCAGGTTAACGTAGATTTCATCAGCGTTCGGGCGTTTCATGTTCGACTTGTTAGTGTCGAGGCCCGACCTAGCAGCTGCAATGGGAGAATTTGCAACAGGGATTGTCAGTTGTACGGTGACTGACACTAGCATGACGTTTCGTGGAGCTTTGTAGATCATACATAGTTGTCTGCAAGATTTACATGCAGGCTCTAGCATGGGTACGCACGCTTGCCTACCACCAGAGCTGATATGACTGTGTGTAGATTGACAGAGTGAGCTAGTGGACATAGATTGAGAGAGTCTCTCACCTAGTTTCTTATACATATTAGTAGTTTAGCTAGTAGGTCTCACTTATCGATGCATCGCCTTTAAGTGGGAGTTTGTTGGGATAAAGGCGTTGTACCTTTGCCCGGGGCCGGACGTCCGGTGTCCGACCACCGCCCACCGTGTGTACATACCCTTATTCTTTGTATATGAAGAATAAGGAGATCCTCACTATACACTTCTTGAGGTTGCTCCACCCACACTCTTGTTCTCCTCCCCTTCCCCATACACATCACAATGTACCGTGCGTGTGCACGGAGCGCTCACAGTTTCTAATTCCTCCCTCATGCAAACAATGGCTCAAACAATAAATGTTGAGAATGTGGATGTAGAGGATTTGAAGGAACGGGAGGGATGCTCCGAGAACATTGTTATTCATGGAATACCCAAAGAGAAGTTAGAGACACCTCCTTCTCTTGCTGCTGTTATCGAATATTTCTTCAAAACCCACTTTGGCATGTCAGGAGTTATGGTTTACATAGCACATAGAGTGGGTAAGCAAGGAGCTCCTCGCTCGAGGGAACGGCCAATTGTATGCACCATGTCCAAAAAAAATATTATCCTTGATAATAGCTGGATCTATTTGAAGGATGCAAAGTGGGGTCGCAACACCTACTACCCCTATTTTGGGTGTGTGTAAATGATGAGCAGGCGGGTCAGCGTGTGTAGATGAGGGTGGGTAGGTGACAAAGGGGAGATCGTGTTTACCAAGTGTGTGCTTGGCGATAGGATGGGAATCGGGATGAGTGTCGGGCAACAGCTAGGTTGTGTGTGTGTGTGGCTTTTTCTGCTTGTGCACAGTCAGGAGCAAGATTCCAGAAGACGAGGGAGAAGCGGCCCTTGTGTGTGTGTGTGTGTGTGTGTGTGTGTGTGTGTGTGTGTGTGTGTGTGTGTGTGTGTGTGTGTGTGTGTGTGATTGTGTTATTGAGCTTGCAAAGAGCACCAATCAAGGCGGACAGGGCAAGTGGTAGGGGTAATGCCCTCTTTTATTTATTTATTTTTTGAAATTTCCGCTTGGGGCTTGCTTCCATGGCAAGGGGTGTGAAACAAGGGAAACAAAACGTTATGTGTATGTATTGGTGTTTGAGGACAATGCATGAGCTATGATCTCTTGTGCCTAAGTTTTGAAAGCACCAATACACTCACACCTCTCAAATATTTACAGCTCAACACACCATTGACCATGATACATATAAGCTCAAAAGTTCCTCATTTCATTCAATTTTCCATTGAAAAATTACACACGCAAATATTGGAAAATTGAATCCCAATTATAATCATTGTAATTAATCCGAAAATCACCCAAATCAATTAGGCCTTGTGAAGTCACACATGCTTGATTGAGATCACCCATTGGCATATTGGAAAATTACAATGTTCAAGAATTTTGGTCAATTGTTTCAATGGTGTTATACGCAAATCATCCTCAATTGTATACAAATCGAGGCATTCAATTCAAAACATTTGATGAGACAAAGGTCACTTAAGGTCTATTAATGATTAGTGATAAACACTAATCATTCATTCTTAATTTGGGTATCCAATGCTATTGAGTAGGCACTCACATTAATGCATATTTGCCATGTTCATCAAATTGATCAATCATTAGCATGACTATACACTAAAAACATCTTCACAATTGAGCATCAGTTGAGTGATCTATTGCAATCTTTGAGCTATTTTGTGAGTACGGTTGAGTGTGTATGGCTCAGATGCCTTATGGTTGATTTGGGTGTTGGACAGGACATTGCCAACACTATCTACATTGACAGTCAGAGCGCATTGGCATTTGTGAGGAACCCAATTTTTCATGCTCGCACAAAGCACATTGAGGTGCATTACCACTATGTCAGGGAGAGTCTCTCAATAGGAGAGGTCAGCTTGGCTTATGTGCCAACACACGACAACCTTGCAGATCTTTTCACAAAGGCATTGTCTCGTGCGAAGCTCAAAGCTTTCCGCAAAGCTTTGGGCTTACTCCCCTTTGTGGACTGATCATGTCCTCATGGCATGGCACTTCCCTTTACTCATGTGCCAGGGAGAATTTGTTACCATATACATGTGGTAGTGATGTGTGTGAACACACTAGGACCGCCGGGGCATTTTTTCCCTCTTTAGGAGGTTTTTTCCCTCATGCATTGTATATATGCCCATCACTCTAGGTCTATCTGTCTTTCCATTGCACACTAACTAATACACTCTCTATTGTGTGCCTTGAGCTTCCTTCGTATTCTCCAAGCTGTGTGCGTTTCCTTGCAACCCTAATCCCAACAATAAGATTCCTTCTCTACAACTCTTTCAAGTACATGTTCTGAATATGGCAAGGGGTAATGGTATCCCCTAGTGGCGGCATTGACCTTCTTGAGATCCACGCACACTCTAAGTTTCCCATTCTTTTTTGGCACAATAATTATTGAAGACACCCATTTTGAGTGCTCAATAGGGTTTATGAATCCGCATTTTACAAGCTTTGCAATCTCTTCTTGAACAGTCTTTGCATACTTCGGATTCATTGGGTAGGGTTGTTGAATTACTTGTTTAGCCATGCTATTCATGGGAATCATGTGTTGCACCATGGAAGGTGGAACACCTTTCATATCATGATATGTCTAAGCAAATATATCCTTTAATTCCTTGAGAAGCTCCTTGAGTACATATTCCTTAGTCTCTGTCAAATCTTGGGCAATGAAAACAAGTTTGGACTCCTCACCTGGGTCTGGTAACTATATTTCCTTAACTATCACTGGGCCATCATAGACTCCATTACTTCCATCGATAGGTGTTCTCTGGGCCTTTTTATACACAACCTTACGCTCCTCTGTGGTGTAGGATTTTCTCAGGTGCAAGATGTAAATATGTGGGGTCTTGTTGTTCTGTGGACTGTGATTTCTCTTTCGCTTCCTTTTGTTGTTGAACTAGCTCTTGATTTTGTTGTCTCCTTACAATACGGCTCAACTTTGGCTTCTCTATAGCTTCTAGTTGTGTGATGTCAATGGGTTGTGGACTACACCACATGACGCTTTGAAGGTATTCACCCCAATAATTTACCAACTTTCGATGAGCATCACATGCCCCCATATAACTGAGCCATTCTGTGAGACAGTTTTCTTTTCGTTTATCCTAGCATGTACATTGGCTTGATATCGTCGCCTCTTATATTGCTTACTCCTCTTGTCTAATTTTTTATTATGGTCGATATATATTTCAGAGTCGCTAGATGAATCGCTACTTGTGTCTTCTGCTCTCCAGGATAGATTGTCATCTATGGTACAACTGGGCACTGAATGGTTTGTCCCCACATTTGCACCAAGATTTAACTCAGATTCTTTGTCCTTAGAGTCAATTTCAATTGATGATTCCGACTTTGAATCGTACGGGCTAGAGTCTTTTGAGACGCTATTGGTTCCAGTGTAAGTCAAGCCTTCATCTGGTAGGTCATCAGAAGCTATATGCATTGCTCCTATCATATTTAAAGGTACGAGTTGTGGCATTTCATCCCCCTCAGGTGTTACCTAGGTCGTTCCCCAAGTGTCTATGGTTGCTACTAGGTGGACCCAATCCACGTTGTCAGACTCATTCATCCTAGGTAGAACATCCATATAAGGGGAATCTTCCTCAACATCAGTGTCCTTTTTACATGTGTAACAATTTTGCAATGGGGCCGAATGAATTGTGGTGTCAGATGCATGATCAATTATAAATCTCTTTCCTAGAGGATGTGCTCGACCGGTTACAAGATCACTCGAATGACAAAGTCTTGGAACTGCAAGTAGACATGGGTTTTAGACCAGTCATGCACCATTTTTGCTTCCCTCATGAAAGGACCTCCTAAGATCATCTCAGATGACATAGTGTGCTTGGAAAAATCCATAACAATGAAGGTATGCCTTATTTTGTGTTCAAGGACCTTGACCTTGAGATCTTCTAGCATCCCAATAGGTTTAACGATAGTCTCATTGGCCATCTTTACCACTATGTTTGTAGTCCCAAGGTGAGGCCTTCCCATATATTCCTAGTAATTTTAGTTACAATGCTAACCCAAGCGCCACCATCAAGGATCCCCTTCACAATTAATCCCTGGGTAGTGGTTGGTATGGTCGCATTGGATTCATCACCTTCAAAGTATTGTCCCAACTTGTTAACATGTATTTCAACAACAGAGTTCTCATCTAGGTTGGGTTGTGGATCTAAGTGTTCCTCCTCTATTGGCACCTCCCTAGATCCATCCATTTGTGCAAATTGTGGTAGTGCAACTTTCAGTTCTCCATTGAGGAAAGATCAAAGAGCTAAGAATAGCTCGGGGTCTCCATATAGTGGTGGCTCTGACTTCTATAGCCATGAAAATCCATCAATTTGACAATTTTTAATGGAACTTTTTGGGCTTCAATCTCGTGACATGGGGAAGATGGGATCTCCATTTCTTTGATAGGGTCAGGTAATCCCTCTATAAACATTCTCTCCAACAAGAAGGGAGTACGCCCACTTCCCAATGACTTAAAGTCACTTTCTTCTTGGATGACACTAGGTATGGCTAGTGGTCTATGGTCTTTGTGAGGTAAATTTTGCATAGGAAACACTATGTCTATAATCTGGAGTTGCCTAGGTGCTGGATTTTAGATCCCTTTGTTTCTCTTCTACCAAACTCATTAATTGCTTGACTCGTTCGATCTCCTCTATAGGGTTTGGGTAATTTCCTATCTTCTTCTTGGGTTCCTTGGGTCCTGGCCATTGTGGCTCATGATGATCTTCCTTGGTTGTTTCTTTCCTAGTGACCATTTTAATGTCCATGGTCTCATTCAAATCAGAATTCTCTTCAACATCGTTCATATACACGGGGTCGTTCACCAGTCCCTATGTTGGTCTTTGAACTAGGGTCTGACTTTGCAACCTCTACTAGCAATGGAATGCGGAATCTCTTGCCCATTCTTGCACTTATAGAATGCACTATCATCTGCAGCCTTATATGTTGCTTCTGGAAGACAAGAAAAATAATGGCAGCATTGAGAGGCAATCACACAGGTATTTCAAGGACCAGAAAAACCATGTGATACTCAAAATTCAAATAGGAGCTTAAAGATGCCCTTTCCAATAAAATACTATTATGAACGGTTGATGCAAGAAACACGTTCTCCTTCTGCTGGAGTAGCGTCTGAATGTTCCCATTGGCAAAAGGCACATCTGCAGCGTGGTTCTGAGTGCTTGTTGGAGGTTGAAACTCTATATTTGAAGCAACCACGACATCTAGGAGACCTTCCAGCATGCAAATTTTGGAATCTTCCACGTCCTTGAAGGTCACTTCCATAAAAAAGAAGGTGCCATCAAAATGCAACGGTTGGTCACCAATATCACAACCCTTAGGGTGTCCAGCACAACAAGCGGCTAGAGACAGCCCTTATCCTAGTGGCGAGTAGAGAGTTGGTTGAGCTTGAGGATGTGCCACCTCTCCCGCAACTTTTTTGGTTGGTTGAGTTGATGATGATGATGGTTTGTGTTGGCAGAGGTTGGTGTTACGACAGAGACAAATGTGACCACAAAATCACACCGTTGTGTGCATGGCGAGGGCAATAGCCTTTCTCTAAGCAACGTTCTCTCTCTCTCTCTCTCTCTCTGTCTCTCTCTCTCTCTCTCTCTCTACCCAGTGTCAAGCAGGAATGCCATCTCTGTTGTAGGGATTCCCCAAGAAAATCAAGAGAAGGGTTTCTAACTAACACCCTTGCCCGCCATCTCCACCAATGTAAAGTGCACGAGAGGACGGGACCAAACACGGCTTGCCTTCACGAGTGATAGGAAGCTCCTTATATTGAGAACGAAGGCTACATGCCAAGAACACAATGTCCTCGTCCTCCCACACTAGGTGGTCGGACTCGGGCTACATGTCCACACACCACAATAGGAAGAGTTCCCAGCTACCACCTGCAACAAAACCATAAGATTTGCAAGCCATAAATAGGGCAGGGCCGAAGCCCCCCATCATTTACCCATATGGTCCAAGGATAAAAAAGAAACAGTGAGCCATGGGACAACCCACTACAATAGCATGAAGATCACGGCTCCACACCTCGCTGTCAAGCCGATCAAAAGGAGCAAGTCACCATCTACCCAAAAAGCGGCCTTGGAGGGGCCAGCGTGCTGCCAAACCCCCCCCCCCCCCAACAATCATCTGCAAGTAGATCCACCAGCCAGGAGATGACGAACCACCATAACCAGCTTGCCAAATTTGCAAATCCCGCCTCATGAAGGAGTACGAGCGGAAGTGCGACGCGAGAGAGAGTGCAAGAAGCAGAGCACGACGATATGGTGAACTCGCTCTACTGTAGTGTGTAGAGCATAGTGAGTTCTTATTAGGTTTTTACAAAAGAATATGTGTACATACCTGGCGGCCCGCCCACTTACCTGGGCGACCACATTGGGCTTTATACCCCAACAACCTCCCACTTAAAGTCCAATGTGGTACTTTAAGTGTGAGAGAAGCTACTATACAAGCTAGTATACAAGAGATGTAGAGAAGTGATGTACTACCCTACACCTAACTGCTTGCGAAAATGCGCAAAGCTCTCTGAGGGAAGTCCTTTTGTAAGTAGATCAGCAGGATTTTCTGTGGTGTGAACTTTGACAAGCTGAAGTTGCTTATCCTCGAGCATTTCCCTGATGAAATGATACTTCACATCCACATGCTTTGTCTTTGAGTGATAAACTGGATTGCGAGCCAATTGTATAGCACTTTGACTATCACAATATAACACAGGCATCTCTTCTTTGATTCCCAAATCTGTTACTAGTCGATTAAGCCAAATTGATTCTTTGCATGCCTCTGATGCTGCAACATATTCAGCCTCTGTAGTAGACTGAGTAACACAATCTTGTAATCTAGAACGCCATGATACTGCTCCACCAGCCAATGTAAAGACATACCCTGACGTAGACCTTCGGTTGTCTAAGTCACCTGCATAATCTGAGTCTGTAAAACCCTTTACACTTAGCTCCTGACTCCCATAGCATATACGCATACTCTTTGTAGCTTTCAGGTATCTCAATATTCCTTTCACTGCCTCCCAATGTTTCTTGCTTGGGTTTGACATGTATCGACTTACTACTCCCACTGCAAATGCAATGTCTGGGCGAGTAGCAATCATTGCATACATCAAAGTACCCACTGCAGACGCATATGGAAACTTATCCATTTCAGCCTGTTCTTCCTCAGACACAGGACAATCTTGTTTGCTAAGTTTCACATATGGTGGCAATGGAACACTCAGTGCCTTTCCCTTCTCCATATTGAAACGTTGCAAAACCTTTTCAATATACTCTGTTTGAGATAACCAAATCAACTTCTTTGATCTGTCTCTCTCAATGCGCATACCAAGCATATGACTTGCCTCACCCATGTCTTTCATGTCAAACGATTTTGCCATCTTTGACTTCAAAGCTGAAATTTCTTCCAAGTGCTTGCCAGCAATCAACATGTCATCCACATACAAAATAAGGATCAGCCAACTACCATCCTTAGCCTTCTTTGTATATAGACAGTGATCAAACTCACTACGTTTGTAGCCTTGAGAAAGCATAAACTTGTGGAATTTATGGTACCATGCCCTCGGTGATTGTTTTAAGCCATAAAGACTCTTTAACAACTGGCATACCCAATCTTCCTTGCCTTTCTCAACAAACCCTTCTGGCTGTTGCATGTAAATTTCCACATCTAAATCACCATGCAAGAACGTTGTCTTGACATCCATTTGGTGCAACACCAAATCTAATATGGCAACCAATGCAAGAAAGCATCTCAATGTAGTCATCTTGACCACCGGAGAGAAGACTTCATCAAAGTCAATGACTTGTTCTTGCTTAAAGCCCTTGGCAACAAGCCTTGCTTTGTACTTTGGCTGACTATCATAAGCGGTGATCTTATACCTGTAAACCCATTTACAAGGTAGAGCCTTTTTGCCCTGTGGTAATTTAACTAGCTTCCATGTCTTGTTTTTATGTAGAGCTGTCATCTCTGACTGCATGGCCAATTGCCAATTCCCGGAGTCCTTCATTTGCACTGCTTCCTTGTAACATGAAGGCTCATTGCAATCAGTCAACATGACATAATTCATAGATGGAACAAACCTATCAGGAGGTCGCGTGACACGTCCAGATCTACGCACAATAGGTGGCTCAGGCTCAGCCACAACCTGTGCTTCCACTCTATCCTGTCCTTGCTCCTCTTGAGCCCTGACATTTTGTCTTGCACGTGCAGGTCCATCTTCTTGGAAGACAACTCTTCTAATCTCCTCAACCCTCTCTGGTTTAGAATGATCTTTGGATTCATTAAAGTGAACATCATTGCTGCGGACAACCTTTCTGGATTCGGGATCCCAAAGTCTGTACCCCATCTCACCAGAATTACCATAGCCTAGAAAGATGCACTTTCTACTCTTTGGCTCAAGTTTGTTCCTAAATTCATTTGGAACGTGAGTATATGCCTCACAACCAAAGACTCTGAGATGCTTATATGAGGGAATTTTGCCTGACCATACCATCTCTGGCACTGAATCCTTCTGCAAAACCTTGCTAGGAGATCTATTTACAAGATGGACAGCTGTTGATACAGCTTCAGCCCAAAACCCATTTGGCAGCTGTGCATTAGACAACATACTTCTGACCTTCTCTTGTATGGTCCTATTCATCCTCTCAGCAACACCATTTTGAGGAGGATTGTAAGGAGCAGTAAGTTCACGTTTTATACCTTTTGACTCACAAAAGTCCTGAAAGGCCTTTGAA
This sequence comes from Adiantum capillus-veneris, assembly GCF_014529385.1. NCBI lineage: Eukaryota > Viridiplantae > Streptophyta > Polypodiopsida > Polypodiales > Pteridaceae > Adiantum > Adiantum capillus-veneris. The sequence continues at coordinate 140,381,701 of NC_140950.1, read as the reverse complement.
ACATACTCTCCACCATTGTCAGTGCGTAAGCATTTAAGCTTCTTGCCACTCTGATTCTCCACAAGTGTCACAAACGTTTTGAAAACACTAAACGCTTCATCCTTGTGCTTGAGAAAGTAAACCCATACTTTCCTCGAGTAATCATCTATAAATGTCATAAAGTAAGAAGCTCCCCCTAGAGATAGGTTAGGCATAGGTCCACACAAATCACTATGAACAAGTGCCAACTGTGTATCTCTTCTACTGCTTCTATGCTTATGTGGCTGCTGTGTTTGCTTACCATACAGACAATGTTTACAGAATTCAAAATCATTAAATGAAAAGCCAGGCAAATAACCAGAACGAGACAAGATTTCCATTCCCTTCTTGGACATATGTCCTAACCGGCTATGCCACAAAGAAACGTTCGGCTGCTCGGTTACATTGATTACATTTTTAGAGACATTTGATACATAAATCATGTAAAGTCCTCCAGAATTTACTCCATGTGCTACTGTCATAGAACCCTTGGATATCTTCCACATGTTCTGTCCAAAAGTGGTGACGTAGCCAGCATCATCAAGTAAACCTGTGTTGATCAAGCTCTTTGTAATTGCGGGAACATGTCTCACATTCTTCAGCATGAAAGAAGAGCCATTCTGAAACTTCAATTGAACATCTCCAACACCTAAGATCTCACATGTCTGCCCATTGCCTAGCCGAACATGATCTTTAGTGGTCACATAAGAGGTAAACCACTCCTTGTTTGGAGACACATGAAGTGATGCCCTTGAGTCTATAATCCAGTCACTCAGTGAATTTCCATCAGATGCTGTAAGAAGAGCTGAGTCCATTGTATTCTTCGAGAAGTAGATGTCTCCTGACACTAGACTGTCATCCTCTGCAACAATGTTTGTCACATTTATTTCTTGAATCTTCACTGAGGACTTGTTCTTCTCACCATGGTCTTCAGCTTTCTCTTTGCCTTTTTCTGCTTTCCATTCTCTGCAGTCTCTTTTCATGTGACCCTTCTTGCCACAATGGTAGCATTCTATGTCACTCTTGCCTTTAGCACTGCGGGACTTGCTACGAGACTGATTCCTCTTTCCACCTTTGTACTTTTCTTTGGTCCTTCCCCTGGCAACTAAGGCTGTTCCTTTGCCTTTGTCCATTGTCTTTCTATTGGTTTCTTCAGTAAGCAGACTTCCTTCTACACCTGCTATGTTCAAACCATATGGAGGTGCAGAATTACTCAAAGCTGTGCGAAAGGTGTCCCAACTTTCCGGCAATGTGATCAACAGGAACATAGATCTAACAGGTTCATCAAACTTGACACCTTGAGCTGACAACTGACTATAAATTGTGTAAGTGAATTCATTCAGATGATTGGACATAGGTGTCCCTTCTTTCATCTTCAAGTCAACAAGCCTCTTAAGCCAGTATACCTGTGAAGCTGCACTCTGCTTCTCATAAAGATCACTCAGCTTTAACCATGTTTGATAAGCCGACATCTTGTCTGCTACGCTTTCTGCCAAAGTCAGCATTATGGTAGAAAGTGCCAATTCATCCATTTCGCTCCATTCATCTTTGTCCATATCTTCTGGTTTTATCCCCTTGAGCTATATATGTTTTATCTGCTTCTTTTGTACCAACAGGTGCCAAATCTGCTTCTTCCACAATGGGAAATTGGTTCCATCCAGCTTCTGGATATTGTAAAGAGCAGTGTCCTGTGATCCAGCCATAGCTATGCTTCACAATAGTTTACTTTCATGGGAAAAATTCGGTAGAGTTTCCCTTGTAAACTGACCTCTGAACCAATATCAACCTGTCAAATGAACCAAGAAAGCTTCAGATTCAGCAGAAATTTTGGCAGAGTCTCCTTTGTAAAATGGCTCTGGTGTACTAAAAACAGACCAAAAAACAGCTCAAAAAACCACTGTCTCTCTAACACTGTAAGCTGTGGGTAAACCTGTCCTGCACCTGTATTGCCTCTGACTTTCCTGTCACTGTCCTGTTAGGAGAGACTGCGACAATGCCTCAATGGCAGTAAAGCAAAGATGCAATCCCAATTGTCTAACTCATAGTCTATACATCCTAGCTGCCTATCTAAGGGTGCTCGAGGGATCGCTCCAAGACCTGTATCACCGAAAGGATCTCAACATTCGAGAATCCCCCAGTTCAATAAAACCTCACTCGACCCTCAACAAAGGCTGCAGTAAGTCTGACAGTACATAGACTTCCCACAAAGTCATATATCCACAAATTTCCCATTGTATGCTGTAACCGCTGCGGCGGTTGTTTGCTGCGTGACTCACAGCCAGCAAACCCTCAACAGACATACATCATCTCTGACAATACATCCCATGTGGAAGTACCTGCAATGTGAGGATGAAATCTGGAATATCAAGCAGCAAACACAAGCTACCTGATGAACTAGTGGATGTCGCCTACAGTCTGTGTGTAGATGCGCCCGTGTCGTATGTGACACGCCTCCAAGAACTGTGAGTCAGAACTGTGAGCCGTCCTTCGATGTGTAGACAGCCACAAATCAACACTCTGGGAGTGTCGATATCCTCAGCACCTGCAGTCGTAGGCCGAAAACCCCAAATTTGCAGAGTCGGATCTGCACCTGTCGAGACCACGTAGTCGAAAATGGCATGCGCAGACCTTTGTCGAAGCCGAACGGTGGCCGAGATGACCTCAGAATGAAATTCTGAGCACACCACGCCCTACGAGCAATCCCACAAGATTTGGGGCCGTGTCTTTGCCTGTTGAATTTCACTCCAATCTGAGCTGGTGACTCTAGCCTCCTGTAGTGCTGCCCGGAGCCTCGATCCGAGCTCTGATACCAGTTGAAGGAGTACGAGCGGAAGTGCGACGCGAGAGAGAGTGCGAGAAGAACAGCATGACGATATGGTGAACTCGCTCTACTGTAATGTGTAGAGCATAGTGAGTTCTTATTAGGTTTTTACAAAAGAATATGTGTACATACCTGGCGGCCCGCCCACTTATCTGGGCGACCACATTGGGCTTTATACCCCAACACCTCATCCCCTGAACAACCCGCAAATGAACCCCCCAGACTGATGGAGAGAGCCCCGCTCCTAGGGTTCGTCGAGCAAGAGTAATGTGGGCATTTTATATTTCATGGATATTTGTTGCTGAAGGACTAGCATCCAAACCATCCCACCCCAAGTAAAAGATTAAGAGCACCTTAGTTTGAATGAATTGGCACAGGCTCATATAGGCACTTTGAATGCTTCACCACCTTTCTCAAACATTAAATCCCTTCTACACCCAAGAAACATAGCTCCAAGGTTGAGGGTTCAAGGCTCACGGACTGCGTTCTCTTGGGTGTATTCTCCTCCGCTATTGGGGGGTGGTTCCCACGGTTGCCCCTCGAGGGTGTCATGTACAACAATGTACAACTGTAAATACATGATAAGTGTATAGTTTCTCCCTACTACCTTCCACGGGCTGATGATGGAAAAAAAAACCCTTCGAGACTAGAGGGGTGGTTGAACCACCCTCCACAAAGAGAAAGTGTTGTTGAAACTGCCTACAACCAGTGACTAGGTTTGAACCACTGAACCACCCTCCACAAGGAGAAAGCATTGTTGAAATTGCCTACAATCGGTGACTAGGTTTGAACAAGTGAAACTGTCGCTCAAAATCTAAAGTGATAGATGAAAGCTTGGCTTGGGAGATGGTGGATGGGATTGGATCATCATCGATGGAGGTCCCTCTGCTTTTAGTTGTGCTATGGGTAGGTGCCTCGATCCGAGCTCTGATACCAGTTGAAGGAGTACGAGCGGAAGTGCGACGCGAGAGAGAGTGCGAGAAGAACAGCATGACGATATGGTGAACTCGCTCTACTGTAATGTGTAGAGCATAGTGAGTTCTTATTAGGTTTTTACAAAAGAATATGTGTACATACCTGGCGGCCCGCCCACTTATCTGGGCGACCACATTGGGCTTTATACCCCAACACCTCATCCCCTGAACAACCCGCAAATGAACCCCCCAGACTGATGGAGAGAGCCCCGCTCCTAGGGTTCGTCGAGCAAGAGTAATGTGGGCATTTTATATTTCATGGATATTTGTTGCTGAAGGACTAGCATCCAAACCATCCCACCCCAAGTAAAAGATTAAGAGCACCTTAGTTTGAATGAATTGGCACAGGCTCATATAGGCACTTTGAATGCTTCACCACCTTTCTCAAACATTAAATCCCTTCTACACCCAAGAAACATAGCTCCAAGGTTGAGGGTTCAAGGCTCACGGACTGCGTTCTCTTGGGTGTATTCTCCTCCGCTATTGGGGGGTGGTTCCCACGGTTGCCCCTCGAGGGTGTCATGTACAACAATGTACAACTGTAAATACATGATAAGTGTATAGTTTCTCCCTACTACCTTCCACGGGCTGATGATGGAAAAAAAAACCCTTCGAGACTAGAGGGGTGGTTGAACCACCCTCCACAAAGAGAAAGTGTTGTTGAAACTGCCTACAACCAGTGACTAGGTTTGAACCACTGAACCACCCTCCACAAGGAGAAAGCATTGTTGAAATTGCCTACAATCGGTGACTAGGTTTGAACAAGTGAAACTGTCGCTCAAAATCTAAAGTGATAGATGAAAGCTTGGCTTGGGAGATGGTGGATGGGATTGGATCATCATCGATGGAGGTCCCTCTGCTTTTAGTTGTGCTATGGGTAGGTGCCTTGAAAAGATGTAAGTGACCTTGGAGTTTCAAATTTCTTCAACCATAGCTTTTATGGAAACTTAATATGTCTGCAGCCTCTTCTTTTCATTTTTTGCCAAACTCATAATTGCAAGTGGATGTATTAAATTCTCCATAAAGAAATTTACAAAGTAACCTCAAGCTCGTGTCGACCCTTGAGGGGTCATGGAATACATCAAGAAGCTACATGGCCCCAAACAGAGGTGAGCGATTATCCATGATCTTGTACCCATCATTAGTAATTTGCAATGATGACAGTGATAATTGTCCTATCCACTCATCCAAGTTCTTCCTTTTACCAATGGAAATAATCACTTCCATGCTTTCTTGGATAATCTCCATGAAGCTAGCTATTGTGAGGACATTTTCAAAAACTTGATGGTCCTTGGCATTCCAGATTGCTAAAAGTAATAGAATCTAACAATTTGTGCACAAATTAGAAGTGCTTTTCTTTTCACCACCTTCCCTCCTATGAATAAATCATTCTTGAAGAACCCTATCTTCCAAGTCTTTTCAATTCCATTTGCATATCTTGCCTGCCAGGCCACAAATCATCGGGCACTCCTTGAATAAGTGAGGGAGGCCTTCACTTGCCATTTTACATCTTGACCACCTATCTCATCCAATACCTCTGGCTAGAATCTTGAGGCCTGTCAGCAAAGCCCCCCATAGTACCTTTCACAAAAAGGTCTTCATAAAAAATGGCCACTGTGGAATCCAGATGTTATTTTCTATCACCATGCATCTTGATTCTAGTCATTGCTTTCCCCACTGCTAAGGGGAGAGTACCAATCGGTCTTGATCATTAAAGTGTGGTAGATATCCTTGATTGTGGTTTAAAGAAATGTTTGCTCTTGGGCCACCTCTAGGCTTTCCACTTGAGCTTAGACTTGCATATAGGCAACACGCAGTTGTCTAGCCATTCTACATCTCTGTTAATCAACATTGTTTCAGTACCACTGATGTGAAATTGGGTAGCCAATAGTTTTGTTTTTCCATCTCTTACTACTGCTACTATTCCAAAAGTCTGCCAATTATCAAAGTCCTTTGTTGTTGACCTTTATGGCAATCTCTCTCCAAAATGGGTTCAATAAGTTTCTTCCTGCTTTAAAGTGTCAAGAGGGGCAGGTATGGAGTTTTGAAAATATTTATTCATCTCTTCCCACTCCAAAGCCTTCGTTGTTCTAGTACACTTACGTACCAACTCATTTGTTGTGCCACCTAGTCTCAGGCTGGACCATCGAGGGGCTAACAGTTTGTCGTGCATCTCTAACTCTTTCCACTGGCCACCTTGAGAGAAGAGTTTTACCTTGTCAATCATGCCCTTTGTCATAATTGCCCATGCCACATCTTGCTTTGCAATTGAGACCACAAATTTGGCACACTGGGCCTATGCATGAATAGCAAGGTTGAGGATCCCGATACCACCTTGCTCCACTGGTCTAGCAACGGACTCCCATTTAGCCCATTGCCAAGGCATCAAGTCTTTGGTGCTAGTTTTTCACAAGAATCTTTTCACGGGTTTCAAGAATTATTTCCAATTTTATTTGGCTATCTTGAGGAGTTGAGTAGTGAAGGTTATGTATGGGAGCATAAAAGAATGAATCACTTGCATACTGCTCGAGAAGGGAAGCATCACATACTCCTACCTTCGCATCTTGCACTAGTATCAAATATGTCTCTAAACTCTTTAAGACCCATGAAGTTCTAGCATTTAAATTGCACTACATTGATACAAAAAATTGGCTTCTCAAGAGTTAAGATCCAATAACAAGGAATAGATAATTTAAGTGATATTGTTAAAGTATCACTTCAATAGTATGTTGATATTCACACTTTCAAGGTCGGCGGGCTGCTTTAAATTTCAAAAGCCACTAACCTTGCTTTTGAAAATTGAAACGTTAACCTAAGCTCCCTAACCTACGGTTCACTTTCCCACCCTACCTAGACAAAGATGTTATGCTTGTTCTTTGTTCGTTCCTTTGCTTTGCTTATGTCCTTGCATGGTGGAAGAAAAGGAGAGCATGTTGGGGCATCAAAACATAGTACAATGTGTTGGGTGCACAAAATGCCTTTGTAATTTTTTTATTTTTTATTTTTGGGGCAAATCTCACAATGTGTGAGAGGTTTTTTTGGGATGAAACAATCGTTAGTAGATTATATTAGCAACCCAAAAGAATTAGTAGTCATGCTCGTGTCGAGCCATGACGTCTTCTAGCAAACATTAATACATCAACTAATAGAGGGGCCACCCCACGACAAGGGTAAAAAACTAGGTTGGCTAAGGATTAGACTCTTACCTATGCAGTTTTGATTTGTTACATTCACAACTTTGTCCCTCTCTTCACAGTTCCTCAGTTTTTCAATGGTAATAATTGCTTCCTTGCTTTAATGCATGATCTCCATGAACCTTGTTATTTAATGACGTTCTCAAAAAGTCGACAGTTCATAGCCTTCCAAACATGTTTAAAGTAACAGAACCTGACTATTTGTGTACTGATTAGAAGTGGTTGGCTCATAATCGCCTTCCCACCCAGGAAAAGATAGTTCTTGCAGAACTCTCACTGGCCACCTTGCGAGTATAATTTGGCATTGTCCATCATGGCCTTTGTCATAATAGCCCAAGCTTGATCTTGCTTCGTGATTGCAACCACAAACTTGGCACACTGGGCCTCCGCGTGACTACTAGGGTTTAGAATTCTAAGAGCGGTCTTGCTATGGCCTCCCAGCTTCATTAAATGTTAAACATGGGAGCATAAGCGAATTGATCACTTTCAATCTGCTCTCAAAATGAAGAAGCACATACTCCCACCTATGGGACTTGCTCCTTATCTTATCGAACTGTTAACCACTTACGAAAACCCTATCACCTTTGAGGGAAGCCTTATCACTTTATTTTGAGTCATGGACCGAACTTGTCAGTCCTATAGGTGCGTAGGTGATCGCTGATGAGAGGCGCACCACTTATCTCATTTTTACTTGGCTCTGTGCACGTGAGTTCGGTGCCATGCAGCACAACCTTATCCACAAAATGTTTTTTAAAAATAAAAAAGTAAAAATATAATTTTTTTTGTTTAAAAATATGTTTTTAAAAACAACCCAAAAATAAAAAAAAACAAAAAGAAAAAAGAAATTTTCTTATATTAAAAGGAAGGGATCGCGATCATAGTCCAAGCCTCAGCCCAAGCCCAGGCCTCAGTCCTCAGTCTTATGATATAATATAGACACTACTATATATATATATATATATATATATAGACTACCCCCTCAAGAGGAAGGGAGGGCATGTGCGACAAGTCCTTCAAATCCTCCACCCTTCTCTTCATACTTACACCCTTGGACTTCCTCATTTTAGCCTTCTTTTCGAATGAAAAAGACTATTTTTAGGATTTTGAGGGCCTTAAGTAACCGAAACAAGGGCTCTAAAGCAGGACACGTTCCTCTAACCAAGACGTTTGTTTTGAGCTATCACATGTCATATTCTGTGGCTTGGTAAAAAAAAAGAGCAAAAAATAAAAAAATGAGAGTAAATTTGGGTTGCAAAGCACTCAAAAAACTATGTGAGCAGCCTTCACGGGCACTCACAAACACTTCTATGGTGTTGAGGTCACATATACCTACGCTCTGGTCGTGTGTTAGAAGATGATCATATAGAGAGTTTTATTCGTTTACGCGGGCATCCATTATTCCTCCACATTGGGCTCTAGGCCCTCAGCAGGAACCCAAGGTAGTACCACTCAGGACCCACATATTGCATCTAGTGACTCTTCCTCTGACTACGACGTCATGGAAGGTTACCCGATGCCCAATCTCGATAGTTCAAGCCAAGACAGGCATGCCATGGGTCCACGATCCGAGCCGAGCGTGCTTAGTCGCTTGAAGGAGACTTTCAGTATAGCCACTCGCTTTGAACATGGAGCTAGCGATATAAATGAAGGGGGTGGGAAAGTAAAATTACCATTCATGACCAATGTAGATCCCATGCTCCTGGAGAGTGTGCATGTGAACACTCCACTGCACTCCCTGACTCTTTAGAGCTATTCTCCTCCGAGGTTATATCACCTGATGGTAGAAGCCTTGCCGAAGTGCAAGAGGTTGAGCGATATATCCTTGCAGCTAGAAAAAAGGAAATCAAAAACTTATGCAAGGTAGAGCAACAGAGATAGCTAAAGGCGAAGGCCCCTATGTCAACATCCATGTTAGTCGAGCATTCAAGTGCTCCTGAATTAGCAACCACTAAGGGTCAACCACCCATAGAGAGACACATTGCATCTAGTTCAAAGGACACCTAGGAGCACCTCAATCCTAGATGGAGCATTTCTAAATAAAAACTAAGAGTATGAACTACAAAGGGAGACTTTAACCGACCTATACACATGTCACACCTATCACGTGGGTTGGTTAGATGTCCTACAATCCACATCGGGTGCTACTAGCGTAGAGGAGCAACAACAAAGAGTTTGTGATGTCATCCATAGGGTTATTGAGTTGGAGAGGCAGAACAAAGGGATCCACATGCCTTCAACGTGTATCATGAGATTCTTGGATACAGGGAAGGCTAAGCAACCAACTTTATCACAAATGGAGACTCCCTCGGTAAGTCCGATGGATCTTCCATATTTTGTTTCGCCAGGGGGGTCTCAGTACAATCTGAGCCCACAAGCAATAGCTTTACTTTTCCAAGTTTAGCTCATTTTTCTCTTGATGACACCACGGCTACCATGCCTACCCCAGTGATGGACATAACAAAAAACACGCCATGGATCTCATTTATTAGTAAAGCACCACTACATGGTGGCCCAATGCCTACAACAGTACCTACAAGTGTGTATCAATCATATGCACCTATGGGCCCTCTTGCTCATGTAGCTCCTACCCCTCCCATTGTTTCAATAACTTATGCTCCACGACCACAACATCCAAGCCCTTATTTCAATGATACTATACCAGCTACCATTAACATGTCACATCCCATGTGTGCTATACCCAGGGCCACACATATGAACTTTGGGCCACCACATGGCACAACATCGTACCCAGCCTGAAATTCGAGGATGAATTGTATTCTTAACCCGATGCCAACCCCCATTCTACATGCAGTATTGAGAGCGTCTGTCCCCACTATGCCTACTCACTTGGGTGACTTGGTAACATTTTCTCAAGCTATCGGTCGATCTATTGTTGGAAATATGTGTAACACGCCTGATAGAGAGCCTAGAAGTAAGGCAGTACAAATACCAAGCTCACACAAAAATTTAGTGGGAACAAGGATGTGAAAAAGGATATTGAAGTATTTGAACAAATATGCGATTCCCTAGGAGAACACAATAGCTGCATAAGAGTAATGCTTTAAGCCCGACCTTGAGTGGGAAGGTTGGGGATTGGTATAGGACCCCAAGGGTGGAAGAGAAAACGATTTACCCTACACTTAGGAGACTATTCTTGAAAGAGTACATACGAGAGGGAGTGCTTTTGGGTGTAACCTCTAAGCTCAAAAAAGCCCAACAAGAGGAAGGGGAGTCTGTGAGAGACTTTATTAGTTGCTTGAAGCATTTGAATTCTCATTGTAATCCAAATGAGCACTTCAATAATAACCAATTGCTCGATAGATTCATTAGGAGACTACGACATGAGGATATCTACAATGGCCTAGTCATTAGAGGTATCACCACTTGGGAAGCAGTCACCAATGCGATCTAATTGGAGGACAATTTAATGATTCAAGGATAACGAGTGTTTGTTGAGCCTAAATCTACTAGCTCGCAAGCATCAGGGCATGAGCCAATGACCATAAAGCCTATTGCTAAAGAGCCAAGGATATCTGAGATGACTTTAGCAGATCTCACCAAGGCCATTCAAGAAATTCTTAGAGACAATCATGGTCCAAAAATAATCATATGTATCCCAAAAGGGAGCAACAATGGTGCTCAATTTGCTTTGATCCACATAGTACTTAGTGAATGCCCTACATTTAGAGTAAAATTTAATGGGAATTGCAATGCATGTGGGAGGTATGGTCATCAAGCCAAGGATTGCATAATATTTAAACACCCGATGGCCAATAGACCAACCTTAGCATGGACGGACACACCTCGAGTGTCTGCATTGATGTCGACCCCACCTTTTGAACAACCATCACAATACATGGTCCCTAAGGCCCAAAATGTTGTTCAAACAACACCATTACCACCTCCAGTGCTAGGACTGCAACCCCCACATCCAAGAATCACTTATGTGAATAAAGTGGGTTGTGAGTCGTCTATTGCTTGTGTGGATTGCAAGGATTAGTTAGACCCTAATATTGCCGATGGGATTCATGCACTCAAAGAAAGTCCACAATACTACATGGAGGACATTTGGGAACAAGTCAAACCTGTCTACAAGTAGCTACTCTTGCGAAGGCCAAAATATCAATTTCACTGCCAAGAGACCACCTCTTCAATGCTACAAGTGTGGGGGTCCTCATCGTGTAGCCGAGTGTCCTATTAGATTACAAAAGAATGCCACACTAATGCAAATTAATCAAGCGAGTACAACTACAATGTCGATACTCATGTGTAATCAATGTGGCATATATTATTTGATTGCCCAATGTCCTAATAATCCAAATGCGCCAAAGATCACGTCATTGAACTTAATTGAAGTTACTGACGAGGAGCCATCACAAAGTACACATGTGGTACCAGTAAATATACTCACACGATATCGATGCTCCAAAACAAAATTATATCCTTGAAGAAAGAGACACATCATCAATTGCCCAATCTCAGAAGAAGAAGAAAACATGAAGGAAGAGAAGATTCATTTGGCTTGGAAAATGGAAGCAGACCCCACTTCGTTAGCTTTCCCTCAATTAGTTTTTCTCAATTTTCATCATGTTCCTGTTTGGCATTTTTCCTTAACTCTGAGTATTAGTTTGTTTTCAATAAACTCACTCAAACCCTTATGGAGATGGATGTATATCGCAAAAATATCGTGTCCAACCCTCAGTTTGTTCTTCCTTGTCTTGTGCATTACATTGGGACAACGACCTAATGTTTGCATAAGCGAGATGTATGAGTTCCATGCCTTGATGATGTTTGACATGATGACGAGTCTAGCCCCCGAGTTCAGTCTCCTAGTCTCTAAGCTCTTGTAAGATCACCCCCCCCACATGAGGCATTGGAGTTGATCATGTCCCTGTGGTCCTGCTGAGTCCCTTCTCATTCCAAATTTGCAAAAAAGATGTCCATCTTTTTCTTCCTAAGAGGGGAGGTGTGGTGTGTGGTCATGTAGTAACTCAGAATCATGATTTGCTAGATATGAGCGAAATGCTTTCTTTGGTTTCTCTAAAAACCCACTTTCTACTTAAGAGTAATGGGGACTTTCGGACCCGATTCCTCTTTCTTGTATCTTTACGCCCATTGATAGAGCACCCCACATCACTTTCCACAGAAAGTGGATTCAAAAGACATGGCAAATTAAGTTCTTTTATGTTATCTTTTCTCATTCATGTACCTACTACCTCTGCCAGTTGGTGGCGGTATTGCAAAAAGAAAAGATCTCATGTCACTAACAAGTTTTGATATAAGTTATTTTCTTAACTCAATTTTTCATGTTTCTCTCATAGAAAGCATGATGGAAATTCTTTAAAATTGGTATTTAGACAATTACTATTATAACCTATTGGGGTCCTACTAGCTCAAATTTAAAAAAAATTCATTTCATTTCATCAAAAGATTTCACACTTTTGAGTTTCTATCCTTAACACTGGATTTCTTTTGGTTTTCCTAAGGTTATAATAAATTTTACGGACTTGAAAATTTTATTAAATGTCCATTTCCTTGATTTCCAATTTCTCTCAAGATTTCAAGCTCTCAAGCTTTTAACTTTCCAATTCCTCCCAAACTCACTTCGACTCTTTGAAACAACCTTTCAAACATTTACAAACTTTAAACTTCAAATCTTTCAAACTTAATTGACCACTTTGATGGGTTTAAGTTAGGGTGGATGAGTGTTAGCACCGTTCATGGATGATTAGCATGATGGTGCTAAATCAACAAGTGAACTCAATGCATCTAATAGAAATGGCCTATGAACTTTGAGGATAGCATAATTAAGAGAATTAGGGTGAGCATTTTTGTGAGACTACTTTGAGAACATAGAGGGTGAACTTAATTAGCGGTAGCAACATAACCATAATACTTAATTAACTTGGCATGAACAATACTTTTGCAAGAGAGAGAGAGTTTAGAGAACTTGACAGCAGTTGCGGACTAGATTTATGTGGAGCCGGTCCCCCCTCCAATAGGCTTTTGTATTATAGATTCTCCCATCAAGAGAGACTTGGTACAATACAATCTTTGTGTTCCTTGAGTGACCTAGGTGATGCAATGAAGATGGAAGCTTCATGCATCACAAGCATAACATAGACTTTGTAAAAAGCATTAACCATCCCCGGCCTCAGTCCCAAGATCTCAAACACCTTCAAATGTGGAGAGAGCTAGCGGGGAATGAGGATAGGGAAGAGGAATAAGAAACATTCATAGGAGAAAGAAATAGTTCATCACTTATCATCACTCTTCTTGCTTAGTATACATAATATCATAGCAATGAGGATGGAGAAGATGGCAAGCTTAAGCATTGGAGCATGGCTCTTGGTTGGATTTGCATTCCATAGCCAAGAGTGTTGGTGTAGGCTCTCAACTTCTCTACAAGCTTGGAGAAGGAGATAGAGCTCTTGCAATTTGCAACTCACACAATGAGAGAGAGAGAGAGAGAGAGAGAGAGAGAGAGAGAGGGAGAGAGAGAGAGAGAAAGTGTGTGTGTGTGTGTGTGTGTGTGTGGGAGAGTTTACCTCCCAAGCTAGCCCCCTCCTTGCTTTGGTCGACCCCCTCTTCTAGGACTAGCTGGCACTTGATTGGACCTCCTCAAGCTTGGCCAATCACATGTTTATTGCATATCAATCAACAAGGGGTAGCCTTGGGACAAGTGTCCCCCTTTTCGCTTTGAGAGACAGAACTAGATAAATGCATACACAACTAATTAAATTAGGTACATTATCATTGGACCCCTTGGGAGGCCAGCCAATAGGCTTTAGGCTCACTATGAGGGGAACATGAAGAGGAGCTCGACAAGTGTCCTATTTGCTTTCTTTGTACCGAGCTTGCCTTGTGTGAGGGTGTGTGTGTTCTCTCTCTAGCTTCTACAAAGAGGGCTCGTCCCCTCATGAGTAGGGATATGATTTGACTTTTGAACACCTTAACCCCTCAAGCACCTTAGTCATGGAGCACCTTAGCACCTTAGTCATTAAGCACCTCAAGCACAATAAGCACGACAAGCACCTTAGACAGCAAGCACGACAAGCACCTCAAGCTTGGGCCGGGTTCCCACATAAAGCACAACCTTAGCTTGCCTAAGGTCAAAGGACTTTTAACATTAACCTTTGGAGGTCTTTAATGAAGCTAACCCTAAGGTCTTTAAGCTCCATTAGCTAGCCTTGCTCTTTGATAGACCATCTCTCATTTGGACCCCTTTACCATTGGCCCCATGTTGAGATAGATCTGTACGCACATGTCTATATTCTAACCCTTGTTTCTGTTTATTCTTCCACATTAAATGATCAATTTAATATGAGAAAATAATTTGGGTTGGTTAGATAGAGATTTTATGACAATGCAAGTGCAAAATGGAGTAGCAATGCATTAAATCGAAAAAGAGCTTGATACATAGGGTGTATATAGCCAAAGGAGGGAGGCTTGGACCTGACCTACGCTATGATGCAAGATTTGCCAGCTGCATGGGGTGCTAGTAAGGGATATAGGAGCCTCTTTGTGCTTTGTGAGAGAGTATCCAAATGTGGAATAAGATCATGGCTTATTAAATGCAGTTCATGCGACTTCTATGGGACATGGCATGGCATGTATACCTCATGTGAGAGAGAGGGGGTAAGAAGGCAACCCCATGGCTAGGATTTACTGTACAAACTACCCCTTAAACCTAGTCATGGGAAGGTTCTTGAAAAAAATGAACTTATCCTTTGCCTTTGTCTCATGGATTGATGCTGAAGGGTCTCTCCCTTGGTCTGTGATCTCCTTCTTGATCTTTCTTAAAGCATTTGAAAGGTGAGTGTCCTATCTTCTTGCAAATACAACATGGGTTGATCAAGTATGTAATATTTAATGCACTAGTAACTTGTGTGTAGCGGAAATTGATAACATAGTGAGCATTTCATTAAGAAAAAGTTTCTAATGAGCATAGAGAGAGTATTTAATTTGAGAAAGCAACATAGAAATTTACACCTAGCTAATTTGGCATTGACAATACTTGAAAAGAGAGAGAAATAGAACAATTGACAACAGTTGAGGACCGGATTTACATGGAGCCGGTCCCCCCTCTATAAAGGCTTTGTATTATACCCTAGCCTCAATCCCAAGACCTCACACACCTTCAAAAATGGTGAGAGCTAGCAGGGAATGAGGATAGATTGAGAGGAAGAAGAGGTATCTTACTAGAAAGAAGTATTATCCTCACATAATCACTCTAATAGCATAGCTTAGCTTAGTAATTAGCATGGTAGAGGAGATGAGCATGCCATTGAAGCTTGGCTCTTGGTTGGATTTGCATTCCATAGCTAAGAGTTGTTGGTGTAGGCCTCTACTTCTCAATGCTTGGAGAAGGATATGGAGTTCTTCTTGCACAAATGTTGTGTGTGTGTGTGTGTGTGTGTAGCATTGTGTTAAGAGTAAAATGTAGCCCCCTCTCTCATCTTGGTCGACCCTCTTGCTAATTGCTCATGTTGGCCTCCCATTGGCTCCTGTAAAGCTTAGCCAATCTCAAATTAGAAGCATAGTTGATAGCCTTTTCACAAGTGTCTCTCTTTCCCCTTTTGTGAGAGATTTAGGTAATTAAATAATTCAATTAAACTCTCATTGGAACTCTTAGTCTTCTGGCCAATAGGAATTAGGAAATCCATTGGGCTGTTGAATGCTCATTGGACCCCTTGGTAGACCGTCGAATAGTCTTCTAGGGAGCTTAATTTCTATTGGTTCTTTTATCAAGCATTTTTAAATTGATTAGATGAAATTTACTCTAGTCTAATTTTCATTGGTCCACCTCTATGGCCATCCAATAGGATTTGAGGGGAGATTGGGGGCAACTGGCCTAGGAAACTGACATGTGTCCAATATTCCCTTTGTGTAAAGGGGGAGCCTTGGAGTGTGTATGTGTTTCTCTCTCATCCCTTACTAAAAGGGCTTGTCCCCTCCTTCCTAGGGATGTGGGAAGACTTTTTAGTCTTCCCATGACCATCCAATATTCCCCTTGCTTTGGCCATTGGATAAATGAGTTAATTTTTGGAACCTTAGCCTATGGAAATCTTAATGGAGCTTAACCTTAGGTATTTTAAACCACATTGAAGCACATTGCTCTTTTGTAGATTGTCCCCCTTTGGATCCCTATTTTCCCTCCTTTGAATCCGTGATAGAGACCGGCTGGCAGCCTTACCAATATTCTAGCTTTTACTCCTCTGGTACTTCCCGATATTAAATGATCAGGTTAACATGAGAAAATCATTTGGGAGTATTACAAATTAGTTTTTATGACATTACCTCTCTCTTGAAATCATAGTTGTCCTCGACTATGAGGTAGATAAGATAAAGCCTAGTCATTAGTCCGTTTGCTAGCGGGTAGAGGATCCCTATTTTACCCTATGACACTGTTCCAGAATGGATGACTAGTCCATTTGGTGCTTGAGAGAGTTAGTTGCCACAAGCATGTCTGCACATTAGTCCGTATCAATCTTTCATAGTAGAGTGACAATCTCTACTTGGTGTTCGAGAGACGTCGTCTCCACAAACATGATCCTAAGCATACATACTCATTGACATTTGTGCACAATAAAGAAAAACAGAGTCTTATAAGACCAAAAATTTGCCTTTGCTGAGAGATGGATATAGTATCCTTAATCTTTTGTAAAGATTCTTACAGATCTCGACTATATTTATTTGCAGCGAAGATCTTCCCATGTACCTTAAGTAGCAAGGGACTTTTTTGATCTTCCCTTCATCACCTCAAAGGGCGCTTTTCCCGTGGAAGTATGTACAATATTATTGTAAGCATACTCCACTAAAGGTAAGTACTTCTTCCATTGGGAATTTTGATCTACTTTTGTCACATAAGCTTTTAGTAGATCAAGAATTGGTAGGTTAGCTATTTCACTTTGGCCATCTATTTGGGGATGATAGGCCGAAGAGAAGTTTAGCCTTGTACCTAAATTCTCAAAGATACCCTTCCAGAAATTACTGGTCATTCTAGGATCTCTATTCGACACTATAGACATTGGCAAGCCATGGTATTTGAAGATTTGTGATATAAAGAGGGTTGCCATTCGATGGGCCTTGATAGTCTTTTTGACAGGTATGAAATGTGCTTGTTTGCTAAACCTGTCTACTATTGTCCATATTCTTGTAATGCCATGGATAGAGTTGGGCAGTCCAAAGATAAAATCCATGGATATGCTCTTCCATGGTGAATTATGGATTGGCAAAGGTTGAAGCAATCCAGGTTGCTTCCCTCTATCAAACTTCGTCTTTTGGCAAACCATGCATTTTGAAACATACTCTTGTATGTTTCCTTTCCTGGCAGGCCAATAGAAATATGTTTCTATCCCTTTTAGGGTAGACTGAATCCCTCTATGCCCCGCATAAGGAGGAGCATGAGATTCATACATTACTTTATCATGTAATGAGTTAGTAATGTAAGCTTAGTCTATTGTCATAGAGAAGATAGCCATCTTGTAGGATAAATAGTTCTTCCTTCTTCCCTAGTGCAAGGGCTGAAATCACATCTTTGAAATCGGGATGTGTAGCATACTCATTTATCATTGAAGATAGATCATTTTGAGTTGCTATGGACACCGCATTCACTCTTGGTCGTCTTGAGAGTGCATCGGCCACTTGATTATGCTTGCCATCAATATGAGCAGTATGAAAATGAAATTGCGGAAGGGAATTTTCCCACCTCATTTGTTTGTCAGAGAGCTTGGTCTGCGTCATGAAGTACTTAAGGCTTTGGTGATCCATTCGTAGAATGAAGGAGTCCCCAATAAATAGTGCTTCCACAAATATAGAGCATGTAGAACTGCTAAGAGTTCCTTCTCATATATGCCTAGAGATTGCTCAACAGGGTCGAGCCTTCGACTTTCATAGGCTATGGCGTGTCCTTCTTGGAGCAAAACAGCTTCAAGGCAATCACCACAAGCGTCACATTGGACCTCAAATGGCTTTGAGAGATCTGACAATGTAAGCACAGGTTGAGAGATAAGTTACTCTTTAAGCTTTTCGAAAGCATTGTTCTCCTTGGTGGACCATATATACCTAACATTTTTCTTGGTTAGGTCATAGAATGGTCATGCGATTTATGAGAACTTTTCTATGAAGCGTCTATAGTATGCACACATACCTATAAAGCTTCTTAGTTCATGCAGATTCCTTGGATTAGGCCATCCTTTTATTACCTGTAGCTTTGATGGATCCATTTGGATGTTATCTTGAGAGATAATGTGACCTAAATATTGAATCTCTTGTAAGAAAAATTCACTTTTCTTTCGATTAATATAAAGTTATTCTCTCATAAAACTTGAAATATTACATGGAGGTGTTGCTTGAGTAGATGATTATATCATCAAAGAACACTCCAATAAAGGTTTGGTGAGGCCTGAATAGCTTTTCCATCAAGCGGTTAATTGTGGCTGGTGCATTGATCAAGCCAAAAAGCATGATAATGTATTCATAAAGACCAAATGTAGTGCAAAATGCGGTCTTTACAATGTCTTGATCAACTATCCTTATTTGATGGTAGCCACATTTTACGTCAATCCTATCGCAGTAGGTCGACCCCTGTAGCTTATCAAAGAGGTCTTCTACTCGTGGAACGGGAAACCTATTCTTGATAGTGATCCTATTTAGTGCTCTATAATTGACACACATACGATACGTGCCATTTTTCTTTTGCACTTGTAACACTGGTGAACAAAATGGAGATGAGCTAGGCCTAACCATGCATTTCTCAACTAACTCATGCACTTGCCGCATAATCTCCTCTTGTTGAGCTTGAGAAACTCGATAAGGAGGTTTATTAGGCGGTGAGCTTCCTGGAACAAGTTCAATTGCATGGTCGTCATTGCCTCATTTGGGAGGTAGTTCACAAGGGATATCGTCAATAAAAACATCTTGGAACCCCTTGAGGAAATTGGATAACTCTAATTCCTTGTGATTGTTTATATCTTCTTTTGCTAAAGCATTAGGTTCATTTTGAGAATCTTTAACAAAAATCACGTATACGAAAATAGAGCTCTTTATTGACTTATTGAAAGCTTGCTTATGTACAAGGGGTATGGTACTACCCAACTCCTTAGCATCTATGTACATATCTTTTTCTCTGAACCTAAAGTAGATTTGCCTTTCAGGGAATTTAACATTGGCAGCCATGCGATCAAACCATGTGCCCCTAGGATAACATCCTCATGCTTGAGAGGAGAGATGAAGAAATCCTCCTTGTCCACATAGCTTTGGACATGGAGCCTCAATTTTTGAATTAAGGGGGTGACTGGGACTTCTTGCCCCTTGAAAGCACCATCAACAGGTAGGACATCTTCCATCTCACAGGCTTGGATGCCTAGCTTGGTGTCCAACTCTGTGGATATGAAATTGTGAGTAGAACCAGGGTCAAAGAGAATAAAATCATCATGTTCTCTTACCTTTCCCCAAGCATGGTGGCATAGAGGAGATCCTTTGTGATGAGCATTCTCTTCTTGAATTTTGACCAAGGTAGCTCTAGGAGGCTCATTACTTATATTCTTGTGGGGGCAAGCTCTAGCTCTTCAGGAGAGAGTTTATTTTTGCCTTTGTAAACTCCCTTCTCCTTAGCTTTGTTCTTGTTGGCGTTGCCTTTAGGAGACTTTTGGACATTGTCCTTCCCCTTAGGCTCGTTACGGTCCTTGTTTTCCGTGGGGCTTAAGTTTTCTCTTAGCCCCTTGTTGGAATTTGACTCTTGAAGCCACCATGATATGGTGTATGATTGCAGATATGGTGCGTGGCCTTTGGGAGTTAACATACTCCGCCATATCCTCAGTTAAACCCGCACAAAATTGTTGTTTTGGCTCTCCAAAATCCATCTTTTTGAAGACAGTGACCTTGAGATGTAAATCCCAAAACTTGTCTACATATTTATGAATAGATTCGTAAGGAGAGAGCTTCAAGCTTTGCCATTCGGTGAGTACTTTGTCTTTGGCATCGTTAGCCAAAAACTGATTCATGATGGAAGCTCTTAAAGCTTTCCATGTTCGTGGAACTTCACCGTTTGCTCGTAGGCTAGACCACCATTGCCTGGCGGACTTTTGAAAATGCATAGCTACATGACGTAGCTTAGAGGACTCCATGAAGCCCTCATCTCCAAATGCCACATCGAATTACTCCAAACGTCCGTGTAGATGGCTGGATAATCACCATGTGGGAACGTGTTCTTAGAAGATGGGCAGCGAATTACTTAGTAATTAGTAGAGTAATTACTACAGTAAACCCGAAGTGTATAAATAGGGCCCATTACATTGTTATCGGGTTGGCAATCGTTATCACTTGTATTAGCGCTTTGAGCTATAATTGCACTTGAGCATCAATGGCAGTATTATCGGCTACAATTTCTCTCTCTCTGTCATATTCGCTGTAATCTCCATCATGGTATATATATTCCAGCGATACTTACTTCTCGACAGTCTTCTGAATCTGAATCTAAACCTTATTCCAGTCTTTAAGTCCGATTCTCATTTCACTATTCACATTTCAGTCTAGTCATTGATTTCTGTCTAGTCTGCTGTCTGAACTCTTCCTACTCGAAGTAGCTGAAATCCTTCAACACTGGAATTAGCTGTCTCAAGAGATCAGCTCCAATTCCATTTTGGCGATTACTGTGGCTAGAGCTGAAGCTCGTTGACTGCAAGACTCTTCTCCCAGTTGAAGTTTTCAGCAATGGCACCAAAGTCCAATCGTGGTCGGAAATCTACCAATCGTGTGGACCCCATTCTTGAGGAGTCAGGAAGAGAGTCTGACCCCAAGCAAGAGAAATTGACTGACACTGAGGCTCAGGAAGAGCATGGTTAGTCTGATGAGGTGCAGGACTCACAACACTCCAGTCATTCTCGACGCAGACGGGCAGAACGCGAAGCACGAAAGGCGAAGAGTTCCAAGAGTTCTCAGTCTCGCCAAAAAGATGAGCATATCACGGGCAGAAAGGGAAGTCACTGTACTTCTAGTAGACAAAACAAAGAAGATACTGATACTGAGACAGAGACAGAGATTGATTGGGATGCTGACACTAACAATTGCAAGAAGACTCCCAAGTGTCATTCTGAAGCCAAGAAGAGAACTGGTGGGATCAGCAGTAATGGAAAGGATTATACCGCTTCACTGAAGATTTCATTTCCCCTATTCAAAGGAGGGAAAAAGGATGATCCTGATGTTCACATACAAGCTTTCGAGCAGTATGCTGAACTAAAAAACATTGATGAAGATGATTGGGGGGAATATTTTCCACAAACCTTGGAGGAAGCAGCAAGGAAATGGTATTACCATTACCCTGCATGCCAGCTGAGATCATATAACAAATTACTTAAGTCCTTCAGGCTGGAATATTCCGACAATCGAGGGGACGAGGATATTCTCTATGAATTGGATCAGATCAAACAGAGGAATTTGTCAGTCCGTAGCTATGTCAAAAAGATAAAAGAACTGACCAGGCAATTGCAAGAACCACCGTCTGAGAAGAGATTGAAGGCATGGTTTCTGAATGGGTTCAAAAGCAAAAAGCTGAGAGAACAGGAAGTACAAGCCCCAACAAAGAAATTCAATGATCTGGTCTAGCGAGCATTAAAACTGGAACAGCAGGCTAAGAAAGAAAAGAGCCACAAGAAGCGAAGGACCAGTAGCAGTAGTTCGGCTACTGAATCTTCTGATTCCAGTGCAACGTCTAGCAGTTCCGAGAGCAGCTCCAATGAACGGACAAAGGAAAAATCAAAGAAAGGATCATGGACCAAGAAAATTGAAGAAATGGCTAAGCAGATTGCAGAAATTAGCCACACAAGACAGCCGGTCCGGAAGATGGATACTTGGTGTTCCAGATGTAAATCCAAGGATCACATCTCTAGGGAATGTCCACAATGTACCTACTGCAAGGCCTTTGGTCACCTATGGAATAATTGTGGCATCAAAATTCACCATTTTAAGAAAGGAAAGGATCTATCAGTGGTTGCATACACTGAACCAGTGAAGGCAAAACCAATTAAAGTAGCTCAAGAAGAGAGACCAAGTACCAGTGGTACTGGTCAAGGATGTGGCAGATACCAACCAGGAATGGGCAGAGGAAGAGGAAGAGGCAACTTCCAGACCAGGAGCATGAATTGCTATACCTATGGGAAGTATGGTCATTTTGCAGCCCAATGTCCAGATGCACCGGTAACGACTACTACTGAGGCTAAGGCACCAGAGCCAGTCCCAGTCAGAGTAGTTACCAGGAGCAAAGGAGTGATCATTGAAGAGATTCCAGACATTTCAGAAGTACCAGCCAATCCCAACAGCAGCAAGTGGGCCCAACAAAGGGAAGTTTGGAAGGCCAAGGGTAAAGAAAAGGTGGTAGATGAGTGGCAAGAGTAGCGGGAACTAGCAGCTAAAATCACAGAGTATTTAGCTAAGAAGCTGCTAGAGCAGCCAAAAAGTTCCGAGGCTAGGCTCATTCAGAAGATACCAGCCCAACCGAATGATAAAGATCAGTCAGTACCGGCCATGACAGAGACCATGCTGAGCAGTATAAAGACACTAGTTCTTCAATCTCTGACAATCAGTCTGACCAAGAGCAAGAGAAAATTCATGTGAAAATTTGTGATAGAATCCAGAAGCTGAATGTAGATCTGGAGGATATAAGAAAGACCTTACCTGAGGTGGCCAACTTTATCAGACAACGTAGGAAGACTGAGGCAGAGGCCAGAACAGTGGACCTGACGGCTGTTCGAGATGATGAAGTTCCACTTATTCAGGTAGACTACAAGGTGAGGAAGCAATGGGAATCTCCTTCAAGCGTCATATTGGATAGAGGAGCAGGAGTCAACATAATGGGAGCCCATCTTCAGCAAAAAATGGGTATCACTAACATGAAACCAGCACCATTCAAAGTAAGAATGGCAGATCATCGGGTCGTACAAGCGATGGGCATGATTGAAAACATGCAGATAAGAGTGGGGAGGGAGAAATTCAAAACCAGTTTCCTAGTTTTGGATGTGCAGGACGCATATGGAATGCTACTAGGCCGCCCATGGTTAAGAACAACACATGCTGTTCATGACTACGCAAACCAGACTTTAACCATAGAAGGGGCTAGTGGCAGAATCAAAATCCAGACCAACAACACCAGGAGCTAGAAAAAGGAACTAAGGCCGAAGGAGTTGTGTCAGAAATACCAAGCTAAGAAAATTGAGCGAATGCTAGCAGCTATGAACATATTTCCTTTGGCAGAAATTGATTTGAATGCAGTCCTACTGAACAGAGAGCAAGCTGACAAGCAGAAGAGACAATTCCCTGATCAGTTTACTGAAGTCAATACAGGGGAAAGAACTGTTCAGCTAACTGGAAGAATGGAGGAACCAGCTGATACTGGTATAATGGAAGAATCAATATGTTCTGAAGAGTATCCACTGAATCAGAATAATGATTCAGAAATGAATGGATCTTCGCTGAAGAATCGACCAAACGAAAAGGGGGAGGACCAAACTGATTGCTTCCAGATGATCAGGAAGTAGAGGAGTGGAACCTGGGATCAGAGAAAAATCCCAGAATGATTAAATTCAACAAGCACCTGAAACCGGCAATGAAGGAAAAGGCACGAAAAATGTTCCAGAAGTATAAAGATGTATTTGCCTGGGAACATACAGATTTGAAGGGAGTAGATCCTGAAGTCTGTCAGCATCGAATACCACTGAAATCGGATGCTAGGCCAGTCAAATTG
Source organism: Adiantum capillus-veneris (assembly GCF_014529385.1). NCBI lineage: Eukaryota > Viridiplantae > Streptophyta > Polypodiopsida > Polypodiales > Pteridaceae > Adiantum > Adiantum capillus-veneris. Next base: position 140,357,953 of record NC_140950.1, on the reverse strand, counting down.
CAAAGATACCGGATGAACCCCAACTATGCAAATAAGGTCAAGGAGGAGATTGATAATCTTCTCAAGGCTGGGTTCATTACGGAAGTAGCAAGCAATGATTGGTTGTTTCCAATAGTTGTCGTTCCTAAGAAGAATGGGAAATTACGGGTTTGTGTCGACTATAGGAAACTAAATGCCCAGACCATTAAGGATCCATTTCCCTTACCTTTTACTGATATGTTGCTTGATGAGATCGCAAGATATGAGATGTATAGCTTCATGGATGGTTATAGCGGCTATAACCAACTACAGATTGCTCCTGAAGATAGGGCCAAGACCACTTTCATCACTGAGTGGGGAGCATTCATGTATCTGGTGATGCCTTTTGGCCTGTGCAATGCACCAGCTACTTTTCAGCGGTGTATGATGGAGATGTTTAACGAATTTCTTCATCGGTTCCTCGCCATTTTCATGGATGACTTCACTGTATATTCAGATGAGGAACATCACCTTCTATTCCTAGAGATGGTTTTTAAACGCTGTCAGGAAAAAAGGATTTGCTTAAATCCATTCAAATCTGTCTTTCTGGTTTGGAAGGGACAGCTACTGGGACATGTGGTTTCCCGCAAAGGAATAGAAATGGCCAATGACAAAATACAGTGTGTCCAGCTAGCTAAAGCACCCAGAACTGCTTCTGAGTTGAGTTCTTTCTTGGGGTATGTGAATTTCTATAAGAGATTTGTACACAAGTTTTCTTCTCAAGCAGTACCACTATATGAGCTCACAAAGAAGACCAGTAAGTTCAATTGGACTGCTGAGTGTGAGGAGAGTTTCGAGAATTTGAAAAAAACCATTACCAGTAAACCAGTCCTTAGGCAGCCGAATTGGGATATTATTTTTCATGTACATGTAGATGCTTCAGGATTGGCAATGGGGGCAATATTAGCTCAGCCAGATGGCAGAACAGACTATTCGGTCTATTTTGCTAGTCGGAGATTCAGTCAGGCTGAACAAGGCTATACGACTACTGAAAGAGAAGCCCTCGGAATGGTTTTTAGCGCCACGAAGTTCAGGCATTACTTATTGGGGAAGTTATTCCATTTTTATGTGGATCATCAAGCTCTTCTATTTCTGATTAACAAAGTTATTATTCAAGGCAGGCTGATAAGATGGATGATGTTCCTTATGGAATTTGAATTCAGAATTTTCCATAAGCCTGGCCGAAACCACTGTGGAGCTGACTTTCTTTCCAGAAGTACAGAAGGATATTCAGAATCACCTCTGAGAGATGAGCTAGTGGATGCTGATTTATTTCAGATAGAAGTAGAAGAATCAGTGGATCCTGAATGGTACGATATTTATCAATTCCTTTCCCAGGGTGCCTTTCCAGAAGATTGGAAACAGAATCAGAAGAAAGCGCTGATCATAAAAAGCCTGAAATTTACCATCATTGGGGGAGTACTTTATAGATTAGGTGTGGATGGTATACTTCGAAGATGTGTTCCTATGGAAGGAAGAAGACAAGTTATCTCCGAAGCACATCATGGCGAGTCTGGTGGACATTTTTCCAGCGAAGTAACCTACAAGAAGATTCTGCAAGCAGGTCTGTGGTGGCAAACAATGATTGCTGATGTCAGAAGCTTTTGTAAAACTTGTGACATATGCCAAAGAATGGGCCGACCAACAGCTGCAGACATGACTCCCTTAATGCCAATACAACCATTGGGAGTATTCATGAAATGGGGACTGGATTTTATGGGACCTTTTAAGAAGGTGACTCCCAAGAAGAACAAGTACATCGTGATGGCTACTTGTTATGTTACCAAGTGGGTGGAAGCTAAAGCTCTTCTTGACAACACAACCAAGTCAACTGCAAGGTTTCTGTTTGAGAATATTGTCTGCCGATATGGATGTCCAGTGGAAATTGTGACCGATCAAGGGACACACTTTATCAATGATACTATGGAAATCCTATTGGATATGCTTTCAGTCAAGCATCGGAAATCTACCCCTTACTATCCCAGATGCAATGGAGAGGCTGAAAGTAGCAATAAGACAATCAAGACTATTCTCACTAAGGTGGTGCAAAAGAAACCAGACCAGTGGGATTTGAAGCTTCAGACTGCTCTATGGGTTTATAGGACAGCTTATAAGGTAACTACTGGAATGACACCATTCAGAATGGTGTATGGTACAAAAGTTGTGGTTCCTATGGAGTTTGTAATCCTCAGTCTGAGAATGGTTGTGAAGTATGGATTAGACTTCAACCATAATCTTAAGAAAAGACAGGATCAACTGATGCAGTTAGATGAACTCAGGCAAAGAGCTATATTGGAACAGGAGATTGTTCAACAAAGAAGGAAGCACTGGCATGATCGCCGAATTAAAATCCGAGAATTCCAGAAAGGAGACTTAGTGCTTCTATATCAGTCTAAATTGGGTCCAAAGAAGCCGAATTTGAAGATTGCCTGGGAAGGACCTTTTGAGGTCAATTGGGTCTTCTCCAACGGCACAGTCAGATTGAAAGATTTATCTGGACTGATGTTGCCGGGAGTATATAATGGAGCAAAGATCAAACTTTATTATTCAGAAACCAGAGAAACTGGGTTGGAACAAGGTACTAAGGAACTGGCGGATGTTGATCAAGAGATACCAGAATCAGACATTTTTGGTCTTTTTCATGTGCAACTAGTTCCAGCTTCAGAACCAGTACCAGAAGAACCAGATCAGGTTGACGTGAGAACCAATATCAGTATGGTCCAGCTAGAGTGGGAATCAGTTCAGAACCAGTATGAACACACTTTCCAAATTTTAAGTGGGCAACGGTCAAGTGGTATGCCAGTGGTAATTATTACAAGGATGGGTTGCAGTCTTGTCCAATGCATGTTTGCCATGATAGCAACGGTGCACACAAGCCGAGGAGCGGCGAGTGGTGGAGATTTTATGGCGCGAACACGTATAACAGTCAGGAGAGTTAGCATTTTTCCTCATAAATCTCTTGCGCGACGCTTTCCTCCTGTCAACCATTCGCCATCGTGCCGAGCTTCGAGGTTTCTTCACTACAGTCGCAAACTTCAACCTCTGACGAAACAGTTGACTCTCAGACAGCCTTACCAGCAACACTAGGAAACGGCTTTGCCACAAGTAAGTCCTCTTCGTCTTCGCCTGTTTCATCGTCGTCAACCTCACAGTGTATGGGTAGAAGGAAACGCTTAGAGAAGATGCAGGAAACTCTTGAAGAAACCCAGGCTATAGTTGCTGAGGCAAAGGCAAGCATTCCTGTTCTTCCATACAGTAAAATCCAACGATATGTCTTTACTGATCACGCAATGACTCTGCTACAACTCTGGGATCTGCGAGTGGTGTTGCAAGCGACAAGGATTGCTTTTGATGCAGAAATCATCAAGAAAGTTCTTGATTCCTTTGATGCTGAAAAACAACAGTGCTATAATAAATAGTAGGAAGGTGTCAGTGACACCAGAATCCATTGCATTTGCATTTCGGATGCCTAATGAGCGCAAACCATCGGTGGCGACTGCGCAGCAAATAAGTACTGCTCTAAAGGAGGATGAAACAGCTAGAAAGAAGCGCAAGGCAAGTGCTCAAGGAGTTCCAGTAGCAGGACTGGAAGCTTCCGCTGCTTACAGGTTTGTAGCTGAAGCCGTTAGTCTTAAGAATAACCCAACTTATGTGTTAGAAAAATTATTTGCTATGCTGTTTGCCAAGATACTGGATCCACAAGTCCATATCAACCTGTGTCAAATACTCTCGCATAATGTACTCCAACAGACTGCCAAGCTGAAATCTCAAACTGTTTTCAAGGCATGGTATGTTTGGCAATTTCTGTATTGGGCTACTGCTGCAGATGTTAATGAGTAGGTAAAGTAGGCTTGAAGTGAGCAGTCTATTTCTGAACCAAAGAAGATTGAACTGTCCTCAGACGAGGAGGAAACGGACAGTCAAACAATTTCCAATGACCTGAAAAGGAAAGCCACTACAGAGGAAGCTGGCAGTTCAAAGAAGCCAAGAATTACACTGACAAAAAGCAGTGAGTTCTTGAAGCAAATAGAAAGCTAGGTTAAGGCAGTGAGCACTGAGAAAGCTGAGAAAAGTAAAACTGAGCAGCAATTTGCTCAGAAAACTGTGCCTGATCAATCAGTTCTTGCTACTGGCTCTAGGAAAGATCATGTGAAGCCAGTCACTGAGGAGAAGGTATCAGACCAGTCAACAGACAAAGGCAAGAGTCAACTGGATAAAGGGAAAGGTCCAACGTCCTCGACCTTGTCTAGAGCAATTCCTGCCATTTTTGGACACCCTCTGCAACTGGTTAAAAAGGATAAGTTGCAGCAAATGCAAACTCAGAAATTGAGAGGGCATCTTTCGCTCAACAAAAGTGATTCTGCAACATTACCCTATATGGCTCCTGTGGCAATATATGAACCTGTTGATTCTAATCCAACCATGGTCAAAGACAGATGTTCAGTATTGATACAGTCTTCTTGGAATACCATTGTCAACTATATGGGACAATTGGTGGAGGCTGCTGGATCAGAAGATGAAGTCAACAAGCTTAAAGTTTACTTGGCAGAAACACAGCATCAGATTGCAACACTCTAGAAAGCCCAGGAAGTGCAGAACAGACAACACAGGGTATTGGAAGCTCAATCACAAAAGGCTCAGGAGATGTTGTGAACAAAAAGATAGCTAAAGCTGAGTCTGAAATTATGATCATAAAGAGTCAAAGGAATGAAGCATCGAGAGCTGCCGAGCAAGTTGAAACGGTGCTCAAAATGAAGCGGACACAATTCAGAAAGCTGCTATTACACCATACAGCTCTGAAGCGTTCGCTGACTGACAGATACATCTACAATAGCTTGTCTGAAATTTTAAACCCCGCAGGCAATGCTGTTTTTTATTTAGAAAATTTAAAGTCCTTGATGGAAAGTCTGTAGAGTGATTTGCAGGACAAGGTGAGTGACTTCAACAATGCTCTGATGAACCAAGCAATAATGGATTATGTTGGGGTATAAAGCCCGATGTGGTCGCCCAGATAAGTGGGCGGGCCGCCAGGTATGTACACATGTTCTTTTGTAAAAACCTAATAAGAACTCACTATGCTCTACACATTACAGTAGAGCGAGTTCACCATATCGTCGTGCTCTTCTTCTCGCACTCTCTCTCGCGTCGCACTTCCGCTCGTACTCCTTCAACTGGTATCAGAGCTCAGATCGAGGCTCGGGGCAGCACTGCAGGAGGCTAGAGTCACCAACTCAGATTGGAGTGAAATTCGACAGGCGAAGACACGGCCCCAAATCTTGTGGGCGAGCCCGAAGGGCTCGGTGTTGTCAAAATTTCATTCTGAGGTCATCTCGGCCACCGTTCGGCTTCGACAAACGTCTGCATAGGCCATTTTCGACTACGTGGTCTCGACGGGTGCAGATCCGACTCTGCAAATTTGGGGTTTTCGGCCTACGACTGCAGGTGCTGAGGATATCAACACTCCCAGAGTGTTGATTTGTGGTTGTCTACACATCGAAGGACGGCTCACAGTTCTTGGAGGCGTGTCACATACGACACGGGCGCATCTACACACAGTCTGTAGGCGACATCCACTAGTTCATCAGGTAGCTTGTGTTTGCTGCTTGATATTCCAGATTTCATCTTGACATTGCAGGTACTTCCACATGGGATGTATTGTCAGAGATGATGTATGTCTGTTGAGGGTTTGCTGGCTGTGAGTCACGCAGCAAACAACCGCTGCAGCGATTACAGCATACAGTGAGAAATTTGTGGATGTATGACTTTGTGGGAAGTCTATGTACTGTCAGATTTACTGCAGCCTTTGTTGAGGGTCAAGTGAGGTTTTATTGAGCTGGGGGATTCTCGAATGTTGAGATCCTTTCGGTGATACAGGTCTTGGAGCGATCCCTCGAGCACCCTTAGATAGGCAGCTAGGATGTATTGACTGTGAGTTCGACAGTTGGGATTGCATCTTTTCTTTACTGCCATTGAGGCATTGTCGTAGTCTATGCTTACAGGACAGTGACAGGACAGTCAGAGACAGTACAGGTGCAGGACAGGTTTACCCACAACTTACAGTGTTAGAGAGACAGTGGTTTTTTGAGCTGTTTTTTGGTCTGTGTTTAGTACACCAGAGCCATTTTACAAAGGAGACTCTGCCAAAATTTCTGCAGAATCTGAAGCTTTCTTGGTTCATTTGACAGGTTGTTGTTGGTTCAGAGGTCAGTTTACAGGGGAAACTCTGCCGAATTTTTCCCAAGAAAGTAAACTACTGTGAAGCATAGCTATGGCTGGATCACAGGACACTGCTCTTTACAATATCAAGAAGCTGGATGGAACCAATTTCCCATTGTGGAAGAAGCAGATTTGGCATGTGTGGGTACAAAAGAAGCAGATAAAACCTATAAAGCTCAAGGGGATAAAACCAGAAGATATGGACAAAGATAAATGGAGCGAAATGGATGAATTGGCACTTTCTACCATTATGCTGACTTTGGCAGAAAGCGTTTACTTCAATGTAGCAGACGAGATGTCGGCTTATCAAGCATGGTTAAAGCTGAGTGATCTTTATGAGAAGCAGAGTGCATCTTCACAGGTATACTGGCTTAAGAAGCTTGTTGACTTGAAGATGAAAGAAGGGACACCTATGTCCAATCATCTGAATGAATTCAACACAATCTATAGTCAGTTGTCAGCTCAAGGTGTCAAGTTTGATGAACCTGTTAGAGCTATGTTCCTGTTGATCACATTGCCAGAAAGTTGCGACACTTTTCGCACAGCTTTGAGTAATTCTGCACCTCCAGATGGTTTGATCATAGCAGGTGTAGAAGGAAGTCTGCTTACTAAAGAAACCAATAGAAAGACAATGGACAAAGGCAAAGGAACAGCCTTAGTTGTTAGGGGAAGGACCAAAGAAAAGTACAAAGGTGGAAAGAGGAATCAATCTCGTAGCAAGTCCCGCAGTGCTAAAGGCAAGAGTGACATAGAATGCTACCATTGTGGCAAGAAGGGTCACATGAAAAGAGACTGCAGAGAATGGAAAGCAGAAAAAGTCAAAGAGAAAGCTGAAGACCCATTAGGAAATTTCGGAGGTCATTTGGAGGGCCTTCTAAGAAAATGTATTTTTTGCACTCTCTCTCTAGAAAAAATGACAAATAAAAGAGCTGGGTCTTTCATAGTAAAACTTCAAAAAGTGTACTTTAAGTAGATTCCTTACCCCTCTGAACATTCGTTCGTAGTGATTGAGGGATAATACTCTTTTTAGTTGTATTGAATGAACAACGTCAATACGGAGGGAATGAGGCTAACATGGAGGGACGAATCCGCAGCCGCTATTCACTTTCCATTAAACCTGCACATTTGGCTAATGGCGCACTCCTCAAATGGCACAAATGTTACCCACAAACGAGCCAAATATCACCTTCACATTGATTTGGACAATGAGTACCAACCATTGATTAAGCGCAGTAAAACAAACACACATATACCTCCCACCTCCATAGACACGCTCAGAGCTCAAGGAGCTAAACACATAGATATCTGGACGAGAGGCTCTCTCTACCCTAAGAATTTAATAACTAATGCGTCTCCACCGTTTGTCAATCCTACAAGCTTATTGACCTTTGCTGGTGATGGAGAAAACGGCCTTCTGGGTTATTGTAAATCACTTACAAGAGAAGCTGGAACTTACAAGAGCATTCTCCAAGCTCAACAATGTGAGATTGTTCGCCTTTCACATTTACATTCTACAGATCAGGTTACCATTTTGCAACATAAAACAGAGGTACAAGAACTGAAAGAAAAGGTGCGAAGTTTTCAAATGAAGGACACCATCTTGGGTGGTCGTATCCGAAAGAAGAAATTGCGCAATCTTGAAACATTGCAGGTTGCATCAGGAGGTCTCAAGAAAAGAATCCGAGCATTAAGGTGATGCTTCTTGGTTGGCTACATTGTCTTAGTTAAGTAATCTCTTTGTTTTTTCTTGTTATGCATTGTTTTCATGTGCCTAAATAGTGTTAGTGAAGCAAATTTTCTGTTATTTACTTATGCATTGTCTTCATGTAGAGACTCAATCTATCATGACAAGGAAAACATTGACCCCAAAGCCAATATAGGAAAGAGATTGAAGCCACTTATAAGTAGAAGCCTGGCAGCAGATATAGTACATGACAAGAAGTTTAAGGTTCTACAAAGAAATGTAGTGGACCGCTTTATTTCAGAGAACTCAGTGCCTGCAAAAGAGATACAAGGCACACTTGATTCACTTGGTGTAAGCAAAAGAGGATATTCGGCTATCCAAAAGTCTGTCTCATCCATCTTTCTTAGGAAGGGTATAAAATCCAAACTTCTACCATCAGCCTCAAGTGTTTGGAAAGAGAGGCTTCAGCTTAACGAGGCACAGGGAGACTATCTTGGACAGCCCTTTCGTATTAAAGCAACTTACAGTGGCCATGGAGCCAACATGGCATATGATGAGTTCAACAATATTTTTATGGACCTGCGGATACTACAGAAGAGAATGGTGGAGTTTTACAACATCACATTTGAAGAGTCACGTGGACTATTACATTTTGTGTTAAAACTGGATGAGTGTGAGCTTGTTAAAGAGAAAAAGCTAGAGCGTGTTACTATTACTTTAATGAATAGAGCCCTCTCAAAGTGTCCCAGTGATGATCCTTTATATTTTAGTGTTCAATCAGAATCTAACATATGGTGGCTTGGTGCGTTTGAGGTAAGCGATATTCTCAAGTAAGCTCAAATATTCAGATCTACTTAAGTCTCATTTATTTTGTGTTGCAGGTAAAGAAAGAAGATCATGAGATTCTATATTGGGTGTTCCATCGAACTAATATTCCGGAGCTGATTGATCGACAGACTAACCAGGGAGAGGTACTACGTCTAAATGGAAGGGGAGACTTTCAAGTTCAGTGGCATCTTGCAGGTGACCTTAAAACATTAAAGTGCATGTATAATTGTGGAATGGGTGCAATGGCAAAGTCACCGTGTTTGTTCTGCATGGAGCCTGCAAAGGTCATGAACCCAAAGTGGTGGAGAAAAGCTCCAACACGTCACATTGAGGATCCTGCTTTTCGACCAGTTTTGAAAATACCACTTGTGAATGTTCACATTTGTACAATGCATGCCCTTTGTAGAATTGTAGAGAAATTGGTCTACTTATACATCGGGTTTGCTTGGAAGATTAAGAACTCTGCAGAACGACAAGTAGCCTTGCAGTGCTTAGAAATGGTACTGTCGGATATGGGGCTTCATGGTGGCAATGTGAAAATCCAGCGGGATGAAAAGAGATCAACTGCTGAGAAGGATGTCCCATGCAAACCATCCATCGGTGGGGTGAAGGCACGGAGGTTTTTATCTAAGCCCCAAGGTACAAGAGATCCAAAGCTAACAAAACATGGAAAAATATATAACACATCTTATGTTAGCAAGGTAGAGTATCAGAGCTGGAAAAAGCTACATATTGCAGTCAAAGACCACGAACCAACTACTCGTAACGCGAAGGCTGAGGTTTGGCGATCAATAGACATCCTATTTTTGATGTGCGACAAAGATGACTGGTCACAAGGTGATATGAACAAGTTCAAGGAAAATCTCAACCTTCTGAAAAAATCATTCAAGACAGCATGGACAGACACCCAGATTACTCACTACATGGTATTATCATGTATTTCTTTCTCTCTTATGTGCAAATATGTGAGTGTAAAACATTCTAACTAATCTGTTTTCATATCCAGCACATCATCTTCAATCATTTGCCATATTTTATACAGAAGTATGGGAACCCGGCAATATGGAATACCCAAGGGATGGAAAAGTCTCATTACATGGCGAGAAATGCTTATTTCAGGCACACACGACATGGTGGCTCTCTAATCAAGGCTAACAGTTTGAGAGAACTATTTGAATGGTTCTATCGTAGAATCATTCATCGAATGCAGGCAAAAGAAGTCTTGGCAAATTCAGCAACAGCACAAGCCATCAGACATTTACAACAACAAAAAGCTAAAAGATCAATGGCATACAACAACTCCGGAGCTCGTGAAAGTCAACGAAGGTGGAGAGAGACAATGGTGTATGTGAATCACAAGTGGAGAAAGATACTCTGAGTGGATGGCATTGTAAAAAATTTATGTAATACATGATCTTATACAATTGCTACTTGAAGTGTATCAAGATTTTGCAGGTTCAATTTTGTTTTTTGGCACGTCACCCTTGTAACGAATCATGAGATGTTTGCCATACTCTAAAAGTTCATCTGGGTTTTGTCTACCAAGAGCTAGTGCCATTGCTGTGTACGTGTAGTAATACGCTGCCCGACCACCTGTATAGCCTGGCAGTAACCAAAACAATCTCTAGCAAACACTTTGTCAACAAGAATGACTTTATCTGCACTTTTGGGCAGCACCGGTCCACCCAAGAAGCGTGATAGTGTCTTGAATGTGTAAGTTGCTATTGAACCCTCTTGTGACATGGAATTGTGAAAAACTACTATCGGTGACTCGCAGAGCTTTGAAAGGTACTGTGCTAGGGCCGCATCCCTTCCTCGATACTCTCTTGTCCGGCGCTGAAGGAAGTCATCCTTGTCAGCAATCCAAGACTGCACATACAATGTCAGAAATGACACAAACAGAGAGAGAGAGAGAGAGAGAGAGAGAGAGAGAGAGAGAGAGAGAGAGAGAGAGAGAGAGAGAGAGAGAGAGAGAGATACCATGAAGCTCTCATCCTGCAGAAAGAGGTTTTCTTGCCACAGGTCTACAGATGTAGTTGACCCCTGACCTGAATGGTTAAACCAATCCTCCACTTCTTTGTTACTTTTCGATGGTCTTAGGCTTTGTCTTATTGCTTGGAAGGTGGCTTCATCAGGTAGTGTCTCCTTGTATTTTTCAGCTTTCTCAAAGCATCTTCGAAGGCATTCCATTGGATTGCTGGATGTTTCCATTGCCTCATCATCACTACTATCCTCTGAAACAAATCCACTCCTCTCCTCTTGGACTCTGGAAATAATAGCCAAGGAGAAATCCTCCCTTAAATAAAACACACTTTGCACATCATGTAAGAAGATATAGGTCCTGTCTCCAATCCTGAACTCAGGCACAGCTGGCAACATCATCTGAGCATGCTTCTCAGTGAAGTTACTGACATCCAATGGACGTTTGATTTCTGTGGTTTTCACAGAGAGCATCTTACTTCTTTGTACTTCAATTGCCTCAACCTCAAGGTCGACTGTGTCTTCAACCTCCTCGACTTCTTGCATATGAGTTGTCTCCTCGCATTCCTCTTCTGGTGCTGCATCCTGCTCCTCTAACACCTCATCAGGATTCTGCATGAGGAATCCAAACAGGTTGTTGAGGTAAATCATAAAGCCAAAGGCTTCCTG